>NC_057865.1:160558636-161951136 GCF_019393635.1 Dromiciops gliroides | reverse complement strand
TCCCTGTGACCCAGAACAGCAATATTGGCAAAAGAATCACCAGCACCAGCTCCACCCAGTGCCAGAAAAGGGTCCCCTGTGATTTCTGTCTAACCAGTTGTCTGTCCCCCTTACTGTCCCTGGGCTGAGAGCTCCTGAAAATGCTGCTACTGTCACTTGTTGCCTTTACTTCCAGGGCCTGCTGCCAGAACCCCCTGTGGTGTCATAGACCTCTCCTGCAGACATCCTAAGTTGCCTTAGACTGGAAAAATGTCTCAGTGCAACCTTTGGCTGCTCCAAAATTTGATTTGAGGTATTATTATTATTATTATTTATTATTATTTTGGTGAGACAATTGGGGTTGTTACTTGTCCAGGGTCACACAGCTAGAAAGTGTTAAGTGTCTGAGGCCAGATTCAAACTCAGGTCCTCCTGAATCCAGGGCCAGTGCTCTATCCACTGTGACACCTAGCTGCCCCTGATTTGAGGTATTATTTTAAAGTTGTTCAGAGGGGAATGTTGGGAGAGTTCAGCTGAGTTGTTGCCTGTACTCTGCCATCTTAACTTCACCCCCTAACCTGTTCCATTTCTGTTCTGGGCTGGTTTGCCCCTTCTCTTCCTTAGGCACACCATAATGGTATTGGGCATAGTATAGACACCTTGTTGGCTTATTTGACTACAGATGAGAACCCCTTAGCTTAAGTGATCCCCCAGCCTCAGCCTCCCCACTAGAGTAGGTGTATGCCACCTCAATGTCATTTTAATAGAGGCCGAGAGATGTGAACTTACTTGTGCATGGTCACTGAGGTAGTAAATGGTATAGTCAGGATTCAAAAACCCAGGTCCTCTGACTCCAAAGCTAGTATTCTTCCCATTATGATCTTTACAAAGCACTTTCCTCACTTCAGTGTTGAGCCTTAGGTAGTTCACATATTAATAGTGTTATTTTTTTTTTTGTTTTTGTTTTTTGCAGGGGAATGAGGGTTAAGTGACTTTCCCAGGGTCACACAGCTAGTTAAGTGTCAAGTGTCTGAGGCTGGATTTGAACTCAGGTCCTCCTGAATCCAAGGCCAATTCTTTATCCACTCTGCCACCTAGCTGCCCCTAATAATGTTATTATGTGAGATAATATAGGGAAAGTACTTTGCAAACTTTAAAAAATATATAGATATTGTTATTATTATTAATAATATCTTTATTTTCCACACGAGGAAACAAAGCCTCTGAGTGGATGGTTGCACGACTAGGAAGTATCAGAGCCAAGTTCTCTAAATTTCCTTCCAACTCCACTGCTCCACAAGTCTGTGACTCAAGTACCACTGTTCTGATCTTTCCATTGTCATATTACATTTCATGTAGCACTGTATACTAGAGCAAGCCAGTAACATTCAGATTATGGATTGGGAGGAGAATAGGGAGAGAATAGGATCTTGGTCTGCTTCCTGAAATTTATGCTAGGGTTTGGTGAAGTCTGTAGGACTTTATATTTTGGGGGTTTGGGGATGTTTTAAAAAATTGTGTCATTGACTATCTTGGTATAACACATACTGTGGAACTGGTGGGTTTTTTGTTTGTTTGTTTGTTTTTTGGTGGTTCCTGCTAGGGCCCAACCATGTAAGTGATTCTCAGTGAATTAGCCAAAGTTTTAGGACCACTTGGCTGCAGTGAATAGGGAGAATCTCAGGGAAGTCATTTTCTCACTTCCTCCTCTCTTGCTAAAAAAGGAACCCTCTTAAAAAGTTTTATTTTAGAATGGCAAACCACATGGACGTCTGATATCTAGGTTAGGCAAAAATCAACTGGATTTCTCTTTGTCCCTTGAAAAAACTTTAGCCTCACTCAGACTTTTCTTAAAGTCCTGGAAAGCTTGTCTAATGTTTTTTTTTTTCTAAGTGTTCTTACTTTGCTGCTTTTTTCCCCCTGTAAATGCTGTTTGTATGGAATTTCTGATTAAGGGCAGAACAAGGAGGTATTGAAAACCTCGTGAGAAAAGAAATCACTCACGAATAGCCTTCTTCAAAAAGAGTTTTAAGCCGATTTGAATCAAACTTACAGACTTGGGATTTACTCATCCTTGTGGGATTTTAAGGTAGAACACAAATAATAGGGGGAAAGCAATGCTCAAATAGCATTTTATGTGCTCTTGATGAAATATTTCTCTTTCTATATATGTAAATATACATATATGTGTGTGTGTGTGTGTATACACACATACACATACAAGATCATAAACAGGCACAGAAGCAATGTACAGATAATTCACATTTTAGATCCTGGCTAACTCAAATAGTTTATAAATCCTTTGTACCTTTTCAGTTTTAGAGAAATTATATAAAGCACAAAGTTAACTCTAATCAGAAACTACACTGGCTATTTCTGGACTCTCTGAGCACTTTTGAAATTTTCTTTCTGGAAATTGCCAGCTCCAGGTTTGCATTTGTGATGTAGGAGGCCCAGTTTGAAACAGGCAGCTGTTAGTGAGAGCATAAGTAACATCAAACAGCTGACATCTGACTCCTGATTAATCATCATCTGATCTGGCAAAAGAAACCAGCAACTAAGCCCAAACTCAGCATGTGCTAGGAGATCTGTCCCGCTGCTAAAACCAACACTCACAAGAGCCCCAAGCCTCCATAAACACGGTCTATATCTTTTACATGTACTGGTACCTGTCAGCTAAACACAAATGGAACAGCTGGACACCTGTCACTTGCTATAAGGTAAATGCAGAGCTCAACTTTTTTCTCAGGGCTTGGCCATATTACACAGCCTTCTTACAGAGCTAATGCATTCATGAAGGCACATTGGGGCAGGGAGGGCAGGAACTTTTATACCTCCGATCCTTTGCTTTTTGTAGGCTAGTGAAGCTCCAGAAATAACGTTAGTTACAGAATCATCTCGACCTACTGGGGTGCATGGTAGCTAACTATTAAAAGCTAACATTTGTAGCACAGAGATAGGGACTAGAACTGTAGGATATGGAAACTCCCATTACCAATACAGTTTGACATCTTCTCTGCAATGTGTAGACTTTAGATAGATGTCCTTTAGCAACTCCTTGAGGGCAGGAACTTCTTTTTGTATCCCCAGGGCCTAGCACAATATAAGTACTTAATACATGTTTGCTGATTGATTTCAAAGAACACTGAATGATTAAGTGACTTGCCCAAGGACACAATGATAAAACGCATGAGAGGTAGGACTACAACTCAAGTCTTCCTGCCTTTGAAGTTGACTCTCTAGCTACTATGCCTTGTTTCTTCCCAGGTAATGTTTATATAGTGCATTTAAGTACATTATTTTATTTGATCTACTGGTCCAGCTCCTAGGGTGGATTTATATTATAAAGGCATTATACCCCGGATTCAGGAGGACCTGAGTTAAAATCCGGCCTCAGACACTTGACACTTACTAGCTGTGTGACCCTGGGCAAGTCACTTAAACTTCATTGTCTCCCCCCCCCCCAAAAAAAAAAGACATTATAAAAACAAGGAAGTGGAGGCTCAAGTTAAGTGACTTTCTGAGAATCAAACAATACTAGATATAAGAAAGATTTGAACTCAGGTCTTCTTGGCTCTGAGTCCAGGCCTCCAAACCAGGTAGCTTCAAAGTAGTATGGTGTTCATCCCAGGCACTTAATGTTTGTTAAATTGAATGGAATCTATACCCTTTCACTCATTTACATAAAATGAACAGAAATTGCAGATGGTACAGACCCATTACTTGCATTCTGTGTAAGGACTTTCCTGGTTTCCACCAATGCCACCCTACTCCTACAAAAGCTACCTTGTATCTTTCTGTTGTGCATGCACTTTATACCTTATCTGTGTTTATTACTTTAGAATGTAAACTTTTTTGAGGGCAGGGACTTTTTGTCTTTGTAGCTGCAGTGTCTAGCTCAATGAGCAGTACACAACTGGTAGGTAATAAATTTTTCTTGATTGATTCTGGAGACAAGGCATGAATGCTTGTCTTCTTGCATATTTGTCTTGTGGGAACAGTAAGGGCTAAGGGCTTCCTTAGAAAGGTACTCAACAATGTATACTAATTGATTCCTGAGATGTGGTTAGTATATCAGTATTCCTCTGTCTTTATGATCTCTTAAGGGTCTCCTCAGTGCCTAGGCTTGATCTGATTATTGACTTATTAGGTAATACTGGGAAAACTACTACTTCTTGGTATCAACATTTTCTTTGTGGACTTGGACTCCCTAGAGAGTCTTAAATTTTTGTGTGTGTCATGGATCTTTTAGTCAGTCTGTTGAAGGTTATAGATGCTTTCTCAAAATAATATTTTTAAATGCATAAAATAAAACATATAGGATTATGAAGGAAAATAACTATAATGAAATAGTTATCAAATATTAAAAAATTCATAGACTTCCTGAAATCTATCCATGACTTCTTGGCTTTGCATGGTTCCCAAGTTAAGAATCCCTTCCCCAGGGGAATGCTGGGAAAACCCTAAAATATGCCGGGAGAGAAAGCATAGATGGCCTTAGAGGAAATAATCCTCACCTCTGTCATATATGATGTACAATGTAAAGTTCTTTTCAGAAGTCAGGAGAACTATAATAAGCAAATGTCCTCTTTCTTTTCTGGGGACTCAAAGACTCCTGCTGCTCCTTGTCTGCCTGTCTTAAATGGCCAGGAACAATTCACAAACAAGACAGACCCTAACAAACAATGAGCTTTGGACAGAATGATGTCAGTACTAGAAAAAAAAGAATATCCTCTCCACAGGGAATAGGAAAGAAAAATGAGCTTCGGTAAGACTGAAGAAGGTGATCTGGGCCAAGTGAAGTCTATTGCCACCTTTGGAAGCATATACTTTTTAAAGGAATGAATAGAACTCAAGAAAAAGGAAGAAACACCACATTTGGAGAGTGGAAATGTAATTGTGGCACCACTGAAAAGAGGTAAATGGAATCTCACAGTTACCAGTGTGACTTGGTAGGATGAGGCTCAAGATGAGACTATTGTGTAGTCTCAGGAAAAATGTGAAGTAACTTATTCAAAAGGATCAGACCCATCTGAAGAGACTGGGAAATAAAATGGCATTACACATTAAGAGGTTAAATACTTGTATGAAAGTCTATAAACCTTTACATCAGAAGTTTTGAATCTGGGGTCCACAAATTAAGAAAAAGAGTTTGATGAGTATATTTCAATATAATTGGTTTTCTTTAGAATCTTCTTCATTATTACTTTTATTTTATTCATTTAAAAACATTCTTCTGAGAAAGGATACATAGTCTCCCGCAGTCTGCTAAAAGGGTCTATGACACAAAAAAGGGTAATAGCTCCTGTTGTAAATAGTCATCTACATATCTAAGTCATAGGGACTAGAGTGGTGATTTTACTGAGGAACTCTCAGGTAAGGAAACTCCCTCTACCAATGAAAGTCAGTACCTTCTCCTTAAATTATAGTCTTGGAGCCTAGAACACTGAGATATTAGGTGGCTTGCTTGCGGCAGGGTCAGGGGGTGGTGGGGAGGTCTCACAGCCAATTGACGTCAGAGGCAGGTCTCGAACCCAGGTCTTTGTGGCTTTCAATCTTTACTATGTCATGTTGCTTCTGACTTTGGACAAATCTCTTCACCCTTCCAAATCTAAATATATGATACTACAACGTATCTAAAAAGGTCACAAATGACTTCTCTTCATTTTATGAACAGAGATAATACAAGGGAATTGCCACTACAAATGAATTCTAGGCTTTGGGGTCTAGATGAATTGCATTCCTTCATACTTAAAAAATTGATAGATGTTACTACAGAAACACTATCATTAATCTTTAAGGAAATAGAGAATTTCAGAGGTGAAGTAAATATAGAAATAATCAAATCCTACCTCCTCTTTTATAGATGTGGAAACTGAAGCACAGAAGGGAAATCTCTTGGCCAAGGATCATAGTTTAGTTGATTAGTGGTAGATCTCAGAATAGAACTTGGGTCATGGAGTATCATCTATGGTCACATGATCACAGGGTCATAAATTTAGAGCCAGAAGACGTTGTAGAGGCATCAAGTCTAACCCTCTCATTTTACATATAAGGAAACTGAGAGAAGTTAAATGACTTGCCTAAGGTCACACAGCTAGTAAGTGTCTGAGGAGGGATTGAAAGTCATCTTCCTAACTTCAAGCAGAACATTTTATGCACTGTGTTAATTAGTTCCTTGATTTCCATCTTTAGTTTCAAAATAGAGAAGGCAAAATTTGGAATGTATGGACATATAAATCATTGCTTACTAATTTGGATATATGATTTGTAAGCACTTAGAAAAGAATCAATGAGAGTGGACATGAGTACATTAAGAAACAATCTTGAATCTACACTCTTTTTGATGATATTATTACTCTGGTACATAACAGATATAATACAACTCGATTTCAGCAAAAGTTATTTAATACAAGGTCTCTCTCATGAGATCTCTCACAAAATACATTTTGCTTCTAGATGGTGGGGTTTCCAGAGATCTTGATTTATCCCTAAGTGGACTAATTGGTTTATTGCAACAACTGTTTTCATACAAAGCTCTACATATGTTAATGCTTAGAGGCTGCAATTAGAGTTATCCTGGAAAAGCTTTGGGGATGTTACCATTAGCTTCTAGATAAGTCAAAGTTTTGCAGCCTTTGAAAAGTGGAGTTTGAAGTTCTAACCCTTTGTTATTGATATACTGGAGGTATGGACGACTGCCCAGGCAAAGGTCTTCCTGGTCAAAAATAGATTCCCCTCATGTTAGTGGTTTGTGTAAGTAAACAGAAATCTAGCCTGATCCATCCCAAACTCTTCTTTCTAGAATTTTTCTCCATCATTTAATTGGTCAGAGTATTTTATTTGACCCTCTCCTATGTACTTGTTATGTTCAAATTTGCATCATAGTTATCTGAGCACATGTTTTATTTCTTTTATAAAATTAGATTATAAATTCCTGGAGGGCAGTTATTATGGCTGATTCCATCTTTGCATTCCCAGTGCCTACTACAGTACCTAGTATATAGTAGGAACCAAATACCTTATTATTGAATGAATAATACAGTGGATAAATGAAGGTTGTTATTTGGATTTCTAGGTAGTTGACCAGTTATACCTAAAAATTATTGATTAAAGGAGTAATGCCATTCTGGAAGGAGGTCTCTAGTGACAAGGCAAAGAGACTCTACCATAGTCAACATTTTAGTCAATGACTTAGATGAAAGAAAGAACATGCCAAATTTTTGTATGTGTAGGACAGCTAATATAATGGATGACTGAATAAAGATTCAAAGAGATCTTGAGAGGCAAGAAAGTTGGTCTGAAACCAACAAAATGTAATTTAAGATAGATGATATAAAGTCCTACATTAAGGTTAGAAAAATCAATTACATCCATATGGAGGGGAAACCTGGCTTGACAGCCACTCATGTGAAAAAGGCCAGGGGTTTTACTCATTCACTAGTGTAATGTGAGCTTATATTGCCGTGTGGTAGCTAAAAAGCTAATGCAGTCAGCTTGTATTAATAAGAGAATAGTAAAACTATTCTATATTAGTAAAATAATATTCTATACTAGCAAAATAATATTTTATAGTGGTACCATTCACACTTGGACCAGGAATTAGGATATCTGTTAGTAGTCCTAGTTTTGCAGCGTAGTATGTATATAATCTTGAACCAAGTTCCTTAATCTCTCCAAGCTTCACTTTACTCATCACTAAAATGGGGGATAATAATACCCGTACTGAGCTTTACAAAGATGCTATTGGAATCAAATGAGATGTATTGACAAGAAGAAATGCCCCATATACACCAAAATATTTATTTCAGCACTTTTTTTAACAAGAATTGAAAACAAAGTAGGAGCCCATGAATTGGGAAGTGGCTGAACAAATTGTGGCACATTAATGTAATGAAATATTACTAATGATGGTCATGATGAGTACAGAGAAGCATAGGAATCCTTATACGAACTGATGCAAAGTGAATTAAGAAGAACCAGGGAACCAAATGCCCAATGATAACAACAGTGACACACAATGATTAAAGCAGAGTGTATTTAAATTATAAAGAAAAAGCTTGTATCCCCAGTTTTACTACTTTGCTAGGCACTGGGGATACAAAGACTAAATAAAATGATCCTTACTTTGAAGGAGTTTACCATTTATCATGTTAAAGACTAACTAAACCTGTTTTATTGTGGTAATTCTAGGAGGCGGAATGGGTGGAAGTTACTGGTTCTATATAAGGAAGAAGTTTGTAACAATGAATTGTCCAGAAATGGATGGTGTGTTCTGTGAGAACTCTCTATTTTGGTAAATATTTAAATAAAGCCAATCAAAGTTCAATTGATCAATCCCAAGAGTTTATTAAGCACCTATTATGTGTCAGGTGCTGGGTTTGTGGGCAACAAAGATAGGAGTTAAATTTACCCTGAGCAAAGGAAATTTGCATTTTACATTGGGAGCTGAAATGAACAAGTAAAAGATTCTACAAATAGATGCAAAATGAATTTGTTGCATATGGGCAAAAGAGCATATGTAAATGGAAGAATGATCAAAGGTCTCATAAAGAAGATAGTCCTTGAAAAGAGTCTAGAAGGAGAAGAGAGATTCTAAAAGGTGGAGGTAAGGAGGAAATACATTCCAAATATGGGGGCCAGTCAGTGCAAAGGCATGGAGATGGGAGTACTGTAGAAGAAAATCTGCATTTGTTATTATAGAATCACAGAAGCTGAGAGTTGGAATCATTAACAAGTGAACCAGTGCTATATTCTACCTGATAATTGATCATCCATTTTTTTCTTGAAGACCTTCATCTACCTCCTAGGATTTTTGTGAGAATCAAATGAGATAATATTTGTAAAGCACTCAGCGCAGTGCTTGGTACATAGTGCTATATAAATGATATTTATAATAGTAATAATAGTAATAATGCCAAGCCATTCCACTTTTGGATAGCGAAATTGTATCGAGGTTTAAGGTTCCTTTCAAATCCAAGCATCTGTAAATCTTTGAAAATACTATGATATTTGACATACATACATATAGATATACAAATATTTGTTGTCACCTGAGGAATATTTTAATTTTAAAATCAATAGGGCCTAATGAAGGATATTGTTTCAAACTGCTCTGAACTCTATGTAAGCACTAAGTAATAGAAGGGCTATGGGCAATATTGTGCCCCATATTTGGGAATTGACACTAGAATCTCTGGCATATTCTTTTTAACATTACCAGTGGCAGCAAAACATCATTCTTTGAGGGTTGATTGTTTTTTTTTAAGAAGAATTAAGAAGTCATTCTTTGTCAAATCATGTCAATTAGGTGGGTGTTTAATTTGGGTAACATTCTGGGTCAAAAATTAGTCATAATTGTAGGGCAATAAAACTAATGTTTTTGGAGAAGCTTGAAAATGGAGTGTCAGTTTCAATAGAGCAATATCCAGAAAAGTTTTAAGAAATAATATATCCATTAGAATAAATGTATTCCCTTTATAAGTGACATAGTCGAAAAATATCACTCATATGGCTGTGTATATTTTGATATGATTACTTAAAAAATCAGACTCATTTTTAAACATTTATACTTTGAATCTAAGTATACTACATCTCATCTTAAATTTTGTACAAGTTTTCTCCTTAGTTTCAAGTTTCTAGTCATTTTACTTTTGGCAAGTGTTCACAATTATGGAGAAATCCTGTTGGCTAGAATGTGCCCAATTAGAATGCTGAGCAGGAAACCAATGGAACATGAAGACCTTGTGTGTGTTGGAGGAGAGAGGAGAATCTGGATATTTTGCTTCTTGGGAGTTTTTAAAAATTAAGTTGAATTAAATTTTTTTTTGGTGGGGGAGTGGGAGTTTTTTTCTTCTAATGTTAGAAAAATTTGCAAAGTATGTCTCTTAAGTTATGTATAAATTGGAGAGAAACCTTGGTTATGATTTCTGTGCTGAGAATAGTGGGAAGGAAAGAGGTTTGTAATTCAAAGTTCTCTTGGGAGGCTCTAAGTGTCTCAGAAAAGTGTGTCCAAAGCTAAAAGGAAACTTAGATGACCAATTTTCACTTTAAAGATTCAAAATAATTTGTATTGATATGGCTATGTAACCTCTGAAAATCTTCAACCTAATTTCCAATCCTAACCTAACCCAATCCTAGTTCTAGAACTTGACTCTTATCTTATCCTCAGAGAGAATTTAGCCCCCACTAGTGTGTTTCCCTCCAATAGTATCACTTAGAATCACTTAGTGTAGAAAAATAAAAGGAATGATTAGGTGATTAGTTCCCACATGGTCCAGAATTCTTGGAAAGTGGAAAAATGAAATTCTATAACATATTTCAAGTCAAGGGTTGGCAAATTATACCTTATGACCCCAATCTGGCCTGCCACCTCTTTTTATACAGTTTAAGAACCAAGAATGGTTTTTACATTTTGAAAAACCATTCTTAGCTCTTGAGCCATATGAAAACAGTCAGAAGGCCAGATTTGGCCTACAGACCATAGTTTGCCAATCCTTGCTCTAGGTCATGGGTTAAAAATACATAACATTTATATAAACATTTCTAAAATCTTTTGAAAAGAAAGAAAGACATTGCATATGGAATAAAGAGAATATGCTGAAGTGTTTACAATATCTTTGCATTAAAGATTTTATAAATGTTGAATGTCCAAAATCTATTCAGAACTGACCCATATATAAAACTATCAACTATTTCCTAATTGATAAGTAGTCAAAAATATAGCAGGCTACTTTCAAAAGAAGAAATACAAACTAGGGAAAGCTGGTTGAAAAGTGCCTAAAGTTTTTAATAATCAGAGAAATGCGAATTAAAATAATCCTGAGGTTCCCATTAAGATGGCAAAGATTGTATAAAAGATAAAATTAAGTATTGGGAAAGATGCTGGAAAATGGGAACAGCAATTCAGTGCTGTTTAGCTTTGAATTAATTTGATTATCATAAAAAGTGATAAGGAATTATAAAATGAAAGTTACAAAAATATTCATATCCTTTGACTCAACAACCCTACAAAGTTCAGTGATAGGAATGAAAGACATATTTCTGCAGAAATACCCAGCACAACAATCTGTAATAGCAAAACACCAACCAACCTACAAAACAATCCAAAGAAACAAAAAAAGAAAAAACAAAACCCTGGAATTACATGTGACCAACAATTGAGGAATGAATGGCTAAATGCATTGTGATCTTTGAGTGTACTAGGATATTGTTGGATTATTAAATGATGATTGTGAAGAATACAAAGAAACATGGGAAGACATATAAAGTGATGTTGGGTGGAAAAAGCACAACCAAAAGAACAAAGAATTTCCTGATTATAACTAGGACAATGAAGAGAACATCAAACAGCAGGGGAATAAATGGTAAATACAACAGATGGCATTGGGTTATGTCAAAGTTAATAACACAGACTGCTTTTCTTTAAATAATATGTAAATAACAGAAAGACATGGTTGTTGTAAAGACAATCTGCGATACCACTGTGGTTATTGGGTTTTTTATTTTATTTGGAAGTTTTTATTTGTTTTTGGCTAATTATTTCACTTTTTTTCTTATGATTCTCTTTCATTCTTGATGTTATTTGAGAACTTGCATTTGAGAGAAAGCCATCCCCAACCCCTCTTCATTCTATTGCCTTCCCTCTATTAATTATTTCCTATTTGTCATGTTTGTATCTTGTTTTGTATTTGTTTATGTGTTTGTAATCTCTGTGAGGATAGAAACTGTCTTTAGCCTCTTTTTGTATCCCTGACACTTAGCACAGTGTGTAAAGAATTGTTGAGGTTTTTATGCTTCAGCGCACACTGGCCTGGGGCTCTGCAAACCGCACGGTGCTCCACTCACTGGTTGTAGCCATTGCCAGGGCTCTGGCACCTCACGTCATCACCACTCACAGATGCCTACATGGGCCTGGCAAAATTATAATGATTGGAAGCCTAGTGAGGGCAGCCATGTGACGGCCAGAGCGGCCATCCCATTGGCTGGGGCTGTGTGGGGTGTTTCTAGGTTTGGGGGGAGGAGAATTGGGCGTTCTAGGTGGAAGCTGGAAAGTGACAGGTGTTCTGCTGCGTATTTTCAGCTGATTCCTGGGCAGTGGTATTTTTCAGGTATTATAATTTCCCTTTCCCCATTTTATTTCCTTTCCCTTGATCGTACTGATCCTGTTTGTATTTTTTTTAAGTTTGTTCTTGTTAAAATAAATCTTGTTCTGTTTTGAGGGAGGCTGCCGGTCTCCTTCCTTGCCCCAATATTGCGGCAAGCCGCTTAGCTAGCACTTGCCAATTAAAAATTGGTCCCCACAAGTGCCTGGCACATAATAGATATGTAATAAATGTTTATTGATTGATATTCAAATATATTTATCAATAAAACTGTTCTTAAAAAGGTAACATACAATCAGGATTCCATGCTGACCTCTTCTTTTAGGCATTTCCAGATTTTCCTGGTCCATTCTACTACTCAGAGTATACAAGTTTTTAACTCATCCCTTTCCTCTTAACACATTTTGTAATCATTCTCTTCTGTTGAATGTATATTTTCCCATTTCCTCCTTTAGGTTGCCTGCTACTTGACAACAGGGACAATTAATGTTTTCTTGGCTAATAGCTAACATTTAGACTATGCCAAATATTTTCTTTTATAAGATTTCATGTATTTATTTTTTGACAATGTAAATTTTTCCCTGTCTGGTATATTTCAACATGTACCTGTGACTGCTGGCATGTATATGGTGTTTTGGAGTTGACAAGCACCTTATGTGCATTATCTCATTTGATCCTCACAATAATCCCCTATGGTACATTGTGTAAGTATAATTAATCTCATTTTATATGTGAAGAAATTTAATTTTAATGATGTTATATGTTTTACCCAATATACTCTATAAGTATCATACTCAGAATTCAAACTCAGGTCATCTGACTCCAAGTCTAGTGTCCTTTCCACTCCATCCTGTCACTCTCTCTGGACTAAATAGTCTGGTCATCGTCCTTTAGTAAAAGAACCTCCTGTTCTTTTTGAATCATCACTTAAAATTTCAAGAAAACCCTTTCCTTTCAGGCTTCTTGGCAATACTTTCCCACTAAGGCTGCCTCATCTAGACCTCGAAAGGGACACCTAACCAGCCTTATTTCATGGGCAACAGGGAAGCTATGATTCTAGTAGGAGCAAAAATATCTTTACCACCCAGTGGGTTATCCGATCTGCTTTCTTCTAGACAGCAGGGATCAAGGCAGGTAAGATCTCCTGAGGGAGCAAGACTAGGATGAAGTGGGTTTATGAAAGCTTTGAAAGGAAGGGAACCTTAAAAGGAGAGAAAAGGGCAAGGAGATAAAGGATTCCAAAGACAGTTTTCTTGTGGTTAGGTTCTATTCTACTACTCACACACTGACACATTCCTCCCTTCCAAGGGCTATAGAATTCCTGGGTTTTGGGTTTTTTTTTTGATATTTCAGAATAAAAGATGTTTCCATAAAGAAGTTCTGGGGGCTGGAGAAGGATAGTTCTTTGGAAGCTCCTTGATTCTTACCAGGTCAGAAGACTTCTATATCAGATTCTCAAGTCTGAATGGCTTAAGGGGAAAAACACTCTTATGAAAATAAAGCAATAGAAAAAAACAACAACAAAATGCTCAAAAAATAAGCCTAAGAGACATTTAGAAATTCTTGTTTTTCTGTTGAGAAGCAAGGCTCCATGTACATGAAAATCTGAAGCTATTACCTACATTTCCCTCTCTCCTGTTGCACATATAGAGCATTCTAGAACATTCAAAATGTCTTTCTTAGTTCATACAAATTGATGGAACCCATTTATGGAGAACTAATAGAAAGGAGAGGAATGTCTGTGGCGTAAGGACTACTTACTCTGTGAGTGTATGAATAACTTTAGTCACTGTAGTAATTATATCAGCACGGGAAAGAAAGTCACAAGATCTCAAACAAGTAAACAAGAAGAGCAACAATTTGATCTTTCCTCCATCTTTTTTATTTTTCAGTTGAAATAGGAAGGTAAAAGAATTGGAAATAGAAGCAAAAATGAGGCCTTACCTAAAACTAGCTCTCTAATGAAAAATAAGTATTGTCCAATGGAGAGAGGATACTATATCTGCTGAAGAAGCAGAAAGACTTGATGGAACAGGTTCGTAACTTAGGGTTTATGAACTTGTTTTTAAAAATATTTTCAGGGCAGCTAGGTGGTGCAGTGGATAAAGTACCAGCCCTGGATTCAGGAGGACCTGAGTTCAAATCTGACCTCAGACACTTGACACGTACTAGCTGTGTGACCCTGAGCAAGTCACTGCCCTGAGAAAAACAACTCCCCCCAAGCCCCCCCAAAATCCCCAAAGCAAACCAAAAAAAAGCAGTTTCCAAAAATTAAGTACTCAAGAAGGGAGAAAAATATTTTCATAACTATATTCTAATAGAATGTTCCTTTCCAATTCTATGGCAGCTAGGTGATACAGTGGATAGAGTTGCACTTGGAGTTAGGAAGACCTGAGTTCAAATTCCTCTTCAGATACTCACTAGCTGCGTGACCATAGACAAGTCACTAAATCTCTCTCAGATTCAGTTTCTTCATCTACAAAATGGGTATAAATAACAGCGCCCCCCCCCTTACAAGGTTCTTGTGAAGATTGACTGAGATAACATATATATATGTGGTAAATCATAAAGTGCTAAATAAATGCTAGCTACTATTATTAGTAATAATAATAGTATGTATTTTACCGCATTATTCTGAGAAAGAGTCTATAGACTTCGCCAGATTTTCAAAGTGGTTCAAGGCACAAAACAGTTAAAAATCCCTGCCTTTTTGACATTTGATACCAAAATTAAGCACAGTGTCTCTTTACTGATAGGTTGTAAAGTGACTTTGAAGGACTTTTCAGTCTCTGGAAACACCCTAGAAGGGAGGTCGAAATATTTCTCTAAAATAGAAATGGAAGTCATGGTTTAATTTTGTAGTGATTGATCAATCATGGTTGAAATTAATGAGAAGGAGCTCATTTATACCTAAGCATTATGTTTCTTTAAATCTTTCTCCAGATGGCAAACTCAAATAAGTTCTAGAAACCTGAATTTGTTAGCTGGGTACTACAAATGACCAGATCTGGTGCTTTATCACTTATCTGACAGCCACTCCTGGAGAGAGCTTAATTGCTTGGTATGTGCTACCATCCAATGATGACACCTACCCAAGTTTTAGTTATTGTGCCCAGAAGGAACCAGCCAACCTCTGGAAAACTTGTCTTACAAAGTCAGTTGTGTAAAATGACACCAATTATCACAAGATATCATGCCAGTTAAAAGAGATTCCATGATCACTGGGCAAGAAGACTTGTTCTCTGGAATGTCATTTAGAAGATGCCATTAACTATGTGTGTTTTTTTCCCCTTGTATTTCTTAGTACTGTCATGTAAAGCCAAATATCTGGCAAGAATCTGGATTTTGTAGCTCATAACAGAGGAATTTCCATAATATGCCAGGTGGTAATGTCAAAAATAGTGACATCACAATGTTAGTGTTCTGAGTCTCAGTGATATTGCCTAGAGCATCAGCACTGGTTTGCAATAACATGGCAAAGATTTGAGAAACCCCGTCCTTAAATCCCAAAGGACCATTAATGGGAAAATATTTCATGTTTTGAATTAAATTCATTTCTATATTAATAAAAAGCAAACATACTTAAAGCATGTAATGTACTAATCAGAAATTATGCAAATTATAAAATATAAGCTATTTCCCTATTGAAATACTGAACGATGGACATATTGATTGAAACAAATCAAGAAGGTACACACTTTTGAAGAGGAATTTCCATCACTAATATAACATTTCACAGTATTACTAAAAATGCTGGAGTTCTGATTTAAATTACTTTCCCTATTAATCTATAACTACAGTATTAAACACTGAATGATTTCTCAGAAGCAGCTATACTTGTAGGTTCCATTCCCACTTTTGCTGTATGACAAAGTACTGATTATGACAGCAATTCATAATGGAATGGACCTTTCTTGTACTTTGAACAATGGATTTGGCATAGACCTCTTGTCTTTTACAATGAGTCCTCCAAATAAAAGCATGACCAAATGGGGATTAAAGAACAAATTAACCTTGAAGCAAAAATAAAATCCTACTTTTACTCTTTTTTTAAACTTTTATCTCTTACTGGAAGTGAAATAACAAAATCTAAGAAAGGGGAAGCACTCATATTTGATGGTATAGCCCTCTATGTGGGCAGTAGCTCAAACTATGAACTCAAATGGTGGTACAGCTAGAACAGGTGATACAAAATATTCCCTCAAAAGTCTGTGATATGCTCTCCCACAAGTAAATAAGGGTCAAATGAAAAGTGGGCTCAAACTTAGAAAATACACAGGACAACAGGGTGGGAGGCTCAAGAAGCTCCCCTTAAGGACCATGAATCTTTATCCATCTCTCCTTGGTTCCTGATGCAACCACTGCCATCAGCTGGCAGAAATAGGACATTGATAGGAAGATGGGAAGTCTAAGATCTTTGGGGCCCTTATAAATTCCCAAAATCCAACTCTAGTCAAAGTGTATGGGGGAAGAGGAGAACTGGTCAGCAATGAAGACAAGGTATCTCCTTGACCTCTAGGCTGTTTCTCCTTCTTGCTTTAATGAGCTTGCTTTAATCTCTTTAGAATAAAAGAAGTTTTAAATAGCTGGGGGTGTCTGAATAAAACTATCGTGTAATGTCATTAAATTTCAAAGGACCTGTCCAAACTTAGTCCAAGGTCCAGTGAGGTTGATTAATTGGGCATTTTATCACTTTAAGGGAGATAAGTTGAATAAATCAATCACCCCATTCTAGCATTGATAATCAGAGAAAGACATAAATGAAATAAGACTTTGATATTTGAATGAAACCAGGATTTTGTCAAAATGAATGCTTCCTACACTGATTTCAATCCTTTATTTGGTATCTTCTCATCTGAAGTGATTTTCTTATCCCTGACTTTCCATAAATTCTCCATAGAGGATGTTTCCAATAAACTGGATCCAGGCCATCCTGTGGTTCTTTTAATATCTCTGTGGTACCAATACAGCATTTGGGCTGTCCATCTGTTTTCTCCTATTCTTACTACATGACTGCTCACCTCCTTCTCTGTTCATTTATGCTCCTGATGATGAGACCATTTATGCTAGTTCTCAAATGCTACAGCCTACTTATGTTCACTTTCCACTGGCATTTGGATCACTGGTAATTTTGATTCTCCCATTATTATAATGTACCATGATTAGCAGCCACAAATGTTATAAGTATGCTGATTTTAAAGTGTGTGTGTGTCTGTGTGGCAGTAAACAGTTTTATATCACTAAGAACATTGCACCATTTCTTAAGTGAAGGTAAACTTGATTACTTCTTCCTACTTAATTCTGGCCTTTACTATTAGCAATACCTACATGATATACATATCACTATAGGATAAAAAAGATCATCAATTTTGAGCCAGGAGGGAATACAGAGGGTCATTTTGTTGCGAGAGGGGTGGGACCTGGATTTTATCATTGTAGGGAACTTCTAGCATGGAAACTCTCTTCACTGATGCAGATTGGCAATAATTAATAGCCTGGGGGCTCTCAAAGGGGGAATTTGTGTTTGCACAGGTAGTATGGACAGACAGGATTTGAATATACATCTTCCTGGCTCCAAAGTCTGGTATTATGTATGTGTATTTGAAAAAAATATACAATATCTGTACATATGTATATTTCCTCCTCTACAAACACAGATTAACATTTGTTCTACAATATACAGTTTTAGAGAGTTGTGTGGGAATTAAGAGTTTAAGTGACTATCCCAAGGTCACCCATCCAAGATGCATTAGAAGTAGGACTTGAACTCAGGTTTTCTTACTCTGAGCCTAGTTCTCTCTCTCTATGCCACATGATCTTATAGATGCTTAAGTGTATGCATGCATACTTTACCTACACAATGCATCTATACATAAACATAAATGTAGATACACACATGTGTATATATGTATGTGTGTAGAGATATACTTACATATCTCTGCACACACATATATCATTTTAAGTCATGTTTGTGACTCCATTTGAGATTTTCTCAGCAAAGATATGGGAATAGTTTGCCATTTTCTTCTCCAGTTCATTTTATAGATGAGGTAACTGAGGAAAAGTGACTTGCCCAGAGTCACCCAGCTACTAAGTGTCTGAGGCCATATTTGAATTTAGGAAGATGAGTGTTCCTGATTACAGTCCCCATACTCTATCCATTGTGCCACCTAGTTGCAAATCTCTATCTCTATTTCTGTCTTTAAAGAGAGACAGAGAGGTAGACAGGAAAAAGTCCAAGTTATAGGGAAATGAAAAGGAAAGAGAGAACCATGGATGTTGATGATTATAGACAAATTAGATGGGCTCTCCAGTTGCATTTAATAGGCTGGAAAATAATAACTTTTATCTACTTTTTCCTGCTGCAGATGGTTAAACCAATCACAATGTCATCTGCAAATAGTAACAGAAAGAAAACCTTACCATTAATAATGAATCCTTCTTTTGTCTGACTATGTGAAAAATGTACATCATGACCTCTTCCCAGGCACTGGTGAACACTATAGTTGAACATATGTCTCTGTATTACATTTCATTTATTGTCAGGCCTCAGTAACTGTTGAACAAATTCATCTTCATCTGTTCTGGAATCTTGCATTATTTTAGATACACATGGGAGAAATCTTTTAAAAATTCATTTTGTTTCATTGTTGCATGTTTTTTGAAAACCAATAAGTAAAAGATATAAAAAGTTCATAATGATAGAATATAAGTGGTAAATCATGTGACTGTAAAAAAGGTATGGTCTGCTATAGAAAGCTTTTCTAGTCCATCACATTTTTATCAAGAATTTCTTCAATGTGCACATAGAATGTTTTTATAAAAATTATACAAAAATGAAGAGCAGGCATATAGACTGGTATACTAACACCTCATTCTCTTTTTTAAAAAAATATAGAAGCAACATCCACAATCATTCCCACTCTTTTGGAATATTTTCATCTTCGAGATCTTAAAAATCAACAACTGAATCCCTTCAAAATTGTGTTCCCTAGAGAAGAGATTGAAATTGGTGTTACCATAGGTTTTTTATCCCTCTCAGCTTGGAAAAAAAGATTAAATGTTTGCTGGTTGAAGGAGCATCAGGGATTTTTTGGTTTTCTTGTTGTGATGACATACATAGAGGAAGTTTTCTAAGAAATGGTGATATCTAATGTCATGGGTTTTTGTCAGTTTCCCCTTTTGAGGGATGTTACCCGCTTATTTAAATAGGGTAGGTTGTAGTTACTCTAATTGGATGCAATCCCTTGTCATTTATAGCCCTTCTTTTAATTTGGTATTTACTTTTGTTTTTTGCTCTAATTAACCAATTATCTGAATGAATACAAATAATTTATTTGGTAAAAATTGTTTTCTATTCAGATATCATCAATTTCATTTTTAAAATTATTTTTTAAAGTTATTACCACTTTCCCCTCTGATCCTTTTGAGGGGAAAGTAGAAAGGGCCCTGAACATGGAAAAATTAACTTATAGACAGAGGACCTGAGTTCAAATCCCTACTCTGCTACTTACTAACTATATGACTTTGGGCATATAGTCATAGAGTTAGATCCCTCATCTATAAAATGAGGGGACTAAACTAGAAGCCTTCATAAGGATCCTTTCTTGCTCTAAATTTATGAGCCTATGAGCCTATAAAAATGAATAAGCATTTATTAAGTGACTACTCTGTTTTATGTAGAGTGGTATTTCAGGTGAAGCAAAGTTAAGAAAAATATGAAGTATCTGATATTCTACTAGTCAAGCTTGACCTCTGATTCTTGTTTTGCTGATAGTGTAATATACGCAAGGAATGTCATCCTTAATGTGAGGGTGCTGAACCTGAGGTCAATGAACTTAAGTTTTTTTGATAACTACATTTCAATATAATGGTTTCCTTGGTAATTCTACATATTTTAATTTATGTACTTAAACTAGTATTCTGAGAGGAGTCCACAGACTTTACCAGACTGCGAAAAGGTTCTATGATACACAAAGAGTTTAAGAACCCATGCCCCAATGGGAGCTCTCCAGTGGGTTTCAACCACCTACAATGGTCAGGTAAGGGAAATGCTATTCATTGGAGAAAATTCCATAATGTCAAACCCCTTGGAGTTTTGTGTCTAGATACACAGATCATGGACAAACAACATACAACTGGAAAAGAGGGCAAAGGAAGGGAAGACTAGGGGAAAGGGAATGGAAGCAAAAGAAACAGAGAGGTCAGGGCTTTGGGTGTGAGTAGACTGGGAGATAATGTGCAGGTTGCAGCTGGACTATGAGACAAGAGGTACTGTACTGCCATGATATCTCTGAAGATGGGTGGGGACTCCACAGGCAAGCTAAGAGGCTTCTATGAACTCTAAGCTTCCACAGAACTCCACAGAACAGAAGGGGCAGATCGTACTGATATTGAAGCTTTTACCACTGGGTATGAATTATGAAGTAACTCTTTGTCTCTCATGTTATGTTGGGAGGAATTAATCACTGGGGATGAAGTGACATTTGGACCACACTCTCCCTAGAGCCTGTAAGGGGTTTACTCATTCGAATATGGGGTATAGAATAACTCTATTATCAACTCCCTTTTGTGATTCCCATTGCCTTACATTCCGAACTATTAAGATTGTTCTAGAGCCAAGTAGATAATGCCTGTCTTCATTAAATGTTCTGGTTATTCTATTTATTGCTATCATGGTTTATAAAGAGAGAAGGCTACCCTGCTGGGAGTTCAGATTATGATTTGTAGAATTCGTTACTAAAACCGGTGTATCTTAATATAGGAAAAATTGCAAGGGACTCTAGAGCTAGACTCCTCAGAATTTTCAGGGGCCCAATGTTAAAAAAAAAAGTAATTATGGCATACAGTTATAAGACTTTTGAGTGTTCTACAAGTCTTTGGCTTTCATTTCTTGATCCTGAACCACATTTTATGATACATTTTAAATTTTCCTCTATTATATCTACTTTCACATTGAAGATAGTGAATATCAACATTTTTAATGGCTCAGTTTAGGAAGAAAGGAAATATATCATCAGATAATTTGTACATTCAGTTTTCTTAATGGGACGATAGTATAATCTACTAACGAAAGCTCTAGACTGAGAACTTGGATACTTTGGTTCCAGTGTTGAGTACATGACTGGTTATGGAACCTTAAGTATATCATGGAGTGTAGGATGATGGAACTAGAAAATGACTTGAGAGATCATCCAACACAAGTCCTCCATTATATAGATGAAGAAACCAAGTCACAGGAATATGACATGGCTTTTCTGTTCTTGAGTTACCTCACATATAAAGTGAAGAACAAACTCTTCCCCTTCTTATTTCTTAAAGATGGTAAAAGAATAAACACAGTGGGAATGTCCTAAGCGCTTTGGAAGGTGATTTAAAAGATGATAATATTGCTATGATATAAATTTAGTAGGACATTTAAGGCCCCTCACAACCTTATTGTTTATTATTCCTCTCCTCTCTTTTTCCCTGCCCCTGCCCCTACCAGTATACATTTCAGTCCAACCTAACTGCTTACTAGCTGCTTCCTAAACCTTACATTCCATCTTTCATCTTTATGGACTTCAGTCAACTGTTCCACCACCTGGTCTAAACTCTTTCTTCAGTACCACTTCTCACAATTCATATCTGTCTTTGTAGCTCAGCTCAGATGTTGTCTCCTCTCAGCACCTAGGACAATGTTTTGCTTGGAGTACATGCTTAATTAATTTTTGCTGAATTACTGCCTGAATGAGTGGAGAGTTTTATATTAAAATTTTTGACTAATTGCTATTCACAAGCTACCATCTTGTGAGAAAATGCCAAATGAGTGACAGTTCATTCATTCATTTTTTTCAATAAGTATTTGTTCAGCTTTGCTTATCACATAGTAGGTACTTGTTAACTGACTGAGCAAATAGTAATAATAATAATAATAACTAATATTTATATAGTGCTTTGAGGCTAAGCATTTGAGAGGCAGCAAGGTGGATAGATGGCTAGACCTGGACTCACAAAGATGATTTCAAATCCAGCCTCAGACATTTACTAAATGTGTGACCATAGGCAAGTCACTTAATCTGTTTTTCTCAGTTTCCTCATGTCTAAAATGGAAATAATAATAGTAACTACTTCCTAGGGCTGTTGTGAGGGAAAAAATGTGATAATTGTAAAGCACTGTACAAACTTTAAAGCATTATATAAATTCTAGCTATTATTACTATTATTTATTGTTGTTATGTTAACTTAATAATGTCCTCACAACAATTTTAGGAGGTAAGTGCTATTATCTCCACTTTACAGATGAGGAAACTGAGGCAAATAAAAGCTAAATGTCTTGCTCAGAGTCACAAAACTATTAAGTGTCTGGGGCTGGACTTGAACTCAGGTCTTTCTGATGCCAGATCCAATGTTTTATCTACCTAAGCTACTTAGCTACTATTTGTAGAACACTGATCTGTACTGGAAGTAATATAAAATCTAGATAATACAAAGTTGCTGACTTTGTGGAGTTTATACTTTACTTTTGTTGTTGTTCAACAGTTTTTCATTCATGTCTAACTCTTTGTGAGTCCATTTGGGGTTTTCTTGGCAAAGATACTGGAGTGGTTTGCCATTTCCTTCTACATATATTCTACTAGTAGTTCATTAACATAGGGCAATAGCCACTTTAGACATGTCTATTTGGGTGAATTAGAGAGTAATGTGTGGGTAAAAGACTCTCACTTTGCTTCATGTCATTTTATGAGCAATTCCAAAATTTCTGGGAGACTACCTTTAGAGTAATTCTTAGGGCAGGCCAGAGCCCATAATCCAACAGTATGTTCTTATTAGGGAAGGGATAATGAAGAAAGGATACTTTCTTTGGTCAAGTATGATATTCAAAGAGATTCTATGGTTGGACAATTGCAGACATTTAGCTCATGGTGTCCTAATGGTATATGATAAGCATAAGCTCTCTCAAATTTATTACTGAATAGAAAATAGCCTGGCTAACAGGGAAGGGGCTTAATTCTTTCCTCTGTGAAATGAATATTATTTTTCTTGAAGTGTATGAGATTGCAAGCATATAGAGTAAAACACAGATTAAAAGGCTTTAAAGTCCTTCAGAAAGAAACTTATTAATAAATGAGGTGAATAGACACCATGTATATTTTCTGATAAAACAGGGTTTGATGGTTGCTTTTATTGATTCCTTCATTAAAAATTCAGTGTGTTAAAAGATAAAGAAGGGAGAAGAGAGAGAGGATAGGAGCATGCTAGCTAACATGCTGCTGAGTGGTTTGTCTTATTTAATAAAAGCATTGGGAAAATAATTACCCTGCTTTTCATCAATGGTGATATAGCTTAACCCAGCAAATCATTAAGAATTCTACAGTCTCATGCAGTTTTCACTATCTGTAAAAACTGCCTATTGTATGAACTGACCCAGCAGGGGACATCTTCTTTGCTGACTTCCTGGAGAATTCTTTTACTCTGGTGGGAGGATAATGAAAGAAGAGGAAGCTGGAGAGAAAGAGCCTCCAGAAGCAACTGGGCTGATAAAGCAATCCAGGCCAGATGAAGGAGATTATAAATACCATGACCCAACCACAAAGGCAAAGAGGCTTAAGTGTGTTCTTACTATCTAAGTCTTCTCTACTGATGATTTTCTGTCTGAAAAAGCTGTCACATTTGGGTTCATATGTTGCCATCAGATGGGTAGAATTTTTATAATGATGTGATTGATGATTGCTATTATATTTCCTCTACAGTTTCACCCCTGCCCTGAATTCTTCCCCTCCTCAATTTAAGGCAGAGTCATTTCTCAGCTAAGACCCAGAAAGTCAGCAGTAGTCATCATGAGGATATTAATGTGGGATGAACTGAAAAGGCTACTGCCTCATGTTTCTGAGGTGGTATAAAATCAGGACCAATCACTCTATCAAGAAGGATTTATTAAATATCTATTATACGATTTTAGAAGATGGGAAAGCAAAGACTAAAATGAATGCCTCCTTGCCCTTCAGGGGCTGTTAGATAATATGGATTCTGTCTATTTTTATATGTAAAATATTTTGACAAGATCTGTGACTTCATGAGTATAGGAAATTCTCTGGTTCAGGAAACTCTCTACCAATGTAGGTCAAAACCTCTGCGATTAATAGACCTAGAGAGCTGCATAGAATATTGAAATGTTAAGTGACCAGATTATGGTCTAATCGCCAGTAAGTGTGAGAGGACAGATCTTGATAGCTACCTGTTTACTGAGAACTAATTTATCCCCACACAGGCAGGTGAATTGCCTAGGGCTGACTGGTCTTTGTCAATTCCAGATTTGTGATCCACTTATGGACCTCCCCTCAAGCAAAATGATCCCCCACCTTACTCTATTTAGAGCTTGGGAATATCTATACTTAATTCAGGAGCAGTTATATGGTTTATTTTGTTAAAGGTTCATTTGCATTAAATAGTAGTTTCTGTATGTGACTCCTGGCATAGTCTTTTCATTCCCTTTGTTCTGTTACTCCATAAAAAAACATGTCCTTGGTTCCCATCTTTGGGTATTCCTAGCTTATTGCTAGAGCTATATTTCCTCCGCCCCAATTAAGGACCATATTCCTCCTATATTGATTGTTTCCTTAATTTCCAGGTTAACAATCTAGAGTTTCCTGATTCTTAGGACTGCTTTCTGCCCACTACATCATGCTGTCTTTTAAAATATATGTATATATTAGAAATATGTATGTGTGTGTGTTTAGGCATTCAGTCATGTATGACTCTTTGTAACTCCATTTGGAGTTTACTTTTTTTTTTTTTGGGTGAGGCAATTGGGGTTAAATGACTTGCCCAGGGTCATATAGCTAGTAAGTGTCAAGTGTCTGAGGTCGAATTTGAACTCAGGTCCTCCTGACTCTAGGGCTGGTGCTCTATCCACTGTGTCACCTAGCTGCCCCCATTTGGAGTTTTCTTGGCAGAGATACTGGAATGATTTGCCATTTCCTTTTCCAGCTCATTTTACAGATGAAGAAACCCAGGCAAACAGGGTTAAGTGACTTGCTCAGGGTCACATAACTTTTAAGTTTCTGAGGCCAGATTTGAACTCAGGAAGATGAGTCTTTCTGACTTCAGACCCTGTGCTTTATCCACTAGGCCACTTAGCTGCCCTTGTATATATACACTTATACAAAACTATTATGAGATAATTTGGGAGGGCAGCTCTGGCTTCTATAGTACAGAGAACACTGTTTTTCTTTAATTCTAGCAGCTTCTTGGCTTGTCCTTCGTAATCTGTTTTGACAACCATCACATCTATATCAAATACGTATTAAATTAGGGGATCATTATTTTCAAAAAGGTTTCTGGCTTTTCCTTTGTGAGCTACCAGGTTGAGAAAGATAGTTGCCTTCTTTGCTTGTGCAATGGATTGATTGCCAAATACCTGGGCTTTTTCATAGGTTGCTCTTCATAGTATGCTATTGTGCTTGGCTATACAGCAGCACCTCTGGGATTCTATGAGACACAGGTGAGGATGGAGGGCATACCCATTATGGGAGGGTAGAGGGGAATATCCAGTGCAAAATCCTTAAGAAAGTGGACGGAGTAAATATCTACCATTGTGGTAACAAAATGAGTGATACTTGGAAGGTCTCTTTCTAATGTCTCTCTTTGGCTTTTCCATTAAAGTACCCAAAATTCCACCATTAGAGATTCATTTGTTTGGTTTTCAAGGACTTTTTTTGGTCCAAAAGAAATTTTGATTAAAACACAAATGTCCCCTGATAAATACCTTATGTGGTTATCTGCTATCATCTTAATAGCTGCCCTACTTAATCAGATCATTTACAAATGATGATTGTGAGAAAAATTGACGCTATATAGAAACTGGATCCACCATAAGTTCTTGGGTAAGGTGAGGACGAGTACTCTAGCCACTGTACCACCCAGCTGCCTACTGTCCCATCTAGTTCCCTTAGAATGAAATAGTAAATAGTGATTCTTCCTAGCTCTGGGTTGGGATCCCAAATCTTATCTTGTTAATCAGAGAACTTCTACTAAAACAAAGGTGGGCCTTTCTCTCCACTTCATAAAATCGTTTTCTTTTGTTTTGGTTGTTGTGACCCAGTTGTATTGGGGCCTCCTTGGCGCTAATCCTTTTTCTACTTCTGTGAAACTGGGTACTGGGATGGAAGGAACAGAAGAAGAGAGACCCAAAGAGAAAGTCTCTAAATTAGCCTTAACAGGTATGTCTGTGAGAATTTCTACCCTGCTACCTTTCTGGTCTGGAGGGGAAGCGAAGGAAGAAAAGACATTGCCTTCCTTTTCCATTTTAACACCTAATATTTCACAAGTTAAATAAACAGCATTCTATAGAATTAAAAAGCAAACGACCAACTGCAAAACAAACTACAAATAGCCCCTTCCAAAAACAAAACAAAACAAAACACCAGAGCAGGGATTCTTAAGCCTTTTTGTCTCATGCCTGCCTCCCATCTTGGCAGTCTTATGAAGCCAATAGACCTTTTTTCAGAATCATGTTTTTAAATGCATACAATAAAATACAAAGTATTTCCAAAGAAATAAATTATATTGAAACAATTATCATTTTTTAAACAAAATAATGAAATCATAGACAGAGTTGAGAACCCCTGCCCCTAGAAGTCAATAGGTTGTAGAAAAAATGAAATTGCCATTTTTTTGAGCTGCCTGATAAAAACTTTTTCCCTTTTTTTGTGCATAGGACCTGTGATTTCATTGTTGGAGGGGGCTCCCAGTGAGGAATGTGCTTTGCCAACACAAATCAATGCATTTTTCTGCTATTTATATTTTATGAGAGTTGTTTGGAGTAGTGAGAGTTTATGTGATTTGCCTAGGACACCAGAGCCATTATGTTTCAGAGGTAGGAATTGAACCTAGGTCTTCCTGACTCTTACTCAGTTCTCTGTTGACCATCCCATACTGACTCTTGGAATTTTGAATAAGTGGTTATTTACACATAGAATGCCATTGAGAGATACTCAATCTATATTTGTGGCCCAGTACACCAATGATCCTGAATGAAGTGACAAATAATCATTCATCAAAGGGGTGGGGCTGTATCCCCCATCTATTAAAAAATATTGAAGCTCTTTCAGTGAAAGTATCCTTAATGTACATCACAACCAAATTAGAAGGTTTGATCTCCTCCACCCAAACATTCAATTTCTAGTTTAATTATCTAAGCTTAGAAATACAGCTATAATTATCATGCTGATCTTTATGATGTATGGTGTTTCCTACCTACCTAATGAAGGCAATGAGTGTTTATGGAAAACCAATTATCTTAATTACTCCTACTGTGTGTGCATTTGGAAGAGAAAAAGAAAATCAGAACCTGCTCTGTGTTCTGTAGGACAAGAGTATTCCTCCCCACCTTCCTCACCCCCATGAATACAATCATCATAATTAACATCTATATCGTACTTAATATTGTACATTTATATCATAAGAAATACAAAGCACTTTCTTCACTTCTTGCTGAGGTGAGTAGTTTAAGTTTACATACAAGGATCATAGTTCTAGAACTAGAAAGGAGCTAAAAGTCATCTTGTGTATTCTGTCATTTTACAGGTGAAGAAGCTGAGGCCCAGAGCAGTTAAGTGCCTTGCACTCTTAAGGTCACACTGATGGCAATCCCCATAAGCATAATTTGAACTCACAACTTCTGAGTTCGGAGCTGGGGTCTTTCTATTGCCCAGCAGAGGAGAAAATTGAAACTCACAGAGATGTCACAGCTAAGAAATGTAAGACTAGAACCCAAGGCTTCAAATACCCCACAGTTTTTTGTTGTAGGATATGGAGCAGTCCCAAACATATGGGACAAGTACAGCGCAGATTCAACATTATAGTTTGTTCTAGAACACCTGACTTAATTCCGTAAAAAGCATTGCCAAAGAAGGCAAGATTTTCTTTTTGGTTTTAAAGGCTACAGGATGTCAAGGAAAACTTGCATAGTGGAAAGAGGCCTGGACTTGGGTTCTGGATACCTGGTTTCCATTATAAGCTCTACCACTAGTTAGCTGTGTGACCTTAAGTAAAATATTTCTCTCTGGGCCTTGGTTTCATTATCTGTAAAGTGAGGTGGTTGAAAAGTACATAATTATTCAGGTTCTCTTTTAGCTCACAAATTCTATAATCCTATAAATGAGCATTGCAAGAGCTTGAGGAATCTGTTCCTTTGTCTATTCAATATTCACAAAAGCAGGAGGGCTGATTATCAGCTTTTTATCTCTTATCAGGTAAGTGCCAAACCATTCTGTTCTGGGTAGTAATTATATTGCCTTTCCTCATACATTTTTCATGACTTTATGGCAGAGTCTAAGAAATAATTTTTATTTACCTAAGAGCAGAGAATGCTATAAAATAAGGTAGCTAAAAAAGTTGACCATTATTATAAATCCTGAAAGATTTCCATTAATAGTCAAGAAATATTTCTGTCAGTATGTCACACAAAATACCAGGTATGAACAAGCATGTTATTATTATCCATCAATGGAAATTAACTGCTATTCTTTCCTTTTCTTTTCTAGGACTTTCAAGCAGAGTAGTTCAAAGTTTTACGTATGGCTTTGGAAAATCTTACCTGAATTGACACGCTACTGTAAGAGCCGCCTATGACCCCCGCAATGAGTAATGGGATGTTTTCTTGTATGGCATAAGATCCATCAGGGCACATATATTCTGCTTCATCCACTTTAGTCAAAGATGCCCTGACAAATTCCAACGATTGCTCTAAAGCATATGTATCCCTTGAACAGGTGTCCAAAATGTGAACACCTAGCTTCACCCCTGGAAGTAAGTAATTGTCTCTGTTGATTTCATCAATGGCAAATAACATGGCTTCCAGGCGTTGGATGCCTCGATCCTCATTGATACGTCCACATTCTTCTATTCCAGTGCCTTTTTCATTAATAGGGAATAAGCCTCCTAAAACGAGGTCTCCTTCTATCTTTATTTCCCTTCTCAAAAAGTTATGGTCCCCTAAAGAAAGTAAGAATCCCTTGGAAAACAATGCTAGGGTAAGCACCTGGAGCCTCGTCAACATCTTCATTGATCCTATTTCTATACCTCAAGGAGACATTGATGGAAAGAGCAAGATGTGCCTGTTAGTCCTTTTGCTTCATTTCTATGCTGGGCCTTTGGCTCGTCCTTTGAACAAGGAAGGAATAGGCTGCGGAAGCCTGTCACCAAATTCCTAAAGAGATGAAAAAAGAATGAACAAAAATCAGTAAAAATCAGCAAAAGTTGTAGTTCTCTTCTCTCATCAACATTTTTGGGAAGGCGAGTGAGGATTCATTTATGGGCATTGATGGTGCAGTAATTTGGTTCCCTTGGGCTCTTGGTATATATCCTCTGAGATGCTGGACTAGCTTTGACAGCCAGAGGGAATACTGTTGCTGCAAATCAGAGCATGCTATTAAAGGGACTGAGTGATTTAGGTGAATGGCAGTGAGGGACAGAATGCTTAATGGGCAGAAGACAGCTTGTTGGCCTCTTCAGTTATGAATCTTTATTAACCATCTATTTCCTTTCAATGGATCTGTCCATATGCTGAAAGTCACCATTGTAATCCTGGTGTTAGAAAATGTGTAAAAATGGGCTCTTTGCCACCAAATAGAGACAAACTGATGGAGCGCTAGACTGTTTCAAGGGATGTGCCATTGTGAATATGCTGTGACTTTTCAATAGCTAATCAGACATATCTGCTTTAACAAATGGCCATTGGGTATGCATATAAAGCCTCAACATTCACTTCTTTAAAAGGACCCATGGGGGAAGGAAGTAGGAAAAAAAAAGAATGAAAGAAGAGATTGTTAAACATTTACTTCTACATTTTTGACATTTCCCCCCACTGTTGTTTGCAGTGCCCTTTAAGCAAATAAATAAATAAATACATGAGCTTTCCCCCTTTTGCTTTCTTTCTCTTTCCTGTCACGTGAGGCTGACTATGGCTTGTTTTTCTGAGATGAACAAGTGAGCTGGGTTTTGTTTTATTTATTTTTTGGGGGGTGCAGACCTCAGCAATGATGTCAGCAGATGCTGTGGAATGTCTAGTGCTAACTTCAGGTCTCTTTGGGAGTTTTGCTGCATAGCATTAACCAGACTGATGGCGATATGTATTTTTTAAATATGGTACTATAATTCTCCTTTTTTTGAGGGGAGCAATCAGAGTTCATATTCATTTCTGGCTTCTTTTTCATCTCTGTGTGTAACTTCCTTTGAAGCAAAACTGCAATGGAATGGGAAAGATGTTTTAATCATTATCTCTAATGATAAAGAAGAATCGACCACTCTTAAAAATTAATTGCCTTATGTGTCTAATAAAAAAGAATTGTTAATTAGCAGGAGGCTATCTTCATAGTCTGATTGTGTAGCTTAATAAAAAAAGCCAATATGTGAATATGAGGAAAGTATGGTTATAGAAACCTGGATTTATATACTAGAGAAATCTAGCTTGATACCATATGGGAGAATGAATGAGTCTGTTTTTTCCCCTTAACAAAATACGGCTTATGTGGAATTAAGAGGTGCTTACGAGGTGCTAGGTTGGAAGAGAGATGCTTTCTATGTCTTTCTCAGCATGGCACATATGAATTAATGTAGAGAAATGAAGCATGCATGTTAGTTTTATTCCATTGCTTGGCTAATGATCCCCAAAGCCACGACCCTATTGTTTTGTATGAAGCTGAGAATACAAATAGGTAGAGCTATGGGAGCTCATTCAGCACGTGTGGACTAGGAGTTTTGCATTTTCACTTGAATTTTGCAGAAGCAATGTTCCAAAGTCAGTTTGGGGGTAGCTATGGAAACTATAGGGACACAGACTTGTTCAGGCTCCATGGTGACCTAGAGTCTTTTCTCAAATTAAACTCATCTTATATCTTTGGCCAGAATCATTCATAGTGAGTTGGAAGGAATATGCATAGGAGCTCTGGGACCACAGGAGTCACAAGGCTCCTCTTATTGAATCTTTGCATAGAGGACCTCTGGTGGTATGGGATTAAGGCAAAATTTCTGTTTCCAGGACATAATCCGGAGTCCACGTTCCCAAGCTCTCTGTAATTAAAAGTTGGTAGGTTGCTAGCAGAGATGTAACTAGGGTAGGATGGCTGGGACTTTTCCCCAAGCAACTAAATAAAAATTTTCTCCTCTAGGCAGTTCATAGGCCTTTGTATCTTATGCCTTGTCTTCCAGCATCTTAAGCCCAACCCCTGCTGAAGATGGGGTATTCTTGTCAGGACAAGATAGTGAGGTCACAAGTCAGTGGGCTCTTCTCCCCATGCAATTATTATTGTTTTTGTTTTTTTCAGGGCAATGAGTGTTAAGTGACTTGCTCAGGGCCACACAAGTAGTAAGTGTTAAGTGTCTGAGGCTGGATTTGAACTCAGGTCCTCCAGAATCCAGGGCCAGTACTTAATCGACTGTGCCACCTAGCTGCCCCGCCCCCCCCAAATTATTATTGAATGCCTATTATGTACAAGGCATTGTGCTATGGCTGCAGGAAATACAAAATACCTCAGAAGATAGAGAGCAGAAGGGGATAGCCTGGTTTAATGAAGCTATTTTCCCTTCCCAAAGTGGTGAATATCTCATTTCCTAAGTTCTAGAGTAAAGTATCTTCTTGTGATAAGAGACCAATGTTTTCCCAAAGCAATTTATTTCTTCCCACTCACATGGGAGGGAGGCTTTACCTAAAAAGAAGACAAAGCTAACTCTGGACCTATTGGCCTTGGCTTCCCTTATATAGCTTTCTGGTCATCTAGGGGCTTAAAAAGTTGCAGTCTAGGCCTTTCAGACTTGGTAAGTGCCTAAATGAATGTGTCACCATACACTGAACACCTACTGAGCAGAGGTGTTTCTGTGTTGAGGTGTGGGAGGTCCTGTCTACCAAAACTGAAGCTAAGTGCTACTACCTCTTTATTGTATCTGTTAGGGCAGAATAAACTTTCTTTGTTTAATGTTTGATGATTTATGAGTGCCTCATTTGTGCCCAGATTGAATTTGGACTAAGGAATGCTGATATTGTAGCCCAGCCTCCAACATTTGTCTCCTTCACTAATGCTTCTGGTTGAGAGCAGCCAATTCCTAGAGAGGCCTTTTGTTGCCTGAATTCTTAAAGGCTTCTTTAGGGATCCTCTCTCTCCTGGGTGAAACTCAAAGAAGTAGACTCTCTCCCCAGAGCAGCCTACTCTTTGTTTCAACAGGCTCTGAACTTTGAAGTGCCCTCTCTCTATGAGTCTTTCTTGCTCTACAGAAGCAGTCCCTCTTCCTGCAGAATCCTGGTCCTTGTCTATGGAGGAGCTAGCATGTTCTCTAGTAATATCTACTCTTATCCTTTGTTTCATTCTTTTGGCTAGAAGTACTCAGTTTAAGATGGAAGCATCAGGTGTTTCTTTATCATCTGAAAGTATGTCTGATTATGTCTGTGGCTTCTAGGATAATTGTATGTATATACCTATGTACACATATGTAAATTATATATGGTTATATTTTATACACACATATGCATATATCTATATCTCTCTCTCACTTTTCTCTCTCTCTCCATATATAGGTTTAAGACTTGACCACCCATCCTCTATTATCATTCATGCACTTGAGAGTCATTTATTAAACACCTATTATATACAAGGCATTCTGCTACAGGCTGCAGGAAAAACAAAAATAAATAAGTCCTTATTCTTAAGGCATTAACAATCTAGTCAAAGAAATTATATGTACTTACATGACCACAAGTTAAATTAGAATGTGATAAATACAAATGAGTTCAGAAAAAGTAGAGATTACATATGGTTTGGAGGACATCAGGATAAGCTTCATGGAAGAGGTAATTTATGAACTAGGCTTTGAAGGATGTATAATGTTTCAATAAGTAGAGAAGGGGGGAGGAATTGAACTGGCTTTTTTAGAAGAGGTATTGGCAAAATGGTCTTTTTAGAGAAGGTGAATTGGTCATTTGTTTCCCTAAAAATGGTTTGAAATTAGATTTTTTTTCTTCTCCCCAATGAGTATTCATCTGACAACTTTATGCACTATAAAAGTGTACAGTATTATTCCTTTAAAATACTAATGGGAATTAAATACCCAGCTCCAGAGAAGATTGATTCCAAATGATATATAGGATGGATGTGTTTGAAGATTGAATGTGTGGTTCTTAGAATATTCCCCACCAGACTGACAACGTCATGCTAACTATCTGACCTTTAAGCTATCTGACAGTCTCTTTAAAGTAACAATGTAGTTATTGAAAACTGCAACTCCAAAATCAATTAGAGTAATATTTAAGTACACTGCCTTAATGTTTGTTATTTACCTGCTGCTTAAAGTAGAATATATTATGATTAAGACTGTTGGACTCTGCATAATTTAGAAACACTTAGCATTATTTAAAACCCAATGCTAAGAAATTGAAGGAGTAGAAAATTAAAATTTGACACTGAAAAATAGGCAAACATGCTTAATTCAATGCAACCGTTTATCTCTGTGTAACAGCTTATCGGATTGTGTCGAAAGGGCACCAACTACTTTTTTTTTCTCCTTCAGGAGCTTTTCATTATAAATCAGCAAACAGCAAATTCCCCAGATAAACAGGTTCTTCTTTCTACACATTCATATGCAGACTAAGAATCACAGCCCAGCAGTTCAGCAGTCAAAAGTTCCCTATTCACAGATGCTCAGTGGTATGACATCTGTAAACAAGCATGTGGAGCCTTCACTATGGGCAACATGTTCATCAGTGTTTTATTAATCGATGAATTAATGGAATCTTGAAGGTTCATTGCTACTCTAACTTTGCAATGCATGTGCTGAGAACATTCTTATATTCTCCACAGAACAGGGCATATTTTTCTCTCACCTTCGACTTTTCCTAAGTGCTGACAAATGGGAAAGAATGCTAAGTTGCTGTATGATGTATTACTTGTATCTAACTTGTATTTACTTTGTGTTGACTTTATCTGTACATATTTGTCCTATCTAGTAGCATGTAAGCTCCCTGAGGGTAAGGATTGTTTAATATTTGTTTTTGTATCTCTAGTATCTATCACAGTCCTTGGTACATAGTAGATGCTTAATAAATTCTGATTGAATTGAATTGATTTGGCTCAAGTAGCTTTACTTAAATTTGGACTAAGGTGGTAGAAAGGAGTATAAAGAGCCAGAAAGAATGTGGCTTCCATTCCTACTACAACTTTAAAAAAAAAAAAGCTATGACCATCGGAGTGCATATAAATGTTCTGAGAGGAAGCATAGAATGGATAGAAAAGCAAAATCAGAAAGATTTGGGTTCAAGTAGCACCTCTAACATATAATAATAATAAGACTCTGGGAGAATTACTTAACTTTTCAGTTCTCTAGGGGACTAAATCTATAAATTGCAGAGAAGGTGCCAATTCACTGATAGATAGAACCAAAGTTTCCTATATCAACAAAATCACGGGATATAAATATTCCACCAGTTATAGAAATGTCTTGGATCACAGTAGCCCAAGAATCATAGAATGTTCAAAGATAAGAGCACAAATTTAGAGCTCAAAGGAATTTTGCATGTTGTTCAATGAGGTTGAGGCTCAGAAAGGGAAATGACTTTCCCAGAGTCACATTGGTTTTAAATCCAGAACTATGAATTGAACAAAGTTCCCATTTCTCTTTCCACTCTGTCTCTGTCAAAAGAAAGGGTCATCTTCTTGAGTCCAAATCTGGCCTCAGACACTTACTTACTAGCTGTGTGACCCTGGGCAAGTCACTTAATTGTGTTTGCCTCAGTTTCCTTCTCTATAAAATGAGTTGGAGAAGGAAATGGCCAACCATTCTAGTATCTGCCAAGAAAACCCCAAATGGGGTCAAGGAGAGTCAGACATGACTAAAAACTACTGAACAACAACAAAGGTTGGGACTCTGGGCAAATCACAAGCTCTTTTTGATTTTCAGTTTCCACATCTGTAAAGGGAGGGCATTGAACAAGGTGGCTTGTAAGGTCTGTGCCAACTCTAAGATACAGAGATATGATGATTCTTAGAACAGAGGGACTACATCCTGTTCATCTTTGCATTCTCCAAAGTACCTTCTATGTATTTAAGAAGGGTTTCCCTCAAGTCTTTCAAGCAGGTCTTGTTTCCCCTCTACCTCTATATTAGTAGAATGGAAAATAAAACCAAAACCAAAAAGACGAGACCATTTCTAGAATTGTCAGTTAAAGGTCTCCCTTCAAGGGAAAAATAGTACATATCAAAAGCTCTAAAGCTGCAAGGGACCTCAGAGAGTCTTGTAGTTCACATACTCCCTCTACTCCCTATCACTTAGCAGATCATAGAGTCATAGGGCCTCAGATGTGGAAAGGACCACAGAGGAAGGCCATCAAGTTGAACTCACACCAAAAAAAGGATCCTACAACATATCAAAGGATAAACTGCTTTTGCATGAAGACCTTTGGTGAAGGGGAACCCACTATTCTTCTGGAGGCAAACCATTCCATTTGGTGATTCTGCTTCTATTGTTATGAAATGTTTCCTTCTATTAAGCCTACATTTGTCTTTTTGTAACTTCCCTCCTTTGTTCTGCCCTTCTGGACCAAGGAGAACAAGGCTAACCCAGCTTTTACATTGATAATTCTTTTAAAACCTGAAGATATCATAAGCATGCCTTTCTGCCCTTCCAACTAGGATGCAGAGAGGCAGGGGTGCTGTGAAGCTCAAAGGAAATGATGGCCATAAATACTATAATAAAAAAATTTAAAAAGCAATAATGGCAGTGATGATGATACTTAACAACAACAACAACAACAACAACAATAATAAGCTTCCAGTTATCAGGTCTCCTGTCTGATGATGACTTCATCTCCTGCCATTTGGCTGAGCTCAAGCTGTGGATAGAGCATTATAGTGCTATCCAGCTAAAAGTTTAATAGCTAGCCCTCTGGGGTGAATAATGTATGCTCACATGCTTTTAAATGTAATCTGCATTATTAACACCTTCTTAAACCCAGGCAATCAACAGAACAACAGATCAAACCCAGATTTGTAAGACTGCTGTTTTCTGAGGTGTAAATGCTCCCACTGAAAATTTACCAATCTCTCATGCAAGCTGATTAGACCTTGTTCCATCACACTCCTTCAAAGAGGGAATGCCACTTTCCTAAGATCACATAGAAGCTGGGATTCAAACCTAGGTCCTCTGACTCCATTAGCTTCAGCTCTATGTTGACTGTCATTGTTCTCCCCAAATATGTCTCCATCCTCTTGATGGTTCCTGACATTCTGTAATTAGAGATTAATTCCTTTGGTTTAAGGCTAAGGAACCCATTAAGCCCCATCCATTCTTAGTGTGAATAAATCTATTAGTTATTTCTTCTGAGGGCCTGGAGGAGGGGGAGAATGTTAGAGGGAACAGTAGGTTCATGGAGGGAGGAAATAGGCCCCGTTGATTAAAGGAGGGATTCTTAAACTGGTGGTGGGTGGGGAGAGTCCACAGACCTCAAATAACTTGTGGATAGATTTCCTGGGGTAGCCTGAGAGTTTAAATGGCTAAAAAAATATATTAAAATTTTTTTAAGATACTCTATTGAAATTTAACATTTTCTTCAATTACAAATGTTGGTAATAAACATTCTGAGAAAGAGTTCACAGGTTCCACCAGACTTCTAAAGGTGTCCATGACAGAAAAAAAAAAAGGTTAAGAATCACTGGATTATGAAAAACAAAGGAAGAGGCTGAGAAAGTTAAATTGCCTATGCCACAGATTTGCCTGGGGCTGGTCCTAGTGAGAGACCATATCTTCTCCTTTCTTTGAATTCCATCTCCCATTATTTTTCTAACTCCTTCCTTTATCTCTATAGCAGGAGTCTCTCAGTGGGGGCTAAAATCAATGTTGTTGACTGGCTAATCATAGTGAAAGTGGAAGATTGAGGAATGCAGACAAGGGTAGAATTGAGGGAATTTTCACAAGGTCATGTGTGGAGGAAAAGAGGTCTAGAGGCATCCCTGATATTTTTGTGTTTTGAGTCATTGCTGTCAGTTTAGACTCAGTCAACAACATTCACTCATTTGGCTCATTCAATGTGGCATCACTGGTGGCATTACCGGCTTTGCTGGCAAAAGAAATTCTTACTTCTCATATCAATGATTTCTTATGTGCGGCACATTACAAAGAGCACCTCCTCATTGAAGCTTCCTTTTTTATTTCTCTGGCCATCTTGGCTGATGTTTCATTCTTCAGGTCTCCTAAACTCATTCCAAAGCCTCTGAATTGGAGCTGGCCCAGACCTCCTGCAGTCTACCTTTCTGCCTTCCATCCCAGAAGCTGCCAAGACTAATAGAAGTTACGGGTTTGTCAGCGTGAAGATGAGGGACCGAAACCTGACTTGTCAAAAGCTTTGCTTTCAAAACCTGACAAAATGGCGAAAGGGATGGACTGTTGTGGGTGGGGAGAGGAGAGCGAGTAGGCAAGAAAAGGCAGGCTAATCACAGGAGAATGGTTTTACTTGTTGGCAAAATGATCCATCAGGAGACTCTTATTAATAATGTCCAGGGAGTACACAGCATCTATGCTAGTTTAGGATTCCAAAGTACTTTGCCACAATAAATGAACTCTCCCCACCCCCTCCTGAGTCAGGTACACATTATTACTCGATTTCATACAGTAGAAATCAAGACGGAGAATGGGAAATTCTGGAGGGTGCAAAATCAGTAGTAGGACTAGGATGCAGGGAGACTGAGTTTTGGTCTGTGAATCCAGTCTTGAAGTACTAAAGATCCAGTAATGCATGGACAGTTATCAATGCCTTCTCTTAAAACCCTTACACAGGAAGGTTGTGAGGCTCAAATAAAATGATGTTAGCAAAGCATTTTTTAAACCTTAAAACACTATATAAATGCCAGCTATTATTATTGTTTTTAATAATAATTATTATTGCAATTATTAACCTATAGTCACCAGGCTTCCAGTCTGGTGATCACATCATTCTCTGAACCTTCTATTGCACATTTTCTGAACTCAAACAATGTTCATAGAGGAATACAGGTCTGTATTGTCAAATGTTTAACAACCAGACTGGGAGTGGGGGAGGGGGCGAATGTATGTATACCAATTTTTTAGCTTAATCTGCATGATTAACACTTTCTTAAGCTGAGACAATTAACAAAACAATAAATCAAACCCTGATTTGTGGGCTCCCTGATTTCAGAGGTGTAAATGTCCACACGTAAAAATAAATTACCTCAAAAGCTGGTTAGAATTGGTTCCTGAACACCTCTGCTCTTAGAGTACATAGTAGTGACAATGAAGGAAGTCATTTCACTGTCATTCTCATAGTTCAGAGGGAGGACTGGAGAGAATGGATGAGTCTAACCATTATGGACTATTAGGATGATCAATGAAGATTGCTTTCACCTCAGATTAAAACCACAACAAAAAAATGCCACAAAGCCATAAGGACAGATTTACTTTCATTTGGTCTATTCTATAGATCTTCCACACCATGTTTGACTTATTTTTGGTACAGAGGGAAGGGAAATGTAGGTTTTTGTAACTGTTAAAAACTCTTAAGCAGGCTTTTAGTGCATCTGTCTTAGTAAGAGGTATCTTTCCTCCAATAAGGAAAAGCCCTGATTCAAAGGCCGGGTTGGTGACTGTGACACAGATAGGGTGTTATCTACCCACTCTTGTTTGCCTACCAAATTCTCACTGAAGTCACCAACTGAGTCTACCTACAGTAGGCCTATAGCACTGGTGAATATATGTGGTTACTGAACTGATATTGCACTGATTCCTAGTAATTCTCTTTATTTTTTTATCAGTTGCTCTGCTTGGTTTCACCTCCATGGATATTACATCCCCATCAGGTTCCCCAAATCATACCCCCCATCTTACCCTACTGCTGGGTACTTTGACATTCCATCCCCTTTTCAGTTTCCTTTTGTGTATTGTCTTCACCAATTTGGACTATAAACTCCTTGAGGGCATGGACTATATTTTTGGGTATTCCTATTCCCCAGTTAGTATGGTTAGCAAAGTTAGGTGCTTAGTTAACATTTAACAAATTCATTCACCCAGATGAAGCTCAAAAATAAAAGGGATGAAAAATGTGTTCCTGGTTAGAAAAACAACAACAACATGTATGGTACAGAGTCACTAGAGGCAATACTGAGAAGATGAAATTTATATTTAGTATGGGACAGCTTTATGTTGAATAAAAAAGGGTTTGTCACCATCAGTATGGTACAAAAATATGGCATGGGTAATGGAATGCTGCTACCTTACCATATTTCCACTCCCTTTTCATCACCTCACTGAGTCTGGTGAACCCCACCTTGCACCTGAATGATCTCACATACACATGAAGAGCAAGGTTGGGAACTCAAACTACAGCTTCAGTCAGAGCAGAGTATTTGGGGTGAGAGATAAGACGATCACAGACTTATAGCTGGAAAGGAACTCAGAGACCCAACAGTCCAACTCATGAAGTTAAGGGACTTGACCAGGTTCACACATATAGGTGTCCAAGGCAAGATGTGAACCCAGGTCCTGATTCCAGAACTCGTACTCTTTCCTTGGTACCACACTGTCTCATTGGAGAAGCCCAGGTATTTTGCTAATCCAGCTTGAATTCTACTATAGTGTAGCTGGTAGAGATTTCCACTGAACTGCTAATCCCACTCCCCAGGTGCCCAGAACTCTCATTTTGTCCTTTGACTTCCCATGGTCTCTCATCACTAAATTGTTTGATGAGTGCTTTGTGGACTCAAATGCTTTCTTTTACTCCATCTCCTATTAGAATTCTCATTCCTTCATTGGTACCCTCTTAGCTAGTTGCCTCCTAGGGAAGAAGCCATCTGACAAATTCATCTCCATTAAGGAATTAATGAACGATAAGAGTTTTTTCTTTCTGTTCTCACCTTCAGGGTGTCCATATGTCAAAAGAGAATGCTCAGAGAGGCCAATGTCTTTAAATCTAAGGTGATGAACCTCGAAAGGTGAAATTCCAGGAAATATGATAGATGGGCATGGTGGTAGTATATTTTTTGGGCAGGGAAACCTACATGTTACCCTTCAAATCACAGACCTTTCAATGTTCATTATTCATATTTTGCTTATAAGGAAGAGGCTGTGGGTGGAACTCAACCTCACAATTTTGAACTCTAGATGTCTGGAATGGTTTATAAGGACCCTGTCTTTTATTAGGGCCAATGTGTTGGTACCCAAAAGACTTTCTCCATCCCTTTGCTATTTCCTGGGAGAAGAAAGATACTGCTGCCTTTTTGAGGATTTTGTTATCTCACTGGTATAGGGAATGCCTGGGGATGAAACTCCCTCAGAGAATGGAGAGTGGTACCTACTCTGTAATTTATAATTTGCCCAGGTACTCAGGGGTTAAGTGGTTTGCCCAGGGGCACAAAGTCAGCAGGTGGTCAAGCTGTACTAACCTAAGTTTTCCTGTTTCTTACACAGTTCTCTACCTACACCATGCTCCTTTTCAATATATTACAAATACTAAATTTGGGCCCTTTAACAGACACTCTTGAGAGTCAGTTTGGTGGAGTATAGTACCTAGTACATTTGTTATTGTTGTTCAGTTATTTAAGTCATATCCAACTTTTTCTTGGCAAAGATATTGGAGTAGTTTACTATTTGTTTCTCCAGCTCATTTTACAGATGAGAAAATGGAGGCAAACAGAATTAAGTAACTTTCCCAGGGCCTCAGAGCTAGTAAGTGTCTGAGGCCAGATTTGAACTTAGAAAGATGAGTCTTCCTGACTCCAGGTCAGCTCTCTATCCACTGCCTCACCTAGCTGCACCTGCCTGGTTCATAGTAGGTGCTTAATAAATACTTATTGATTGACTATAGTGAACCTGCTTTGAAATAGGGAAGAACTCAGTTGAAGTTCTATTTCCAACACATACTGGCTGTGTACTCTTGGGTAAATCACTTAACTTTTCAATTCTCCAGGCCACTCTCTTAAACTCTAAGATCCCAATCTGTATTGGAGAAAGATATGGATCTGTATCTGAATTCCACATCTAGAGTTCCCCTTGCTGAAAAAATTTCAGAGCTGTATAACAAATTAACCAAAACATACACTGTATAGCATGGACTTGCAGACCTTCAGGCTGTCATGCCTAGTATGCTGCTTATATATAGCTTGCACCTTTGAAAATACCTAACAATTTAGTTGGGTTTTTTTTTTTTTTAAGACTAAGCAAAATTTACAGCAGACATGTAACAGAGCTCCAAGGTTTATTTTCTCTTCTCTTCCTTGTACTACACCTCAGTTATCAGCATGAAATTATGGTAATTTTCTCAGCGAAAAGAAAAAGCCTCTTCCTAAGGCCGCAAAAGAAGGACTGAAATATGTTCAGAAAAGAGAAAGTATCACCTAATTTTTTGGAAATGGTTTTGTGTCCCATGAAGCTGAGGAGCCTGATTAACTACTAGACTATGTGCTTACTGAAGGTGATAAAATGATGTCCTCCCACTGCTTGTAAGACAACTTATTCACCTCATTTATATTGGTCTTGCCAGAGTATGACCTTAATGCTTGATGAGATCCCATGGTGTAGGTTGTGATGTCTTACCTCAATGGAACTGAATGATGGACAACCATGCATCTTCTTAGTGATTATCATTAGGAAACCAAGCATTTGAAGGCTGTTGCTCTTCATGTATTAAAGCAGAGAAATAAGTCTCAGAGCATAAGTGACAAATGCACCAGTTGCTCACAAACTGATATTGGGAATCTGCACCTTAATAGCAGCTCTGGATGTGAATAGAAAGATAAGCATTGGAGACCAATCTCCAATTAAAGAAGGCTCTGGCCTTCAGCACTGATTTAGAGCAAGGAAACAAAACCCTTTAGAGTTTTATGTTTGAAGAGAAGTGGAGATAAGAGGAATTCAGAGAACTTGGGAAGAGTTGTATGAACTGATGTAGGGCAATGGAAGCAAAACCAGGAGAGAGATCAAATAGAAGTAAATGAAAGGATAAGGAATAGACTTGCGATTTCATTGGAAAAGAGAGCTCTCAGGTGAGGAAATTCCTTTAACTTATGTAGGTCAGTCCCTTCTCTGAACATTAGTAGTTTTAGACAGTTATTTTGAGAAATGAGAGGGTAAGTAATTCACCTAAAGTTCCATAGCCAGTATATATAAGAAGTAGGTTTCAAATGTTAGCTTTTCTGGCTTTGAGTCCAGCTCTTTATCCACTACCTCACCTTACCACTCAGGTCATTCTAGGGAATATCAAGGTAATATTTCTTTTTCCTTTCAGCCCTTCCTTAACATTTTAGTTAAATATTCTGGAGACCATCTTGGGTTGGCTTTTCATTATATGTTTCAGTAGTTTCCAGATTCTTTTGCTGCTTCTCACTCTACCTCTCTAAAATTGGCTATCTTGTTTCCATTTCCCCAGCTAAATCTTGTAAACTCCTCATTGAACTTCTGTTCTGATGGCTGCAGTCTTCTGCTCTTCGGATTCATCACCAAATTCTTCTCTCTTTTCTAACCCATTCAAAATACTGTCTGGGAATAGTTTTCTTATCTGTGTATATTTTATCTACTTAAAAAAATATGTCCTGACTTTTCTGTTACCTGCTACTTTAATGCTAATCTTTTCCTCATGACTTTGAATATTTTTAGCCACTTTTCCCTTTTTTGATTTTTCCCCTTATCTTTACTATATGAAGCACCTAAGTGGCAAAATAGCTAGATCTTTTGGCTTGCAATCAGGAACACCCAAATTGGAATCCTGCTTCAGATACTTACTAATGGTGTGATCTTGGACCAGTCACTTAAACTTTCTCAGTCTTAGTACCCTTATTTGTAAAATGGTGATAATAGTGGCACCTACCTCACAGGTGCCATGAGGATCCCATGAGTTAATATATATATAAAGCTCTTTGCAAACCTAAAAACATTATAAAAATTTAGCTGTTATGTTATATATCTGTCTCTATATATCTACTTAACTATATGTATGTAGATCTATTTAGATATCTATAAATCCACATGTAGGTATATATAGACATATATCTATCTATAGATCTACATGTAGATTTATATATCTATAGATAGATAGATATCCAACCAGATCTATAGATCTCTATATAGAGCTATAGATATGGTTGGATTTGTAGATATCTAGATAGATATCTCATTTGGGTAAGTCCTGAGAAACATTGTCTCTTTATTCCCTTTCCACTGACTCCCAGTTCTTTACTTTCTTCTAGTTCCGGGCCAGTTAACCACAAAGAATCTGAGAATTTCAGGGTTAGAAGTGACCCCACTGGTCATCTAGTCCAACCCATACCTAAAAATAAATGCCCTCTATAATTTACATTACAAGTTGTAATGTAGCCTTTGTGTGGAGATGTCTAAGAAGGAAGAATCTACTGCCTCTTGATAAAGTCTGTAATACTTTTTGAGAGCTCCAAGTGTTAAGGAAGTCTAAATTTGCCTCTCTGCAACTTCCACCCATTATTCCTAGTTTTATATAAATTTCAATTGCTGGGAAGCATAGTCTTCCCCATGGCAGCCCTTTAAGCATTTGAGGAGAGCTTTGCCCCAATTCCCCACACAAAGTTTTTTCTCTTTCAGGCTAAACAGTCCAAATTCCCTTACATGATATTATCATAAGACTCTTCATCATACTTACTGCTCTCCTCTGAATAGTCCCCAGATTTACAGTTTTCTAAAATGGAGCACCAAGAGCTGAATGCAATTATCTAGATGTAGTCTTTCAGGCCAGATTTACAGGAGGACTACTACCTCCTTATTCCTTAAGATTCTGCCTCTCATGATGAAGCCTTAGATCTTTTCAGCTTTTTCTAGCTGCCATATTATGCTGTTGACTCATATTGAGCATTCAGTCTGTTAAATTACTAGGTATTTTTCAAATGAACTTTTCTTTAGACATATCTTCTTTATCTTATCCTAGCGAAATTTATTTTTTGAGCCCCAAAGTAAGACTTTACATTTATACCTATTAAATTCCATCTTATTAGATTTGGCTCAATGTTCAAGTGTAAGATATTTGAAAACTTTAGCTCTGACATCTGTTGACATCTAATCTTCCTAGCGTTGTGTTATTGGCAAATTTGATAAGCATGACTCTATGCCTTTATCCAGTGATGGTTAACAGTACTAACAAAGCCAAAGACGGTGACTTTGATCTCAATGAAGGCTAGTTACATTCTCCTAGATATAAATTCTGTTCTAGATTGAATCTCTTTCCAGTGTTATAAAATTGTAGTATTGGTATTAGGGGGATTTACATAAAGATATGATGCAGATAATGCAGTATAAGCCTATTACCAAACATGGAAATCCAACACAAAAGCACACATCCTTCTTGTCAGAACTGTGCCTGTAGTATGAACTTTCTTTGTGAAGAGTAGCATATGTTCTCCCAAACTAGCATACCACAAACTTTTATACAAGTTTTTTGTTTTACAATGTTTTCCCATTTGTGTCTTCTTTACAAATCTGGCCATCTCCAAGAAACCCTCACAGATAGCTAATAAAAAGGGTTGGTGATGAGGTATAACACTCAAATCATTCTTCCCTATATTAGTGACCACCTTTCCTCATATTTACTTTGGGTTTAGTTGAGATCCCTGGGACATTTCTCCTAAATTTGAACTCTTTTTTTCCCTCTTCTATCTATAAGTTCCTCATATCAATGGAATCACAGCTCTGAACCAAAAACAATGAAAACAGTAGTGCTAGAGGACCAAGAGCAGAGTGGTGACTCAAGAATTGTTGATATGCCAGAAAAATCTCAAGAAGTAAATATGACACATTTCAGAAAATCATATAAGAAACATTCCTGAAGGTATTGAAAACAGGACAGGATGAAAAAATTTAGAAAACAGAGGATAGTGAAAGAAAGGAACATCAAATTTAATTCACCCTGAAATATAGTCATCAAAATAGATTTTTTTTTTGGTGAGGCAGTTGGGGTTAAGTGACTTGCCCAGGGTCACACAGCTAGTAAGTGTTAAGTGTCGGAGGCAGGATTTGAACTCAGGTACTCCTGAATCCAGGGCTGGTGCCTTATCCACTTCGCCATCTAGCTGCCCCCAAAATAGATTTTTAGAAACAATAAGAGCACCTCACAAGCATCCAGGAAGAAGCAAACTGAATACAAAATGTCACCTATTTGAATCTTGCATGATTTTTCTTCCAAAACAAAACTGAAAGTAAGAAATAGAACATAATATATCCCCAAAGCAAGAAAATTGGTCTGTAGCTCAAAAATGCCTATCCAGCAAAATCAAGCATAACTTTTCATGAGAAAAAATATATTTTAAAAATTCTTCTGATACTCTTGAGACATTTTTGGGAAGATTAAATTTGACTTGGAACTTTAAGTCAACAAGTTAAGAAACAATTATTAAATACCTATTACATGCCAGGTCACATACTAAATGTTGTGGATACATTAGATGGTAAACAAAGACCTTGACTCTTAAGGAGCCCACAATCCAATGAAGGAGACAACAAGTATATACAAACAAGATATTTACAGGATAATAAGAACATAATTTCAGAAGGAAGACATTACCATTAAGGAAAACTGTGAGATGCTTCATGTAGAAGATGGGACTTTACCTGAGTCTTGAAAGGAGCCAGAGTGCAGAGATAAGAAGAGATAGAGTTCCAGGGATAGGATTAGCTAATGAAAATTCCAGAAGTCTGGAGATGGACTATCATATGTGAAAGGAGGCCAATGTCACTGGATCACAAGAGTGCATAGGGAGGGGGGTAGGAGTAAGGTGAAAGAGACTAGAAAGATAGGAAGAAGCCAAGTTGGGCTTTTAATGACAAACAGATAATTTTATATTTTATCCTGGAGGTGATGAAGAGCCACTGGAGTTTACTGAATGGGAATGACATGACCAGAATTGCAGTTTGGGAGAGAGAGAAGGAGAAAGAGAGGTAGGGGAGAATAACACGTTGTGAGCCTGGGTGACTGGGAGAATGGTGGTACTCTCAAAAATAATAGGGGAGAGGGAAGCTAGGTGGCATAGTGGATTAAAGCACCGGCCCTGGATTCAGGAGGACCTGAGTTCAAATCTGACCTCAGACATTTGACACTTACTAGCTCTGTGACCTTGAGCAAGTCACTTAACCCCCATTGCCCTGCAAAAACCAAAGAAACAAAAAAATAATAGGAGAGTTCAGAAAAGGGGAAGGATTGGACATGTTGAGTTTAGTATAACAAGATGGTCAGTTTAAGATATTTAATAGGCAGTTGGAGATGTGAGATTAAAGATCACGAGATAGGGTAGGACTGGGAAAATATATCTGAGAATTATTTGCATAGAAATAAATGAATCTATGGAAGGTGATGAGATCACTGACTGAAATAGTGTAGGGGGAGAAGAAAAGAAAGCCCAGAATAGAGCCTTGGGATGACCCATGGTTAATAGTCACTATCTAGATAAAGATCCACCAAAGGAGACTGAGAAAGAGTAGTCTTACTGATAGGAATAGAATAAGAGGGGATCAGCATAATAACAAACAACTTAAGGTAAAGGGATGATCAAGGAGAAGAGGGTGATGAAAGATCAACAATCTCTCAGAAAGAACAGTTTTAGTGGAATGATGAGGTCAAAAGCCAGACTAGAAAGAATTAGGAAGAGTGAAAGAAAAGCAAGTGGAAATGTGGATTATAGACAGTCTTCTCAAAAGGGAGGAGAGATATAGGATGATAATTATCAGGGATGGATATATCTTGTTAGAGTCTGTTGATGCTGGAGGAGACAAAGGCCTGTTGGTAGGCAATAAGGAGCAACAAATAGATAATAGGTGGGGAGATTGAAGATTAGTGAGAAAATAAGGATAATAGAAGGGACAATTTGTTGCAGAAGACAGGGAAATTTATATTTTACAATGTAAAAATATCTTTTAAAATTATTAAATGTAGAGTCTAAGAATTTATACTTTGCATGGAAGTAAAAATGGTGCTGTTTCTTTGAGGACTCAGATTGTAGGGAGGATACCTGGGAAATAATGATTTGGAATTGATTGGGTAAAACCCCATTTAAGTGAATCCAATGAAAGCAGATAAAATTCAATAGAGGGAAGAAGGGAAAGGTTACTGTATCTTGAGCATTGGTGCCTGGAGTTGAAATCAAAGTTCATGAAGAGGTGGGAGTGATGAGGTAGGAGTTGGTAATTCTTAAAACACACATCTATTTGAAGTAAGAGAGTAATTATGAGGTTCTTCAGAGCTTGTTAGTAAAATCATGGTTCTGAGGTGGAGAGGTAGGGGGTTTGGAGGTGGGGAATATAATCTCTGTATATAGGTTGAATTCAGGTGGGAAAAAGTGCCAGTGAAATAAGGGAGATTGTACCCATCAATGCTAAAATAAGCAAAAACAACAAAACATAGTGGAGGGAAAACCAAATGTAAAACTTCAAACCCTATACAAAAATGGGCTAAACAACATTAAAAAGTGTTTTTAGATGAATTTTAAAGAAAAGAATATACTGGATAATGTGTTAATTACAGGAAACATACCTAAAACACAGAAATTTCACAGCAAAAATGATCAAATAATATTGATTATGCCTTAGCTAACTCCAAAGGTTAGAAATAATAACCATGATTTTTGCATAAAATAGAAACAAAAGCTGTTGAACTGGGAAATGATAAAATCCTTAAAGAAATTATAGGCAATGAAACATATCAATATTAAATATATATGTATTGAATGGAACAGCAACGAAGTATTCAAGATCTTGTATGTGAAGGACTTTCCAAACCTTCAAGTCATAACTTTATAAATAATAGCTATTTTTATTATTATTACTTAAAAGAGTTTACTGAAATGTAAGAAGATACGGACAGTATCTCTTTACCAAATAGAAGGGAATTTTAACTTTCCTCTCTCTGAACTAGATAAGGTTAGCAGAAAGATAAATTAGAAGAAAATTGAGAGAAAGAGAAAAGAAATTCTGGAAAAACTGGAACCAAAAGATACATAGTGAAAGCTGAAAATAAATATTAATTGACTTTCTTCTCAAATATGTGTCATAACTTTGCATGTATTGGAAATTTGCACTCTTGGAAAGAAAAAAAAACCTCATAAATGCCAATAGACAAAAATATTAAATATTTAATTTAAAAAGAAAATATGAAAAAAGAAAGAAGCCTAAAATAAGATTCAAAAGGACTTGTTAAATAATGAGTGAGTCAAAGAACTTGCAGAAATTAGATATTAAGGGCTATATTTTCAAGAAAAGCCTTCATTGACACTTACTAGCTGTGTGACCCTGGGCAAGTCACTTAACCCCAATCGCCTCACAAAAAAAAAAAAAAGAAAGGAAAAGAAAAGAAAAGCCTTTACACACACACACAGGCAGCTGGGGCACAAATTTTACTAGAATTCCTGGGCAAAATGAAGCAAGAGTTAAAAAATGTTTTTATAAATGAAATGAGACCACTAGAGGAAAAAATGCAAAAGAAATAAAAGATATGGAAGAAAGAATTTGAAATAGAATTAGCAACTAGGTGGTGCAGTAGATAGAGTGTTGGACCTGGAAATCAGGAAGACTCATCTCTCTGAGTTCAAATCTGGCCTCAGACACTTAGTACCTGTGTAACTCTGGGCAAGTCACTTTTTTCTTGCCTCAGTTTCCTCATATGTCAAATGACCTGGAGAAGGAAATAATAAACTACTTTAGTACCATTGCCACAAAAATCCCAAATGGGGTGACATAGAGTTGGACACAACTGAAAAACAACTGAACACAAAACTGTATCCTGATAACAAATTCCCTGAAAATTGTAATGGAGTGAATGGAAGTTAATGTTTGCATGAGATAACAAGAAATATTAATAAAAAGCCATATGCTTTCAAAAGAAGAAAATGTAAGGTGACATAAGAAGAATAAGTGATCTGCTGAACAGAGAGAACATTTAAGAATCACTGGACACCCTGAAAGCCATGACCAAAAAAAGATCAGACATCATATATTAAGAAATTATAAGTGAAAACTGTCCAGATCTCTTAGAATCAGAGATCAAAATGAAAATAGAAAGAATCTACTGATCACCTCTTGAAAGAAACCCTAAAATGAACATTCCCAGAAATATTATATCCCAAATCACAAAATTATGAATCAAAGAAAAGAATACTGCAAGCATCCAGAAAGAAAGCATTCAAGTATATAATGAATCATAGTAACACACAGAATTTAGCAACTACAGCCCAAAGGGAGCAGAGAGCCTATAATTTGTTATTCTAAAAGACATAAAATATAAGCTACAAAGCAAAACTGAGTTTTGCTCTTATAGATAAAAAAAAATATTCCTTGAATCAACTAGAGGACTCCCAAACATTCCTGATCAAAAAATCAAAGTTGTGTAGCTAATTTAAAATATAAACACAGGAATCAAGAGAAACATAAAAAAAACAGTAACCATAAGCGAGCAATCATAAGTAACTAAATAAGGCTAAACTGTATATACATCCTAATATGGGGAGATGACGCATGTTGTCGCGAAAAAATTTTAAGTCCGACGGAAGAATGAAAATAACAAAGTTTCCAGGCTGAAGCAAATAGGTTTATTGAGAGAGGGCCAGTCCCTCAACAAAACCGGTCATCCAGGCTTTGGGCCTGAAAGACCCAGAAGTACAAACTACATGAGTTTATATACCCTTGGAGACATTCTCTAAAATTAGAACATAGTCTTGAGTAATAACAGGGGATCAGCGTTATGATATCAATAGGGTGGATCATTGGTAGGCCAGTGTAAAGCGGGGTGAACAGTATTACTGACCACCTACAGACCCTGTGACATTTCCTAAGGCGGATATCACAAGATCAACTACACTATGTCATAGGAAAATTGAGAAATATGGAAAAAGGACTTGACCTTCTAACCTTATGCAATCTATATGAATCACAATTTTTTTGTTAATATATTGATTATTATTTTAATTAAATCACTTAAAACTATAGTAAATCTCTTATAACTAAGGGACGGGGAAAATCTCACTCACAATGTATCCCCTCAAAAATCTAAAATCCTCAGGAGTCATAGAGGGAGTCTAATAAGACAGAGGCCCTGGGAGTGGTTCTGTTATATTTTGATGTTTTAAAAGAGCAATGGGAAGAATGGGAGGGCAAAAGGAATATACTGAGGGAAAGGGGAAAAGGAATGGTAGAGGCAATAGAATGGAGAATGTTCTTTAATATAGTCACAAAGATTTCTTTGAAACCAAGAGCTATCATTATTTATATTGGAACAATACAAACTTTCATAATAAGATCAGGAATGAAACAATAATACCCAACTACTTTCTAAGCTTCTATGATAGTATAAAATTTCAGGCTCTCATGCTCTTTCACATGGACTACTATAACAATCTTTTCACTGGTTTGTATGACTCTGGTTTTCTCCTTACTAGTCTATTCTACACAGTATTTCCAAATTAATTTTCCAAAAGGAAAACTCTAACAGTGTAATTTATCCACTCAAAAATGAGACTTCCTATCATCTACCAAATTCTTAAACCATCATATATTGGCATTGACCTTGCTTTCTGACCCCATTTCCTGCAATCCTTTTTCATGTACCCTGTGCTCCAGCTGAATTGGACTCTTAGTTGTTCCTTAAAAAATACTCGACTTTCCAACCATGGTTTAACTTGGTGTTGTCAAATAATGAGAGTCTTATAGTCAGAAGACTTGTATTCAAATCCCAGCTCTGCCGCTTAGTATTTGTTTAACTTTGGGATAGTCATGTACTTTCTCTGTGTCTCATTTTGCAACAGAAAAATGAAAGATATTGAACGAATCATTTTAAAGACCTTTACTAGGTCTAAAACTATGATCCTATTATCTAAGCTATGTTTCTGCTCACACCATTCCCTCTACCTAGTCTGCCTTCTAACCCAGGTTTGCCTTCTGAAATCGTGTTCCTTTTCATTTCATTCATATGTGAGCTACTGCTATGTACAAGAGACTGTTCTAGTTCATAAACCATCTTTTTCCTGAAGTCTTTTGCTGATCCTTCTAAAAGGATTATGGAATTTAGAGTAGGAAGATACCTTATACATCATCTAGTTCAATGTGATTTCATTTTGAGCTTTCATAGTATTTGATTGGTATTCAGAGATACATTGGAGCCATCTTAAACTGCTTGGTAAAGCTGATTGTTAAATGTTCAGTGTGAGCATTTAACTTTCAAAATCAGCAAATGCTACAACTCAGGACTTGACTTATTGTTTTATTGATTATCTCTAAAGTTAAGAACATAATGGAGAAAATGTTGATAATAAAGATTAGACTTAAGTGTGTTGTATGTACTCCTGCTCCCACCCCCAGAGCTTGTTGTTAGACATTTACCAGTATACTCCTGTCTGTACTTGTTCAATGGCATGCTCTGCCTTGTACTATAGTTATTGACTCACATAGCTTATCTCCCATATTGGATTATAGGAGCATCTGAATCTTTCTTGGTTTGCGACAATGTCTTATACAGAGGGCATGCTAAATATATTTTAGTTGAATAAATGAAGCATGTATAAAATTGCTACAGAGTTTATATGCTGGCACTTGGAAGAATGGCAGCAATAAAATGAATACTAATTAATTATATATATCAATCTGAAGTAATCTCTGCATTTTTGTTTCTTACTCTTTAGGACTCATTATTAAAGATTTTGTGAACTCTGAAATATGAATCCTCAATTACAATTTCACCATCAATTTATATTGCTAGAGGGACAAGGCTGAAAGTTCGGATTTCTAGAGTGTGTTCGCTCTAGATTTTAAATAATAAACAAGCATCATAAATGAACAAGACAAGAAGCTAGAAGATAAATAGAAGCATAAGAAATGCTTGCTTCCTTAAGACTAGGTTCAGTGGAATTAGCTTGGTTGTAATACATTCAGGCAAGACTGAAGCACTGGTGGGTCATCAGAGTATATGTTGTCAGTCAAGCGGTAGGCCAGCCTGGATTGTAATTACTGATAGGGTTTAGGTAGTAGGTATGGTTGATTCAGGCATAAGTCATTGCCTAGATGACATATTAGAGATGGACTAGCTTAGGATGCAGGATGAGTACAAGATTTAGGATAGATATAGGAGCCAATCCTTTTGTATACCATATCCTGCTTCTGTTCTCCTTTTTTTTTTTTTTTTTTTTTTTTTTTAGTGAGGCAATTGGGGTTAAGTGACTTGCCCAGAGTCACACAGCTATTAAGTGTTAAGTGTCTGAGGCCAGATTTGAACCCAGGTCCTCCTGACTCCAGGGCCGGTACTCTATCCACTGCGCCACCTAGCTGCCCCCTCCTGCTTCTGTTCTCAAATCTTTCTTGAGAGCCCTAACCTAACGTCCATTGATTCTCTCTAATCTAGACTTCAATCCTTACAGTTCACTAAGAAAATACTATACTGCCATAATCTGTACAGGCTATCAAGATTTGAAAAATCAGAAAAATTATTTTGAGGTTGACTTGATGCTTCTCATTAACAATCTCATCTACATAATCTTTGGTAAGGATAAGTTGCTTCAAATGCCAAAAGTAGCTTTTCTTTTTGTTTTGCTCCCTTTGGTTTGACCACTTTCATGTTCATTTCCTTTCCTCCTCCACTTATAGAAATCCATTTGATTTTTCAAGGACCAGTTCAAAATCCATTTATCCTATTAAGAACCCTGACAGGGCACCTAGACAAGTTCATACTGCATATCTCTTCTCTGGTTTGAACTTAAGGCCCTAACAATGGCTTGAAACTAAATTAGCTTTTGTGTATAGGTGGAGTAGAGCACAATCTGCACTAGATGTTTCCTTCTCTGAACTGTTGCACTAAAAACAAATACAGTAAAATTTTATTAATTCATCGTACTTCAGCTTGTGTGTGTGTTTTTTTTTTTTTTTGTTTTTTTTTTTTTGTTTTTTTTTTTTTTTGCGGGGCAATGGGGGTTAAGTGCCCAGGGTCACACAGCTAGTAAGTGTCAAGTGTCTGAGGCCGGATTTGAACTCAGGTACTCCTGAATCCAGGGCTGTGCTTTATCCACTATGCCACCTAGCCACCCCCCAGCTTGGTTTTTAATAGTTTTCATGTTTAATATCAGGTTATTGATTAAGTTGAATGTTAAATTGATGTTATATAACAATAGGGATTACACATAAAAGGTGCATTTGTGCACTTAAGTTTGTATTTATGTTTCTGTCATGTACACTGTGAATGTTGCTGTTGAGTTGTTTCATCATGTCTCTATATAGACATGTTCTTCATCATGTATAGATGTGTGTATATACATAATATATGTATATTCATATATATATATGTTGTTGAGTTGTTTCATCATGTCTTACTCTCTGTGACTCCATTTGGGGTTTTCTTGGCAAAGATTTCCTTCTCCAGTTCATTTAACAGATCAGGAAACTAAGGCAAATAAAGTGAAGTGCCTTGCCCAGGGTCACACAGTTAGGAAGTGTCTAAGGCCAGATTTGAACTCAGGATGTTGTATCTTCTTGAGTCCAGGCCTGGCACTCTGTCTACTGTGCCACATAACTGTCTGTGTATCTGTATCTATCCAATGGTGATGATTACAACCAATTTATTCTTTCTCATCTCTGTAATTATTTTCTATGTTTCTCACAATTCCTCTCTAGAGATTCTAACATGTCTTCCTCTGGGGCTTTTATATTTTAGCAATTAATGTATGTATGTATACACACATAAAAACACACTAATGGGACAGCTAGGTAGCACAGTGTATAAAACACTGGGCTTAGAATCATGAAGACTAACTTCATGAGTTCAAATTCAGACCCAGACACTTACTAGTTGTGTGATCCTAAGTGAGTCACTTAACCCTGTTTGTCTCAGTTTCATCATCTATAAAATGAACTAGAGAAGGAAATTACAAGCCATTCCAGTATCTTTGTGAAGAAAAATCCAAATGGGGTAACAGAGAGTTGGACATGACTGAAATGACTCAACAACAACCTAACAATGAACAGTTATTCCTTGCTTTTGCTAAGTGAGAATACCATACTTCCCGTTTTTTTACTCATATAATAGCATCTTTTATATCACTTCTCTCATATGAATTTATTATTGATTTTATGCCATAGATTATTTGTAGCTCTCCACTATTAAGTTACCCACAATTTTGATTGCTGAAACCATTAGTATTAAAAAGATGGTGTATGTTCATGTGTGTGTGTGCACCAGGGAGCAATGTAGGTTCATTGAAAGTGTGTAATTTCCAAAATGCAATAAAGCCTACATTTTTCTTCCTATTTCACTCTGTGACCAACTCATTGTCCATTTTCAGAGACTGTTTATAGATTTTTGGACTGATAGACTAACTCAATGTACTGTTCATCTAACTGCATTTTATGGTCTGGACAATAGGCATTCTTCAGCTAAATGATTTTCCCATTGTTTAATCAATGATCAAACCTCTAGGTTGCTCTTTTAAAATTGCTGCTCTGGAGAAAGTGGGGAACATAATATCTAGTGTGACTGGATTAAATTCCATTAATTTCAGGCAACTAGCTAGTACTTTGGGTAGAGCACTGATCCTGCAGTCAGGAAGGTGTATTCAAATCCAGTCTCAGATACTTACTAGTTAGTCACATGACCCTGGGCAAGTCACTTAAGTTCTGACTGTCTCAGTTTCTTCATCTGTAAAATAGGGATAATAATAGGACTCAACTCTCAGGGTTGTTGTGAGGATAAAAAGGAATATTTATAAAGTTCTTTGCAAGTGATATTAAGTGATAGCAGTGGAGGATGAGGAAGAGGAAGGGGAAGGGGAAGGGGAGGGGGAGGAGAGTGAGGAGGAAGAAGAAGAGGAAGGGGAGGGGGAGAGGGATGAGGAAGAAGAAGAGGAAGGGGAGGGGGAGAGGGATGAGGAAGAAGAAGAGGGGGAAGAAGAAGAGGGGGAGGAAGAAGAGGAGGGGTAGGAGGAAGAGAAAGATGAGGAGGAGGAGAAGGATGAGGAGGAGGAAGAGGAAGAAGAGGAGGAAGAGGAAGAAGAGGAGGAGGAGTTAACTGCACATAATTTGCTTAACCAGTGATTTGTGTATTTCAGACCCAGGGACTCTTTCTCTTTCTTCAACAAAGACCTTTAGAGCTTCCTGGGAAAGCTTACTCCCCATCATATTAAGAATGAGCCAACCTATCTAAATCAGTGACAGATCTACAAAGTTCTTTCAACATTGTTTGGTAATACACACCCTGTTCCAATGCAAACATTAATTATCTGTAAGGATGGGACCCTTACATGAATATTTCAGCATCTTGCTTCTACAGCTAATTAAAGTGCCCTTATTTATGACTTAACCATTGTCTAGTCTGGGTGGACTCTGGCAACCTACCTCTGGAAAGTGCTTCAGGGGCTCTGGATTAGTGGACAGTGAGGATATTTGATTAGACCAGTGGATGTGATTCCTCTAGCTCAGATCTCTGTGTGAGCTGATGTAATCCTCTTAGCCAAGGAGACCTATTACTTTCCTACAGATTCCCAATCAAACTTCTTGGCTTTTTACCTTCCAGAAGCAGATGTCCCTTCCCAAGGGAACAATTAGCTAAAAGTCCAAGTTGAAGTTGTTGAAAGTGAGTTGAGGTGGGAAACAGGTTCTCCCAAGTTTAATCACTGCCTTAGAGCTTTCCTATTGTATTCAGCTGGGGGTGTGTCTGACCCACTAGCTATCACTGAGAACAATGGAGAGCAGCTGAGAAAGGTTATAACAAAAGCCAAAACCAGATGGAAAAAAAAAGACTCAGGGAATAGCACCTGTCCAGGTAATTATAAGATGGCTATGCTTCCTTAAGGAAGATGACATTTAATCTCTTCTGAACTTTGCTAAAATGGAAAGTTAACTATAGGGCTACTGGAAAAAAACAACAGCCTAAGGAAACCAACTATAGGCTTGTAGCTATTCTCTCACACAAATGCTACCTCTAGGCTATGCTGTTTGGCAGCCTGTGAAATCACAATTAACAGAGCAAGTGTTTTGTAAGTGAGCGGAAGCTGGTCCAAATTACATTCCTCTATTAGCTGATTTTCGAACGACTGTGTTGAACAACTTCAAGATCACTGGGCTGTGGTATGTTTCTTTAGACATCGCTAATAAAACAGTTGATTGTGGATCTGCTTACTACTTTGGTATTCTTAATCTCTAGGATGTTTGTAGGGAGGAGGGCAGGGGAAAAGGGCATGCAGGGTTGACATCAGCAATCCATTTGCACAGATTTTTGCTAAGGTGTCTAGTTTTCATATGAACCCCTGGTGAGTGAAAGAGAGAGTGCACCTGGTATGGGCTAGTTTTGCTTTTAGGCTGGGGCTTCTCAGAACTTGAAAGATGTAGCTGCATGCCTGGACACTCAGAGAATAAGGTAAAGGGAATTGGTTAAAAACAACAAACAACAACAACAACCACAACCAAACCTGAGTGCTTGATTTATTGAGAAAGCTCAAAGAGTTCACAAATGCCCACACAATAATCACCTGGCAAAACGTCTTTGTAGAAAATTTAACCTAAAATATAAAAAATAAAGCCCTGTCAAAGAATTTTTGGAATGATGACTTAAAAGTGCTTTTTTTCTAAGATGTCAGAGGAATCATTATTATTTCTAGTTTGACAAGTGTTGGAGTTTGGAGACTGTAATGGAGCGAAGAACCTTTGGGGTAGAACATTTTGTTCAACTTACTGAAACTGGGTTAAATTTCGTGTCTAAGTGACCTTTCACCTGAAAAAAGCTCGGCTGCAACTTTCTGTCTCTACATTTTACAAACAAGTTTCTTGCCTCTTGCAAGACCGTCCTGATGTTTTATAGAATCTGAATTTTAAAGCAGAAAGTGACAAACATCCCATCTACCCTCATTTTGTTGATGAAGAAACTGAGACCCAGAAAGCGGCTGGTATTTTGAAAAAGGTTATTAGAAGAATTAAACTGTTTCATTTCTATAAGATAAATAGGATTTCAGAGTTAGAATTGATCTGGTCAGTCATTTATTCCAAACACCCTGCTTGAAGTGCAGATTCACTAAGAAGTGGCCTTCCACCCTCTGTTTGTATACTGCAAGGAACAAGGAATTTATTACTTTAAGAAACAATAATTTCCATTGGTAGATAGCTCTATTAGAAATCTTAAGATTCTATGATTTAGAGCTAGAAAGGACCTCTGAGGGCATCTAGTTAAATTCTCTCATCAAAGGTGAAGAAAATTATTTTAAATGACTTGGCCAAGGTCACTTAGAGGCAAACTGGTTGTTATACGTATCTATTCTGGGTGAGGTATTGTATCAAGCAAATTTAACAACACAAAATTTAAAAAAAAACAATTCTTACATTCTTTTGTTGTGGGGCAATGAGGGTCAAGTGACTTGCCCAGGATCACACAGCCAGCAAGCATCAAGTGTCTGGGGCTGGATCTGAACTCAGGATCTCCTGAATCCAGGACTGGTGCTCCATCCACTACACTCCTAGCTGCCCCTCCCCAGCCTTAATTCTTATACTCAGGAGATTATTACCTAACGTGAGGTGGAATGCCATCAATAGCAAGATGTGAGAAGTACAAAGAAGAGGTCCTTCAAATCCTGCAAATATATAGTTTAGGAGAGACATTTGGTTTAGATTTTGATGGAAGAGGAATAGCACTAGCCCTTTCAACAGACAGAAGAACAGGGATAGGGAGCCAATCTAGACACATGAGATAGTTGAACAGAAGCCTAGAGGAAACCAAAGACTGGACAAGAATGTGGTATGTTGCTTTTTGGTCAAATTTGACCATAACACAGAGGGCAGGATGGGAAGTAGTAAAAGATAATGCTGGAAAGATATGGTAGAACTAGATTGTGGAAGGTGATGGCCTTAAATACTTGAATAATAAATATATGCCTTATTCAGAAGGCAATTAGACCATGCTGCAGAAATTTCTTTTGAGGTGGTGAAAAATGTTATCAGAGCAATGCATTGGGAGGATTATTGTGACAGTGATGGGAAGGATATGCTGGGGACTAAACTAGGGTGTTTGTAAAGGTACATACAAAAGATATAAGATTATTATATTTTGCTTCAGGTGACAAGTATTTCACTTCAAGAAATGAAATCAACAGGAGTCTGCATAACTCATTGTATGTGGATAATGACAGGGGAGCATTTTTGGTTGAACTCCATATCACACTGTTGAGTCATACTGAACTCAAAGTCATTTGAGAATCCCTATTCCTTTATAATATGGACAGGCGTTTAACACATTTCTCCCATTCAACATCTCTGTAGCGACTGAATATCATATGACTAAAGGGAAACAATCAGGACTAAGCACGCATGTCTCCTGAATCTCCAGCCCACTTTGATTTTTTTCCTTTTTAAATAGAATTTTATTTTCCAAAATATATGTAAAAAGAAATTTTAACATCAATTTAAAAAACTTTGTGTTCCAACTTCTCTTCCTCCCTCCATTCCCACCTCCCACCCACAAGAACTCAAGAAATTCAAAATAAGTTATACATGAGTAGTCATGGAAAACATTCCCACATTAGCTAGGTTGTGAGAGAAAACAGTCAAAAAACCCCAAAACTTCAGATTAAGGAATTGTCAAAGAGGAAAAAAAAATTTTAAAGTGTGTTTCTATCTGTTTTCAAATAATATCAGTTCTTTCTCTGTAGATGGGTTGCAATTTTCATAAGTCCTTCAGGGTTATATTGGATCATTGCCTTGCTGAAAATAACCACATGCTTCCCAGCAGATCATCTTACACTATTGCTGTTATTTTGTATACAGTACATTTCACTCTGCTTCAGTTAATGTAGGTCTTTTCAGGTTTTTCTGATAGTATCCTGTTCATCATAACCTGTATATGGTACCTTAAGCTTGACAGAGAATTTTCTTCATAACAGCCCAGCAAAGTAGGTATCATATGTTTTGCCATTATAATCAATCATCATAACTATTTCCCTCTATCCTATTCCCTTTTACATATTCCTCCTGAAAAGTGTTTTACTTCTGACTGTCCTCTCTCCCACTCTGCACTCCCTTTTTTCACCCTTCGTTCCTTATCCTCTTCCCCTCTCTACTTTCCTGTAGGGTTAAATAGATTACTCCTCCCAATAGGGTATGAATGTTATTCCCTCCATGAGCCCACACTGATGAGATTAAGGTCTTTGAGTTAATTCTGTGTTCTAAATTTTTCTTCTTCCCTCCCTCCTCAACCCTCCCTATGAGATCAAGCAATTCAATATGTTATACTTGTGCAGTAATGCAGACCATCTTCATCTTCCTTGAAAGTGTTTTGCTTTTTACTGCTCTCTCCCCCAATCTGCCTTTCCCTCCTTCCCTTCTTCCCCTCCCCTTACTTCCCTCCCCTCCCTCAGGGCAAAAATATATTACTATACCTAAACAGGATAAAGACTTAATGAGGGATATTAAAAGATCAAACTGTTTACATTCCTACATGGGAAGACAATACTTCGAACTCATAAGAACTATCTCAGTAAGGAACTCACAGAAGACACAGGTATGAACTGAATATGAAGGGATGATATCTGTAAAGCATTTATGTTTTGTTCTTTGTGGGGCAGACAGGGTGGGGTGTCTTATGTCTGCGGCTGGATTTGGGCTTGGGGCTTCCTGGGTCCAGGGCTAGGGCTTTATCCACTGTGCCACCTAACCCATGATGACATCTTTAAAATAGGGTTGAGGAGTAGGAAGAGGGAGGGAAAAGGGGAGAGATGGTCTGGGGAGAGGTAGTTCACATGAAGAAAACAAGAAAAAAGCTCATGGAGGGGAGGAGAAGAGGAAGAAGGAGTTGGGGAGTGAGTGAACCTTAATATCATCAGAATTGGCTCAAAGAAGGACCATTTTGATTTTTATTATATGGTTCTGCCCCTTTTTTACTTTGCTTAGATCTCATTTTGCACTCCATATTTTAGGTACACATTAAATAATGTTTTCGGGGAGTGGTTAGTTGTCACAGTGGATAGATTGTCAGGCATGGAGTCAGGAAGACTCATCTTTGTGAGTTCAAATCTGACTTCAGACATTTACTAGCTGTATTACCCTAAGCAAGTCACTTAACCCTATTTGCCTCAGTTTTTTCATCTGTAAAAATGAATTGGGGAAAAAATGGCAAACCACTCCAGTATCTTTGCCAAGAAAATCCCAAATTGAGTCACAAACAGTCAGACATGACTGAAACAACTGAACAACAAAAATTATATTTTCCTTTTATTTTTATATTTAACTTACTTGTCTGGTTCTATCTGCTGCTTTGAGAGACCTCCACTGATGGATGTTGGGACCCCTTTACAGTCTTCTCCTCCTGTATAACATAACTGGGTTTTCTTTGCTCATAAATAATCTATAAAGGATTTATCCAACATACTAGTTACTTTCCTTTTGATCTTACATCCTTTATTGTCTCATCTACTCATTGGGAAAACATTTATGAAGCTCCAACTTATGAGCTTTAAAATATTATCTCCTTTGATCCCCATGAATTGCCCAGGGTCCCAATGCTAGGGAGTGTCAGAGGTGAGCGTTGAACACTGTTCTTCTGGACTATAAACTGGGTGTTACATGATAAATGCATTTAAGGAAATATAAAATAAAATTTTATGTGAGGTTATCAACTTTTGACCTCTGCGGAGAGAGGTTAGGGATAGTTTTCTAGAAGGAGGCATCATTTGAATTGAACAGGTGAAGAGGGGGTGGGAGGAAATTTCAGGTTTGGATGACAGTATAAATCAAGGCACAGGGATTGAAGGGTACATGGCATATCTGAAGGACAATAGTCCAATTCTGGAAAACAGTCTAGAAAATAGTCCAGTTTGTCTAGGGGTATAAAATGCATGGAAGGTTATAATATGAAATAAGGTTGGAAAGGCAGATTATGAAGTGCTTGAATGTCAGGAAAATGGTTTGAATTTTACTCAGGAGGCAATAGAGAGCCACTGAAGAATTTTGAGCAGAGGACCAATAAAGTTAGATCTCTGTATAAAAATAATTCCTATCTTTAATAATGACTGATTACATTTATATAGTGCTTTAAAGTTTGCAAAGTGCTTTATATCTATCATCTGATTTGATCCTCACAACAACCATTTTGAAGTAGGTTCTGTCACTATTGCCATAATACACATGAGGAAACTGAGGTCAAACATCATTCAGTGCCTTGTTCAGTCACACAGCAGTAAATGTTTCAACTGGAATTGGAACTCATGTTCCTGTTTCTTGGTCCATCATTCTATCCATTATGCCAGGCTATTTAAAATTTTTTTTTTTTATGGTAAGGCAATTGGGGTTAAGTGACTTGCCCAGGGTCACACAGCTAGTATATGTCAAGTGCCTGAGGCCGGATTTGAACTCAGGTCCTCCTGACTCCAGGGCCAGTGCTCTATCCACTGGGCCACCTAGCTGCCCCTCAGGCTATTTTTTTTAAGATACCAGCATAATATTCACTTACTATATATTCAGCTCACCTCCTTTTTTGGTCACTTTTACTCCATGTCTTATTCACAGTCATCATTTTTTATGTGCTGGAGTCAACATAGCCAACCACTATGAACTCTTCCATTTCCATTTGGATGGTGTGTGATTTTAATTCATTTAAGGTTGTTAGGTTCCGTGATTTGCAGCTTCATAGTATCCGTGAATTAATAAAGCGTCACCAGATAACAAAGAAAACTAGCACAAGATCCCTGATGTATTCAATTTCCATAAACCTTGGGGCTGACCTAAATAGCCTTATGCAGAAATCTTGACATTTTGAATTGTGCTAACCTACCATCCCCTCTTTGGAGCTGAGGAACCTGAGAAACAAGGAGCTTATGATTTGCTTGGTTGCACATGATAACTAAGCTCTTGACTTTTCATTCTATTGCTTAAGTATTCTTCATGCTGCTGCCAAACTCAGGTTCCTTATGCATGTAATGTCATTTCTTTGCCCAAAGCCCTTCAGTGAGACTCCTTATTGCTTATTAAGTAAAGAAGTTCAAAGACCATAGCTTCATAACACTTTACATTTTGAGACCACCTCATCTTTCCATTCTTCTCTCAAACTATTCCTTCTCATGGAGTCTGCACAACAGCCAGACTAGACCATTTGCCATCCTATCTTCCTCACGTACTCTATATTCTCCCACCTCTGTGGCTTTGTGCATGCTGTTCCCTAAACTAAGGATGCCCTGCCTACAACTATATTGAATTTCTACTTACTCTTTTCTTACATGGCCCTTACTATAGTTCAGGCTCACATTACACCATCTGGACTTCTGTAATGCCTACTGCTTTCAGTCTCTTCTCTCTCTAATCCATCTTCCACTCAGTTGTGAAAAATCTCTTTAGAAAACAGAAAATTGGGGAAAAATTATAGACAGTTTATCAGATAATGGTCTCATTTAAAATATATTAAAACTTTGTCATATGAGTCATTCCCCAACTGAAGTCATCAAAGGATATGGACAGGCAGTTTTCCAATGAAGAAATAAAAATAATTTATGGTCTTATGAAAAAACAATGTAAATCATTATTGATTAGATAAATACAGATTAAAACACCGAGATATCATTTTATACCTACCAAAGTGGCTAGAATAATAGAAGGGAAATGTGACAAATGTTGCAGAGGATGTGGAAACACTTGGACACTAATTTATTGTTAGTAGAATTGTCAACTGATCCAACCATTTTGGAAAACAATCTGGAATATGCCCAAAGAATTATTAAACTACCTTTACCCTTTGACCCAGCAATATCACTACTTGGCCTATTTCCAAAGATGATTAGGGGAATAGCAAAAGAACCTACAGGTTCTAAAATGTTTATAGCAGCTCTCTTTGTGGTCTGACACATCTGACCTTGCTACTTTATGGCTCAAAAATTTTCAGTACCTACTTATTGTCTCCAGAACAAAACACAAACTTGATCTGATGTTTAAAACACCTCAATATCTGGATCTCATTCACAATTCCACATTTATTTTATCTTATTACCCTTTACACAATCTCTAGCTAAACTGACTAGTTCCAGGAACTAAATGTTCTTTGAATTCAGCATTGTATCTGCATGTCCATGTCCATATCTTTGCACAGGCTGGCTGCAACCTCCCTCCCCTGTTCCCAATGCCTGGACGATATTTTCTCTTCACTCCTGCTCCTTAAAATTCCTGACTTCCTTCAGGAAAACTCAGGGGCCATACCCTATGTGAATCTTGCTAGTTACCCAGGTTGATATTGCTCTTTCCTTCCTTAATTTGTCTTGTATAATACTTAGATAGCCAGGCAGCTGGATATAGTGGATAGAGAGTCAACCTCATAATCGGGAAGACTAGGGCTCAAGTCTTGCCAGTGATATACCAAGCAATTAATTAACTGACTAATTAATCAACAGGCATTTCTAAAGCATTTACTATGTTCCAGTCACCATACTAAACTTGGAGGATACAAAGAGAGATTAAAAACAATCCCTGCCTTTAAGAAGTTTACTGAATATATGACTTTGAACAATTCACTGAACCTCTCAGTCACTCAAGGAATTCTCTAAGTCTACGAATTGCAGCTAGGACATCTAGGTGGTGAAGTGGATAGAGTGCCAGGACTGGAGTCAGGAAGACATCTTCCTGAGTGCAAATACATCTTCAGACACTTATTAGGAGTGTGACCCTTGGCAAGTCACTTCACCCTGTTTGCCTCAGTTCCTTATTTATAAAATGAACAGGAGAAGGCAACAGCAAATCACCCTAGTATCTTTGCCAAGAAAATCCCAAATAGGGTCGTAAGGAGTAGGACATGACTGAAATGACTGAATAAAACAAATTTCAGATATGATATGAGTTGGTACAAGGATTTTTCTAAGGGAGAGTTATTATACCAGTGAAATCCCTGGTCTACTTCTAACCAAAACTATTATTATTTGTATACATGCTGCATTCTTCAATAGCTCCTTGAAGATAGAAACTATTTTTCCTCCAATCTTTGTATTTCTTGAACATAGAGCAATTCCCTGCATATAGTAAGTGCTTAATTTAGTTTTTGAGTTTCAAATCCTTTAAAGTTCAACTCAAATGCCATCTACACTAAGAAGCCTTCCACTGTCCTCTAATTAGTAGCTCTCCTTTGGATCTCACACAGATGTTTGCTTTCACCCATCATCCATTCTTCTGTATTATGATTATCTTTCTATGTGTCCTTTCCCTATACTAAATTATATGCCAGTTCTATGACTACAGTCTTATCTAGACTTCCTTTTTTCCTCTATAGAATTTTGTTTTCTCAATTACATGTAAAAGCAAATTTTAACATCAATTTTTTTTAAACTTTGTGTTCCATTCTCTTCCTCCCTCCCTTCCCACCCCCAAACCCTAAGAACTCAAGCAATTCAATATAAGTTATAGATGAGTAGTCATGGAAAACATTTCCACATTGGCCAGGTTGTGAGAGAAAAAAGACAAACACAAAACTTCAGATTAAGGAATTATCAAAAAAAAAATATGCTTCAATCTGTTTTCAGAAACCATCAGTTCTTTCTCTATAGATGGACTGCAATTTTCATAAGTCCTTCAGGGTTATATTGGATCATTGCCTTGCTGAAAATAACCAGGTGCTTCCCAGCAGATCATTTTACACTATTGCTATTATTTTGTATACAGTACATTTCACTCTGCTTCAGTTCATGTAGGTCTTTCCAAGTTTTTCTGATAGCATCCTGTTCATCATAACCTTTATATAGTACCTTAAACTTGACAAAGAATTTTCTTCACAATAGCTCAGCAAAGTACTATACATTTTGCCATTATAATCGATCATCATAACTATTTCCCTCCATCCTATTCCCTTCCCATGATATTTACCCTATTTTCTATCTTCTTTTATCCTATTCCTCCTCAAAAGTGTTCTGCTTCTGACTGCTCCCTCACTCTCTGCCATCCCTTCCTTCACCCTTCCCTCCTCATCCTCTTCCCTTCATACTTTCCAGCATGGTTAGATAGATAACTCCTTCCAATTGGGTGTGTATGTTATTCCCTACTTGAGCCAACTCTGATGAGATTAAGGTCTCTGAGCTAATTCTGAATTCTAAATTTTCTGCCTCCCTACCTCCTCAACCTTCCCTATGAAATCAAGCAGTTCAATATAAGTTATACATGTTCAGTTATACAGAACATCTTCACCTTCCTTGAAAGTGTTTTGCTTTTTACTGCTCCCTCCCCAAATCTGCCATTCCTTCCTTCCCCTCTTCTCCACCCCCTCCCACTTATCTCCTTTTCCTCCCACTTTCCCTCAGGGCAAAATATATTACCTATGCCCACTTGAATACATGTTATTCCCTCTTTGAGCCAATTCTGATGATAGTAAGGTTCACTCACTCCCCCACTCCTTCCCCCTCTTCCCCTCCCCTCCATAAGCTTTTTCTTATTTTTTTTATGTGAGCTACTTTTCCCCAGTCTACCTTTCTGTTTCCCTTTCTTCCAGTGCATTCCTCTTACTCCTTAACTTTATTTTAAAGATATCATCATGGGTTAGCTAGGTGGCACAGTGGACAAAGTACCAGTCCTGGACCCAAGAGGCCCTGAGCCTAAATCTGGCCCCAGAGATAAGCCACCCTGCCTGGCCCACAAAAAAACAAGGATGAAGGAAAAATAAATTCTTTAAAGATATCATCCCTTCATATTCAGTTCAGACTGGTTTCCTCTAAATGTATTCCTTTCAGCTGCCCTTATATTGAGAAAGTCCTTATGAGTTAGAAGTATTATCTTCCCATGTAGGAATGTAAATAGTTTAATCTTTTAATATCCCTCGTGATTTCTTTTTTCTGTTTACCTTTTTATGCTTCTCCAGGGTCTTGTATTTGAAAGTCAACTTTTCTATTCAGTTTAGATCTTTTTATCACAAATACCTGAAAGTCCTCCTTTTCATTGAAGTCCCATTTTTTTCTCCTGAATGATTATACTCAGTTTTGCTAGGTACATGATTTTTGGCTGTAGTCCCAGTTCCTTTGCCCTCTGGAATATAATATTCCATGCCCTCTGGTACTTTAATGTAGAAGCTGCTAGATCTTGTTTTATCCTTACTCCACAGTATTTGACTTCCTTATTTCTAGGTGTTTCCAATATTTTCTCCTTGACCTGGAAGCTCTGGAATTTGGCTATAATATTCTGGGAGGATTTCCTTTTGGGGTCTCTTTCAGGAGGTGATTGGTGGATTCTTTCAATTTCTATTTACCTTCTGCTTCTAGAATAGCAGGCCAATTTTCCCTGATAATTTCTTGGAAGATGATATCTAAACTCTTATTTTGGTCATGGTTTTCAGGTAATCCAGTGATTTTCAAATTATCTCTCCTGGATCTATTTTCCAGGTCAGCTGTTTTCCAAGGAGATATTTCATATTGCCCTCTATTTTTTTCATTCATTTGAAATTGTTTTACTGTGTCTTGGTTTCTCATAAAGTCACTAGCTTCCATTTGTTCAATACTAATTCTTAGGCAATTATTTTCAGACAGTTTTTTAATCTCCTTTTCCATTTTACTTTTCAAGGTGTTGACATTTTTCTCATGACTGGCTTGCATTGCTCTAATTTCTCTTTCCATTTTTCCTCTCTCTCTACATCTTCCTTCTATCTCTCCTACTTTTTCTTCAAAGTCCCTTTTGAGGACTTCCATGGCCTGAGACCAATTCATATTTTTCTTGGAAGCTTTGGATGTAGGGGCCCTGAGATTGCTATCCTCTTCTGAGGGTGCACCTCAATCTTCATTGTAGCTAAAGAAACATTCTACAGTTCCCAACTTTCTTTGCTTGCTCATCTTTCCGTCTTTTACTTGACTTTTAACTCCCTTTTACAGTAGGGCCCTACTTCCAAGTTACACGGTCCCAAGCTTCAGAGGGTCCCAGGTGTTTTGGTTTGAGGAAGGGAAGGTTTTTCTCTCACCTGGCCTGTTCTCTGGTCCACAGATAACCTCAAGCCAACTTTCCAATTAACCAGCCAATAAAACTTTGTGTGCTGTGGTTTTTAGCTCTGAGGAGCCTGTGCCCCTCCCCTGCCTGTGCCTCCTGCTGCTCAAGATTTCTTCCTGGTTCCCTGCTGTGGTGGGATAGCCAAATTCTTTCTTAGGTTCCACAGACACCCCTGTATTTTCCACCCTCCTGGCCAGTTACTCAGCCCTCTCACCTGACTGTAAGCTTAGATCGAGAAGATGCTGGTGCTGCAGCTTATTTGGAGGCTTGAGGGTACATTTGTATGGTGTAGCCTGCCTGGGGACTGTGTCGGCATGAATGTGGGGTTGTATTCTTGTAGACCAGCACAATCCTCTCTAAGCTCTCTTTGGCTGGAAAATAATCTAAGCCTGTCTTTTTGTGGGTTTTGCTGCTCCAGGGGTTGTTTTATGGCTGTTTTTGGGAAATTGTGTCAGGAGCTCTGTATGTTTAATGGCTTTCCTCCAACCATCTTTGCTCTGCGCTCTTATCTAGACTTCCTATCTCCTCTCACCATCTACTGTAGTGTTCTTGCACAAATTAGGTATTTAATAAATGTTTTTGAATTGACTTGACCTACTGAGATATTGGGTATCTAATTCTGCTTGACAGGAGAATATTTGTCTTTTTGTCATACAATCTCAGGCAGACCTTTATAGGAAGCTTACAAAATAATAGCAGCACAAGAACAACAACCCAAACCTTGTGTGTTTACCGATTATCAGAATGCTATGATCATCTTTAGATGAAGTTGGGGAAAAGACTGTATATTTCAATCCCCTATGTGAATTTCACTTTTCAGTGACTATTTTTTATTTGCAAAATGGGTTGTAGACTTCCAAATAGCCTATTCCTGAGGATATTGTTGAGACAAGTGGAGACTGCATTGACATGGTATCCCCTCAAAGGTCTTAAATTAAAAGTGAAGTGGATAAAAGAACACTTCTATACATTCACCAATCCACTGACTTTTTTTTTCATTGTGGGTGTAGGAGAATCTCAGAAATATTAACCTACTAATGTTGTAAAGATGGAAATGGATTGCATATGTGGTATATGTTGTCTATGTATTTAATCATATATAATTCACACACACACATATGAGACAGAGGGGTTACATGGCCTGGTGGATAGAAACTAAAAGTCAGGAAGACCTGTGTTAAAGTCCTACTACTGACAGCTACTAGTTATGTGACAATGGGCAATTTACTTAGTATCTCATTGTCCCAGCTGATTTTCTAAGACTATAATTTTTTTTGGTGAGGCAATTGGGGTTAAGTGACTTGCGCAGAGTCACACAGCTAGTAAGTTGTCAAGTGTCTGAGTCTGGATTTGAACTCAGGTCCTCCTGAATCTAGGGCCAGTGCTCTATCCACTGCAACACATAGCTGCCCCCATAAGACTATAAATTTTAACAGGTACTGATATATGTGGATTGAATGAATTGTCTCACTATACTAATGAAATTAGATATTTGGTCTATATTATTTGACATGCATATCTTTATATAATTATATTCACTCATATTCTCTCTCTCTCTCTCTCTCTCTCTCTCTCTCTCTCTCTCTCTCTCTCTCTTCCCCTCTTTTCCTCCCTCCCTCCTCTCCCTACCTACTTTGTCCTGAAGAAAACAAGTGTGAGAGTTGGAGGGAAAATGAGGTAAAGTGAAATAATGTATGTAAGACCCTTTGTAAAACTTAAAGCCTATATGGATATGATAATCATTATTATTCTTTTCCACAAAACCTCTGCTCCAGGTAACTTCTTATATTTACAGAACCATGCTCCTAAAAAGCTTTTGATAAAGTACAACACTGATTCCTATGAAAAAACATTTGAAAGTATAGGTATTAATGAACTTTTGTGTAAATGAATAAGAAGCATTTACCTAAAACCATGAGCAAGCATTATCTGTAATGGGAATAAGCTAGAAGCCTTCCCAGTAATATCAGGAGTGAAACAAGGATGCCCATTGTCACCAATATTACTCAATATTGTATTGGAAATCCTAGAAACATCAATAAAAAAAGAAATTGAAGGAATTAGAACAAGCAGTGAGGTAATAAAACTATCTCTTTTTGCAGACAACATGATGACATACCTGGAAAACTATAAAGAATCAACTAAAAAGTTAGTTAAAACAATAATTTTAGCAAAGTAGCAGGATATAAAGTAAACCCACACAAATCATTAGCATTCCAATGTATCATCGATAAAATACTGCAAGTAGAGATAGTAAGAGATATCTCATTTAAAATAATTGTGGACAGTATAAAATACCTGGAAGTACATCTGCCAAAACCAACCCAGACAACTTCCAAAGAATTCCAATCTCTCTGATTATTCAAGTCCTGTCCTCCCTTTAATTCTCAACACATATTTTCTCCATAAAGCCTTCACGGAGCATCCAAGCCCATTTTTGAGCCCTCCCTCCCTTTGAATTTCAACAACATTAATTATTCATACATCTTATTTGACATTTATCATGTAGTACCTTGTATTGCGAGTTCTTATATTGCTATGTTATAACATGTTATATGTCTTAACTCTCCAACTAAGCTATAAGTTCCTTAAATGGAAGAACCATGAGATTTTAATAATATCCTATAGCCCTTACATAATTCTTATTGAGTAGATTCTTTTTTTTTTTTGTGAGGCAATTGGGGCCAAGTGACTTGCCCAGGGTCACACAGCTAGTAAGTGCTAAGTGTCTGAGGTCGGATCCGAACTCAGGTACTCCTGAATCCAGGGCTGGTACTCTATCTACTGTGCCATCTAGCTGCCCTGAGTAGATTCTTGATAAAATTTCATTGGTTAAAGTACAACAAAATATAGAGATCATCTAGTACAACCCATCAAGCAGGTTAATGTGCTGAAAATCATATAGGTAGAATCAGAGATAGGATTTGACTCTTCACTTGACTAAATTCTGTGCTCTTACATTGAACCATGATGCCTCGTGGATGATTTATTGATTATTTTTTTTAAAGCAATGAGTAGGCTTGGTATTTTGGGATAGAGTACCTTTGACTTTCAAAACCATGACATGTATAAATTACATTTTTACTCTATGAGTAGAAAAGATGAAATGCATAGAGAAAAAGAGATTTACCCAAGGCTACACGGTGATTCTTAGTGACAAAGAATCCAAGCATATTTCATTCTTAATATCTTATGACTATTTTTAAGAAGGTAAATCTCTTAATATTCATTCTATTAAGTGCATTGTTCTCTAGGCTGAATGCTACATACACAGAAACTATCAAACTATGCCATTTCTCAAAGAGAGCTTGTGCTTGTCTAATCCATGCTTACATTGGGGGAAAGATATCCTTGAATAGAATTAGTAATAGGGGTCTTGGATTTAGACAAAAGGAACCTGGATTACAGGCAGTTCTACCATTCTCCCAGGAGGTTCTGATTAAGCAAATCCTCTGCTTTGTGGATTGGCTCAATCCTGCTTTTGTCTTGGCTCATCTAGTTTTAAAATATAACTTGCCTCAATGGTAGAAATTATCTCTGCATGTAAGAGAAAAAGATGGGGTGAGAAGTGAGGAGCTAGGGGGAAAGGGAGGAGAGGGGGAAAGAGATAGACAGACATAGAGAGATGGAGGGGGAGGGTAAAGTGGGTGCTTCATAAATGTTAGAACTGAAAACCGCAATAAGCCACCCAAATAAGCAGCTTAAAATGTTGCATGTGGGTGTTTACTGGCTTTCTAGACTGCTATAGTTGGATTCCATAAAGTGACAGAAATTGTTCTGAATCTCGGTTGCAGTACTAAAAACAATTCCAGTCAATTAGCAAGTTCTGTAAAAGGGACATGGGATCGATCAATTTATTTCAGTTAACAATCATTATAAAATACCTACTATGTACCAGGTACTACTCTAGTTACTTTACCATGGTGATTAGCAGATTTTAAAAGAAGAATATCAGAGTTGGGACCTTAGTGATCATCTAAACCAACTTCCCATTTTACAGATGAGGAAACTGAGGCTCAGTGGAGTAATTTTCCTATGGTCATAGAGTTTGAGCCAGTACTTCTCAGAGTACTATTCTTTCCTTTACACCCTGCTCCTTTTAAGTTGAGAAAAGAGAATCATTTGCTCCAGCTCCCACATTTCAGAGGTGAAGAAACTGAAGCCCAGCAAAATGTTTTGCTCAAGAGGACAGATTTGGATAGAGACAGAGCTGGTGCTATAGCCCAATCAATTTCTGTTTACCAGCATTCTTTGCATTAAACTCTGCTACATTATTAACACCTGAGGAATGTTCTCTTGAAATGTCAAATATTCTTTAACACCCAGAGCCAGAAAACAGAATCTAGGAGTCTCCAAGAGGGAGATTTATTACTTTCAGATTTTAAGTTTTAGTTCAGACCTAAAATGTATAGTTTTTGCAAATCCCTCCACTTGATTTTGAAATCATTGTAGATGCTATAAAACCTCTTATCAAGATTCCTTTAGAATTCCAGCATCTAAAAATAAAGAGTTCAGGGTAATACCTTAGAAATAAGGCACTCGAGTGTGCCTTTAGTTACCAGTTCACAGTAACTGAAAGACAGCAACCCAATCAAAGGAAGTACAAGAGAATGAGATGTGTGACTATATGCAACAAGTGGGATGGATTTGGTGAACCATGAACAACCTTTGCAGAAGTCTGGGCTCAAAGTAAATTGAAGTTGGAGTTGGTCGTGCCTTTGAATTTGGTTGCCATACTCAAGGCTAAAGAAAACCATGGCTGTGAAAAATACAGCTGAATGTAGTGGAAAAAGCACAGGATCATAGGATTGGAGATTTCAGTGTGGAAGGGACCTGGGAGGCAATCAGACTCAACCCTCTCATTTTACTAATGAGGAAATTGAGGCGGGGAGAGACTTGCCCAGAGTCATATTGCTAGAAAGCATCTGAGACAGGATTTGAACTCATGTCTACCTCTAGCTCTCTACCTAATGCATCACCTTGCTGACCCTGTCACTAACCTGTTTATGTGCCTTGATGAAAATCTCTGGGGTTCAATTTTCTCATCCATAAAATGAAAGGATCAGATAAGAAAACCTTCACGATGTGCATATACAGATACATACAAAATATATTAAATGGTGTTGGGGCAGTGTCATTAGCAGCTTGGGTGATCTTTAAAGATCAAAAATTTTTATCATTCTGAGAAGAGCAATGAATGTCCAAATGTCTTCAAAGTTGGGCATCCTGTGATATTTGTTCGGTTTCAAAGGATCAACACTTCTTCAAAATATGCATTCTCACAGACACTTTAAAAACTTAAAGTGAATTAGCATTTATCTCATCAATCAGTCAATAAATATTTATTAAGACCCAACATGTATACACAGTGTAGGCAATGGGAATACAATAATAAAAATGAAACAGTAATGTAGAGTGGTGGTCTTATATTGAAGAGATCTAGGTTCAAAATCTTCCTCTGAACTTTACTAACAAAATGTCTTACAAATCATCTTCTAAACCTCATGATCCTTAGGGGGAGTCTAAATCAAGATTCTGTACAGTTTGGAGGGGAGGACTCTTCTGTTCCAGGGAGTTGATTTTTTCTTCTCTTCTAGTCCAGATGCTGTATATCTCTTTGTCCCTAGGGAGTTGGGACCCCCAAAGACTGTAATGTTATTCATTGTGTAGAGATAATTTTCTATTTCCCAGAGTACCTTTTGTCTTGATCTTTGCTTATTAGGTACCAACTGGCTGGGATTATGGTTTAACCAACTATATGGGTCCTAAAATGGATTGAGTTAACTGGCCCCAACAAAGTGACTAAATCAACCAGCTTATCAATCAACAAGCATTTATTAAACTCCTACTATGTAATAGGCAGTGTGCTAAGCTCTGGTGTGATCAATGAACTAATGTTGACAAGAAACTGAGACTTTGAAAGGAAAAGGTGTGCATGTTTTATGGTCCAGTAAAATTGGCTTTCTTACAGTGTCTCTTACATGGACTTCATGAACTGGCTGTCCTCCATGATTGCAATACCCTTCCCCCTCACCTCCACCTTATAGAACCCCGAGTTTCCTTCAAGACTTAGTTCAAGAGCTACTTTCTATATGAAGCCTTTCCTAATCACCCTTACCATTAGAGCCATCTTCTATCACCTTGTATGTATTTGGTATATACCAGTATATGCACATGTAATTTCCCCCAATAGAATTTAAGTTCCTCTAGGTAGGGTTCCACAAACTATACCTGAAAGCCAAATCCAGCCTGCTGCCTATTTTGGTATAGTCAATGAACAAAGAATGTTGTTTTACATTTTAAAATACAATGCAAAACCACATGATTGGGATTTGGCCTAGGGGACTTAGTTTGCCGACTTCTGCTTTAGAGCAAGCACTATACTATTTTTATCTTTACACTCCCAGCACATAGTATAGTGCTTGGCACATAGTAAACACTTCATAAATGATTCTTTATTATTTCATTGGAAATAATCAAGGCCTCAACACCACTGAGTGGGGCCTTTGATAAAATTAATGGTGCTCTTCTACAAGAGGTGACTATCTGTATCTTTGGCATAATTAATTGTAAAAGGAAAATATGGCATGATTTTCTCATATTCGCTAATGTATGTCTTCTGCTGTTTAGAAGACCCCTAAAATCAGGCCCTTCATTCTCTAACAGATCACTGCTGGCCATGAGATGATATTAGTGCATGATATAATTTTCTTGTGGCAATGATGATACAACAGCTATTTAAGAATTTCCAATTCAAAGGGAACTACCTTTATAGCCTCTGAGGATTTCTTATATATATATATATATGTGTGTATATATATGTATATATGTATGTGTGTGTGTGCACATATATGTATACACACATATATGCATGTATATATGTATACACATATATATGTATGTATATGTATATACACACACATATATATATATATGATATATGATATATTATGTGTATGTGTATGGAATTATCACCAACAGAAAATTTGACATGGTATGTATCCGAGATGAGACTTAAACCCAATGTTAGCTCTCTATAAACTATTCCAGATTGCATTCATTAAATGCCTACTGTATATAGGACATTTCTATACAATAAGGACAGGGGAAGGGAGATAAAGCACATTTTGCCTGCACTGATGGAGTGCAGATCTGGGTTCAAATGCAACCTCTGACAAATTTTGTGTATTCTCTGTCCCTCTGCAAGTCACTCAAACCTTTTGGTAGAGAAGGTGCTGGCCTACATTGATAGGGGTAATCTTCTGACCTGGCAGTTCTCTTCAACCAATAAACCACAAGTTTAGGCCTTATACTTGTCCATGTGGAAATTGAAACTTAGAGAGTCCAAGCAATGGAGGAAACTTAATGTAGTAGCAAAAGGACTAGATTCAGACACAAATGACTGAGATCTAGGTATGAGGCACGAGGCCTAGGTATGAGAAGAGACCAACTCTGCATCTTCATAGCTCTGTGACTATGGGTGAGCCATTTTTATCCCTCTGTGCTTCAGTTCCATTATTTGTACAATGAAGGGGGTTGCAGTAAAAAAGAAGACCTAGTTCAAATTTTGCCTGTGGCACTTACTTACCTATGTGACTTTTCAGGCAAGTCTCTTAATGTGTCAGCCTCAGTTTTTTTCATCTCTGAAATAAGGTTGGCCTCTGAGACCCCTTCTAGCTCTCAATTTGAGGTTCTATGACTCTCTTATCCCAAAGATCTCTTCCACATCTACTTCTCATCTCTTCCAGGTTCTGTGACCAAAGTAATTTAAAGTAACATTTTCACAAGGTCACAAAACAAAATGAAGCCAGGTCTAGATCCCAAGTTTGTCCTGGTGACTTTGGAAGATTACTGGCTGTATTTGTTTTCACGTTCCTTCCTATCTCTCCCACCAGGTTTTCCAGGTATTGGTCTAAACTTGTTTTTTGTTTGTTTGGATTTTTTTTTTGTTTTGGTAAAGGCAAGGAAAGAAGTAAGAGGGCTCTCTTTTCTATCTATAGGTAGGGGGCATATTTCATTCCAGCAGCATTGCTGTGAATAATTAGATAAAGCACATCTCTCTCTGCCCTCAGGGGTTTCATGCACACCTGCCAAGCCAAATAGACTTTATCTCGGTCAAGCAATGTCTGCTTCTATGCTATGGCCACAAGCCCAGACTTTTTGCTTCTGTTTGACAAAGCCAAACTAAGAAGAAAATGACCTACATGCCAGCACTCAAGAGAGTTATGAGATAGTAGGGAAATTTCCATAAGATAAAAATATGTAAATGAAAAATCCTGCATTACCTTCTCTATCATAAATCAGCTTCATAACAGTCTGTCGAGTGAAACTTCAAATGAATGAAAGCACTCAAACTTGGTCTACATGTAGGTAGTTATCCTAGGCATGGAGTCAGTTAAGACCCCAGGTTTTAGAGATCCTAAAAGTCTTAGTGATATTAGCACTTTCCCTTCTCTGCTCTACCTATTCATCTTCCTGGCTTTTTTTAAAGTCCCAACAAAAATCCCACCTTTTACTAGAAGTCTTCCCCAACCCTTCTCATTTCTAATGCTTTCCCTCTGTTAATTAGTCCCTACTTATCATATATATAGCTTACTTTTTCTGCATTTGTTGAAATATTGCCTCATCCATTAAGCTTGTTCTTGAGGGCAGAGACTGGCCACCATTTCATATCCCCAGTGATTAGCACAGTGCCTGTCACATAGGAACTTAATAAATGTTTACTGATTGATCGTTAGGACAAACTAGAGAAATTGTTGTACTTGCTATAATGCCTCCTCTGAACACTGAGCCTTTTGTTTTTGTCTCTCTGGTGTATCAGTCACCTTCCATCTTTTATTATGCTTGTGTGTGCATGTCTTTGCTAGTCAAATAGAATGTAAAATTATTGAGAGTGGCAGCCCTGCCTCTTTATTCAGGTTCCTATCACCTTAAAGATTCCAAAGGTTTGTCATGCTGGGGTGGGAGTGGGGATAAGCTCCCACTCTCTATAAAATGCTCCAATAGCGTGTGTCTCAAATAGCCTCTGACAACCGAAGCCCAACTCCTGGCCTTCTCATGGCAGAACTGTTTCCACTAACAGGAGAAAGGGCGAAGGTGAGTCACTGGTGCCTTAAAACCAGTCGCTTCGGGCAGGTGAGGCTCGTTAGCCTTGGCAGGCAAGCTGCCTAGGGGAAGGAACCCTGATTTTAAACCTCCGCTGCCTTGTGGCTATACCCACATATGGGAAAGGCTTCAGGAGTTAACCCCGAGGAAAAATCAGGAGTCGGAGTCCCTTAGGCAGTTGGATGTTGGACATCACATCCCTCTGGAAACTCCTGGGTGACACTGGTGCCAAACTGTATTGGCTTTGCCTCTCTTTTGAATCCACCAATGTCGCAGAGAGGGAAAACCTGCTACATGGGCAACAGCTTGTTTTCCAATTGATTTGCCCAGGCCAGCGCACTGGAGAGGACACTCCAGCTACTCCTCATGGGGTAGATACAACCATGGGATGCGGCAGTTACCGTTATAAGTCACTCAGCAGCTGCGGCTCCCACATCGGACTGCACAGCCACATTGTGGCCTGAGGCTCTTCAAGGTGCTGATCCATGGTCCTCTGCGACTGATGGAAGCCTACACATCACCTTAAACCACCTAATATCTCACCATGCATGTTGTAGTGCTCAATAAATGTTCAAGGAAAGAGAGAGAAGAGAGAGAGTACTTCTCTTCATGAAGTTACTACGATCTAGCCAAAATGGATCTGTTGTTTTCTCCGAAACACCACTCCTGACCTACCCTCTTGCTTCTACTGTTTCTTAAGCCTAGAATCTGTTCCTTCTCACTTTCACTTGAAACTTTATGGGTATGTCACCTGTTCTTTAATACCTGGCCCAAATATAATCTCTTCCACTAAAATATGTATTTGAAGCATAGTGGAAAGAGGGCTGCTGGCCTTGGAGTCTCAAAGACCTGGCATAGGTTAGCTGGGGTCAAACCATGTAGCCTCTCATCTTGGGTGCCCATTGAAGACTAAGTTATAGAGGAGCTGCCAAGAGGTAATTATGTGAAAGTTTCCATACTGGGAATTCCTCATTCCTCCTTTAATGAAATTCTGTATCTAAACTAAGAAAAACACATTTAAAATGCCCCCATTAAACTTGAACATTTTTTTGCTTTTTCTAAACTATCAACTGATACACTTCCCTTTTATAATCACACACCATATAGGGTATCCCATATTCATATTGTATTTATCACATATACTCTTATTATATTATGAAACTTTTGGGTTGGTGGTGGAGAGAGATGGAAGTAGAGGCATGTGGTCAGATCTATGAATTAAAGGCAGAGTCTTGGATGTATGTAATAATATACAATTACATTTTTATGCTTGATGTACAAAGCTTTTTCACAAATAGCCTTGAGAAATAGGTGATACTAGTATTATCCTAATTTGATCAGAGAGAAAACAGAAGTTCAGAGAAGTGAAATCATTTATTTGCCCACGGCCACACACATATTAAGTACAAGAGCAGCAATTCAAATTCAGGTGTTTTGACCCCAAGTCCATTATTCTTTCTCCTGAGATATTTTCCCTGTATATCTTGTTCCAATGCTGCACCATTCCTTATTTCATGAGAAAAAGGGTTAATTCCATCTCTGCCTATAGAATAATTTTTATTGAGTATGTTTTTCTTTGGATACCTTCTAAATCTTTTATCTATTTTATAGTTCCAAAAGTGTAAGGTAAGACTAATATTCTAAAAGCATTAATGGCTTTATGTGTGTTCTTTTCATTAAATTTGAACTTCAGGATAACAGCAAGTTTCTTGACATACATAGCTATAACTTTCTTCTTGATAACTTTATGCTCATTATCACAATCACCACTTTTATCATAATTACCATTATTTTCATTAAATTCTCATTTTAATATTCTATAGGGATAAGGTAGGAATTTGTTAAGTCATTTTTCAGTTACATCTGACTCTCCATGACCCCATTCGGGGTTTTCTTGGCAGACATACAGGAGCAGTTTGCAATTTCCTTCTCCAGCTCATTTTACAGATGAGGAGCTAAAGCAAACAGGGTTAAGTGACTTGCCCAGGGTCACACAGCTAGTTGTGTCTGAAGCCATGTGAGGTATGGAAGGGGCTCAGGTGTATGATACCCCATACCCAGATGAAAACTTGATACCAAAAGAAAGCCATTGGCAGCTCCAGGGTGAAAGAGATAGAATTTATTTAAAGGGGACTTACTTATAGAGGGGTCAGTGTATCTGTGGCAGCAGGTGGTTGTAAATATGTTTGAATTACCACAAATTCCTTCCCATTCCCCTCTGATATTTATACCTATAGGTTATATAGGGTACTTTGCAAATAGCCTTCTTTGTTCTAACTAGCATTATTCATTGGTTGCAGTGCTTGTGAAGAGAATTCTGACTGTTTGAATGCTGCATGAATTCCTTGTGCATGGTTTGCTCATACTATATTCACTAAGTGTAGCATGTATGTGTATTCCCTTATATGAATAGTCCATACTGTATGTCTTGGAATCTACATTCCATCCCTCCTATGGGTGTTCTCTTCTTTTTGTCTTAGATTCCAGAAGCCAGATTTGAACCCATGAAGATGAGTCTTCCTGACTCCAGTCACTATGTACTCTGTGACCTAGCCACACCAAGGTAGAAATAGTCCTGGCATAATTTAATATCCTACTATTGTTCTTTGATGTTTAATGTTACTCAGTTATCTATGAGCCCTCACCTTAGTTTATAAATATACCAGCAAACACTCTTTCTCCATAATTTATTTCTCCTCCAACTCCATTTCCGTCATCTTAAATATCAGTGCTAACATCTGTATAATAAATTAACAATGGACTACATAGTACAAAAAAATTTAAATATTTCAATGTATCCTCTCAGAAATATCACAGACAGGCTCAACACTAACAATCAACTGCATGTATGATGCCTCTTCAACTCTAGGAATATGCAGGATGGACATTTGTAGTCTTTCTAGAATTCTCCTTAGGATACTTTTTGTTGATCTGTTAACATTGTATATAGGCTTTTGTTTTGATACCAACTGGACGTGTTGTATCACATCTTTATCATGCCAAAGTCTACACTATGACAGGTATAGCACTGATCTTAGTTATTCAAACTGTGTTCTTTCTATTGTTTTAACTTTAGGATGACAGTCATAAAAATCAAAACCAAAAACATATTGCTTCAGCTTTCTCCTTGATTTTTGTTCAGTTGCTTCAGTTGCACCTGACTCTTTGTGATCCTATTTGTGGTTTTCATGGCATACATACTAGAGTGTTTGCCATTTCCTTCTCTAGCTCATTTTATAGATGAGGAAACTAAGGCAAACTGGGTTAAGTGACTTGCCCAAGGTCACACAGGTAGTAAGTATCTAAGACCAGATTGAAGCTTCCAAAGATGAGTCTTCCTGAGGGAGCAGCTAGGTGGCTCAGTGGATAAAGCACTAGCCCTGGATTCAGGAGGACCTGAGTTCAAATTCAACCTCAGACACTTGACACTTACTAGCTATATGACCCTAGGCAAGTCACTTAACCCTCATTGCACTGCCAAAAAAACCCCAAACAAAACAAAATGGGTCTTCCTGATTCCAAGCCCAGTTTTCTATCCACTGTACCATCTACCAGCCTTTCCTCCTTGATAATCTTATACTTGCAGCATCTTGGCTAGAGGAGACTGATACATTTCTAAGTACTCCCCCCCAATACCTGGCTTCAATTTGGCTCTCAGATTCAAGTTCAATACCTTGAGCCTCTCTTATTTCTTGCTGTATCTTAAGAACATTACACTTATTGGGTCTAAAAGACATTTTGATATCATTGAGAAAAGTTCTATGAGATGAAGGGGTTGATTAATTTGCTTTTCAGTGCTTCCATTTAATTTGATATCATCCACGTGCAACAAGTGATTAATATGTTTTGGTACAAGCCACTCTTACTTGAAATTCATAATCAGTTTTTTACAGAAATGGTAATGTTGCATTTAAGGATAGGAAAAACTATACTCAATTAAAGTGTCTCTCTCAAAGATGCCACATTTTATATAATTTGTTTTTCCACATTGTGTTGTTGACATGTTTTAACTATAGACCAGTTTTCAACATTTTATTAAAAAGTCTAATGTTCTCAATTTGCTTGAATCTACTTTCTGTGTTTGCTTAATGATATGACTGATAATAATTATATATGATTAATCTATGACTGAAGGGCTGAGACAAGAGTCTATAATAATCAATAAATACTAGAAAAACATGGCATTTTCGGGTGACTTTTTCAATCATCACTAAATTGCTAATGAGCTTCTCTGTATACCCCTGAAAACTTTTTGATGTACCTTATTTGCTTCTCAGCCAATATATTCTTTTCTTGTAAGTGTTCACAGAGTTTTTTAATGATGGTACATACAAATATTTTGTATAAATCACATAAATATGAAGTTGGTTTATATTTGGAGATATCCTGGTATTCTTACCTTCTGGTAATAAATATGTGATGTCATCTTTTGAGAAAAATGGAATTAGGTTTGAATCTGAGAGGAGGTTGGTAAAGTGCTTTGGTAAAAAATCATGCACCACTGTGAAGGATTTGAGAAAATTATTACAGAACTTATGCAGGCACATTGCTTTTAAGTTTTTCTGAGAAACTAGCATACAGCTGTTTAATCTGGGGCCCACATACTCCAAGGGGTCCATGGATACATTTCTGGAAGTATATGAACTTGAATGGGAAAAAACATACATCTTCATTTTTACTTATCTATAAGTTAAATTTAGCATTTCTGAGATGAGATCCTTACACCTCACCAGTCTACCAAGGGGATTTAAGTCAATAAAGATTAACAGAGGGGCAGCTAGGTGGCACAGTGGATGGAGTACCGGCCCTGGATTCAGAAGGACCTGAGTTCAAATCTGACCTCAGACACTTAACACTTACTAGCTGTGTGACCCTGGGCAAGTCACTTAACCCCAATTACCTCACTAACAAAAAAAAATAAAAAAATAAAGATTAACAGACCCTGAACTAGATTTTTAGTCAGTCAATCAACGAGCATTTGTTCAGCACTTGCTATATAAGAGGCACTACATTCAGCACTGGGGATATAAACAAAGGTCAAAACTGTTCTGGTCATTTATTATTTGTATGGTATTTGGGCTTTCTCTTTCTAGTTTGTTCCAATTGTTGCTATCATTTTATGGGACTTCTTTCAATCATAGACAACCAGAAAATTTCCATAGATTTCTTTTTTTGTTTTTTGAACTCAGGTACTCCTGAATCCAGGGCAAGTGCTCTATCCACTGCACCACCTAGCTGCCCTTCCATAGTCTTCTTTAGCTGTGTTCATTCTCTGTCTCTCTCTGTCTCTCTCTCTCATTTTGACTCTAATTTTGAGAAGATTTCTCCCCCTACCCACCTTACATTCAGTATAAATCTGCCTTTTAATAATTTCATTTGTTGGGAAATTCTGAATGGTATGTATTGAGGCCCAGAGCTAATGGCATCCAGCCTGTAAACCAGCTCAACAGTGTGGTAAAGAGCAGAGAACCACAAGGGAAAACTGAATGAAGTGAATATAATTCCTCTAGTGGAAAATGACAGATCAGTCCAGGCAGACCCTCGAGGAAACAAAAGTCAATGAATCAGAAACCCTTGCAACAAACCCCTTTCCACTCCCTCAAGCCTTCAGTCTGCCATCAATCAGGATGATTTTTTGAAATTACTAAAGGGTTTTAAGAATGCATTACCCATAACCACCCTCTCTGGTCTCCAGGATTCAATATGAATGTCAACTTTGATATGATTTAAAAAAAAATTTGGGGGTGGTGTTTTTCAGGCTTCAAAATAATTTTAAAGTTTTCTTTTGATTTTTGAATTCAATTGACTTTTGGTTACATTAGTTTCCCACTTGAAACTAATTTTGAATTAGCAGCAAGGTTTCTCATTTTGTTCTGGTTAAATACTCATTTGTATTTTCACTGAAAAAAAAAGAGAAAGAGCAGGTTTGCTGTTTGAAACTTCTTTTTGTCAAAGATTCCTTTGTTTTTTAGAAAGTGTTAAATTTGACTTGCATTTGTTAATGGATTCATATCAACCACATGTGTCATGGCCAGCCTCCCTTTCTCCCCCACTAATCACCATGGTTAGGAGTACTTTCTCCCCATAATTAGTTACCTTAAACTTCAATTATGAAGCAAAAAACTTTAGAGCTATGAGAGATTTTAAAATTCATCTAGTTCACCAATGCTAGGGGGAGCTAGGTGGTACAGTGGTTAGGACACTGGGTCTGGAGTCAGGAAGATCTTAGTTCACATCTGACTTCAGACACTTACTAGCTGTGTGACCCTGGACAAGTCACGTAATCCTATTTGCCTCAGTTTCCTCTTCTGTAAAATGATCTGGAGATAGAATTGATAAACCACTCTAGTGTCTTTCCCAAGAAAACCCCAAATGGGGTCATGAAGAGTCAGACATGACAGAAACAACTGGATAACAAAAGTTCAATGTAACTAGCCCATTTGTAACATGGTATGTAATCATGTATGTAATCAGAGAAAAGTGATTTGTTCAATCAATCAGCAAGCATTTATTAACCATCTTTCACATGTCATATCCTGTGCTAGACATGGGATATAGTTGCAAAGAATGAAACAATCCCACCTTCCAAGAAGTGGTAGAACTAGATATAAAACCAGGTGCTTTTAACTCCTAATTCAGTATTAGATCTTTTGTCCTTTTAGTCATTTCTGTGCTAATATCTGAGGGAAAAGAAAGAAGGTTGGGTGATAAAAGCAATTACATCAGTAAGGTATCTAAATTATTTTTTCCTTGCATAGAATTCCCCAAGGCTCTCTTCTATTCCTTCTTTACCTTTTATCTTTTGGCATGTTCATGGTTTCAAGCATCATCTCTACCCAAATCTATATCTACCTCTAATCTTCCTCCTAAACTCTGCTTCTACATTGCTGTCTATTAGACACCTATATCAGCTATCTTGTCATTGTTTTAAACTCAACACATACAAAATAAAACTCATTTTTCCTCCTTTAAAGCTGTCTCCGTCAATTTTTCCTTTTGCTGAGAGCACCACCATCTATCTAGTCATGATCTGATTTTTCTTTTTCCATCAATATCAATTAACAATAAGTTGACAAGGTCTGCCAATGTCATCTTTTGAATTCTTTCCCTTCATTCTGTTCACTTGACTAATACTCCAACTCCTTACCCTATTTCCTCCTAATGGTTTTTCTGTTTCCCATATGGAGGTGGGAGATGAAATGAATACAGTACTTTAAGTTATTTCTGAGAATTTTTCTTTTTCTGTTCATATTTTTCTCATTTAAATAAAATCTGCATAATTTGACTTACTTTTAAAAACATTTTGTTGGATTAGGCACTCTTCTAGGTATTGGGTATATAGTTACAAAGAGTGAAACAATCGCTATCATTGCAAGGAACTTACCTTGTAATGAGAGAAACAACAACTTGAGTTAGCTGAAGAGTCATGAGTTCAAATCTGTCTTGAAAGATAATTAATTTGGTAGCAGCATGTAGGGTGGACTGTGGTAGGGAGAGACAAGGAAGGGACAACACTTAGAAAGCTTTGTCGATAATTTTGGAGAGCTGAAAGGGTCTGGAATTAAGGCAGTAACTGTTTATAGAGGGATGGGCTTGGATACAAGAGATGCTTTGAGAGAGAAATGGCAAGATTTGGTAACTGATTTCATATGTGGGATGAGGGAGAGTGAGGTTGAAGATAATGTTATGAACCTTGGAGACTGGAAAGACCGTGGTGTCTTAATGAAATAGGTAAGTTTGTAAGAAAAGAGGGTTTTTTTTGGGGGGGGGTGGACTTCATTTTAGACATATTGTATTTGAGAAGTCTTATGGAGGAGATGAAGTTCAAAATGCCCAACAGCAAATTAGTGATATAGGCTAAAGCTCAAAGGTAAAACTATATAGTAGCACTATTGGTTGAGAACCAGAAATATTGATTGTTCTAATCTAAATCTCTGCCAGTGTAGACATAGAACAATTGATTGCTTTGACTAAAATTTGTAGTCAGAACAGTTCAGCAATGGTTGGCTACTGTTCTGTAGATAGAATCAATGTCATTTTTTCTGCCTCATCCATTTAAGGCCTTTTCTTTTCACTGACATTTATGGGTGGACTGGGTCTGATTTAGTTAGAAAGTGATAATCTCTTAAAAGCTTTTCTATTCTTTGCTTTTGGCTCATTGGCCATTTTCTCTATTGGCAGTCACACAGCCCAAATCATAACTGGCTGTGACCCTGGGTCAACTGGTAGAAGCCTGAATGAATGTCAGTCAGATGGATTTATTAAATGAATAGTTTCAGAAAGACAGACGACAAGAAAAATCAAGAGAATTTTGGAAATTCTAATAATATAGCATACATATAGGAGAAACACTAAATAGTAGGAGTAAAGCTGTGTAGAGAGCTACCCTGGGGCATCCTAGAAAGGGAAGACATAGTGAGAACTTACATAGCTATGCCCCTTTCCATTTTCATCCCCACAAAATCTTGAGAAGGTAATAATAGGATGTAATAATAGCTATGCTCCATGCTGATTTTAAACCCAAAGTATTTTGCTTTCTAAAATAATCTTCCTGCTTAAAAACTGCTTTCTATTGTGTTACTCCAACCCTTTTAAAACCAAAGCTCAAAACCCTACAATGTCTCGTTTTTATTTACTGTAATAACTTTCAACTTTTCTGATGACTTTCAAAGTCCAATGATTCAATTTATTCACCACCACACATCTGGTAAGCAATTACTGCCTGCTTGACATTGTGCTAGTTGTAGCAACTAATAGACAAAAATGAAACAACCCCTGCCTTCAAGTTGCTAACAATCTATAGGGGAAAATGACATCTATATAGATTAGTACTTACAAAATATATACCGAACAAATGGGGGTGCTAGTAGTTAGTGGCATCAGGAAAGACTTCACACAGGAAGTGGAGTTGAGCTTTTAAAATAACTGAGGATTCTAAAATGCGGAAGTCAGGTCGACCATGATCAGGTCTACTCTACCCATAGAACTCTGGCTTTGATATGAGGGAGTGCTGAGTTTAAATATTGCCTCTGACCTTTACCAGCTATGTGCCACTGCAAATGTCTTTTACTTTCTCTGAGCTTCAGTTTCATCACCTGTAAAATGATGGTGATAATAACTATCTAATCTACCCAATATGGTTGTATGAGGATTATTATTAATAATAATAATAATAATAAAGAAGGTGATTATAGGTTGCATTTTATCGCCCTTTAAAATGTACAAAGTACTTTACAAACATCTCATTTTATCTTCACCACAATTCTGGGAGATGTGTTATTATTATTCAATTTTACAAATAAAAAAACTGAGGTAGACAGATATTAAATGATAAGAAGTTCAATGTAAATTGGGGATTGTAAAAATACCTGCCTCTAAGGGTTGAAAGAATAAAAATGAAAGAGTTTTTGTAAACTTCTTGGAAAATCCTAAAATGCTATATAGATTCCATCTTTTATTATTGTTATCATATTTGTTGGAATAAAAGTTAAATTCAACAAGTTAAAAAAGAATAAAGATGAGAAAAATGTGCTGCAGACAATTTAAATAGCTACTGTTGAACTTAAAGAAATACTGATTTTGAAAAACTGGATAAAGGAAAAGGCATTTATGCAAATTATTACCATTTACTAGAGAAGTTTGTCAGATATAAACTGATTGCCACAACAAGGTGGCCAAAAGACCCTGGAAATGGGCTTATCTAGCAAACTTGAACTTCATGTTAAGTAGTGAGCTAAACAACCAAGGACATATTTGTAATGTATTATTATATTACTATCCTGACCCCCAAAGAAAAGAAATAGATGGAAAATGAAATCAATTTACCAGTATTCTCTAGTGACCTATTTTTCTCATCAATGATGGAATTGGAACTACCACATTTGGACTCTAATATATCAGTCCCCAGTGTACTATCTGAGAAAGTGCAAACAGAAGATGAAGTCAGGAAAAGCAGTTTGAGCCAGACCAAATATAACCAAAAAATCTGTACTATTGGCCAAATGATTTTAATAGCAGTATATGAGTTTTCTTTTTGATATATTGGAGAGGGAAGTTACACAAAGAAAGTAAAAATACTAAAAGCAAAGTAAAGAAAAGACAGAGGGTTTTAAGGACATCAATAACTATTGAATTATATGTCAACTTTCTCATCTTTACAAAAATCTTTATATGAAGGATGAGGCTATTTTTGTTGAAAATGAGAAGGGGGAGGTAGACTTTTGTAAAAAAATTTCTATGAGGGATGAAATCTCCAGTCATGGAGATAAATGAGAAATGTAGAGAACATAAGGTATTGTTTAGTATAAAAGAAAAATAATGGATTAGTGAAACAAAAAAGTAGTTTAAAAGATCTCCTTCAACTAGTTATCTACCATGCAAATGATAACATTATACAAGATTTCTGGATAAACCCAACCACAGAGATGAATTTATTCAACAATCCTTTGGTTATCTAAGCAAAGAGAGGCATAAAATGAAGAGACATATGCTCATCAAAAGTATCATTTTCATTGAGGATGCACTGCAGAGAGTCCCTATTAAAGAATTCCCTACAGATGGTGAGATATTCCTGATGTTTGCAGATAAAATTGTATACATTACATCAAGTACCATGACACTTCTGGGCTTTTAAAAATTATATTCATGATACATATGCATACAGTCATGGAAAAATCAAATGGAAGATGATGGCATACAATAATGTAAATTTGGAATAGTGGTCTTGAGTTAGTCATCTATATTGGACAGGTACTATAGCTATATAAATCAAATTGATGCTAATTGGTTGTTTGACTCTGAGTGAGTCACTTAATAAATAATGCTTTATGCAACTCTCCAAGACTTTAAGTTACAAAGAAAATGTTGACCTACATTGGTAGAGAGCTTCCTTATATTGCCCATACCAATCAAATCACAGGTCCATTTCCAATCTCATAACAAACTGGTTAAAAATTGAAGAGGTGGAAGGGACAGGACAAGAAATGCCATATTGCATTGGGAAGTTGAGTACCATTTTCAATTATCTTAAGCTGCTCCCTGAAATTAAAAACACCTCATATTATTATTCCATATATTCTTCTAGTGATACCATCTAGTTGAGTATTTTTAAAAAACTACTTCCAAGAATCAAATTCATCAAGTATCTCAATGGAATGTGCTAGTTTTACTGTATTATCACTGATGATTTGCTGTCAAGTAGTGCTATTTATATACTATAAAGAGTAATATACCTGGAAAAAATCTTGGAATACTATGAAAAAATTCACTAAAACATATTTTGACCCAGTAATGTTATTACTAAGCATACTGTCTAAGGAGGTAAGAGAAAGGGAAAATTAAAATATTTATAAAAATATTTATAGCATCACCTTTTTGCAGTAATGAAGAACTAGAAGGAAGGTGAGCACCTATTGGTTCATGAATAGTGTAATAAGGTATGGCATATAAATAAAATGGAATGTTATTTCACCATAAGACATGATGAATATGAAGATGTCAGAGAGACTTGGGAAGACTTACATGAACTGATAGAGATGGAAGTAAGCAGAATGAAGACAAAATGTTCATGATGACCATGATAATATAAAGGAAAACGTAACTGTAAGATTTCATAACTCTGAACAATAGTGTCTGGTGATGACTTCAGAGGAAATTGGTAATAAAGCATGTCTCTCACCTGTTGGCAGAGAGGTAGTAAACTCTAAGTGCTGAGTTTATATTTTCAGATATAACTAGTGTGTTGATTTGTTTTGCTTAGCTGTATTTACTTGTTACAAGGAAAGATGGCATGAAATCAAAAGAAAATAATAGGTAATCATTGGGAAATTAGACTGAAATTAAAAAAAAAGTATAATAGGATCAATAAAACATTACAAAAAAAGATGAGCACAATACTTGGACTCAGGAGAGACCCAATTTTATATCCAATCTCCCACACTTTTAAGTTGTGTGACTGCTGGCAAATTATATAATATCTCTTAATACCTGAAATCACTAACCTGTAGTGTTGTTGTGAGGATAAAATGAGATCATGCATTTAAAGTGCTTCTCAAACCGTCAAGTGCTACATAAATGTCAGCAACTACTTTAAGAAATATCATCAAGGAAAAAGATAACCCGTAGAGGAAATGATCTGGTCATATAGGAAAAGCAGTGGTTAACAGATAACCAGTTTGCTGCACTGTTAACCACAGAGTGGAGGTATCAAATAGATGGTCAGCAAGACACATGTAGCCCACAACACTTATATAGCTTATGTAGCTACACACTTATGTAGCTCAAACTAGATTAAATTATAGTTCCTATTTGATTTTAATGTGTTTATGCATTAATAAAAAAGAAATATCTAAACATGTGATTTTATAAGTCAACATGCAGCCAACAGGGAGCCTTATGTATCATTTAATGGCCTCTGTTCTATTTGATTTTGACACCAGTGACATGGGGGAAGACCTCCAGCATGTTGGCTAGAACGTTTGTGGAGGATTTATTGCATGACATGAACAGGAATTGCGTTTGAGAAAATATGGATAGGTTGCTGTCTATACCACTGATAGGAGTATATGCACTGATGAAATCACAGTTCCAGTGGTGTACAGGTATAGCATGTACAAAGTGTAGGTATGTATATATCTACCACACAATTCATGCATCATATGTGTATTTAAGTATACGAATATACACACAAATGTATGGTATGTGTGTATACATACATACATAATACATACATACATACATGGTTTGGGGTGGTCCAGATCTGTGATTATATTAGTCTAAGGATATCCCAATGTAGAAATTTCCTCCATATTGGCAACTTGTTTAGAGTGTTGCTTGGGGCACTAATACATTAAAGGACTTGACCAGGTTTATACAACTATTATGTGTCAGAAACAGGCTTTGAATCCAAATATCTTTGATTCCAAAGTCAGCCCTCTATAAAGAGGCTCATATTTAAAAAAATAACTATTCAGGAGCAGATAGGTGGCACAGTGGATAGAGCACCGGCCCTGGATTCAGGAGTACCTGAGTTCAAATCCGGCCTCAGAGACTTAAGACTTACTAGCTGTGTGACCCTGGGCAAGTCACTTAACCCCAATTGCCTCACTAAAAACAAAACAAAACCAAAAAAAACCCTATGCAACCGTAAATCACATTATTTGCTTAGTGAGTGTTCTTTTTAACCACACCTGTGACTTTATTAGTATGTTGTTCAGTTTTTTCAGTTCTGTCTGACTCTTCTTGACCCCATTTTGGTGGTTTTTATTTTTGTTTGTTTTTGGTGAAGATACTGGAGCAGTTTGTCATTTCCTCCTCTGACATTTTACAGATGCTGAAACTGAAGCAAACAGGTTTAAGTGACTTGCCCAGAGTTACACAGCTTATTAGTATCTGAGGCCAGATCTGAACTTAGGAAGATGAGTCTTCCTGATTCCAGGTCCAGCATCTATCCACTGTGCACCTAGCTGCCTAGTTAGTGTAGGGAACTGTTAGTGAGGAAATACCCTCTTTCTATATAAAATGGCACCTGTGCTGTAACTTACACTTTTAGAAAGTTGCCTGTGGCCCTGAGAATTTAAATGACTTGCCTAAGGTCACATGGCCAATATGTATCAGAAGTGTAACTTGTATCAACTCTTCCTGACTTACATACCAGTTTTTTATCTCTTAAGCCATTGTGGTTCTTATGCTTAATAAATGGTTGTTGATTAATTGTCTGTAAGCATTCATTTGACCCTAGGATCTGCTCATGTCCTGACTGTACATTATTGTTATATATATTGGGACAGGGGTGCCCAGTCTGACCATTTAGGTTCTGAAGGCAGAATAGATGAAACAGGCAGTTTAATAATGTTTTGGGCTCTCAGCTGACATGCTCTTCCCATGCCCTGGCTCACTGTTACTAAAACCCATAAATAACTAGAACCATAAAACTAGCTCAAACAGTAAATGCAGCAGTTCACCTATGAGTCATCACATAGATGTATGTGTTGGATTAGAGTTGTATTTGGATTCAAAATAGAAAGAGCTCTTCCTTACCCTTCCATTCCCTAGGTTAAATTTCTCACTAATTCATATTTTCCTTTTTTTGCATCTCTAATGCCAATGTAACTCAGGACAATTTTCCTCCTGCAAACATCACTAGGAAGATGTCAATAGAATTGGTTTTTTTTGTTACCTAGCCCTTTGGACACATGGGATTCTGTAAATTTACCAAATAGAATTATAAAAGGTAAATATAGATTTAAATAATCTCTTTGGGGCCATCTAATAGGTTTGTTAAAGTTATAACATGTAATGAATATGATCCTTCATGCTGCTATGGTTAAGGGAAGATGAAAAATAATGACAGATCCATGATAGAATCATTAGGATCAGCCAATCCATTTATAAGTTGTCAGTCATGAAAGATAAATGCCCAAGTTATGATTTCTGCATGACTTAGTACTATATGAAAATGATGTTTTGCATTTTTTTCTTGTAGTTTTTGAGGCTCACATGTTAGCCTTGCTGGGAGAACATGCTATAGATTAGAGGCCAGATTCTGGCAGAACTCTGAGGCAGGATGCTCAATGGCAGTAGAATTAGAATTCTGATTATGTGACAAGAGCACTTGGCTCTACCAAATGGGAGCCTGGGGAGCAAAGGCTGCTTGTCCAGGGTCATATGGGTACAAGTTTGGTTCTTGATTCTGCCATTTATTAACTGTATGACCTTAAGCAAGAAATTTGACCCATTCCATCTTAGTTTTCCCATTTATAAAATAGGGATGATGATAATCCATGCCTTATGGGGTGGCAGTGAGGATCAAGAGATGTGATAAAAGTAAACTGCTTTTGAAAAATGTTATATAAATGCAAGTCATTATTGTGATAATTCTCAGTATTAGTAGTCGAGTTAAGATACACCATTGGGACTCCCAGTAACTTGCCACAAAACAAGCACTTAAAATGCATTTGTTGAGTTGAATTAAAGGACTGTCACGTAGCAGCAGCATTAGGTTTAATCTCTTTAGTTCTGTGAGGTCCAGCTAGAAGCAGTGAATAGAAACTCCTAACAGGGAAACGAGTTTTGACAGTATAATGAAGGACTTCCTAATAATTGGAGCTGTCCAGCAATCCCAGGGCTGCCTCAGAAAGTAGTGATTTGGAAGCCTAGGATTTAGTCTTGAAAAGAATCTTAAAGATGAGTTAGTTGGTCAGTACTTATTTTATAAGTGAAGAAAATGATGTTCTTTGAAATTAAGTGACTTGCTCCAGGTTACATGAGTAAAAAGTAACACATTTGGGAGTCAATATCAAAATAGCTTACTCCAAACTCAGTGTTCTTTCCATTATATCACATGACTTGGACATATATTCAGTTTCATCCTCCTGCCAATGTAATCAAGAAATCCAATCCATATCAATGAGACAAATATATTATATACCTACTCTATTGCGTGCAAAGCATTGTATAGCATCGGGACAACAAACCCTTCCCCAACCAAACACAAAAGAATAAAAAAAACCTCCAAAACTAGCCTTTAATCTTAAGGAGCTTGTATTCCACTGGGGAGATACAATTTACATACTAGTAAATAAATAGAAAAGTTAAAGAGGAGAAGTATCAGGAAAGACTTTTGTTGAAGATTTCACCCAAGAGATTCTTTGAATGAAGTTAAGATTTTTTTAAGACCAGAGTGAGGATGGAATCGGGGATATGCTGGTAAGTGTTTAACAATGGTTCTACAAAAAAATTACTCTTGACCCACTTTTAAACTTAATATGCACTTTTAACATTTTCACCAACACTTTATTTAAAAAACACTTTAAACATTGGCAATCAACAAAATAAATCAATCCTGATTTGTAGCATTTGTTGATTTCTGAGATGTAAATGATCATACTGAAAATTTAACAATAGGTTCCTCCAAGCCAATTTGAGCTTCATCACACACATCCCTGGAGGGAATGCATTCCAAACCAGGAAGAACAATTATAAAAAGCATGATTATAGGAGGTAGAATGTCTTGTACAGGTAATGCCTAGTATTGACAGAAACAGAGGGACTAAAGTGGAGTAAAGGAGATCAGGCAGAGAAGGGAACCCATTTTTGGAGGACTTTAAATTCAAGGCCGAAGAGTTTGCATTTTATCCTAGAGGTAGCTGGGTGCCATTGAAGACTTTTGAGTAAGAGTTGAAATGGTGTGGATTTGGGATAATAGTTTCACAACTGTGTGGAAGATAGATTGAAGAGGGGAAACATGTATATGGGAAGATAAATTACAAAGCTATGCTAATAGTCCAGGAAAGAGGATGAAGAACTAAAAAATGATGGGTGAATGGTGAAATGGTGACCTATAGTAAAATTGTTATAAGAGCAGGATTAATAATGAAAGTCAATGGGAGAAGGGGAAGTCAGAAACTTGAATACTGGTGACCTTTTTTTAGTGCATTGAACATTTGATAGGGAGATTTAAAACTGTACATATCTGGGTGAACAAAAAACATCATATGTTTTAGTCTCCTCTTTAGTACTACCTGTACCTGACCTGTCTACATCACACAGTTGCAGAAATGACAAATTAGGATAACCTCAGTGAAAATGCTCTTGAATAAGCATAAAGAATTATGTAAGGAATGATTTTAATAATCAAGAGGCTACAAAAAGTCTCTTCCTTTTGTAAAGGAAGGATTCTCTGGGCATTTAACTGTATTTGTAAATTCTATGTATATCAGAAAGAGGAGAGGAAGAGAGATGCAGACAAGTTTAAAGGTAAATTGTTAGGCAAAGCAATCAATTACGAACATGAATTTGGAAATTAAGATTAAGCATGTCTCAAATTATATTCTGCAAGGAAAAAGAAGGTAATTCTGCATTTCAGTGAGAGCTTCACTGCTATTGTTTTGAGAGTATTGGATGGACTTGAAGTGTGAAACCATTGGCCAGAAGATATGCAGTTCAAGGAATAGCATGGTATAGTAGGAAGAGCATTAAGCTCTGGACTGAGAGCCCCTGGGTTCAAATCTCACTTTTGACACTTACTTATGATCTTGGGTGATTCCCGAACTCTTCTTTTGTCTTAGTTTCTTTAACTGAGTTGATTGGGTCTCTAAGGTCCCTTCAATCAATCAATAAAAATTTATTAAGCACCTACTATTTACCAAGCACTGTGCCGAGTTTTGGGATATGTACAACATCTATGATCCTTTGTTACTTATGCAATAATCTACCTATCTCATGTTCAGTTACCCACAATCTTTTTGTAAACATCCTTTTCCAGTTTTGCAAAGAAAAGGTAGAAAAATAAATAGCCATTTTTCACTCCAGACCCAGTGTGTATCTGTAAATGCATGTATATGTTAGAATGGAGATATATGAGTGTGTTGAAGGAAAACACATTGAGAGACCATCACATTACTGTTTATTAATAACAAACATTCATTTGGCATTTTACATTTCCAAGAATTTTGACAGTATTAATTTATTATTCTTTGCTACATTTCTGTTAACAAGTCAGTATAGTTGAGTGTGGTAAGAGGGTTGATGTAGTATGGAAATGTGTACAGGGAAAAAAGGGGAGAAGTAGATGTTTATGACTCAACTGATATGTGTGCTGTGGGTGAAGAGAAAAACAGAAAAAAATGCTGAAAAGAGTTGTGGGAGTAAAGGTACAAATATGAATGACAGGAGAGGGAAAGAGAGAAATGAGGAAAGACAAAGCTAGAATTCCACATGAGCAGGAAATAAAAATCTGTATGTCATTAAGAAGAAAGGAATCTGGGCACTTGCAATGTTGCAGGAATTTTCTAATGATAGGTTGGAGTGGGAGAGAGAAATGAAATCCAGTGGGAATTAGCAAACAACATAACCAATAGTTTCACATTCTTCAGAATTGTTATCCTACAGAATAACTGAGTTTTACTTCCCTTCTCTACTATTGTATTTCAACCCATGAAGGGTAGTATAAGTAATGATCTCATAGGATCATAGAAAAGGATATAATTTGTATTTGTGTGTGTGTGTGTGTGTGTGTGTGTGTGTGTGTGTGTGTGTTTGTATCATAAAAGTCTGGGGTACACTGGGAAATTCAGTAGGCTTAGGGTTAGGAGAACAGAGTTCAAATTCTAGTTATATTGCTAATTACTCATAGGATCTTGGGAAAAGAATGCTATTGTATGTGTAGAGCTGGAAGGGTTCTCAGAAGTTACTTAGTCCAACCCACTCATTTTACAGACAAGAAAATGAAGGTCTGGAAAGCTGGAATTATTTAGTAATTTAATTTGGATCTGAATCCAGGTTCTTTGAATCTAAATCCAGTACCCCTTTCTACTACAACTTTGGGCCTCAGTTTTATAATCTGTGGAATGGGAATAATAATTCTTATACTGCCTACTTATGGAGCTAGTTTGGAAAAAACCCTGCTTTGTTAACCTTAAAGTGCTAGATATTATTAATTATAAAAACATGTCTGGCTCAAGAAAACAAGATCATTCCCCATCTAAAAAATTTGGTAACAATCTGATTGATCCTCCAAAACCACTAAAAAAGTGGAATGTCTAAGTAGTATAATTTGCACAAAATATTTATTGAATGAATAAGCTGGTTTCATAGAAAATCACACAAAATACATGAAATAGCAGTAGTAGGTTCAACAGTAGAAAAGAAATGAGTGCCTAGCTCCATCTGGATGGTGGAGGACAGTTCCATTGACAGCTGTTTCCTTTCAGATGAAGCTCATCACACCTTTTAATAGCCTCCCAGGATGGCAGGAAGCCATCCTATTTTTTGGAGAGTAATTTGGAAATGTTGGGTCAATTCAAAAGGGGATTTTTATTTTTCCCTGTTCATAAGATCAAAGGATATAGATCTGCAAATGACATTGAAATCATGAAGAAAAAATGGTGTTAAAATTTGAATGTGCATACATAAATGTTTTGTGATGGAAGTGAGGAGGGTAATGCTAATATGTGGCATATGGAATAAGCTATTTTGAGTATTTAAGTTTTATGTATTTATGTGTAGTAAACAATCTATGTTACAAAAGGAACAGAATCTGTGAAGGGTCGCTGGTAGAGCAAAGCTCAAATTTTATGACCAATTTAATTTGATTGATAGAAATCACAGAACACAACTATTTTCTGGGATTGATCTCAAAAGTTTTCTAGAAGCACAAAACTAATACAAACTTTTGCTCAACATTTGTATCTTGGGAAATCATGGAGAAGGCCTTTAAACAGACTTGGAAATTTAAGCTGTTTGAATCTTACCCATATAGAAAATAGGATCTAGAAGAAAAGGTCAACATTATTGGGATTAACTTGTCTGGGAAATAATGAATAATCTTGGTTTGGTTACTAGAAAGCTAGATCACAATACACCAGTAGAATGTAAATTCTTTCAATGCAGACAGTCTTCACAAGTTCCAGTGGCCAATTGATTGCTCATTGACCAACTTTGTGATTTTTTTCCCCTTTAGCATCCCATGCTCTTGATAATACTTTTGCAATCCACTGAAATTCCAGGTCTTTTTTCAACACACATAAGCTATTATCTAGCCACATCTCCTCCATTCTGTTCTAGTACAGTCAAATATCACTGGAGGAAATTATTTCATAGGTATAGATTTAATGGTATAAATCCAGAGTCATAATGCTAATTTATTTTTAGGCAGCAGAAGATGAATCCACTAGGCCTAAATATTTATTTTGTTAAAACATTCAATTTATATTCAGGGACTAACTATATTATAGCCATCTCTAAGTTAGAGTTATTGGAATGTATCTTTTTGAGATAGAAGTCCCGGTTTTTCTCTCATGAGTGATATTGCCATGAATGGGTAATGACCAAACACCTCTTTAATGTGCCTGGGAAAAATTTTGCAATCCCCCCCAAGACCTAAGCCCATTTATAATTTATAGATATTCAGGGCAGCGTTGTAATTTTAGGCATTCCTAATTTAAAACCCATTCATTAGTACAGTTACCAGTTTGACACATCTCTGCTTATGTTAGGATGCCCATCATAATGAATAAACAGACAAAAAGAACAATATTCTCTCCACTACCTACATAGCACCCAGAGACACAACTGTTAGAGAAATAACCGGGAAGAGAAAAGTCCTAAACAACCATTTGCTTAGTGATTATTTAACCAGCATGGTTAAAGAGTGATCTGCTAAGCACTAAAGCCTATGGCCTTCTTAGACATTTCCTGCTACACACCTGTTGGACTCTCTCACATAACCAGAGGAGTTTTGGGTGATACCCATATGATTACCTCTGTCTCTAGAGAGCAGTACAAATAAATCATCTCATTGGATGCAAAAAGATATTTGACTTTTTAATCTTCAGTTGATCTTCAGTGAAGGAAACCCCACATCTTTAGAATCACTGAGTCTTGGAGTTAGAATCATTCCATAGAATCCATTTAGGTCAACCTGTATCTGACCTCACATCCCTCTTTCAACATCCCCAGCAGGTGGCCATCTTGCCTTTGCACAAAGACTAGAAAGGGAGAAGAACAACACTCCAGGGCAGCTTTAATTGCTGGGAAATTCTTCTTCACATCAAGCTTAAATCTGCCTCTGTGACTTTTCATTATTTCTAGCTCCGTGATCTGAGGACTAGAGGCACATGTCTAATCCCTCCCCCACATTACATCTTCAAAGATTTGATAAGTATCATAACCCCCATAAGTCTTCTCTCTATTGTAATGAGTTTTTTTAGATAGTGTAATGGATTCTTTATGATAGTTATAAAACAGAAAAAAAAAGAAAGAAAATCACCAATTGACAAGATGTGAGTTGGAAATGACATTAAAGACGATTTGGTTAACTTATTACTTGAGGAGAAATACCTGAGAAAAGGTCATTGAGCTTCCACTAGAACATCACCTTATGGATGAGACCATTTCACTTTTAAACAGCTTCAACTGTTAGAAATTCTTTTCTCTGTCTTGTCCTACAATCTTCTACATCCTGGAAGATCATTCCAGCCCTAAAATATGCACATTGGAAGTCCTCTGTGCCCTGTAGCCTCTCCCTCTTATTGGAAAGCTCCTCTCAGCACTTCCACTTAAGGGCTGCAAGCAGGCCCACCATGGTCCATTTCTCTCCAAGCTGTATTCTACAATTTATCTTCCATGCCTTTATCCCACACCCAGGGCAAGGACTGCCTTTCCTTCTGCTTGTATTGGATGTCTTTTACTTAATATAGCTCCTGAAAGTATAGTATATGCTTAATAAATGTTTATTGACTGACTGACCCTGTAAAGAATCAAAAATTTCCTCTCTATAGTTTCCATTCAATCCTTAATTATGGTTACTAGGTCCAAGTAGAATGACTCATACAACCCTTCCCCTATGGCATCTATCTAATCTACCTTAAGGTTTCTCTTCTTAAGACTAAATATCTCTAGTTCTTTCACCTTTGTGGCATAGTTTTGAATTATCTTTTTTATACTGGTTACATTCATCTGAATGAAGGTCATTTGTCAATGACCTTCCCAGAATGTGGCACTAGAAACTGAATGTCATCCTCTGGGTCTAGGTGTTCTGTGGGAAAGATCCTCTAATGCCACTCTATTGTAAGTAACTACTTTTTGTGCATTATGTCAGTATTAACCCAATGTATGCTTTCATTAAAAGATTTAACTGTCATGTCACATAACTTCTTCACATCGACCTTGCAGTCTGTTAAAATGACCAGACCTTTTCTTCCCCAAACCACTGTCTAACTCCATCCAGTATGCCCACAGTTGTCCTTTTAAACCTGAGTGTAACACTTAAAATGTCTCCCTTGAATTTAATCTATTAGTTCATTTTTTATTGTTCTGTTGCTAGGGCAAATGGTGAATAAAATGATATCATCCCTCAGCCTTTAATAAACCAAAGCCACATCATTCTAAGTTGTTGTTTTAATCATCTTTTTGGCTCTCTTTTGAATCACCTCCACATTTCTTTTTAGATGTAGACCTCAAAATTTAGACTAAATCTTAAGACCGACTTATAGGATTTAGAATTAGAGAAGATATTAAAGACCATTTAATATACCACCCTCATTTTACAGATGAAGAAACTATGACATGGGTAGGTTTAAAGTCTTGGCTTAAGGAAGGTCACATCAGTAGTTAGTGGCAGAGGCAAGATCCAAAACCAGACTTTTAAAGCCCCAATCCAGGGCTCTTTATCCAACACCCTATTATCTGTTAGTCATATTGAATGCAATGGGAAGATTACTTTCTTGGAATTCCTATACTATCTATAACCATTTTTGAGAAAAGAAGTTGTCAGTGGGCAAAAGCTAATTCCACAAGATGGGTAATATTTTCTGTTTTCATAGTACTTCTCCAAGCAAGGCTTACCCTATGAACAATTTTGAACTTGGTTAAGTTTATTTTATTATAACTCTTCCCCTATCTGACAATTATTTTGAAGGTATGTCTTTTCCTGAATGACTTTATCCAAATGCTCTCAGTTCTTGGGATCTTTCACATGGAGGTGCTCTATCTGGGCCTGCTCTTCACCCAGTATATCAGCCTTGGTTCTGATCCTAACACTCTCCATCTCCTCTGTCTAATTCCAAAATATTTCTGTACTATGTTCTGCCCTCTCTTTACTCCAGAGTTCTCTTCTAAGCAACAAGAGAATCAAATGTTTTTTAAAGCTGAAAGAAGCCTTGGCTGTCTAGTCCAAGCCCTTTCTTTTATCTATTTCCTTATCTGCATTTATACGATGCTTTATGGTTAAAAAGATCTTTATGAGTAAGATCACATTTGATCATCACAGCAATGTTGTAGATAGGTAATGCAACTATTATTGTACATATGAGGAAAATGAGACTCCTAAGTAATCTGACAAATAAAAGAATTATAGGATCGAACCCTAAATGAAGCACGGAACTTATACAGAGCCTAGCTTCTTAAACTGTGGGTCATGATCCCATATGGGGTCATGTAACTGAATTTGGGGGTTGTGAAAAATTTCACAACAGTAAAAGGTTATGTATATCTATTTTATATACCTATATGCCCGGGGTCATGTGAAAATGTCTCAGGCAAAAAGGAGTTGGGGGTAGAAAAAATTTTAAGAAGCCCTGGAAAAGAGAAATCCCTGGAAAGTGGTGATCATTCATTCTCAAGTTAATTTCATACAAAGCTGCTTAATCCCTTTTTGGGGGTTTCTGATAATTAAGAAGTATCCCCTTATGTTGCATTAAGGTCTCTTATTATTCAGTCCATTGATCCTAGTTTTATCCTCTGGGGTGACGCAGAATAACTGCATTCTTTCCTACATATAATAACCTTTCACATAACTGAAAGCTTCTATGTTGCCTTTTCCTTCCTACTCAGGTCTCCTCTTTTCTAGTCTAAAGATCTTTAGAATTAATTCATCTGATTCAGGTATGTTTATCATTTCAAGATACTCATTGTCCTGGTTACCCTTCTTTGGATGTGTTGCTGTTTGCCAATATTTTAATGTTTTGAGTATCTGTGATTTTTCAATTTGGTTATTCCCTCTGTCAAAGCCGATCCTACTCTCTATAAGTTTTAGGAGATGGATAGCCTTGGAGAGTTGGTATATCTGAAAAATTCATCACCCTGTAGTCAAACTGATGATGAGCCTCTCTGAGTTTAGTCAGGCTGGTCTTCAAACAACTGGCATATGGTCTATCCCTGGGCAAATGACTAGTTTGTTACAAACCCTCATAAAATGAGATGTCTCAAGCCAAATACAATATTCATGATCCTAGCTAATTAGTCCAGAAGAGATGAAAGTATCACCTCCATTCTCTTAACACCATTAGTTCTATTACTGTAACTTTAGTTCACATGAACTATTTTGGTTACAACATAATGTCTTGAATTATATAAAGCCCAAAGTCCAATAAATCCCAAGGGATTTATTATTCACATGAACTATGGTCAAGCCACTTCTTTTACTGGTGCAGGTTGTTTTTAACCAAGTGAATGAATTTATTTCTATCCCAATTAAATTTCAACTTCTTAGATTTAGTTCATTGGCCCAAACTGATGAGGTCTTTTGGGATACAAATTTTGTAATCATGCATGCATATTAACTTGCTTTTCCTCCTTGAGAGGCAGTTGGATAGCACAATGGATGGAACTCTGGGCCTGAAGTGAAGAAGACCTGAGTTCAAGGCTCACCTTAGACACTTAGTAGTTGTATGACCCTGAGCAAGTCACATAACTTCCAAATGCCTCAGTTTTTTGAACTACAAGATGGAGACAATAATAGCACTTCACTTTTTGTGAGAATCAAATGAGTTAATATATGTACAGTGCTTAGCCTGGCACATAAGAGGCACTTAATAAATTCTCATTTCCATATATCTTTTCTTCCTTTCCATCTCTGGTCCATCCTTTCTTTCCATCTTTAGTCCAACAATTTAATTTAACATTTAATTTAAATTTAATAATTATGCATTCTACTCATTCATCCAAGTGATAAAAATCTATAGAAGGGTCAAGAACAGAGCTGTGTGACATACCATTAGAGACATTCTAAGTTAGAATCAATTTTGGGGGGGAGTGAGGCAATTGGGGTTAAGTGACTTGCCCAGGGTCACACAGCTAGTAAGTGTTAAGTGTCTGAGGCTTGATTTGAACTCAGGTCCTCCTGACTCCAGGGCCGGTGTTCTATCCACTGTGCCACCCAGCTGCCCCTAGAATCAATTTCTTAAGAATTTCTTTGTGGTTTTTTTCCTTTCAATTAGTTCTTAATTCAGCCTGCATATGTTTATATTTATTATCCATGACTCTAGCATGGGTCAGCATGGTGTACAGAAGTCACAGAACTTGGGTTCAAATTCTACCTCTCCCATTTATCATTTCTGTGACTTTCTGGGCCACAGTTTCAACATCTTTGAAGTGATTAGTAGGTCTACATCACTTCTGTGGTATTTTATAGCTCTGGGTCTATGATTTAGGGCTTAGCAAAGTGCCCGACACACAGTAGGCATTTAAGAAATGGTTATTGACTGGCTAACTGATCCTATGCAAAGACTTTATCAATATCCTTACTGAAATCCAGTTATACTATATTATGTATCTGATTAACATTTCCTGAATGAGAACTTTTATTTCATTTATTGTATGCAAATCATTGTTGGTAAAATGCTACAGCCAATTAATACCTATAATATCCATTATTGATAACTGACATTTATAAGGAATTTTATAGTTCACAAAGCATTTTGCTCCAAATACTCCTCAGGTAGATAGTGCAAGTATCACTTCCCCATTTTACAGATGAGTATTCTGACATTCAGAGAGGCTGAGCGCCTTACCAATAACCACAGTTATTATTTTAAGTCTCCTATATCTACAACTTTCTTCTGATTTATCAATTTAGTAACTGTGAGAAGAGGAAATGAGGTTTGTTTGCTATGAATTGCTCTTAATGAATCCATGCTAGCTCATAGTAATGACCAGTTTTCAATAAGTTTCTGGCCAATTGTCATTTCTTCTCTTTTCTCATGTCCATGAAGAACATAGTTTTTTTGGGTCAAATGATTGCCTTTTAGATTTTTCTGTTGCTTGTTATTTCACCTAAGCTGCCATGAGGAAGAAATTAAAAACCCATCAACAAACCAGTGTGACGCCTGGGAGGTTGGAAGCTGGCATCTGTTAATAACTCTGCTCCTGAGTACCCCCTTTCTGAACTCTTTCTTCTGCTAGGCAGAATAATTTGCTGCTGACTTGATCCTGAGCAAAGGGGATTCTGGAGCATAGACAGCTGTCGATAAGGCCAGAGAGAAGCATGGTGACTGCAGACCTGAAATCTGAAACTCAAAGGCAATTGTGCCAAATGTTTGCTTTTTGTGGGGACTAGAACTAAAAATAAATAGTCCCAGGGAGAAATATCAGTTTCTGGCATTTTCCTGTGAATGATTATACATGAGACAATAGATAGGTACTACGAGGGCAATAGTTCTTCATTTCACAGATGGGGAAACTCAGGCTCAGAAATATTCTTCTAGTGATATTTATATAGCTGCAAAACTTTGAAGATTATTATCTCCTAAAAATTAAAATTGTAGATGAACCAAAGGGCAATATAAAGAAGTACAATAGAAGTTAAATAACTGCAGCACTTTACCAATGATGATTTGAATGATCACAATGATTTGTTTCATCATTTTCCAGTCGTGAATGACTCTTTGTGACTCCATTTGGGGTTTTCCTGGCAAATATATTGGAGTACCTTGCCATTTCCTTCTCCATCTCATTTTACAGATGAGGAAACTGAGGCTAAATAGTGTTAAGTGACTTGCCTTGAATCACACAGCTAGTAAGTGTCTGAGGCTATATTTGAACTCAGGAAGATGAGTCTTTCTGACTCCAGGCCTGGCACTCTATTCATTGTACCACCTAGCTGCTCACAATAATGACTATGACAGTGACGACTACTATTACCACCACCACTGCTATTATCACTGCTATTACTACTACTACCAGTACTCTTACCAACAACAACTAACATTTATATAGCAACTTCCTATGTGCCAGGCACTGTGCTAAGCATTTTCCAATTACTATCTCATTTGATACTCACAACAATCACTGTTGTTATTCCCATTTTATAGTTGAGGAAACTGAGACAAACAGTGGTTAAGCAACTAACCAGGCTCAAACAGGCAATAAGTGCCTGAATCTGATTTGAACTCAGATTTTCCTGACTCCAGGCCCAGCTTTCTATCCAATGTATCACTTAGCTGCCTCATGCACTTGCATGAAAGAAATGTAGTATGTTATTTTCCAGGATATGCGTGATCAAGAAAGGAGGATGTCATGTAGAAGGAGGAAGGAATAACTGATAGCCTGAAGGCCACACTGATGCTCATTAAATGTAAAGAAACTAGCTATGCTGAGTACTCTGCCAACATCCTCTATGGAAGATTGTTATCAGGACTTGGGCATGATTTGCAAAGGCTGAGGAGGTGAAGATGGGTATTTATCTGTCCCAGTGGGAGAATTACCCCCCAAAATGAAAGCATAGATTCATTGAAATACTAGGGCATGGGGAAACTATTTGGTGAATATAAGCAGATAGCATATTTACATAACTAACAAGGGAAGTGGTGGAAAAGGTATCATCAAGATTATATATGACTAGAAAAGAAGCAATCTTCATCATATTGTAAAAGTAGAGAATGAAAGATGGGCTGTGTGAATTGCAAAAGACCTAGAAATCATAGTGATAGAGAATCAAAAGGTATAAATTTGCTTGTTGATTTTTAAATGAGGAAAAATAATTCCCCAAGAGTAGAATGCAAATAAAGAGAGTTTCATTTGCATCTTTGGTTTCCCAGCACCAAACATAAAACCGTGTGTGTGTGTGTGTGTGTGTGTGTGTGTGTGTGTGTAGTAAACACTTAATAAGTGTTCACTGAATTGAATTTAGTACAAATCTATTACTTTTATAGTTGAAGAAACAAAAAAATAGAAAAGTACAGTGATTTATACAAGGTCACATGACAAGCTTGTGGCATAGGTTGGACTAGAACTAATAATTACTTGTATATCCTAGGATGAGGGTCATCTGTGCTTTATTGATCTTGCCTCACTTTGTTGCTCATTCCTTGAGGGAAATAGATATTTGATACTGTTCAAATATATTCTATCAAATGTCTTGTGTGTTTCTGTTTTTTTTTTTTTTTGGTAGGGCAATGAGGGTTAAGTGACTTGCCCAGGGTCACACAGCTAGTGTCAAGTGTCTGAAGTCACATATGAACTCAGGTCCTCCTGAATCCAGGGCTAGTGTTTTATCCACTGTGCCACCTAGCTGCCCTCATCTCATGTGTTTCTAATCCCTATTTTTTAAGCCTTTGGGCTTTGGAAGGATCCAAATAAAGATAATGATGATGGGTATACTCTTTCCTTTATAGTTTCTTTCAAAACAACTTACCTGGACCAGAAGTTCATAGTTATAGGGTAAATATAGTTATCCCTTCCACAACACAACTTTCTCCATTGCAGTTTCAATATCACACTGGTTGGCATAAGAAATGAAATGGGAATTTGGGGGGAGTTTTGTGGAAACTGCAGACTACATGCAAAGGCCAACAGATGACAAAAAAGGTTTAGAAACTCAGAAGTGCATAAAATTTATGTATAGTATTGTATGATGTCAACATATTTTCTCTCTTAATACTGCAAATATCCCATAAAGGAAAAAGAAAAAAATTCAGACCGTCTCTGGTATGATAGAATTATAAAAAAATAATGTATATTTTTGAGATCATGGGGGTGTTATGCTCCTAACTCCTGTGATGTGGAAGGGATAACTGAGCTTGATGCTCTAATTCCAAGTAGAAATTACCTGGTTAGGAAGGGTATTGAAGAAAGGGCAATGTCATTAAAATATTCTCCCTCTCCAAATTAGTCTCACAGATGTTTTCAGAAGGCAGTGTAAAATAAAGGGAATAATCATAACAATAACAACAACAATTTTAATAATAATAACAATACCTAGCATTTATATAGCACTTTAAAGTTTGCAAAGGACTTTGCAAATATCTCACTTTAGTCTCACATTAACCCCTGGAGATAGGTATTATTATTGTCCCCATTTTATAGATGAGGAAACTGAGGCAGTAAGTGATTGTGATTTGCTTATGGTCATAAAGCTATAAGTGTTTGAGACAGTATTTAAACTCAGGGTCTTCTTGACTTTAGTTCCAGGACCTTATGCATTGTGCCACCCAGCAGTCAAAGCTGGAAAAGTATTAGGTCTAGAGTTAGAAGATCTGGGTTCAAATTCTGCTCTTAATGCTTACTCTTAATGTTCCCTTGGGCGTCACTTAATTTCCCTGTGTTTCAGTTTCCTTAGCTATAAAATGTAGGGTTTTGACTAGATCGATTCTGAGGACACTTCTAGTTCCTGCTTTATCATCCGGAATCTTATAGCATCAGTGCAATTCATACTGCCAAAGCAGTTATGAGGTGCTGAGACAAGGTGCTGACTGCTTGACCCAGGTACTCTTATCAGTTTCAGATTTACTTAGGCAAGCCTCAGTTTCCTCTGTCAACAATGTAGACACAATTCTATTGATTTTACTTGGTGGCTAACAGCTGTGAATGTTGAAACAATTGGGAGGCCAAATTTTAGTGGTTGAAAACATAGCTGTTTTAATTTTCCTGGCAAACCAGCAATTAGTCTCAAGTGTTTGGAAACAGATTCATTTGTGCCCCAGCAGACATGATGCCCGAGATTTAGCAGTAAAGGTCAATGCTTCCTCTCGTTGGCATCTTCTCATGACACACCCAAGAAGGCAGTTTCTGACAGTTTCATTCTTAACCAAAGTGTCAGATTATAAAAAATCTAGATGCAAATGCCACACTGTTTTTCAATGTTTATTTGGTTGGCTGGCTCTTTACATTCAAGTCTTGGATGGTAGTTAGTTAAAACAGATTGTGATGAAGTGATTCACGCATGGGTAGAGAAGACTTGCTTTATAGCACCAAGATAAATGTCAGTCTGAAGTAATGTCTTAAGGTCAGGTAAGCTAAAGAATGCAAATGCTGGTAAATTTCATTTCCATTTTGATAAAACCATGGTAATAAGACTTTTAAATCTGAACTATGGCAAACTGCAATGGAGACATTAATTTTACTCCCCAACACTATTCATACTGGTAGCTTTCTGACAGCCTCAGTAACCTCATGAGAACTAAGATGCCTCTAGCAAATGAATGGACATCAATAAAAAAACAAACTTGCAATGAGGTGCATTTGTATATCTGTGTATGTATGTTTTTAAAGCTGATCCCATATTTTCCACTGACAGTGAAGATGGTATGTGCAATGTTTTACAATGACTTTTGAGTTTTTAAAAATATCTTTTCTGATTCTGAATATTCCCTTTGTGTTTTTGAAATCAATAGAGCTACAGAATCCTACCTGTTCTTTAATATTTCATAAGCTCTGTCCTCAGTGCCCATCTTTTCACACCCTAAGTTAGGTAAGCTGAGATGAACTCTTAACATTGCATGCCTTCCAACCACACTCATGATCTTACACAATTTGGGTTAGCTATTAGAAAGTGATGCATTTGTATGGAACGGGATCCCAATAAGCCTCAGAAATGCTGATAGCTTTTCTAAATTATTGATATTATTTTGGATAGAAAATAAAAGCCTCCAAATGCCTTCATAATAGATTCATAAATGTACATGTGTTGTTGAGCAGACAGGGAGAGACTGATGAAGACTGAGCAGGTGGCAGGATAAATCAGGATCAGATCAGAGCCACTTGCTGATCATTATTCTGCTAGCTGCCCATTGTCTATTAGCATGTAAGAACTAAGTGTCATTATAAATTTAAATAAAATCCATTTTTTCACATGTTCTTGCATTGAGGAAAGAGAGAAGTGTTTGGTATATTTTGCCAGAGAGATGACACTTAGAAGCAATTCAGCCCATTTCTCTGATAGTGATATCCTATAATCAAAAGTGGTACCCAGTCCCATGATGTTTAACATTTGAGATGAAATGGGACCACATGGGGAGTCAGTGTCATCCATTGGTCTAAGAACTGGTCTAGAAGGCTCGAAGACTTTATATACATTGCAGACTTGCTGACTGATCATGGAAGGATAGTATCATTATCTATAAAACTAGAAGAATCAGTAAGCCTCTCACACTGATGTTGGATATATAGAGAAGTCCAGTGATTCATTTTTCCACATTGGGGCAGCTCAAACTGATACAGCAAGGGTTAAGGAGAGATCTTGCATGTTTTAATATGCAAATTATATGCATGAGGAGGTATAAATAAGCAGTTATTGTTTTTGAATCAATAGCAAGGGTACTTTCCTCTAATAGATTATATTCTAATTAGATCTCTTGCTTGATAAAGGAATTATCCCTAAACAACCCCAAGAGAGGTGTTTATCCGGCCTCTCCTTGAATACCTCCAGTGTCAGGAAGCTCATTACCTTTCAAGGTCATCCATTCTATGGAAGCAAAACTCTTAATAATTTAGAAGTTTTCTCCCTTATATTAAATGTTGGTTAAGGGAATGATGGTCTTTAACTCAATTTATCCAGTTGCCAAATGGCATTGTTATTTCTTATTTAAATGCAAAGAGGCTGCCAGTCCAGGGCTTTGAAGATGAATAATGCCATGTAACTACTTGGCACCATGATTATTAAACCGTTCTTTGAATAGTGTTAAGGGCTAAAATTCTAGCTAGTCTGTCTAAAATATCTAATGAGTGGTCGCCAATAAATTATAAGCTTTAGCAAGAGTTAGACTTTTAAGCATTTATTAAGGAGAAAAAGAACTTGGTAAAGAGAGAGAGAAAGGCCTAGATTCCTATCTATTAAAGGAGAGCACATTTCTAGCTCCACTCTCCACCAGCATCCTCAGGAAAGAGAGTGAGACTGAGCCACCAGTCTCTTCCTTCCTCCTCCCACTAAACCGCGTCACTTCCTGACACCAAAGAAAAGACTCCTGGTCTTGCCCTCAAAGACCTTTGCTTCATGGGCAGAACTCTTCTACAGTAAGTCTCCAGCAGGTGGCGTCATTTCAATCGTTACAATAGGCTCCTTATAAAGATAAAATCACTATTACTTTTATATATTCCCTCCTTCTCCTTATAATTTCACTATCTATTCCATTGTCTGTCTTTCTCATTTTTTTGGTCTTTCATCTTTAAAGATAACAGCAAGGTGACAGATGAAAATATTCTCTTTGTGTTTTTTTGCTGTGTGTCCACTGACTTCGTACTTAGAGCAAGGTAAATTTTGTATCTAGATTCAAGTGCTGTTTAATATTTTAATTGGGTGATTATACATTATTTCCCATCATGCACTGTATGAGTCAGTCAGGCTGTTATATTTGAAGTTTCTCACATATAACATCAAATTACCTATCTTTTTTCTTTTGCACACAGAATAGCATACACCTGAAATGATCTCCCTTATGCCTCTTAGACTCCCTAACTTCTGTCAATGTTCAGCTTAAATCCTCCCACAAGAGACTTCCTATAGGAAGTTCTTCCTGAATTCCTTAGTTCCTAGGTGTCCTCCCCACCAGATTTTCAGAGGATTGTAGATTTAGAGCTAGAAGAAACTTTAGAGACAATTTAGTCCAACATCCTAATTTTACAAATGAGGTCCAGAGCTACTCAATCTTACCCAAGTAGTTAGTCAGAAGTAGGATGTTAAAGCAAGTATTCTGATTCAGAGGCAATACTCCATTACACCATCCAACATCACCCCCCTCTCTCTCCACACACATATATGTGTGTGTATATTTGTATATATACATGTGTGTGTAATATATACATATCTAAAATGTAAGTGTTGCACACATACGCACATATTTATATACAAATGTATATATGTACATGGGCATATATGTATGTATGCATATATATTCACACCATTTATTTATTTGTTCATTCACTCATTCATTGATTTAATTATGTTACTTATTTACTTATCAATGCTCATTTTCTTTCCTATTAGGATGTAATCTCCCTAAAGGCAGGGATTGTTTCATTTTTGTCTTTGTATCACTAAAGTCTAAGAAAGACATCGAACACATAATAGTCACTTGATAAATATTATAAATTATAAATATTGAAATAAAACTGGCAATTGTATTCAAGGTAAAATTGATAACTACATGGTTTTGATCTGAGTAGTCTTGGATTGAAGTTCTTTGTCTACTGTCAAGTTCATTCTAGAAATGCAATATCACTTCCCATTTCCACTCCACTTATATACCTCATCCCAACTTCAATCCTAAAACTTTATTTTCCTTAATGCTAAAACAACTGACATAGAATAACCTATCATCTGAAATAAAAGGATAAGAAACTGGGAAAGATCTTAGAAAACATGTGATCCAATGCCTTCATTTTACATGTAAGGGAACTGAGGGCCAGAGAGATAAAAGAGCTTGGCTAAGGCCTCATAAAAAGTAGTTCTCAAAGTCTGGGTTCAAACCTTGCTTCTCTTGATTCCAAGTCTTACTGCTTTTTCTATCATACCATGTTGGAATGAAATTAGGGGAGGGGGAAGGCTTGCATAGGTCTTCCCCAATTTGTTTAATTTACTTAAGTGAGCTCACTAGGTTCTTGACAAAATAAAATATACCAGAAATGTTCAAATTTAAATTCCAGGAAACAAATGTGACTCCAGGAGATAGAACTGGGACCAATGGAAGGAGTTGAGAAGACTTGATGTGAGGAATAAGAAAAGGACACAGGCTGAAGGGGAAGTAGGAGAACAATTTGAGAAGAATATTAGGTGCTTTGGAGGGTTTGGGAAATGCAAGTGGGGTCAGAGATTGAAGTTGGATAGGAAAATTTGGGAGAAGAAGGAGTAAAAAGGAAAAGAAAAAGGATAAGGCTTAAGTTGAAGGCTGCAAAGGATTAAATTGAAGGATATAAGGATTCAAATGGAAGAAGAAATATTTGAGGTAAATAAGAAGGACTCAATTGGAATGACTTAAGAGAAAGACTCAAGCTGAACAAGGAAGACTCAAAATGAAGAAAGACTCAAGAAGAAGTTAATGGGAAACATAATGTAAGATTCAATGGTAAGATAAAGTAGGAAGTAGTACAAGGGACTGGACATTGAACATGGCTATCAAAATGCTAATAAAGAAGTAATGAAGTAGGGTAGAGGATAAACCTGAATTGAAGATCTTCATTAGCACTTTGCCAAAGGTGTTAGATCCAAGGTAATTCCCAGAGAAGGGGAATAAAAAATGAGTTAAGAAAAAATTTTAAACCTTTATATCAGTGGTCTTAATAGTACAGGTAATAAACAGTATCTACCTAAAGCCATCAGCAAGTATTATATGCAATGGAGATAAATTAGAGGCCTTCCCAATAAGATCAGGGGTGAAACAGGGATGTCCATTATCACCCCTATTACTTAATATTGTTCTAGAAATGTTAGCTTTAGCAATCAGAGAAGAGAAAGGAATTAAAGGAATTAGAATAGGCAAGGAGGAAACAAAACTATCACTCTTTGCAGATGATATGATGGTATACTTAAGGAATCCTCGAGAATCAACTCAAAAATTACTTGAAACAATTAACAACTTTAGCAAAGTAGCAGGATATAAAATAAATCCACAGAAATCATCAGCATTTCTATACATGACCAATAAAGTCCAGCAGCAAGAGATAGAAAGAGAAATTCCATTTAAAGTAACGGTAGGTAATATAAAATACTTGGGAGTCTACTTGCCAAGACAAACCCAGGAACTCTATGAACACAACTACCAAACACTCTTCACACAAATCAAATCAGATCTAAATAATTGGAAAGATATCAATTGCTCATGGATAGGCAGAGCTAATATAGTAAAAATGACAATACTGCCTAAATTAATTTACTTATTCAGTGCCATACCAATCAGGCTACCTAAAAATTATTTTATACAGCTAGAAAAAATAATAACAAAATTCATCTGGAAAAACAAAAAATCAAGAATATCCAGGGAAATAATGAAAAAAAATTCACAGGAAGGTGGGTTAGCGGTACCAAACCTGGAGCTTTACTATAAAGCGGCAGTCATCAAAACTATCTGGTACTGGCTAAAAAATAGAGTGGTAGATCAATGGAATAGGCTAGGCTCAGGAAATGCAGTAGTAAATGACACTAGTAATGTAGTGTTTGATAAACCCAAAGACTCCAGCTTCTGGGATAGGAACTCAGTATTTGACAAAAACTGCTGGGAAAACTGGAAGATAGTATGGCAGAAATTAGGCTTAGACCAACATCTTACACCTTATACTAAAATAAGGTCAAAATGGATACATGATTTAGACATAAGAGGTGATACCATAGGTAAATTAGGAGAGAAAGGAATAGTGTACCTATCAGATCTTTGGAAAGGAGAACAGTTTTTGACCAAACATGAGATAGAGTATATTATAAAATGCAAAGTGGATGATTTTGATTATATTAAATTAAAAAATTTTTGTACAAACAGAAGCAATGCATCCAAAATTGGAAGGGAGGCAGAAAGTTGGGAAACAATTTTTGAGGCCAGTGCTTCTGATAAAGGCCTCATCTCTAAAATATATAGGGAATTAAATCAAATTTATAAGAATCCAAGTCATTCCCCAATTGAGAAATGGTCAAAGGATATGAACAGGCAGTTTTCTGATGAAGAAACCAAAGCTATCTATTCCCATATGAAAAAATGCTCTAAATCTCTAATGATTAGAGAGATGCAAATTAAAACAACTCGGAGGTACCACCTGACACCTATCAGAGTGGCTAAAATGACAAAAAAGGAAGATAATAAATGTTGGAGAGGCTGTGGGAAAATTGGAACACTAATGCATTGTTGGTGGAGCTGTGAGCTGATCCAACCATTCTGGAGAGCAATTTGGAATTATGCCCAAAGGGCGATAAAGCTGTGCATACCCTTTGACCCAACAATCCCACTTTTAGGTCTTTTGCCCAAAGAAATCATGGAAGGGGGAAAGGGACCCACATGTACAAAAATATTTATAGCTGCTCTTTACGTGGTAGCAAGGAATTGGAAGTTGAGGGGGTGCCCATCAATTGGGGAATGGCTAGACAAGTTGTGGTATATGAATACAATGGAATACTATTGTGCTGTAAGAAATGATGAGCAGGAAGAGTTCAGAGAAACCTGGAGGGTCTTACGTGAGCTGATGATGAGTGAGATGAGCAGAACCAGAAGAACATTGTACACAGTATCATCAACATTGAGTGTTGACCTACTGTGATGGACTATATTCTTCTCACCAATGCAATGGCACAGAAGAGTTCCAGGGAACTCATGATAGAAGAGGATCTCCAAATCCAAGAAAGAAAAAAGAAAGAAAGAACTGTGGAGTATAGATGCTGATTGAACCATATTATTTCTTTTGTTTTGGGTGCTGTTTTTTTTTTTCTATTTTGAGGTTTTGCATCACTGCTCTGATTCTTTCTCTTGTAACAGGATTGATGCAGAAATAGGATTAATGTTATTATGTGTATATATATATATGTGTGTGTATATATATATCTATATCTATATGTATATGTATAGAGATATATAGATATAACCTATATCAGATTACCTGCTGTCTAGGGGAGGGGGGAGGGAGGGGAGGGAGGGAGAAAAATCTGAAATTGTAAAGCATGTATAAACAAAAGTTGAGAACTATCTTTACATGTAACGGAAAAAATAAAATATCTCAAAAAAAAATAGTACAGGTAATAGAGGATGAGAGAGTAAACACCAAGATAGTAGAAAAGCTAATACTTTTTTGACTTTGTCAAGAGGGATATATTCCTATATCTGTCTGTCTGTTTGTCTACCTATCTGCCAGGGAGTTTGATTTAGTTTCCTGTCAAAATCCTAGAAAACTTACTAAAAGGATACTTGGAAAGTTTGTAAAAAAAGGAATCAGTCAGTAATCACAAAGAGCTTGCATGACTTCATCAAAAACAGGTAAAATCGAGGTAGCTAGGTGGCACAGTGGATAGAGCACCAGCCTTGGACTCAGGATTACCTGAGTTCAAATCCGACCTCAGACACTTAACACTTACTAGCTGTGTAACCCTGGGCAAGTCACTTAACCCCAATTGCCTCAAAAAAAAAAAAAAACCCAACAAAACAAAACAACGGTAAAATCAGAAGATTTCTTTTCCTTTTCTTACAGTATTAGGGGAAGGCCCTAGAAATAGTGTACCTGGATGTTAGTAAATCATTTGACAAAATTCCCTATGTTATTCTCATGGAAAAGAAGGAAATACATAGGCTAGACAACAGGATAGTTAGGTGGATTAGGATTTGTTGAATGTTTGGACCCAAAGGCGAGTCAGTACTTAATACCAATTTTGAAGAACTTTAGTTGTATGTCTCCGGGTTTTTTCTTAGCATTATGCAGCTTCATCAGTGTCGTGGATAAAGGCAAAATGTCTTATTTGTGAAATCTGCAGATGATATAATGCTGGGATGGATAACTAATACAATGGATGAAAGATATGGGATTAAAAAAGGTCTTAGCCACAAGTTCAAAAAATTTGCTTCACGAGTACAAGATTCAGGAAGCATGTCTAGACTTAAGTATATCCAAAAAAAAAACCCCTCAATGTCAGCCAATAGTGTTATTAGAATAAATGAGAAAATCATAGTACTGCAATCTTAATATGTATGGAGAAAGGCACCAACTTTTAGAAAGGAGAGTGTCTGGAGTAGGGTGACCACCTAAGTGCTTGTAAAGGACTTGATCATACAACATGAGTACCAGTGATAAGAACTGGGGATTTAAGAAGGTGACTTGATAACTGTCATCAATATTTAATAGACTGGCACTCAAATGAGAATTTAGACTTTTCCTACTTGATTCCAAAAGTCATACTAAGAACAATGGGTGAAAATTACAGAAAAGTAACCAGAAACATAAAAGTAAAGGGAAAAAACACCTATCTAAGAACTACACTTATCCCAAAGTGGGGGAAAAGTCTACCTCGGGAAGAAAATGGTGAGTTCTCCATTCTTCAAAAGTTTTCAAGCGATGGATTGATGACTTGACAGTATGGTGTAGTGGATAGAGTGCTAGACTTCTAATCAGGAATACCTTAGTTCAAATTCTACCTTGGGCCAAGTCATTTAACCTCTCTTGATGACCTTGGGCAATTCATGTCACCTCTTCTGGCCTCTTAGCTCTGTAACATTTGGAAAGAAGATCTTCTGTGGCCACTTTCAGTTTTAATTTTATGATGTCAAGGTCATTTCATAAGCAGAGAAGTACATGCTAGGAGAATGTAGAAGGGTCTATAAGGAAAGGTTAGGGAAGGAGAACAAGGCATCCTGCCAGAATGGTGAATGGGGATGATGAGAAAAGCCATTAGCATCTCTAACATGCTGCCAATCAATACTGCAGAAAAATATGGCTGAAATAACCCAGAAAAATAGCCTGTACTCTTTCTTCTATTTGGTTATGACCTGCTGTATTTTCTGAGGATTTGCTATATGATTAGTTCATAATTGTTCATTCTGTTTCCAAAAGGCACATTCCAGACATTTAGACTGGATAAAATGTTTGATTTAGGAATACAAAGACTATGTCTAAATAATAGCATTTTTAGAAATGGTAAATTTTGTAGGAAAAATCACCCAGGATTTTTGTCATTCATTTTAGGTTGTCTAGGAGGAATGATTAAAAGTAATGAATAGAATGTAGTATTTTAAGATTTCCAAAGTGCTTTATATATGGTATCTAATGTAATCAAAATATAAATTCTATGAAGTACTGCCAATGTTCTTAAATCCATTTTACAAGTGTAGGAAACAGAGGCTCAGACAAGTTAATAAATTGCCTGGTCACATGTAATATATAAACCAAGATTTGAAATGTGGTAAATGTGGTTAAAAGTGTGTCATGACCACATGACAAGTAAGTATCAAAGGTGGGATTCAAGTTCAGATTTCTCCTAACGAGAGAGAGCTTCAGCATTATTTCCACTAACCCACAATACCTTTGGACAGTAAGTAGTAGTGAGGTGGGCAAAAACAGTTTTCTCCAGTACCCCAGACAGTTCAAGGTATATTTCACAGCCCTTTCTCAAGAAATACATACATACATACATACATAAATGGGGGAGATAAAAAAGGGATTTGTAGGTATAAGGATGTAAGGGGGGGTACTGTTTATTTTAGATGTATTTGTGGGATTTAAAAATACAGTTTAACTAGAATATAATTATAGCTGAAAAATTAAAAAGTACTTGTGCAGATGGGTCCTTGAGGTTTATAAAATATTTTCATTACAATGATCCCATGAGGATGAATAACAAATATCATCCTGATTTTTGGCCAGTAGTTGACACTGAGGTAGTCACTTAAATTCTATCAGTCTCAGTTTCCTTCTCTAAAAGGAAGATAATAATAGCACCTACTTCATGGCCAGCTGTGAGGATCAAATGAGATAATATATGTATGTAAAATTTTACATGAATGTTAACTATTATTATTTTGCAGATAAGGAAATAGAATCTTACTTGCCCACACTCACACAATGATTTGCCCATGAATAAAAAGCAAATATATATATCTGACTTTGTAATTAAAGCTTGTGACTCAACTACAAGTTCAGCGTGCTACCCCCCCAACTTTGAGGGAAAGGATAAAATATAGCCTTCCCATTGAACATCTATTATATATTTTGGACTAGGAAAGAAAGCTGGAAACTCATCATTTTTCTTCATGATTCAGCCTGAAGTAGTGGTTAAAGTGACACACCACAGTTTCTGACACATAGGTGGTGCTTAATAAATGTTTGTTGAATTCAAGGCATAATACTACACTTATGGCTAAAGTCACAGTTTAGGCGTCACCCTTTTTTCTCACTTCCAGATCTTAGACTGAGTCCATTTACATGAGGTAAATTAAAAAGGGGAACCAGAAATATAAAAGGGGAGAAACCAAATACAACTCTAGTCTAGGGATCTTCTTAACTTCCTAGGTAAAATTAAATATAATTTTGTATTATTATGACAGAAAAAGCCTTACATTTTGGCATAATCACCTGGGGTCTCACCTTGACTCTTCTTTTACTTCAGGCAAGTGAAACAGGAGTTTTTCAAATGATTTGTAACATTTGAACATACAATAAAGTCAGTTGTAGAACTGTTAGTGAACCTGGTTTGTTAATTCTTGGAATAGGAATTGAAGAATTTATATGTTAATGTGTAATAAATTGTGTATCTGCAAAGGGAAATGGCTCAGTGATAGCCAGTGAATTTCATAAGAAAAAAGAAACCCTAAACATTTCTCAACCATAGGCTGGTTCTTATAGTTTTGTTCAAATTATCTGGATAATTGATACAGTGTCATACTTCATTTACCTCTATTGACACTCCCGTAGAATAGACTGAAGTGGCAAGTATCTTAAAACTATGCAGTTAAAGCTTCATCTAAATTGTGTTCTCATCTGGAGGACTCTGCAGCCCTGAGAAATCAGCAATCACATCCTATTACCTTGGAGATGCTTTACTTCTAAATGAATTTCTTTAGCTCTATTCATATTATGTGGTTTATTCAACAGGCTTCTGTGTAGTACAGAGGGGAAAATTGTTTAAATCCAGCTTTGGGATGGATTAATTGACATGGGAATCCCTCTGATGACCTGCCAGATGCCTATCCTCAGCTGGCCAATCTCCGTTCCTTTTTGGAGGTTGTTATTAATGCTGTATTTCCTGCCAGCAGGAGTTGGTCTCCACTCCAATGAGGACAGCATTCCATCAATTAGGACTTTATAGTCAAATGTCTTTGTAAAGCCATTTTCTTCTAAAATTCTGCCTATATCTCAGATTATCTGCCTCAGGGTTCTGCAGTGTTCTTGATACTGACTTCTCTCTGTGGCCCTGTGGTTTGAAGCTTAAGTATCATTCAGTACTGATGATGAGTGCAAAAGCATGAACTCTTGTGATGACTCCTTTTCCATAGGTCTATATTTTTCCTGTGAGGGCTTTACATTTCATACCTGCCTGGATGAAACAAGAACTCCAGGGAGGTTAATTTCCCAGAGTTGGAAAGGACTTCAGGGGCTTTCTAGTAACCAAAGCACAACTTTTCACTCTTCTTCACTCACTGTTCCCTCTTCTGTATGATTAAAATAATTATTGAATGAAAGACAACATAGATAGTAGAAGGTCACTGGCTTTTCATTTGGACTTTCTGTTCAACATTTTTATCAACAAAATTTAAAAAACAAAAACAAAAACAACAAAATTAGACAAAGTTATTGATGGCATGATTTTCATACTGAGATGAGAGAGGTGTCTTCAGAATTAAAACGATTTGCTTTCAAGTCCTGCTTCTGCAAGTCACATAGCCCCTTTCCAAGTCCCAGGTAATTCTGTAAGGGACTATATATATATATATATATTCATTCATTCATCTATTTATTTATTTGTTCATTTATCTATCTACCTATTTATTTATTTTTATTTTTTGAGAAAATCAGGCTTAACTGACTTGCCCAGGGTCACACAGCTAGTAAACGTCTGAGACTGGATTTGGAGTTAGGTCCATCTCGACTTCAAGGCTGGTGCTCTACCCACATTGCTACATAGCTGTCCCAAGATTATAACTTAATAAGGAAACACCAACCTGCATCAGACAGTGAGCTTCCTCATCTAGGATCTCTCTATATCAATGAAATCACCATTCTATTCCTTATCCCTATCCTATTGAATGCATGATACTTGGAGTGTAGAAATGTCAAATCATTGAGACAGAAAGGCTTCTGAGAAGAAACAACTGGGAACAAAGGGAACAAAAAACCTGCTGTAGTGGAGGTCTAGTATTTATGCCTTTCTCTTACTATAAGGCTAACTCATCCCACTCCTACCCACCAATTAGGAAATATAACATAGGAGCATAGTTATAGAGCTGGAAGTGTTCTCAGAGGTTATCTTGAACAACTGCCTCATTATCAAGATAAGAAAACAAATTCAGAAATGTAAAATGATTTGCTCAAGAATATTACAAAAGTAATACTGGGATTTGAACCCAGGCTTTTAAACTCTGAATATGGTGTTCTTTCTACTGTATATATCAATGAGGAAAAATTATGCAGAAGATACCCTTTCATTCAGTAAATCTTGGGTCCTAAAATTCATCTCATTCTCTCATTCTCTAAGTAAATTTTTTACATCTGTCGATATACACATATATACACATACATGCGTCGATATACACATATATACACATACATGCGTCGGTATACACATACACATACATATACATACATGCGTCGGTATACACATACACATACATATACATACATGCGTCGGTATACACATACACATACATATACACACATGCGTCGGTATACACATACACATACATATACACACATGCGTCGGTATACACATACATATACATATACACACATGCGTCTATATACATATATATACACATGCGTCGATATATATATATATATAAAAGTTCATTCAGATTTTTCAGTTCTGTAGTCTTGACCCAAGAAGCAGACAAGCAATATGTTATCCCTTCAGAATTAAGGACAGCCAATAAATATATGGAAGAATAAACCTGCACTACTTGTCACTATGTATTCATCAGTTACATGCACATTATAGGCCAGGTTAAAATTCTGTTGCTAAAAGTGAAAAATCCCACATTTGTTTAAAAAATCTCAATTTAGCATTTATGATGTTTTGATAGTTTATTGATATTTACTTAATTCTGCTATGACATGATCTGGCTTTATGATTTGATAAATTTTATCCCCATGCTCTTACACTATAAACTTGACAAATAGCACAGAAACTCCTGGTTTGATGTCAATCTTTTCCAAACACAAGGAATAGGTTCATAGATATATAGAAACAGAAAGGATCAAAAGGCTGAACAAGACAGCTCTCTTTTTCTGTCAGTGTGTTTATAATTAGATCTCTCTCTCTCTCACACACACACACACACACACACACACAAAACTAATCATAACTTTGAACAACAAATAAAAATGTCTCCTCGCTATTTTTGTCCTCATCAATTTGAAAAATTCAAACGTATGGAAGACAAAGACAGGTCAACTGGCATAGTTTCCATTGCCGGCATTAATCAAACAATTCCCAGGGCAGTCTCTATAATGTCTTCCTATTTCATGATTTTGGTTTCTTGTTTTTAAGTCACGGGGTAGCTGAACTATACTGCACTCCCAATTCATCCTTAGCTTTCTCCTTCAGCTACGTGCCCCCATGATTTCCAAATCACTAAGTGTGAACAGTCTGTCTAGCAGATTTAGCCTAGCTTTGTCTGTCTCAGTACTACAATAAGGGAGTCACCAGGATGACAGAACCAATCCGTTAGTACTTCTCTTGGATATAATGAAAAAAATATTCCTTTTGTTTCACTTTAATAGGGAAATAAATGGCCCAAAGATTGAAAAATAAATGATACCAAAAGAACAAGGTAATACAATTTGAGAGGGAAGAGAGGAATGGCAAAAGAACATTTGATAGGACATCTAGTGAGAATAATGCTATAGCAGTCCCTGGTATTGTGCTACCCTAAACTAAACTATATGTCCCCATATCTGCTCTCTACTGTGTCATACATTTTCTTTTTTCTTTGTGAACAGTCTTCAAAGTTTACTTGTAGGAAGTTTTTGTTAGGGAAAAGGCTCCTTCTTAGCCTCAGGCTCAGTGATTTGCCTGAGGTCACATTCCTGCTAGTTGGTCAGTGTAACAGAACAACTTTTATACCTTCCAATATGTGAATGCAAAAATTAATGTGTTAGAAACTCAAGGTGCTTCATTTTTACCTTTTAAATTCCCTTTCCTACCTGAGGGTAAATAGGCATTTAACATTCCTGGAGACTCAACCTATAAGAGCTAGTAGAAAAGAAAACTGTTATTTTAAATATGAGTCAGTTGGAACAAAGAAAATAAATCTTTTAAGAAATATTTCAAAAAAAGCGGGGAGAACAGAATGGGTAATTTCCATACAAATGGGCTCAGTAGGTCTAGTATCTCAGCCTTGTAAGGTGTGAGAATTAATTTATCAATTTTCAAGAGCAAAATGTATTCATGGTAATATCTACAGTAATCAGAATTTTCTAAGTATAAAATTCATGAAATTAATATGGAGCTCATTATAATTCAGTAAATCACAATATAACCCTTTGGGGCATTGGAAATTTCCCCAAATATTTGATACTGTCCTTTAGCAACACTTGTGAATAGTGTTTAAAGGCTGTAACTAATGATCAAGAGAGGAAGAAATTTATCTCTTCTTTGCAGAGATGGGTAAATGTGGGTGTGGAGCATTACATATACTATGAGACTTGAAGAGTTGGTTGGTTTTATTAAAAAGCTTACTCTTCCTCCCCTTTTTCTTCTCTTAATTAGTAGTTCTAATTAAAGGAGGGTATATTTTTAAAATGACGGTGGTATAAAATCAAATAATTTCAATGAAACTTTGAATAAAGACCTCAACCAATAGTTAAACTTCTAAAAGAAGGAAACATATGTATTCAGATTGACAATATACTTGAATGGAAAAGTTTCCTTTATTTCCCTTGGTCCAAAATTATGTTGTCCATCATACCTAACAAGTTAACAAAATGAATGTTTTCACAATCATTTCAGATGATCAAAATGTTATTATATGCAATTACATCTAAATTAAGAACTACAATATCTTTCCAGTACACTTTAAGAAAAAAAAGTCTCTAGACCAAATTTTATAAATGACATTTGCCTCACTTTCTTCATGAGTAAATATAAACAGCATAGGACAACTCCTTTGGGTTCTGTGAATTATTAGATCCCATAAAGAGCAGCTGCATTGTAGCAAGAAAAAGAGAATTACAGAAACATAGAAGTTTATAAAAGACAAAATTTAAAAAGAGGCACCATTAATAAAAACCACTGCCTTAGATTCCCATTGCCTTTATACTAATTAACAAGATATGGGTAATAAGCAAGGTGAACTAGAGTTCCTAATACAAAGAAACAAATATGACATCATTGGTATAGCTGGGAATCTATGAACCCACCAAAGTCATCATTTTAACAATCAGAGGACGAAAAGTGGAGAAAAGGAATGAGAGCAAAAAATTATGAAAAGAGAATTAATAGTTTGGTAAAAGAAGTACAAAAATACTGCAGACAATACTTACTTAAAAATCAAAATGTGAAATATCTCTTAGGAAAAACTACTGATCAGGAAAACAGATTGAAGAGAAATAATTTAAGAATCTATAGCCTTCCTGAAATCCATGATTAATAAAGGAATCTAAAAATCATATTTCAAGGAATGATAAAGAAATCCTTTCCATCTATCTTAAGACCAGAGGGGAAAATAGACATTGAAATAATCCACTAATCACTCCTGAAAGAAATCCCAAAATGAATTCTCCCAGGAATATTATAACCAAAATCCAGAGTTTCCACATAAAAGAGAAGATATTGAAAGCAGCCAGAAAGAAACAATTTAAATACCATAGAGCCACAGTCAGATAATGCAAGATTTAGCAGCTACCACCACAGAAGAACACAGGGCTTGGAATATGTTATTTACAAAGGCAAAGGGGCTAGGATAACAACCAAGAAAAACCTACTCAGGAAAACAGAATAATTCTATATGGGGAAATGGACATTTAATAAAATATAGGACTTCTAGGCATTCCTAATGAAAAGATCAGAGGTGAATACAAAATTTGACCTTAAAACACAAGACTCAAGAGAAGCATAAAAAGGTAAACATGAGTGAGAATTATAGGGGACTCAATAAGATTAAACTGTTTATATTCCTATGTGGGAAGATGACATAGGTAAGAACATTATCATCATTAGGGAAGTTTTAGGAGAAGTTTACTTAGAGTGCTTGGGTGTGTAGATCATCTCAAAAGAAGAATGGAGGGATGAGAAAGAAGGATGTACTTAGAGAAGAGGGGAAAGAGAAGAATGAGAAAAGATCTCACATAAAAGAGGGACAAAGAAGAGTTTTTTAAAATGAAGGGAAAGATGGCGGGGTAGAGTGGGCAATGTTGAACCTTATTCTCATTCGAACTGGTTAAAGGAGGGAAGGATACTCAACAGGGAAATGGGAGGGAGAGGGGCTTATAGAAAGGGGGAAGTCAGAAAAGAGGGTAGAATAAGGGAGGCAGTGATCAGAAGCAAAATAGTCTTTGGAAGACAGAACAGGGTAAAAAAGGATGGATAAATAGAAGAGAGTAAGATGAATGGAAATACACAGTTAGTTATCATGACCTTGAATGTGAATGAAATGAACTCATCCATAAAATGGAAGAGGATAGTAGAATGGATTAGAAATGAGAATCCTACAATTAATTGTTTACCAAGAGATACACATGAAACAGAAAGACAGTTAAATAAGGGATTGCAAAAGAATCTATTATGGTTGAGGTTAATGTTTTTAAAAAACTGGTGTAGAAATCCTGATATCAGAAAAAGCAAAAAAAAATGGACTTAATTAAAAGGGATAATCATGGAAACTGCATTTGGCTGAGAAGTACAATAGATCATGAATTAACATCAATTCTGAACACAAATGCATCAAATGGTATAGTATCCAAACTGTTGAAGGAAAAAAAATAAATTATAAAAGTAAATGGACAGTATAAATATACTAGTGGGGAGACCTCAATTTACCCCTTTAACACCTAGGTAAATCTAACCATAAAATAAACAAGAAGTTAGAGAGTTTAACAGAATTTTAGAAAAGTTAGAAATCATAGGGTTCTAGTGAATTCTAAATGGGCCTTTGAAGCATAGATTAAAAGTTCATTGAAAACTAATCTAACTCTAAAGAATAAGTGAATCAAAGAACAAATTTAAAAAAACAACCACTGGGGGCAGCTAGGTGGCACAGTGGATAGAACACTGGCCCTGGAGTCATGAGGACCTGAGTTCAGATCTGGCCTCAGACACTTAACACTTACTAGTTGTGTGACCCTGGGCAAGTCACTTAACACCAATTGCTTCACTAAAAAACAAACAAACAAACAAACAAACAAACCACCACCAATAATTTCATTAAAGATAATGACAATTGTGAGCAACGTATCAGAATTTATGGGATGCAACCAAAGTAGGGGAAAATTTATCTTTATATTATATTACATTAATAAAAGACAAGTAGATCAACAAATTGTGCAACTGAAAAAAACCAACCCTAGACAATGCATGAATTAAAAATCTTCAATTAAATCCCCAAAAGGGAGATGAGAACCAGGTTATGGAGGGCTTTAAATGCTGGGCTGATGCTTTTGTATTTTATTCTAGCAGAAACAAGGAACAAATGAATATCTTTAAGTACAGGGCTGTGGATCTTAAAAATTCTAACTTTGATGTTTAAAAATCTAATGAGTGATCACTTTAAATTAGAAATGTATAGCACCAATCTTTGGGTATTAAGTATTTATTAAAGTATATTAGGGGTTAGTAAAGAGAACACGTGGAGAAAGAAGGAAAAAAAAAATTCTACCTCCCTGCACCTGAAGCTGATCCTCTTGCCACCTCCAGTGGAAAAGACCTTCTCCCCCCTTCTCTCCAGTGGAAGCCTTCTGCGGGCCTGCCCAGGCATGGTCCCTACACTCACAGCTTCAAGCTAATTGGCTCATAGAATTGATAGACAAGACTTAGAGGTGGTAACTTCCAGACTCCAGACAGCTTCCAGAGGCTTAGTCACATGTTTTCTTTTCAGGGGGACATCGCCCTGATTCTCACAATGTCCCTCTGAGCAGGGTGGTGGCACTCTGATTCTCACAGGGCTATCATGGTTAGGGCCACAGGCATGTGTGCTTTGTATGTGGCACACCCTGGGTCTGAAATAACTCATAGTAGACATTCTTAAGTGGTTTCAGGAGATCTCTCTCCCATTGAGGTAGCAACAACAATAACAATTATCATTTAAACATTACTTTAAGGTTTACAAAGCATTTTGAATATATTATCTTACTGCATCATCACAACAACCTTGTGAGATGGGTGATGTTATCAGCCCCATGTTACAGAAGAAACTGAAACTGAGAGAAGTTATGTGATTTGACCAATGTCACACATTTGAATTTGGCTGCGGGGAGAACAATTAGGAGGTTATTGCAATTGTATAGGAAAGCGGTATTAAGGTTTTCAAATAGGTTATAGCAGATATTTTTTAATACATTTCAGGGGGTTTGTGAACTTAATTGGGAAAAATTATATTATTGCTTTCATTAATCTTTAAGTGAAACTTAGCAGTTCTTTCAATTTTGAATTTAAATAATAACATTCTGAGAAAAAAAAAATCCATAGATTTCACAGACTTACAAAGGGGCCTAGGACACCTAAAAGGTAATACCCCCTCCCAAGGGGCAGCTAAGTGGCACAGTAGATAGATCATTGGGCCTGAAGTTGGAAGGACCCTCCGGTCCTTCAAAATCTCATCTCAGGGGGCAGCTAGGTGGTGCAGTGGATAAAGCACTGTTCCTGGATTCACGAGGACCTGAGTTCAAATCTGGGCCTCAGACACTTGACACTTACTAGCTGTGTGACCCTGGACAAGTCACTTAACCCTCATTGCCTAGTCAAAAAAATCTCATCTCAGACATTTATTAGCTGTGTGACCCTGGGTAAGTCACAACCCTAATTGCCTTAAGTATCCAGGGCCATCTCTAATTGTCCTGATCTTTGACAGATGGCTCCAGAAGAGAGTGTGAGGTTGGTGACTTTGCACAGCCCTTCTTCACTTAAATCCAATTCAAGTGAAGACATCACCTCTCAATGTCATGGTCCTCTTCAAGAATGAAGAACAAAAGACAACACAACAACCCCTTCCCCCTACCCAATTTAGAGGATAAATGAGTGGAAAGAAGGTGAACCACAGGAGTACTGCAATGGAGATAGAATCCATAAAATTTGCCAACGAGGATAATGGAGATGCCAGAGACAAAGATAACTCCAAGGTGGGGAGCTCACTCCAGAACAGAGAAAGAACATAAAAGAACATAATGCTTGCTATATTGAATTGAGATTTCAAGCCTTTTCTAGCTGTAATTTTTAGTAATGAAACAAAATCTGTTTAAGGCACTATAAAAGTCACACTACTTTTCTAATGAACATCTTTGCAAAGTGTTACATTTATTTATAGGAAAAGGGAGTGGGTCATCTTTCCTGAAGACTTCTGGCAGGTTGCTCCAAAAACCACTTTCATCGTCTTTTTGGCTCTGCTAAACAAAAAACTTCAGTTAGAGAGAAAAAAGGGGAAGGGGAGGGGTTCCAAATAAAGCAGTCAGGTAATTGTAGCATAGTTCTGGCCACCTTGTTTGAGGTGGTCCACCTAGGAATCAAACAAATGAATACCTTTGAGAGGCCTGGGAGCACTGAAAGCTACAGCTTGGAAGGCTCTCTGATTGCAGTAATTAACTGTGTTTGGTGAAAGGAAAGCTTTCTTGGGCAAATTATTTCCTAACACAGAAGCTTTGAAAAGAGTTGAGGAGAGTAGCCCTTGAATGTACATAATTTGTGCAGAAGGGAAGATACCCATTATTTTACCTTCAATACACAGTCTTAAGTGTTGAATAAGTACACATGATGAGATTGTCAAATAACAGGCACTCTCAACAGGGTTAGCAATTTTTCTAAGAAAAGGACTGAATTCTGAAGTATACCCTTGGTTCCATAGCTGAAGTTCCAGAGGAGGGGCAAGCTGCTCAAAACAACATCTTTCTGAGCATATTTTATTTATTTAAATAAATAAACCAAAGATCAGACTTTAGAGGCAGTAGGATATAGAGAAAAGAGGAATGAGAATCAGAAAATTGGGTATTCAAGTTTTGTCAATAAACATCAGCTTGTTCTTTGGGAGCAATAACCTCCAAGACTCTCCCTTCTACAATTCATATCCCACACAGCTTCCAAAATAATCTTTCCAAAGCATGGGTCTGATGCTCTGTAATCATGTACAATTTATTTTGCATGTTATCTTGTTTGTACATAGTTCTTTGCAAGTTGTCATCCTCAGTGGCCTGTGAGCTCCTCGAGAGCAAGTACTAATTCTTGCCTCTTTGTGTCTCCAGCACTTAGCATAGTTCCTGGCACATAAATACTTACTAAATACTTATTAAGTGATTCTGTCATTCCTCTGCCATGGAATGTTCAGTGATTCTTCAGCCTCCCATTTAAATCTGGTACCAGCCTACTTCCCCAAATTTATTATACATGAGTCATCTTTACAATCCATGTTCCACCTAATATGGACTTCCTTCTCCCCAAGCTTTGTATTTACTCTTCTGCCTCTGTTCCTTTGCTCCATGACTGCTGTGTACTCATTCCCTCTTCATTTTCACCTCTAAGAATCCTTACTTTCCATCAAGGTTCAACTCAGGTCCACTTTTCTCAGAAAGCTTTTTTGTTCTGCTCTAGGTATTAGTGCTTTCTCTGCCTCTAAATTCTATTTTTTGATGTATTTGATTAGATATTATGTCCGTCAATAGAACACAAAATTGTCTTCCCCTTTTGTCTTTGTATCTCAAGTGACTAGTTCAGTGTTTCTCTTTTCGATAGTGTCTAATTCTTTAAAATCCCATTTGTTTTTGTTTTGGGGTGTGTGTGTGTGTGTGTGTGTGTGTGTGTGTGTGTGTGTGTGTGTGTGTGTGTGTGTGGTAAGAATACTGAAATAGTTTGCCATTTTCTTCTCCAGGTCATTTTACAGAGGAGGAATGGAGGCAAACAAGGTGAACGGACTTGCTCAAGGTCACTCAGTGAGTGTCTGAGGTCAGATTTAAACTCTGGAAGGTGAATCTTCCAGACTTCAGGCCTAGCACTCTATCTGCTGAGCCAGCTAGCTGCCTCAGTCTTACATATAGGAGACTCCTAATAAGTACTTTTTCAACTGAAGCTACTTTATGCCTCTGGGTTGTTCTTTGTTGAGAAAATGAAGGGCAGAACCCAGAGAATCCCAAAGGTCCCTTTTTCATTCTATGTTTTATGAGCTATTATTTGTGATCACTTTTTGAAATCCAATTTTGTTTTGTTTACAATTCTAAATTCTCTCCTCCTTCTGTGCCCCACCCATTAAGAAGGCCAGAAATACAACCCTCATCACAGTATGCAGTGATGCAAAACTTATTGCCGTATTAGTAATGTTCCAAGGGAAAAAAACCGAACAAGAAAAACCAAGAAACAATATGCTTCAATTTTCTGGAATTGTGGTGAACAATTGTCTTGATCAGAATAGCTAAATCATCCACAGTTGGTTGTCTTTCCAATATTGCTTTTACTGTGTAAATTGGTGTGGTTCTGCTCATTTCACTTTGCATCAGTTTACATGAATATTTACAGGTTTTTCTGAAACCATCTACTTCATGTTTTTTACATGATAGTATTCAATCATATTTGTCATAATTTGTTCAGCCATTTCCCAATTGATAGCTATTCCCTCAGTTTCCAATTCTTTGCCACCAAAATGAACTGCTATAAGGATTTTTAAAGCTATGAGAGTCCTCTTCCTTTTTCTTTGATATCTTTGGGGTATAGACCTAGCATTGGTATAGCTGGGTCAAAGGGTATACATGATTTTATACTTTTCTGAGTATAGTTCAAAATTACTCTCCAAAATGGTTGGACAAGTTGAACAAGGTTACATCTCCACCAGTAATGCATCAGTGTATCTATCTTCCCACATTCCCTCCAGCATTTGTCATTTACCTTTTCTGTCATCTTAGCCTCTATTCAAGCCATAAAAAGAGTCTTCTAAAAAGGGGAGTCATTGGGTCAGCTAGGTGGTGAAGTGGATAGAGCACCAGCCCTGGAGTCAGGAGGACTTGAGTTCAAATCTGGCCTCAGACACTTAACACTTACTGGTTGTGTGACCCTAGGCAAGTCACTTAACCCCAATCGTCTCACCAAAAAAGGGGGAGTCCTTGATTCACCATATTTTCAAAATGATCTCATTTTAACAAGTGAGGAAACTAGTCCAGACAGGTTAAATAATGTGCCCCAAATCATGATTAGTAAGAGGCATAACCAGGTATAGAACCCATTTCTCCGACTCCAGACCCAGGAACCTTCTGCATTATACAGTTTCATTCACTTAAATGTATGTACTTTGGTAGAACTACCATTAAGAAGGACCATTTACAATGCCTCAGTAGGTGACACCCTCCTGAAGTTCTGTACAACTCAAGCAGGTGGTTTCAAACTCCTATTGTAATTACTTCAGCCATTAAACAGAGTAACTACTTCAACATAATCAAACTTTGGCATTTCTAGTCTGCTTGATTCCAAGGTTATTCATTAGCACTCCTTTTTAAGAAATGGGGGGGGGGTGAGGTAGTGAAAAATAGGTTCAGGGAAATTTGAGACCAGTCCTGAAACTGTATAATGCATTATGCTCTTTAACAACCTTGGATATACTCAACACTTTCCCAACTCCTTTAGCTTCCTCTCTCCTCTTATTGGAGGGATGGAGGGTGGGACACTACATTTCACCCAAAACTTTAGAAGGCAGATCTTGGACTTGGCAGCTCACTCAACTTTGCAGCTGCAGCTCTGCCTGGTTTCAACTCCACAGAATAAGATGCCCCCATGCTAGAGCCAAGTACTTCCTGATTTCCTCTCTTTCCCCTACCAGCTTCCTCTTGTGTATTGTCTTCCCCCATTAAATTATAAGCTCCCTGGGAGGCAAACACTATTTTTCTTTTTCTTATTTGTAAACCCAAAGCTTAACACAGTGCCTGGCACATAGTAGGTACTTATCAAATGCTGATTGAATTAAAATTAATATATCTCTTTAGACGCATGTTCATTTTTTTCATGAAATCTGCCAAAAAAATCTGATTTTTTCTTCAACCTGTCCACAAAGCTTCTCTTTTTGAATTGAGTGTTTGCAAAAGAAGTTGGCAACAGTGCACTAGGTAGTGTTATTGAGTGGAATTTCTAGGTTTTTAAGAGTTAGAAGGGGGCAGCTAGGTGGCGCAGTGGATAGAGCACTGGCCCTGAAGTCAGGAGTACCTGAGTTCAAAGCCGACCTCAGACACTTAACACTTACTAGCTGTGTGACCCTGGACAATTGCCTCACTAAAAAAAAAAAAAAAAAAGAGTTAGAAGGATGAGCAACTCTCCTAGTTATGCATAAGCCCTTTTCATCATGTTAGTACAGAGATATAAAACATTCTGAAATACTTCTCATGCAGTCTGAATTAGATTAAGATATAATTAGGAAATTATTAACAAAATAAAAATACACTGAAATATAGATAATGTTAATATGTAGACTTCTAAGTAAGTCAACATATAGCCCGCAGGAATTAATTTCTATGAGTGTGTGTGTGTATCAAAGATTTCTTAATTCCATTTTTAATTGATATAATTATAAAATTAAACCTAAAATATTGAGAGGCAGTATGATATATTGGATAGAGAACTGGCCTCAGAATCAGGAAGATTTCTATTCAAGTTCTGTCTCTGAAACAAACTGGCTAAGTGACTCTAGACAAGACATTTAACCTCTTACTGTCTCCTGATTATAAGTTGTGGAATTGTTGAAGACTTTTATTGGTAAAATATTTTTTTCAGATGAAATTTCTGATACCAATGAAATTACAGGTATAACTCCCTCCTCACTCTATCCCCCTCTCAATAAAACAACTTGAAATTGTTTTCTAGCTACACACTGAGCATGATATAGAGAGGTATCATGAAAGCAGCTTGCTACAACCAGTCTTGTATTGAAAGAAACAAAAATGTGCACACAAGGATTGATACTGATATTCACCAAAGTGGATTTGCCACACAAGCACAACATACAAGTATCTGACTCTTAATAAGATACAATCTCTGAGAATTTTTCAGGAAGTATAAATCAAATTTCCAAAATAATCTCAGTCTTAGAAGAAGCAAAATTTTCTATGCATTTGTTCCCCCAACTTCTTCAAACTTTCTTCTCTTCCCTATAGGTTTGACTGTGAGAATTATGGAGAGAAGAAGGCAGATGGGAAATTTATCCTCCACTAATTTAGGAATCATCGTCCCAGTTTCAAAGGGGAAAATAGCAAGGGAAAACTAGTAGTCTAAGAGAGGCCAAAGGAAACCCATCTTAGTCCTATCTATTTACTTTCCTACTGCCTTTCAGCTCATGTCTGCTCAGTTGGAGGGATTTCATGTATGCCTCAAATTAGGAATCAAAGACTGACATTGGCAGATTGAAAATTCTCTCCAAAAAATGTATCTTTCTTATGAATCTATTATTGTCAGATGATGGTAGAGGCTTGGATGGTGGTTCCAGTTGCTGCTCGTTTGGCTCAACTGGATCACATGTAATTGGTCCTTTTCCATGCTCAAGGGTGACATTGATAACTGTTTCCTTCCAAGCCCATGAATATGGCTCAACAGACAGAAGGCATTTGTTTTTTTTCACACAAGTTAAATGCTCTCATCTGTCCTCTGGATATTGTCTCCTCCACTGACACCTTTGAAAATCTGTTGCTGGCAGGACAGGTTTCCAGGGAGTTGATGAAAATGCTTTTATTCCCACAAATTAGGCAGTTTGGTATTAAGCCATATATTTAGTGAAATGCCAGAGTACTAGTTTAGGAAATTGTTCAGTTTCCTGCTACATATGGCCATTTTTGCATTTCTTCTATAGAAAGAGTTAGATATACATGCAAATGTACTTATTATAGGGAGGCACAATAGATGAATACCATTTGGATCCATGAAAATTGAATTTCAAAGGGCTTGGTGGCAACAGATAAGAACAAAGACATATAATAACCCCTATCATTCAACAATATCCAGAAAAAAATGTCTCCAATAAATTCTTTTTTTCTATTAAAAAAAAAAACTCAAGCATTGATGGGGAGGGGAAATTCACTTAGAATATGACTCCATCTTGCTTTTCAGCTCTGGCTTACCATTCCTTAAAAGCCAAAAATTCCCTTACTCTTTGAATTTTATATTTGCCATATTTTTATTGCATACTGTCAATTGGATGAGGAAGTGAAAATGATGAAAACATATTTTATCCAAGTTAGGGAAAAATAATGGTAGTGACCTAACTCTGTAGAAATGTGTGGCTGTCAACAATTCAATTTAATTATAATTTATTAAGGATTTATTTTATACCTCACTGTGTGAGGTACTGGAGTTTAAAACTTTAGATATGACAATATCTTCTCTCATGGATCTCCCTCACGCTACCAGAACTTGAAATCCTTGGAAACATGAATAGTTCCATTTTTAGCTTTCAGAAGCCTTAGCATGGGGCTTAGCATATAGTAAGTGATTCTAATTTATTGAGTAAATTGATGTTAGTTGGAGAATATACCACATTCAATATGAAACACAATAAATGACTGAAAGGTATTTTTAAAATATCTAAAAATGAGGAGGTTGTGTCTTTTGAGCACAAGGAGGGAAAATATAATTTCTGACAGGGGTGGAAAGGTGTGCTGAGACAGGTTTTCATAGATGCCCTATGCTGTTCTTCTCTCTTCGTTCCAAGCAGGAAAAAATCTAATCCCTTTTCTACAGGACAGCCATGTGGGCCCTTAACATTAGCCATTACCTATCACATCTGTCCTAGGTCTTTCTTTCTTCAGTTTGAATATACCCATTTCCTTTGACCAATCCCTGCATGTACTGAATTCAAGGCATTATAGCATTCTGTTTACCTTTCTCTGGATGCTCTCAAATTTATCATTGTCCTTCATAAAAGGTGGTATCTAGGATTGATATTCTAGATTAGAATTGTCAAATATGAAACCTGTGGATTGCTTGCAGCCCACAACACTTCCGAGTGCTGTCCAAACAAGATTAAAATGTCTTGGAAAATATTTAACAAAATAAATAAAAATACAATAAAACCTAGATAATGTAAATACAATTTTCTAAGTCGCTATGTGCCCATAGGGATCCTTGTGCATGGTATAGTGGTCCTATTTCTATTAGAATTTGACACCACTGCTCTAGGTCTTATGGTTTGAGTAGAGAAGAACACAGCAAGATCCTCTCCCCTTCCTCCCTAGTCCTAAAGACGCAGCCTGAGAGAACATTAGTTTGTATGGTGATCATAGTACACTATTGACTCATATTGACCTTGTAGATCTTTTCAAGACAAAGAATGGCCTTTTCTTCAGTATCTTGTACTTATAAAGCTGATTTTTAAAAAATGTGATGTAAGACTTCCATTTTTTCCACCATTAAATTTCTTCTTATATTGCTTGATTCAGCCCAATGTTACTGCCTGACAAGATCTTTCAAAATCGTGAAGCTAAAATCTAGCTTCTTAGCTCGTTTTCCAAGCTTTGTGTTACCTTCAAATTAGATAAATGCCTAAATGGCACACTTTTCTATGTCATTAATTTAAAAAAATCAGTGTCAAACACAGATTCATAGGAGCAGTCTATTGGAAACATTTTTCTCCACTGACACTGAAACACTAAGCCACTAACCACTACTATTTTGATCTGGTCATTCAACTGGTTCCAAATCTTCTAGATCATACTGTCATGTAGCTCACACCTCTTCATATTTTTCCACAAGAACAGCATGAGAGATTTTTTTCAATTGCTTTGCAAAAATTTAGGTAAATTTGGTGTATGGGAAACTTAAATATATAACTATCTATCAATCAATAAACAAGCATTTTGCCAGAAAAGAAAATGGCAAACCACTCCAGTATCTTTGCAGCCGCCCAAAAAAAACCACACAGACACCACCCAAATGGGGTCAAGAAGAGTTGAACATGACTAAAAATGATTCAACAACAACAAGCATTTATAAAGTACTTATCATGTGCAAGGCATTGTGCTAAACTCTGTGCATAAAAGGAAAGAAAAAACAGTCCCCAACCTCAATGAGGGGCAGAACATAACAATTAAGAAATATATACTGTAGATACATACAAATACATATGCATACATTTATATGTATATACATTGTTATTATTTATATACACACATTATTATTTATATATAGACATTAGATCTAGCTTTTCACCAAGTCCAATAAGGGATGGACATTAGGATAACAGTATATTACATAGTGAGAAAAAAAAAAGGGTTACACCTCTGTTTTTTTTTTATTTTTTTTTATTTTTATTTTTTATTTTTATTTTTTTTACGGGGCAATGGGGTTAAGTGACTTGCCCAGGGTCACACAGCTAGTAAGTGTCAAGTGTCTGAGGCCGGATTTGAACTCAGGAACTCCTGAATCCAGGACCGGTGCTTTATCCACTGCACCACCTAGCCGCCCCTACACCTCTGTTCTAACCTTATTCCAAAACTGAGTTGAACATACCCACCCAAGATTTTCAGTGCCTTTACTTTAATACAGCATAAAATGGAATTATGAATATATGGAAAGGGACATTGTCAGAACTAAAATACATGATTTAAAAAATTCTATATTGTTATTGTTCAGTCATTTCAATCATATCTGATTCACGACCCCATTTGGGGTTTCTTGGCAAAGATACTGGAGTGTCTTGTTGTTCCCTTCTTCAGCTCATTTTACAGATGAGGCAAACAGGGTTAAATGACTTGCTCAGAGTCATACAGCTAGTAAATATCTGAAACCCTATTTCAACTCAGGAAGATTAGTCTTCTTGACTCCAGGCTTAGCACTCTATCCACTGAGCCACCTAGCTGCATTCTATTTGCAAAATTTCAAATGTTTTAAAACAAATACAGAGGACTATCATTATAATTTGGTAAGTAGAAGAAAGTTGATATGGCTTAATAGAAAGAATTTGGAGTCAGAAGACAGATTCCAATTTCAGTACTGCTATGTACTTCCTATAAAAGTAGGAGCAAGTCGAACTTCCCTGGGAATCAGTTTTCTCATCTTCAAAAAGAAGGGGGTTGGACAGAATCGTATTTAAGGCTCCTTCCAGCTCTGAATTCTATGCCCCTATATCTAAGTAAACAGAAGGGACTAAAAATATTTCCCTGAAGACAAAAAAGCCAATAACACTATCTTGTGTAAAGCAAATATTTTATTGTTACCTCAAGATATGAAATTTGATCTTTTGATCAATAGTGTGGGAATCATTCATTCATCTAATAGTTATAGTAGGGCTAATATGTGCTAAGCCCTTTGCTAGGTGAGGCAACTAGGTGTCACATTGGATAGAGTGCTAGGTTTGGAGGACGGAAGAACTGAATACAGATCAAGCCTTACCTCACATGCTAGGCGTGTGACCCTGTCAAATCACTTAAACTTCATTGTTTTGGTTTTCCTTATCTGTAAAAATGGACATAATAATATCATCTACCTCCCAGGATTGTGAAGATCAAATGAGATAAATTTTATAATGTTCTTAGCACAGTGTCTGGAACATAACAGGGGCTACATAAAAGTGCTATTATTATTATATGGTGCGAAACAACAATAAGAATGACATAATTGTTTCCACCCCAAGCAGCTTATTATAGAGTAGAGGAGATAAGAATTTATACAAAAGGTTATGGTAGTTGAGGATAGGAAGAGATTAATTCTATTTATAGGGATCAGGAAAATCTTTATGGTGGACATGGCATTTGAGCTTGAAGACCTTCATATGTGCTTGGGATGTGTGGATTATCACATACATACTAAAGGTTGACATTTTATTTTGATTTGAATGTACATACTGTAAATATGCCCAGTCTATATGAAAGTTGAGGCAGCTGGGTGGCACAGTCAATAGTGTTAGACCTGAAGTCAAGAAGAACTGAGACATTTACTAGCTGTGTCACCCTGGACAAGTTTCAAGTCCAGTTTACTCATCTATAATAAAATGGAGAAAAAGAATAATTCCCATCACACAGGATTGTGTGAAGATCAAGTAAGATAATGAATACCAAGTACCCTGCAAACCTTAAAACACTCCATGAATCTTAGTTATTATTTAATTCCAGTTAGAGAGTTTTGGCATGTCCCTATTCAATGCCCCCTTTTCCTCTTTCCTATCACTGCCCTTCCCTAGAAAAAGAAATGTATCTAATTGCCAATAATAATGATCAAGACACCTAACTAAAGCAATTCAATCCAATCCAAATCCATTCAATTAAATAAACATGTGTAACTCGAAGATCAGAAGCCGTTTGCATAAGACTCTGCACCTACAGGAGAAGTAAAGTTGGGGAGAACTTGAGAGAGGAGAAATCTTGGTTTGAATTCCACCTTCCTGAGAGGTGACATGTGGATGCATTAGGTAAGGTTTTCTACTAGGATCAAGGAATTCAATGATAGATATAATAAGTTAGATTTTTCAAGATCTTGCAATTTATTTGGGAGAGGAATAGATAAAAATATGTATACCACTATGATGTAAAGAAAATTGAAATAAAGTACAAAGGAGAGATTTTGGCAACGCAGTATGAGGCCAGTAATATCAAAGTCCATTTCCTATTCAGGGTCCACCAAATTTGAACATAATAAGAATATTTTTGGGGTATATTGTCATATCATGGTGCAGGGTTTCTGAAAGTTTCTAAAGCTGTGAGTTATCTGATATTTTCTTGGCTCTTAGATTCAATGTAAATACTATCTGTACAGGTGAATGACATTTATATTTCTATCATTTTCATCCATTTTGTGACACTGTTAAGACATTTTCATTATATGTACCTTGTTAAAAAAGAAATATGTAAATAAGTGGTGGGATTATTGTTTCTGTGTTTGTGTTTCTATTTGAATGTGTATTTCAAATATATGAGTAACATAAACTACACACAGCAACTGGATGATTCAAGGGAGAGAATTACTTCTTTCCCCTCCAGGGGATGGATGGATAACATTAGAGCATTTAGACCTGAATGTGAGAAAAGAAGAAAAAAATCTGCATGTGAACTGAGAATTTAAGAGTTCAATTTCTGGCAAACCCACTAGCTTATCTATTAATTGTAAGTAGGTCACTTTCTCGATGTTTGTGATCTTTCACCTCTGAAATAGGGATGATAATATTAATCACCACCCTCCCACTGCTCAAGCTCCTTTTCTGGGAACTTAAACTACATTTGATACTTTAAAATGGAGTATTATGCTATTTAATTATCTCAATACATATACCTTTCAGTTGTCTCTTTTAGTGCCTCAATAAGGAAATGGACAAAGATTGGATCTGTGACTTAAATTGGTATAGGGAATTTCCTGGTGAAGGAACTTCCTCTACCAATGCAGGTTAGTATATGTGATTGGGGCAGCTAGGTGGCACAATGGATAGGACATTGGTCCTGGAATCAGGCAGATCTGAATTAAAATCTCACCCTCCTCACTCACTAGCTATGTAACCCTGGGCAAGTCACTTTACCTTTGATCCTGTTTCCTCCTTTATACAATAAGATAATAACACCTACCTCAAATGGTTGTTTTGAGGATCCAACAAGTTAACATATTTAAAATTTTTGCAAACCTTAAAATAGTACTTTTAATCCACTGTACTCATTCTACATGTGACATCCCACTTACTGTCATTCCATTTCCCCCTTTACCATGCATCCCCCACACTTGGGGCATTAGCAAATGGGACTGGGCATATGAAGAGAAAGTAAGGAGAGACATGCAGTGTAGAGAGGTGGTACATTGCTCAAGGGAGGAGAACTATATCAGCAATGATAGCATTACTTCTTTCCTAGAAAGAAGCTAATTCAGTCAATCCTGTTCCGTGATGGATTAGCTTTAGTCAGATGAGGTCAGGGAAACCACTAGCCCTGTATTTTAGTTCCCACTGAATTCCATATTCCATACACTTCTTTATTTTATGTTTGGAATTTTATTTTCCAAATTATATGTAAAAACAAATTTTCACATCAATTTTTTAAAACTTTGTGTTCCAACTTGTCTTCTTCCCTTCCCACCCTCCCACCCCCAAGAACTCAAGCAATTCAATATAAGTTATGCATGAATAGTCATGGAAAACATCTCTACATTAGCTGGGTTGTGAGAGAAAAGAAAAACAAAACAAAACAAAACTTCAGTTTAAGGAACTATCAAAAAATTATGCTTCAATCTGTTTTCAGATACCATCAGTTCTTTTTCTATAGATGGATTGTAATTTTCATAAGTCCTTCAGAGTTTTATTGGATCATTGCATTGCTGAAAATAGCCACGTCATTCCCAGCAGCATCTTACACTATTGCTGTTCTTTTGTATGTAGTACATTTCACTCTGCTTCAGTTCATGTAGGTCTTTCCAGGTTTTTTCTGAGAGCATCCTGTTCATCATAACCTTTATATAGTACCTTAAACTTGACAAAGAATTTTCTTCACAATAGCCCAGCAAAGTAGGTACCATACGTTTTGCCATTAAAATCAATCATCATAACTATTTCCCTCCATCCTATTCCCTTCCCATGATAATTACTCTATTTTCTATCTTCGTTTACCCTATTCCTCCTCAAAAGCCCTCTCACTCATCCATAAGCTTAGTTTCAGAACATGCCATTGCTGCAGCTGATTTGGAGGCTGAGGGTAAGTTTCTCTGGCTCAGCCTGCCTGAGGACTGTGACGGTGCAATGATGGGGTTGGTAACTTCCTTCAATTATTTAAAAATACTATTCTGCAAAGGGCATAAGCATTTATATAGGACCTACTATGTACCAGGCAGTATGCTAAGCACCTTTACAAATATTATCTTCTTTGATCCTACAATAACCTTGCAAGATAGATGCTATTGTTATTTCTGGTTTACAGTTGAGGAATCAGGTAAACATATGTTGAGTGGTTTGCCCAGTGTCACACATCCAAGAATTGTCTGAGTTTAGATTTGAACTCATGTCTTTCCCAACTTCTAGCTCAGCTCCCTATCCATGGCACTACCAGGTGCATCACAACAATTCTGTTAGGGAGGGGTCCATAGGCTTCACCAGACTTCCAAAGGGGACCATAATGAGAAAGAAAGGCAGAAAGACAGATGGAAGGAAGGAAGGAAATTCTTTACATAAGAGTTAGAATTTCTCCCAGCACCAGATACCATATCTGCCCATTTTCCTTTGGTGCTCCAACATGGTAGCTGGACCCAGCTAGGTAGTACAGTGGATAAGGTTCAAGACTTGGAGTTAGAAAGCCCCAGCCTCAAACACTTGCTTGGCTATGTGGCTCTGGGCAAGTCACTGAACTTCTTCATGCCTCAGTTTTCTCATCTATAAAATAGGGATAATAGTGGTACTTCTCTCACAGGGCTTATTGTAAGGATCAAATTAAATCACATATGTAAAATACTCTGTAAACCTAAAGTATATAAATATATAACCATGCTTTAAAATTGAAAAATTTTCAAGGTGGAATATAATCATGGAATCATTCAGGGATGACAAAATTAAACACTTCCATCTAGCAACAAAACAAAACAAAACAAAAAAACCCCAAAAGAGTAAAGCCAAGCAGCCAATTGAAATATCCACACAATTCCATGAGAACAACAGGAAGGTATTAGGATGTTGGGTGAGTTTCCTTTTGAAAGATATATAAGAGGTCATGGCAGAGAATCTTATAGGATGAGAAAGCCCAGATATGCTGCAATCAAAATTGCTGGAGGAAGAACCCATAATCAGTGAGATCAGAGATTTGTGGAAGTATTTAATCTTTTTAGATACACATGCATATAGTTGTTGCTGGTTGAAATAATTTCAAAGCACTCTCAATGCTTTTTGGGTGACTTGCACCTTGGGAATATATAGTTTCTCAGTGAAAAAAGTTAACACTGCTGAGTCTGACAAGGAATTATTTTTGATACATAAGATACCATTCCAAGATGGATTCTATATAAGGAAAATCAAATAAGGATAGATATTTTTCTGGCTCTAGATTATGGCTCACATGCCTGTTATACAATAAAAAGAAAGAAAAACATGGATCATATTGTTCAGAGAAGCAGTTTAGGGGGCTTTTAGATATCAATTTCCCACCCCTGTCCTGTCCTTGGTTGGTATAACTTCAGAGAAATCATCAAAATCTCTTTGAAGTTTGTTTTTTCTACCTTCAAAATAGGAAATGAGTTTCCTTTATATAGTTTCTTTTATAAATGGTGTGTAAAAACCAGTTTTTGTGAAGAATTCAAAAGACTCCTTTAAAAATATCTATATATCTCTATACACATACGTACATGTATTTATATACACATATTACCTAGACACAGAATGCCTGAAGCTACATAAGAACATAAAAGAAAAGACTTCTTTGCCTTGTTCCCTCTTTCTCCCCCAAAAAACTTTTACTATGTGAGTTTCACTCATACATATATATATATAGTAAGCAGCCAGCCAGCAGTAACCAAAACATAATTGTAAGGGGCAAAAATGTACATATTAAAATACCTGAGGGATAGACATCTTCTCTTGGTCTAACTGCATCATTTTTGGGCTATAGAAGTTATGACAGCAAATGAATGTGTTGCTATGGCAATGTGGTCAAACTGACCCCAATGCAGAGTTTCTCCATTTTATGAAGGGATTACTTTTACCTTACTTGGCCACACAGTAGTTTTTAGAAAAGGTGGTAAGTTGGTTGTTCATTCCAATTTATTAAATGAAATTCTACAGATATTTATTAAGCTTTTTATGTGTGAGTCACTGAGCTAGGTGTTGGGCGTACAAAGAAAACCCACAGTTCTTTTTCCCTCAAGGAATTTACAGTCTAGTAGGGAGATAAAACATGTACATAGAAAAGGGTTGGGATTTTACAGTTCAATTGGAAGAGGCTGTAAGACAAGGGACTTGCCTCCAGGTTACATGTCAGTAGCCATAGTCTGGGTAAAAAATCCCAAAGGGACTGATTATTGTAAGGCAAGGTAGAGTGCCTTACTGAGGGTAGGTGCTTTTGAGTCAGGAAAGATTAGGATTATTAGAACAGGAAAGATTTAGGAATAAATTTTGAAGGCCAGTACAGGATCATCATATCTCATGCCTAGAGGCAACAGCCTCCAAACTGAGACTGAGGGAGTCAAGGGGAAGGGGAAGAGGCTTCCATCTGACCCAAACTAAGGGTCATCCTCCCAGCTGATAAAACATTTTGGCACTTCAGATGAAAAGAGCAACATTAAACTCTACCAGAAAGAGCTTAGTAAATACCGAGTCCAGACAGTTACTGAAGGTGGAAAAATACTGCAGCTTCTCTTTTAAGAGTGAGTTGGGGAGAGTCAACCTCTCCAGCAATAATGCCAGGCTCTGAGAAGAACCCTACTTGGCTCAAGTGAGAAACAGCAGTCCAGTGGCTTGATCATACAAGTCCAGCAACAGCCAAGTCAAGTAACCACCTTGATCTAGTCCAACAGGGAATTGGCCTGACCAACTAAGGTACTGCCCTCTAAGAGGAGCAAGCACAGCTAAGCCACTGTTTGTCCAGCAGAAAATCCAGCCTTTGGAGGGTTCAGCCCTGCTGAGAAGGTGAATGTCTTGTCCATCACCAATGACATACCCTGCAGGGAACTATGGAATGACCTCTCCAGAGAATGAAAGGATTTGGAAGCCCTATAGTTTATTGGGCCTTAGCCACGTGTGATACTCCCATGTGCTTCACTATGACTGTCCTTGAAGTTCATGCCCACTTTTCCTTCCATAGTGAATTTGTGGCCAACAGTACCCCTGATGATGGTGGAAATGCTTTGTTAATTATTTCCCTTGGTAGGCCATTAGAGTAAATGCTGTTGCTAAAACAAAACAAAACAGTGATAGACTTAGCTATTCTCAGCAATACAATGATCCAAGACAATTCCAAAAAGACTCATGATAGAAAATGTTCTCCACATCCAGAAAAAGAACTATGGAGTCTGAAGAAAGAATGAAGCATATTATTTCCACTATTTTTTGTTTGTTTCTTCTTTCTTGTGGTTTTTCCCTTTTATTCTATGTTCTCTCACAACATGACTAATGTGGAAATATGTTTCATGTGATTGTAATATATAACATATCAGATTGCTTGCTGGATTCAGGAGGGGTAAAGAAGTAAGAGAGGGAGAAAAATTTGGAATTTAAAATCTTATAAAAATGAATGTTGGGGCCAGCTAGGTGGCACAGTGGATAAAGCACCAGCCTTGGATTCAGGAAGACCTGAGTTCAAATCTGACCTTAGACACTTGATACTTATGTAAGGAGATAAAATTCTAGCTATACTGCCTAAAATATCTAATAAGTGGTCTCCCATAAATTATAAGCTTTAGCAAGAGTACTTAAGTTTTTAAGTATTTATTTATTTATTTTTAGTGAGGCAATTGGGGTTAAGTAACTTGCCCAGGGTCACACAGCTAGTAAGTGTTAAGTGTCTGAGGCCGGATTTGAACTCAGGTACTCCTGAATCCAAGGCTGGTGCTCTATTCACTGTGCCACCTAGCTGCCCCTTAAGTATTTATTAAAGAGCATTAGGATCAGAGAGAAAAGTAAAAATCTAACTATTTCTAAGAGACCCCATCATCTGACCTGCCATGGTGAGGTCAGGAACAAAAAGAGGAAGAACCCCTCCCACCAGCATCCACTTCCTACTTCGTGTCTTCTTCCCAGAAGTTGGAGGCTCCTCAAGTTGATTGGCTGGTAGCTTTGATAGACAGTACCCACAAGCAAACTTCACTTCCTGAAGCCAAGGAACCAACCACATGGCTTGCCCTCAGATTCCTTCTCCTCATGGTGGAGCTTTCCTATAGTAAATTTCCAGCAGGTGGCGTCACTCCAATCATTACACTTACTAGCTATGTGACTTTGGGCAAGTCATTTTACCCTCTCTGCCCCCCCCCCAAAAAAAAAAGAAAATAGAAAAAAAAAAGAATGTTGAAAACTATCTTTACATGTAATTGGAAAAATACTATTAAAAAGAAAAACAAAACAACAAAAAGAAAATGACCCAAGTCTATTGTATGATTACTAAGTAGAACATAGGTGAGGTCCTATGAGTTTGGGTCATTAATTCTTGGATTATTCCTGGAATCATAAAAATAGTCGCTCCTTGGGAAGTGGCAGGGTGAGTGGCAGGGTGGGGGGAAGATTGGTAGTGGATATGGGTTTTCAATAGGCTTTATATTTGTTGTCTCATTTGATCCTTAACCTTGTAATATGGGTAGTATTACTATTCCTATTTTACAAATGAGGAGATGGAGGCAGATACTGATTAAGAGACTAAACATATGAAAGAGAATTTGAAGTCAAATCATTCTGATTCCAAGACTCTATCCACCAATGCGTTTAAGGAAATAACTCACTTGTCTCCTTACTCACCAATCCAACAAGCCAAATTTGGCTGAGTCCCTACTCCTATAAAGCCAAAGGGTCATTAAAAGTGTGAGAATTCTCTAAGAATTATATTCTTTTCTAAAGTGAATGCCTCATTAGCATTTGGAAAAACTTTCCAAACAATGCCATCAAAGGATGCTAAACCAGTTCATGGCAGTAGGCATCGTTATTTTACTTGTAAGCCAACTTGAATGAACATGTTTTTACTGAACATAATACATTATTGTCCTTATATGCCCAGGATGAATAAGAGTGATGATAGACTGGATACCTGCTTACTGGTTAAGGGCACACAGTATAGGTTTATTTATAACTGATGTTCTATATAATAGCCATTAATTGAAAAATACTAGCTGCCCACTCAGGTTCCTTCCAGCTCTAAACTGATGACCCTGTGAACCTTCTGACATTTCAGCTGTTCTTTGGAAACCAGAAGAATTCTAACAAAACAGCATCAGGGAATCAAATTATCAATGGGGCACCTCCCCTGGAATTCTGCTTGCTATACACTACATGCATGAATGGCTCTGAAAATAACAATATTATGCATGAGAGGCTAAAAGCATAAGCAATTCATATTCAGGCTTGTAGTCAAGGTGCTTGGTTTTTGCTTGCATCAGTAGTCCTGGCAAAAGACTGCAAGAAACACAATTGGCTTGAACTAATGAAAACTAAAATGGGGAGTTGGGAGGGGGTGGGGGAGGATCTCTGCACAACTACTAACTTTTCTCCAGTGTGCCAACTGTTTGGCTCCCCCCAGTGTCTGCTTAAATAGCCTGTTGTTTATTGGCTGGGTAAAAGTCACAGGAAGACTTGGTGGACCAATTTTCCCAAGGCTGTAACCTATTACAAATGCCAAGTGGTGTTTTCTGGCTATAAACTTGCTTCATTCTGCAACTCAAGTCTTTGAGAGACCTTTAGCTTCTCATAAAGATTTAGATCTGGACAATGGTGTAGAGGGTACTCTTGGGAAATGAGAATGTTCACATGAGTGGAGGGAGGGAATACAAATTTATATGCCATCCACTATGTACTAGGCACTGGGCTAAGCACTTTGCAAATATTATCTCATTTGATGTTCTCTCACTGACAGGTATTACTGATTGGCAGGTAGCTCACTACTGTTAGGCACTCTATGTTGACTCCAGCAAATACCTTTTGGTAGTATACCAGGGCATTTGACTTCTCCCTACTATTTCTTAAAGGGATCTTTGAGAAATATTGGGGCAGCTAGGTGGCGCAATGGATAAGGCACTAGCCTTGGATTCAGGAGGACCTGAGTTCAAACCCAGCCTCAGACACTTACTAGCTGTGTGACCCTGGGCAAGTCACTTAAACCCCATTGCCCTGCAAAAAAAAAAAAAAGAAAGAAAGAAAAAAAAGAGAAATATTGAGTGATTTCATTCATTGACCTTTTGTTTCACTGGCATAACTCTAAATTAAGTAGCTTCCCCACCCGCCCCCCTACAAATTCAGATCAGCACCTGTTCTGCAACTTACATTCTTTGATACAGGCCTTGGACATTGAGAAATTAAATGACCTGTCCAGAATCACACAGCTTGTTTATGTTTGAGGTAAGATTTGACCCACCCAGGTTTTCCTGACATTGAGACTGGAACTCTACCCATTCTACCATACTGTCTTCAAGAGCAGTACATATAGTATTACATACTATTCATTCTCTGAGTCTAGCAGAATGCTTGTTAGTAATTTAAAATATAGTGCCTATAACAGCTAAAAAATATTTACTAGCAATAAATCCTATTTAATATTTACTGGAATTGTTTGTCTCTGTACCTGATAATGAAACTGAGAAAAGTACAGGAAACTAAATCAGAATCTCTGTTTAGGATATTGCATATATAGTGAAAAACCAAAATATTCTTTCTTTGATACTGATTCTGCACCTCCACCATTGAGCCTTCCTCCGTTTTTCACAGCCACGGGCCTGTTTAAGCCTCTGAATACTCTATGCCCATAATTTTGTGACAATTGGCTACAGTCATAAACCTGTACCCTCTATGTTTCACATTGAAGTATTGTATGATTTTCAATCCCATGTTATTAGAATAGTTACTTAATAAAAATGATTTGAAGAGATTTTTACATTTTCAATAGAAGCGATTCACTCAACTTTGATAAGACAAGTTGCTTTCTTCCTGCTTCCGCCCTTCTGGTTAGAGGTACCAGTGTGGAGGCTTGAAAATGAGATCAAACTTCTGGAAAGAAATATGCTTTATATCTAAATTTTCCTATTCATCACATTTCATGGTTTCCTATGACAACCTCAGCGTCAAAGATTTATTCTGGGTAGTTAAGTTATACAACAAAATATATGATGCAAATTTTGGCAAGGAATTCACTTGCTAGATATCTTGCCCAGAACAGGTATCCATATGGAAAAAACAGAAGGCATCAGAAAAGGTAAAGGAGGTGCCAAAAAGCTATTAGTATTACTAGATTCAGCTCCTTGATTTGACACAAGATGTGATAAGATATGACTTGAGAGATAGTGTGCCAAGAAGGATTTTGGAAGACCTGGGTCAAGTCCTGACTGCCATATGACCTCTCAGTGTCCCCAGAAAGCCCTCTAAGACTAAGGTGCAGGGGTAGGTGGTGATTTGCACGAGTGGAGAGAATTTTCTCACTGTCATTTCTCTATGCCAGTGAAATCACAGATCTGGCCCCAAATCCACCCCCCCAAAAATGTTATAGCACACAAACTCCAATTGCTTCAATTTCTCTCTCTTTTTTTTTTTAAGCAAAATTTTAGGAGATACAGTGTGACTAACATTCAAAAGGTTCTCCATTACACACCTAGAGCAAGGTGGTCTCGGGCCAGATAACCTATGCCATTAAAAAGTGATTCTTTACCTTGATAAACTACATGGTGATTGTAAGATCGAGGGGAATGAAATAAGCATTAACGCACCCACTTACTGCAGGCAGTATGCTAAACTCTTTACAAATATCTCTTTTGATCCTCACAACTCAGACATAAGTGCTATTATCTCCATTTGACAGATACAGAAACTGAAGCAGACAGTGGTTAAGTGACTTTCTCAGGGTTACAGAGCTGTTAAATACCTGAGCCTGTAATTTTAATTTAGGGTCTTCCTGACTATACCCAGTACTTTATCATTGTACCACCTACCAGCGAATCAAACAAATCTGATTGGAAGAGAAAAACACACAGCACTTCCCTGATTTTTTTCCTGAGAAATAGGGTTACATTTCTGAAAACATTACCCACTTATTTATTATCATTTACTTTTCCAGATTATATTTTTTTAAATCCTTAAATTGTTTGTAATTGTAAACATTATTCTAAGGGAGGGCATTTTCATTTCTGTTAGGGTTATACATACTAAAAGATGAGTGAGATGACATTATGAATGGAAGAATGTCTTTGCTGTAAACAAACAGTGAGGGTGTTCAAAGGATCTTTCCTTGTGCTTGAATGAGTAATAAATTTTCACAGGCTGATGAAAAAACAAGGGAAGATAATCAAACCACCTTCTATGGCATAGGATGCAATGTTTTTGTCTCTTAAAATGACATTAATTCTCCATATTCTTTGCATATTTCTTCTATAATTCTTTGCATATTACATGAAGCTTTCCCCTTTCTAAGGAATCATTTGAATTCCATCTACCTCATACTTTTATTAAAATATATTCTAACCTGCATTCATAATTAACATTAGCATTACAAACTAATTTCTTATTTTTAGAATTCAAAATATAATATATTTTGGATAGCACAATGAGGGTAATATTATTAGTAATTGTGAATAACAGAAAAAATAGTTCATATGCTCCTGCTTATTGCCCAAAGCTATGTTCTTCCTGTGATATTGCAAAACATTTTATGTCATATGGATGACACTCAGTTAACATTAAAAAATTATACACTAAAAACAAACAATTACACACTAGTTTCATAATCACTGAAGTGCAAGAGTTATTTAAGCAACAGTAACTGTACATAAAAAATAGATTTTATTCATTATTTTCTTTCCCCTCACCAAATGATAATTTACGTCCAAATCCTCAGAGCTTTAATTAATTTTAGATTACACATGAGCATTGCCATGCAAAAGAGATGCAACATATGGTTAAAAGAGAGCATTGTGATATTCAAAGTAGAGACAATGAAGAAAATTCTGTAGAGGTAAGTGGAAAACCATTGAATAATGAGCCTATTTTAATTAACAAAATGATACCTTGCATTTGTAGAGCACTTTATAGTTTACAAAGCACTCTCACTTACCATATTTCATTTGTCTTCACACAAATCCTATTAGAAAGGACAGACTGGCTTTACTGTTCTCAATTTATACATAAGGAACATTGAGGTTTTGGAAAAGTTGGGTGATTTAATCAAACCCATATAGCTAGTAAGTAGAACACTCGAACAATATTCTTTTGATTTTAAATCTATAGTTTGCTTTTCCTGTTATAATGTGCTATCTTGGGATTCCTCATAACATCAATTTGGAAGAATGCAAAATGGAATTTTGTGTCTTAGGAATGTCGTAATCTTGGCCATTACTTGGATAGAAGAATGGGAAATTGGTCTGCCAGTCAAATATTTGAGAAAGATCAAGCTTTGACTTGCCACTGAGCAAAATAAATTTGGCTTCAATGAAAAAAAATAAGCTGTATAACTAGAAAATATTAATTTCCATGTTGATCAAGGAAGTAGTTTTATTGCTGATGTGTAGTCATTCTATAGCCATGATCCTTTGACCTTATTTTCCTCATGGCAAACATGGTTGGGACTTTAAAATGACCCAGGTCTCTTGACAAACTAGTCTGAAGCCTCAGCTGTCATTTTTAGTTGAGAAAATGGGAATTCTAATCTCTACTTTCAGACCACACCTGTACCACTTAAAATATCTTCCATATTTGATGATAGGCAGTTATATAGCACTTTCAATTTTTGTAAGATATTTTATATACATGGCCGCATTTGATCCCCAATACTGCCCTGTGATTTAAGCATTATAGGCATCATTGCCCATATTTTATATTTTCCATTTGTGCCCCAAATGTAATATCACCAAAATACCTACCCATAATTTAAGTTATACTATAGGTTCATATTCACTCATAATCATAGCATGTGAGCCAATATCAATATATTTACTTTCTTTCTCATTGGCAGAAGACACAAGTAGTTCAAACCAAAAGCAGTTAATAAAATAGGATAGTAAGATTTGTGATTGAACATTGCTCCCATAAATCCGGGGAGCAGTCTATCACAAATAGACATACCATCAACTTGGAAAATGAGCCAGCATAGATACCACACAGGCAGGATAAGCACAGATATGATACATAGGTATATTAATATAATTCATACTTCTGACACTGCCTAGCTCCTGGTATGTGCTGATGATATCCCAGAATGTACTTTTAAAGCTAATCCCCTTGTTTTTTTTCAGATGAGAAAAGGGGGGTTCTAACAAAGGAAGTGACTCAGTGTTCAAACAGCTAGTTTAGCAGTAGAATCAGGATTAGAATCCAAGTTTCCTGAATGCTAAATAAAAGCCTATTTCCAAACAATATGCTATCCTTCAATCTCAGGAGAGGAAATCAAGTGTGAAAGATTTCCAAAGTGAAATATGTATGTCCGAAATATAGAAGCATATTTTACTAATTTGACTGAATTTCTCCTTTGTGGACTTTCCATATAAAACACTTTATCTGCTTACAAGGAAAAAATACACTGAACACACATGAGTTTCTTTTCACTTTTAGATGATTTTTTTGGGGTGGGGCAATGAGGGTTAAATGATTTGCCCAGGGTCATACAGCTGGTAAGTGTCAAGTGCCTGAGGCTGGATTTGAACTCAGGACCTTCTGAATCCAGGGCCAGTGCTTTATCCACTGTGCCACCTAGCTGCCCCCTTTTTAGATGATTTTTGGGGAAAAAAATCCATAGAAATGCTAGTCTTTTTCTTTAAACTTAGTGAGGCTTGATGGAAAGCCACCAAAAAAGGATTTCTTCTTAATAATGTGAGGAAAATTATTTAATTAATAATTAATTTACTTTAATCTGAAAGCTTCAGACTTATAGAATTTTGGAGTTGGAAGGAATTTTCAAGTTCATCTACCTCAACTTTTACCTAAAACATGAACATAGTTTCAAGAGTTTTTATATGGAAGGTCTAGGCTTATTCTATTTGGTCTCAAAAGGCAGAGCTAGTGGCAACAGGTCAAAATTTCAGTGAACAGATTTCAGTGAAATATAGAAAAGGACTTCCTGACAATCAGTGAAGTCCAGGAAACATGTTGGGCTTCTTTGGGAGGTAGCAAATTCAATGTCATTGAAGGTCTTTAAGCAGAGCCTGGATAACTTCCATTTTTAAAGAGGATTCATGTGCCTGGAATATAATAGTGATCATCTAATCCAGTCCTTCATTTTAGAGATGGGAAAACTCATGACCTCAGAGATGTTTAGTGAATTACCCAAAGTCACTAAGGAGGACATAGGGAGCCACTGTAGATGTGTGAGTGTGGAAAGAAACAAAATGATGTTTTAAGAAGTCAAACTTGCAGGATTGTGAGAAATAGAAATAGAGACACCATAGGCAAGGTGACCAGCTAGGAGGCAATATTAAGAACTGGGAGCCAGGAAATTTAGCTAGCAGTATTACTACATTCTGTTTACTTGGCTTGCCTTTGACTTAATCTCTTTATAAACCAGATAAATCTAGATCTATAAACTAGATAAATCCTGCACTAGATGATCTGAAGCCTCTTTCAACTCTAACATTGAGGACTTCTATGATTTTTATTATGTAAGGCATTCCTCACAGTTTCTCAGATTATATAAACTCTTGAATATGAGGTACCAGGCTTTTGATTCAATAAAAGCCCTACCACCATGCTGCTTCTCCCATAATAGTACTTAACTAACCAAGTGTTTGTTAATTTTTAAAATGTTTTTGTGAAATATCAAATAAATTTCCATAATAAAAATAAAATTCTATGTTGTTAAAAGATTAAGATAGATATGCCCTCTGGCAATATGCAGATCTCTATGAGAATGTATTTTGATGCTTGTTCAAATTGATTAGGGATCAGTGACTGCTTCTATGCCTTTCTAACTTGCAGGATTATGCTCTGCAAAGTAATACATAGCCACAGGGGACCTTAGTTTTACTCCAAAACTTTCCAGTCCTTTGTCACCTATTGCTTCCTGGAAACCACCTTTTTTAGGAATCTCAAATTTGGCATTTTCAAGTTGGAAATATTTACATTCACCACCTAAATGTCTCTCTTCTCCAAACTTCTATTTCTTACAGTTACCCAATTTTGGAGTCATCTTTCATTCTTCTCTCTCACTTCGCCAAAACTTCTCTGCTGATATCCAATCTCACTTTTCCAAATATCAGACATCTTGAACTACATCTATAGTTGACATGTTAAATTCAACAAGTCTAAAACCAAAGTCATTATTTTTCTACTTTAACTCTGTCTCCTACAATCTTTCCTATAACCAAAGAGGGCAAAACTATCTCCCCAGTCCTTCAGGCTTACAACTGAGGTGTCATCCTCAACTTCTCACTATGTCTCACCACCATCCAAGCATCCCACCCCCATCCTATCTGTTGTCAAGGCCTATAGATTTCACTTTTTCGACATCTCTGCAATATTCTCTCTTCTCTCCTTTGAAACTGCCACTAATCTGGTACAGGTACTCAATACTTTATGCCTGGATTCTTGCTAACTGCCTGCTGGTAGATCTGCTTGCCTCAACCCTCTCCTCCCTCCAATATGTATATTCAGTCATTAAAGTGATTTTCTTAAATGCAAGCCTGATCATGTCACTCCCCTCCTCAAACTCCAGTATCTCCCAGTTGCCCCCAGGATCAAATGCAAAATCCTCTGTTCACTGTTCAAAGTCCTTCACAGCCTAGTCACTGTTACTCCCCTCATCAAAAAGTTTAGATAGTTTACTGTTGCCCATGTGATGAAATGCTAATTTCTCATGGCCATATTTAAAGACCTTCACAGTTTGGCTTTAGCCTACCTTTCCAGATTTATTTCATAGTATGCCCCATTTCTTATACTATATTACAGCCAAGCAGGAATACCCTCTATTGCCAAAACTTTACATTTTATTTTCCATATACACCTTTGCTCAGGCTATCCTTAAATGTTCCCTTCCTACCTTTGAAGAATTCTTCAAGTTTTTAGAGTATCCAGCAATACCACTGCTAGGTTCATATCCCAAAGACATCCCAAAAAAGAGAAAAATACCTATTTGAACAAAACATATTTATAGCAGCTCTTTTTGTAGTGGTTAAGAATTGAAAAACAAAGGAATGTCCATCAATTGGGGAATGGCTAAATAAGTTGTGGTATATGATTGTAATGGAATATTATTGTGCCGTAAGAAATGACAAGCAGGATCATTTCAGAAAGGTCTGGAAAGTCTTATATGAATTGATGTAGAGCGAAGTGAGCAGAACCAGGAGAAGATTGTGCACAGTGACAGCAATATTGTTTGATGAACTGTGAATGACAACTATTCTCAGCAACAAAATAATCCAAGACAATCCCAAAGGATTAATGGGTAAGCATACTACCTACTTCCAAAGAAAGAACTGATGTTAATTGAAGACGGAGTGAAGCATACTATTTTCACTTTCTTTTTCCCTTTTATTTAAATTGTCTTATACAAAATGACAAATATGGTAATGTTTTGAATAATTGCACATGTATAATTTGTATCCAATTGCTACCTCAGGGAGGGGAGAGGGGAAGGAGGGAAGGAGAGAGAATTTGAAACTCAAAACTTTATTTTTATTTATTTATTTATTTGCTGGGCAATGAGGGTTAAGTGACTTGCCCAGGGTCACACAGCTAGTAAGTGTCAAGTGTCTGAGGCCGTATTTGAACTCAGGTCCTCTTGGATCCACAGCCAGTGCTTTATCCACTGTGCCCCCTAGCTTCCCCTAAAACTCAAAACTTTAAATGAAAATGTTTACTTTTTTAAAAAAAATTTTTACAGTAGACCTATGATCTCATTGTGAATATTTGTCATAGGGACTCTCAGTGAAGAATCTCCCTTTGCAAGTCAGTTAGTAAACAAACATTGATTATTAAGCACTGTATGTCAGGCCCTGTGCTAAGTGCTGTGAATATAAAGGCAAAAATCAAAACTAAAGAGACCCTGCTTTCAAGAAGCTTATAGTCTATTAGAGGATACAAAAAGCTAGTATAAACAAGCTATATACAGAATTATTAAAGATAATCAGCAGATGAAAGATTCTAGAAATGAAGGTGTAAAGCCTAAAATTCTAGCCGTGATGTTTAAAATCTAATGTGTGGTTGCCTGACCTGACCCCAGTGTGGGGGAGAGATTAGCTAAGATTTATTGATCAATTCAGCAAGAGTTTAGGTTTTTAATTATTTATTAAAGTGTATTAGAAGTTGGGGGGGGTGGGAAAAAGCCTTCATCTGCTATCTAACAGAGTGAGCCTGTTGCTGCCACCAACAGCCAGTTCCTGAACAATAGACCCTGATCCTCAGTTGCTTCTCCCAGAAGCCCTCTGTGAAACAGGAAGTAGGGATGTCCACACACATACAGCTCCAAGATAATTGGCTGGTAGCTTTGATTCAAATGACTACAGGCAGTTGTATAGATGTAACTTCTGGACGCCAGTCTGACCTTTGAAACCTCAGAAAGGTCACCTCATGCTTTCTCCTCAGGGCAGAGCTTCCTTGCAATGTCTTTCTCAGCAGGATGATGATGCTTTAATTCTCACAAAGCTCATTGCACAATTTTTCCTGTATAAGGTGAGAGTTTAGCTCAGTCAGAGAGGGTAGTGAAAGTGATAAGAAAGGAGAAAGTTTCAGGCATGAGAGTCAGCCAGAGAAAAGACAAAGAATGGGAATATGCTTTATCTTGGGTGAGGAACAGCAAGGATGACAGTGTTACTGGATCCCAGAGTGCATTTGGGTGAGTAAGGTATATGAAAACTTGAAAGATAGGAAGGAGCCAGATCATGATGGGCTCTGAATACAAAACTTTCTTTGATTTTGGAAGTGAAAGAACCACAGGAATTTATTAAATAGGAGATATGGTTAGACCTGAGCTTTAAGAAGATCATTTTGTCAACTGACTGGAAGATGGACTAGAATAGGGAGTCTTGAGGCATGGAGACCAATCAGAAGATTGTTATTGCTAGAGTCTAGGCATGAGGTGATGAGGGCCTGGGCCAGAGTGTTGATAGTGTCAGAGAAGAGAAAGGGGTAAATATGAAAGATTCTATGATGGTAGAATTGATAGAATTAGGCTGCTGACTGGATATGGTTTGAGAATAAAGAGTGGAAGATATCTAAATTTTAGACAAGGAGTATAGTAGTACCCTTGATCTTAAAAGGGAAAGTTATAAAGAGAAAAAATAGGGGAGGGTGGGGACAGGGAGAGATAATGAGTTTAGCTTTGGACATGTTGAAATTACAATGTCTATAAGACATAATATCTACTTGACAGTTGGAGATGAGAGACTGGAAGGAGAAATGTTGTTGTTGTCCTTCAATCATTTTTTACTCTTCTGATTCTTCATGACCCCATTTGGGGTTTTCTTGGCAGAGACAGTGGAGTGGTTAGCCATTTCCTTCTCTGGCACATTTTACATATGAGGAAAGTGAAGTAAATAGTGTTAAGTGACTTGCCAGGGGTCACACAGCTAGTAAGTGTCTGAGGCCAGATTTGAACTCAGGAAGATGAATCTTCCTGACTCCAACCCTGGTGCTCCTTCCACTGTACTGCTTAGCTTCTCCTAGGAGAGAGATTAGGGCTGGATACATAGATTTGGGAATAATCAGCATAGAAGATAATTGAAACCACTGAAGTTGACAAGATCACGAAATGAAATGATATATAGAGAGAAGAGTTATGATAGAGCTCTGAGGAACATTGAAGATTAAATTCAGTAAAAGAGACTGTGATTACTAGCTGTGTGACCCTGGGCAAGTCACTTAACCCTCATTGCCCCACAGAAAAACAAAAACAAAACAAAAGAAAAAAGAATACCTAGAAAAGAATATCAAAAATAAAAGTGTTATTGACAGTGTGAAAAGCTAGAGATGTCAAGAAAGAGGATTTTTGAGAAAAGGCCATCAGACTTGGTAATTAAGAGATCATTGGTAACTTTGGAGAGAAGTTTTGCTTAAATAATGGGGTCAGAAGACACACGGCAGAGAGGAGGAAGTGGAGGCACCAACTATAACTGACATTCTTAAGGAGTTCAGCAAAACAAGGGAGTAGAGATATGGGATGATATCTAGAGAATATGGTGGCATCAAGCAGTAAATACCAGCATTTATGTTGTATCATACCATCTTACAGAGTTTTCTTAAAATCCTTAGGCCTCTTTAAAGTTCCATTTGGGTATCAACTCAAGTAACAACCCCACTAGTTGTTAGTGTTTTCTCCTTTAAATTAACTTAACACTTTTCATTTTATATACCCCCTGTATAATGAAAACCCTTTGATGGTAGCGAATGCTTTTGGTTGTCATTGCACTTCGTCCTCCTCCCTCCCCCAATACTACCTTATACATATTAGGTGCTTAATAAATGCTTGTTGAATTGATGAAATAATTAACAATGAGGGCTTTTATTTTTAAAACGAATAAAAACGATAGCATGATATAGGTAAATTATCAATGAAATGGTACTTCCCAATGTCAGAGATTTCACAAGGCGCTGTAGCAAAAGAAAGAGGAGACAAATTGGAGGCGACCCAATCAAAGACAGCCTTGCCTAGGAGACTGTGCCTTCACAGGCTGGTTGAGAGCTAGAAGGCAAAGGGCATTCTATTCCCCCACCTCCAGCCATTAAACAAACAGAGTTATTCTTTCAAACAAGTTGTCATTATACCCTGTGGTCAAAAAGGAAGGAAAGAAAATTGATTCTTCCATTCAAGCTTTTTATGTGCATACCGAGTTCCAGCTCAGCAGTCAATTAAAAAGACTTTTCTTTGCCCTTCAGCTAGGGGGCAGGAAATAATCAGAGTATTTGTCCATACTCTGAAGTGAAGCAAGGAGAAGGACCCTCCATTATTCATGCTAGGAAGCAGACTCCCCAAGCATTTACAATGGGTTAACATGAGTATGAGCTGACTGGACATGATCAAAGGACTAAGTCTTTATTGGTCAGTTCTGCATTACAGTAATAAAATAGGCAGCTTATTCTTGCTACTTTGCAAGAGTTACACAACCATGTGATGTCTACTTCTTCTGTAAGATGCCAAAAGATCTAAGATGTCACTTCAGTTAATCATTTGCATATCTTTTTAACATGATAACCAAAGTCCAAACTGACACATTTTGTTACTATATTGACTGATTGTTTTGACATTATGAGCAGGAAGGATTCAGGACACTGTATACTTAAAGCTGCTGAATTGAGGGGAAATTCGATGGAATCAACTGCTTAAAATTATGTAGACAAAAGAATAGGTTGAATGACTGAATTTTAAACTTTTCAGTTGGTTGCATTGGTCATGGTAAGAAATAGTTTATTTGTGGCTGTGTGCAAGTCACAAATAATTTCTATGTGAAAATAGATAATGGTTTATAAGTAAAAAATTTGGTTAAGCATTACTATACAACAGGCTACTTTGCTGTCACTATCCAAATCTATAAAACCACATCTCTCCTGTCTTTCCCTTCTTGTTGGGCAATTCCAATGAATTATATGCGATATTTTAAAAACCCAAGGCCAACAAACCACACAAACAAAATTTCAACCATCCTCAAATTTTGCAACAGTTCCTTCAATTGCTTGTTCAAATGTCACTTCCTTCATGAAGTCTTCCTTGATCTCTTAAGTCAGAAATTATTTCATTTAATGACCATTTAATAGCACTCATTACCCAAAGAGTACCATTCAGGATGTCAGAGGAGATACAACTACAGAATTAGACAAAGTCCCTACTTTAGGGAGTTTTCAGACTAGCCAGGAAAAAAAACTCTGAACAGGATAGAGTAACCTGCCTACGGAACAGCATGCAGGGAGTATATGATGAGTGGGACACTAATTTTTTTCTATAAATGCATATATTTGCAATGCCAAAAACATCTACTCTCCATGGCACATCAATATTTATTTAGCAAGAAGTCAACTGTGTTGCCCCCAAAGTCCAGAAACTTCTGTAACTCCCAGTGATATAAATGGAGGTATATCTTTCCAGATCATGCCTGTGGGCGGCAGATGTCTTGTTTAGACTGTGAATAGCATGAGAAAGACAATGCTTATATGCTTGTATACACATAAATAACAAAAAAAAATACAAATTTATCTATGATCAGTGAATGAGATGTGCAAAGTGCTAAACATTCAGGCTGGGGAGAAACCATTAAAAACTAGGAGAACAAAGAAAGGTATTAGAAAGTAGCATTTAAAGGATGCATAAGAACAGAATTGGTAAATAGATAAGATGGAAAAACATGGAATAAAGTACCCTAACTAGGAAAGCAGCTAGGGGATAAAATGGATTTGTTGGATTTGGAGTCATAACTACTTGAGTTCAAATCTTGGCAGCTATGTTCTTTGGGTATCAAACTTTTTTGGCTTCAGTTTTCTCATCTGTAAAATAACAGGGGTCAGGGAAAGGGGCTTGTGGTTGATGTCTTCTTAGGTTCTTCTCAATTCTATATCTATCATAGTTGGACTAGACTGTGGAATACATAGAGAGGAATAGCTGGGAAAGTATCAAATTGCTGGATTTCAAGGGGCCTCAAATGCCAGTTTTGGGGCACATCAACTTTACTCAGCAGATAATAAGAGTTTTGAAGAGTTTTGAGCAAAAGGTAACAAGCCCTTATGTAGAATTTAGGTGCTAGGTACTTTGCTAAGCACTTTACAAGTAATCATTTGCTCATCAGAATTGGCTCAAGGAGAGAATAACATACACAATAAATTGGGTGGAGTGATCTATCTAACCCAGCAGGAAAATATAAGAGGACGATAAGGAGGGAGGGGCAAAGGAAAGGAAGGCAGATTGGGGTAAGGGGCAGTCAGAAGAAAATTCCTTTTCAGGAAGGATAGGGTGAAAGAAAATAGATAATAGAATAAATACCATGGGTAAGGAAATAGGATGGAGGGAAACAGTTAACAATAGTAATTGTGAAAAAGAGAAAAGGGGGGAAAATTGTGCAAAAAATATTTATAGCAACTCTTTGTGGTGGCTAAGAATTGGAAATCAAAGGAATGTCCATCAAGTGGGGAATGACTGAACAAGCAGTGGTATATGCTTGTAATGGAACATTATTGTGCTATAAGAAATGACAAGCAGGATGACTTCAGAAAAACCTGGAAAGACTCATTTGAACTGATGTATAGTGAAGTGAGCAGCACTGGGAGGACATTTCGAATTCTAAATCTTATGAAAATGAATGTTGAAAACTACCTTTACATGTAAATGGAAAAAAATAAAAGAAATGTTTGTGGTGAAAAGAAAAAAGAATCATTTGATCTTCTCAGCTTTAGGAGATAGGTGCTATCATTATCCCCATTTTACAGTTGAAGAAACCGAGGGAGATAGAGTTTAAGTGACTAGCCCAGTGTCATACAGTAGCATCTTGATACTTGATTTGAACCAAGCTCCTTCTGTCTCTAGGCGCATTGCTCTATCTACTGTACCACATGGTCTCCCTATGAGCAGACCTGTCTATAAGGATGACACAGAAGCAGTTATATGAAGAACAGACTTAATAGGAAAGGCAATCTTATATTTCAAATAGTCTTTGTTTATACAGTTATATTTGTTTTTACATTGTTTTTGTTTATGTTCTATTTTGTTTTGTTTTCCATGATAGTAATCTTTGTGCTATATTTCTACCTACTAAATCTTAAGCTCCACTTAAGGCAGAGAATATTTTATTTTTTTTCTAATAAGTATTTAGTACACAGTAAACATTTGATAAATATTGAATTGAACTAGATAAATTCTTATGGAGAACTGGGAGAGCAGATCTGATGATCATCATAGGTACTGGCTAATTAGTGTTCAGAAGTTGAAATATTAAAACCATGGAAATATAGAAGAATCAATTTCATTACTGGAATGTGTTTGAAAAATGATCAAGGGAGAGAGAAGTTCAGCATGGAGTTAGAAATCCTTAGAAATTTCAAGATTATGATATTTCATCTTGGGAACAAAGAGAGTTAATGTCAATGGCTTAATAGATTTTTCTGTTAGGAGACAGTATGATTCAATATTTGAGAACATGAAAGGAATGTTTGAGCCAAGGATTGGAACATGACTTATTTCAAGAAACAGACCTTTGAAATATATGAAACCAAACATTTTAAAAATGGAACATTTTTATTATGAAAATTTATTAAGTAGATTCTGATGAGGTAAGTGCAAGCTCTACATGAAGGTGTTACAACTTCATTACCAAACTCTAGCAATAGGCCCTATGAGTAAGGCATCATTTGTTAGTGTGGCCTGCAGCAAGCTAAGCATCCACCATTTAGGAACTAGCTAGGTCAGGGACTTCTAAACTTGGCTTGCTTAATGACTGCTCACCTTACCTTTAGCAAGTCACTTAAATGAAGTTTTGCAAATAATTTTCAAGGGAACATTGGCAACAAAAATCCTCTTTACTTGGCAAATTTTGAACATGTTTCAATTTGTTCCTATTAGAACTACTTCCTACTACTCCTAGTATTTTCTTTATGAACAGACTAAGATAATTTTAAGCATCAAACTCCCCTCCTCATGCTGCCATCCCCCCCACCCCCCATTTATGGGGGAAACTAAAAAAGAAAGTGAAGGCAGGTTAAATCATCTTTTTCATTACCCTCAGTGACATAGTAGCTGTTTAATAAATGCTTGTTGACTGGCTAACTCACGAGTTCTCTCCTGACTGATTGAGCACATGGACCAATGTGGACAAATTCAAAAATTGATTGCTTAGTTTTCTTATTAATAACATTGGTATAAAAATAGTAACATTGGTATAACCATGAGAGGCACCTAGATGTGGTGGATTGAATGCAGGAATTAAAACCACTGAGGACTGGGTTCAATTTCACCTCTGGCACTGACAAATTGTAAGACCATAGACCTCAAAGAATCACATTTTAGAGCTGGGAAGGACCTCAATGGCTATCATTTCTAATCCCCATGTAAAAGAAATCTGCACTATAGCATACTATACAAGAGGTTGTCTAAGCTTTCAAAATCCCCTGGATGGGGAAAGCACACCACCTATTTAAGCAGTCCATTTTATTTTTGTACAGTTTTGATGGAAAAAATTTTCCTAAAAATCAAACCTATATTTATTTCTTTTTAAAATCTCCCATTCATGGCTCCTTATTTCCCTCTGTAGGACTGAATAGGAAATATCTGATCCCTTTTTCATTAGATAATCCTTCAAATATAGGAAAATAGTAATCATATCTTTTATTCTCTAGGTAAAATACCCCGAGTTTCTTGACATGATCCTTATATGACATGTATTCAAGGCCCTTCACCATTCTGATGCCCTTCTTCTGGATTCTCTGGCTCACCAGCGTCTTCCGTATACTGCAGTGCCCCAGAGAGTATATAATACTCCATATGTGGCTTGACCAGAGTAATTTACAGAATTCTCACTTACTCTTGGAAGATAAGCCTCCTTTAACACAGGTCAGGATCATATTAGCTTTGTTGGCTGTCACATCACACTGATGACTCATAATGAGCTTGCACTTCACTAAATTTCTCAGATATTTTTCAAACAGCTCTCTAATTATAGCTGCCCCATTGAGCCTTGGGATGTTTTTTTTTTTAAATTCAAGTGTTAAGACTCTACATTGATTTCTGCAGAATTTCAGATGGCTAGATTCAATCCAGTGCCTTAGCCAGTAATGATCTGCTTTCTCATCTATAAGGTAATAATGATATCAATAGTACCTACCTGAAAAGGATAGTGTGAGGTCCTTTATAGATATTAACTGTCCTTATGCATCAAATATTATTATGGCTACTAGATACAGTTTACTATATTAGAGATGAAGGAGATACAAGGATGAAATGATACAAAATAAATAATATTTATGTTTCATCTGCAAAGACATAGTTGAAAAGCTAAATAAGAATAATTTTCACTAAATGCTTTTAAAAACATAGAAGGTGATATTACAACATCTACACACTTCATACACCTTAATTTTGGCCAAGGGAAATTATGTAGTTAAACTAAGATTGCATAGAATTGTTTTTTATGGGCTAATCTAAGCCCAATTGCCAAAATAAACTTGCCCTCCTGCTATCCTCAGCTTTCATCCATCACTAATGGATAGCTCTTTTCAGAATTATTCTTTTTGTTTATTTAAAGGAGTAGGATTGTCCAATGAGCTCCTGTAGTGTTAAAAATCACTTCCATGATATACTGAGTTTACATTACAAACAAGTTAAGATTCCCAGTCTGTCAGAGCTCTTCTCCTAGGATACCAGGAAAAAAAGCAAAGTTCAGCTAAACTGCACAATTAATTCGAGATCACTTCTGAGTGGAGAGGAAAGGTTGCTTTAAGCTGTTCTTTTCTCTTCCTAGGGATTTAAGGTCAGTTTCAAGAAGCAAAATTACTATTCTCTCAAAGTTGTCTCTCCTGATTTGTATTCCTGTAATTATCTCCTCAGATCCTCTTCCTTTTTAACTTGTAAACTCAGCTTAATAAATCAATTTGAGGATTGGCTACATGTAAATATACCTATCCAGCTGGGTTAGGGGGCAGGGGGAATGGATGAAACTGTACAATTGCTGAATGTTGGTCTTGCTAATACAGTGAGTGTGTTCTACGTAAAGGATCCAAGTCTGATGTCTCTCTTGTTCTTCATAAGAAGTGAAGTTAGAGAATCTCTCTTCCTTTAGGGAAACTCTTCCCTTGAATTTAGATTTCTTTAAAATAAATAACTGTGGCCGTACCTTCTCACTGAATGAGAACTGGTCTCTAATGGATAAATAGAGGATAGAAGAAAGTTGACTTTTAAAAAGTTTGTCCTCATGACTTCTCTGGATGCTTTAGCTTTCTTAACCACTGGCATCAAGAGGCTTTAGAGAAGAGAGGAAAAAAAACACAATCAGTTAAATAAAACACTGAAATTTGCTGAATAATCAATAACAATGGTCAGAGCCAATATTTAACTCTGCTATTGATTTTTATTTTTAAGGAGGAGGGCAGAATGGCACCAGGCTTAGAGCTGTTTTTCATTTAAGGATGCAGGGAGTTTTAAGAAAAAGATAGTAATTATTAACCATGTTGGAATTGCAGGACCCACTTTTTATTTAAATTCAAAATACCTTCTTCCTCCTTTCAGGGTCATATAACACCATTTAAAAATTAACAAAGGGGGCAGCTAGTTGGCACAGTGGATAAAGCATCAGCCCTGGATTCAGGAGGACCCGAGTTCAAATCTGGTCTCAGATACTTAACACTTACTAGCTGTATGGCCCTGGGAAGGTCACTTAACTCTCATTGCCCAGCCAAAAAAAATTAGTGAAAAAAGTAAGTTCAATTAATTTTGCTTTCATAATTGTTGTGGTGCTTCATGAAAGAAGCATCAACACCATGGGGGTTTGTAAAATCAAGATTGGGAATGACTGTAGTTGGGTTTGCATCCTTTTGACTGTGCATTTACCAATATTCTTTCATGAGGAAGTCTTCTATGTATTTGTTTATATATGTATATGCATAAATACAAACAGGTACTTGTTTGTGGGATGAATTTGGTGAAGTTTGACTGAAAATAGAATAAGATCTTTCTAGGTCTATGCTTCTAAGATTTTAACATTTCTTCATTGCTTCCATCCTACTATTTGCTAGGCATAAAATATTGCATTCTCATACTGTGTGACCTTAGGTGAGAAACTTAACCTCTCAGTGTCCTCAGTCAACTTTCTAGGACTGTAAATTACAGAATAGTTGCTAATCTGTCCCTATGGGGAGAAACAGTAATAAATGGGATAATCAGGAAAGGCATCTTGTAGGAGACTGCATGTGAGCTGAGCTTTGAACTGAGCTAAGGGTTCCAAGAAACAAAAGCCAGGAGGGAGAGCATTCCAGGAATGAATGTGAAAAATGGAAAACTTCATATAGGGCATGGCAAGTAGGCCAATTTGGCTGCAATGCAGAGTACATGGAGAGGGAAAATGTATAATCACTCTGGAAAGATAGGTTGGAGGCAGATTGTGAAAGGCTTTAAATGTCAAGCAGAGAAGTTTACATTTTATTCTAGAGGGAAAAAGGAGCCCTTGGAGCTTCCTGAAAAGGGGAATGACATGGTCAGACCACTGTTTTGGGGACATCGATTCAGAAGCTTTGGTGAGGTAATGGAGAAGAGAAAGGTGGCTAGAGGGAGACCACTTAGAAGACTATTTCAAAAGTCCAGGTGAGAGAACAATGGCCTGAATTTGGGTGGCTGTATCGTGTTTGAGTAGAAAGACGGGGATGGATGTTCGAGATGTTGTGGAGGTATAAGCTAGAATACCTGGCAACTGATTGAATCTGGTTGGGGCAGGGCTGAGGGGTAGAGGAGTAAGAATGAAGGGTCAGAGTTGTGAAAGTGGGAAAATTGTGGTGCACTTAAGAGAAATAGGGGCCTTTTCTTTTTCAGCTTACTGAGAGATAAGGTTGGCAAAATAGTTTGGAGTGAGATCTTGGAGGGCTCAGAATACCAAACTAAGGAGTTTGGACTTCATTTTGTAGATGGTGTGATTCTATTGAAAAATTTTAAGCAGAGGGTAACAAAAAGCAACATTTTAAGAACACTGATCTAATGGCAAGTGTTTGGAATATATGGGAAAGGGTTCAAATTTGAGGGGGTTGAAATGATCACGGCACAATTCTTAACGTGTGTGTGTGTGTGTGTGTGTGTGTGTGTGAGTGTGAGAGAGAGAGAGAGAAAGACACACACACACACACACACACACACACACACACACACGGAGACAGAGACAGAGAGAGATGGACCCCTTTGTCAATCTGGTGAAGCATATGAACAAGATTTCTTCTTAAATGCTTATAAAAGCTGTTGATTTAAAAAAAAAATGTTCTCTTTCAACCTTGCATTGAAGACCTTATGTAATGAAAAGACTACTAGTATTAAAGTCAGAAATTTTGGGTTCACATCTTTTCTCAGTTGAGCAGGCTAACCCAAGACTCAGTTTCATCTTCCTTAAAACAAATATGATTACAGGGCAGCTAGGTGGCACGTTGGACAGAGCACCAGCCTTGGATTCAGGAGGACTTGAGTTCAAATCCAACCTCAGACACTTAACACTTACTAGCCATGTGACTCTGGGCAAGTCACAACCCCAATTGCCTCACCAAAAAAAGAAAAAAAGAAAAAAACAACAACAACCACATATGATTACAAAAGAAAATCAATTGTGTTAAAATACAACTATCATAATTAAAAACAAAAGCAAGTTCTTGTACCTTAGATTAAGAACTTCTGATGTAGAGATAAAGTGACACAGGCCTACAATACAGTTGTTGTTTTTGTGGTTGTTGTTGTTGTTGTGTGTAATGGGAATAGAAAATATAGGATGGCAGTGGCAAACAGAAAGAATCCATAGAATGAGTGAATAAATGGGATGGGGCATTAAAGAGAGAGGCAGGAAACAAAGAACCACTCCAGTTTGAGCATTAACCTCTGAATTTGTTCCCCTGATGCCAAGCTTTCCTCTTTGCACGGCGTCTTCCACACAGCTACCAGAATAATTTTTGTAGGGCATAGGTCTCACCAAAACACTCTTCTGCTTAGCAGTCTTATTGCTATAGTATACCATACAAAATCCTCAAGTCTGCTTTTAAAGCCCCCTGTAATTTGACTCCAGTTGGCTTCTCCAGTCATTTTGTATTATTCCCCTTAACACACTATATGTTCCAACCAAACTAGGTATTGATCGGTATTCCATCTCTAATTCCCATGGCTTTGCCAAAGGATACCCATAACATTTCCCTCCTCACACCTAGAAGATATTTCTTCCTTACCTGTGCCTTTCAGAATCTTCATCTTCCTCCAGTTCTCAAACGAGATACTGCCTCTTCCATGAAGGTTTCTTTTAATTTACAACCCTTTCCCATTTGTTAGTGCTCCCATCTGCCTAAAGGACCTTGTATTTAAATAGATTCTTTCAGAGGCAGCTGTGGCATATCAGTTAGAGAGCCAGTTCAGGTGTCAGTAAGCTAGGGTCTCCAAACCTACCTCTAAACATGGTGACTATGTAATTCTTCTGCAAATACTTAAACTTTCATTCCCTTCCTTCCCCACCCCAGGCCATTCTTTTAGATTTTAGGTTTCAGAACAATACTAAAATCTGCACCGGTAGAGGAATTTTTTTGTATGTGTGTGGTGTGGGGGGAAGTTGAAGGGTGAATTATGTTAATGCTGTCAGAGGTCTGGTTCTATCCCACCTCAAAAAAAAGTATCTGTAGTATTCCTCTGCAGAATTTAAGTTCCTTGAGAGCAGACACCTTGTTTCAATTTTGAAAATAGTACCTGGCAAACAGCAGATACTAATTAAATGTCTGTTGAACTGAATTGAATTGGAACAATGATGAATCAAATCTTTAAGCCTGGGTCACTTATAGAATGAATACTTTTGGTGGAAATAGGAAAATCATAAAAGTGATAGGAGTGGGAGCAGAAGGTAATTATATACATGTTGTTTAAATTAGAACACTTGAATGAAAATGTTAGCAATATTATGTTCAAATATCTTGACCATCATAAGCTAGTAGGTGCCAGGAGACTTGTACTCTACTATAGATCTATTATAGGACCAGGGGCAAGGAAATTAACCTTTCTTTGCCTGAAATTATTTCAAGGGTGTTAACAAAACCAATTGAAAGTATTCAAATTATTTTTCTCTTCATAATAAATACCCATTTTATTACTTTCCACCTACTGCAATTGAGCTCTTTCCCTTCTACTCAGCCAGTGTCTTTCTAAATCCCTCCCTAAGGCTGTAGGTTACCTGAAGGAAATAATGCAACTGACCATTTCATAGGATCACGGAATATTTAACTGGAAGTAATCTGTGAAGACCACTCAACACTTTGAACAATTATTTTTCTAACATAACCCCTTCATATGGTCTCTAGTCTTAACTTGAATACCTCCAATGAAAGAGAGCCCACCAATTCCTGTGGTATCCCATTTCATTTTTGGGAAAGTTTGTGTGTGTGTGTGTGTGTGTGTGTGTGTGTGTGTGTGTGTGTGTGTACATACATACAGTCTAAAACTGCCTCTCTCCAAATTCCATGCATTGTTCCTAATTGTGCCCATCTCATGGCCCAGCAGAATAGACTTAGTTGCTTTTTCACATTCCAACTTTTCAAATTATAGGAGATTATCATGAAGACTAAGTCTTTTCTTCTCTCCTCTAAACACCCAAAGTTCCTTCAACTGAACCTTATGGTTTGCATTCCTTTCCTTCACTATCTGGCCTAACTTGGAAACTTTCTGGTTTGTTTTTATTCCTCCTATAATGTGATAATCAGAACTCAACACAGGTGTGGTCTAGCCTGTTTGGAGCACAATGGAGTTGTTTAAGATATTAAAGAGTTGTTTTGGTGCCATGTAGATATCAATTCAATTTTTCCATCTATAAAATAGAAGCAAAAAAACTTGTAATTGAATTGGAGAGTGGATTTTCATGACCATATAGATGGTTTCCTTTCACATGTTTACATGTAGATGAAAGGCTACCTCCTTATGCTGAGTTCATGGGCAAGGCTACTAAATAGAAGCATTCGATATGGTCCTACTGGTAGAGGATGCCTGAATTTATCTTTTCCCCCAGGGCACAGCTTCTGCTGTTCCTGCCTTCTCACTCTAGTGGTTTTTTAAGTGGCTCTGAAAGCTGCTTAGGAAACTCCATTTGGCAGTTGTTCTAGAGGTTGCCAGCCCCAGCTGAGCAGTCTTCCACTTGACCCTGAGTATAGGTAGAGCAGAGACCTCGGGAGAAGCTCCAAGGGAGAGATTTCTTTACTCTGCCAATCCCAAGCTTGTGAGGGCAGCAGAGAGAATCACAGCATAACAGGAATTTTCCCCTATCTGGTTCACAAGGATATCTTTAGCAAAATGGAATGATGCCTATAAAAGTACTTGGAGCTCTTTCAAAGAAAGGTGCTATCTAAATCTAAGAGATTTGTCTATTGTTTTTAGCAATACTTCCAAAAGTCTGGGGCTGCACATTCTCTTCTTGTTTCTATATCTAATTTATAAATTAAGAAAAAGCAAAAATGGAAAAAATATTGCCTAATGTGATAGCAAAAGTGCCTCTATGGTATGTGTCAGGATGACATTGGAGTTTAATACAATGAATTTACAGAAAATTCCATTACACTGAATACATTAAACTAGGTTTATGTATGACAAATCTACTTACATATCTTATAGTAATAGTCTTTTTTAATTGTGTCACTATGGAGGTCCTATAGTCAATTATTCTGAATAAGTGTTCTCTTCAGTTTTTGTGCATGCGAAGAGTTCCTTTTTAGGAAATACTTGATCGTATGCCATTTGTATTGAAGGCAAAAAACCTCACATAGCTGTGCATGGCTCATGATCCTCCCCAGTGTTAAAATGCAATTGGGAAATAGTTAATGAACTAAATAAAGATACAACAAAACATAGATAATATTAGTATGTACTTTGCTAAGTCAGTATGCAGACTTTAAGGATCATCTTGATATATGGTTTGGTGGTTCCCATTTCTATTTGAATTTGACACCATCAGTCATGAGGATGCCTTGTGAACAACAGTCGCTTTTCAATCTCTCTCATTTCTTCCCACCTTAAACATTTTAGCCATTCTCTCCAGAAAAAAAAACAAACAAAAAAACCAAAAGAGATCTAGAATCCACAAACCACCATCCAAACCAAACAAAAGCACACCCAAAATATGAAGGGCCATGGAGCTATTTTTTGAGGAGAATTAGATGTATATAGTTTGCTTCCTTCTTTCTGCAGGGAGAGGAGGAGAAGGCAGAGATCCTAATTTTATATCTAATATATAGATATAGATATGGATATTGGATATTAGATATAGATATATAATATGATGATGATGATGAGGAGGAGAGGTAGTTGAGGTTAAAGGGATATGTGCTGCATTATGACTGTTGGTAAGATAGGTTTCTAAGCCAGGCAACTTTCTATGAGAAAAAGGTTTTCAGGGATTCTTAACAGGGGTCCAGGAGTTTATCTTTTAAAATTTTTATTTTGATAACTATGTTTCAATGTAGTTGATTTCTTTTATAACACATGTATTTAATTTAATTAAATTTACTATTATTATTGTGCATTTAAAATCATATTATGAAGTATTTCATAGGTTTAACACAGCTAGGTAGCACAATGGATAAAGTGCTCAGCCTGGTGTCAGGAAGACCTGAGTTCAAATCTGGCTTCAGGCACTTACTAGTAGTGTGAACCTGGGCAAGTCACTTACCCCTGTTTGCTTTAGTTTCCTCATCTATGAAATAAGTTGGAAAAGGAAATGGCAAACCACTTTCAGTATCTTTGCCAAGAAAGAGTTGGACATGACTGAAAATGCCTAAAACAAATTCTATATAAGGTTCACCAGATTGCCAAAATGAGTTTATGATTAAAAAAAGGTTAAGACCCCTCTCCCTTTTAGATGGACTGTCATCTCTAACACCTATAAGATCACAGATATTTGGCATTTTTTCATCTTTGTTTTTTGGTTAAGAAAAGTAAGACACAGAAAGAATCCCAGATTGTAAGTGTCAGAGCCAGAACCCACCTAATCTCACATCTTCAGGTACCAAGACCAATGTTCTTCTCCCTATATCTATCAAGGGTTCAATGATGTTCAGTTTTACTGATTATGGGGATTCATCCTCCTATATAATAATAGCTAACCTTTATATAGTGCTTACTATGCACCAGGTACTGTGTTAAGTGATTTATTAATAGTATCTCATTTGATCAGTTAGGTACTATTATTACCGTCATTTTCAGATGAGGAAACTGAGGCAAACAGGTTAAGTGATTTGCTCAGGGTCACACTGCTAGATTTGAAACTAGATTTGAACTTGGATTTTCCTGACTTCAGACTCAGCTACCTGGCTGCCTAACTGCACTGCATAGCTTACCTAAAACATGGCCAGCAACTCCTCCATCATTTAACAGAAAGATTTGCAGGGCACTTCTATTTGAAAAAGGTATCCCCTTGTACCAAGTCTGGTGACAAACCTCTCTCAAATTTTCTAGGTGTTCTTTCCATGACAGACAAAAGCTCTGTTGCTGGGACTATACTCAAAGCCTTCACAGTTTGGTAGAACCTACCAGAATTCATATTTGGCTGGCGCAGCCTTTGAAGATCCAGGATAATTTTGCTACCATAAGGCATCAAAGCATCACTTTTCTGGAGAAGCATCACTTTTCAAGGCTCAGTAAATACTAAACAATGGAGTCCAACCTTAGGCACAATAGTGGAAACAGGCAAAATGCATAGTTGGTGCCTTCCCAGATGACTTAGCCACAATAAAAACAGGCTACTTAATCTAAACATCACTGTAGTGAATATGAGTCATTAGGTGATTTTTTCTCCCTAGCAATGTCTTATTTTACCAAGGGCCTCTTGAACATAATTTAGCTCTAATCTTTATTCTTGGAATTTAAGTCACTGGCACAGAACTTGTAGAAGATACTTTGGGGGAAGCCATTTGGTACACCTATACACAAGGTTCATCCAGATCAAAATCTAATGAAAAGAGGTGCTAGGAATTTAAGATTCTCCTGTGTGTCTCCTCTAATTTGATGTATGATCTGTGTTCTTCACTAACCCTAATTATACTACCTGTGGCTGCCATGCAGGTAAATGTGGAAGTCTATTAATTGCTCTGTGTGAGCTCCAGAAATAAAGAAAAAAATACATTGCAGAAATCTTAGATCTTCATTTTGAGGGCTGAACATGCCAACCATTTCTGACCCTCTCATATTGTCTCCCAAACTGGCAGGCATTGTGACATTTTTTGTGTAAGTTATTTCCATTCTATTGTATGCACTTTAAAACAGTTAAGTAGGGGGCAGCTAGGTGGCACAGTGGATAGAGCACTGGCCCTAGATTCAGCAGGACCTGAGTTCAAATCCAGCCTCAGACACTTGACACTTACTAGCTGTGTGACCCTAAGCAAGTCACTTAACCCCAATTGCCTCACCAAAAAAACAAAAACAAAAACAGTTAAGTAAAACACAAAATATTACCAATATTCTCTCTGTTCTGTATTAAAACACAAAACAACAACCAACATGTCACATATCCCACTGTGCCAAATAGATAGATCTGGGGAACTCATTTGCTTGTTTACATTCATCAAGGCTTCCATCATAAGGTACAAATCAGAGAAAGCCCCCAAGTAAAGACCCATATTTCAGCTCCTTGATGGAGCTGAAAGTTGGATAAATATTAGGCACTGGATGTAGCTGGCTTGATAGTAGAGAATACAGGGCATGGAATCAAAGGATCTGGAATTCAATTTTAGCAAAACTACCAAGTATGCCAGTCACTTTGCTTTCCTGGTCCTTTGCTTCAAAATGAAGGTACCTGACACCCATATTTTCCATAAGGATAGAGGAAATTGAGCCAAAAACATTTATTAAGTATCTACTATGTGTCAAACACTGTACTAAGCACTGGGGGTATAAAGAAAGGCCAAAAACAATAAGCATAACTGAAATAAAAATATAATAGAACATGATAATTTTAAAATGTGGCTTTCTAAGACAATATGCTATCCACAAGGATCCTTATTTGTGGTTTAGTGGCTCCTATTTCAAATTGCATTTGGCACCATTGTTGTAGACATTTAAAGGTTTACCATACTTTACCTGGACAAACAAGTATTTTATATACACACATATACAGACATACATATATATACACACAAACACATACACATATACATATATATGAGATTTTGCTGGCTCATTTTCCTTGTACATTGCAAAACAAAGGGAAACATCAACTTTTTTTCTTAATGACCAAAAATTCCAATCAGTCGTCATTGCTAAACTATGCTATGAACACTGAATTTAAAAATATATATTGTATCGTCAGCCAGTCAAAGTCTCTGGTGAGGAAGGAAAGAGACAATCAAACAAAAAATCCTCTTTTGTCTCTTCATGTGACAAGTCAGGAACCCAGTCTATATTTCTACAAAAACTTTTTCTCTTGTGAACAATTTACAATGATTTTATAGCTGAACCAAATAATGATCTAATCTTTCATCTGTTTATCTACTTTTCTTCTATCTACTTATAGACCTAAAGTTAAAAGAGGTTTCAGAAGCCATCTGATCCAAGGTCCTCATTTTACAAGTGAAAACGAAACAAAAAAAAACTAGCAGTAAGAAAAGAAAAAAATAAGTTGAAGGAATAATAAGCACAGGCAATGAGGGAAGAAAATTATCACTTTTTTCAGATGATATGATGGTGTACTTAGAGAACCCAGGAGGATCAACTAAAGTACTAGTCAAAACAATTAACAACTTTATCATAGCTGTAGGATATAAAATAAACCCACACAAATTATCAGCATTTCTATATATTACCAACAAACCTTGCAGGAATAGATAGAGAAATTGCATTTAAAATAACTACAGACAATATAAAATACTTAGGAGCCTACTTGCCAAGACATACACAGGAATTGTAGGAACACAATTCCAAAACACTCTTCACAAAAACATAGACTTAAACAATTGAAGAAATATTAATTGCTCATAGGCAGGCTGAACCAATATAACAAAAATGACATTACTACCTAAATTATTTACTTATTCAGTGTCATCTCAACCAATATGCTAAAGAATTACTTTATAGAGCTAGGAAAAATAATAAAATTAATCTGGAAGAACAAAAGGTCATGACTATCAAAAGAATCAATGAAAAAATGTGAAGAGGGCCTTTAAAATACTAGATCTCAAACCATATGACAATGCTATAATCATCAAAAGCAATTTTTTGCTGGATAAGAAATAGAATGGTGAATCAATGGAATAAGTGAGGTACACAATGTAGAAGCAAATAAGCACAGTAGTCTAGTTTTTAATAAACCCAATGATCCCAGCTAGTGGGGCAAGAACTCATGATTTGACAAAATTTCTGGGAAAACTAGAAAATATTCTGGCAGAAACTAGAGATAGACCCACATTCACACCACATCCCAAGATAAATTCAAAACAGGTATGTGATTTAGACATAAAGAGTGATATCATAAATTAGGGATTCAGAAGGAAAATACCTGTCAGATCTATGAATAGGGAAAGTGTCTATAACTAAAAAAAGAATGGACAGGAGGTAACGTGGATAATTTTGATTACATGAAATTAAAAATCGTTTTCACAAACAAAATCAATGCAGCCAAAATGAGAACACAGAAAACTGGGAATTTTTTGCAGTAAGTTTTTCTGATAAAGAAACAACATAGACAACGGTATAAAAACAGGAGCTTTTCCCCAATTGACAAAGGTTCAAAGTATATGAAGTTTTCAGAAGAAGGAATCAAAACTATCAATAGTCATATAAAATGCTCAAAATCACCAATAACTAGAGAAATCTAAATTAAAACAACTTTGAGTTGCCACCTTACATTCAACAGATTGGTTAAGATAACAGAAAAAGAAAAAAAATGGCAAATGCTGGGAAGATAGGTATACTAATGCACTATATGGGGAGCTGTTGACTGGTTCAAGCATTCTGCAGAACAATAAGGACTATGTCCAAAGGACTATAAAACTGTGCATACCTTTTAACTAAGCAAAACCACTATGAGGGCTATATCCCAAGGAGATCAAAGGAAAAGGAAAAGGAGCCATATGTACAAAATATTTATAGCAGCTCTTTTTTTCTTTGTTTGTTTGTTCATTGGTTGGTTGGGCAATGAGGGTAAAGTGACTTGCCCAAGGTCACACAGCTAGTAAGTGTCAAGTGTCTGAGGTCAGATTTGAACTCAGGTCCTCGTGACTCCAGGGCTGGTGTTCTATCTACTGCACCACCTAGCTGCCCCCATATAGCAGCTCTTTTTATAGTGTTAAAGAGTCAGAAACTAAGGGTATGCTCATCATTTGGGGAATGGCTGAACAAATTATGGTATATAACTGTAATGGAATGATATTGTGCTGAAAGAAATGATGAAGAGAAACTTGGGAAGACATATGAATTGGTGCAAAGTGAAGTGGAAGAATAAGGACAAGCTATGAAGTAAGCAATATTGTTAAGAGTAACTTAATAACTCTGATTAACACAAGGATCTACCGCATTTCCAAAGAACTCATGATATAAAATGCAATCTATCTCCAGAGAGGGAACTGATAATCTCAGTGTGCAGATTGAAGCATTTTCCCCCCTTTCTTCATTTTGTTTTCTTTTCCCCCTTAAGAGCAGGGCTAATTAGAAAATGTTTTTCATGATTTCATATGTATAATGGCTATCTTATTTCTTGCCTTCTCAAAGGATGGAGAAAGGGGTGGGTGGAGGTAGGGAGAGAATTTGGAATTAAGCATAAAAATTTAATTAAATTTTTAAAAAATAGAAAATTTAATCTTTTAAAAGTTTATTTTTTTTAAATTAAAAAATCTAAAGCTTCAAAGAAATTAAGTGCCCAATTATAGGTGTGTCCCCCAAGGTTTTTAGCTGGACTCTCTTTTCTTTTCCTTCTATACTCTCTTGCTTAGTATTGGCTCCTATGAGTTCACTTATTGACTCTATTTAAATGATTCCCAGGTCTATATATCCATCCATAGTCTCTCTCCTGAATACCAGTTTCCTAACAACAGCTGACATTTGCACATTTTGAACTGGATTATCATATACATCTCCTTATCTTTCCCAGAAAACTCCTCTTTTCTAACTCCCTTATTATTGTTAAAGGAGGCTACCACCCTCCTAGTCACCCAGGTTTGAAACCTCACTTCTCATTCATCTTCATATCTACTCTACTGTCAACTCTTGTTATTTTTACCTTTACAACTTCATAGTTGATTCCTTGTGTACACTCACACAGCCACAGGCCCTTATCACCTTCAGCCTGCAAAAGTCTTCTAAAAGTTCTCCCTGCCACAAATCCCATCCATCCTGGCCAAGGCATTTTTCTAAAGCATAGTTCTGACATGTCCCTCCCAAGTTTAACAAATCCCAATGGCTCCAGATTAATTCTAGGATCAAATATAAATTTCTGTGTTTGGAATGTAAAGTCCTTCACAATTGAAAACCTTCCTACCTTTCCAATCTTTTTATGCTAGGTTTGCCTCCATGTATTCTAGGTAGGGCCAGCTCACTGATCTCTCAGTGGATATTGCTATAGTAGTTGCTGCTTCAGTTGCTACAGGATGGCCCAATTATGTTGTGTTTATGGAATCTTCCTCTTGGATCTGTTTGGCTTGCCTGTCACTGATTGATTGAATGCCAAGTGAGTTTCTGTAATAGGTGTTCAAAAAGCATTTGTTGAACAAATTGTTGATAAATGTTATGCCATTACAATTTACTCACAGTGTCCTGTCCTATGAATAGAACACCATCTATTCCCTTTAGATTACTGTGTTTATTTCTTGAAATTCTTTCAGATTCTCTGGGTCTTTTGAGAGTTATTAGACAGTACCTATGCATATCAGTGGATTTGATCTGGATCTGAATCATCACTACCTGTGCCATTTAACCACCAGTGGGTTTTCTAAGGACAATGCCTGACACATAGGGGTGCTTCATAAATATTTGCTGATGACTTATCATTCAGTGTAACATTGGGCAAGTTCACCTAACTTCTCTGGGTCTTATTTTACTCCATTGTAAAATGAAAATATTGGATTAGATGATCTATAATTTAAGGTGCCTTGCATCTATGAATTTAATAGCTTATGACCTTTTAAAAAAAGTTACTATTGCTGTTACCCTTGTCTCAGTTTGCCATTAAATAGCAAGTTTTTTTCTTAAGTCAAGGCTTAAATTCAAGATTTTTGTAGCTAGCTTTAAGGGTTTTAAGATCAGTCATAACCAATTGATATATTTCAACATTTCAGTTTACTTTATTGTGACAGCAACAGAGCATTAGTGGGGCAATTCTAGCTAAAAAAAATTGTGATTGGAACCCAAGAGAGGAAAGATAAGATATATGCCTTGAGCAGAAGGGGATGGGTAGCATGTTGTAATGTAGTGAATGCACTTGGAGTCTATAAGTTCTGTGACTAAGTCTTGGCTCATGGTGATCAGGGCCTTCAAAATGAGTATAATTGATTGCCTGATCATAATTTCTATTTGTGATATCCTGGAAAAAATCAAATTAACCTATATGAACCTCAGTTTCTTCATCTGTAAAATGAAAATGATATTTAGAGTACTTGGCTTACCTCATTATTGTGAGGAGATCCTTTTGTAAACCTTAAAGCCCTATATAAATAGGGCTCATTTTATTTTTACATTTCCTAGTCCTCTTGTCCAGTATGTACCCATGCATTCCAACTGCCTAATTCATATCAATTTTTTCTAAGACTTTATCTAAAATCTGCAGATTCTATAAAGCCTTCTTTGATAATGGCGCCCTTTCTTCCTAAACTTTGGCAGAGTTTAATCTTGCTATCATCCATTTGACTCTTCCTTTTGATATCCCTTTTGCTGCTCCTCTATGCCACCATTTATATTTTTGGTTGTTATTTAACTTGCTCTGAGATTGTCTTGTCTTACCTTCCCAACTAATGATAATAGTACATAGCTGTAAACAACTTTCAGGTTTAGAGTGTCTTAAATATATTATTACCCCTTTTGAATCTTATAACCAACCTATGAAATAGGTAGGTGGTGTAATAGATAGGGTACTAGATCTGGAAGACATAAATTCAAATCCTGCCTTAGGCAATTTACTAGTTATATAACCCCAACCAAGTTACCTTGGTTTACTTCTCAGGGTTGTTGTGAAGATAAAAATGAGATGTTTATAAAGTGCTTTGCAAAATTTAAAATGCTATGCAAATGATAGATATTAATATTTATTTTTATTATTATCACCCCAAATTTACAGATAAGAAAATATAAGATCAGAGAAGTTAAATTACTTCTTCAAGTTTCCAGACTCTAAACTTAGTGTTCTTTGTACCATGGGATTGTCATTGTTCTTGAGTCATTTCAATTGTGTCCAACTCTTCATGACCGCATTTGGGGTTTTCTTGGCAAAGACATTATAATGATTTGCCATTTCTTTCTCTAGCTCATTTTACAGATGAGAAAACTGATGCAGACAGGGTTAAGTGGTTTGTCTAGGGTCACACAGCTAGTGAGTATCTGAGACCAGATTTGAACTCAGGTTTTCCTGACTCTAGGCTGAACACTCTATCTACTGCATCACCTAGCTACCCTATCATAGGACTAGAGATAAAAATTTAGAGCTGTAAATAAGCTTTGAGGTCATCTAGTCCAATCTGTTTCATTTTATAGAATTGGAAATTAAAGCTCAGAGAGGTGACTCTTAGCTCAAGGTTATTCTCCTCACCAGTCCAAAATATTTTGTCTAGATAGTGTGGTCCCTTATATAAAGTAGAGGCTCAGTCAACACGTTCTCATTTCTTTATTATTTGTCCAGCGATCATCACATGCTGCTCCCTTCTCCACAGGTTGTTCCTATTCTCAATTAAATTCAAAATTCAATCCGCAAACACTAATTAAGTACCTGTTATCTTGAGTTGGCATCTGGATACATGAAAACATTCCCTGGTTCCAAGGAACTCGAATTCTACTGGAAACCCCCTTATTATGGTTTAATCGCTCAGGTAGGTTACTTTGCATAATCAGAAAAAAAACCCCAGTTTTTTGGATCAAATTAAGACATAGGGACTAGACCTGTGATTTCATTGATATAGAGAACTTGCAGATGAGCAAATTGGTCCTGTCAATACAGGTTGGCACTTCCTCTGCAATTTATACTCTTAGCTGACTAAAACAGAGGTGGGAAACACTATTGAATGTGGTCCACAACATTACCAAATGTGTATGAACCAGATTAAAATGCAATTAAGAAATCTTTAACAAAATAAAATAAATACAATAAAATGTAGATAACATCATATTTTGAAACTAAGTCAATATACAGCTGAACCCTTATGTAAAATTTAGTGATACTCTGCCCCCACTTCTATTTAAGTTTAACTCCACTGAACTAGAGCATTGAGAGGTTAAATGGCTTGCCTAGAGACATGTAGCCAGAATTTGTCAGAGGGTACACTTGAACCCAGGTCTTCCAGGTTTTGAGGCCATCTATACCATTGTTGCTGTTGTTGTTGTTGAGTCATTTCAATTGTGCTGAAATATTTGTGACCTCATTTGGAGTTTTCTTGGCAATGATACCAGATTGGTTTGCCATTTCTTCTCCAACCTTTTTCCAAATGAGGAAACTGAGGCAGACAGGGTTAAGTGACTTGCCAAGGGTCACATATCTAGTAAGTGTCTGGGGCCAGATTTGAACTCAGGATGATGAGTATTCCTAACTCCGGGCCCAGTACTTTAAACACTGTGTCACCTAGCTGACCTGCCACTATACCATGTTGTCTTTACAGTTATACCTTTAAAATAAACTTTTAAAAAACACACCTAAAAACAGTCAAACTAATTTGTGTGTATATGACTGTGACTACATAGAGCAAGCTGTACATAAACCAACCAACATATTGGCTTGTGGGTAGGAACCTATTTGACTTTGTACTATCTTCCTGCATTTATGCATAGGGTGGGGAAAGGAGTAGAGAGAGATGGGGAAGATATGGGTAATCAAATCTGAGGAAGGACTTTAAAAGAGTAAAACCCACAGGTTTTCCATAGAACAGTTGCCTCAAAGTATTACTTTGTTTTCAAACATGGTTCCTTATTCAGTGCATGAAGATTATATTTTAGTGTTTTCCCAAGTTTATTTTCCTGTCTCTCACCTTCTTTGAAATACATTTTTACAAGCCTTCCCAGTCCCAAGAAAAGGTTGTGTATTTGCAGGGGAAATCGAAAGTGTTGCACTGACACCACTCTCCCAGCATGCATAACTTTTCAGGTGAGAAATTATTTGACACTTTTATGGTCAACTTTTCCCATCAGCAAGAAAAATTTGCTTTCCCTTTGTTTCTAGGAAAAATTATTTGGTGGGCACACACCAAGCCACACTTCCTGGCACTGTACAAATACGTTTTTGGTAAATTTGACCCAGTAAGAAGACTATTGGTTTATGGAAAAGATGAGAACAGAAATGATTTATTCTCTGATTTTCAACATGCTACTGTTAAAAATTCTGCATATTCAGAGCCAGACACATTTAGAACTTTATACTTTTCTCAACCATTGCATCCGTTTATGGCCATAGGACAAATAATCAACTCTGGTTTTATGCATTGCGTATAATGCACATTGCAAATTTTGAGTTTGAATAGTTTAAAAGCACTATAAAATGTCAGCGATTATATTCTTAATTTTTGCAGGCAATTCATATTCAATGAATGGTAAAGAACAGTGCTGTGTTCTGTTTAAACTTGTAGCCTCATTCTACTGCTAACTCTTCAGCCTTGTGACTTGCCAAGAGCTACCTAGGAACTGATTTCCTGATTTGTCATTTACTCCTCCACTGTCTAGCAGAGCTTGCATCTCACGCCTAACACTAAGAGATACAAGTGAGTGGGATGATAAATCTACAGTGTATGTATTCTCTACAGTACTTTAAAGAAGCCAACATATGTATCTATATCTAAGTATCAGATCTGACCTGGAGGAAATAATGATGATAATCTGCATGTGATTTGGGCTGTTCCATTAAAAAGAATTTTCAAATTTTGTACTTATAACATGAAAAATTGCTTTTAGTAGCATTTGATTTCTACTGCCAAATACCTTGTTCATTTTTAGTTTTTGTCATATAGGATAGAATTAATGTCAGAGAATTATGAGAAAATTCTAGTCTTTGGCATTCTTGGAGTCTGATAGGACTACAGTAATCAGTGGAGTTTGTAAATTGTTTTAATGCACAAATATAAACTAGATACAATTTTATGTTTCTTCTATTTTGTTTTCAACTTGAAATCGCTTTCATTTAAATAGTGAAATTTATATGACAACAGATTTTAGGGCTCAGTGGAGCAGAAGAACATATTGACTGTCACAGAATTTCCAGCTTGGAGAGTAGGAATTAAAATGGTCCTACTGCCAACACATTTGCAATGAAAATCTCTCCTACACGTGGACCATCAGGGGTATATAACTTAGAGTGATTCTTTTTAGTAGTCAATATGCACCATTAAATCAAGAGAAGGTTCTATCTCCATCTCTCTTCTCCATCTTTGTTAGTTAAAAAATATGTGGAATACACATATTTTTAAATGGCCAAAGACATGTCTTAAATATGGAGCAGGGACTTCTAGCATTATAGCTATCACTATGTCTTCTCATGAGTATTTCTCAACTAAATTTCTAGTCTGCAAATAGCTAAAATGTCACGGTGGGATGGTCTGAAACAGGCTTGTTTTACTAGAGTAAGTTAGTCTAAAGGGGTATAACTGGAAATAAGTAAGTAACAAGATGAAATAGAGCAAAGGGAAAATTAGGCTGAACATCACACCAAAGTTCTTAATAGAGAGAACTATTAGACTGTGAAATAGCCTTCCAAAGGCAGTGGTAGAAGTCATTACTTGAGTCATTTAAAACTAGACTGGACCACAGCTTTCCAAAATACAGTATACTATAGGGATCAAACCTACATTAACTGTAAAAGGAGGTAGATGATCTAATAGTCCCTTCTTTCTCACTGAGTACTATGATTGTACTGATTTTATGTGTCTCCATCTATGGTATATAATCTTCCATCATTTTATGTTGCTTCTTGGTAGCAATTTGAACAAACTAATCTAATGCAGGATTGCATTGAGTTAGTGTGTCTCGGAGGAGGCTAAAATGAACAGTAAACTCAACATAAAAGAACAAACCAGAGCAAGTACAAGCTAAATAGGTTCCCTGCTAGGTTTCTAACTGTATGCTTGGATACATTTGTCCAGAGTTTTGCCCAGGGAAAACAACTCTCACCCTTGTGTTCTGGCCTCATTCCAACATGGATAACTGCATTCTTCCCTCCTGTTGTTTCAATGGGGATTAAGTATTAATTTTCATTTCCTTTCTCAAATGGTTTCCTGGGATGCTGTTATGTGGCTGTTAAACAAGTTGCCACATTTCATCCCTAAAGACAGCTAACTCCATGCTGACAGTGGGCAGCCAGGTCCCTGGGAAGGGTTCATGTATCAGTTTCTTACCAACATTCTTAGAGGAGAGGAACAAGAGGAAATGACAGTTGTAAAAAGTACGTTACCATTAAGGGTAACTTGCCATTGAAAGGCTACCAAGGGATGTTGTGACAATGTGCATTTTTAGAATGAAGACAGATAAGTAATCTCTCCTGGATCACTTAAATGCTCACCTGGTTGAAAATAGGGTATTGAGGCAAGTAACCTGTTGAGGTCCCTTTCAGTTATTCATTCCATGACAACAGAAAATAAAGATAAGCAAAACTAAGATGTCACTTTGCTTTACCCTTACACATTTTCCATGACTATATTTACATAATGTATAGGACTAAGTGTTGACTAAGGAACTAGGTCATGTTTTAAGTATACAGCTGCTATGGGGCAGCAGATTTTCCCTCCCTATCACACCTGTTTCTCTTCCATTCTGTGTTGCTCATTCATTTGAAAATACTATCCCACAAAATGAGGTAGATCATTGAGCTTAATTGCACTAATTCTAATATCTGTTTCCTTTCTCTTTGTTTTACCTTCTTTTTCTCAACTCACTGCTCACATGTTACTGAAGTGTGAAAATACAACCCAAGTGAAGAGAGAAGTGTTTTGTCACATAGTTCTAGCCTCTTCCTTATGCTGGCATCATTTTCACTACTACACTTAAGCAAATGTGTCAGCTTTTACATTCAAATATTTTATGGCAAAGAAAAAGGAAATTTATTAGAAGACTAAAGGGTTTATACTGAGAAAAGTAGTTTTCTTATTATCATTCAAAAATCTGCTTATTGACATAATTGTTAATGCAACATGGGTTTTCACGGAATCATTTTTAAAAGTGCTGGTTTCAAGGAGTGGTTGTCTCCAGGCACAGAGGTGCCATAAACAGACTGAACAGCAACTTGAAAAATGAGTGAAATTACTTCTGATTAAAAAGAACAACAACAGCAACAACTGGTGATTTCTTGTTAGGTAATCAGTGAACTTTGAAAAAGGGATGATTGGGATCTCAGTAGGGCTTTCCTTTAGGATGAGTGGCCCTTTGTAAATATGAGATATTTTTAATTGACATCATCCAGAAGGTGGAAAAATCCACTTTATTCCTTGAGTGAAATATGTTGAAAGTCTAAGTAGTTTGCCATGTGAATGACATGTGTTTTTTCCCCCCTTAAATGCCACACTTTGTAATTACTAGGTAAGAATTCACAGCATCACAAAGGTCCTGAGGGGTGGGCATAGAGACTTTCACACAAAGAAGTTCAGGACATATGTTAATCGGGATTATTGATTCAAATCTATTCTAATTATAATCGAAATATAATTTCATGCAGAAACAGTTGATTTTAAAATAAATCCAATGAGATCTATTAGACTTAGAGGTAAATGATTAATGTTTTATCTTCAAATGGGATGCTTTTTATTTTCAGGAAAACAATGAGGGCACCTTCTGGAGGAGTGTCTATCAGGTGGCACCAAACAATTAACCCAAAGAAGCTCCAAGTTAAGCTCAACTGGAGGTCCTTCACTCCTGCTATGACACTATTAACCTTAGCTTTGAACACAACTATCGTCCCTTTTTGTGAGATAGAAAAATAAGCACAAACCCAAAATAATACCTCCTACATCACAGGCACAAATACTAGTTAAAATAATTTGTCAGTCAGTAAAGAATTTGACATATAGACCTACAAAAGTGTGCCCGTTTCTGCTATTGGATTTTTAAAAATGCCAGTTCTTTAAAATGATTGATTAAAAGGCAAGGATGTGGGTTAGTTTTATTTATTTATTTTTACATTTAGCTAAAGATGTGATACCTTTGCCCATGCTCCGTAACCCAAAGCAAGGAGGAGGTGAAGGTAATCAAAATTAAGGAATCCCTAAGAAACAATGAATATGTAACCGAGTCTCTTTCTGGATTCTAGCATCACCCACCCTTTCTGACATATCTGTTAGAAGAGAAAATGGACTGGAATTGATGAATAAGATCTATTCTCAGTCGGGCTTTTGGATTTTTCTCTTAAGCTCACAGGAGTAAAGGGCATTGAGTTTAGGAGTCTTTCCAAGCTCACGAGCTGGAGAGCGAACCGCTGACCAACATCTGGTAGTAGGTTCTCCCTCCTTCAAGCTGCAGTATATTCAAGGTTTCTCTTATCCTCCTGTTCGCCTTATCTGACAACATCTCTACATTCATGAAAAACGAACGCCACCGGGACAGTCATCGGAATGCCACTCATTCATAAAACCAAATAAAACCTGCAGATAGGAATAAATCATTAGCCCCTGAGCAGAGCTGGAGATGGTTGGCTATGGGGAGGTGTGAGCCTCCTGGGTTTTGCGAACAGTAGTTAGCCTTATCCCATCCCTGAACACCTCTACCCTAAATTCCTTTCCTTTACATATCCCCCACCCAGCATACACACACACACACACACACACACACACACACACACACACACACACACACACACACACACACACACACACACACACACACTGTCCCTGTCCCTCCACTATGTCTCCAAAAGAACCATAGGAACTGGTCTCTCGCTCCAACTTTTGTGGGCTGCGTCCCTCCCGGCGCCTGGACATCACTCCCCCCTCGCCTCTCCCCGGGGGACCAGCGTCTCCTCTCGAGCTAGCCCCTTACCGTGCACTGAAGGCAACTCCTGCTTGGGGCTGGTGCTGGCAGCGGCTGCGGCTGCTGCTGCTGCTGCTGTTGCTGCTACTCCCGCTGCTCCTGGGCTCAGGCGGCTCATGGTTTGTTCTCCGCATCCGACACAAAAGCAGCAGCGCCCGGCTTTGTCCTTTCCAAATCCAAAGGGGGAACTTAGTTTGCCCCTGAAATGGCCAAGTTGTGTGAGCTGCTTCCTGTCAAGAGCGTCCCCTCCTTCCCCGCTGCTAGCTGGACTGGGGCCCGATGGCAGAGCATCAAGGCCTCTGGAATCGGTGGGGAGTGGGGGAAAGGGGGGAGGGAGGGAGAGGTTGAGGAGGGGGAGAGAGGAGGGAGGAGGTTGGAAGAAAGGGAGACTAGAGACCAGGTGGTCTTCCTGGAAGGGGAGGGGAGGGGAAGGGAAAGGAATGGAGCACTTCACAGCCTACTAGCCCTCCTCCTCTCTCCTGCCTTCAGGCAAACCCACTTCCCAAGCACCAGAGCAACTTTCCTTCTTGCCCAGACAAAAAAACATCCTTTCTATTTGAGGCTCTCTGCTGAGATACAGACCGCCTAGCATCTCTCTCTCTCTCTCTCTCTCTCTCTCTCTCTCTCTCTCTCTCTCTCTCTCTCTCTCTCTCTCTCTCTCTCTCTCTCTCTCTCTCTCTTTCTCTCTCTCTCTCTCTCTTCCTACCTTCCTCCCTCCCGCCTTCCCTCCCCCTCCTGCCTCCTCTCTTTCCCTGTCTCCTTTTTCTTTTTCTTCTTTCTGCTGTCTTTTCTTTGAGTGTCTATAAAAAGTCAAGGATTCACGTTAGCTAACTAGAATAGGTGAGGGGCTCTATGAAGCAGTCTTCAGAAGAAGGCAGTGTATTTTTCAGGTTGCTTTGCATCAGTATGAATCCCATTCACTTCCTGAAAAGGTTGGTGTATATTTATATACATAGGTAAATACACACACACACACACACACACACACATATACACATACACATGTATATCTCTTTTAGCGGGACGAGAGGTGAGCGTTAAGGGGCCCTAACTTTGAAGGTGGTTATTGCTTTCGGCACGCCCAGAAGCAGTGAATGAGTTTTGGGGCAAACACTCTAGGGGTCCCCACGCTTAAAGGTGATTGCAGATTGGTGAGGAAGGCAAGGGAAAAGAGGGGGAAAAGAGAGAAAAAAGAGAGGTACGCGCCCAGTGCGCTGCTCTACCCCACAAGCTATATAACTGCTGATCAGAAGGAAACTGGAGGGATCACGCAGAACAGTCTCTGGGTTATACTGGAAGACGCTCTTGTTTCCTAGCAACTGTCATCAATCTTGGGATGGGCTCTTTAAAGAGATCCTATTGGATTAGTCAGAGAGAGAGGCCACACCCCTTCAGGGCTGCTGCTAGTGCTTCCCCCCCCCCCCCCCATTCTCCAAAATTTCTTGGGTGGAAAGAGTATAAAGGAGTGTTGAGTCCTCACCATTCCTTTTCTCTCTCATGCTTCCATACCTCCAGGAAAGGCATTCGTTTTTCTGTAGTCCTTACTTCTGATTCGACAGACTTAGTAAATTCTCTTGATGCTCTTTACCTTCCCTCTTTAAAAGAAGAAAAGAAAAGGAAAAAGAAACAAAGCCATCTTAAAACTGGGCTACAGTCGTGAAGGAGAAAAAAAGGGAAATGACACCTTACAAAGGATTTAACAAAATCGAGATTCCAAAAGCCTCTCTGTCTTTTAAAATCATATTGAACACTTTCAAAGAATCACTAAACTTTTATTATTTTTCTGGTCTATGAAATACTAACATTCTGTATTATCGAAGGGCTCAATGATATGGAGTCAGAGACAATTAAATATAATTCTTTAAATGCTACATTTATTCTTTAATATTTAATGGTAAGTTGTTTAACAACTGCCTTCTTTTGTAATCTAGCCAACACATTTAAACTACAGAAATAATTTTACAGGCTTTTCTTCTAGGGAGCCAAAGGCATTTAGGAAAACATGTTCCTACATATTTCATTATGAACTTCATTGAAACTGCGGAATAAAATAGGACTTAAACGTTATGGACTTACAGGCCATAATTTTGCTTAGAAGAACATTCCTACCCCGCTATTTCAGGAGAGTATTGTGGCCAAAATGAAACAACAATCACCCGCATTTTATAATTCCCGCATATCATTTAACATTTAATGAGCCCCCAAAGAGAAAAAAAATTCTCACTGGACAGACATTTAGTAGTCACAACCCAGGAGGCAATCAATGTAAATTAGACAGATAAGCTGCTAACGCCCAGAAAGTTAAATTGTTTACAAGTATCCAGGCTATGCTAAGTGCTTCATCACCAGTAAAAGGTCAAGACCACAGTCTTTATTTTCTCATAGAATGTACCAGTAAGCACCTAAAGGATCTTGGGCTTTCTTAGATCCTCATCAGATGTGAAGGAGGGCACTAGCCTTTTGGTATTTTTAATCCTTTCTCCCCCAGATCCCCCCTCCCCCTGAAGGAAGGATATTGATAGTCTATCCTAGGAAAATAATTCATGTGAAGTTGAATTACTCACCCCCAAACTAAATTGTTCTAACTCAATTTGGGGAATAGAAGTGGGGCATTGCCCAGAAATGCACTTAGCAGAGGGAATAAGACAATTATCCATCTATCATCAATCCTGGCCTTAAAGAGCTTATTTCCCAAGATGGATGAACTTATTTCTTTTATCTATAGTACAGTATTTTGTGCAGCATAGGTACTATGTGTAATAGAATTGAGTAGAGGGGTCACATGTAGGATTTTGTTTTGGATTGTTAGAGCTGTATCCCATTTTCAGGTTCACTTTCATTCTGGTTTTGAAGATAGCTTTAAGAGTATTCTTTTATTATGATTTAATAATAAAATTTTATTATAATAAATGTTTGATAATAATAATAAAACAAAAAAGAAAATTTAAGAGTATTCTTTAATTATGGTGTTTCACCTTCTCATTTCTACCCCAGTTATTTTTTAAGAGTCTGTAGGGAAAGCCTCTCAACAATTGTCATTGGGGGTTCATCATCAAAGGCAAATAACATGTTTATTAAGAAGACAATTTCCAGTAAAAGAACCAAAATGAAATAGAAAAAAGATGATAATTTCCATGCTTCCTACCCAACACCGAGTATTCTGTTTGTCCTCCATTGTTTAAAAAAAATTCCTTTATCCTAAATATTTTTGCTAGGTAGTGGGTCTCTAAAGCTCTACACATTTCTACCTATTCAACTGGGTCACTCTATTCATTTCCATATCATTTCATTTACTTTTCTGAATTTCCTCTGTCTATCTGTGTTTATTTGGATGATTAAAAATGAGATGAAGTCTCCTAAAGATCATTTAGATCTTTATCACCACGATTTCTGACATGATGCCTCTTTGTGTAGCCTTTCAATTACACTCTTGTTGAAATAATATTGAGGTTTGATTATGTTGTCATCATTCACAGCTCAGAATGTCACAAACAAAATGCCATCCATTCTCCTATTCCTATTCAAGATTACTTAGAGCAGAATCTCAGTAGCAAATCTCTTTCAGCTCAACCTCAAAGCCATTTTTTTTGCAAGTTCTTCCTGTCTTGTCTTAGTTTGTAGTTGTCTTGATCATCTGGTTTGATTTCTCTTAGCTTCATCTGCTCTTTGTACCCTTGTGTTACTAAGTTTCACCTCATTGCCCTTTGCCAAAATGGACCTGTTCAACACTAGACATCTGATACATGAATACATGTATGCACATATATAACACACACATTCACACATGTATATGATACATATTATTATTGTGCATTTCACTAAATTTTATCTTATTGCCCTTTCCCCCAATGGGCCTGTTTAATACTAGAAACTTGATACATGTACATATACAAGCAAATATATAATATGCTAATGTATATATTATGCACACTATATCATTCACAGTATACATTTTATACATGTTTATATTACACATGTCCTTGCAGCCTGGAATGTCAGAATAACATTACAAATTCATCTCCAATTTTCTGACTACCATTGTCCCTTTCTTATTAGGTTGCTGCTTTCCTAGTTATTCTAGTCTAAAGAATTTATGTAATTATGATGGTTCTTCCCCATGGGCATGAATTTACAGGTTTCTAAATATTTTCCTCTTGGATTATCTGCAAATCCTGCTTTAACTACTCTGGCTCTGGCTTATTTTGAATCCTGTTCAACCCCCAGATTTCCTAAATGAAGATGACAATGGTCAACCTTACCTTGAAGATCTTAAGTATTGAAACAAAATTAGCCTTAAAGTTAGAAATTTGGGGTTCACATCTTTTCTCAGCTAACCACTAGTTGGGGAGGTTGGTTAAATTAACCAAGACTCAGTTTCCTCATCTGTAAAATGGGAATAACATGTAAAATTACAGCAAGTAATAACTGTTCTGTTTACCTCCTAGTATTGTCATGAAAGTAAAAATGAGGTCCTATACATACAATGCTTTGTAACATTCCAAAAGGACATTAAAAATGTAAGGTATTATTTATTATTTCATTACATGTGACTCCTATCTTGGGATCAGGGATTTTCAATCTTTTTTAATGTGAAGCTTCCATAAATAATCATTTGGTTGAGTGTTTCCATTCATTCAACATATTTGTTGCATTAATACATGTAGTAAGAGGAATAAAGGAACAAGCAACAATGAACTCTTTAGTATGTACCAGGCAATGTTGTAAGCACTGGGAATACTAATACAAAAAAATCTCTGCCATTAAGGAGTTGACATTCTTTTTTGTTGTTGTTGTTGTTTTATTTTTATTTATTTATTTATTTTTTTATGGGGCAATAAGGGTTAAGTGACTTGCCCAGGGTCGCACAGCTAGTAGGTGTCAAGTGTCTGAGACTGGATTTGAACTCAGGTCCTCCTGAATCCAGGGCTGGTGCTTTATCCACTGCACCACCTAGCTCCCCCCAGGAGTTTATATTCTAATAAAGGGACTGTATATATATGTAAGACAATCCCTTCTGTGGAGGAGCATACAGTCTTATTGGAGAGACAAGGTATATAATATATAATTATTGACACCATGTAATCAGGTCTCAGTTCTTCAGGCTTGTCCAATATACTCTGCTGGTTGCTAATTCTAATGGAGATTTGGTCAACCTGTTTCCATAAATGCTCAATGGAAGAGATGGGATCCTTTGCCTTCCTCATCCAAAACAGCAAGTATTCCATTTCCTGTTAGGTTACTGTGAAGTGACAAAAGCCTTTTTTAATTGGCTGCTGACCCAGAACTGAATTTGAATACAAAAGTCTTGAGCAAATGAAAGCTCTCTCTCTCTCTCTCTCTCTCTCTCTCTCTCTCTCTCTCTCTCTCTCTCTCTCTCTCTCTCTCTCTCTCTCTCTCTCTCTTTCCTGGTGGTAAAGAGGCGGGGAAAAGCCTCCAAATAGGAGGGGGTAGGGTATATTGATTCAACAACAGTTACTATGTGGCAGTGAATGCATCTTAACACCTGTTTTCGTTTCTTGTCAGAAGTGTTTTTCTTCATCTTCGATGACTAAATATCAGAGATTAAATAGAGCAGGTTATGCCCTTGTTAGCTTTGAAAGGCCTCCAGTTGTTGGACCTATAGTGGCTCTTCTGACTTTTATGATACACAGTATATTTTCTTCCATCATTTACTTTTTTTTTTTTTTTTTTGCAGGGCAGTGAGGGTTAAGTGACTTGCCCAGGGACACACAGCTAGTGTCAAGTGTCTGAGGCTGGATTTGAACTCAGGTCCTCCTGAATCCAAGGCCAGTGCTTTATCTACTGTGCCACCTAGCTGCCCTCATCATTTACTTTTATTCTCCTAATTTACCACCTATGGTGTTTGTAAACATCCCATCATAGTGTTATTGAAGAGCATTCAATGAGGAATCAAGAGATCTATGTTTCTTTACTGGATCTATCACCAACTTCCTCCGTGACCTTAACAAAGTAATTTAATCTCAGATTCACAGAATTTCAGAGTTGGAAATGATCCTAGAAAATAACTAGTTCAAACTGTTCCTAAATAGGAACCACCTCTACAAACCCCTGCCCAGAAGGTGGTCAGTCAGGCTCTGCTTGAGGATCTGGAGGCAACTCACTCCATTTTTGAACTGCTTTAATTAAAATTTTTCTATTACACTTATCTTAAATATATCCTAATTTCCACCTCTTTCTCCAACTTCTGGCCTTTGATCCCAAGCAGAGCAATTCTAGTACCTCTACCATGTGTTAGCCCTTTAAATACTGCAAGGCTGCAGTCACCTGCTTCTCCTCTCCACCACCAATAGTCTTCTCCTTTTCTCAATCCTCATTCTTCTTGACATCTCTGCAGCCTCTGACACTGTCAATCGTTCTCTCCTCCTTGATAGTATCTTTTCTCTAGATTTTTGAGACACCTCTCTGTTCTGGTTTTCCTCCCACCTATCTTACCACGCAGTCTCCTTTGCTGGATTTTCCTTCAGATCATGTCCTCTAACTGTAGGTTTTTCTTAATTCTGTCCTAGGTCCTCTTCTTTTCTCCCTCTATACTACTTTACTTGGTTATCTCATCAGCTCCCATGGATTTAATTATCATTTCTATGCACATGATTCTCAAATTTACCTATTCTGCTCCAATCTCTCTTTTAACCTCCAATCTCATATCTGCAACTGCCTTTCAGACATTTCAAACTAGATGCTCAGTAAAACATCTTAAAATAAATATGTCCAAAACAGAATTCATTCCCTCTCCCACCCAAACTTTCCTATTAGTGTAGAGATAAATACCATTCTCACAGTCCCTTAGGGTCCCAACACAGGAGTCATCCTGGGTTCCTCACTTTCTCTCATCACCTATTATTGCCAAAATCTGCTAATTTCTGATTTCACCTTTGCAACATCTTTTGAATACAGAGGCATTGACAATTCAGTTTCCAGATGACTGCAATAAAGCAAATATTGCAATAAAGTGAGTCACATGAATATTTTTTGTTTCTCAGTGCATATAAAAGCTATGTTTACATTATGCTGTATTTTACTAAGTATATAATAGTATTATGTATAGTATTTTATTTTATTTATAGTATAATATTTTAGTATTATTATGAATAGTATTATGCCTAAATATATGTGTACATATTTATATTATATATACCCTAATTAAAAATACTTTGCTGCCAAAATGATATCATCTGAAACTTCAATGAATCATAATTGTTTTTATTTGTGGAGGGTCTTGCCTTGATATTGATGACTGCTGACTGATCTGGGTGGTGTTTGCTAAAGGATGGGGTGGCTATAACAATTTCTTAATAAGACAACAATGAAGTTTGTCACATTGATTGACTCTTCTTTTCATGATATTTTTCACTGTAGCATGAGATGATGTTTGATAGCATTTTACCCATAGTAGAACTTCTTTCAAAATTGAAGTCAATACTCTCAAACCCCGCTACTACTTTATCAAATAAGTTTAATACTCTTTGATATTGTTGTGTCTCAGGGAATAGGGGGGCTTGAGGGGAGACACACACACACAGACACAGAGAGAGAGAGAGACAGAGAGTCAGAGACAGAGACAGAGAGAGACAGAGAAAGGGAGAATGAGACAGAGAGAGACAGACAGGGAAAGATGGATGGGGGACCCATCAGTAAATGGAGCAGTCAGAACATATATAACATTTATATTATTTAAGTTTGTCTTCTTATATGAACACAGTTTGTAGCAGCATAAAACAATTAAAATAGTAACATAAAACATCACTGATCACAGATAACCATGACAGACAGAATAATATAATTAAAAAGTTTAAAATATTGTGAGAATTACCTAAACAACTCTAGTTCATGAAATCAATGTTCATTTCACACACAATATATCCTATATATAGTACATATATGTAGTATATATATGCTATATGTATATGTGTGTATACATATATATTTCACAAAAACTGATATTCATTCATATATGTAGCCTATATGTAATATGATATTATGTATATAAGGGACAATTGATATATATAATCACATATATCTCCATATATATTTAATTCCCATCATTTGTGATAGGTATGTTTATGGGAGCTCTTTTACTGAATCATTGCTCCTCAGGGAAATAGAGGGTTAGGTTCTTGTGAGCCTTTGGTCGCAATATTTACTTTAGCACTTTCAGAGACAGCCTTACATACAGATCAGCAAATTTCTTCTTTCTTTTTCTGGAAATACCATGGTGTTGATTCATCAACATTGAAAACACGGCCAATAGCACTATAACTCATGACAGAATGAAACTTAGTTAACATACATATTTTTCCATAAGTAACATCACAGCATTCTTGTACTTAGTAACACTAGAAAGCACTTCAACCCTATTCTTGGGGGCCATTTTAAACAGCAAAATCCCAAGCAAGAAGCAAAACAAAAATGTAAAAAATGTGGCACTAATTAGCTTGGTAAAAGGACACTTGGAGAGATGAGACAAGAAGGCAAAACATTATCTTCTTCAGCCTCAGCTGGGAATTTCAGCTTGGGTGAAAAATTTTTTGCATAGTACATGAATGACCATGAAAGTGTCATGACCATTAATTTTAATGATTAGTCAATTTTACTAATAGAAAATCTGAAAATAATAAGGATTTACTTAGTTTCCTTCTGAGAAGCTATATGCTGAATGTTTTCTTATAGATGAAATATAGTCTTCCAATATTTTTAAGAACTTTACATCATTCATTAAATTTGGGAAAGTCAAATGGTATGTCTGGCTGGCTATCTATGTATCTATGTATCTATCTATAGCCATATTATATATATATATATTTATATGTGTGTGTGTGTATTTATACTTCCAAATGAGTTTGATAGTATTGGGTGAAATCCCAGGAAGACTAGATAAGACACTTAGACTTTGCTTAGTCAATCTTCTTTGAGTAATCCCTTTTGAAAGTAAATCAGATAAGTAAGAAAATGAAAATTAGATCTGTAATTGTAGTCTTTTCATTTGTCCTAAAATATGTGGGTCCTAAGCATTGCTCCTCCATTCATTTAGATTGTGCATTTACTGGACAGATCTAATCTATATAGCTCCTCAATTTAGGTAGCTGTCAGCTGTTAAATTATAATAATGCTTATTAAAAATGATAAGATTGAAACCAACCACTGACCAGGATTCAGATACAGACATTGCTCATGTGACAAAGCATAACTAAGTTCATATATGACATAGTGGATTCTAAATAACCTGGAAGACATCAGATGTTCAAGAATATCCAAAGTTAACCTTAATCTTTAAGGATAGAACACATCTGCTTAGAGAGATGCTTAGACATGGACATGCTTTTTCTTCATAGTAGCCATAACAGTGAGATGGCAGTCCAACCAAGGAGAACAGAGAGAATGTCCCTATCAGTCCAGAGGCATAATGGCATGATAGATCTTAAATCCAAGGCCATGGAATCAAATCCTGGCTCTTCAACTTAACAGTAATGTGACCTAGGTCATTACATCACATCTCTGGGCCTCAGAACTCTTTCTTTGTAAAATGAGACGGTTCAATTGCAGTTCTAGAATTCTTTCAACAGGCAACAGAGAGTCTGTCAGTGGCAAGAATTTGAGAAATGAGCAAATTTGAAAACTTCAGCTGAGGCTGAAGTTCAGAAAGCTCAGAATCTTGAGGAGGCTGGACAGCAGCAGTAAGAAGAATAGAAGAACAAATAATTGGTCATACTACAACAAGAATTGATATTTAAAGTGAATCCTATCCACAAGTACTAGATTATGAAAGTAAAGACCAGCATGCAGTCCTTAAACTTAGCAGTTGTTTCCAGTGGATGCTAATGTTTTGTTCGTTTGTTTGTTTTTGAGGGGCAAGGAGGGTTAAGTGACTTGCCCAGGGTCACACAGCTAGTAAGTGTCAAGTGTCTGAGACCAGATTTGAACTCAGGTCCTTCTGAATCCAGGGCTGGTGCTTAGCCCACTGTGCCAGCTAGCTGCCCCTTGGATATTAATGTTAAGCTATAGATTCTGGGATTTGAATGTGCTCTTTCCTTGTGGGATGAATAGGAATGCCTTATTTTAGGTCAAAGGTCTTTTTATGCTTCACCATTAGGTTATGGAGAAAACATATTGCTATAGATTATCTTTGCTGTGCCTCAATACTGAAGACACTACTTTCATCCATTCTCTGTAATGAAATCATTCTGATGTCTATACTAGATTTAGTTTAATCTAGCCAGGTAGCCACTTTGTATCAACCACCTGTTGGCCATTAATGTAGGTCATAATTCTCCTAACATAATTTTAAACATGGTGCAATTTATTAAGTCTAAACTTTTTTATTTAAAACAAAAGAGAAAATAAAGATGCTTAAATTTATGGGGGAAAAGAGTCTTTATGCTCTCTTTCAAGTCCAAATCCTATCATTTCATTTTATCTTACACATGGGCTGCTAGGTAGCACAGTGGAGAGTACCAGGAAGACTCATTTTTGTGACTGCAAATTCATCTTCAGACACTTACCAGCTGTTTGACCTTGGGCAAGTCTTTTAACCCTGTTTGTCTCATTTTCCTCATCTGCAAAATGAGCTGGAGAAGGTAATGGCAAATCACTACAGTATCTTTGCCAAGAAAACCCCAAATGGTGACACAAAGAATTGGACACGACTGAAAAATGACTCAGTAACAACAAAACTTCTTGGTTTTCTCCAAACAATGTCTTTTGCTACTTCAGTTATTGTCCTCATCTTCCTGATCTTTTTCCTCTACCTTGACTCTGCCTCCAAAATGAGGGAATAAATGTTTGTTGACTGATAAGGTACTACTTTAATTTTTTTTCTCTTTTTATCCCCAGGACTTAGCATAGAGCCTGCTACATATTAAGCATTTAAGAAATACTCTATTTATCATTATCTTTTTTTGTAAAACTGGGTTTCCATCTCAACAAGCCTGGGAGTGCAATTACTAATTACAGGCCCAATCCCACCTTGGCTCTCCATAAGTCCCTCCTTGGGACTCACCATATTAGATTGGTGACAATGGGGACACCTGATTGGTTTAGCCCACTGCAGCTCAGGGCTTGTAAACTCAGCTTCTCCACTAGTATGGATTAAAGGTGTGAGCCACCATGCCCAGCCTTTATTTTCATAGTCACACAGCAAATAAATATCTGAGGCTGAACTTGAAAATAGGTCTTTCTCCCTAGAGAACCATAAAAATTTGGAGTTAGGTGAAAAGCCTGGGGTCGTGCAGTGGGTGAGTGTCTTGTGTCTAAGGTCAGATTGGGGCTGGGGTCCTCTTGGGTACAGGGTGGATGCTTTGTCCACTGTGTCACCTAGCTGCCCCATGATGACATCTTTAGGGCAAAATTGAGGGGTGAAAGGAATACTCTGGGGGAGGGGGAAGGGCAGAGATAGCATGGGGGTGAAATCCCACATGAAAGAAATAGGAAAGTACTTATGGAGTGGGGGAAGAGATGGGGGAGGAGCAGGGCAGTAAATGAACTTTACACTTATCACAATAGGCTCAAAGACCTTAATCTCATCAGAATTGGTTTAAGGAGGGAATAACATACACACTCAATTGGGTAGAATAATATATCTAATCCTGCAGGAAAATAGGAGGGCAAGAGGGAGGGGCAAAAGAAGGGAGGGCAGATTGGCATAGGGGAGAGTCAGAAGCAAATCCCTTTAGAAGAGGGATAGGGTAAAACAAGATAGATAATAGAGTAAATATCATGGGGAAGGGAATAGGATGGAGGGAAACAGTTAATAGTAATTGTGAAAAAGAGAAAAGGAGAAACCAAAGGAATGTCCATCAATTGTGGAATGAATAAAGAAGCTGTGGTATATGATTGTAATGGAATATTATTGTGCTATAAGAAATGACAAGCAGGATGATTCCAGAAAAACCTGGAAAGACTCATATGAACTGATGTATAGTGAAGTGAGCAGCACTGGGAGGACATTGTGCACAGTGACAGCAGTATTGTTCTATGAGAAATTGTGAATGACTTAACTACTCTCAGCAATACAATGATCTAAGACAATCCTAAGGGACTAACGATGAAGCATACTATCCACTCCCAGAGAAAGAACTGATGTTGATTGAACACAGACTAAAATTTAAAAAAAAGAGCACTTGTGGATTGTATATATGTAACCTATATCAGATTGGTTTCTGTCATGTGGAGGGGTGAGGAAAGGGAGGGAGGGAGAAAAATTTAACTCTAAATCTTATGAAAATGAATGTTGAAAACTACCTTTACATGTAACTGGAAAAAATAAAATAAATATTTGTTGTAAAAAAAATGGTTTTTGTGAGCTCAAGTATTATCATTCTATCCATATTGCCAGTGGGTATGAAATGATTTAATTTCATTCTCTTCAGCAGACAAGATGTACCTAATGGATTTAGAGTTGGAAGAGACCTTAGAAGCGACCTACCCTCCTACCCTATTGTACAGAAAAGGAAACTAAGGCATAGAAAAGAAATGGCTTCTCTGGGGTCTTACAAGTAGGAAATGGCAGAATATAGATTTGAACTGTCTTCTGACTCCAATCCCAGAATATTCTATTCCTTTATCCTTAGTAGGATAAATAATTTTTGATCTCTTTCAGTTGTGAAATCAATTTAATTTTAAAATAGCCTCAAGATATGTGCTACCACATAAAAATGGTCCGTAGAAACAGACTTGCTCAAGATTCTAGCATACGTCCAGGTTCCAATATCGGCATCTATTTATTTATTTAAATTATTTATTGTATTTATCCTTAAGTCTTGATTATCACTATCAATGTTTCCAAAGCCTCTCTATATCTTACAACCAGTATCTTTAATCTTGAATCACAAAATTATCATTTAAAGGTATTTTATCTTGATGTAATTGAAACTATCTTCCTTCTATTTTACCCTTTACCTTGTGTTCCATAACCATATTAACTCTTTATGTACTTGAAGCCCATTATTGAGTAGCTTTCCAACCATACATTCTCCAGGTTCAGAAACTAATCAGTTTTTCAGAAGGAAGGAAGTGTCTGTATGGGCAGGGTACAGCTGCCATAGCAACAGAAACCATTTGGAGAATCAAGATCCTTAAATACATAATTAGTTATGTGTATGTGTTTCAGTTCAGGTAATCCCTAGGAAAGGAAATGTCTCTGATGAAGGCCTGATGTGATCACAATGATGTTAGGATTAGCTTTTAACACCAAGCTTTTATCAAAATGAAGTGGAGATTTATAGGAAAACAATTTTGCCTCAACTATCTCAGTGATTGAATTTAAAACTTTATTGCCTCAATTTCTCTATTTGGATTACAGTGACTAGAACCAGACAGGGAAAATACTAAGTTATAGACACATATATGCACAGAAAACCAAATATAGCTGGCTCAAGTCAATGTAAATTGTGTGTGAAGCCACATTTTCAGACCTCAACAATCTATTTAGGCCAAGCTATCTTGATAATTGTCTTCACTTTTCAGTGTTATATAGAACACCATATACTTTCATATTAAAATGAAAGAACTAAATCAAAATACTTTGGAATGTGTATCACATTGACATATTAATAAAGTTTTATGATTCTTTAATTTGCTATTTATTCTGAATGGGCAAATATTGTGACTACCAAAAGATAATACTAGTGTATTTATAATATACTGTTAATAATAAGAGAAAGAGTATTACTTAGGGATTATAGGAGGTAAGTCCTTCCAAATTTTCCTCTTTTTGACCTATAGGAATTTAACTTTTCTTTACCTCAGTTTACCCACTAGATAATTAAATAACACTGATTCTTACCTTTTGTGTTCCAGAGAATGATTACTTAAATATTTTCAAAGCCTTTTGAAATTATAAGCTCTTAAACAAAGAAGGATTTTGTGAAGTCTATTTCATTGACTTAAAATATAATGGAAAATAAGGTGAGAAAAATTTAAGTCATGTAAAATTGTTAAGGAGGCAAAGTTTCTCTTAATTCTGTATCCTCACTCTGACTCCAAATCCTAACAGATGTAGACGGTGGATCCAGATTCTTCTATCCCTTCCATTCCTTAGTCTCTTAGGATATTATATTTTAACTACTTATGAGAAGAAAGAAAGATTAATCAGGTAAAGAAAAGTGTCAACTAGCAAGTGAATTGTCTCTCCTATATACAAAGGAATGTTACACTTTGGGGCTGATCCTGACTTGTGGCTCTTTTGCTTTTTACCTAGTGAGGCTTTCTAATGCAACTTCCTTTGAGATGCCCATAAATGTTCTGCAGGGGCACTAGAAGATGGTCCTGGCACTGTTGAATATCTTTTATTCCTAGGGTAAAAGCCAAGAGGTTAGTTGCCCTCTCTTGTCCAAAGAATGAAACTATTAAGCCCATGGAAAAGGAGAATATTTTAGTTGGCGGTGATTTACCTATCTTTAGTTGCCCACTAGTGAAAGATTCTATTTTGTTGCCATTGATTAAAAGCCACATTAAGTTTAAAACTGTCAGCTAAGCCCAGAGATAACATTTTCATAATGACTTTTAATGAACATGGAAGAGATTGTTTCATAGCATTTATAAATTTGATTAATGATCCTTTCGATTCCCAGAACCAAAATAAATGGGCAGCTCATTTGCATGCTTAATTGCTGTCAAGGTAAATTTTCTTAGACTACATAGTTTGGAATGATTAGAGCAGACATCTAGATAAAGGTGTAGGAAAATTCTCTAAAGAGTGTCTCAGAAAAGAATATGAAAATAATTATGTTTTTATTTTGAAAAATAAAAGGACATTTAAATCTATGAAGTTTTACAGCTAATTATTAGACAAATGACTGGTCTTTTTGATACGGAAAGATGATAGTTTTGGTGAATGTGGACTCTGGGGCTCCCTTTTTTCCCTCTCTTCCTGGCAATACTACTAATATGCCAATTACCATATATACTACCTTGTAGTGTCAATTATTTTCTTTTTAAAAATAAGCTTTAATTGATGTTTTTTATTTGCATCATTATTGTTCTGCTCAGTATCTCTCTTCTTGCCCTTCCCAAAGAGCTGTCCCATATAACAAATAGTTTTCAAAGAGGCAAAACAACCAGCATAAATTGATTGATACATTGAAAAGGTTTGAAAACATATATAATGTGTCAACATTTACGCATTTCTCATCTCCATGAAGGGGTTGACTGGGAGTGTCTTCTCATTTATTTATAATGCTTTATCTTTATATATTTTGTTATATTCACTTTTTTTTTTTGCAGGTCAATGGGGGTTAAGTGATTTGCCCAGAGTCACACAGCTAGTAAGTGCCAACTGTATGAGGCCGGATTTGAACTCAGGTACTCCTGAATCCAGGGCCGGTGCTTTATCCACTGTGCCACCTAGCTGTCCCCTACATTCACTTTTGATTTGTTGTTGTGTAGTTACTTCCATCTGCAATGTTGTAGCTATTGTATGTATTGTTTTCTTGTGGATTTTTTCCCATTTTCTTTGTATCACACAATTAATTTCTTATAACAGTAATATTCCATTATGTTCATAAAACACAAATGATGGGCATCAACTTTATTCCCAATTCTTAATAATCAAAAAAAGTGCTGATATAAGTATTTTGGACTATATGGGAACTTTATTCTTATTAATGGCTTCCTTGGGATAAAAGCCCAGTAATAAAGACTCTAATTCAAAGAGTGTGAATATTTTAGTCAGTTTATTTACATAATTCCATAGTTTTCCAAAAAGGATATACCATTTCACAGTTATACCAACAATGTAGTGTGCCTTCTCACTCTCCATTGCTAGAAAGAATTAATATTTTACCTTCTAATTATGGGTAGGTGCTATCGTGATCTTCATTATGCAGATAAGGAAACAGAGGGGTTACATGATCTATACACAGACACATAAGTAGTAATGACATGAGGCAGAATTTGAAGTCAATACTTCCTTATTGCAAACCAAACTGCTATCTATTTTCCCACCTAGACAACCAGTAACCCATTTGGCAGTTTATAAGGAAGAATAACGGAAAGGAAGGGATATTAAATAGCTTTCGGCTCAGAATAAACACAAACTTTGCAGCAAATAATGATGTCTGACATGATGTTTTAAATGGGATTGCCTGATGAAGTAACTTCCCTGCCACAAGAAGAAGAAGAAGAAGAAGAAGAAGAAGAAGAAGAAGAAGAAGAAGAAGAAGAAGAAGAACAACAACAACAACAACAACAACAACAACAAGAACAACAACAACAACAACAAGAAGAGCTAACCTTTTACATGGCACTTTAAGGTTTGCAAAATACTTTGCATTTATCACATTTAATTGTTATAACACCCTAAGAAACAGATGCCATTATAATCTGCATTTTACAGAATAGGACCTAATAAACATAATACCATTTATATGTCACTTCAATGTTTACAAAGGGTAATTTATTATCTCATTTTATCCTCATAATAAGCCTGTGAAATCATTGCTATTCTTTGCAAATAATGAAGCTGAGGCAGACAGAAGTTGTGACTTTCCCAGGATCACATAGCTAGTAGGGTCTGAAGTAGGAGTTGAACTTGGGTTTTCCTGACTCCAAGTTTAGTCCTCTATCCACTATATAGAAAAAAATATCTTGCACTGAGTAGGAGGCAGGACTAGAACCTAAACACTCTTTCAAATATACAAGGCTGTGATTAAAGAGCTATGGATTTGGTGATTGAAGATTTTTATTTTAATGTAAACTCTACTACTTATTGCCTGATTTCTGAAGTCCCTCACAGCTCCAAAGAGTATGAATCTAAGATTTTTTGAAGTCTTCATTGCAGTTTGGAGGAGGTCAGGGGTCTGAGTTTAAGTCTTCTAATTGTTTTCCCTAGAACCTGGGTGTTTGTCCTTCTGTCCTCTTTTTGATTCATCCTCTTTCAGCTCACCTTATTTTGAGGAAAGAGTTGCACTGGACTGAAGCAGCCATTTTTTTTTCTCCTTTCCTTGGCACCAGGAGGTACTGTGGTATTGCACTCATTAATACACTAGGGTAGCACGTGTGTTGAGCAAAGGTCCCTGGTAGCACCAGCTCATAGGAATGGACAGAGACATAGGCTGGGTATTTGTATGTGTTTTCCCCTCCTGTGAGAGAGATATACTGTGTGTGTGGGACCATGAATTAGCCAAGGAAGAAACTGAAGCTCTGGGTCTTGGTTGAGTGCCAAGGATGTCTCAGAGAAAGGGAAGAGAGGAACTAGAATATAAAAAGATTCTGATGCTTTTCAGGTCTCTACTACAGGATCTCTTGGTCCCTTCTTCATCACCCCTAATTATAGTGCCATGCACAGAGCAGGTAAGTTTTATGAGGACATTTCAAAAGAGACTGAAGAATCCTGAAAACCATAGAATCCAAGTTGAAAGTGACCTTAGAGGGGCAGCTATGTGGCTCAGTGGATAGAGCACCAGTCCTGGATTCAGGAGGACCTGAGTTCAAATCTAGCCTCAGACACTTGACACTTACTAGCTGTGTGACCCTGGGCAAGTCACTTAACCCCAATTGCCTCACACACACAAAAAAGAAAGTGACTTTAGAGAGCATCTAATGACAATGGTGGGACAGTGGTGGAAAGAGAACAAAATATGGATTTAGTAGGTCATGGGTTCAAATCCTGACTCAATAAACTATTAGTTGTGGGATAGTAGATAAATTACCTAACCTCTATGGGCCTTTATTCATCATCTGTAAAATGAGGGAGTTGGACTAAATGATATCTCAGCTTTGAAATTGTGACCTATTCCAACTCTTTGATCTTACAGATGAGGAAAGCTAGCTTTAGAGAGGTGAAGGAACTTGTCCAAGGTTACATTGTAGCAAATAGCAGACTCAGGGCTATAGCTAGCCCAATGCATTTTCTTTTTAACATTTCAATTTATTATTTATTTATTTTGAAAATTTATTTTAAAAAAATATTTTCTTTTTAAATTTTGTGTGTTAAATTCTCTCCCTCCTCATACTCTCTCACATGCTCTGAAAAGGCAAGTGATATATCAATTACATGTGTGAAATCATGCAAATCGTATTTCCACATTAGCCATATTTTTTAAAAGCAAGAAAAATAAAGAAAGTGAGAACCTTATACTTCAGTTTGTACTCAGAGTTCATCAGGTCTCCCTTTTGAAGTGGCTTTCATTTTTTCATCAGAAGCCCTTTGGAATTGTCTTGGATTATTTTATTGATCAGAGTAGCCAAGCCTTTCATAGTTGACTATCATTATAACCTTGATGGTGTTGGCGGTGTCATTTTAAAGTTCTTTTGAGGGGAATGTTGGGAGAGTTCAACTGGGTAGCTGCCTATAATCTGCCATCATGGCTCAGCCCCAATTACCAGGTCTCTTGCATGAGAAATGACCTAGGTTCAGAAACTGTAATTCTTTTTATGTTCAGAGGAATCACTTGTTCTTCTATAAGTTTAAAGTGCTAATTAACAAGTCAGTATAAACTTATTGGAGTAGTTTAAAACTATCAGGTTATGAGCTGCTTGAAATGTTTTCTGTTTTGAAAGGATCATGAATCTAAGATAGTCTTCATGCCAAGGAGAAGGAGTTCAACATAATTTTGTGAACAAGAGTGAAACAGGGAATTACTCTATAGAGGATTTTGCTACCTGTGACCTACAAAGCATAGGAGAAGCAGAAAAAAATCTTCATTGTCCCCCTTTTCCTCCTTAATTCAAGATATGCATAGTTTTCCCCCATCTGAGTTTGCCACTTAGCTTTCTTTAGCTATTTTATTCAGTTTATTTCGGATTGCCTTCACACAGAGAACCCATCTGGATAAACCAATGTCTCTATATCAAGCTGAGATTTTACTTTGCTCATTGTTAAAGCAAAAGGCTAGGTTTCAAAGTAAGTTTGGGGCTATTACATTGAATTATATGCTTATGATCATTATTGCATCAAATTACAGGCATTGACTAAGAGGCAGAACTGCATAGTGAATAGAAAGCTGATCTTAGAGTTAGGAAAACATAGGTTTACACCCTTCCTCTGAACACATATTGACTATATGACTTTCAGCAAGTCACTTACCACTTGCCTCAGGCATCTCTCTAAGACTATAAATTGACAAAAAAGTGATCATCCACATTAGTAGAAAAAAGTTATTTACCAGAAGCTCCCTACACTGAAGAAATCAGAGTAAAAAGTAACTTTTTTGAACACTTCAGTAGTCTTTATTGAATTTTAGGAAATTAAAAAAAAACCAACCAACCTTCAGGTACTAGAAAAGGCAGAGATGTCAACATCTTCATTCTCATTATCACCACTAGTATCACCATCACCACTACCACCACCATCATCATCAACTTCACCCTCACAAAAACAGTCTATCAGTCATCATGGGGATGGGAAGGAGAAATTGTTGCAATGGTGCATCATGGGAATCCTATCTAGGGTCATGTGAAGTGGGGGCTCTATATGCCCTGAAATTGCTACAGAAGATGTTAAACTCCAGTGAGGATCCTGAAATGCTGGCCAATTAAGCTAACATCCCAGACAGTGTGATGAAAGTATTACTATGAATCTAACAGAGAGAACTATGTAGGTTTGAAGGCTGGCTTTACTTGAAGTCTATCACGATGATCAGCTTGATTAAGAAGCTGATGGAGTAAATACCTTTCCTTCACCTCTAATACAGCAAGAAGGCAAGATGCATTGTAATAAATCAGAAATATCAATATCCTTATCTTCTGGAAATGCTTTAGTCCAGATGGTATTGGTCACTAAGAAGGACAAAAGAAGAGCACTGCCAAAATGAACCCAAAACACAAATACTTTTATTTTGTACAAATACGTTATCAGAACAGAACTGAAAATAAATATTTTTCCTACTTGTCAAATATATCAAAGTTACTCTCAGCTTCATGTCACATGACAATTCCAGTACATGACAACCCCCCACCCCCAACTTTTCCATTGAGCAGTTATATGAAACAGTAGATAGAGTCCTGGGCCCGGAGTCAGGAAGCTATGGGTTCAAATCCTTCCTCAGACACTTACTAGCTGTGTGTACCTGAGCAAGTTACTTAGTCTATGTTTACCTCAGTTTCTTCAACTGTAAAATGGGGATCACAATAGCATCTACCTCACAGGTTTGTTGTGAGTATGAAATAAGACAATAATTCTAAGGTACTTAGCACAATGCCTGACACATAGTAGGTACTACATGCTCCATTACCTCCTACTAAAGCATAGATAAGATGAAACAAGAGAAAGCAGTACAGCTAGCATTTTAAAAAATATTTTTAAATTTATTTTTTTAACATAATAAACATTTTTATTTATATTGTTGGGTTCCAATTTCTATCCCTCCCCTCACCCCTCCCAGAACTGGGTTATACATGTATGGTTATGTAAAACATTACCATATTTGTCATGTTGTACAAGAAAACTTAATTAAAAGGAAAAAAATGAAAGAAAGTGAAAAATAGCCTGCTTCTGTCTGTACCATCAATATCAGTTCTTTCTTTGGAGGTGGATAGTATGCTTCATCAATAGTCATTGTACTGTTGAGAATAGTCAAATCATTCACAGGTCTTCCTCAAACAATATTGCTGTCTCTGTGCACAATGTTCTCTTGGTTCTGATCAATTCACTATACATCATTTCATACATATCTTTCCAGGCCTTTCTGAAGTCATCCTGCTTGTCATTTATTTTTTTTTGGTTGTTTATTTATTTATTTATTTATTTTTTGTGAGTCAATTGGGGTTAAGTGACTTGCCCAGGGTCACACAGCTAGTAAGTGTCAAGGGTCTGAGGCTGGATTTGAACTCAGGTCCTCCTGAATCCAGGGCTGGTGCTTTATATATTGTGCCACCTAGCTCCCCCTGCTTGTCATTTCTTATAGAGGTAACATTTTTAAGAAGAAGTCACTTGTGGGTGAAGGAGAACATTTTGACTTTAGCCTTAGTTTTCTCCCCACCAAAACCTTGGTTAGAAAATTCAAGAAGTTCAAGGACCTTCAACTGTCCCACTGGCATCCTAGCAGGATCCCTGGAACTGTTGGGGGCATTGACTGTTGTTATTGTATGTCCTTTGTTCTTGAAGAGAATCATGACAGATGTCATGACTTGAAATACATTGAATTTAAGTGAAAGAGAGCTGTGTAAAGTCACCAGCCTCATTCTCTCCTCCAGAGCCATTTGAGTCCAGTGGCAAGATATATATCAGGATGACTGGAGATGGCCCCAGATGTTTGAAGTAATTGGGGTTAAATGATTTGCCCAGAGTCACATAGCTAGTAAGTGTCAAGTGTTTGAGGTCAGATTTGAATACACATCCTCTTGATTTAAGGGCCAGTGCCACCTAGCTGTCCGGGACATTGACTACATTGGGAGTCAAAGATGAATGGGAAACAGATTCAAAGAACTAAAAGGAGCTATTACTTCACATCTAAAGGGAGATTCTTTAAAATACCCACAAAGTTAAGAAGAGGATGTTTAGGAACCTGGCTATGTGAGTTAGCCCATTGCCATGTGAGTGCTGTAAGCTTGAAACCATTTTTTTCTGAACTCTGTATGTCCTTGTGGGTGAGTGTCATGTCTTTTTAGGGGATAGTTCATTCCAAATGTTCTTATTTTGACACCTTGATAAATACCCTTTTAAAGAGTGACTTAAAGGTATCTGATTAAATTGATTTTTAACTGATAATCTTTGGGAAAAGCATAGTGGGGAGGCTCATAAAAGAGAATTAGAAAGCATTTTCTCTTATATTTGCCATATGACTCTTCAGGGAACAATGTGAACAGAAGGTTAGGAGGAAATATCTATCAATAGGTTTTACAGGTGGGGTTATACATTAGAGAGCATTCTCTCTATACATGTGGTGCTTGTGCTATGTTGGAGGGAGTGAATTATGCATGTCCAACTTCTTTTGTTCCCTAATCCCACACACCCAGCTTTCCTCTTTTTCCCCTGTACTCATCAAGGGCTAGACTTCTATGAGCCCTAGTACATATTTAATAATAGTGTGCCTTGAATGTTACCATTTACCATAGGATTCATCCCTTGACTATCACTCTTCCATTTTCATCTATATATTATATGCAGAAGTTAGAAAAATGGTAGAGTTAAAGGATTAACCCCTAACAATATATGTATATTACATGATGTAAGTATGCAAAGAATAAGCTAGCTAAGTTATAGGAAGATATAAATAGGAAATCTATATTTTTTGAAACTTCAAAGTCTTTTTTCAGATTTAGAAAAATCTAATGGAAAATTAGCAAAATAATTAAGGATCTTGGAGGAATTTTAGCAAAAATATATCATACGCTATTGGATATTAAGAAATGAGAATTATAAGGAGCATATCTATCTTTAGTGCTTCATGGTAGTTTTGTAAAAACTGACAATGCAGTTGGACATAAAAACATAAATAATTGCAAAGAGGCAAAATATTAAATATCTTTTATAGAACACAATAAATTAAAAGTTATCATCAATATGGAAACTATAAACAAGGGATACTGATTTAAATAGAGATTAAATAATTATATCCTAGATGATTTTATCAAAGAACAAATCATAGAAACAATAAGCAATCATATTAAAGACAATAATAATGATGAAATAACAAAAAATCTAGGACATAGAAAAAATAGTTATTGGAGTAAATTTATAAGTTTAAGCATTTTTGTTGACCAAAGAAAGGAACAATCAATGTGGGAATTCAACTAAAAATGATGATATCTCAACTCATACAGAAGCACCAACCTTAATATTTTGTATAATATCCATGGCAAAGACTCTGACATGATAGCAAGGGCCTGGTGGATTTCTTCTTTCTGTTGCTTGTTGTCTCTATTCACAAAAACTTGGGAACTTCATTATCTAGCATGATGTTCTACATACCCTCTTCTTGTTCCCACCATCCTTGAAAGAAAGAAATACAAGACTCAAAGAAAATTAAAACAAATAGTAATCACAACAGAGGTTGTAGAAAATATAGTTTTTTATGAATTTTGCTCCTTACTTGAGGTCTAAGTATGGTTTCATTTCCTAACAGTAAGGCTTGGGTAGGGCTTTGAGTAACTGTTGTCTTTATGGTAGTAGCCTAATGTGCATCTCTTACTGAAGCTTTTGGTACCCCCATGTCTGCACCCTTCATCAGCATTCCTCTGCCATTAGTCCAGCATAGGTCTTCAATTGGCCTAAAGTTCCCTGTGGTTCCCAGAAGTTAGTTGCAATTTTCAGTCCCCCCCATTACTTTCATCTCTGTTTGTCATCCTATACATCATTGCTCTTCCTACAATTCTGCTATAGATGCCATAGTTTGTTGCTCCCTGTTGTCCCCTCCCTTTGCTATTCCACTGGTATTCTTATTCTGTAACATTAGGAGATACCTAAAGTTGCCTCGTGTTGGCAGGAGATACTTGGCCTCCTCAAAAAGGGACCTTACTCTAGAATTCTTCTTTTTGAGAATTATAGTTCTTATCATACTCTGACTTCATGTTCTACATAATCAACAACACGGTGTCACTTTGATCTTACAAATGAGTCACTGTTCTCCATATCAAATTAAATTGTGGCAAAATTGACAATCCAGTATCTTCTCTTCCTCAGTACTTAAATGTGCTTATATCAGCACTTGACAATGTTCTAGGGGTTTAGAAGAACCCTTAGTTTTCATCACTTGTTAAATGATGCTTTGGGTTCAACTTTCCCTTTGGGACAACTCAGAAGGGTTATTCAAAGTAAGGAAGACTTCTTTTTATATTATTCAGGATTGAAATTGGGATGACTGCTGTGTGGGGAGGCAAGGAGAAGACCAATAAGGGAAGGAAAGGCCTTCATTTATCCTGAGGTGTATAAAATTTTGCTTTCCCAACTACAAAAACAAACAAACAAACAAAAAGACAAAAACTAATAAGCTCTTATGATGTGGAGAGAGGACTGGATTTGGAGTCAGAAAGAGCTTGGTTTGAAGCCTGCTTCAGATACTTATTAATTGTGTGACCTTAATGAAGTCATGTAATTTCCTTTATCCTCAGTTTTCTTATCTTTTCATGAGGATGATAATACTTTCAATTTTCAACTCATGAGGTTGTTAGGAAAATCACATGAGATAATGGATATATAGTATTTTACAAATTATAAAGCATTTAATAAAGTCAGCTATTGTTATGATTACCACTACTAATAATAACTATCATCATAGTCATCATTTATGCAAACTGCAGTAGATAGGTAGTTTCTATTAGGTTCTGAAGACATAGCAGCTATTCATTTGAGTTGCAGAGACCTTTCAACTTCCTGTAGTTGTTGAGAAGACAGAGTCTGGAAGCAGGAATAATAATTAGGAGACTATCATAATAGTCCAGGGGAAAAGTGATGGGGGCCTGAAATAATATGAGATCTGTGGGAGTGTTGAGAAGCAGATGGATTTGTGAGATGTTATAAAGATAGAATCAAGACTTGGCAACTGATTGGATATGGGGGATTAGGGAGAAGGAAGAGTCAAGAATGACTTAAGGCTTAAACCTGGCCAACTAGAAATATCATGGTATACTCAAGTGAAATGCAGAAACTTGAAATAGCAAGAGAAGATAAATGAGTTCCACTTTGGGTATGCTGATTCTAAGATACCAATAGGACATCCATATAGATATAGAAAATAGAATTGGAATTCAGGAAAGAAATTAGGATTGGATAGCTAAATTAGAGGGTCATTTGTGACAAGATAATGACTGAATTCATGGAAACACATGAGATAACCAAGGGAAAGACTGCAAAGAAATGAGAAAAGAAGGATCATAACAATTCTTTGGTGGGAGGGAAAACATGTGTAGGGATAGGAGATAGATATTTTGAATGAGTGGGTGCATTTCCAAGGGAGTTTTGGGGTGATCTAAATGTATAGACATCTTTGGGAATTAGATTTATGCCTAAGGTGAACTTTGGTTTTTCTAAGTATAGGAAGAGTGAGGATTCTACATTGAGTACATATTTGTGCCAAGCTTCACAGAGCCATTTTGGCACATGACAAATGCTAATAAGCACCATATCTGAATATCAGTTTTAAGTCTTTAGATGAGAAACAGAGCAACTGAGGACAAAGAGGTAGAGTGTGAGTGGACCCTGACTCAGAGCCAGAACATCATAGTGTGAGTGTAAATGGTTATAAACCAGTTCAATGTTTGGGGTGTTCAACCAAACATGGATCTGAAATCAATGATCTTAAATTTCATTTCTTTCCTTTTCCAGGGCTAGTAAGTGCTAAAAAAGATGAAAGACTTGTTTGGCAAGAAAATAATTACTTAATGCTGAATAATCAAATCTTCCATAAATAGTGTAGCACTAGAGAATACCCTTCAAGTCTCCTAAGGTCCTTCTCCTACACTCCACACCCATCTTCTAAGAAGCTTTCCCTAGTTCAGATTACTTTGTGAGTTTATATCAACCTCTAAGCTAACTAATTATTATCTTCTACTGACATGTTTATTTTTTACTATTCAGCCACAGGACAGAATTCAAAGCAGAGACATTTAATGAAATAGTATAGTAAGAAAAGTGTTAATATGTTTTCCCCTAGATTTGGGAAACAGTGTTCCCTTTTCTCTATGAAATAAAAAGAAATCATCATGGGGCAGCTAGGTGGCGCAGTAGATAGAACACCGGCCCTGGAGTCAGGAGGACCTGAGTTCAAATCTGGCCTCAGACACTTAACACTTACTAGCTGTGTGAGCCTGGGCAAGTCACTTAAACCCAATTGCCTTACCAAAAAACAAACAAACAAACAAACAAAAAAACCAAACAAATCATCAGTAGAAGGAGTGGGTACACCTTTACATGAAACATATGGAAGAAGTATGTACATAGAGTGCAACATGTGGCCAGGAAACAGACATGGTAGGATAAACATGGAGGTAACATCATGACTAAGTGTGGAACATGTATGGAAGGGGAATGTCTCAAATGTCTTCTAGCAATTACGTCATTGAACTGATCCCAAGAGCCTCACCTCCCACCAATCCAGAGTGACATGTAACTTATTTGAGGTGTATAAACTCTTCTGGATTTACTTCCTGATGGTCTTCCATGATTGCTGCATGATAATACATCACGTAGTTTCTGCTGGTCACTGCCAAGTATAATTCCACAGGGTCTATGACTATGGAACTACTTTTGGCTTCTAGATTTTGGCTTTATCAGGAGTTCTCAAGTTCTCAGCTAAGTTGCTATCATTTCATTGCAAGAGGAGTGTACCATTTCTCTTTTAGTCCAAACCTAGGAGGCTTTAAAATAAGGGCTTTTAGCAAGGCAGTGTCCTTATATACCTAGTAATAGACAAGAGAAAAATCTTGAGCCAATTTTTATTCTTTCAAAGCAGAATTTTCAAATGTCAAAGACTTAACTGTGACAGGCTTTTTATCTCCAAAAGAAGCGTCTTCACCTGAGTGACCAGCTTCTTTGGAATCCTGAACAGTGCTGTCAGATATTAAACCTAGTTTTTTTTTCATCTCTACTAACTACTCACCAAGAGTAATCTCTATTTCCAGTCTCTAGTTGACTTAGGGCTAGAAAGTTCTTTTATGTCCCATTTAATACCTGATTCCCAAAATGCCTACATTCTTCACATTTTTGAGGCTTATTTTCCAAAAAGTTAAAAAGGAATATTTGGGCTTAAGACTTGAAATTCTCTTGATCTATTTTGCAAATTAACAAGAGGGTAAAAGGTATAGAAATAAAAGCTCTTCAATTGTTTGTTTTAAATTCCTTCAACAACAATAACAATAATTAATAATAATAATAGTGATCATTGCTAGAATTTATATAGAGATTTAAAGTTTGCAAAGCACTTTACAAATATTATCTCTCTGATTCTCACAAGAACCCTGGGAGGCAGATGCTATAATTATACTCATTTTATGGATGTATAATTTAATACAGACAGAGGTCAAATCATTTGCCCAGGGTCACACAGCTAGTAAGTGACTAAGGACAGATTTAAATTCAGGTCTTCCTGACTCTGGGTTTAGAATCCTATCCATCATACTACATAGCTGTCTACACACACACACACACACACACACACACACACACACACACACACACACACACACACACACATACACACACCATAAAGCCTTTCTAGGATTTCACTACCACCTCATCATAGAAATGTTGTAACATTTTAGAGTTCTAAGGAAAGGTTGGTTCACTTCTGTGTAGTTTTCTTAAATGTTTGCTGAGGGAATACTTTCTATTGGGTTAGAGAACTACATTAGATCTAAATGTTTCTTACCCAAGAGCTAGAAAATGAAAATAGTGCCTGATGGACTGAAACAAATTGTTTTGGCCTGAGGCTAGGTGACCTAACAGGAAAAAAAATGGTAAGGAATTGAAGGACATGTACAAAAGCCATTTAAATGGAAGAAGGCTGTTCTCTTCCTATTTTTAAACATAAACATATGGATCACCATAAAAAAAAGGAAATAAGTATTGCACATTTTATGGCCATGTAAAAGTTCAGCAGATTTGTGCCAACACAGATTCACAGGTTTAAAACTGGAAGAGAATGTAGAAATAAACTAGTTTAACTTTCTTATTTTATTGGAAACTGATTGTCAGAGTTGATATGACTTTCCTAAGGTCCTATAGCAAGATGGTAGGAGAACAAAGACAAGAAGAGGATTTGAAAAAGAGAACAGGAAAAAGAAAGGACTTGGAATCTGGATATCTCTCATCCCAGTTCTGCTATTACCTGCGGGAACTTGAACCATCCATGTACACCTCTCTATGGCTCATTTTCAGATGTCCAGGTCATCACATTCAGGATTGAAAGAGATTTCAGAGATTACCAAGTTTAACTCTCTAATTTTACTGTTGAAGAAATAGGGACTGAGTGAGGTTAGGTGCTTTATCTGAAGTTACAGAAGTAGTAGGTAGGAGGCCTGGGATTTAAAAACTGTCCTACCTGAATCTTAATCTGGGGCTCTTACCACTATGACACCCCACCCCCAGCCTGTGAGAATATTGCTAATAATTACCAACCCTATTCTCTAGGGTACATTAAAAGCATGGATAACTCAGCCATATTAATGAATATAAAATGCTTACTTTGCCCTTAAGAACCTCAAAGCTCTATAATAACAATAAGATACTATTTGCTGCTCTTGTATAAGTTAAGGGTTGACATAGGGGAAGGTTAGATACCCCAGTTCTTGTTTTCTATCTTTAATGCTGGGATGAATAGCTACATTTTTTTCCAAGTACCCTCCCCTTCTCTTTTCTTCTGATATATATTTTTTTCATTCTTCCCTGCTTCCCAACTTCCTCTGCTAAGCTTGAAATAGTAGACAATGGAGGCTAGTGACTGATTCTATTTCACTATTTTTTTTTTATTAATACATTCTGTGAGGGCAAGGATTTTGTTCTTTGTTAAATATGTTGTTAAGCATTGTTTATCATGTTGTGGACTCTGACTAGAGAAAGCTTTTCATGTATAAAATATTATCTCCTATATTTAATAACAATAGCTTACATTTAAATAGCACTTTAAGGTTTACAAACCACTTTACAAATATTATGTATTTTATCCCCATACAACTGTGAGAGCTATGTACTATTATTCCATTTTACAGATAAGGTGACTGAAGCAGACAAAGTTTGAGTGATTTGCTCAGAGTTATGTAATAAGTGTCTGAGACCATATTTGAATTCATCTTCCTGATTCTAGATCCATTGCTTTCTTCACTGGCTACCTAACTGATAGAAGAAAAGTCTGAGGCAAAGAAATCCTAAAATCACTTGCCTAAGGCCATACAATTAATGACATACCAATATTTTCTCAATCACCTATACTTCTGTACCTTTTTCTCTCCCTTTCCTATCATGTCCAGTCTTCAAGTTTGATATAGCAAGTTTGATACACACACACACACACACACACACATACACACACACATATCCAATCCAAATATATACTGAATCTTGATTTCCTTCATTCTCTTTCCCACTACTACCACCCTACTTCTGGCTCTCATTATCTCTCTGTTTAGACTCATTCAATAGGCTCATAATGCTTTGTTTCTCTCCCCTCCATTCTATCTTACAGTCTGATGCCAGATTTATCTTCCTAATCACCTCTCTAATTACTCACTCTACTGCTGAGACACCTTCAATATCTCCTCATTGCCTACCGAATAAAATCCAGAATGCTTAGCCCGGTCTTTGAAGATCTTTATAGTGAGTCTCAAAACTGTCTTTCCTACCTTATCTCATGCTATACCCATGTAATGTTGTGTGTCAGAACTATTCTTTTGTACTAAGCTTTTAAAAATGAGTCTTCATTACAGAGCCAGACATTTTTTCCTTTTCAGATGAGGTCCAAAAAGAGTTGAGTGCAGGTCAAGAGACCAGAGCAGTGAGAGTAGGCCTTATTTTCTTGGATAGTGCCTCTATTTTGAGGCATAATAGCATTACTTGATATCTCTAGGCCTTTGTCCCCTCACCTACAAACTAGATAATAAGTGAGGCCTTTCCCAACTTTAAATGCTCTGATTCTATAGCATCATTCTGCACATAGTAAAAGGATGAACTATGTGGCATTATCTGATGACTTTGTGGTCCATTGAAGAGTGGGTAACTCAAGGAGGTAGAGTCCATCTAAGAGAAATTTACTTTCCCAACCTGCAAAGAGTCTTGGGATTGCTTTTCTCAATAAAGAAACTAGATTGATTAAATAAGCCTTGTGAGTAAATGCTTTCTCCTCCTCCAGGCAGGACAAAATGCTATTCACTACATTTTTCATGAAATTCAGATTAATTGTAAGTCTGAGAGTCCCTAATAATGACAGCAGCATCACCACTTTTCTATTCTAATAACATAGGTTCCAATGTACTTGATGAAATACAAATGCCACTAATTGAAGACAAACAAAAAATGATCTGCTGGGCTACATGAAGTGTATACAGAAGAGTTAGAGGTGTGTCATAATTTTGAAAACAAACAAACAAACAAAAAACTAAGGGACTGATTATCATGATATTTGAGAGAAGGGAAGATACCAAATAGTTATAAAGAATCACTGACAGTATTCCTGTTCCAAGAGGCAAAGGAAATCAGTAACTCCTAGCTTCTACTTTCTAATCTCTACAAAATCTTTATGACAATGGTCTTTACAGATATCAAGGACATCATTGATGAAAATATTGAAAAGGAATAAGAAGAGTTTTAAAAACAATATTCCATAGCAAGCCACATTTTTATACTTATAATTGACTGAGGGTTGTAGAGATTAGAACATTTAACTATTGATTTCATAAGCTACCAATTGTCTGCTGACTATAAACAAGATCTCTTAAATCTTTCTTCTCTGAGCATATACTATCATAATCCTAGTTTAGAGCTGTTCACTGGAAATTTTACAGTTGGTCTTTTTGCCTCCAGCTTTTCCCCTCTCCATCCTCAATATAGCCTCTTCCCTCTCCTTCATATAGCTGCCAAATGGATATTTCCCAAAACAAAGACCTGATCATACCAATCCCTGTTTGGCAAACTTCCCTGTGTCTCTATTGCCTGTATGCAAAACAAAAAAGTCCTCTTTATCATTTAAAGATAAAGGTTCACCTCTTTTTCTTGGATTCCCTATTTCCTTTCAAGGCTGGGCTGGAATGCTATCTTTCACAAAAAGGCATTTATTGATTTTATAAGTACTCCACTCCCTGAAATTACTTTTTATTATTATGTACATATTTTGCATTTATTTATCTGATTACTTGTTAATTCCTTCCCTTCTTGAGTAGCAGATAAGCTTTTTGAAAGTGGGGATGGTTTCATTTTTGTCTTTGCACATTGTCTACCATATCACTTGGCAAAAAAGTAGGAGTTTACTAAATATTTGTTGAATTTGAATTGAACAAAATTACATAATGCAGTTTTCAAAGCATAGTTCATTGTTGAGAAGAAAATAGCCTTAAAATCTCCTCTCAAAAGGATATTTATAGATTTTAAGGTTAATTGATAGGTCCAATATCAATAATAATTAGGTGGTATAATAGATAGAGCTCTAAGTTTGGAATCAGGGCAAAGCATTAACCTGTATTAGCATCATCTGTAAGTGTTATTCTTGTTGTCTGATCAGATATTGTTCTATGTGCATAAAGGACCAAAACTTTTTAAAACCTTCAAATGGTAGCCATAATTGCTAAAAAAAATCCCTATTGGGGCAGCTAGTTGGTGCAGTGGATAAGGCACTGGCCCTGGATTCAGGAGGACCTGCGTTCAAATCTGACCTCAGACACTTGACACTTACTAGCTGTGTGACCTTGGACGAGTCACCTAACCCTCATTGCCCTGCAAAAACAAAAACAAAAACAAAAAAACAAAAAAAATATCTGTATCAATAAAGGAAAATTAAATGGATGGAGACTATTTATACAATTCACTACAGAATATTCTAATACTCAATGGCTGTATTTGGGTCATAGAGCTAGCTAAACATTGTATATCCAACTGTACTTCTAAATCTGTATGAATTTAGTTAGATGCGTACTCAGCTACAATAAACTGTCTCTGAATATTTTCCCTTCTTCTCCCTCCTCCCATCTCTACCCCAGGTCTTCTGTCTCTGAAGGGGTTCCCTGAGTTTACCACCTCTTGATTACTGCCTTTTAGGAAGAATCTTGCCAGTTTCTGTTTCTGACCTGATCAATGAAGAAGCTTGCATTAACTTACTTTGGGCCAAGCATTGTCTTAACTTTTCGTAGAAGTACAAAAATATCAGACCCCACTCATATGGAGTGATCAGGGCCTGAATGTTCAATCCTGATAAGATGCTGGTGCCTGGAGATTTGGACTAGCAAGCCTCTTAGCTTGGGTTCTCTGAAGAATTTGGGTTCTCTGAAGAATTACTGAACTGCAGAGACTTGGTGGGATTAAGGGCTATTGTTGCTATTATTGGAATATATTACTTTGTCGAGTACCTAAAATAGATTAGCAACAGGACTAGAAATAGTTGCTGTCTGTCATTTTGTGAATTAGAATAATAGGATAGTGTGTTTAGCAGGGCAAAGGATATGTGCATGCTGGTCAAGAGATATACATTGAGGATACTAAATTAGTTGCCTTCTCAGTGTGTCTTTGAAACATCAAGATTATACAACTTCTTATTTTAATTAAAACTAGAAGTGACCTTGGAGATCATGTAATCTAACCTTTGGTTTTGTGTAGAAAACTAATGTTAAGGGACTTGATGTATTTTCCTTTGGGAACAAAAGTGTTTTGTGGCCAGATTACTTTGATTTGATTTAACCCTTTCACTTTAGAGCATAGAGAACAGAAAAGAAATGATTTTCCTAGGGTCAGACAACTTGTTTGGGATAGAGACTTTATGATAACCAACTCCAGAGACTTTTCTCTCCTGCTACCACTTAATTTAAATAAGATGGGTTTAAATCCAGGATCTCTGGATCTCTTGACCTCCCAAGGCTATATCTAATTCTATACATGTCTTTCTTGGGATCAATATTCATTTGCCTAAGATCAGAAAAGAACAATCACAAACCAAGGTTCTGTCTTTCCTAAGAAAGAAATATGGTTTAGTTTCTAAGTTCAAATGTTCACATGGTAGTTGGAGTAGGGACTGGGGCCAGTTATCCTTTCCCCCAGTACTTTGTTGGATAGCAGATCAAAATATTCCTGACATGATTTACCACTGCAAAGGAAGAAAGAGGTTAGGGTAGAGTATATGGGGAAAAGATTTCCTTCCTTTTAGATACCTACTTAGTCATTGGCTCTTGACTGTAGCTAACAAGGGGGTGCATCCTTAGTTCCAAAGTGTAAGTCTTTTATTCCTGAATAATAAATGGTAGGAAACTGGCCCTACAGCTTCCATATAGTTGACTGGACCCAAGAATAGCATGGTCTATGGAGTGGCCAATTCAACCTTGCTACATAAGAATATAAAAGAGACAACTTGGTATAGGGTGTGGATAAAGAACTGGCTTTAGAGCCAGGAAGACCTGGGACTAAATCTCACCTATGACAAATGCTATCCAGCCTCAGACATTTCTTAGCTATGTGACTCTGGTATCTTTGCCAAGAAAACTCCAAATAAGATCACAAAGAATCAGACATGACTTAAACAACTCAATCACAATGAAAAATTGTTCTTTGTCCTTCATTCTAGAAGAGGACTATGACATCAGGGTGATGTCATGACTTGCACTGAATTAGATTTAAGTGAGTGAGGACTGTGCAAGGTCACCAACCTCACTCTTACCTCCAGAGCCATCTGGGTGCAGTGGCTATCTCTTGCCCCCCCCCACCGCCCCCTCTCATCTATCTATATATTTCAGGATCACTGGAGATGACCTTGGATGTTTAAGGTAATTGGAGTTAAGTGACTTGTCCAGGGTCACATAGCTAGTAAGTATCTGAAGTGAGATTTGAACTCAGGTCTTCTTGACTCCAGGGCAAGTACTTTATCCACTGTACCACCTAGCTGCCCCAACAATGATATATGCTGGCTATGTTACACATGGCAAGTTGATTAAATTTTCAATTTTCTAGGCTACTGTCCAAAACAATACTTTGCAAACAAAATGGCCCCTGAATTGGTACAGGGAGTCACCTTATCTTAGAGTTTTGTATACCAATCCGTATCTATATAATTCCACCCAAAACACACACACACACACACACACACACACACACACTGATATACACAGATCCATCCTCACAAAAACTGTCCATTTGTCTGTCTGTCCAGAATTTTTCTACCATGCCATAGAAAACCTTTTTACCTTGTAAGCTCATTCTACTCTTTAATTATTCCTTGCACTAGAAGTACCCTCTGCCCAATGGCATCTCTGTTGATTGGTTGGTTCCTCCTCAAACCTCCATTAGGATGCTTAGGATAACCATGTCTTCATTTCTCTCTAGGCCACATTCTTGGGTCTCCACAGTACTGTCTTTACCATGGTTAGATACTGGGCACTCTTGTGTCTTTCCTAACCCCTCCACCTGTTTGCCATTTCCTTTTATTTGTTGTTTTCCTCCACTTAGAATTTAAGTTCCTTGATGGCAGGGGCAATCTTTGTGTTTATATTTGTATTCCCAGTGCTTAACACAGTGCCAGGCACAGTAAGCCCTTAATAAATGCTTTTTAACTTGACTTGACACAGACATTATATTATATAAATATATAGAATAATAAAGACTTCACATTTGTGTGTGGGAAAAATCTGTGAAGATTATTAAAAAATTCAGAGCTAAGCACTTGATGTTCAATAAATGTAAAATATTATAATCAACAGGAATAAAAAGATAATTGCCCATAAATCAAGAGTGACAATATTTATGGGGTAACATTTGAAGCTACATTTATTTTTGTTAAATTGTTTTTCAGGAACTGAGGTAAAAAAGAGAAAAAACGAAAAAGAGCTGCTGAAGTTAAAAAAAAATCACCAAACAAATGGAAATTCTTAAATGGAACAGGAATTTAATTAGAGCATGCCTTTGCCTGCAGCAAAGGTATAGTTTATTTCACAGAATAAATAATGAAGTCTCTTCTTTAAAGAGATACAACTTTTACAGGGCTTTGAAAATAAATGAGGCTTCATAAAAATTTACATCTAAAACGTAGCAAATGATAAATGCCACCACTTAAAGCATGTATCTTTATTAAGAATGCCAAACATACACCTGGAAATAGTACTCTAATTAAGATCTCAATTGAATAAACACTTTTGACAAATAACTTAGCAATTACATCTGCTGTATTAAAATTTATCTGGTTATCTTTTACCTTTTAGATAAAAATGAATCAGAGGCATGGCTTAATAAGTGGTGGATCTCTAAGAGATTTACATTTTGTAACTTTTCTTTAAAAGGGGGTGGGGACTTTGAAATTCATGCTGCAGTTCCCTAAGGGCAGCTTTTATACTGTGGTGGGAGCACTAGATCTAAAGTCAGAAGAGTAAGTAATTAATAGAAATTTCCTAAGCATCTACTGTGTTAGAGGCAGGGGAACTAGGTGGTGAAGTGGATAAAACGTTGAGCCTGGAAGTCAGGAACACTCATCTTCCTGAGTTCCAATCTGGCTTGAGATACTTCCTAGCTATGTGTTCCTGGGCAAGTCACTGAACTTTGATTGCCTCAGTTTCTTCATCTGTAAAATGAGTCAGAGAAAAAGATGGCAAACCACTCCAGTATCTTTGTCAAGAATACCCCAAAAAGGAGTTACAAAGTCAGTCATGATTGAAAAATGACTAAACAACAACAAAATATGCCAGGCACTGTGCTAAGTGCTTGGGGGTACAAATATGGAAAAAAAAATAAAAGACTGTCCTTGCCCTTGAGGAAAACACATAAAAAGAAGCTGAAAGGGGCATAGTGGAAAAATCAGTGAAGAGAAACCCCAAAGTAGTATAGCTGAGTGAGAAAGGAGATGTCAGATTTGAGCTCTCTCCTTAAATGGAAGTTTGTTGCTCATGACTCTATCCTCCAATCTGAGTGGCAAAAGGTAGTCATGCAGTGGAATACCAAAGGTAATGAGATCTTACAGAATGCTGAGGTTCTCCAAATTATGACCTTCCTGGGGCATTGTGAAGTCAGTTAGAGAAGTCCCAAAGTAGAGCAGCCAGGTGAGAAATTAGGTCAAAGCAAAGGGAGAAGGAAAAGATGGAGGAGGGAAAAGAGGGTAAGTAGGAGGAGGAGGAAGAGAAGGAAGAGTAGCAGTCTTTATGAAGTTTAAATATGGGCTGTGCTATTTCCAAAATGTGTAGCCTCTGGGTCTGACGTTCCCTAATGTGGGAGTTAGATTACATGACTGCTAAAAATCCTTCCAGCCTTAATTGTGTGATCCTAATTTTCTGCTTTGGGGAAAAAAAAATTAGGCACTTTTTTGGGTGGGGGAGGGGAAACCCAGTAACTAGACCTTTCAAATACATATATACTTGCTTGTCAAATATGAGTCTAAATGTAGTAGGGATGAAGGTGAATATTTTCTCTTTTTTTTTTTTTTTGAGATATTTTATTTTTTCCGTTACATGTAAAGATAGTTCTCAACTTTTGTTTATACATGCTTTACAATTTCAGATTTTTCTCCCTCCCTCCCTCCCCTCCCTCCCCCCTCCCCTAGACAGCAGGTAATCTGATATAGGTTATATCTCTATATATCTATACATATACATATAGATATATATATACACACACATATATATACACATAATAACATTAATCCTATTTCTGCATTAATCCTGTTACAAGAGAAAGAATCAGAGCAGTGATGCAAAACCTCAAAATAGAAAAAAAAAACAACAGCACCCAAAACAAAAGAAATAATATGGTTCAATCAGCATCTATACTCCACAGTTCTTTCTTTCTTTTTTTTTCTTGGATTTGGAGATCCTCTTCTATCATGAGTTCCCTGGAACTCTTCTGTACCATTGCATTGGTGAGAAGAATATAGTCCATCACAGTAGGTCAACACTCAATGTTGATGATACTGTGTACAATGTTCTTCTGGTTCTGCTCATCTCACTCATCATCAGCTCACGTAAGACCCTCCAGGTTTCTCTGAACTCTTCCTGCTCATCATTTCTTACAGCACAATAGTATTCCATTGTATTCATATACCACAACTTGTCCAGCCATTCCCCAATTGATGGGCACCCCCTCAACTTCCAATTCCTTGCTACCACGTAAAGAGTAGCTATAAATATTTTTGTACATGTGGGTCCCTTTCCCCCTTCCATGATTTCTTTGGGCAAAAGACCTAAAAGTGGGATTGCTGGGTCAAAGGGTATGCACAGCTTTATCGCCCTTTGGGCATAATTCCAAATTGCTCTCCAGAATGGTTGGATCAGCTCACAGCTCCACCAACAATGCATTAGTGTTCCAATTTTCCCACAGCCTCTCCAACATTTATTATCTTCCTTTTTTGTCATTTTAGCCAATCTGATAGGTGTCAGGTGGTACCTCAGAGTTGTTTTAATTTGCATCTCTCTAATCATTAGAGATTTAGAGCATTTTTTCATATGGGAATAGATAGCTTTGGTTTCTTCATCAGAAAACTGCCTGTTCATATCCTTTGACCATTTCTCAATTGGGGAATGACTTGGATTCTTATAAATTTGATTTAATTCCCTATATATTTTAGAGATGAGGCCTTTATCAGAAGCACTGGCCTCAAAAATTGTTTCCCAGCTTTCTGCCTCCCTTCTAATTTTGGATGCATTGCTTCTGTTTGTACAAAAATTTTTTAATTTAATATAATCAAAATCATCCACTTTGCATTTTATAATATACTCTATCTCATGTTTGGTCAAAAACTGTTCTCCTTTCCAAAGATCTGATAGGTACACTATTCCTTTCTCTCCTAATTTACCTATGGTATCACCTCTTATGTCTAAATCATGTATCCATTTTGACCTTATTTTAGTATAAGGTGTAAGATGTTGGTCTAAGCCTAATTTCTGCCATACTATCTTCCAGTTTTCCCAGCAGTTTTTGTCAAATACTGAGTTCCTATCCCAGAAGCTGGAGTCTTTGGGTTTATCAAACACTACATTACTAGTGTCATTTACTACTGCATTTCCTGAGCCTAGCCTATTCCATTGATCTACCACTCTATTTTTTAGCCAGTACCAGCTAGTTTTGATGACTGCCGCTTTATAGTAAAGCTCCAGGTTTGGTACCGCTAACCCACCTTCCTGTGAATTTTTTTTCATTATTTCCCTGGATATTCTTGATTTTTTGTTTTTCCAGATGAATTTTGTTATTATTTTTTCTAGCTGTATAAAATAATTTTTAGGTAGCCTGATTGGTATGGCACTGAGTAAGTAAATTAATTTAGGCAGTATTGTCATTTTTACTATATTAGCTCTGCCTATCCATGAGCAATTGATATCTTTCCAATTATTTAGATCTGATTTGATTTGTGTGAAGAGTGTTTGGTAGTTGTGTTCATAGAGTTCCTGGGTTTGTCTTGGCAAGTAGACTCCCAAGTATTTTATATTACCTACCGTTACTTTAAATGGAATTTCTCTTTCTATCTCTTGCTGCTGGACTTTGTTGGTCATGTATAGAAATGCTGATGATTTATGTGGATTTATTTTATATCCTGCTACTTTGCTAAAGTTGTTAATTGTTTCAAGTAATTTTTGACTTGATTCTCGAGGATTCCTTAAGTATACCATCATATCATCTGCAAAGAGTGATAGTTTTGTTTCCTCCTTGCCTATTCTAATTCCTTTAATTCCTTTCTCTTCTCTGATTGCTAAAGCTAACATTTCTAGGACAATATTAAATAATAGGGGTGATAATGGACATCCCTGTTTCACCCCTGATCTTATTGGGAAGGCCTCTAATTTATCTCCATTGCATATAATACTTGCTGATGGCTTTAGGTAGATACTGTTTATTATTCTAAGGAAAGCTCCCCCTATTCCTAAACTCTCTAGTGTTTTTATTAGGAATGGGTGCTGTACTTTGTCAAAAGCTTTCTCTGCATCTATTGAGATAATCATATGATTTTGGTTGGTTTTCTTATTGATGTGGTTGATTATGTTAATAGTTTTCCTAATGTTGAACCAGCCCTGCATTCCTGGTATAAATCCCACCTGGTCATAGTGTATTATCCTGGTGATCACTTGCTGTAATCTCCTTGCTAATATCTTATTTAAGATTTTAGCATCAATATTCATTAGGGAGATTGGTCTATAATTTTCTTTCTCTGTTTTTGCTTTGCCTGGTTTTGGTATCACCACCATATTTGTGTCATAAAACGAATTTGGTAGAACTCCTTCTTCACCTATTTTTCCAAATAATTTGTATAATATTGGAATTAATTGTTCTTTAAATGTTTGGTAAAATTCACCCGTAAACCCATCTGGCCCTGGGGATTTTTTCTTAGGGAGTTCATTAATAGCTTGTTCAATTTCTTTTTCTAATATGGGTTTATTTAAGGATTTTATTTCCTCTTCAGTTAACCTGGGCAGTTTGTATTTTTGTAAATATTCATCCATTTCATTTAGATTGTCAAATTTATTGGCATACAGTTGGGCAAAATATTTCCTAATTATTGCTTTAATTTCCACTTCATTGGTGGTAACATCACCCTTTTCATTTTTGATACTGGTAATTTGGTTTTCTTCTTTCTTTTTTTTAATCAAATTAACCAGTATTTTATCTATTTTATTGGTTTTTTCATAAAACCAGCTCTTAGTTTTATTGATTAGTTCTATAGTTTTTTTGCTTTCAATCTTATTGATTTCTCCTTTAATTTTCAGGATCTCTAATTTAGTGTCTAATTGGGGATTTCTAATTTGTTCTTTTTCTAGCTTTTTAAGTTGCATGCCCAATTCATTAATCTCCTCTTTCTCTTTTTTATTCATGTAAGCATTTAGAGCTATAAATTTTCCCCTAAGCACTGCTTTGGCTGCATCCCATAGATTTTGGTATGTTGTCTCATTATTGTCATTCTCTTGGATAAAGTTATTGATTGTTTCTATGATTTCTTGTTTGGCCCATTCATTCTTTAGAATGAAATTATTTAGTTTCCAATTGATTTTCATTCTACTTTTCCCTGGCTCTTTCTTACATGTAATTTTTATTGCATCATGATCTGAGAAGGATGCATTTACTATTTCTGCCTTTCTACATTTGACTATGATGTTTTTGTGCCCTAATACATGGTCAATTTTTGAAAATGTGCCATGTACTGCTGAGAAAAAGGTATATTCCTTTCTATCCCCATTCAATTTTCTCCAGACATCTATCATGTCTAACTTTTCTAGTAATCTATTCACCTCTTTCACTTCTTTCTTATTTATTTTTTGGCTAGATTTATCTAATTCTGAGAGGGGGAGATTCAGATCCCCCACTAGTATAGTATTACTATCTAATTCCTCTTGTAACTCATTTAACTTCTCCTCTAAGAACTTGGATGCTATACCACTTGGCGCATACATATTCAATATTGATATTACTTCATTATCTATAGTACCTTTAAGTAAGATGTAATTTCCTTCCTTATCTCTTTTAATGAGATCTATTTTTGCCTGCACTTTGTCTGAGATAAGGATTGCTACCCCTGCCTTTTTTACTTTAGCTGAGGCATAATATATTCTGCTCCAGCCTTTTACCTTTACTCTGTGTGTATCTCTCTGCTTCAAATGTGTTTCTTGTAAACAGCATATTGTAGGGTTCTGGTTTTTAATCCACTCTGCAATTCGCTTCCGTTTTATAGCAGAGTTCATCCCATTCACATTCACAGTTATTATTACTGACTGTCTATTCCCCTCCATTCTATTTACCCCCCTTTGTACTTTTCCCCCCTTCTTTCACCCTATTCCTCCTCACCGACGTTTTACTTCTTACCCCTGCCTCCCCCAATCTGCCCTCCCTTTTTATCACCCCCCTCTCTTTTCTTTACCCTTTTCTCCCTTGCTTTTGTCCTCCCTTCTCAGTCCCCCCCTTTCCCTTCCCCTTTTGTTTCCCTAAAGAGTGAGTTAAGTTTCTTTATCCCAATGAATGTATATGTTATTCCCTCTTTGAGTCAAATCTAATAAGAATAGGGTTGAAACCATGTTCCCCCCTCCTTTCTTTCCCTCTATTATAATAGGTTTTTTTCCACCTCTTCATATGATATAATTCATCCCATTCCACCTCCCCTTTCCTCTCCTCCCCATAGACTCCCTTTTTATCTCCTTAATTCTTTTGTATCATCACATCAAAGACAATTTATATTTATACCCTCTATATAAAGTCCTTCTCTCTGCCCAAATACATTTACAGTTCTTAAGAGTTATGAGTATTATCTTCCTGTGTAGGGATATAAACAGTTTAACCTAATAGGGTAACTTTTTTTTTTTCCCCCTCTGTTTACCTTTTTAAACTTCTCTTGAGTCTTGTATGTTGAGATCAAATTTTCTATTCAGTTCTGGTCTTTTCACCAGGAAAGATTGAAAGTCCCCAATGTCATTAAATGTCCATCTTTTCCCCTGAAAGAAAATGCACATTTTTGCTGGGTAATAGATTCTCGGCTGCAATCCAATCTCCTTTGCCTTCCGGAATATCATATTCCAAGCCTTGCGGTCCTTTAATGTTGAAGCTGCCAGGTCCTGAGCAATCCTGACTGTGGCTCCATGATATTTAAATTGCTTCTTTCTGGCTGCTTGGAGTATTTTCTCCTTCACCTGATAATTCTGGAATTTGGCTACAATATTCCTTGGAGTTTTCCTTTTGGGGTCTCTTTCAGGAGGTGATCGATGGATTCTTTCAATGATGATTTTATCCTCTGATTCTATGATATCAGGGCAGTTCTCCTTAATAATTTCCTGGAATATGGTATCTAGATTCTTTTTCTGGTCATGGCTTTCAGGCAGTCCAATGATTCTCAAATTGTCTCTCCTCGATCTGTTTTCCAGATCAGTTGTCTTTCCAATGAGGTATTTCACATTTTCTTCTATTTTTTCATTTTTTTTATTCTGCTTGACCGATTCTTGGTGTCTCATGGATTCCTTATCTTCCAACTGTCCCACTTTAATTTTTAAGGCATTGTTTTCTTCAGTGAGATTATGTACCTTTTTTTCCGTTTGGCTAAGTGAATTTTTTAAGGTATTGTTTTCTTCAGTGAGATTATGCAGCTTTTTTTCCATTTGGTCAAATGAATTTTTTAAGGCTTTGTTTTCTTCAGCTTCCTTTTCTAAGCTGCTGATTCTTTTTTCATAGTTTTTTTGTGTTGCTTTCATTTCTCTCCCCATTTTTTCTTCTACCTCTTGCAATTGATTTTTAAAATCCTTTTTGAGCTCTTCCAGGAAGGCTTTTTGTTCTTGCGACCAATTCACCTTCCCTTGTGAGGCTTCAGATGTAGACAATTTGAGGCTATTGTCCTCATCTGAGTTTGTGTTGGCTTCTTCCCTATTGATACAGAAGCTCTCAATGGAGAGGGCTCTTTTTTGCTTCTTACTCATTATTGCAGCTTATTTATTTATTCTTTAAGTTGAGGTCTGCTCTGGGGGCACCAGGGTCCCTGTTTTGGGCTTCTTGTGCAGGTGTATAGGTGCTGTGTGACCGGGCTTTTACTCTGAGGCCTTTATGGTGTGTGGAGATCCCCTGTCCTGCACTTCCTGTCTGATTGTGCTCGGCCAGCCAGGCGCCAGACCCCGGCGTCTGATCCCGCCGTTCGTGGCCCTCTCGGCCGGTGCAGGTAAGTTTTTCCACTGTCCTTCTTGGCCACCAGATTTTTGAACCAGGTTCCGGGAGCCTCAGTTGTTCGGCTGTGACCCGCAGCTCCTGCTGATTTGCCCCGACCCCCTCGGCGCTGGGTTGCTGCCCTGCGCTGGGCCTCCCTTTTGCCCGAGTCAGACCGACCTTTTCCTGAAGTCTTCTAAATTATCTCTGGTTGGAGGACTGTGTCTCTCTGTCTCTTTGCAGGTTCTGTAGTTTCAGAATCCGTCCAGAGGCTTGATTTAATGTTCGTTTTGAGGGAACAGAAGGAGAGCTCAGGCAGCTTGCTGCTTCCTCTCCGCCATCTTGGCTCCGCGCCGAATATTTTCTCTTAATATGTGGTGTACCTCCTCTCATTCCTTGCTAAAATTAGGCATTCAAAAATAAATCAACAAACCTTGGATATGGACTCTACTCCAAATTATTTTTTAGCATACAACTATGAGTTACTTTCAAAGAAATCTCATTTTAGGGGTATGACCTACATTTAACCCAACAAACTATTCCTGTTGCTGCCACTATAATCAGAGTTATTAACATAGAGTAAAAGTATGATTATATGTTATTAAGCTTGTGGAGGATAGATGTTAGTTCCTTTACCTCCTTGGCCTCAGTTTCCTTATCTGTAAAAGCAAGGGTCTAGCTCAAGATGGCTCCTCAGATTTTCTTCTAATTCTAAGTTCTATTATTCATGATTCTATGACATCAGAGCTTCCTGATTTAGCTGAAGACATGGTATAATATGTGGCCCATTCTGGTATACTCAACCAAGTTACTTATCTTCTCTAGGTCTTAATTTTCTATAAAACAAGAAGATTGAACTGGATGATATGTGGAGTCTGTATCAGCTTTAGAATGAAGTGGTTCCATGCTATAATCATGGATTCCTTCATTGAGTAGGCTGGGAAATTTGATTCTCTTCCATATATTAATAGCATGCATTTAGTGTCTACAACGTGCTTAACACTGGACCAAGATAAGTGTCACATGAACTACAAAAGTATAACTGTTTCATTTTTGTCATTGTAACCCCAGTGCCTAGAACATAGTACACACTTAATAAATGCCTAATTGGTCAGATCTGATCTGAGTTGTCTGATTGATCTTTGACCTGAAGGAATTAACAATCTGGGGAGATAAAATTAATAAATATGAAACAATAAAAAACACAAATTAATACATAAGTGAAAAATTGCACAATGCCTCCACTTCCAAAGAAGTCTAGAGAAAAGGACCATAGAAGGTGTCATTTCTCCCATCATAGTCAGTCATCTCGCATTTGCATGCAACTTTTCATGAGGGAGAAGATAAACCCCTATGAGCCGACCATTATATCTGTCTTAAGGAAGTAGAAATTGGTTAGCTTTACTTTAAGAAAAGGATAACATTTTCCTTTTATCACAATGCTTAATTTGGAGGTTCTGCTACTCAAGTTAGAAATTATGCCTCCTTTCAAATTTCTTTCAGTGGATTGTCAACATTGCTATAAAATATCATCTTCCCTCTCTTACATCTCCCCTCTCCCCCTAGTCCTTGGCTATGTTGCTCCTGGTATTTCTGGTATTCTCTTTGTACAATGCTAAGGGAAATTTCCATAGGCATTGTTTTCCCCTCACATTATAAATAACTCCAAAGCAAAGAAAAAACTCTCCTTTTTTATGTCACTTCCCCAGGGCTCAATATTCATTGGGTGCTTAATACATATTTGATGACAACATACATTGGCTTCTTTCTCTCACCATGAACATACAACTGTTGGACAAATCCTACAAATATGAAATATTTTTTTCATCGTTAGATACATGCTCTAATTGATAAAAACTAAAACAGCCTTCTTGGCTTTGGCATACTTGAAAATGGTTACAAGTGGTTTTGATGGACTCCAACCTGGATTAGAAAAGATATAATATGTGTCAATCAGCATACAATCATTGATACCTGATGATTACATTTGATATTGGCTCCTTTGGTGAGTCAATAGAGATTATGGACAATATTACAAATCTCAGCTTGGTTAGAAATAGCTGAATTATGTTAAATTTTGTGTCCTTGAGGCTCTCACTGATATTAAACTGTCTTGCATTTCAAAGAGAAAAATCTCATCCCTGAAATGTGTAGAAAATACTCAGCAAACCAGCAGTGAATGAAAAGCAGGTGACAATAATAAAGCAATCCTTTAAGGACACATGATTTCATCAATGCCCATAGGCCTTCCAGTAATGCAGATGCTGCTTAACTGGTCCTTTGTAGACACACTCTTTACATCTATCAGCTGTTGCTATTATATAGTGAAGACAAAGATATTAATTCAGGAGGCACAGTGGGGACTTTCCCATTTAGTCACAGGTACCAGGGCTAACAGGAGCTACTGGGAGTCACTGTTTATGCCTTTGTCAGGTTTCTGTTTGTGGATAGAGCACTGGGCCCAGAGTCAGGAAGACCAGAGTTCAAATCTAGCCTCAGACAATCACTATATGTTTACCCTGGGCAAGTTACTTAACCCTGTCTGCCTTAGTTCCTCATCTGTAAAATGAGCTGGAAAAGAAAATGGCCAAACCACTCCAGTATCTTTGCCAAGAAAACTTCAAATGGGGTCATGAAGAGTCAGACATAACTGATCATTGACTGAACAACAATAGTACTTACATGGCAGGGCTATTATGAGGATCAAATGAGAAAAATATATGTAAAGTAGCACAGTTCTTTGCTTAGTCCAGTGCCTGGGACATATTGGGTATTATATAAATGCCTATTCCCTTTTTGCTTCCTTTGAGACCAGTTGCTTGAATCATTTGCATGATCTAATTTAGTTGCCTAAGGGAAAGATGAACCCAGAGATAATGGGAATGTAACCTCTTCCCACCAGAGGAGTATTTCACAAGGCTCAGGGGATTTGGTTTAGCAGTGCAAAGAAGTCAAGGTAAAAAGCCATCTCTCTATCAGATTGTTGCTTAAGATTTGGTCCCTGGATATAATGTAATTATAAGTATTTGAAAGAGAAGTGTAAATAGTATATAATAGCAAAGATTAAGACACCATTAGGAAGAGGTCAGCAATGGTAATGATAATGAGGGGGACATATGATACCTGGCAAAAAAAAAGAGGTGCTGCATTGATAGGGAATAACATATGGAGAAAGTTGCCAGTGGAATGAAGAATAGTGATACATCAACACAAGATCTTTGGAAGGGAGCACTGATGTGGAAGAATGAAGCAAGGCCTCATCTCATTCTGAGGTTCACCAAATGAAGTAGTGCATAATCATGGTCTCTGGGAAAGGGTACCCTCTTGGGGAATGAGAGGGTCTCAACTCTCTTTGGGTTCAGATTCAAACTCCATTCTCTATACACACATACATGCATATATACATATATACACATACATGCACATATACATACATACATACATAATTATCAACTAGTAATAAAGTTGTACACTTTTTGAGCTTTACTTGATGCCTTTAAGAGGTGTTCTTTGAGTGACTGCCAGATACTGAAGTTTTCAATTTCCATTTGTATGGGGACAATAGGCCAGAAAAAGTGAGAAGTGCTCTGGGTGAGGTAGGATTCTTTCTGTAAGTAGGAAGACTCCAACACAAGCCTATTTTTTAAAACAGATCTATGCTTTCAATCAATTAATCATAATTTATTATGTATTATGTGCCAAACATTGTAATAGGCACTGGGGATACAAAAAGAACAAAAGGCAGTTTCAATCTTGAAGTATCTTACAATCTAATAAAGACATTACATACTAAGTTTAGAACTTTCAATGATGTCATTTCTTCTACCAATGTAGTTTAGCACATGCTTTGCAACTTGTAACTTTGGAGAATTGCTTAGGGGCACTGATAATCTGCGAGACTAATCAGAGTCACAAAGTGAAGATGTCAGGATCATGATTTGAACCCAGGTCCTCCTGATTTGAAGACTGATTATCTCTCCATTGCATCATACTGACTCTCAAAACAAAGTATAGATTATTATTTTTTACAGCTTAGTCATTGGTGACTAGTCTTTCCATCTTTAACTAACATGGACTTATGCTCAAAGCTTCTCCATCTTGATAATTGTAATATATGCTAAAATGTGTGACTTGGATAAAGGTATAGGGGATATATTTATCAAATTTGCAGATGGAACAAAATTAGGAGGGATATTGCATATGTTGGATGAAACAATCAGCATTCCTAAAAGATCTTTACATGCTAGATCATTGTGCTTAATAAAATAAGATGACATTTTATAGAAGTAAATGTAAAGTTTTATGAATGGATTCCAAAAAAAGTTATAAGCACAAGGTAGAGGAGACGTGATTAAATAGCATTTGTCTGAAAATGATCTGTACATTCTAGTGGATTCCAAGCTTGGTATGAGAGAGTATGATACAGTGGGAAGACCATTCTTCTGTCACTTATTATTATTTTTTTAACCTTTGTTAAATGGGTCCTCTCTGGGTCCCATTTTCCTCGGCTGTACAGGAAGTATGTTGTGCTCTGGTCTCTTGACAGTCTTTTCAAAGTCTAACTCCATAATCTTAGGAGCAGGGTAATATATCACACAACATAGTTAATTCAGCCTTAGGCTTCATTAAGGGAAACATGGTATCCAGGATGAATAAAGTAATATATTTTTCACTGACTAAGTTCAGGGTGCCACATTTTTGGAATAACAGTATTAAACTAGAGATAATCTAGAGGCAGGGATGTGCTGGAGCCACTTTAAACTAATTTGAAAGACTCTTATTAACTTTTCAATATGAATGTTTATACCTTGGAAATTGAAAAATGTTAAAAATCAGGACTTGATTTATCATTTTACTGATTGTCTAGACTTAAGAAAGTGATGTAAAAATGTTAATAATGCAGATTAAATTTAAAAGCATGTCATGCAAACATTTGTTTTTCCAGAGGGTCATTTGTTAAATGTTTTCCAGCATAGCCCTGGTCTTCAGGGATTGATGCTCAGTGGTGACTAGGAAATTTAAGAAGCTTAAGATAATTTCATCTGATGATCTGTTAAAGGAACTGGGGAGATAACAGGTTTAAATAGTATAACTATTTTCAAGTATTTTAAAGGGAATTAGGTAGAGATGAATCCTTTTCCCAAAAGACTTTTTCTTCTTGGCTCAAGAGGGCAGAACTACAATCAATGGGTTGTAGTTGCAAAGAGGAAAATTGAGACCATCCAAAATCAAAAGTATCCCAAAGTAGAATGGGCTCAGAAGGTGATGGGCTCTTTCTTTTGGGAAGTCTCTAGTTAAGTCTTGAAGAGCAATTTTTGGGCCTGGTGTAGAGGTAATCACATTAGTATTAAATAGTGATCTCAATAGGTGGTCTCTGAGATTCCTTCCAATTCTGGGATTTCACAAATTTGTGGTAAGCCCCAACAATATTTGCAATCTATTGGTATAGAAGTTGTGAGTCAATGTCTAATATCCATATCTGGATGAAGCATAAAATTAGGATATTAGTGGAGGGGTAAGCATGTGTCACATATGATTTTCAAGAATATTAGTGTTATTTTGCTGCACCCTCCATTTGCTGATACTAGGTGTAACATCGTCCTGGTCTCTTTGCTCTTCAGAGGATTGATCATAGATTAAAAGCTGGAAGAGACCTTAGAGACCATATAGCTTAACTCTCATCTTTCTATAGTTGAGGAAAAGAAGGCCTGGAGAGGCTGAGTGACTTATCCAGGGTAACACAAATTGTGGTTATCAAAGGTGGGATGTAGATGCAGGTTTTCTAACTCTATAGAATTCTATTCACTCTACCATATTACCTCCCACTTGTGTGGGTGAAGATGTAGGTAAAGTGATCAGATATGATCATGGTTTAAGGTTTGAAAAGTATTTAACATATGTTGACTCATTCCATATTTTATTTTGAATAAGCCAGTCCCAATTTTTGAGAATCTGTATGAGGTAGATAGGAGTCTTGCAGGCTTAACTAGTTATAGGCAATACAGAAGATGTTCCATCATCTAGAAGTTCTCACATCAATGAAATCACAAGGCTAGTCCCCAGTTCTTAAAATGGAAATTATAAATTATATGTACATACATACACACATAAACACATACTATATACATACATACATATGTATATAGGATATCACAATTTAAAATCACGCCTTTTTCTGATACATGAAGCTCTTCAGGCTTTGGAGGCTCAAATTCTTTGAAGTTGGGAATATGTGAAGAAATGTTTACCCCGGGCTATTTCCAAGAGGACTCCTTCCCCCAAATGTGTAAATACCAAGGAACTACATCTAGGAACTGAGAGGAGTGGAGAAAAATATTTCTCTATGATCTCACACATCTTGCTTGGTTACTGGCTCTTTTTTTTCTTTTTCTTTTTTTTTTCAGGGCAATGGGGGTTAAGTGACTTGCCCAAGGTCACACAGCTAGTAAGTGTCAAGTGTCTGAGGTCGGATTTGAACTCAGGTCCTCCTGAATCCAGGGCCACTGCTTTATCCACTGCGCCACCTAGCTGCCCCAGTTGGTTATTGGTTCTTATACAGGCTTTCATCTTCAACTATTCAGAAACAAAGTCATACAAGTATTAATAAGAATGAACTAGAAATTTGGGCTTGAGTTTGGACTTGTACAAGTGAGGAGAAAGCCTGAGGAGAATTGGGAAGGGAGAGAGTATACTACTGCTATTGAGAGGAGTGTATTTGAAGGTGTAGGAGTATTTTTATAGGAGTTTGAAGAGATATAGGTAGTGGTTGGGAGTAGCTTATACTAACTAAGGGAGAATACAGAGCTTATATGAATTAAGGGAGAATATTTGAAATAAAATTATAGTATACATTTGTTCAGCACTTTGAAATAACATTTAAAGTGTTAAATGCTAGTAATAATATTAATAATTACTTTGTGAGATAGGTAAGATAGACTATTTCTATTTTATAAATAAAATAGTCATGCATATGTTCAACACACATATAAACATGGACATATATATATATATATACACACACACACACACACACATATATGTATGTACTTAGAGGCAATACAGGGATATTGTTAAGCCTCTAATTAGGGATACTTATTTTAATTTTTAGGTATGTGGGAGTTGAATCCTATGACCAAAAAAATTGAGACATCACCATACATCTTTTCCCTTTCACTTCCAAATTCCTAGAAAGAACTGTTTGCTATCACTGCTGACACTTTCTCATTTCACACTCACATCTCCATCCCTTGTAGTTTGGCTTCTGACCCTATCACTCAGTTGAGCCTGCTTTCTCCAAGGTTACCAACAATCTCATAACTGTCATTTCTTTGTCTTCATATTTTTCAATCACTGTAGCTTTTGATACTACTGTCACTTATTTCTATGCCTTCTTTCTTTCTTAGCTATGGTGACACTATTCTCAACTGATTTTCCTTCTGTGGATCTGACAGTTCATTCTTCGTGTTCCTTGCTGGTTATTATTATCCATCTCCCAAAGGGCTCTGTCTTGTTCTCTCCTCTCTTTCTTTATTCTCACTTGGAGCTTTTGTCAGCTCCCAAGAATTAAATTACCATCTCTAAATAGACAAATTCCAAATCTATATACTAAACCCTCATCCTAATTTCTCGAAGTCCAGTCATGTATTATCAACTATCTGCTATATATTTCTTCCTGGAGGTCCTTCAAACATCTCATACTCAACATGTCCAAACAAACCAATCCTTTCTCTAAATTTCTCTGTTTCTGTTGTTGTTGACCTTGACCAAGTGTTATTGATTCTGCCTCTTCATCTCACACCTATTCCTTTCTCTTCATGCACATAGCCCTTACTCTACTTGATTCTGCTGATATGCTCTTAATGTCCTGACACAGCCTCCTAATTGGCCTTCCTACTTTCAGTCCCCTCCCTTCACAATCCATATCATTAGTGCCAAACAAATAGAAATGGGGCCACTAAACCATACATAAGAATCCTTGTCAAATGCATATTGTCTTAGAAAACCACATATGGACATTATCTATATTCTATTGTATTTCCCTTCATTTTGTTAAATGTTTCCCAATTACATTTCAGTCTGGTCCAATCTTTACTGAGAGTACTGCTGGCTGTATGCAGGTCATGTGTTTGTTACCCCTGCTCTACACAGCTGCCTAAACAATCTTACCAAGGCACAAGTTGGACCATATCACTTCTTGGCTCCCAAAACTTTGATATCTTCTCATTGCCCATGCATAAAATACAAACTTCTTGGACTAGTATTAAAGTAACTTCAGAATATAGTTCTGAACCTCCCTGTCAAGACTTATTTTATATTAGCCCCCTGCATGAGCTGTGTGTTCCAGCCAAAATTGAATTCTAGATGTTCTCTGAACTCCTTCCCTCTAGACCTAAATTACATACCCTCCTCATTTTCACCACTTTTCACAATTCTCTTACTTGAAAGTTTAGGTCAGATATCACAAGGTGTCAGGAGAGAAGTAATATGCAAGATACTAGGAAGTCATATTTGGGGCTAGGTTGTGAAGTGGTTTATAAGCCAAACAGAGGGGTTTACATTTGATCATGGAGGTAAAAGTCACTGGAGTTCATTGAGTGGGGAGGTGACATGTTCAGTCAGGTCTGTCCTTTAGAATAGTCACTTTGGCAGCTGCATGGGTATAATTTGTGAGAAGAAAGAGAATCGAGATAAAGAGATCAATGAGGCTGCTATTGTAATAGTCCACACAAGAGGTGAGGAGGTTCTGACTGTAACTGGAGGGAAGAGGATAAATTTAAGAAATGTTGAGGTAGAAACAATAAGATTTAGATGTGGGTTAAGTGAGAATGAGAGTGAGGAGTTGAGGATTCCAGAAACATTATAAAGGCCTGTGTGCCTAGAAGGATTGGCAGAAATAAGAAAGTTCAGAAGAGTGGTAAGTTTTGAGGAAAGGATAATGAGTTCATTTTCATACATATCGAATTTGAGATGCTTATGGCATATATACATTTTGAAATGTGCAGTAGACAGTAGAACATATAGAACTACAATTCCAAAGACAGATTCCCAAGCATAGTGAATACAATATCTTCAGACTCTATAGTACAATATCTTGCACATAATGAACAGTTTTTCCTCAGTGCTTAACATAGTACCTGGCACATAGTAGGCACTTAAAAAAATACTTGTTGACATGATTTGACATTCCACTTTGTCTCCATGCCTTTTTCCAGGCTGTCTCCCATGATTGCAATGTATATTTTCCTCACATCTCTCCTTTTCAATGCTTAGTTTCCTTCAAATGCCAGGTCAAATGTCATTTCCTATATGAAACCCCAACTAATCACCCACTACTAAATGCCAGTTCCTCAACTTCCAAATTACTTTGTATTTATTTTGTATATTTATATGTATATGTATATATGTATATGTATATATATATATATGTATGTGTGTGTGTATATGTGTGTGTATATATATATATATATATATTTTTTTTTTTCCTCCCTGTTTCAGGAGAATGTGAGCTCCTTAAGGGCAGGAGGTGTTTAATTTTGTCTTCGTATACTCAATGCCTGGCATGAAGCATATCACATAGTAGGAATTCAATAAATTCTTATTGACTGATCAATTGAATATCTAGATGATAAAGGCATAGGGAAGAGCAGAGTAGTGTATTGGGTATATAGGGTACAACTTCCTCCTAGAAGCCTTCCTTTTAAATTGATGGTTTTAAATAGTTGCTCTGTTATGTGCTACTTGTATTAAGCTCAATAATTTTTTTTCATCTCTCGGCACCTCTGCTTCCCTATTTGTAAACTGAGGAAATTACACTAGATATCAAATATTCTGATTTTTTTTAAGTAAAAGAGGATGGGTATAAAATATCTAACAAATCCTTCTCTGATCTCTTTGTGAAGAAGACTAGAATGGAATCAGGAGACAGTTTGTGAGAAATGTGGTTAAATGATCATACTGCTATTTGGATTCAGAACTAGTTGAATGACTGGATGCAAGGAGCAGTAATTAATGAGTCAGTGTCAATTTGGAGATAGTTATCTGACAGAGTGCCCCCAGGATCTGGGATTAGTCCCCTGGGGTTTAATATTTGAGAGAATGGATGAAGATATAGTTGACATGCTTTTAAAAGTTGCAAGACTATTAGGAATCAAAAGATCTCCACAGGCTCAGATGATGGGGGTGAAATGAATAAGATGAATTTAATTTTTTTTCTGAAAATAACAATCTTTAATGCCTGGGATTTACAGGTCTTTAAAAAAATCACAGATGGCAAATAGTAATTAAGCAGGGCCTTTTAAAATATGGGTTTGCAGGAAGGATATTATGAACAATGAGAAGAACAAGACTGAATTTTTAAAATCTGAATTAAGTAAATGTTCAGGAGGTAAGGCTTCAACACCATAGAAATTAGTACATTTGTAAGTGAAAAATGTAACTAGATTGGCTTGTGATAAGATGAAACTTAATATCAACTAATAAATGTAAAGTTCTATGCTTGGTTCAAAAAACAACTTTACCATTACAAAATGGAGGGGATTTAACTAGGTAACAGTTCATGCTAAAAACAGCCTTTAGGTTTTCAAGCTTAATATAAGTCAACAATGTGGCATGGCAACCAAAAAATAGGGCTAACATAACCATAGACCACATTAAAAGAAGTGTTGTTCTTAGGAGTATCTCAGCAGTAGTTACCACTTACCCTCCCCTCGTCAGATCACATATGAAGTATTATATTCAATTCTTCAAATCACATTTTAAAATAGACAGTAAAAACCTGGAATCAGAAAATGATGACTAAGATGTTGATGAGATTAGAGAAAATTCCATATAAGGACTGAGTAAAAGTACTTCAGATATTTAGTTTAGAGGAGAGAAGATTTAGGGATATATTATATCCATTTTTATTTATTTTGATGGATGTCATGGGTAAGAGTTATTAAATTTGATTTTTCTTGACTCTAGGAAGCACAACAGGAAGGAACATGTATAAGTTACAATGGAGTTACAAAAAGGCATATATAAAAAGGCATGAATCAAGGAAAAATTGTATGGTAATTAAAACTTTGTAAAAGTAGAGTTCCATCTTAATAGAGATTTTAAAGCAAAGGCTGGTTAACTATCAGGGATGTTCTTTACAAAAAGGATTCCTATTTAGTTAAGGGTTGGAGTAAGTTTCTTCCAACTTGAATATAATCCTCTGATCTGTGTTATGTGATTCAGATGATGGATTCAGATAATGGCATAAAACTTTCCCACAATGCTCTATGCTTTTCAGGCCATGTGGATAAGTCTGTTCATTTTTAGGTACCATATTTTAATAAGATTATGAGAAAGCTAGATTCTGGGGAGTAGGTGGACAATATATTGAGGGGTGTGGAAACCAATGTATATAAAAAACACTTGAAAAAAACCCAGAAGTCAATACCCTTATGAAGGAAAGACAATACGATGTTATAATAGCTATCTTAAAACATTTGATGGGGGGCAGCTAGGTGGTTCAGTGGATAGAGCACCGACCCTGGATTCAGGAGGACCTGAGTTCAAATCCGGCCTCAGACACTTAACACTTACTAGCTGTGTGACCCTGGGCAAGTCACTTAACCCCAATTGCCTCACTAAAAATACACACACACACATACACACAAAGAAACCCCAAAAAACCATTTGATGGGCTTTGAAGTCAGAGCTTAGATAAATGTTTAAAAATTACAAGAAGGTTGGTTTTAGCCCAACAAAGGGAAAAACAAACTATTTAAGAAATTGAAGCATTTCAAAATAAATTATACATGAGTAGTCAAGGAAAACATTCCCACATTAGCTAGGTTGTGGGAAAAAAACAGTCAAAAAACTCCCAAAACTTCAGACTGAGGAATTGTCAAAGGGGTGGGGGTGGGAAGAGAAGTTGGAACAATTTAAAAAAAATTGATGTTAAAATTTGTTTTTACATATATTTTGGAAAATAAAATTCTATTAAAAAAAGAAATTGAAGTGTCCAATAAAACAATGGGCATAGTAAACTCCTAAACACTGAAAATCATAAGTATATAGGACAAAATATCATAGATTTTGAGGTGGAAGGGATTTAAATGCTACCTCTTTCAACCTTATCATTTTAGAGTCAAAGGAATGGAGACCCACAGAGTTTAAGTGTCATTATTTTTACCAAAAGTGGCTGTTTTGACATATTTTTAATAAGTCAATGAATAGTTAGTTAATAGAGCTGAACTTGTCTTAACTCCCCCTTTTGTTAGTTTTCTTGTTAATTTTTGACTGATGCATTTGGATGACAATTCTTTACTGTAAATCATTATTTTATACAGCTGACCAAAAATGTGCACCCAATGATAGTTTCCCCTAGGGCACTTTTCTATTGGGCATAAAATCTTGTGAGATTAATGAGCATCTGGAGGGAATTCTACTTGTTGAAATTTTAAGCAATTAATACAACAAGAGAAGAAAAAAGAGGAATTTTTGAATACCAATGAAATGCTCAGGACATGGAAGGGCTAAAATGATGAAGATTGACATTTATAGGATGCTTGTGTAATTTAAGAATATAATTTTACATGTCTTCATCCAAGAATCTTAATATTCTATGGAAAGAATACATTATTATGCTCTGTTATACTACAGTTTAACTATACACCTATGTATTCCAAATTTCAGGTGGGAAGGGAAAGGGAGATACTCTGCAGAAAGTCATCATTGAGAAGTAGTCTGCTATGTGAAAAGATGCAAGGTAGGTTATGTACTCACATGATAGACAATAGATGGACTGTCCAACTAACAGACTAGATCCCACAGGACTGTAAGTGCTCAATTAGGAGGCCAAAGACTTAGTGAGATGAGTCAATGGTCTAGCTATTTGGACAAGGAAGGAAATGGTGATTACAGCATTATTGATCCTTTGATAACAGGAGGAAGCATCTTTCTGACTTCATTCTAGGAAAAAAAAATGAGGTTTATCCCTATGTATTTTCAAAAGCTATACTATCTCTTTATTTAGAGTGGCTATTCCTGAAATGGCAAACAAAGTAAAGATGCAATGCTCATCATGATGGTGGTATTTGTGACAGCAAAGGCATATAAAAAGGTGATAGTGATTATCTATCATCTATCTGTCTGTCTGTCTATCTATCTGCCTGTCTGTGTAGTGGAAAGAATATTAGATTTGGTGTCAAAGAACATGCATCCACGTTTTATCTCTCATCTTTGCAATATATATGATCTTGGGCAAAGCATTTTACTTCTTTTGAGTCATTTTATTTACCTATAAAATGGGAAAGTTGGACTGCATTATCTCTAGGTTTTTTTTTTAAAGCAACAGACTCTACTATGAGGTCCATGGCCCAACCTTAAGAGCGATGAGCTTGGGGGTGGAACCAAGATGGTGGAGGAAAGGCAGTAAGATTTCAGGGCTCTCAACACAAGCACAACAAAAACTTCGAAACAATGCTATAAGACAATTCCTGGAGCAGCAGAACCCAAAAAAGAATGAAGTGAGATCATTTTCCAGCTAAGGACAGATTAGAAGGGCAGCATGTAAGGTTTGTTGTATGGTGATGGGAGTGGAGCCAAAGCCTACTGCTGGCTCTGACATAAATCCAGCCCCAGGCCATGCCAGAGAAATAGACTTCTGGAGCCTCTGGATCTGCTGAAGCTGCAGTTAACTCAGCTCACAGTCTGATGAGAGGTTCATGTGGTTGGCCAGGGGGAGATTACAGGCATTTCTGCTGGCACTGAGGTGGAACTCTGATGTTTTTCCCAGGCTTGTATACAGGACACAGTGTGGAATGGTGGTTACAGGTGGGGGAGGGGTATAAGCACATCTGCACTTGCAACCAAAGTGAACTAGATTTGTTTCCAGGTTCAAAACCAAGCAGCCTGTGATAACTTACAGGCAAGAACACAGGCCAGGTGAGCTGAGAACATGCCTCGCCTTAAATCTTACCACCTGGGGAACCTGAAGCTTGGGATACTGTATCCTGGAGGCAGTGTCCCACTTTAAGAAGGGATCATACCACCTTGAACCACTTGAAGCTCAGGGCAATGCATCTAGAAAGCAGTACCCCACTTTAAGAAGGAGTCAAAAGTCAAGAAATAGGCTGGCAAGTTGAGCAGGCAGCAAAAGGTGCAGACTATAGAAAGTGTCTTTGGTGACAAGGAAGATTGAAGTACACTCTAAGAAGAGGACAGCAACACCAAGGCTCCTATATCCAAAGCTTCCAAGAAAAATATGAATTGGTCTCAGGCCATAGAAGTGTTCAAAAAGGACTTTGAAGATAAAATAAGAGAGGAAGAGGAATAAATGGAAAGAGAAATGAGAGTGATGAAGGAAAGTCATGAAAAAGAAGTCACAGTTTCAAAAGCCAAATGGAAAATCTCTCTGAAGAAAAGAATTGCCTAGGAATTAAGATTGAACAAATGGAAGATAATGACTTTATGAGAAACCAAGACACAATAAAACAAATCTAAATGAATGAAAAAAAGGTCATTGTGAAATATCTCCTTGGAAAAACAGCTGACCTACAAAATACATCCAGGAGAGACAATTTGAAAATTATTGAACTACCTAAAACCATGATCAAAATAAGAGCTTAGACATCATCTTCCAAGAGATTGTCAGGGAAAATTGCTCTGATATTCTAGAAGCAGAAGGTAAAACAGAAATTGAAAGAATCCATTGATCACCTCCTGAAAGAGATCCCAAAAGGAAAACTTCCAGGAATATTATAGCCAAATTCCAGAGCTCCCAGGTCAAGGAGAATATATTGTAAGCAGCCAGAAAGAAACAATTCAAGTACTGTGAAGCCACAGTGAGCATAACAAAAAATCTAGCAGCTTCTACATTAAAGGATTAGAGGGCATGAAATATAATATTCCAGAGGGCAAAGGAATTAGGATTATAACCAAGAATCACCTATCCAGCAAAACTGATTATAATCTTTCAAGGGAAAAATGGGACTTCAATGAAAAAGAGGACTTTCAGGCCTGAAGTGAATAGAAAATTTGACTTTCAACTACAAGACCCTAGAGATGTATAAAAAGGTAAACAGGAAAAAGAAAAATCATGAGGGATTTTACAAGGTTAAACTGTTTATATTCCTACCTGGGAAGATGATACTTCTTACTTATAAGAACTCTCTCAGTATTAGAGTAGATCATAGGAATAAATTTAGACAGAGGCTACAGGTAGGAATTGATTATGAAGGGATGATATCTGTAAAGCATTTATTTTTTGCTTATTGTTTTTTTGTGGGGCAGTCAGACGTGGGTGGTATGCCCAGGGTCATGCAGCTGGTGAGTGTCTTGTGTCTGAGGCCAGATTTGGGCTTGGGTCCTCCTAGGCCCAGGGTGGGTGCTTTGTCCAGTGTGTCACCTAGGTGCACCATGATGACATCTTTTGTTTTGTTTTTGTTTTGCTGTGGGGCAATGAGGCTTAAGTGACTTGCCGAGGGTCACACAGCTAGTAAGTGTGAAGTCTCTGAGACCAGATTTCAACTCAGGTCCTCCTGAATCCAGGGCCAGTGCTTGATCCACTGTACCCCCAGCTGCCCCCATGGTGACATATTTAAAATAAAATTAAGGGAGGGTGCAGCTAGGTGGTGCAGTGGATCAAGCACCGGCCCTGAATTCAGGAGCACCTGAATTGAAATCTGGTGTCAGAGACTTGACACTTACTAGCTGTATGACCCTCGGCAAGTCACTTAAGCCTCATTGCCCCACAGCAAAAATAAAATAAAATTAAAGGGTGAGAGCATTGCACAGGGAGAAAGGGAAAGGGAGAGGTCAAATGGGGTAAAATATCTCACATAAAAGAAGCATGAAAAAGCTTATGGAGTGGAGGGAAAGGTTCAGGAGGAGTAGGGGAGTGAATGAGCCTCACACTCATCAGAATTGTCTCAAAGAGGGAATAACATACACAGTCAAGTGGGTATAGTAATGTATCTTGTCCTGTGAGAAAGTGGGAGGGGAAGGGGATGGCGGGGGAGGCATGAAGGAAAGGTAGGCAGATTGGGGGAGGGCAATCAGAAGCAAAACACCTTTGAGGTAGGATATGGTAAAAGAAGATAGAAAATGGAGTGAATATCATGGGGAAGGGAATAGGATGGAAGGAAACAGTAATAGTAACTGGGAAAAAATCTGAAGCAGAGGCAAGAACAATGTAAGATGGGGATGATTATTATGGTGGTGGTGGTGGTACCTACTGTGCTGGGCTATTGCTAAGAAAATTCTTTGTCAGATATAAGGTACTATATAGATGTTGGCTATTATTGTTGTTGCAATAATCAGCCTTATTAGTGTTTTGTATGAAATCTTCCTTTAATGTACTATGTAGGGGCAGCTAGGTGGTGCAGTGGATGAAGCACTGGCCCTGGATTCAGGAGGACCTGAGTTCAAATCCAGCCTTAGACACTTGATACTAGTTGTGTGACCCTGGGAAAGTCACTTAGCCCTCATTGCCCTGAAAAAAAGAGTATTGTGTGTAATTTAAGATTCTAAATGTGGATTCTAATCTGTTCCCCCAGTTTGGGGAAAACTGACTAAAAATCACTGATAAAACGAGTTTAGGTTTTTAAGGGTTTATTGGAAAATAGAAAGAAAAAGATTGAGAACAGAATTCCAACAGCCTGGCATTCCTATCTTTCCTCAAATTTCCTGTGAAGTCCTCTGCCGACACCACCATCAAGTCAGGAAGCCAAAAAGGCCAGCGCTCCCTGCGCAGGCTCCCTTTCCTCCTTCCTGTCTCCTCCCAGACCATAGGAGGCTCCTCAAGTTGATTGGCTGGTAGCCTTGATAGATAGCACCCATGAGCAAACGTCATTTCCTGACGCCAAGGAAAAGCCACATTGCCTCTGAGGCATTTTCCTCATGGTGGAGTTTTCCCACAGCAAGTCTCCAGTAGGTGGCGTCATTCCAATCATTCCAATTATATAAATGTTGTTTAGTACAAAAAAAAAAAAAAAAGATGAGCAGGATGCTATCAGAAAAACCTGGAAAGAGTTACATGAGATGAAGCAAAGTGTAATGTACTGTATACAAAATAATAGCAATAGGATGATCTGCTAGGAATGACTTAGCTGTTTTCAGCAGTGCAGTGATCCAAGACAACTCTGAAGGACTTAGGAAAAAAATGCTATTCATTTACAGAGAAAGAACTGATGGTATCTGAATACAGATGGAGGTATATTTTGTTGTTGTTGTTAGTTCCCATTTCTAAAGGTTTTTTTTGTCTGATATGTTTTGCACAACTGGACGTATATAGCTTATTTTGAATTTCTTGAGTTCTTAAGGTGGGGTAGGGAGGGAGGAAGAGAATTTGGAACATGAAGTTAAAAAATGGATGTTACAATTTGTTTTTATGTGTAAGGTGGTGAAAATTCTAAATAAATAAATATATGATAACAAAAAGAAAAAGAAAAAGAAATGCCAAGGCCCACCCGGGCATTTTGCTTTGCCACTACTCCCTTTTCCCCACTTGAAATAGATGCCTTCTGAACCTTAGGTTTTACTTCCAAAGACCATGGCCTCTTTCCTGTGACATTGGAGAATATGAAAATTTGCAGGCTAAATTTCAATAAAAATCTTTGTTACTGTTGGATGGGGTTGAAAGACAAGTATATTGATTCAACTCAGTCAATCATGTGCTTCTTCTATTTGGAACTATTTACTTTTTTATTTTAATTTTAGCAGGGCAATGGGGGTTAAGTGACTTGCCCAGGGTCACACAGCTAGTAAGTGTCAAGTGTCTGAGGCCGGATTTGAACTCAGGTACTACTGTACCTGAAATGTGCTTTATCCACTGCACCACCTAGCTGCCCCAACTATTTACTTTTTTGAGGTATCTTTTTAGCCATAAAAGTCATTAAAGCCAAACTTTAAGTGCAGAACCATATCTTCAAATACTACATCCCAAAGTGTTAACCAAGATTTAAAAAAATCACAAATCATATACATCCACATTGCTCTTAGTTGTTGCAAAGAAATTTTACATAGCATTAATAAAATATTTTTAAAAGTAAATAAGAAAAAAAGAAGAATTATGAACTAAAATGATCAGAGGGCAAGATATATCCAGTCTCATACTCATTATAGTATCTAACCATGGGACTTGTCTTCAGCACAGACACACCTATTTTTATCCTCCAACATTCCTTTATTATTCTTCCCCATAATCCTGGAACGAAAGCTTCTAAACTCCCTTTTCCAAACTGAGAATTGGCCCTTCAGTAATGTTATAACCCAACAGTAGCAGATACCATTGGAAAAAAGATCCAAACCCCAGCATTATTATTTCACCTCACAGATCACCTCTGGCTGTGGCGGGAATGCTCTAGGGCAGTGACCTAGACTAAAAGCCCAACCATTTCCCTTTTTCACTTTACATTTGGAGCACAGTGAATTGTGCAGCCTAAGTAGGCATGAGTATGTTTTAGTTTACATCACATATCTCAGTATATTTTATTTGTCCCAAATCTACTTCTCTTACAAACTTTCCTTTAACTTTGAGCAAACCACTATTCCCCTCATCACCCAATTTCACAACCTTGGTGTCATAACTCTTCACTCTCCCTCAGTCTATATGACCAAATGTTGGCCAAATCTTTTTGTTTCTACTTTGAAAAGCTCTCATATCTGTTTCATCCTTTCTATTCCTACACCCTTTACCCTTATTTGGTCCTTCATCACCTCTTGCCTGGACTACTACAAAAATCTCCAAACTGATTGGTCTGCCTCAAATCTCTTTTTAAACCAATAGATCCTCTGCCCAACTGCCAAATTGTTTTGATGAAGCACAAGTCTGAAAATCTCACTCCCTAACTCATTAAACTCTTATGGCTTCTTATTAACTCTAAGATCAAATATTATATTTATTTCATCCCTTTACATTCCTATTTTTGTAAGTTTTATAATACATACAATCATAAGCATCTACTTTTTTCGTTCAGCCATTTCAGTTGTGTCTGACTCTTTGTGATGCCATTTTGGGATTTTCTTGCACTAGAGTAGTTTGCCATTTAATTCTCCAGCTCACTTTACAGATGAGGAACTGAGACAAATAGAGTTAAATGACTTGTCCAGGGTGACACACAACTGTTAAATGTCAAAGGCTGGATTTGAATTCATAAAGATGAGTGTTCCTAATTCCAAGCCCAGTGTTCTATCCACTGTGCCACCTAGCTGCCCTAGTATATACTACATGTATATAATTTATACACAATTTTGGGGTCTTCAGGGAGGAATAGTACCTCTGGTGTGAGGGTTTTCTGAGTCCTTTTCAGGGCTGCTCATCCACCTTTGGTATCCATGTGTCACCCAACTCTCACCTGTGGCTCTAAGAAACCATAACATGTGCAATAACCACACCCCACTAAAACTTTCTTGGCAGATGGACTAATCCAGGTTGAGGGCAATCAACAGGCCTCAAATCTGTCACTGAGTTGGGGGAATGTCTATCCCAAGCATGTGAAGACTTCCCCTAAGGGAATGGGAGGATGAGAACAATTGGTTCTCATGAAAGTGACTGAAGCAGGTGCTTTTCAATTCTTAGAACTTGGTCAGGCATAGAAGACACCAAGGGCATCCACTGTATCCTGGGCCATTGCCAGTCATTCTGACTTTTGTTTGCTACTGTACTTCAGTGACTCTGGAAGAGAGAGGGAGGTTGAAGACATTGTACAACTCTGCCTCACTTAAATACAATTCATTGCATAAATCAAGAAATCACCCTGTGATGTCATTGATCCTCTTTGAAAACAAAGGATGAACAACAACAACAACACTTTATACACAAGAAAGCATAAGTATACATACTGGAATATGTACTCCAATTTTTTTCTAATGAAAGGGATTATGATTTAAAAATTTTTGGAGACCACTGCCTTATAGTTTTAAATCCTCTGATCCAATGATTTATTCAGAATTTTTTTTTTGTACAGCACAGGCATATCTGAGGTCTATGAAAAAAGACCACACCAAAAACAATTTGGAACATGTCATATCACTGCTCTTTGGTAGAATCCTTCACTAATTCATTTCTCCCCATTCTACCACTATCTTCTTAATGCAGATACTTTTGCAGGAAGAAACATTCTCTATAAATTAACTGCATCAAGTAGGGAGGCATACAGAGGTGCAATCTATGACAAATGGACCCTATAGCACTTAGGCCTCTGAATTGCCCTAAGTAGCTATATTTTGTGGTTTTAATTCCTGGAGGAATAGCAAAAGATATTGATTTTTGCTTGGATGAGCTGAGAAGAGTTCCTTTGGTGCATCTGATAAAAGAAATTGTTTCTATTTTTCCTTGGTATGTCTTTAAAAGATATAATCAAGAAAACGTATGTGATTGTTATGTATATACCTTGTAGTGTTATTCCCCATGTTGCCAGTATGACAGACTGCATTGATAAAACACTGAATTTGTATGTATAATCAGTAAATAAGATTACCAGAATAGCCATCTTCAAAGACAATCTCCCACAACATGGGTTTGTATAACCATCATTTCTCTTTTTTGTTCCCACTGGGATGTCAAAGGCTCAGTGAGCAAAACAAGGCACAGACAAAACAGGTAGAGACTATAAGTGGGCCTGGTAAGGACAGTTGTAAAATTTCTACTTCATAGGGAAATAGTATAACATAGTGGAAAGGACATTGGACTGAGAACAGGATATTTGGGTTCTACTGTACTCTTTGAATATAAAATACTAATGTTGAAAAGAAAGATGGCATGGTAGATAGAGAGCTGAGTCAGAAAGACATGGATTAAGGTTATGCCTCTGACATATACTGAATATAAGTCCCTGAACCATTTAACCTCTCAATGGTCCAGGAAACTATCAACACTCTCAGAAGCATAGCAGGTATTGACTTGCATTGTCTTTAACCAGGACTTCCCAATGTGGATATTTCAGTTGAACCCTTTTACTTTTTTTAAAATTCTTGAAATTAAAAAAAATATATTTATTTAGAATTTTCCCCAAGTTACATGTAAAAACAAAATTTCACATCAATTTTTAAAAACTTTTTATTCCAAATTCTCTTCCTCCCTCTCTCCCCACCCTTCCCTAAGAACTCAAGCAATTCAATATAAGTTATACATGTGTAGTCATGCAAAACATCTCCACATTAGTCAGGTTATGAAAAAAACAAACAAAATAACTTTAGAAAGAGGAAGTAACAAAAAATTTATACTTCAATCTGTATTCAGATACCATCAGTTCTTTCTTTGTAGATGGATTGCATTTTTAATAAGTCCTTCCAATAGCATCCTGCTCATCATTTCTCCTACAGTTACTATTGCTATCTGTATTACCCTCCATTATATTCCTTTCCCTGTGAAATTTACTTTATTTTCTATCTTCTTTCACCATATCCCTCCTCAAAAGTGTTTTGCTTCTTACTAACCCCTTCCCTAATCTTCACTCCCTTCCTTCACCTTTTCACCCTTATCCCACCCCGCCACTTTACCTCAGGGCAAAATATATTACCATACCCATGTTAGGGTGTATGTTATTCCCTCTTTGAGCCAATTCTGATGAGAGTAAGGCTCACTCACTCCCCTGTTCCTTCCCCATCTTCCCCTCCACTCCACTAGCTTTTCTTGCTTCTTTTATGTGAGATACTTGACCCCATTCCACCTCTCCCTTTGCCTCTCTCCCAGTGCATTCCTCTCACCACTAAATTTTATTTTAAAGATGTCATGATGAGGTAGCTAGGTGACACAGTAGAAAAAGCACCAGCTCTGGATCTAGGAGGCCCCAAGCCTAAATCTGGCCATAGACATAAGCCACCCTGCCCTGCTACACAAAAAAAGGATGAACAAAAAATAAATGCTTTACAGATATCATCCCTTCATATTCAATTCATACCTGTGACCTCTAAGTATATTCCTTTCAGCTGCCCTAATACTGAGAAAGTTTTTATGAGTTAGAAGTATCATTTTCCCATGTAGGAATGTAAACAGTTTAACCTTGTAACATCCCTCATGATTTCTTTTTCCTGTTTACCTTTTTATGCTTCCCTACGGTCTTGTATTTGAAAGTCTAATTTTCTATTCACTTCAGGTCTTTTCATCATGAATGCCTGAAAGTCCTCTTTCTTATTTAAGTCCCATTTTTTCCCTTGAAAGATTATACTAAGTTTTGCTGGATAGGCTATTCTTGGTTGCAATCCAAATTCCTTTGCCCTCTGGAATATCATATTCCGTACCTGCTGATTCTTTAATGTAGAAGGATCTAGATCTTGTGTTATGCTGACTGTGGCTCCACAGTACTTGAATTGTTTCTTTCTGGCTGCTTACAATATATTCTCCTTGACCTGAGAGCTCTGGAATTTGGCTATAATATTCCTGGAAATTTTCCTTTTGGGATCTCTTTAAGTAGATGATTGATAGATTCTTTAATTTCTATTTTACCTTCTCCTTCTAGGATATCAGGGCAATTTTCTCTGAAAATATCTTGGAAGATGATGTCTAAGATCCTTTTTTGATCATGGTTTTCAGGTAGTTCAATAATTTTCAGATGATATCTCCTGGATCTATTTTCCAGGTCAGCTGTTTTTCCAAGGCAATAGTTCACATTGCCCTCTATTTTTTCATTCATTTAGATTTCCTTTATTGTGTATTGATTTCTCATAAAGTCATTAGCTTCCATTTGCTCAATCCTAATTCTTAAGATATAATTTTTTTTTCAGAGAACTTTTATACCTCTTTTCCATTTTGCCAATTTTGATTTTCAAGCTGTTGACTTTTTCTCATGACCCTCCTGCCATGCTTTCATTTTTCTTTCTATGGTTTTCCTCTACCTCTCTTATTTTTTCCTCTACGTCTCTTATTTTTCCTTCTACCTCTCTTACTTTACCTTCAAAGTCCATTTTGAGCACTTCTATGGCCTGAGACCAATTCATATTTTTCTTGGATGCTTTAGATGGAGGAACTTTGATTTTGTTATCTTCTTCTGAGTGTGTATTTTGATCTACCTTGTTACCAAAGAAACTTTTGATGGTCTGCCTCTTTTTCTGTCTGATCATTATCCTAGCCTATTCCTTGGCTTTAAACTCCTTCTTAAAGTGGGGCACTGCTTCCAACATGCACTGTGCCATGTTTCAGGGGGTCTCAGGTGGTATGATTTAAGGAGGGATGTGTTCTTAGTTCACCTGGTCTGTGTTCTTGTCTGTAATTAACAACAGAGCTCCCTGCTCTTTAACCCAGAAGCAGAAATATGATTCACTGTGGTTGCAAACTTAGTGTGCCTGTGTCCCTTCCCCACTGGGCTGCTGCCACTCAAGTTTGTTTCTTGGTTCTGATCATGGGCAAGACAACAGGGCTCTGCCTCAGCTGCAGCAGAAATACCTGCTATCTCCCACTGGCCAAGCACTGGAACCACTCATCAGTCCAGGAGCTGACTTCCAGAAGTAGTTGCTGATACTGATGATTCTGAGGCTCAGGAGTTGGAGCCTGCCTGGGGTTGGATCTGTGTTATGTGGATGTGCTTCCTCTTACCCCAGTACAACAGACCTTACCTGCTGCCCTTTTAAGCCATCTTTGGCTGGAAAATGATCTCACTCTGTTCTTTTCTGGGTTCTGCTACTCAAGGAATTGTCTTATGACATTATTTGGAGTTATGTGAATGGATTGTGTGGGGAGCTTCAGAAAAATTACTGCCTTTCCTCCACCATCTTGGCTCTGCTTGAACCCTTTATTTAAAAAAAAAAAACAACATTTTTTTCTCTGTAACAGATATTTATTTTATTTTTTCCAGTTACATGTAAAGGCAGCATGATGTTTAAAATATAAATTTGTGGTTTCCTTAAACTAGAAGCTTTAACACCAGTCTTTGGGCATTAAGCATTTATTAAAGCATACCAGGTATTAGTAAAAAGAGAACACATGGAGTTTGTGGTTGAAGAAGGTGGAAGACTTGAGAACAAACCAGACCAGGCTGGAACTCTAGGCTAGATAGGCCTTTTCTTAACTTTCTGAACTCCATGTGTTCTCTTTTTACTAATACCTAGTATGCTTTAATAAATACTTAATGCCCAAAGACTGGTGCTAAAGCTTCTAATTTAAGGTGACCACACATTTAGATTTTAAATATCACCAAAGTTTTCAACATTCATTTTCATAAGATTTAGAGTTCCAAATTTTTCTCCCTCCCTCCCTTTCCTGACCCCTCCACAAGACAGCAACCAATCTGACATAGGTTATATATGTACAATCCACAAATGCTTTTTTTTTTAGCCTGTGTTCAATCAATATCAGTTCTTTCTCTGGGAGTGGATAATATGCTTCATCATTAGTCCGTTGGGATTGTCTTGGATCACTGTATTGCTGAGAGTAGTTAAGTCATTCACAATTGCTCATAGAACAATATTGCTCTCACTGTGCACAATGGCCTCCTAGTTCTGCTCACTTCACTATACATCAGTTCATATGAGTCTTTCCAGGTTTTTCTGAAATCATCATACATGTAATTTCTTATAGCCCAATAATATTCCATTACAATCACATACAAGAGCTTCTTTAGTCATTCCCGAATTGATGAACATTCCTTTGGTTTCCAATTCTTAGCCACCACAAAGAGTTGCTATAAATATTTTTTTGAACAATTCCCGCCCCCCCCCCTTTTCTCACTATTGTTAACTGTTTCCCTCCATCCTATTCCCTTCCCCATGATGTTTACTCTATTATCTATCTTCTTTCACCCTATCCCTCTTCAAAGGGGATTTGCTTCTGACTGCATAAAATAAAATTACCTGGATCACAGGAGAAACAAATTATATTAAAATAGTTATGAAAATATTGAAAAAATGTTTACAAACCCCAGGTAAAAAATTAAACTAGAGAAAGAATTCATCATGTGGGGTGCACTAAGATTTTTGGAATGCCCTGCACATATGAAAACAAATTCATTCATTGACATTGTATTGAAATGTATATTTCATCTTACACCTCTTATCTATTAACTCTCTGTCAAGATATGAGAAGAAACATGGTTAACCATTAGTCTTCTGTGGTCATGATGGATGATTATATTGAGCATAGTTCTTAAGTCTTTCAATGTTGTTATATTTCATATTATTACTTTATATTAATGTATATTATTATATCTTGTTTACTTTATATTATTGAAGTCTTTGTATACATTGTACTTTTGTTTCTACTTCACTCTTTATTAGTTTATACAAGACTTTTTGAATTTCTCTGAGACCATTACTTTTTTATGGTGTCATAATATTCTACTAAATTTATATATGATTCCCCAGTTGATCAGTATCCATTTTGTTTCTAGTTCTTTGCAATAACAAAAATGCTGCTATAACTAAGTTTGTATATATGAATCCTTTCCCTTTGTCTTTGATCTCTTTGGGAGTATATGTTTAGTATTTCTTGATCAGAGGGTATGCCTAGTTTAGTGATTTTTTTGTGTGTATTTCCAACTTGCTTTCCAAAATGTCTGAACCAATTTATACCTCAATCAAAAATGTATTAGTATATATATTCTCCCACAGACTCTCCAACAATTTCCAATTTCCTTTTTTGATCATCTTTATCAATCTGGTGGACATAAAGAGGAAACACAGAGTTATTTTAATTTGCTTTTCTCTTAACATTGGTGATTTGGTTGGTTTTTTTTTCTTTTTAGTATATTGTAAAGAATATATTATTTTTGCTTTTCTTCAGGGAACATGCAGAATACTTAAAGGGTCCACTGCCACAGACAATGAAATTATATCAATACACTACATGTGCATATATCACATATGTATACACACATAATTCTCCTTTAAAGATATTAAATTAAATAAAGCTTCAAAATAATTATAAATTAGTAGAAACAATATTAGTGAAGGAAAGTGAAAGGGAAGGAAGTTATTGTGAGGAAACTATTAAAGAAACTCTATATCAGTGTTTGCTATTGATATTGGTGTTATTGATGGCTCAGACATTAGACATCATTCCAATAGTACCTTGATAAACTATAAAATGTTCAATCTATTTATGTTCACCTATTCTTCATTTATTTGTCTACGTATAAAACGTATGTGGGCAGCTATGTGGCACAGTCAATAAACCACCACCTATTGAGTCTGGAGGACTTCATTCTGTTGTGTGTCCCTGGGTAAATTACTGAACCTTGTTTGTTTCAGTTCCTCCTTGGTAAAATGATTTGGAGAAGAAAATGTCAAAGCACTCCAATATTTTTACCAAGAAAACCCAAAATGAGGTTACTGAGAGACATACATGACAGAAATGACTCAATAGCAGCAACAACAAAAAAAATTTAGTAGTTTTGTTTTTCTTCTGAGTGTCTTCGCTGTATTCAGCTGAAACATGGAAGGATGATTGTTGGATCATAGGCTTAGAACAGTAAAAGATCTTAGAGGTCAATTAGTTCTAATCATTTATATAACTAAGGAAACTGAGGCTAGGAAAGGTTATGTTTCTTACCAGGATCATAGAAGAAGCAATTGGTTCCTGGTTCTCCTACTTATCAGACTGCTGCTCTTTTGCAGTCATGTCCACAAACTTTGGATTTCCACCAAGGTAATGTCTTGTCATCTTCTCTTCTGTCTTTATACTAGCTCCTCTGGTGATCTCATCAGCTCACATTCATTTAATTAACATCTCAATACAGATAATTTCCAGTTCTCTATATATTCAGTCCTCATCTCTCTCCTAACCTTCAGTCTCACAATACCAAATGTCTCTTTGATATCTCAAACTGCATAATGCTTAGGCTTTATAAGTCCATTATTTCCCAAATATAACTCCTTACCTTTTCTCTCTCTCTCCTCTTCCCTTATTATTATCATAGACTTGTTATTCTAGTCACCCAGGCTTGCAACTTAGGTGTCATCCTTGACTCCTCTCTCATATTTACCCAGTCTGTTCTTGTTTTGTTTTGACCTTCACAACATCTCTTGTATATGTCCCCTTCTCTTTACTCACACAGCCACTATGCTGGTGAAGACTTTATCATCTCACTTCTGGACTATACCAATAGTCTTCTGGTTTGACTTCAAATCTCTCTTGGCTCCAGTGCATCTTTCCCTCAGTTGCCAAAGTGATTTTTCTAAAGCAGAGTTAGCACTATGTCACTCTCCTATTCAACAAACTCCAGGGTTTCCTTATTCTTTTCAGAATAAAATATGAACTCATCTATTCAGTTTTTAAAGTTATTATGAACTCATTCCATTTCTGCCATTAAAGTTTTTGTATATTTTAATTCCTTCCATGTACTCTAGTAGGTCCAATGACGGTGGTTTTCTTGCTGTTTTTAATTCATAACACTTGATCTCATAATTCTGTGCCTTTTCATTACTTCCTATCTCCATTTCATGATTTTCCTTGCTTCCTTTAAGACAGCTTAATTCTTACCTTCTATAAGGGATTTTTCTTAGTCTTCAACTCTCTCTCTCTCTCTCACATCCCACACTGGGACTAATATGTAATTATTATCACATAATTGTTTGTTCTTGATGGAAGGAATAATATTTTGTTTTTCTTTGTATCTTAAGCATTTAGCATAGGACCTAGCACATAGTAATCACTTAAAATAGGTAGTTTTTGATTAATATAATTTATACATTACCTATAGGGCTAGATTTGGTCTTCTGATTTCTAATTTAGTCTTATAAACTTTGGATAGGTTGTAGCTCTTTGTACCTGCCTCATTCATTGAGATAATAATGTGATTTTGGATATTTTTGTTTTTCTGTACAATTATGTTGATTGTTTTAAAGTTGTACCATCCTTGCATAGTTAGTACAAATCCAACTGGTTCATGATGAATGTTTTTGTGAATTAATCATAGTGGTCTGTTTGAAAGAATTTTATTTAAAATTTTTGAATCAATATTAATTCATTATATTGGTTTACAGTTTTCCTTTGCTTTAACCTTCCCTGATTTAATTACTAGGATATTTGCTTCAAAAAAAGGTGTTCTGTTAGGATGCTTTATTTTTTATTTTTAATGTCCATTTGGGGGTGGGGGAGGGCAATGAGGGTTAAGTGACTTGCCCAGGGTCACACAGCTACCTAGTGTCAAGAGTCCAAGGCTAGATTTGAATTCAGGTCCTCCTGAATCCAGGGCTCATCCTTTATCCACTGCACCACCTACTGCCCCTATTTTGTGACTTTTAAGAATGATCTGTATAGTATTGATACTAATTATTTTCACCAAAATTTTATAGAATTTTGTGAATCCACAGGACCAGTAATTTTTTCTTTTTTTTAATATAGAAAGTTTTATTTTTTTCTAAGATTATATCACTTAAGAACTCTATTTTGTCTTCTGCTTAAGTATTTTCCATTTTTGAAACTATTTCTACATTTCTTTTCTGTAGTCAATTTTGTTCACATATAATAACTTCATCTATGTTCTAGTGATTAATTTTATTTCTTTATTTTTATGTTTCACCTTGTTTATCATTTTGTAGATTTTATTTCCTATTCTTTATTATAATCAGGTTGGCAAGTGGTTTATCAATTTTGTGAATATTTCCAAAATTTTAGCTTTTATTTTTTTTTATTTATATATTTTTGGTTTCTGTTTTTTCAATTCCTCCTTTAAATTTTATTTTCTCCATTTTGTGTTATTCTAGGCATGATTGTTAGGTTTCTAATTTTTAAAATGGACATTCAGTATAACAATCCTCTTCTATTTTGTTGATGCATTTTTGTAGGGATTTTTTTTTCTTCTGAGCACGGATTTAGCTACATCCCTGAACTTTTGGTATATTTTCTCTCTCTCTTTATCTCTCTCTCTCTCACTCTTTCTATCTCTCCCAATCTGTCTCTCTCTCTCCCCCAATCTGTTTCTCTCTCTCCCACACACACATACATGTATATGTACATGTACATATATATTCAAATAACATAAAATGTTTCTATGATTTGTTTCTTAATTCACTCAGTATTTAAAATTTCTTCCTTAAATATCTTTTTGGGACTCTGTCGTTTGTGTTTTATGAACTGAATGTTATTTGTTTTGTCTTATGCTTTGTAAAGGATGTATTTGATATATTTGCCTTTTAAAATGTATTTACAATATCTCTGTGCCCTAATACTTGGTCAGTTTTTATAAAAACTCCATGCAATGCCACAAGACTTTTATTTTTACATTTTCCAGAAATTTGTTCAATTCTATATTTTTTTCTTTTTTAATTTTTCAGTTAGTCTTGTCCAAAATTGACATCTCTTGCCACCATAATATTGCTCACTAAGCCTTCTTGGAGTTCAGTTAATTTTTCCTTTTTGAATTTAGATACCATGGTCCTTAGAACATATATATTTCATATTGATATTCATTTTTGTCTATGGTTCCTTTCAGCATAATGTAGTTTCCTTGTTTCTCTCTTTTTTATACTGTGATTATTTCTTTCAGCTTTGTCCAATAGCAGTATTTTGATGGTCATCTTTTTTGGATTCAAATGATGCAAAGTAAAATTTGTTCCAGTCCCTAGTTTTTATTTTGTGTATGTCTTTGTCTTTTTAGTCATAAGCAATAGATTTTGGGGTTTTATATTCTTAACCAATCTGTCATTGTTTTTCCATTTTATTGCATTGCCTAATCCATTAACATGTAAAGTTATGAGTTAGGTTTATATTTTCTTTAATTTGTCTTTAATAATTTTTAATTAGAATTTTTCTGTCTTCTGTCAACAAGCACTTTATCTCCCCAGTTATTTTAACTTAATATTTAAAATTTTAACCCTATTTTCACTTGATATCTTCCCTTCACTCTGAATTTTTTCCTTTTCCATTTGTAACACCTTTCCCTAGTTTTGGAGTTTTACTTAACTTATTCCTTCTGCCTTCCTTTTATTTAGTTATCTAATTATTCCCTTCTTTTCCCTTAGTTAAGTAGTCATATTAAAGACCCCTTCATCTATTTGCCTTCAATTTGTATGGTTCATTACTTATAAAAATAGCATTTTCTGATTTTTTTTATAAATCACTTCTTTCCCTCATTCCCTTCATTATTTATCTCCCCTGTCTATCCTAGACCTTTTTTTATTCACGGCCCTTGTCTATCTTTGGTTTCTGTATTCCTTGTGCTGTCTATTTTATATTCTCTCTTCTAATCAGTTTCAGTTACTGCCCTGTAGACATTGCCCTCTGTTCTCCTTTTCTTGTTGTATTTCATTGTTAAGTACCACTTTGGGCATGTGATAGAGAGGTTATTGTCTAATGGGTGAGAATTTTCCTATATCCCTGACTATGCAATTCATTGTTAACCTTTGCTCCCTACATGCTCATTCCCAGCTGCCATGAAATCTCCTTTCTGTGTCTATGCCCTCCTACTTTTTTGGATGACAGTTGCCCCCAGGATCTAATATTCCCCTTTTCCTGAGGCAGAATGAATGGCTTCTTCAAGCAGCAAATTAAATCCATTAAGATCTTTTTATAGAATATCTTTCTTCCCCTCTTGTACAGTTAATCAGTGGGAGCCCCTTTTCCCTGAATTCTCTTTTTCTCCCTAATTCAATCCCTCCCTTTGCCTCTTCACCCATTCTCCTGAATTCTCTCTTTTTCTTGAGTCACTTTCCCTTATTTGCCTTAATTAGGGTACATTACAAATCTCTTTACCTTCCTTACCTCTCTCCTTTTAAATGCACTCCATTTCTATAATTTAGTTTAATGAAAACATTGAATCCCCTGTAGGTGGGGTGTCCTAAGATTCATTCCATGATATTTCTGGCTTATTTTGTTACCATCTCTTCTATTTTATTTCTCTTTTTACCCTTGTTTCTTTTTGTGCTTTTACTTTTAGAAATAAATCTCAATGAGGCAGAGTCAAGATGGTGGAGAGAAGCCTGAAATCTCACAAATTTCCTCAGAAACAACATTAAATCAAACCTTTAAGTGGATTCTGGAGCTACTGAATCTGCAACAAAAAGACAGAGCGCAACAATCTTCCAACTTAAGATAACTTGGAAGGCCTTCAGGAAAGGTCTGTCTCACTTGGGATAAATGGGATACCATTACAATGCAGAGGGTGTCTGGACAAGTCAGCTGGAAACTCTTAGCCACAACACAGATCAGCAGACAAGGCCCCTGAGTCCTCGTTCAGCAGGCTGGTGGTGCAGCAGGCCAGTGGTGAGATTCTTGGCCCCAATGCAAAAGAGAATCTGCCACCTAGGCATCTGCTACAACTATGCTGGGTCATTCCAGTGCAGTGAGCAAACTGTGAACCACTGAGGAATCAGAGAAGAAAGCTTGTGATCAGATCCCTGACCCCCAGCAAAAGAAGCTTGGGACAGTGGCCCCTGTGCCACAGGAGCAGAGCTCAACTTTAAAGACATGAAATGGGCTAAAATATGAATAAAAACAGAAAATAACCCTCACCATACAAAGTTTCTATGGCAACAGGAAAGACCAATACACAAACTCAGAAGACAACGATGTCAAAAGGCCTAAAAGCAAAGCCTTAAAGGAAAACATGAATTGATCTCACATGAAAAAGCCTTCTTGGAAGAGCTCAAAAAGGTTTGTATAAATCAAATAAAAAAGGATTGTATGGGGGAAGAGGAAAGGGGAGGTATAATGGGGGTAAATTACATTGCATAAGGAGGCACAAATGACCTATAACAGTAGAGGGAAAGAAGGGGGGTGAACATTGCTTGAACTTTACTCTCATCAGATTGGGATAAAAGAGAGAATAACATATGCAACAATTAGGTATAGAAATTAATCTTACCCTTTAGGGAACTAAAAGGAGAAAGATGAAAGAAAAAGGGGGTTATTGATAGAAAGGAGGGCAGAAGTAGGAGGGGAAAGGGGAAAGGGGAAAGAAAAGGGAGGGGGGGCAGACAGAAGGGATGTCAGATTGACAGAGGCACTGGTCAGAAATAAAATCCTGGTGAGGAGGGACAAGAAAAAAGTAAAAACAAGGGGACAAATATTATGGAGGAAAATACACAGTAATAATAACTGTGAATGTGAATGGAATGAACTTTCCCATAAAATGGAAGCTGATAGCAGAATAGATTAAAAAAACAGAATCCTACAATATGCTGTTTACAAGAAACACATTTGAAGCAGAGAGATACACACAGAGTAAAGGTAAAAGGCCAGACCAGCATATATTATGCTTCACCTGAGGTAAAAAACAAACACGCCCACCCCCCCACCCCCAGAAAAAGAAAATCAGGGTTAGGAATCCTTATCTCAGACAAAGGAAAAGGAAAAAAAAATAGACCTAATTAAAAGATATAAGTAAGGAAACTACATCTTGCTAAAAGCTACCATAGACTGTAAAGTAATGCCAATACTAAACATATATGCAAAAAGTGGTATGGTATCCAAATTCTTAGAGAATTTAAGTGAATTATAGGAAGAAATGCACAGCAAAACTATATCAATGGGGGACCTCAACCTCCCTCTCTCAGAACAAGGCAAATTTAACCACAAAATAAATAAGAGGGGCAGCTAGGTGGAGCAGTGGATAAAGCTCTGGCCCTGGATTCAGGAGTACCTGAATTCAAATCCGGCCTCAGACACTTGACACTTACTGGCTGTGTGACCCTGGGCAAGTCACTTAACCCCCATTGTCCCGCAAAAATAAATAAATGAATGAATGAATAAATAAATAAATAAATAAATAAATAAACAAATAAATAAATAAATAAATGACTAAATGACTAAATGACTAAATAAATAAATAAATAAATAAATAAATAAATAAATAAATAAATAAATAAATAAATAAATAAAAAAGAAAGAATTTAAGGAGTTGAATAGAATTTTAGAAAAATTAGATATGATAGACCGCTGGAGAAAACTGAATGGGGATAGAAAGGAATATATCTTTTTTTTTTTTCTCAATAGTACATGGCACTAGGGGCAGCTAGGTGGCGCAGTGGATAGAGCACCGGCCCTGGAGTCAGGAGTACCTGAGTTCAAATCCGGCCTCAGACACTTAACACTTACTAGCTGTGTGACTATTGGTAAGTCACTTAACCCCAATTGCCTCACTAAAAAAAAAAAAAAATAGTACATGGCACTTAAACAAAAATTGGCTGCCTCAGAGTCAAATGAAGAAAGGCAGAAATAGTAAATACATCCTTTTCAGATCATGATGCAATAAAAACTATATAAAATTAAGGACCATGGCAAGACCAAAAATGAAGTGGAAACTAAATAATCTCATCCGAAAGCATGAATGAGTCAAAAAATAAATCATAGAAACAATCAATAGTTTCATCAAAGTGAATGAAAGTAATGAGACAACATACCAAACTTATGGGATGCAGCCAAAGCAGTTCTTAGGGGAAAATTTATATCTCTAAATACCTAAAAGAATAAAATGGAGAAAGGGGAGATGAATGAATTGGGCATGCAACTAAAAAGATAGAAAAAGAACAAATTAAAAATCCCCAATTAAATACCAAATTAGATATTCTAAAAATCAAAGAATAGAATAATAAAATTGAAAATAAGAAAACTATAGAATTAATAAATAAACTAAGGTTTGGTTTATGAAAAATCAATAAAATAGATAAACCTTTATTTAATTTGATTTTTAAAAAGAAAGAAGAAAACAAAATTACCAATATCCAAAATGAAAAGGGTGAATTCACCACCAATAAAGAGGAAATTAAAACAATAATTAGAAGCTATTTTGCCTAATTGTCTGACAATAAATTTGACAACTTAAATGCAATGGATGAATGATTACAAAAATATAAATTGCCCAGATCAACAGAAGAGGAAACATACTTCAACAAGCCCATTTTAGAAAAAGAAATTGAACAAGACATCTATAAACTCCCAAAGGGAAAAAAATCTCTAGGGCCAGATGGATTTATAAGTGAATTCTACAAAACTTTTAAGGAAAAATTAAAGAACAAACAATTATTTAGAAGAATAGGGGATGCCCATCAATTGGGAAATGACTGAACAAGTTGCAGTTTATGAATGTAATGGAATACTATTGTGCTGTAAAAAATGATGAGCAGGAAGATATCTGAAAACAATGGAAGACTAACATGAATTGATGCTGAGTGAAGTTAGCAGAACAACTTGTTCATTCTTCAACTGATAAACATTCACTCAGTTTCTAATTCTTTTCCACCACAGAGAACAACTTTAAATATTATAGAAGATACAGGTACTTTTCTTTTTTTCCTGATTACCTTGGAGAATGGACCATGTGTCTTCAAGTTTGCAGCATATCTCATCTCCTGCATTCTTTTTATTAGCTCTTTGTTTTGGGTCTTCAGAAATTCTGGCCAGTTTTCTTTATTATTTCTTGTGTTAGCATGTTAATTTTTTTAAAAAAAATTCTGTTCTTTGGGAAATGCTTAATCCTTAAATTGTCTCTATTCATCCTTTCTTTGAGTTCAATATATTTCTATGGAGATCATGAATTCTTTTAATGTTACTACTTTTTGTGTCTGTTCTTCCAAGTTTTCTTTTGCTTCCATGTATTTGCATTCCAAATTAGTTATTCTCTCTTTTGTTTCTTTGGTGAGACTTATGGATTCAAGTTCTTTTTATTCTTCCAATTACTCATGCTGTACAGGCCATAAATTTGACTTTCATGAATATAACTTGTCTTTGTAATTATTTGGTAACATCTCTGTGTGTTATTTGGTTACATGTTCTTTTCAGAATCCACAGGGTCCTCTTCTTCATCAAGTATTGATCTCTTTTTTAAAATATTTTAATCTTTATTCACAGATGTTTGAACTTATTCAATTGATCCAGACGAAGGGAATGAACATTTATAACTATTCACTTATTATGTGCTATGCAGTGTGCTAAAAGCTTGGAATAAAAATACAAATAAAAAAGGAAAGACTGTTCCTGCCTCTAAGGAACATCTCTTCTAACAGGAAAGGACGATATACAAAAAATCCGAGGTGTAACATTAGGGAGAGGGTCTGGTAATATTGAGATGAAGTTACCCATTAATGGGGCATGGTTTCAGAGTTTGGAAAGACAGAAACAGGACCAAGGGGGAAATAAAGGTAGGTTGATATAGGCCCCTCCACAAAGTAGAGGCTCCAGAAAGAATTCACCCATGATAGAGGTGGGGTGATTTGTAGAGGCATATTGAATTGTGAGTTGATAGTGGAGACCTTTAATTTACTTCCATTATTCTTTTTTTGTCTGTTGGTTTGTTTCCTTATGTTTAAAGATGTTAATTGAATTTTCTTTTTTTGAGATCTTTTGTAATATCATTTTCCTACTTTATATTCTCCTTTTGCTTACTTTATGATTCATTTCTCTTGATTTTGATTTTCCTGGGGGCTATAGCCCTTAAAGCCATTTCAACCTCTTCTGCTGTTAGTTTACTGGTTTTTTGCCTTGTTTGGGATCTTGGTGTCCCAGATTGCAGAGATAGCACAAATTGCTTTATCTCTGCTGCATAATTCCCAATTTGGGAGAGGTTTGAGAGTTTGTGATGATGGGAGAAAAGGTCTAGTCTTCCATTTTGTTGGTCTCATGACCACGAAATACCCATTACTTTTTTGTTGTTGTTGTTTTTTTTGGTGAGGCAATTGGGGTTAAGTGACTTGCCTAGGGTCACAAGCTAGTAAGTATCAAGCATCTGAGGTCAGATTTGAACTCAGGACCACCTGAATCAAGGGCCAGTGCTCTATCTACTGCACCACCTAGCTGTCCCACACCCATTATTTTTTTTTTGTTGTTGTTTCGTTTTGTTATTTTGTTTTGTTTTGTTTTGTTTTGTTTTGTGAGGCAATTGGTGTCAAGTGACTTGCCCAGGGTCACACAGCTAGTAAGTGTTAAGTGTTGCCAGATTTGAACCCAGGTCCTCCTGATTCCAGGGCCAGTGCTCTAGCTACTGCACCACCTACCTGCCCCTACCCATTACTTTTGAAGGCAGCCAATTCCATTTTTTTCATAGCTCTCATTTGGAAGATAGTTATCCTTTAATTGAGCCATGCTGTCTCTTTAAATTCCATCCACTGTTTATATATATGTACCCTTTTGGAACAAGCAGAATAATTCTATCCTTCTTCCAAGGGATGCTTGTGTGTGTGTGTGTGTGTGTGTATCTGTGTTTCTCTCTTTGTATGACAGAAAGTGCCTGCACATAGAGGAAAGAATCATTTTCCCCAATTATCTAGGGTTGAGAATTTCATTGTAACTCAGTCATTAGAGCAGTGCTACTGATGAATGTTGACTAGGATGAATCATTCTGTGTTTGCTAGATTAAACTTTATGTTTAAATGGCATTTTCATAGAAGTTTGGCTTGTTCTTAAATTCAAGGTAGTATGTGTTAAATGGGTCACCAATTTTTCTTTTGTTTTTGTTTTCAGTTTGTTGATTTTTCCATATATATCCATTCAAAGTGGAACAAGCTACTGCTTCCTTATTGCATTTCTGTTCAAAATGACCCCCTTAAGTATTTTACTATGGTGAAATCCAAGCACCATTAATTTACTATTTTTGTAGTTTGGAAATTTCTCATCATCTCATCCTACAGTTTGAAAGATAGGTACAAGGATTTATTTTCCTAAGCCTTTGAATGAGACATCATTTATCCTGAATAATGCTACTACAAAACAAAAGAAAGCAACAGCATTTGAAGACACCTAGCTCCCTTCTTATTTATTTAGTGACTCCACACTATTCATTCATGAAGATATGAAAAGCACCTTTTAAGATCTGCCAATGAACTTTAATTACACTTCATTTTGCTCCTTGAGTGTCTCACATTCTAGACCCCTTCTTTTTTTCCCTTGAGAAGAGTCTTACTATTTTAACTGTAACTAGTATATCTCTGCTATGAAATTTGCTTAAATAAAAACACAGTGTATGTTGCTTTTGTCATTTTTAGCTTCCTTTTGTCATTTAGAAGTATTTTATTTGGCAGGTATTTGAAATTATTCTTAAATCTTGCATTGCTTATTTGCTTCTCATTTATTATTTGTTCCTATTCTCTCCTTTCCTCTCTATTCCCTCCCCCCATCTCCAGATGTTATGACTCTGTTTTTAATCCTTTTATATGTTCCAGGTTTCTTCTTCTTTTTTTTTGTTTGTTTTTGGGGTTTTTTTGCAGTCAATTGGGGTTAAGGGATTTGCCCAGGGTTACACAGCTAGTAAGTGTCAAGTGTCTGAGGTCGGATTTGAACTCAGGTACTCCTGAATCCAGGGCCGGTGCTTTAACCACTGCGCCATCTAGCTGCCCCCAGGTTTCTTCTTTAAACTCTCTTTTAAAATTTTTGTGTGTGGATAGAGTGTGGGCTATATATTTAGGAAGTCATGAGTTCAAGTGCCTCTCTGATGAATAAAGACTATGTGACCCTAGATATGTCATTTGACCTAATTGTGAATTAAGAAACTATACATTTCCAATACAGTATGGACTTGTGTTTGAAGAGAGTTTCCTGTTCTGGAAGTTCCCCAAACCAAAGAAATGATCAGTCTATTCTCTATCTCTATTTTCCCTAACTCTGTGCTAAGCATCCTTATTTTCTGCTCATTTTAACTTCTTTACTTTTTCTTCTTTCAATTGTCCTCCTCTCCTCACTCTTTTATTCATTTCTTTTCACTTATCATCATCTCTTTCCACTATTCTTATCAGGAATAAATACAACCATTTTGTGAGATAATAACAAATGGACTATGAAAGTACATAACAAAATCTCCTGAAATACAGCATCTGTTCTATTAATTTCTATTCTTTACATTTCTTATTTTTAAATGATCAAGCATAATAATTTCTTACATTAAACAAATACTTTTCAAATGATACACAATCTTCTAGTGATTAATTACTAGCAAATTTAATCAAGCCTACATCTGTTTGCCTTAATGCACTGCAAATGTTTTCTTGGAAAATAAAGGAATGTATTTTGTCTTTTACTCATGAGAATATTGTGAAAAAAAAGTTTTTTCAAATATAATGAGGTTCACTTTCTTCTTAAAAAAAAACTTGATGACTCCCTAAGGTATTGAAAGAGTTTGGATTAGTCCAAAGTGTCTATAGAGATCAAATTCTGTTACAATAAACTTCAAAAGACTATTCAAACTGCTTTGGTGTCCTACCATGTTATCATTTCAAACAATACTTGAAATAAATGGGCCATGGATTGAGGTTTGAGAATCTTTTCATTATAATGGTTTTCATCATAATGACATTTGAAAAAAAAAGATCTTTTTGAAGGTAGCACAAATACTATTGAATTGAACATAAAGCTATATACACATAATGTTTTGCTAACAAATACTGTATTATAATAGCATTGTTTACATGTATAGCATGATGAGTCCTCCTTTCATGAGAGGTCACAGCTAATAACCCTAAGTTCATAGAAATTTATGAATTAAATCCTACTTGAAATCTTTCACTGTTGTGTTAAGTATTATGGGCCAACTAGAGAGCACAGTAATTCAAGATGAGTGATATATAATAAAAAAAGTATAGCAATTTAAGCGACAAGAAAATATTCCTTTTCCTTACCCCCACAATTCACATGTCATATATACTCTCCTACAGGTAAACATAACAAGAGTAGGGGAAGGGCAGTCATATTACTGGAAACATCCATGAATGGTTCACATATAGGGAACACACATAGCCAAGAAATATGCAGATGTTTTTATTGATATTATTGAAATACTTTCTGCTAGCATGGTATCTCTGTTCCTCTATTTAGTGTCATTTTCCCCCTGTGGAAATGGTGTCTCTATTCTCTACAGTATGATTCCATTGACTTTGTAATCACTAAGCTGAATTCTGTAGCTAAGTGGCATAGTGAATCAAGCACTTCGAATCAGAAAGATCTGAGTTTGAGTCCTGCCATGGACAGTTACTACAGCTGTTTTGCCCAGGGAAAGTTATTTAATCCCTCAGCTTCAGTTTCCTCTTTAAAATGAGATTAATCATAGCATAGGATTTTTATGAACCTCAAATGAGATAAAGTACCTAAAGTAATTTTTCAAAACTTGAACCACTATTTAAATATTAGTAATTATTATTACTTTTCAGTTTCATCAAAATCTTTTGTTTCTCTCTGCTACAATCTGAAGTACCTAATGGGAAGTAAACTTCCTCTCAACCAAGCTTAAATTCTTTTACTAGATAGTAAATGCCTATGTGTCACCATACACACACAGGAAGTCAACAAAATCCCATGAAATACCTCAGACCAAGATCAAGTCTTTTAGCTGAACTTTTTTACCCCTAGTACTTGCTCAAGGTCCTTGGTTCTACTCAACTCAGCTGTGATCTCATTAAATTATCTTTTTTTCCATTTGATTTATATTATTTTTATTCTAAGGGGTGGCAATAATATACAGAAGAACTATACAAGAAAGATCTTGACATCACTGATAATCATGATGGTCTGGCTATTTATCTCTAGCCAGACATCCTGAATAATGAAGTCAAAAGGGCTTTAGGAAGCAATGGTAAAAACAGAGCTAGTGAAGGTGATGGAATTCTAGCTGAGCTATTTACAATTGTAAAGTACGATGCTGGTAAAGTGCTATTCTCAATATCCCAGCAAATTTGGAGAGCTCAACATTGATCACTGGATTGGAAAAGACCAGTTTATGTCCCTATCTCTTAAAGAAGGACAATACCAAAGAATGTTTAAATTCCTGAACAATTGTACTCATTTCACAAGTCAGCAATGTTATGTTTAAGATTATGCAATCTCAGGGGCAGCTAGGTGGTGCAGTGGATAAAGAACCAGCCCTGGATTCAGGAGGACCTGAGTTCAAATCTGGCCTCAGACACTTGACACTTACTAGCTGTGTGACCCTGGGCAAGTCACTTAATCCTCATTGCCCTGCCAAAAAAAAAAAAAAAGATTACGCAATGTAAATTTCAGCAATATGTAAACCAAGAATTACTGGAAGTGCAGGCTGGTTTTCAAAGTAGAGGAACTAGAAGCAAAATTGCCAACATTTGCTGGATTATGGAGAAAACAAGGAAGTTCCAGGAAACAAAATCTACTTCTGACTACCCTCAAGCCTCTACTTGTGTAGATCACAACAAAATATGGAAAATTCTAAAAGAGATGGGAACACCATATCATCTTACTTGTCTCTTGAGGAACTTGCATGCAGGCCAAGAAGCAACCTTTAGATCCAAATATGGAACAACTTATTGGTTTAAGATTGGCGAAGAAGTAAAACAAGGTTATATATTGCCACTTTATTTAATTTATATGCAAATTACATCATATAAAATGCTAGACTTGACAAATCAAAAGTCAGGAGAGATATCAATAATCTCAGATCCATAGATACCACTTTGATGGCAGAAACTGAAGAGGAATTAAGAAACCTCTTGATAAGGGTGAAAGAAGAGGATGTAAAAGATGTCTTGAAGCTTAACATTAAAAAAAAAACAAGGGAGTGGCTAGGTGGTGCAGTGGATAAAGCACCGGCCATGGAGTCAGGAGTACCTGAGTTCAAATCTGGCCTCAGACACTTGACACTTACAAGCTGTGTGACCCTGGGCAAGTCACTTAACCCCCATTGCCCCGCAAAATCCAAAAACAAAAACAAACAAAACAAAAAACAGATCACACTAACCGGTTCCATCGTTTCCTGGCAAATAGAGGGAAATGAAATAGAATCCGTCATATTTTTTATTCCTGAGTTTAAAGATCACACTACAGATGGTGACTGCACCCATGAAATTAAAAGACACTTGCTTCTTGAAAGGAAAGTTATGGCAAACTTGTACAGCATAGTAAAAACAGAGACATCACCTTGCCAACATAGGTCTGTATAGTCAAAGCTATGGTTTTCCCAGTAGTGATGTATAGCTGTAAGAAATAGACTAGGGAAAGTTGAGTGCTGCAGAATTGCTGCTTTTGAATTGTGGTGCTAGAGAAGACTTAAGAGTCTCCTTGGACAGCAAGGAGATCAAATCAGTCAACACCTAAAGAAGTTAATTCAGATAATTCACTGGAAGGAAACCTATTGAAACTGAAACTTAAATACTTTGGCTACATAATGAGAAGCCAGCTTTCACTGGATAAGACCCTGATGTTGTGAAAGATTGAAAGCAAAAGAAGAAGGGAATAGCAGAGGATAAGATGGATATATCATATCATGGAAACAATGAACATGAGCTTGGACAGATTTTGGGAGATAGTGACAGTGGAGGATCAAAGGACCAGGTGTGCCATGGTGTCCATGGAGTCATGAAGAGTCAGACTTGAACAAATGACAGAATAACAATATTTGCAAATAAGTTTCTAAATAAGAGGATCACATATGAAAAATCCAATCCTATAAAAAGAATTTGCTTTACATTTTCAGTATAAAATAAATTCAACATGTAACTTTCAAAGCTATTTGTGAGGGTCTGAAATTCCTTTTGACTTTCCTTATGTTGTCTTCTCATTTGGGGGGAGGGTCATATCTAGCTCCACCTTACATCCTATCTCTCCCAAACAAAACTGAACCTCAAAACAAAACTTGTAAGAAACATGCAGAGTCTAGAAACAACAAATTCTCACGTTGGTCATACTTGGAAATGCGTCTCATTCTGTTTCTTCAATCCATCACTTCTCTTTTGGGAGGTGCATAGCATGTTAAATCACTGATGTTCTTGTATTGTGCTTTAATTTAAGTGATCAGAGTTCTTAGTTATTTCAAAGGTGTTTGTTTTTACTATGTTGTTATTGAAAATGACCTTCTGTAATGTTGCTTTTCTTAAAGTTTTGTTTTTCTAACACCAAGAGATCATGTTATGTAGGGTATGCATTTAAATACTATAATCTTATGATGTAACGTAGCAATTATCACCTTTTCACAAGAAATCCTTGGCATTCAGACCCCAAAATTGCTTTTGAGTTTCTATGCCTTTTACCTCAAGCCTTTTTATGCCCTAAGTACTATGCTATACTAAAATCCATATTAGTCAAATAGTAAAGGCCTAATAAATAATAATTGGTTAATTAATTGTTGTGATCATAAAGGATGATAGATATAGAGATAGAAGTGATGTTTGAAGCCATCTAGTCTAAGCTTCTAGTTGTACAGAAGATGAAATTGGAACCAGGAGAAGGATACTTTTCATCTATTTTGTATATATTGGTTTATCCATGTTGTCTCTCCATTAGAATGTACGATTCTTGAAAACAGGAACTGTTTTTGATTTTTTTTTTCTGACCTGACAGCTAGCACAATGCTAGGTGCTAGCAAATGCTTACTAAATACTTGTTGATTGATTGAATACCAAAGACCACAAAGTTATTGACAGGGGAAGGATATGAACCTAGATTCATGGGCTGGCTCCAGAGCCAATACTTTCAATGGTTTCAGGACTCCTTATCTTCCCTCACCACTCCCTTAATAAGGAAATACAGAAAGGTAAGATGTTCACTGCTCCTCTTCTGAGGAAACTGAGAGGACTAGAAGGCATGAGAAGCATACTGCCCATATAGTCCTTGAGGGGATAAGAATATGACAACATTACTCATGGAACTCCCCTTAGTAAAAAAGAGAGTTGATATATGAAGTATTTGAAATCTTCCCATTTTTTTCTTAGTTAGATACAAAATTTCTGTGCCAACATTTGGGACAGTGTTAGACATGATTCTAAAATATGGAAAACAAATATTAATGTTCAGATAATAGAAAGATATTGTGTAATAGGCTGATAATAAAATAGAAGGTGGCTCAAGAGTGAGTGGGAGATTCAAAAACTCAAAATTATGACCTCTTTATCACAAATATTTGGGAGGAAGAAGAAACTAAAGAAATTTATGAGATTATCTTGATGTAGACCTCAGTTTTTCTAATACCATATACAAAAAGAAAGAAGGGAATGGAGATGAATATAACAGTATAGCAGAAACCTATTGGAATAGACTTAGATAAGTTAAAGTATGAGTGAATGTTTAGAAAGAATGTTATTGATTTTGTAATACCACTTTTCATGTTGGTGTGAAAGGAAGTATGTAGGTTGTAAGCTATTGATGATTCCTTGGTCACCCTTATTTAACATTGATTAGTTTTGAGATTTCCCCCCACACTTTTGGCATTTGCACTCTTTCAGATAACACTATATATTTGTTCCTTACCACCCTTGTAATTGAACAACCTCCAGTAAAGGTCTTTAGAAAAGACATATATAGAATATATACTTGGTTCAATATGGATGCTCCTACCATCTTTGTTCTCTTTGATGCTATTTCTATGTCCTCTGTGAACAATTATGGTACTGTAATGTTAGAATCCAAATATGGTTATTTAACTGCCTTTGATGGAGAAAGGAGCTTATTAAAATGATTTTTGTGACTCTTCTTCTGTCTGTAGTCCTTCAATGTTTATCCTTGAATGCCCTTGGAAGGACTCTGCTTAGTTATTTTGCCAAAGTTTCTTTAAACTGCTTTTGCCTTCCACTGATCCTTTTTTTATTTATGAGATAATGCTTTTTATCCTTGCCCATCAAAACTTCCTTGTAAGTGTTTACAAATGACTTTATATTCAAATCTAGTGTTGCCTTTGGCAATCATCTCTTTCCATTTGACAAGTAAGGTTAAGACAAAGTAAACGTAAAAAGAAACATGATTAAAATAGACAACAAAGAAATTATGTTATTCTTAAAGTAACCATATAATATTTGATACTTTAGGCATAAAGAATGACTTGCTATTTGACAAAACTTCTGCAAAAACTAAAGAAGCAATTTGACAGAAATTAGTTTTGATCTGACATCTCATGCTATATGCTATCTTAAATTCCAAATAGATTTCTCCCTCCCTCCCTCCCTCCCCCCCCCCTCTCTCACACACACACACACACACACACACACACACACACACACACACACACACACACACTCATACCATAATGAAGAAGAGAAGAGGAGGTACCTTCCACGAGTGTTGTCAGGGAAAGAATTCTGAACTAAACTAAACAAGGGATAGAAACGATAATAAAACATTAAAATGTGGATAATTTTGATTGCATAAAATTGAAAAAAAATCTTTATTTATGGGCAAAATCAATTCCCCTGGAATTAGAAGGAATACAGTGAACTGGGGAAACATCTTTATAGGAAATTTCTCTAAAAAATATATCTAAGACATATTGGAATTGGTACAATATATAAGAACAAGAGCTACTGTTATAGAAGCATGAACAATTATATAAAAGTGTTTATAATAAGTAATTACTAAGAGAAAAGTAAAATAAAACAACTCTTACTTTCTACCTTAAACCCATCAGATTGACAAAGATGACAAAAGAGGAAAATGACAATTGTTTCAGGGGCTGCATGTGAACAATCACACAAATATATTATTGGTAGGACTGTGAATTGGCTCAAACATTTTAGAAAGCAATTTGGAGCTATACTCAGGAACACACTCAAAATCAATAAACTGCAGAAATACAACTACTTGATATGTATCTCAAAGAAGTCAAAGACAGAGGAGAAAGGACCCATATATTCCAAATAGTTATAGCAGGACTTTTTGTTTCAGCAAAGAAAGAGAAGCAAAATGGGTAGCAACTGATGGGGAATGGAGGAAAATTATGGTCTATGAATATAATAGCATATTACTTTGCCAGAAAATGAAAAATATGCAAAGTTCAGAGAAACATGGGAAGACTTTTATGAACTGTTGCATAGTGTAGGGATTAGAACTAGGATAAATACAATAATATAAACAAAACCAATCTTTAAGGAGTTAAAAACCTTCATTAGTGCAGTGACCCTGAATTACGCTAGAAAATTGAAAATATGAAATGTGCCTTCCACCTCTGGCAGACAGGCAATTATCTAGAGTTGTTGAATGAGATGTGTTTTCTGAAATAATTAAAGTGTTGCTTTGTTTAGACTATACCTATTTATTATAAAGGAAGACCCGTTTTTGGGGGGAGAAACACAGATCTCAAGAATAGTGATAGAGATGAAATAAATTGGGAAGTAATAGAGTATCAGTGAAATGTTAAAAACCATACAGAAGAAAGTAAAAAAAATAGAAAAGATACATATTCAAGGAAACTTTATTTTTACCAGATTAAATTTAATTTGTGCTTAAAAAAATCCTAGATAAAAATTTCTGTTTCATATACAACCCTATTTTCAGTGAGTTATTCTGTATTGAAATGTTAATGGATAGGTTCATATAAAAATTTTAAAAATTGAACATCCAAGTACTAGATGAGCTATATTTCTGAAATTTTAAAATAATTTCTAATCCTGATTTTTAGACTACATTTGATAAACTTTGAGGAACTATACAGAATGGAAGAGGTACTAGATATGTAGACATGGTCAAATGTTTATTTTTCAAGAAAGGGAAAATATAGATTTGATAAAATATAGATTTATGAATTTTCCAATAGCCATGTAGATCTATTGAAAGGATAAAAAAAGATGATTTAGAACCACTTGGAAAGGGAAACAGGATGATGAAGTGAGGGATTGGAAAAGAACCTGATTCCCTAATACCTTCCAAGATAATAAAATGAAAAAAACCTTCAAATTAAAACAAAACCAAACCCCTCCATATAGTTCCCTTCTTCAATGTCTCTCCACATTAAAGCATTGAATGCCTTCAAGCCTTCATGCCTGAGAGAGTATGCTGCATTCTTATGGACTATGCCAGAGGAGTTCAAGCTCTAGCACATGCTGCCATCCTGAAAGAACCTAGAGTACAATTCGTGTATCAGGACAGGTCTTCTATCTTCAGATCAAACTAGCTAGGTGTATTGGTGATGAATTTAGTTTCCATGGCCACCCCTAGACTAATAAATTTCTTTGAAATTCTGTGCTGTCTCATTCTTCTGCAGTAATAGTAACAGAATCCTGAAAGATGGGGCAGAGAAAGCCTAGTGTCACACAAAAAAAGTGACTGACAAAAATGAACAATTATCAAACCACAGACCTGCTTTTCCAATTCTACAAATCCTTTTTAAGAAGCAACCTTAAAAGCATGGAAGATATCCTTGATGAAGATTTTTTTCAATGATATTTTACATCTTTACTATCACAGAATTAATTGAAATATTTAAAAAGTGCAAGATCCTATAGTGCTGACTATAAAAAATATACAGACATATACATAAATACTTGACTCAGTAGAACAGAAGACTACCTTAATGACTTTCTCCCAATTAGGTATCTCCCATGCATTTGTCAAAATTATAGATTAATTAAAAATGGAGCCATAGAGAAAATACTCATGAAAAATGTTGTAGAGCCATAAATCTTGGAATTCCCAAATAATTTAAATTATGGGTCACACAAAGGACAATGGAGAGATGCATGGTGGTCCATCATGGGCAGCAACATATAACCAAAGAAGAAATGCACAGGAAAAACTGTGTTTAAAAAAAGTCATCTGTTAATCTACTGTTGGTAGAGTTGTGAATGGATCTTGGAGAGCAATTTGGAACTATGTCCAAAGTGCTATAAAACTGTCCATACACTTTGATCCAGCAATACCACTGCTAGGTTTATATCCCAAAGACATCCCCCAAAAGAGAAAAAGACATAGTTGTACAAACTATTTATAGCAGCTCTTTTTGTGGTGGGTAAAAATTGGAAATCAAAGGAGGGGAAAAGGCATAGAATTTAAAACTGAAAATGTTAAATAAAAATGTGTATTATTATTTTTAAAAAGTCTTCAATGGGGGCAGCTAGATGGCGAAGTGGATAAAGCACTGGCCCTGGATTCATGAGTACCTGAGTTCAAATCCGGCCTCAGACACTTAACACTTACTAGCTGTGTGACCCTGGGCAAGTCACTTAACCCCAATTGCCTCACCAAAAAAAAAAAGTCTTCAATGAGGTGTATGTCCTAAAAAGGTAGAAGGCTGGTAATCTAGTGAGAGTGAAGGATAATCAATGGATAGCCTACTGCTTTCTTGGTAATCATGAAATGTTAAGAGATCTTAGGAAACACTCTTAAAATATTGGGTGGATTCACTGTGGACAATTTAGGGTAAGGCATGGACACTACTCATTGGATAAGAAGGCATACATGACTTAGTATCTATACTCCTGGCAGGCAGTACCCACTTCAATGAGGACAGAGGTCCATTAAAGTAAATAAATAAAAAAGCAAGGACAGGTAATTGTCGAAAAATTTAGAATCTTAACGGGGAAATAGCCTCCCAGATGAAATGCAAGGTCGTTATCAGACAGAAAAATGGCCAAAAACTTTACGCAGGCTTATACTAGGGCCTTTTTCCAAAAGCAAGAAGGGAAACTGACAAAAAATTTCAATGACAGATGAAATACATATGTGTAGCTGCTTGACATCAAAAGCATTCTATCCAGCACCTGTGTTTAAATTAATTTAATTCTCTCATTTTGTCTTTATTCAAAAGTGGGTGGGTTCTCCTCATGCTAGTTTGCTATATTTATAAAACAAAACACAACTCTGGCTTCCTTTGAACATAGATAGAACCTATCTATTTTAAGCTCTTTGAACTACTCAGAATCATCCTACTGGATTCCTAGAATTATTATATATGCTGCTTCATCTTTCAGATGACAACTAACAGTGAGAATAAGCCTTGTAATCCATTAATAAATCCCACAGTTACATTAACTGAGTGTTAGACTCTATCATTTTTTTTAAATTTCTGTACTAGATTGTAGAAAGATCTGACATCAAGAACAAATATTATTAATTTTTAAAATCCTAAAGAGGAATCACCAGAAAGAAAAAATAATAAGAAATTAAATTGGATCTAGCACAAGACACAATAAATTGGATGATTAACACTTTAAAGGAAATGAAGGCATATCTAGTATTCATTTAAAAAATCCTGAATTTGAAATGAAAAAATTATTATCAAAAAAATGGAAAAAGAAAAAGTATCACACAAGTCAACAATATGAAGTAAGCAGTGGAAAATGTGAATAAATGAAATAGGAAATAAAATTATCAGTCTGGAAAGCATAACCATAAGATGACATAAAATGTAGAAAAATGATAATATAGGGTAACTTGAGTGGGATTAAAAATAGCTTAAAAATTTATAAGCATATCTGACAGATATAGAAGATAGAGCTTAGAGAGTGAGTCACTGGTTTGCTCCAAAAATGCAAAGAAGAAAGTCTAACCACTATTTTGCAGGAAGTCACTGAACATTTCCCAAAGTTACTCAGATTAAGGGGCAGACTATTTATGGGGGTTAATCAGAGAGAAATTTAACATTTATTTCACCCACATTATGATTAAATCCAGAGCTTCTTCCATAAAGAGAATTTTTATAAGTGACTAAGATTAAAAAAAAAAAACAAAACTTTTATCAAAGTATCCCACTTTGAATTACATGGGATTATTTGACTTAAAAAAAAATAAAAAGCTGGATATTATCAAAAGTTAAGAGAAACTAGACTTCACGGAATCTGCATTAAAAAATACCTTCTTTTTAATTGTTTTGAGTTCCAACTTCTCTTCCTTCCCAACCCATTGAGAAGGCAAGAAATATATTACCCATTATATATGTGAAATCATGCAAAATATATTTTCATGTTATCCATGTTGCATAAAGAAGCAAAAGAATAAAGAAGGTGAAAAAATATACTTCAATCATAACTCAGTGTTTATCATTTTTCTCTGCGGGGGTGTAAAGCCTTTTTATGATGAGCCTTTTTAAATTCTTGTTGATCATTGTATTGATCAAAGAGGCTAGGTGTTTCGCTGTTGATTATTATTTCAACATTGCTGTTACTGCGAGCATTGTTCTGTTGGTCCTCCTCATTTCACTTTGCATCAGTTCATATAAATCTTCCCAAGTTTTGCTGAAACCATATCCTTAATAATTTCTTATAGCACAATAGTATTCCATCACAATCACATACCACACATTGTTAAGCCATTCTCCAATTTCCAATTTCATCCCTTAAATATGCAATTCTTTAACTACCCAAAAAATATGCTCTAAATGTTTTTGTGCAAATGGGGGATTTTCCTCTTTCTTTGATCTCTTTGTATCTCAGAATTTTCTATGCAGTCATACTAGCAATAATACATAAGGCTCAATGTTTTAGATCAGGTGCACAATGGTCACAAATACAAATTCAAGAATTAGAGACTGATTCAATTAAGGTAGATTAAAAAAAATTAAAAGCCAATATCATAACCTTTACTAAAGACAAACACTTAGCAAAGATATATCTATTTCTAGATATAATCACATAGATGTGTATGTATTACACATGTATATGTGACACATGTGTGTATATAATATATACATATATATCTTCAAATACACATATATACATGTGTATGTATCAATGTCTATATGTATTGACATATACCTTGGGGCATACTAAACTCAATAATAGCAAGAATCCCAATAGGAATAGTCTACCATGTCTGAAGAATTATACTCCATGCTCAATAATATGATTTACCAAAATACAATTTTAATGCATTAGGTGATCCCTATAGGTTAGACATCTACTTTAAATCACTAATGCCATGCAATCTATTTAGCTCCTTATTGTCTATGACCTGGGGAAAACAAGTATGCCCAATACAGTGTATATGTGTAAATATACATATATTTATATGTTTTTAATAAAAAAGAAAATAGCAAAATGGATCAACTTATTGACAAAACAAACTGATATTTCATGCAAGATTCTACCATTGTAGAAATTCCACTTCTAAAATGTAGTAGGGGATGGTATCTTTCCATAGCTCCTGTTAGGGGTAAGCTTGTTATTTATAAGTTTGCAACAGTCATTTAAAAATTATTTTGTGTTATAACTTTCTACTTACATTGTAGTCATTGAGTATATTGTTTATTGGTTCCATTTTAAACTATATTTTGTGTCAATATATGTAAATCCATGCTTCTCTGTTCTGATTATATTAATGATTTCTAAAGCATATAAATAATCCATTACATTTTTGTGGCACATTTTTTTTCTTTTACTATCCCCCAATTTATGGGCAACTAACTTTGTTTCCAGTTATTTTCTGAATTAAAAATAAAGTGTTGCTATAAATGTTTTTATGTATATGTAATCTTTCCTTTTGACAATGTCTCCTTAGAATATATATGCCTAGCAGCAGTATCTTTGATTCAAAATGTATGGCTATGTGATGTTTAAAATCTAAATGTGTGAGGGGCAGCTAGGTGGCACAGTGGATAAAGCACCATCCCTGGATTCAGGAGGACCTGAGTTCAAATCTGGCCCCAGACACTTGACACTTATTAAGTGTGTGACCCTGGGCAAGTCACTTAACCCCCATTGCCCCACAAAATAAAAATAAAACAAAACAAAAAATAAAATCTAAATGTGTGGTTGCTTTAAAACCAGAAGCTTTAGCACCAGTTTGGGGGCATTAAGCATTTATTAAGGTAGTCTAGGTATTAGTAAAAAGGAAAACACATAGAGTTCAGAAAGTTAATAAAAGGCCTATCTAGCCTAGAGTTCCAGCCTGGTCTGGTTCTTCCTCCACCATGAGCTTGCTTCAGCCACAAACTGCCCCTCAAACTGAGTGTAGAAGCTTTTTATAGATCTGGAGCAGAGGCAGTCCTTACACACTGCTTCAAATTGAATGGTTAGCATCATCCAAATCCATTGGTTCACTGGACTTGAAGGTGGTCTCATGCTGAGTTCAAAGTCCTTAGCTTCTGAGAACAAATACCTTCTTAAGGGTTAGCCAGGTGCGGTTACAATCTAGTTAACATGAAGTAGAGTAATCAGCAAAGTCAGTCACTCTCACTTAATTCAATCAGTTTAGATTAATCTCCAGGTGGGCCTTTGAGTATCTGCCAAATCTCATTATTTTCTCATAGCTATTATATTTTCTTCAAATAATTCCAAATTGCTTTCCAGAACAGTTGTACAAATTCATAGCTCCACCAACAATTCATTAGTGGGTTTTTTGGGGGGGAGGGGCAATGAGGGTAAAGTGACTTGCCCAGGGTCACACACTTAGTAAGTCATTAGTGTTCTTATATTTCCACAACCTTTCCAACATTGAATATCCTCATCTTTTCTCATTTTTTTGACAATTTTCTAGGCATGAGTTGAAATCTTAGGATTGCTTTGGCATATTTAAAATAATAATAGATTTGGAACTTTCTTTCATGTAGTTAATAATTTGAAATTCTTTTGAGAACTGATGGTATCCTTTAATTACTTGCCTATTAGGGGAAAGACTCTTGGTCATATACATACACATGCATTTATTTACACATATGCATGTATTCACACTATATATATATTATATATATACTATATGGAGAGCCTTCTATTAGAATAATTCATATAGATTCATATCTATACATATATGTATGTATGTATGTATGTATGTATTCTGCTGTTGCCTATTTTAGCTATCAAACCCTTATCTGAAAAATTTGATACAACCCCCCCCCAAGATGACTGCTTTGCATCTTTATTTTTTGATGGGCAAAAGGTTTTCATTTTCATAAGGTAATCAAAATTATCTATATTGTATTTTTAATTAACTTTATTCTAAAGTATAAGGCTTTGAAAAAATTATGCTTTATTTAATTGATTACATAAACATCAGAAATTGTAGCCATGGTTTTGTAAAAACATGATTTCAAGTTAGAAAGTTTAATACAGATAATGAAAGCAACTCCACGATTCTTAAATGAAACAGGCAAAAGATACTAATATTAACTAATGAAATATGAATCATATTAAAATAATAAGTGAAAATACAAAAGAGCTCAACAAAATACCTTGATAGTGGGACATTTTAGCATTCTATTTTTTGAATATAAGAAAAAAGATTAACAAAAAAGAAATTATTTAACTGAAGATAGGTTGGAAGATATATTGGATAGCTATATAGGCAAAACTGAATGAGTTATTGTATTCAAACATATAAAACACATTTATAAAATTCTCCTACTCTCAGACATATAGAGAAAAAACATAAACATTACAAATATTAAGTACTTCTTTTACAAACCATAAATCATTCAATCCATAAGCATTCATCTAGCACTTTCTATGTTCTGGGTCAAAGAAAATGTAAAAAGAGTCTCTGTGCTCAAGGATCTTACATCATAATGTAAGAGAAACAGAAAGGAATCCAAGCACAAGGGATGGATGAGGTGTTAAAGTGTTAAGAAAGTACTAATTCCTAGTCATCTCTTTACAAAATGTCAATACCTGTTAATGATAGAATTAGCAGAGCGAACTGAGATCATCATAGATGAAAATTTGGTCACATAAAATTTTAAAGGCCTTAAAAAATCGGAGTTCCTAATTCTGCAGTAATTCAAGTAGAAGTTAGTAGCAGAAGGAAAACTTTATCCCTGAGAAGGAATCATTCTTTGGGGAGAAGAAGGGATTTTTCTATTAGCTCCTCCTTATCAACCATCTCACTTTGAAGGGGAGCATGCCAAATCATCATATACAATATACATGCAGAATGGAAGGAAGTTAAGCTCAGACAGTAAGGCAAAGTTTCCCACAGAAGGTGGTATTTGCACTGTCTTGAAGAAAGCCATGTATTCTAAGAGGTTGAAGTGATGATGAAGTACCTTCTCAGTGTGGTGGACAGTCAATTCAAAGGTATTGAAACAGGCAATGGACAATAATGGATGAATAGGTCAGTATAGTTCGAAAGAGTGTATAAAGTGGAATAATGCATAAAAAGACTGTGAAAATAGGAACAAGTCCAGGTTGTGAACAGCTTTGAAGTCCAAACCTAGAGTTTATATTTGAACCTGGAGGTAATAATGAGATATAGAGTGGGCATTTATTAGGTAGGGTCAAGCCTGTGCTTGAGGAAAATTAGTTTGTTAAGTGGACGATGGATTGTCTTGGGAAGAATTGTCCATGAGGCCAATTAAGAGGCCCTTGCAATAGTCCAGGTGAAAAAGGATGAAAGCCTGAAGTAGGGAGATGGGTATATGAAGGGTATTTATATAAGAAATGTTACAGAGCCAGAAATTAAAAGAGCTGATATCTGAATATGATAAATGAGAGTGAACAGTAAAGGATAACACTGAAGTTGGGAGCCTAGGTGACTAGAAGGTTGTTTCTTTAATAGTGATGGGAAAGTTAGGAAGAGAAGTAGGTTTGCAGGGGGAAAAGAGGGTGAATTAAGTTTTGGACATGTTTAGTTGAAATACAGGACATCAAGTGTGAAATATTTAATAGACAGTTGGTGGTGATACAGGACTGGTGTTGAGGAGACTCCCGAGAGCTAGATATATAAATGTATGAGTCATTTTCAGAAAGATGATAATTCAATCAGTAAAAGCTAATGAGATTGCAAAGTGAGAGAATGTGTAGTGAAAAGAGAAGAGTGTTCAGGACAGACCTTTCAGATACATCTGTAAGTAGAAGGGTATTATATGTATGAAAATCTAATAAGGAAGACTGAGGAGAACTGAGAGAACTTGTAACTTGTCCTGAAAACTTAAAGGGAAGAAAATCCAGGAGAAGATAGTCAGAACTGTCAAATGCCACAGAGAGGTCAGAAAGGATGAGGATTGAAATAGGCAATTAGATCTGACAATGAAATGATCCTCAAAGAGTTTCAGATGGATGATAAGAACAGGAGCCGGATTATAGAGGATTTTAAAGAGACTGAGAGGAAGGGAAGTGAGTGAAGGCAACTTTTTTTTTTTTTTCAAGCAATTGAACTGAGAAAGGGAACGAATTATAGGATGTTAACTTCTGGGATCTAGTGGGGATTTTTTAAAGGGTGGAAATTGGGTATGTTTGTGAGTAGCAAGAAAGGATCCAGAATGCAGGAAGACACTGAAGGTTAGAGAGGGTAAGGGAGGTAGAGGGAGTATTATGGTGAAGAAGTCGGGAGAAACCATTGGAGAAGAACAAGAATACAAGTGGAAGAATTGGCCTTTCCAAGGAGCAGGGCCACCTCTTCATCAGAAACTGGAATGAAAGAGATCATAGGGGATTGTTTCAGGAAATTTCTTGTTAAGGAGAAAGGAAAGAGAAAGTATACACTTAGGAAATAGCCTCTTTTTTCTTGTGAAGTCCTTGATTAAAAGGATGGGAGTGGGGGTGGGTTCCATCAACTTATATTATATATTATTTATCTTAGGAGACCTATAACACTTATTAGAAATGAAGAAAAATAACAACAGAGTGATCCTTACTACCTGATGGAAAATAGTGACTGGAGGGAAATATTGAAGTACAGGAGAGTCAAGCCTGTGATTTTTCCTTTTTTGGTGGAGCCCCAAGCAGGCCAATATTGTAAATGATGGTGACGTTATTTGGGAAAGGAAGGTCACCAGGAGATGGGGTATCTCAACTCTATAGACTTAGATATTAGTCACTTTCTACATGAATAAAAGGTCTATATTCTGAGACAGCTTTTCTGTCAGCTTTGTGGCTACACTTAGGAAGTGCAAGATACTCTAATTACCAGGCTTCATATGAATGAGGGCAATGTTACTAAAATGTATTAAGGCCCTTCATATCAGGAGAGAATTTCTGACATAAGAACTGAAAAAAAACATGAGCTGCCTATCTATTTAAGTGGATCTAATCTAACCTACTCCCTAAAAAGTAAGCATCAACACCTGCTTCTTCATTTCTATTGGATTTTTAATGTGCCAATGCTTTTTAAAAATGCTGGTATTCTGGGAGTTTAAGCCCTACCAATTCTTTTATTTGATTACATTTTAAGCTCCATAATGTGTCATCTAACCAAGTAATCGCTGTAGCATCGCTAGTGGGAAATAACAAGTTAGAGAATTATACAGAAGGCAATGTAATAGGCCCACAGAGCATGAAGAAAACAAACAAATCAGCATAGGATAATCAATTTTGGGTGCCATAAAATGCTAATGCTGTCCCCATAAATAAGAGTCCCTTTCCATTGCTTTGTATTGTGAACCCTATGATTCATTTATTGGGCTTTTGTTTATTTTAAAGTAGCATTGCCATTAGAACTTTACTAAAAAGAATAATTGTTTTTAGTTCATTTTCATAAAAGTAATTATACTTCATGATTTCTTTTTAATGCATCACACAAAACAATGGTGGGAGGGAAAATTCTTACCAAACATTTAATTCAAGATATCTTAAAATTAGAATCACTTGTACCCAAGGATTACTCAGATAACATGCACTGAATTTAATCATTTTTTAAAAAAACAACAACAGCAACAACAAAAGAATTTGGAGGAAAATGGTGATCTTTCTTTCCAGTTCTTGAGCTGCAGGACATTATTTACATACATAATAGGTGTTAGCATCTTATTATCATTTTTCAGTTCCTTCAGAAACCTTACTGAAACATAAGAAAGATGCACATTTGAAAGCTTCAGGCCTTGGAAAACTGCCCACCGTGATCTTATTTGGAAAAGGAGTTAAAAGGGTTCAGGGTTTCTTGACCTGGATTGAATCTGTTTAATTAAATAAAGTGGAGGATGTTATTTCCTAGTGAAATATAAATTAAGCAACTTGGAGAAAGATATATGTATGGAGATGTATTATATGATTTGGAGAAAAATTAGAGAGGCACCATCAGGGAAATGTTCCAGTATGATATGTATTTTGCATGGTCAAAATCAAAACCTGTTTTTGAGTGAGGGTATCATCATTTATGCTTGTCAACTAAAAGTTTTTAGCAAATGCTGGAGGGATAATTGTTAAGCATATCTGATTTGAAACAAAAATGTTTTATCTACTTTTCTGGATGTTTTTGATTTGCGATTCTCCAATCGAAATTTGAGATACAAGGCAAAAATGTAAATTGCTTCCTAATCTACTCATCCACAGATGTAAGGTTATGAAGGAGGAAGAATGGATAGCTATTTCATAGGTGTGTCTAGTTCTTGCTGCTTCTATGAGGAAGTTTGCCCTCTTATGTGCAGGAAGCAACATGGATCCTCTGAACAAAACACCAAAATTATATGCAGAAAAACTCTACTGCTTTGTGTGAGGAGGTCTTTGAAAATCATAAATGCTTAGACAACATTGTAGCTTCTTTTTTGGGGGTGGGGTATGTGACAAGGTAATAGGTCCAGGAATGTAAATAACATTGAATTTTATTGGTTATTTCTAAAATAATAGTAATAACTTATATGATGTTGGTTATTTCTATAATAATTATTTCTATGACATAATTTTGATGATATATTTTTCCAACTTATGTTACTTTTGTAAAGCATTTTGCACCATAATGTAATGAGGTCACATAGCAGAATTGTTCCTTCTTTCCTGGTTTCACTCCTCTTTACTTTTTGTAGATATTCTGAGCAGCAGCCTGAGGTAATTTGCATAAACTTGCCCCATCACGGTAGAGGAAGATTGGAGATGGGAATACAAATGTGGAAAGAACAGGCTTGCTTCTTTAAACTCTAAGACTCAGTGCTCAAGTGAAGAGAAGAAACATTGGGTGAGGCAAACAAAGCTAACTCATCAAGATCTGACCTTGAGGGAAAAACATACTCATTTGGGAGGTTCAAGAACTATAGATGTCCATAGTCATATAATGAGACTAATGTATAGAGGCTGGTGCTGTGAGATGTAGGCATTTAAAAAAATGTTTTCAAAAGTCACAAAGGCTACACTATATAGGGCATTTTCATATATGTTATCACATTTGGGAGTTGAGACTAACATTTCCATTATGTAGATGAGTAAGCTAACATCCAGAGAGGCTGCTCAAGATCACACAGAAAAGTAAGTGGCAGGATTGGAATTTGAACCCAGATTAAAAAAAAAATTCCAAATTCAATCCAGGGTTGTGGTAGTTATTCTTGTCCATTCTGCCTTAATTATTCTCACTGTGGCAGATTCTTCTGTGACTGAAGGGGAATAATAGACTATTCTGATAATATTTGTACTTCCTAAAGGACAGCTCCACATAAAATAAGGGATTCTTCCAATTCAGAATTATTTTATAGAAATGGGAGATCAAAGTAATCCAGTTTAGAATATCAATATGGTTTTCTTATGGTCTAAGACAACAATCTAAGGTGTCACTCACTGGTATTGGAATCTGAACTTTCTGAGACATTTGTCTTTAGGCTAGCTACTATCTAAGTAGTCCCTTTATTGTGTATTGGGTCTCACTTTGATTCCATGGTATTTTAGGCCCAAGTTTGGAATATATGAGATACTGGTTGATCATTCAACAGTTATAAATAGAGCCCAGAAAGAATACTTAACAAAATATTCACTCAGCCCAGGTAAACTTAGCTCTCTCACCTTCATAGGGAAACTAATTTGGTCAGGTAACAGTGGGATATCTGCCACATCTGAAGAGCCCCACTCAATGTAGGCAGACCTTTACATGCCTTTAGTGATAACAAACTATAACAATACTTCTTTAGGTCACTGGGCAGCTCCTTAACAGCTACTTAGCTGGAACCTTAGCCTGCTGGGCTAGTCTGGTCTTGGGGGCAGCTTTCTAACCTTTTCAGGAAATAGCCTACAACATGGATTGAATGCAGGCTAGGGAGCTCTGGTAGATACTGATTCTCTCATACCCATCAGGACTGAGATCCAAAGGCTAAAGAGTTTGAAAGAGACTCATTTTTTTTGTTTTTTTTGTGAGGCAATTGAGGTTAAGTGACTTGCCCAGGGTCACATAGCTAGTAAGTGTTAAGTGTCTGAGGCCGGATTTGAACTCAGGTACTCCGGACTCCAGGGCTGGTGCTCTATCCACTGCTTCACCTAGCTGCCCCTAAGAGACTCTTTTATATAAATTTTTTAAAGATGCAATAAACATTTTTATTTATAATTTGGGGTTTTGGTTTTTAACCCTTCTCTCCCTTCTCCCTCCCCGCCCCGAGGAATCAAGTAATCAGATATGGGTTACACATGTATGATTATGTAAAACATTATCATATATATCATTTTGTACAAGAAAACTTGATTGAAAGAAAGTGAAAAATAGCATGCTTCAGTTTGTGTTCCATCAATATCCATTCTTTCTTTGGAGGTAGATAGTATGTTTCATTAAAAGTCCTTTGTGATTATCTTGTATTGTTAAGAATAGTCAGGACATTCACAGTTCTTCATCAAGCAATATTGTTGTCTCTATGCATAGTGTTCTCTTGGTTCTGCTCACTTCACTATACATCATTTCATACATGTCTATCCAGGTCTTTCTGAAGTCATCCTGTTTGTCAGGGTTGTTTTACTTTGCATTTCTCTGATCAGTAGTGATCTAGAGCATTTTTTCATATGATTATAGGTAGCTTTGATTTCTTTGTCTTCCACCTCAACACCAATAAAAAGAGAATTGAAACATATGATAACCAATAACATGTCTTACAACCTATTTGTTTTGTAGCTGCAACCAAGAAAGACATACTCATTTCTGCAACTGTGAGTTAACTTCATGCAGTTCCCTTCATTTTTTCTAGGAGCCAGGATGATTATGAATAGATATTGATCTTTAAACTTGGTGGTACTGGCTGTGGTGTGGAGACTTGGATTTCAGTTTAAAAAAGGTTTCTCACTTCATGAAAAGATAGGACCTGGGAGTGAATAGAATTTGAGGAATATTACTATGTTATTTACAAGTAATGCTTGAGCTTTATTAAAACTTTTTACAAATTAACAATCTTAAGAAGCTGAAACAATGAGACATTTGGGAGATGCTATATTTGGGGACAAACAAGCCCAGCCATTGGATTAATGTAAACACCAATCTATCTCCCAGATTAAGATGAAAGAATTTATGGGATTAATGTTGTTTAGAGGGGATTGAAAACCAGTATTGATATTTTAGCTGAAAGTAGAAGGAAGGTTGACCAATACATTCAATGACTAAAGGTGGGTCACACTACATATATTTTGTGTAAAGCTTCTAAAGTTACACTTATTGAATTTTGAATGCTAATCATCCTCCACCCTGCAAGCAGTGTCCCACTTTAATAAAGAGTTAAAAGTCAGGAAATATGGTGGGAAAATGAGCAAACAGAAAAAATCTAAATGCTGACCATAGAAAGTTACTGTGGTGACAAGGAATATAAAAATATACCCTAAGAAGAAGATAACAAAGTCAAAGCTCCTACATCCAAAGCTTCCAAGGAAATATGAATTGGTTTCAGATCATAGAAGCACTCAAAAAGGACATTGAAAATAAAGTAAGAAGGGGCAGCTAGGTGGTGCAGTGGATAGAGCACCAGCCCTGGATTCAGGAGGACCTGAGTTCAAATCTGGCCTCAGACACTTGACACTTACTAGCTGTGTGACCCTGGGCAAGTCACTTAACCCCAATTGCCTCACCAAGAAAAAAAAAGAAAGAAAGAAAATAAAGTAAGAGAAGTAGAGGAAAAAGTAGAAAGGGAAATGAAAATAATGCAAGAAAATCATGAAAAAAAGTCAACAGCTTGGTAAAGGAGACACAAAAAATACTGAAGAAAATAGCACCTTAAAAAAAACCTGGATCAAATGGTAAAAGAGGTACAAAAAGCCAATGAGGAAAAGAATGCCTTGAAAAGCCAAATTGTCAAAATAGAAAAGGATGTATAAAAGTTCTCTGAAGCAAATAACTCCTTAAAAATGAGGATTGAGCAAATGGAAGCTGATTACTTTATGAGAAATCAAGACACAATTAAGCAAACCAAAAGAATGAAAAATAGAAGGCATTGTGAAATATCTCATTGGAAAAACAACTGACTTGGAAAATAGATCCAGGAGAGATAATTTGAAAATTATTGGACTACCTAAAAGCCATGATCAAAAAAAGAGCCTTGGCCTCATCCTCCAAGAAATTGTCAGGGAAAATTGCCTTGATATTCTAGAAGCAGAAGGTAAAATAGAAAATGAAAGAATCTACCTATTACCTCCTGAAAGAGATACTAAAATGAAAACTCCAAGAAATAGTATAGCCACATTCTAGATCTGCCAGGTCAAGGAGAAAACATTGCAAGCATGCAAGAAAGAAACAATTCAAGTATTATGGAGCCACTGTCAATATAACACAAGATTTAGCAGCTTCTAAATTAAAGTATTTTAGAGCTTGGAATATGATATTCTGGAGGGCTAAGGATTACAACCAAGAATCTCCTACCCAGAAAAACTGAGTATAATGCTGCCCAAAGGGCTATAAAACTGTGCTTATCCTTTGACCCAGTGATACTACTATTATGTCTTTTCCCCAAAGAGAGGATAAAAAAAGGGAAAAGGACCTAGATGTACAAAAATATTTATAGCTGCTCTTTTCGTGGTGGCAAGGAATTGGAAATTGAGGGGATGCCCATCAGTTGGGGAAAGGCTGAACAAGTTGTGGTATATGAATGTAATGGAATACTATTGTGCTGTAAGAAATGATGAGCAGGAAGAGTTCAGAGAAACGTGGAAGGACTTACATGAAATGATGCTGAGTGGGATGAGCAAAACTAGGAGAACATTGTACACAGCATCAACAACATTGTGTGTTGACCAACTGTCAAAGACTTGACTCTTCTCAACAATACAATGGTCCAAGATAGTTCCAAAGGACTGATCATGGAAAATGCTCTCCAAATACAGGAAAAAAGAACTGTGGAACCTAGTTGTAGATTGCACCATACTATTTCTAGTTTTTTTTTCTTTTTTGAGGTTTTTCCCTTTTGCAATAATTCTTCTTTCACAGCATGACTGATGCAGAAATATGTTTAATGTGATTGTACATATATAACCTATATCAGATTGCTTTCTGTATTTGGGAGGGGGGAGGTAGGTGAGGGAGGGAGAAAAATTTGAAACTAGAAATCTTATAAAAACAAATGTTGGAAACTATCTCTATATGTAACTAGAAAATAATTAAGTAATTTTTTAAAATGAGTATAATCCTTCAGGGGGAAAAGTGGGAATTCAATGAAAGAGAGGACTTTCAGGCATTCTTGATGAAAAGATCTGAGCTGAATAGAAAATTTGACTTTCAAATACAAGACTATAGGGAAGCATAAAAAAGTAAACTGGAAAAATAAATCATAAAGGATATCAAAAAGTTAAACTGACACTTGGTAGCTGTGTGACCCTGGGCGTCACTTTACCCTCATTGCCCCACAAAAAATAAATAAAAGGGCAAACTCTTTACATTCCTACATGGGAAGATCATACTTGTAACTCATAAGAACTTTCTCATTATTAGCACTGCTGGATGGAATATATTTAGACAGAGGGCACAGGTGTGAGTTAAATATGAAGGGATGATATCTAAAAAAATTAACAGATGAGAGAAGAATACATTGAGAGAAAGGGAAAGGGAGAGGCAGATTGGGGTAAAGTGTCTCACATAAAAGAAACAAGAAAAAGGTTATACACTGGGTGGGAAAATTGAGTAGGTGCTGGAGAGGGAGTGAACCTTATTCTCATCAGAATTGGCTCAAAGAGGGAATAACATACAAATTCAATTGGGTATAGTAATATATCTTACCCTGCAGGAAAGTAGGAGGGGAAGGAGATGGGGTGCATGATTTAAGGGAGGGCAGATTAGGGGAGGGGAAAGTGAGAAGCAAAACACTTTTGAGGAGGGACAGGGTGAAAGGAGATAGAGAATAAATTAAATGTCATGGGGAAGGAATAAGATGAATGGAATACAGTTAGCAATAGTAACTGTGAAAATTTTTTGAAGCAAGTTTGTTGGACAAAGGCCTCATTTCTCAAAAACATAGAGAACTGAGTCAAATTTATTAATTTTATTAATTTATCAATTCCCAATTGATAAATGATCAAAATATATGAATAATTTTCAAAGGAAATAATCAAAGCTATCTATAGTCATATGAAAAAAAATGTTCTAACTCATTATTGATTAGAAAGATGCAAGTCAAAACAATTCTGGTGTACTACATTATACCTACTGGATTGGATAATAGGAAAGCAGAGGAAAATGACAAATGTTGTAGGGGATATGGGGAAAATAAGACATTAATGCACTGTTGGCAGAGTTGTAAATGGTTTCAAACATTCTATAGACCAATTTGGAACTATTCCCAAAGGGCTATAAATTCATACATACTCTTTGACCTAGTAATACCACTACTAGGTCACTAAACAAAAAAAGATAAAAAACAAAAAAATAAATTAAAGGAACTATATGTACAAAAATATTTATGGCAGCCCTTTTCTGGGGCAAAGAAATAAAAATTGAGGAGATGTCCATCAATTGGGGAATGGCTGAACAAATTGTGTGATGAGATTATGATGGAACACTATTGTGCTACAAGAAATGATGAGCAGTATGCTCTTAGAAAAACCTGGAAGGATGTACATGAGCTGATGCAAAGTAAAATGTACTGTATAAAAAGTAAAAGCACTATTATCAGATGATCAGCTGTGAATGACTTAGCTGTTCTCAGGAACACAATGATCCAAGACAATGCTGAAGGAATTATGAAAAATGTGATCCATCTCCAGAGAAAGAACTGATGGTATCTGAATACAGATTGAAGCATAATTTTTTAAGTTTTTTTTTTCTTAAGTTTTCTTAAGTTTTTTTGCTTGCTTTCTTTTACAACTTGACTAATATAAAATGTTTTGCATAACTACACATGTATAACATATTCAATTGCTTGAATTCTTAAGTGGGGGTGTGGAGGGAGGGAGCAAGAGAATTTGGAACAGAGTTTTAAAAATGGATGTGAAAAATTGTTTTTACATATAATTGATAAAAAATAAAATTCTAAATAAATATAAAAAGAAATAAAAAGATTTGGGGATTCTAGGCAACCCCCTTCCCCTATAAAAGAACCCAAAGCCCCCAAAAAGTTTGTCTCTTTGATAGCTAACATTTAAAATGTTATTGTTAATCTTAATTTTTTTTAGTTTAAGGTTTAAATCTCTGTTATCTATAACATGGGGTCAGCTAGATGGTGCAGTGGATAAAGCACCAGTCCTGGATTCAGGAGGACCTGAGTTCAAATCTGGCCTCAGACCCTTGACACTTACTAGCTGTGTGACCTTTGGCAAGTCACTTAACCCTCATTGTCCTGAAAAAAAAAGTATCTACAACACTATGATGTTATTAATTTCTTGAAACTCAGTATAACCTTTATTCTAAGGATTGAACATCTGAGCTCATGTTGCTGTTGCTGTTTCTGATGGTGCATGAAGGAATGAAGAGTGTGGGATAGAGTAAACCAGGATGGGGAAAGACACCTGAGAGAGAAAAATGAAAGGGACCATGAAAATGGGAGAAGAGGGAGACTGAAGGCATCAAAGACAATTTCGCCTACTTCACAATTTAACAAGTGCTGACACTGGCCTGCTTTTTCCTTCTCCTCAAAGGCCCTTTCCCCATTCTGTATATTTCTACTTGCTCAACTACCTGAACATGAAGCCACAAAAATCTCTCTTTAGTTTAGGATGTTGCTCCTTTTTTCCCTTGTTATTTCTTTCTACTGCCTATCCCACTTAGGGCAGCTAGGTGGTGCAGTGGATAGAGCACTGACTATGAAGTCAGGAGGACCTGAGTTCAAATTTCACCTCAGAAATTTACTAGCTCTATGACCCTGGGCAAGTCACTTAAGCCCAATCCAGTCATTCTGATATGTATCTTGCCACTGGACACAGATGGCTCTGGAGGAGAGGATGAAGTTGGTGACCTTGCAATGCCCTCTCTTACTTAAATGCAATTCACTTCAAGTTATTACATCACTGCATGTTGGAGAAAGAACAAACAATAACAACAGCATCCTATTTATCAGTCCTCAGAATCTCAAGTTTGTGCCAGTGCCTTCAGTAGCTGCAAAAACCACAAACCAAAACAAAAGAAAATTCCAATACACCAGTCAGAGAGTATTTATTGAGTACCTCCAGTGTAAGGAGTGCTATTCTAGAGAAAACTGATAACATTAGGCCCTATACATCCAGTAGTTGGTCTGAAATACAGAGAAGCTAGTCATTGGCACACACTTTCCAAAGGAACATTTATGCCTTCTTGACATATATTAAGGGGAGAAACAGATCTGTTGGGCAAGAGCTGACCTATTCCTTCCTCTACACCCACATTCTAATGTATATTTGAGTAATAATCTCTGTTGCTTTACTATTAAAACAATAACAAATGGTTACTTTGACCGATAAGCACTAATGTATTTAATTCCTTTAATACAGAAAGAAAGGCTGTTGCTATTACCCAGGGAACCCTAATTAACATATCTTGTTTGATGAAATTAGTCTATGGAGTAGACAGTTCAATAAATTATATTTGGTGATTTTATTGCCTAGTTCTAAGGGGTTGCATAGTTCCCCTCACTTTAAGCAAACTCAATATTTGAAAACCTAGATAGATATAGATACTAAAGTCAGGGCCATCATTTAACAATAATAGCTAGCACTTAAAGATTTGCAAAATGTTTTCCATAGGGATTGGAATAGGGATAGGGACTGATCTGTGATTTTATTAGTGTAGAGGATTCTAGGATGATGAAACTCTTTCCACCAATGCAGGCTAACATTTTCTCTGCAATTTTTTTGTCTTGGGGAGTTGCCTTGAATGCTGATAGGTTAAGGACTTGTCCAAGGTTCTATAGTCAGTTTGTGTCAGAGGTTGGATTTAAACCCAAGTTTTTCTGATTCAGAGTTCTGTCTTCTTGTCCCTATACCAGATTGCATTAAGGTCTGTAAAACACGGTGACATGGATTGTCTCATTTAATCCTCACAACAACCGTTTAAATAGATGCTCTTATTATCCCTATTTTATAGATGAGGAGGGGCAGCTAGGTGGGGCCGTGGATAAAGCACTGGCCCTGGATTCAGAAGGACCTGAGTTCAAATCCAACCTCAGACACTTTACACTTACTAGCTGTGTGACCCTGGGCAAGTCACTTAACCCCCATGGCCCCCCCAAAAAAAGAAAAAAAAAAGAAAAAAAAAAGAAAAAAAAAAGAAAGAAAGTATATATGAGGAAACCTAAGCTTCAAGAGGTAGAGTGATTTGCTTAAGATACCAAGTAGTATGCATCAGAGGTAGGACCTGTTTTTTCTTCTACTCTTACATTATCGACCTAGTTTTATTTTCAGCTAAATTGGAGGACTTATAATCAATTAATTATAGGATATTAAAAGAAGAAGATCTTGGGGATCATTAGTTCTAATTCTCTTATTTAGATAAATGTGAAACCTGAGGCCCAAAAGCAGTTAAGTGACTAGCTGAAGTCCATCCAGCTTATACATCTATTCTGGTTATGTAGCAAATAGGATAAATGTTCATGTTGTGCACACCCACCATGTACCTCTCTCCATTACTCCATCAAATTTAGTGTGATTTGCAACTTATAAAAAAAGCTGTCATATTTCATAACTTTAAGACATCTAATATCATTGGAAGAATGTTCAAATACTGGACTTAAGGTCTTTGGAAGAATATTAATGTTAAAAAAAAAAGATATGCCTTTGCTTCAGGGAGAAGTTTGAGGTCATTAAAACACTGCTTAGTTTTTATCAATATAGCTATGCCAGTGACTGAATTCATTCATTCCATCATTCAACAAATTTTCATTAAACCCATCATTTGTGCCCTATCCCATCCATTGAATTGTGCTGCTAGTGTAGTTCTATGCAAAGTCACAACTGCCAAAGAATTTCAGAGCTGGGAAAGTTAATTAGAAACTGTAGCCTAACACCTTCATTTTATAGCTGAGGAAATAGAAACCTAGATAGGTTAAATTACTTGCCCAAGGATATACAATAAGGCAGTGGAGGAAAAGGGATTAGAATTCATGTTTGCTGAATAACCCAGACTCTTACTTTTTCCTTACACTGATGGGACAGCGAGGTAGCACAGTAGAGTTTTGGGTCTGGAATCAGGAAGAGCTGAGTTCAAATCCAGCCCTAGACACTTTCTAGCTATGTAATACTAGGAAAGGCACTTGAGCCTCTTTGCCTCAGTTTCCTCATCTGTAAAATGAGCTTGAAGAGAAAAAGGCAAACCACTCCAATAACTGACAAGAAAACCCTAGAACGGGGTCAAGAAAAATCAGACATGACTGAAAACGACTAAACAAAAGATGGCTCATGTTTGGATAGACCAGTCTTCCTTCCTAGCAGAAGCCTCTAGTGATATATTAAGGATATCTAGTTCGCCATTGCATCTTAAGGCCCATGGGACCTTTACATATGAAGCCTTCCATATATATTGTTTTCCCCATTAGGATGTGATTTCCTTGAGAGAAGAGACTGTTTTTCTTTTCTATCTCTATTCCCAGTCCTTAGCACAGTGCTCTGCACATAGTAAGGACTTAATAAATTATGAAATTTTAGAGAACACACAATGGCTATGTATTGTAACAGGGAGGGAAAGAGAGAGAAATGTGTCCATCTTTTAGTCAATCACAGTTTTGCTTCCATTCATCAGGTTAAGCCATTCCTAGATGTCCATTGATTGTTTTCAGATTGATGTAATACTTATGAGATAGAAACTGACCTGTGATTTCATTGGTATAGGCAGTTTCTAATGGGAAATGTTTTCTACCATTGTAGACAGGCAAGCACTCTGTAATCTATAATCTTACAGAGTTGCTCTGGGCAATGATACTTGTACAGGGTCATTTATCCATTACATAACAGAGTCAGGATTTAAACCTCCATTTTTCTGATTTTGAGGCTATTGTGCTAGCTATTCATGATTCATATGGATTGGTTACATGTAATAATTGATGTCTTTCCAAATCCCCTTAGGAAATATTTACTGAAACTCATAATCTTGATCATCCATTGGTTCCTCAATGTTGTTGTTGTTCATTCTTATTTTCCAGAGGACCAATAGCATCACAGGTGATGGCTTGACTTGCATACGAATTGGGTTTAAATAAGGCAGCATTTTGCAAAGTCATCAATCAGCCTCTCTCTCTTAACCTTTTCTAGGTGATACAGTGGATAGAGTCCTAGGCTAGAGTTCAGAAGGCCTTATTTCAAATCCTATATCATGCATTTACTAGCTTTCTGACCTTGTTAACTTTTGTCTGCCTTAGTTTTTTCAACTTTGGAATAATAATAGCAATTACTTCCAGAGTTGTGAGAATCAAGTGAAATAATTATTGTAAAGAACTTAGCTCAGTGACTGGCATATAGTAGGTGCTATATAAATTTAGCTATCATCATCATTATTATCATCATTTTAATTACCTATGTGAATAGTAGTTTTAAAACTTTCATGCCAAGGATACTGATCAATTTGAAAGAATTCTTGATTTGGGGGCAGTAGTGCAGGCTCAAATCCCACTTCTGTTACTTGCTACCAATGTGATATTAGAGAATTAATTTAGACTCTATGGGCTTCACTTAGATCATCTATAAAAAGAGGAGGCTGTATTCAGGAACTCTAAGATTCCTTGTAGCTCTAAATCTATAATACTGTGATCTTTTGTGCTAAACGATAATGATGAAAATGCACATTTATTTTAAAGTTGGCAAAATTTCCCCCTCATAATAACCTTGTGAAGTAGGTAAACTGATTTAGAGTAAATGTTATTATTCGTATTTTACAAAGGAGAGGACTAAGATTTTGAAAGGCTAAAGAACTTTCTGGAAGTTACTCAACTGGCACAGCAGGACATGAACCCCAAACTTTTGGCTCCAAATTATGTAAGGTTGCTAAATTCCCATTTAGAATCCTTCCACTAACTGCCTACCCTGGGTGGGATAGTAATACTGGGATATGGACCAAAGAGGTAGTGTTTAAAAGTCAGGCTGACCTAATTTGATGGTGATTTATCAGTCCAAGCAGAAGAGAGTAAGCATCAGAATTTTATGTGTGTTATAAGTTATCTTACTTTTACTGATAGAACTGTATAAAACTATGAAATGGAAAGGTCAGTGCTGAACTGATTCTTAAATCTAAGTTGAGCTTTCTGAACAGGCTCTCAATAGATAGTCACTTATATGATGTGATTTCACAGAAAAAAAATTTGTTATAAACACAAAACTAGGAATTCTGAATGTCTAAAAAGAAATTAAATTGGAAAAATTGAGCTGAAGAAAGTTTAAAAATGAGCTTTAAAAAGAAGATTCTGGAAAAAGGCAGTAAGCTCTTGGAACTCCTGACATGCTTCCTCCAAAAAAACCTCCAAATAACGCCATAGGACAATTTCTGGAGCACCAGAACCCAAAAAAGAATGGGCTGAGTTTCATTTTCCAGCCAAAGACAGCTTAGAAGGTCTGCAGGAAGGGGCTGCTGTACCGGGATGGAAGTGGAACCCAACCCTGTGGTCATGCTGACATAGATCCAGTCCCAGGCAGGCTTCACCAGAGAAAGAGACCCCAGGAGCCTCTGAATCAGCTGCAGCACCAGCATCTTCTGGAACTAAGCTCATGGTCTGCTTAAAAAAAAATTAGATAGATAGATAGATAGATAGATAGATAGATAGATAGATAGATAGATAGATAGAGATAAGCAAATAAATAAATAATTAAATTAAAAGGTACCAACACTCCAGAGAGTGGTGAGCTCAAGAAACATTTGAAATAAGAAAAGCTAAATACAGTCTTGTACTTCATCCCCTATTCCCTTAATGGAGAATTTCATAGTCATGTGTTCCCTCTAAGATACCAGATAAAGAGCTCTTAAGTGAAAAGTCATTGTACTTGAAATAGGAATCAGAACTTAACAACTACAAGACACTGGACTGCACTCACTGTTTATGGGCTTGGGTACAAGAACTTCACATGTGTTGTTAGTTTGGGTTTTGTTTTTGTTTTGTTTTTTGTCAAGTAAAGTTCATCCTATATTTGAAAAAAATTATAAAAAAAAAATTCTGTATACCCCCTAAAAGGGAAAAGAAGCTATTTGTAAAAAAATATTTATAGCAGCTCTTTTTGTGGTGGCTAGGAATTGGAAATCAAAGGGATGCCTATCAATTTGGGAATGGCTAAACAACCTGTGGTATATGATTGTGATGGGATATTATTGTGTTATAAGAAATGAGAAGCAGGTTGATTTCAGAAAAAAACCTGGAAAGACTTACATGAACTGATGCAAAGTGAAGTGATCTGAATCCAGAAAACTTTATATACAGTGAGAGCAATATTATTTGAAGAAGAACCGTGAATGACTTAGCTATTTTCAGCAATTCAATGATCCAAGACAATCCCAAAGGACTAATGATGAAGCATACTATCAAATTCCAGAGAAAGAACTGACATTGATTTAATACAGACTGAAGCATGTTATTTTCACTCTTTCATTTTTTTCTTTTTTCAAGTCTTCTTGTACAAAGTGACTAATATGAAATGTTTTATATAATTGCACATGAATAACCTATTAGATTACTTATTGTTTCTGAGGGGGAAGGAGAGGAAGGGAAGCAGGGAGGGAGAAATAGAATTTAGAATTCAAAATTTTAAATAAAAAAATGTTTAAAAAATGGAAAAATAAAGTACAAGTTTTGGGAAAAAAAGACCATGAGGGTGAATTAAAGCATTTTTCAGGGAGTTAGGCTATTTTAAGTATGATATTGTATATTCATAGGCTCTTTGTGTTTTAAATATTTCTTTCATGGTAGAAGAAATAAATAGCTGTCCTATACTTGATTACTATTTGTATAAAAGTACCTTTTCAAGAAGGGGTCCTATGCATCCTTTTGGGGGAAAGCCTACACATTAGACATAGCTAGTTTTATTTAAGACATTTTCCCTGTAAATTTGGTGTGAGGACAATGAGCCAAGGAAAGAACAAAACTTGCCTGGTTTCACTGGCTGGGGCAGGCAGGTCACCTCTCAAGATGAATGTCATCTTTATATGAGTCCACAGCAAGGACCTTCTTCTGGGAGGGGTCTCACTGGGTTGCTGTACATAATAACAAATAGATAATCTATTTGTTATTTTATGCCCCTTATTGATTTTGGTAATCAAATTACTCTAATCAAAAAATAAAAATGAGAATTCACAACAGATTATGTGCAAGTGATAGAAACTGTTATCCAATTACCCATTTTACATAATCATATACCAACAAAATTTAATAAGGAACAGAAAATCTCAGATTTTATATGTGTATATGTGTATGTGCATATGTATATCTATCTATCTATCTAGATATATATAATGCACATGTGTTTAGTCATACATGAATTCCAAAAGGAAGAAAAATTCAAAATCTAGATGGATGTACAAATGAATTTTATCAAGCGTTCAAAGAACAGTTCTTATTTTTCATAATAAACATTTTTATTTAAAGTTTTGAATTTCATATTATCCCTCTTTCCATTCCCCTTCTATCCTCCCTGAGGTGGTAAGCATTCAGAAATAGGTTATACATTTACAATTATGTAAAATATAACCATATTAGTCATTTTGTATAAGAAAACTTTAATAAAAGAAATGAAAGAAAGTGAAAATAGCATGCTTCAGTCTGTATTCAATCAATATCAGTTCTTTCTCTGGAGGTCAATATATATGTATATATATATTTATTTATCTATCTGTCTATTTTTTTGGTCATTTATTTATTTATTCATTTATTTGTTTGTTCACTTATTTATTTGTTTGTTTTTCTTATTGTTGAGTCATTTCAGTTGTGTCTGACTCTGTGATTTGATCTGGGGTTTTCTTGGCAAAGATACTGGAGTGGTTTGCTATTTCCATCTCCAGCTCATTTTACATATGAAGAAACTGAGGGAAACAGGGTTAAGTGACATTCAGGGTCACACAGCTAGTAAGAGTCTGAGGTTGGATTTGAACTCAAGAATATGAGTCTTCTTGACTCTAGGCCCAGCTCACTATCTGCTGGGCACAGGGTGCTATCTCAGCTCAAGACAACGGCAAAGGCTTGATATCACCCAAGGAGGGTCATTCTAGCATGTTTTAGGGAAGCTAGCTAGATAGCAGTTACCTGGTGATGATCCAGCTTCCCTGATATGTTTGCTGCTTCTCTTTCTATGTGCAGCTCTCAGAGTCCTTGCACCTATAAGCATCTCTTTAAAAACAGGCTCTGATATCAGTTCTTATCTTTATACAAGTACAAAGCATAACTTTGTCATTTTCTTCACTAGTCAAGAAGCATGTATCACAGGGGCAGCTAGGTGGTACAGTGGATAAAGCACTGGCCCTGGATTCAGGAGGACTTGAGTTCAAATCCAACCTCAGACACTTGACACTTACTAGCTGTGTGACCCTGGCCCTGCAAAAAAAAAAAAAGAGAAAAGAAAAAAAAAAGAATCATGTATCCCTCCATATACAGCATGTAGCACAAGATTTCTCTCTCTTTCCTGTTTGGATGCTAGTTATCTTACACAAGGAATGCAGAGCTATTTTGACAATAGGAAAACTATAACCATAATAGACCATATTGATAATGAAATATAATAGAAAATGAACCAGTCACTAACTTGCTGGGTAACTCTTTACATCTTTTCTTCTCTGTTTCTTTACCTATAAAGTTAAAGGTCTGGACTAGGAAATTTTTGGTTTTAAGAGTCTGATTTGATGATAACTAAATTATATTTTGTGAGTACTACATTTCTATATCATGGGCCATTCCACCCTTCTGTCTTCTTCCCATTCAGCATTTGCTTGTTTCAGGGCCACTTTAAAGATTCATTCTTTGGGATACTACACTCTTTATTTGAAATCTTCTGTTAAGATTCAGACACTATTATATGTATATGTTAATCTTTTGTCAACTAGCTTTCTAAGCACAAAGCTCTGTAGGAATTTAGATACAAAATCAGGAAGAGGGAAAGGGGATTTTGGAACAAAATCTTGCCTATATTCATAATTTTGATTAGGACTAGCAGCCCTAACTGCCAACACATCCGAAAGAGAAAGGTGGCCTTTTGCCATTGTCACCAGTCCTGCTGGCAGGTAACGTGTTAATTACTTATTTTTGCCATCCTCATTGAGACCTCATATCACCTCTTGGTGGCATATATAATCATTGTAAAGCTCAAGCAGAGTTGTTGATGGAAGCAGTAAAGCTGTCCAAATAAAACTTTTTCTTTCTTTTTTTCATGAGACTTAAAAGCAAAATTACTGATCAAACAAGCATGCCTTAAGAAAGTAAGCTAATATTTTTAAAAGGTGGGTAAGTTTTCTCATGTACTGCTAGGGTTCTTCTAGGTTAATGATTAAATTCTTAATTAATACAGTGTATATACCTAATAAGCATCAGTTACTCTGTTATCTATAAGGGAAAAAACTTAAATTTTTTCTGCGGTTTGAATAGTCGCTTTTTATTAGTAGCACTGGGGCTAGCCTTATGCATCAAATAAATGGGGTTGGGTGGGCTCGCCACACATTAGCTTGAAGGCTAATGCCTAGTGCCCCTGATCCTATAAGATCCTTTCTAAGAAGAGAAAAATGAATGTTTTTATTATCAGAGATTGTTAATTGTAATTTCTCAGAATTCAAATGCTTTTTAGTATTATGGTTTACATTATTGTAGTTTTATATATTCTGTCATTTCTGTATTCTTCAATTTTAATCACTTTATATATAAATCTTCCTACATTTCTATGAATTTCTCACATTCATCATTTCTTATTGTTCAATAATATTCTATTATATCCATATAACATGGATGCAGTACACTCTTTTATTCTTGAAGGAAGAAATCCACTTGCATTTTCATAGAGACTTTGGAGAGCTCCCCTTTCCACCTTACAAAGCCAATGTCTGAACTGTCTGTTAGAGGTTTAAAACCATAAGCATTGTCTGTCTCCTTTTTTTGTCATACATGAAAAATACCATCTGGCAACTTCTACCTATGGAGGGATCAATTATGTTAGAGCAAGATACAACAATGAAGAAAAAAGATTACTTGATGAGACTCTGGAGTGATAATGATGTCCAAGCCATGGGTAGATATTATTATGAATCCTCTGTCATGTGAGATAGTTGGGGAACTGGTATTTCATGATTTTGAAATGAGGAAACTAAGAAGCTTAAGCCTAGGCCTTCAACTTCTTTGCTTAGATTTTTTAATACTAAAACATTCTGCATCTGCTAATATACAAAGTCAAAGCTGAGTAATCACAAAATTAAAGCTAGGTAGCCAGAAATGATATTTTTAGGTTTAAAAAATAGCAAGATGCAGCCTTTTCCCCCTCGGAAGATCAATATTTTTACCCTAAAGGGATTATACTGTATTTTTAAATGAAACAGAATTAGAAATTAAAGCATATTCCTTGAGGAAGGATCAGCATATAACAAAAAGTAGAGAATATTTGAGAGAACAAATATTTTAAATACTAGCACTAACCACAACTGAATATTGTTGAACACCTATTATAGGTTAGATTTTCTTTAACCTAAAGGAAAATACAAAGGACTTGTAGAAGAGCTATGAAAAATAAAAACAAAAAACCACACACAATACTCTCCTTCCCTCTATGGTGAGTTTAGCCATTTTTAGGGGCTTACATGGTATTGCATACTTAAAGTGGTGCCCTGGAGTTGAAGTCTAGGCAAAAGGAAAAAAAAATATTTACAGTTGCTAGAGAATTGGCCCATCATTCTGTACAAAATACATATTTGTTTCAGCATCAGTGAAGAGCAAGCTCTGGTTTTTATCCTCTTTGTCATTGTTCAGGTCTTCCATGATCCTTGTTTCTGAGCTTTTGCTTGGTGTAGAAACTACATTATCTGATCCAGGTCCTCTTCCAAATGACCCAAGAACTACTCAACTAGGTCCGAGGAATCTTAGTGATAGACTTATTCTGTGATTATGTAACTACCCTATCACTTTCTATTGCTAGTCCAATGTAAGTTGGTCCTGGCTTGGCTCAGTATTTCTTGCCACTTTGGGCAGTACTACATTTGCTACTATTACTAGGGTGCCATGATTCTTCTTCTCCTTAGATCATATGTTTCTCTGATAGGGTGCTCAAGGAGGACTAGCTCCTCTGTTGTGAGGGCTTGATGAATCTTTTTCAGGGTTGTTCATCCACCTTTGGTGTCTACCCGGTACTCAGCTTTCATCTGTGATGTCAAGAAGCTCTAGAATGCACAGCAGCCACACCTTGGTAACCCATCTTGGCAGATGAGTTAAACCAGGTTTAGAGTAACCATGACTGATGGACCTCCAACTCATCAATGAGTTGTGGGGGAAAGCTGTCTACCCCAAACATGTAAAGACTTCCACATAGGCAGATAAGAATAATTTGTTTGAACAGCCATGATGACAGCTGAAGCAGGCACTGTGGAGTGCTTAGAATTTGGTCAGACAGGAAAGACCCAATGGTTATCCACTACATCCTGGATCAGTCATCTTGACTTTTATCTTGCTACTGGACTTCAAAGATTCTGCAACTCTGCCTTACTTAAATCCAATTTATACATGAATCAAGACATTACCCCATGATATAATCGATATTCCTTTTTTTTTTGGTGGGGCAATGAGGGTTAAGTGATTTGCCCAGGGTCACAGAGCTAGTGTCAAGTGTCTGAGGATGGATTTGAACTGAGGTTCTCCTGAATCCAGGGCTAGAGCTTTATCCACTGAGCCACCTAGCTGACCCTTGATCCTCTTCTAAAAGGAAGGACAAACAACAACATGATTTTTTGATGCAAATGGTTCCCAGGAGGAAGTGTAACAAGGCAAAGCTAGGCTTTGATAGAAGCACCCCTCCAGGATATCAGAGTCTCTATTTTTTCCACTGCAGTATTGCTGTTCAGATGAGTTATGCAATTTCAATTCTCTCCATATCTTTTCTCCCTTTTAAAAGGCCAAATCTAAGAGTATATAGCTGTGATATTTTCATCAGCAATGAAGTGTTAATTGGGTGAGAAGTACCCATGAACTTCTTCAGCAAGGTTCCTCACACCCAAGAAGAGAGGAATTTAAACCTTATTAAAGAGATAATCATCAGGGCTATAACAAAGGAAGCATCTCTGTTAAACTTGTCAGCATTGAGTTAGATAGGAACAAGGAGTTAACGTGGACAATGGAATCTCATATCTTGTTAATGGGACAATAGAGCCCAATCAAGAAGTCTTCACATTCTTATGGATTCATCCTTTATACCTGAACTAAGAAGAAAGAAAATATACACATATATGCACACTTATGTATATATGCACATATATCCATATATAAACATACATACATATATGTGTATGCATATTGATCGGCTATCTGACTATCTATCTATCATCTATCTATCTTTTGTATAGTCTTCTCTCTTGTTCTTTCTGCATTGAAATATTTGTGATTGGGGCAACTAGGTGGCATAATGGATAGAACACCAGACCTGGAGTCAGGAGGACCTGAGTTTAAATCTGGCCCGAGATACTTACTAGCTGTGTGACCCTGGGTGAATAACTTAACCCCAATTGCCTCAAAAAAGAGAAAAATATTTTTGATTGTTCATTATTAAATTCACAGTAATGAAAAAAGTTTATGTTAAGATTTCTAATCTTAGCCACTCTTCAGTTACAGCAAAATTGGACAACTGTTCTCTCTATATGTATCCTGCTTTTCCACCTCTGCATGTTGATCATGTTATTTTCCAATGCCTGGCATCTCTCCTCTCTTTGGTGACATTCTAGTCCTATGTGAACTCTTCCCTATTCTCTTTCATTTCCTGTAATTTCTCTCTTTTTTGAGTTCATAATATTTTGTATTCCAGTTTTCATATTATATTTAATCGTGAATATCTTCTCATTTCCATTAGAGTTTAAGCTCTTTGAGTGAGGAAATTATAAATAAATAAATCTTTTAGCACCCATAGAGCAGTAACAGCAGGAGCAGTAGTAGCTCCGGACATTTATTCATACCAGGCTTTAGGTTTGCAAAGCACTTTAAACATCTCCTCATATCCCTGTGAGGTTGGTGCTATTATCACCTCCATTTTTCAAATAGGGAAACTGAGGCTTAGAGACTTTGATAGTGTCACATAGGTACTAAGTATTGTAACCATTGGAATGATGCCACCAGCTGGAGACTTACTGTAGAAGAGTTCTGCCCATGAAGCGAAGGTCTTTGAGGGCAAGACCAGGAGTCTTTTCTTTGGCGTCAGGAAGTGACGCGGGCTAGTGGGAGGAGGAAGGAAGAGACTGGCGCTCGGTCTCACGCTCTTTCCTTTGGACTCTAGTGGAAGAGTGGAGCTAGAAATGCGCTCTCCCTTTAATAGATAGGAATCTAGGCCTTTCTCTCTCTCTTTACCAAATTCTTATTCTCCTTAATAAATGCTTAAAAGTCTAACTCTTGCTAAAGCTTATAATTTATTGGCGACCACTCATTAGATATTTTAGACAATTTAGCTAGAATTTTAGTCCTTAACAGTATCAGAGACAATGTTTAATCCTGTCTTCTGACTCTAAGTGTAATACTCTTTTCACTTTGCCAAACTTGTTCTCTGAACCTACCAGACAATATTTTTAAGGAATTTAAGGTTTGAAAAGCACTTTACACATATAAATTCATGTCACAGTAATCTACACTGAGGATATTACTTTTCCTCTTTTATACATGAGAAAATAGAGGATAAAAGTCTCTTGTTCACAGTCACATAGCAAGTGAATTCAAACTCAAGTCTTCTTAAGTACATAACCAGTACTCTATCCACTATAGCAGGAAGCTGTCTAGGACAGTACATGTCCTTATAACTCAACAAAGTATCTCAGAAGTAGGAAATATTTATTAAATATTTGTTTAATGATAATTGGAGATTTCTATAAGGTCATGCATGTTCAAAGAGGACTTTAATGATGCCATTATCCAACCTTTTCTGGTCATGGCAGATGTTTCATGGACAGCCCCTTCTGTAATGAACAAGGGGAAAACAGATGTAGCTGTTAAAAGAGGTAGTCCATCAAGTGCTCCAAGTTTAACAGAAATCAGGCTATAAAGGATATAAGCTTTATCAGGATATCCGGCTGAAGATGCTTTAGGATTATATGGTCACAGGATCAGAATCCTGTATTTGGAAGGAAACTCAGAGGCCATCTATTCATCTAGACCTTAACTTCTTCAATTGTGGGTTGTGACCCCATATTGGGTCATGTGACTGAATTAGGGGGTTATGAAAAATTTGACAACAATAAAAGGTTATCTATGCCTATTTTATATGCCTTTATAACCTGGGTCATTAAAAATTTCTCAGGAGAATGGGGGTCACTAGTGGAAAAAATTTAAGAAGCCCTAATCTAGAGACAGCCAGGTGGTACAATGAATAGAGTACTAGACATAGAATCAGGAACCCTGAGCTCAAACCTGGCCTCAGACACTTCCCAGATGTGTGGTCACTGGCAAGTCACTTAATCTCTGTCTGTTTCAGTTTACTTACTGGCAAAAAGGTGATAGAGCAGCTAGGTAATACAGTTGGTAGAGTACGGGGCCTGAAGTAAAACAGACTGAGTTCAAATATAGTCTCGGCACTTACTAGCTGTGTGACACTGGGCAAGTTACTTAATGCTGTTTGCCTCAATTCTTCATCTGTAAAATGCACTGAAGAAGGAAATGGTCAACCGCTCCAGTATTTCTGCCAAGAAAACCCAAAATTGGATCATGAAGAGTAGGACACAACTGAAATGACTGAACAACAACAAAAAGGGGGACAATAATAGCAACTACTTCTAAGGGTTTTTCTGAGGTTAAATGAAATAATTGTAAAGCACAACATATAGTGTAAAGTGTTAATGAAAATACTATCATCTTTATCAACATTCTCATCAATATTATTGTTACTTCTCCCCCTTGAGGTGGTGGGCTTCAAATATTTCTATAGACTGGCTCTATTTTGTATTCCTTTTTGGTCTCATTTTCATTGGAAACTATTTTTTAAAGCACGAGGCTATTGTTTTCCAAGAAATGTTCTCCCTATGCTGCTAGCTTCATTTAAAAAAATTGAGGTATTTACACTTGTTACTTTTTGGACATTATTCACCCTAATAATCTTTGCTGCCCTAACTTCTAAACTGAAGATTGGGGACTAGATGGATCAGAATTTTATTTATTTCTCTGGTGGTTAGACAAAATAGTGTTTTTAGCTTTCACATTATCTACAATCACTTCATATCTGATCCCGAGTAGACTACAAGTCTTTTATTCAGGGATTTAGTTGTGCACTCCCTCAACAAATTGAAAAAGTAGGATATGTTATGTGTCTCTGTGAAGTGGAAACAAACAAACCATTTTTATAAGTCTGATTTAAGGTACACAGGCTGCATCTCCCTGGCTTTAGAAAACAGAATGGAAATGGAAATAGAAAATAAGGAAGACAATAGATAAAAGTCCCTAAATGCATCACATTGAAAGGCAATGATTCGATTTAGATATCTATTAAAGCTCCTCTGCCCTCCTATTCCTCCATTTTCATGATGTAGATTCAGGCTTTGCTGCCTAGGTCATATATCAGATCTGGCTTCAGCTTTAATACAGTAGTTATTTCTTGTTTTAGCAGGCAATAGTGTAAGAGTCCCTTTGGTTTCTACTTTAGGAATGATCATTTGTAACAAGGGCTGCATTCTCAACAGGAACATATTGATCTGAAAATGCCTCCTATCACATATCAGACTATGCTGTGAGGAGGAATAATTATTTTAGTGAAATATGTTATAGCTAGACAGATCTGCTTGTTTAGAGGAGAATGGCAGAGTGACGAAGGGAAGCAGAAGGCAGAAGGTGTTAATATCTGGAGACTGAATAATGATATGTTATTCATTGATAATGTGGAATGGGTAGCCCAAAATAGTAGCCAGCCACTGAACCAGAGACCCTAGATTTACAATTTTCAGGGCTTTTTGTTTTAAGAAAAGGAAATTAGCTTCAATGTTGACTTCATTTATTTTACGATCATTTCACAGTTAGAAAATTAGCTTTTTTCTAAGGTTAATTTAAGACATCAATTATATATTTCTTAGAGTTGCCTAAGGAGAATTGAAGATGACAACAATGATTTCTTCTCTCTGTAGCCATCTATTTCTCCCTAGATTATGAAGTAGATATGTCTGTAGAACCCCGCCCTTTTTGGGACACCCTTTCAATTTTATTGATGTATTTTGTTTTCATATTACATACATTTATAGATTATTCCCTCTTTCTGAGTCTGCTGTAGCAAGATAAAAGGCTTAGGTAAAACAGATGACCTCATAAGAAAAGGCATGCAACATTTAACATCTGTATCACCTCTCATCTTTCTATTTTTTTTAATGAACAAAAATCTATTTTCTCTCTCTCCCATCTCTGTTTGGAAAAAAATAATATAAAATATACATGATTGATCAAAACTAATTTCCCTAAAGATTGTGTATTAACACGTATATGTTTCAATTGGCACCATAAATCCATCACTTCTTTGTAATGGATGGGGTATTTTATCAATGGTGCTCTGGAACTATGAATAGTCGTTGTATTGATTATAGTTCTTTCAGAAGTTGTTTTGTTTTTACATACTACTATTTTCGTATAAAGTGTATTCCTTTTACTGCTTACTTCATTCTGCATCACTTCATATAAATCTTTCCATTGCTTTTGAAATCACATCTTTCCTCATTTCTCACAGCAAAATAGTACTTTACATTCATATATCACAATTTATTCAGCTATTTCTCAATTGCTGGACATACACTTAACTTTCAGTTTTTCTCTACCACAAGAAAAACTGCTTATAAATATTTTTGTCCACAAAGGACCTTTTCTTCTTCTTCTTCTTCTTCTTCTTCTTCTTCTTCTTCTTCTTCTTCTTCTTCTTTTTGTTTGCTTTTGCAGGGGGAGAGGTTGTAGATCTAGCAGTAGTCAAGTGAAGTCAGCAGATATGCACTGGTTAGTAATATTTTGTGTACAATTACAACTTATTTTCCAGAATGACTGTACCCATTCACAGGTCCATCTACAGGCTTAATACAATTAACACTTACCATTTACCTGTCATCTTTGCTACTCAGATGGGCATCATCAGGATAGAACTCTGGTGGGGAAATGTAATTAATGTAACTCTCAAGAAGCACAGTTTAAGGACCTATTATGTGCCAGGCAGGGGTACTAGGCACTGGACACAAATATTGAAAAAAAGCCAACAATTCCAACTCTCCAGGGGATTACATTCATGGAGATGGGTGGATGGGAAGGAATGGTGTATGCATATGTATAGAATAAATGTATATAGAAATTAAATGCAAAGCATATAAAGGGAGAAGCCATTAACAGTGAGAATGATAGGAAAGTCTTCAGGATGAAGGTGGGGCTTGAGTTGCATCTTTAAGGAAATTAGGGATTTCGTTTATCAAGAAAACCACCAATAGGCAAACTTTTATTAGGTGCCAATTACATATCACTAGACACTTTATTAGGTAACAGATAAAAATACTAAAAAATGAAATACTCTATGGTAGCTTATATCCTATTAGGGAAGAAATTATACACATAAATATCTTTACCTCTAATTGTACCTCTATCTCCATTATCTCTGCTTACCTCTATCATGATCTCTTATCACTACTTAAGCTATATCTATGTATACATGTATACACATATGTACATATAATGAATATAATGAAATTAGATGCAAAAAAAACTAGGGAAGGATGGTATTAGAAGCTGGGGGAAGGATCAAGAAAGGTTAACCATGGAAGATAGTTCTTGCACTATGTCTTAAAGGAAGAGAGGAATTCTATGAGTTTGAGGTGATGAAAGCACATCACTGGCATGAGGGAATCATGAAAGTACATCACTGGCAATTCAAGGACATAAAGATGGGAGATAGATTACAGGATATAATGATAGCACCAAAATTTTGAACTTGGGAGATTGGAAGAATGGTGGGTTTTTTTGTTTTTGTTTTTGTTTTTGTTTTTTTGTTTCTTTTTTTTTGCAGGGCAATGAGGGTTAAGTGACTTGCCTAGGGTCACATAGCTAGGAAGCATCAAGTGTCTGAGGCTGGATTTGAATCCTGAATCCAGGGTCAGTGATTTATCCACTGCACCACCTAGCTGCCCCCAGAATGGTGGTATTCTTGACAGAAATAGGGAAATTTGGTAGAGAAGTGGAGTTTTGGAGAAATATAATGAATACTCTTTTTCACATGAAGAAATTGAGATGTCTATTGGACATCTAGTCTGAAATGTCAAACAAGCAGGAGAGAAAAAAGAAATTGGGACAACAGCATGGACATAAATGTGGTAGCAGAGGATAAAAGGCAAAGCAATCACAAAAATTGTATGTCTATGGTATCCCCATCCCTCAGTATTGTATCTGAATGAATCTTGAGTCAAAGCAGGAGCTTTCAACCAGCCCGTAGCCAGTCCTGAAAGACTCCTAGGAAAGACTATACCATACTATACCAAACTATATCTAAGCTTCCACATTTCGAATTGTGACTTGCAAAATGACTGTGCTTTCCCATGAAACTGGGGAGTTAGATGGATTTAAAGATAATTCCATTATAGTAATTCCCCTGGAGATATAAGAAGCTTAACCCCTCACCCGCCCCCCTCTTTTGTGTATGGGTGCAGAGCATATCTTACTAGTTGATTTTCTTCCTTACTATTTATACTATTTCATTTCTTAATTAAATGTTTTTGCTATTTCATTTGTCTCCAATATGATCTAGCTATAATGTAATTCATTAGCTGGTAATTTGGGTGTTGAGTTACATATTATCTCCAAACAGCTACAGTACACTTGGGACTATTGTGGAATGCTACACATTTCCCTTTCTTTTTTCACATAACATTTTTGTCTATCTCAGATTTTATAGGGGAACAGAGACATAGTGCAGGGACTATCTTTTACCTTTCTTTGAGTCTTCATTGCTTAGCACAGTGCCTGAACATACTATCACTATGATGATTATGATGATGACAATGACAACAACAATGATGACTATTAGTAGTATTGACATTTATGTCTTGCTTACTATGTGTCTGGCTCTATGTTAAGTGCTTTACAATTATTACCTCATTTGATAATGAGGGGATATAATTGTAAATGCCCACAAAGTAGGCACTTAAATGCTTTTTGACTGAATATATTGTTTAGATCTCCAAGCCAGCAATGGGATAATTTTTCAATCTTTTCTTCCTGAGCTCAACCAAATAATGTACTAAACTTGAAGTTCTATGAGATCCCACTTAATCAAAATTTGTGTATTTATATGTAATTTATATTGGAAAGGATTGGCAGTTCTATCCTAGGGATCTCATAAGGGAAGAATCAACATTAGACGATAATAGTAATCTTGAAAGTATATATATATAATATATTTTCAAAAATTAATGCTGAGATTATGGCTGACAGAACATAATATTTATTGGAGATTTTATACATACATGCACACATACATACACACAGACATACACATGAATTCTTTATGTGTCCAAAGAAGAAGCATTTTGTTGTGGTCATTTGGCCTGATTTTCTTGTGGATGTTCTAGAGAGTCTGCTATTCTGTTAGCACTTTTAATAATTTTGGAAAATAAACAATTTCTTTCATAATATAAAAATTCTAAAGAAATTCTAGGAATCCAAGAACTTGAGAATGTGTATATGTACACGTGTGTGTTTTAGACCATCATCTGTGATTTCACTCATATAGGGAAATATTAACATTAACAAATCTCCCACTGATTTGGATTAGCAACCTGTTTGTAATTTATAATTTTAGGGAGTTTTGGGGGTACACTGAGACATTAAGTGAATGATGGTATGGTATGGTGACATAGTTAGTTGTGTAAAAATGTGGACTTGATGCTATTTTTCCTGGCTGCAAGCTAGACCTCTATCTTATGTGCTGATAGGGAAAAAATTGGTTGAGCTTTGTTTTCTTTGCAGCAGAATCATTCAGGAAAGCCAAAGAATCAAGACAAGACATTTATTATTTCTCTATATCAAGAGAGGATGCTTTTAGATTCTCTATATTCAAAGTTTGATTCATTCAGTATTATTCTTTTTTAGGATTTAAGCTCTTTGAGTGAGAGAACTGTTTTTCCTTTGACTTTCCTTTGACTCTCTTTCCTTTGACAGTGCTCTGTAAAGAGTAGGCACTAAATAAATGCTTGCTGATTGACTGCAGCAGATCTCACTCACTCTGAAGCACTTAAAATGGTGATTATACAACACAATGTGCAAACCTAATCTACTGAGGCATGATAAATTCCATATCTTTGGACATATTTTTAGGTGACTTGGGATGTAGCTATTGAGAAATTGACTAGTAGGAAGTCCCAGCTAACTGGAGTATTCACTGCCTGGTTGTTTTGACCGTACTGGAGTAGGGAAGAAGATGGAACAATGATTCTATATTGACACTTAAAAAACTCTCCCTGATATTTTATAATGCCGATATTCTTTAACCTTTATTTTATATGAGTGATTTGTTTAAATAAATCATTTATAAAGTTTTCCTTCAGGAAAACCACTGAAATTTGTTTCTAGATATGATGGTCCTATGGTTCCTTCCAACTTTTAAATGTATAATGCTATGCTATCACTGTAAATTGCACTGATACAAAAGTAAAATCCTACAGAAATAGGACTCTTTTACATATGCATACATTCTTGAAGTTTGAGATCCTTTGTTTACAATCTGAATTTGCTAATGAAGGCATTTGTCTTCCTTCCCAGTCAATATTCAGAACTACATTAATAATCTGTAAGGGAGGTAAACATGATGGGATTTTAATTCCATTTAAACGGTGTTGATGGGATGGGATTGGGGTAAATACCTGGTGACATTTCTATTCCCATACTTCCAAGATATTAGCAGAGTGGTGACTAGCATGGGGCATACAGGGTGCTTCCCTAGGGGATGGATATCCCAGAGACATACTTCTCTAGGAAGGCATTTTTGCTCCCTGAGATGACTGTGCCTTATTGTTTTCCATAGGACTACACTGCCATGTGGTCCAACCTAGGTAGCAATAACTAGGAGCCCACCATTTGAGGTATCCTTTGAGGTTTCATTTTGCTTTCAAATTCCTATGGGGGTGAAGGCCTGGGGATGAGCATCATCTTTTGCTGACATGACTATACTTGTGGTCAGATTATTCCCTATATCACTGTTACTACCACTTAACCTCCAGTTATTTTTGTCCAAGGTAAAAAACAACACCAACAACAACACAGTTACAGCTTTACACATCAGTTAACTGAAAACTACAATGGTCTTGATAATTTTGCAAATCTTCTTTATCTATTCTTTAAGTTCTCAATAGTGAACTTTTAAAAAATTTCCTGTAGTCCTGGCAGAATATTTCAGTTCACCCAAAGAATCCCAATGTTTGTCATCAGTGAATAAAAGACAGTTATGCCAGTATCTAATTGGTTTGGGAAATAAAGCTAAAACAAGTTAGAATTAAATTATTTGAATAATTCAGTAATTTATAATTTATTTATATTTCCTTTGGAGTATTTATCTGCAAAAATGTTCAAGAAAATGGAAAAGTTACTCATGGCTAAATAAATCTAGTATTAATTTCTGATAGTTTGTTAAACTTTTGAGATTCAAAGAGATATTTATTAAAGGTATCGGAAAACAGAAAGAGAGAGTAAACCTGAAAGATTAGAAAACAGACTTCTTTGCATTCTCCAAAAATAAATTAAAAGTAAAGGAGAAGTTGGAGGGAATTTTCTTTATAAACAACTAGAAAGTCATGAGGAAATATAGATTTTTAAGGAATCATCAGTGATTGAAGTTGTTGGGGTGGAGGGTTGAGGTAGAGGTAATGGGTGAAAAAGGAAAGTAAAAGAAAAGTGCTCTTGAAGTTTGTTTTCTTTCCTACTTCTAAGAACCAGGACATATTACATTAGAATATTCCTTTTTCTCCCATTTCTACTAGCTCTTCCTTTTCTCTCTTGAGCAAATTAATGAAATGGATTTTTAAAAATTCACTAAGTGCTAAGCACATAATGATTGATGTTGAAGATTTGAACAGAAGAAAGATAACCTATATTTCCTTATGATTCTTATATTCTAATAAGGGAAAACAACATATCCAAAGGAGTCATGGCCATAGAGGGGTCATTTAGTGAGAGAAATTGTGGAAATGGAACATGGAGTCATAAAGTTATTTACTGACACAATATTTCCAGCAATGGTACTGTTGACTATTGTTTCCAAAAATAAAGGATGAAGGGGAAAGAATTAATGGACAGTATGAAATGAAGAAAATGTGGAAGAGCATTGTGGTACTCTGGGAGGGGCTAGAAATTAAGGAAGTTAATAATCAGAAGCTGTAGGATTCAAATTGGGGTGTTTGAATGATCTATTGGATATGAAATGTAGCACCAGACTATGTTATGAAGATGGTCAAAGCATAGCAGCATGGGGTTCTGGGTAGCTCAGAGTTGGAAAGAATTTTAGGGATAATTAAAAAAAAATAATATTATGAAAAGCAATGTACAGTACTCAGATCAACAATGAGGGTGAGACTTGTACTTTTCCTAAGGGTAGGAAATTTTTCCCCAAACAGAAAATTTAAAGGGCCCTGATATAGCTTATAAGCCTTTAAAGAAGAAAACATGGGTAGAGCTGTGCATATGTATGTATGTATGTATGTATGTATGTATGTATGTATTGTGATGGTAAAATTATATGTGTGGCTGCCTTATTCCCATCCCAAGTGTAGGGAAAGCTAGTTAGGGTTTACTTATAAATTAGAAGCTTTAGCACAAGTTTTTGGACATTAAATGTTTATTAGAAAAAAAGAGAGAACACTTGGGTCAGAAAGTTAAGAAAAGGCCTATCCAACTTAGCATTCCAGCCTCACCTGGTTCTTCTTCAATTTCTCCACCAACAGCCTGTTTGAGAGACAAACTGCTAGTCACAGCTTCCTCTGAGTCCCAAGGAGAGGCAGTCCATACACCCTGCTTCAAGCTAATTAATTGGCTGGCATCACCCAAATCCATTTGTTCTCTGGACTTGAGGGTGGTCTTGTGTTGAGGTCAGAGTTTATATCCCCTGAGAACATACCCTCTTGAGAGCCAGGCACGTGTGGTTTTAATTGAATTAACTTTAAATGAGTTAATCAGCAAAGTCCATCAATCTCAGACAATCCCATCAATCTGGGGACTTTGGGCATTGGCAAAACCCATTATTTTCTCACTGTATATATGTATGTATGTATGTATGTGTATTTACATGCAAGCATGTGTAAGTTAGTGTGTGTTTGGGGTTGAGGGAAGGGAGCTGCTATACTCTGTGGCCCGAAATTGGGAGGGTAACAAGATAGTGGTGGGACCATTAATACTCAGGGTTTAGTCCTTATTCAGGGTTTGGAGAAGTTGGATCTATGCATCTTTTCTTCCCTTTCCATTAACTACCTGGGTATTTCGAAGTTGAGGCTTTGAGAGGTGATATAGGGATGGGAATGGGAATAGAAGGGGTCCCTAATCTTCAAACTTTTAAACTTTTAAATTCTCCTTCTGAGTCTGAATTATGTTCAGAAAGAGAGAAAGGAAAGCACAAAATTACTATATACAGTGAACTTGCCTTTTCAGACTACTTCCTCCCTTAACCTAGACATAATCCTGTGATGAATGAGAGGCTGGCGAGGGGGTGCAGGGTATGGAACAGGACCAGAGGTCATCTGGACCAGTTGCACTGAAGCATTCCATATAGTAGAACCCTTTCCCCCTGTGGGTTCCAGGACATAGAATAACATGGAGGTCTTGGGGGCAGAGGGAATAATAAATATGCTCTTTGGTATAGTATGAACATGGAGGAGACCCCAAAAGGTACTTGATTATGAGTTCTCTTTTGCCTTTCCCATACCAATACCTCCCAATGCACACAACTGGTCAGCACAACCATGCTTGGCCAGGGATGAATCAGGAGGTATCAGCAGCTAATCTTCTACCATTTGGAGTCAAACCTCACCCACTAACATCATGAAAATGGAAATCTAGGTGCCTGGTGAACTTGAATGCAGAAAGAGATTGTATTTGTGGAGGAGAGAGGCAGGTAGGTGGAACAAGGTGTCAAACATTCCCCCATCCCATACACACATCCTGAATGGTATATATGTGGCCTAACCAACCCTTAGGTAACAGAAATAATTTTTGAAATTTGAAAGCAAATGGCTTATATGTCATGTCCATTTCACATTCAAATTCTCAGTAAAGGTATTTTATACTCTTTGCTTTTCCTTCCTATTTTCTCTCTCTCTCCTCAAACCCTTATAATCAAGGTTTCTACCTAATTATTCAACTGAAATGGTTCTCTTCAAGGCTATGAGGAATCTCATAATTGCAAAATCTGAGAGCTTCTCATTCTTCTTGAATTCTCTGAATCTTTTGACACTATTTATTGCCTCCTCCTGGATATTATTTTCTTGTATAGGTTTTATGATAGTGATAAGAATGATAATGATAATATTAATAATAATATATAATATTTATATGTGCCAAGAACTGTGTTAAGTATTTTACAATTGTTATCTCATTTGATTCTTATTTTTTTACTTTGTTTTCATGATATTGGTTTTCTACATTTGTTTTATGACATTAGTCCATCTTTCTTCCTACTTAACCACACTTTTTCACTCTTCTTTGTTGGATCATTTTCTATTTCCTCTATATCAGATATCACCATAGGGGTTTTCTCCAAAGACTCTGTCCTAGGCATTCTTGTCTCTTACATTTACACTTATGGTGAACTCATCAGCTCCCATGGGTTTTCATTTTTATCTCTTTGCAGGTGACATCTGTAACCAACCTTTGGCCATACCAATATGAGATGAAGACCTCTCAAAAGACTTGGTAGGCAGTACCTGCTACTACTGGTAGGGCACACTGATTTTGACATCCAGGTGCACCCTCCACCAACACTTTTGAAAAGAGTCTTTGAGAAATATTTGAAAAAATGGAGTAAGCCGTTACTTGAGTATAGAGTTGTGAAGATCAGGCAGCTGTGGAAAGATAAGCAATGAGGCCCTGTCAGAGGGTCTAGACTCATATTATGCTGTGATCAAATCAGAATTAAAGAAGAGGTTCTAGCCATCCATTTCTTAGTCATCTCCCGACCATGAGACCTGCCCTGTGGTCAGAATTCTTACCAGAAACTTGAATTTCACTCCCGGTGGAATTCTACTTGCTGGGTTTTCAGAGGTGAACATTTGCTTTATTTTGTCTAGATTTGATTCTCCACCTCACTTCCTTAGCACATCAAAACCATCTACCAGTTTTCTGCCTCAATTCCACTCTACTTGCTTATCTTTCCTCATTAGAATATAAGCTCCATGAGGGTAGGAACTACCTTTGCTCAGATTTGTCCCCCATTAGCAAAGAAATCCACATAGAATGCTTGATAAATGCTCTTTCTTTCTTTTTTTCTGTCTGCCTGCCTATGCCATCTATATTTCTGGGCTGGTGAGAATTGACTGAGGGATTTGACTATTTTTATAGCACCCTCAACTTCCTAGGGAAGCCTCTTGTCCCTTTTCTGCTTTTTCAAGTAGATGACATTGTTAGTGGATTTTATGCTACTTTCAATTTAGATTTCATTTACCTGCTATAAATCTGTGTGTATTTTATGTAATGTTTACAAATTTATACAAAATGAGATTCAGACAGGCAAAGAGAAAGACACAAAGACACAAAGACATAGATAGAGACATATATAGATAGTCTTTCTTATTCTAGGTAGGGAAAATGAGTATATGATCATATGACGACCTGGATCAGTGGATGATGAATGGTTTAGCCTGTGTAAGTACCAGTGGCATCTACTGTTTATGCTTCCCTATTGATACTTCCTTTCCTCATCCCCTTGGTGTGATACAACCCTACATATGCAATTCCTTTTTGGGCATTACCAAAGGCATGTTCCACAGGCCTCTCCAATTCAACCTATCCAAACAGAATTCATTCTCTCTCTATCTTAGAGTCCCATAACAAATCCTTCTCCAAACTTTCCTACTTCTGTTGAGTGCATTACTTTTCTACCAATCATCAAGGTATGGAGCATCAATATTATACTACACTCCTTTTTTCCTAGTCTTATCTAATCACTTGTCAAGGTTTGCTTATTTTACCATCAAAATATTTCTCCTATCTGTCCCCTTCTTTCTACTCCCATGGTCAGCATCCTAGTTTAAGCCCTCAATAACACTCACTTAGACTATTATTATAGTATTCTAATTGAATTTCTTGTTTCAAGTCTTTCTACTTTTAAATCTACTCTTTGTACAGCTGTCAAAATACTGCTATGAGAGACAATATGAAAAGTACCCTGTATTTAGTTTCAGAGGACCTTGCTTTAATGTTTCTGATACTTACCTACCTGTGTGATCTTGGGCAAGTGACTTCGGTTTCCTTTTCTTTAAAATGGATGAATTAGACTAGATTGCCAGTAAGGGCACTTCTAGCTCTAGATCTCTTATTCTATCATTTGATCTTCCTAAAGCATATTTGACAATGCCATATACATCAACCACCACATCAGGAACCATCAGTAACTCCCTATTACCTCTAAGATAAAATGAAAACTCATCAGCTTGGCATTTAAAACCCTTTAATATGGCTCTAAACTATTCTAACCACCAAGTAGCACTGAAGAACAAGGGAGACTGAACTTTCAATCAACCCTGAGCTGGGGAGTGTGGCTATGTGATATTTTGAAACCCAATCTCTATTCCATTTTTAAGAATGAAGCATTCCTAGCAATTTATTTGACTTTTAGGGCAGAGGTGTCAACCTGCAGCGGCATGGACCAGTAACAGAGCAATACTCTCAAGTGCTGACTGAATCAGATCAAAATGTAATTGGAAAATATTTAACAAAACATCATAAAACAGAGATGGCCTTACTTTTAAAAACTAAGTAAATGCACCCTCAGCAGCTATCCTTGTGTGCATAACAGTGACTTTGGTTCTATTTAAGTTTGACATCACTGTTCTAGTGTATGACTATCTTTTTAAAAAATCTTCTCATGTACTCTGTCTTCCAAGGGAAGGAAAAATGGCTTTTTGCCTTGCTTGCTTCTGAGGGTATATTTGTACATGCATGCATGCATGGGTGTTTGTGGTGTGTTTTTAAAAATTTTATCTATTATATATCTGTCTATCCACTTATTTATCTATACATGTACTAATTAATCAATTCATATAAGGAGTGTCTTGGTCTTAGAGCTTATTTAGAACAGTTGGGCAAATATAGTCTGATTTTTTAATTTAACTTAATATTCCTAGAATTTGACACACATGTTCCTAAGTTCATCACCAAGTTTGAAATTATACTATTGTAGATAGATAGAATGCCTTATACGGATGCAACTTGCAAAAGCTTCTTCGAATTTAAAAAAAGATAGCGAAGAATTTGCTTTTTCCATTAAATTTTGATTATGAAACATATGCAAATCTAATTAAGGCCATTGTTTGGGGCATAATGATTAAGCCATTCCAAGGCCACTTTAAAAATCATCATCATCATCATCTCCAGCATTTTAATTTAAACTTTTGAGTTCCAAATTCAATCCTCTTTCCCTCTTCCTGGGATGGTAAGCAATCATATATATGTTCTACTTGTGCAATTATGTAAAAAATTTCCATATTAGTCACTTTGTATCAGAAGACCTGAATAAAAGAAAAAAATGAAATAAAGTGAAAAATAGCATGCTTCAGTCTGTATTCAAATAGTATCAGTTATTTTTCTGATAGATAGTATGCTGAATCATTAGTTCTTTGGGATTTTCTTGGATCACTGTATTTCTTAGAATAGCTAAGTCATTCACTGTTCTTTATCAAAAAATATTGTGGTTAAGGTGCACAGTATTCCCCTGGTTCTGTTCACTTTACTATGCATCAGCTTATCTAAGTCTTTCCAGTTTTTTTCTGAAATCATCCTTTTTGTTATTTCTTATCTCATAACAATATTCCATCATAATCATATACCACAACTTTAGTCATTCCCCAATCAATGGGAATCCCTTTGATTTCCAATTCTTAGCCACTACAAAAAAAGATCTGCTGTAAACATTTTTGTACCAATAGGTCCTTTTCCTTTTTTTGAAGTTTTTGGGATATAGACATAGCAATGGTATTGCTGGATCAAATAGTATGCACAATTTTATAGCCCTTTGGACATAGTTCCACATTGTTCTCCAGAATGGTAGATCAGTCCACAACTTTACCAACAGTGTACTAGTGTCCCAGTATTCTCAAATTCCCTCCAAAAGCCAAAATTTTCCTTTTTTCATATTAGCCAATCTGATTGGTGTCACCTGGTACCTCAGAGTTTTTTTTTTTAATTTGCATTTCTCTAATCAATGGTGATTTAAAGCATTTTTTTTCATATGACTATAGATGGCTTTGATTTCTTTGTCTGAAAACTGTATCTTCATATCCTTTGACCATTTATCAATTGGGGAAGGAATACATTTCTAAATTTGACTCAGTTCTCTATAAATTTGAGAAATGAGGCCTTTAACAGAGAGACCTGTTGCAAAAATTTCTCCCAGTTTTCTGCTTTCTTTATAATTTTGGTTGCGTTGATTTTGTTTGTGCAAAAAACTGTTAATTTTACATAATCAAAATTATCTATTTCATATATTGTAATGCTCTCTATATCTTCTTTGGTTCTAAATTCTTTCCTTATCCATAAATTTTACAAATACATTATTCCATGCTCCCATAATTGACATATAGTATCACCCTTTATGTGTAAATCATGTATGCATTTTGACCTTATCTTGGGGTATGGTGTGAGATGTAGGTCTATACCTAGCATGTACCATGCTGTTTTTTAGTTTTTCCAGCAGTTTTTGTCAAGTAATGAGGTTTGGTGGTGGGTTTTTTTGTTTGTGTTTTTTTGTAAAAGCTTGGATCTTTGGGTTTATCACATATTAGATTACTGTGGTCATATACTATAATGTTATTTGTACCTAATCTATTCCACTGATCCAAACCACTGGTCTTTATTGTGTTTCTTGTTTGTTTCTTTTTTGTTTTTGCTTTAAAGGAAGAGAAGTATGATTTGTGATTTTGTATGTTTAACAAAAAAATTGATATTTTAGTGCCTGTCACCTCAGTTCAAGGGCTTTACTTCAAGAAAAAAAATGAGTTTGATAAGCACAACATTGCTACCTGAATCCAAAGAAGGTATACATTTACATCTGGAGTTTTGGGGATCATCATGAAAATCACTTTTGCGTATAATTCAAATGTCTTCTGATGTTGAAAATAAAAAAGACTGGTTTTTCTACTTTACCCTAATACCTTTGACTCCAATTAGGCTCTCTCTGATGAAATATTTTGCCTGTATCTGCAAACAAGAATACAATCCCATCCCTCACATCCTACTCTAGATCTCAATAATGATGAAAATACAACAATTTCTTTAGTTTTATTTTTTATCCCTACTTCATGGCACATATTGTTGGATTGGATCAGATTGTAAACTACCAGATGATCCACAGAAGTTAGCTCCTTTCCTCCTGCTCCTTAAAGTAATGTCCTAAACTCTCTGTTTCTCTTTTGTCCCTAACAGAGAATGCTTTCCTTGCTTCAGTACATCTCTTCACTTTTGGGCTTTTATTTCCCTCTATGAAATAAGAGGTTGGACTCTATGGTCTCTTCCAGCTTAAATCCTATGAACTTCTGAAAATAATACCTAGAGAAAAGAACTGAATTACCCAATTTCATACAGCCAACCTAGGGGCAGAAATAGGACCACTACTAGATCTTCTAGTCTAGGTTTCCTATACCTTTTCCTTTCCCTCTTTCTCTTCTCTAATCATCTTCATGCATTTGTCTTACTTTGGCCCTGCTTTTTTGCCTTTTACCCAGACTTCATGGGTCATTTAAGGGAAGAAAGTGTGGTCAGGATCAGTGTTGGGATATATAGAGCACTAGGGCTAGACTCAGGAAGATCTGAGTTCAAATCCAGTCTCAGACTTTTACTAGCTGTGTGACCAAGGTCATCACTTTACCTCTGTTTCTTTCAGCTTCCTCAGCTGTAAAATGGGGATAATTAACAGCACCATCTCAAAGAGTTGTTGTGAGGATTGAATGAGATATTTGTAAAACACTTAGCACAGTACCAGCACATCGTAGGTGCTTAATAAATTGAACTTTCCTTTCCCCCTTCCTCCCTTCCTCCCTCCCTCTCTCTTCCTCTTCCTTCCTGTATTTTTTTTCTTCCTGCCTTTTTTTCTCCTTATTATAAATCCTGGAGATGCCAAATGACCATTTTCCATGAAATGTTTCATGTCTTTAGGGTGATTACTGACTTTTACTTTGTAGTAATGATGCTGGTAAACAGGCAAAACAGCAAACACCTATAAGAAAATCCAAACCAAACCAAACCAAACCAGTTGCCTTCAAATGTTGGTGATTAGTGCATGGTTCATAGAATCATCATTCTACAGTTATGATGGACTTTAGTGGTCATTTAGTCTAACCCCCTCATTTTTCTTTTTCTTTTCTTTTTTGTGGGGCAATGAGGGTTAAGTGACTTGCCCAGGGTCACACAGCTAGTAAGTGTGTCAAGTGTCTGAGGCTGGATTTGAACTCAGGTTCTCCTGAATCCAGGGCTGGTGCTTTATCCACTGTGCCACCTAGCTGCCCCGCCCCTCATTTTTCAATAAATACATGTAGCATTTCACAAAACTTAGAATATATTTGCTAGTTGTAGTTCAGTCATTTCTTTGTTAGCTCATTGGGGTTTTTCTTGGCAAAGATCCTGGAGTGGTTTGCCATTTCCTTCTCCAGCTCATTTTACAGATGAGAAACTGAGGCAAACAGGGTTAAGTTAATTGCCCAGGGTCACAGAGCTAGTAAATATCTTAGGTGGGATTTTAACTCAACAAAATGAGTGTTCCTCACTTCTGGGCTGTCACTCTACCCACTGTACTACCTAGCTGCTCCTATATCTTGTAGAAGCTAACTGTTAAATTTCCAGTGTGAGCATTTACAACTCAAAAATTATCAGTGCAAATCAGGGTTGCTTTCTTTGTTGACTGTCTAATCTTAAGTAAGCAATAAAACCAAATTTTTTTCTTTTATATTTTCTTTAGAATTTTATTTTCCAAATTACATGTAAAATACACATTTTGATATCAATTAAAAAAACAACTGTGTTCCAAATTCTCTTCCCTGCTCCATCCCCCCTCAAGAACTCAAGCAATTCAATAAAATCAAGACATGAGCACTAATGCAAAAAATTTCCACATTAGCCAGGTTATGAAAGAAAATAGACAAAAATAAAACTTCACATAAAGGAACTAACAAAAAATATATTTAAATCTGTATTCAAACACCATCAGTTCTCTCTTTGTAGGTGGATTGCATTTTTCGTAAGACCTTGAGAGTTGTCTTGGATCATTGTTTTGCTGAAAGTAACCAAGTCATTCACAGCAGATCATCTCACAATGTTACTGTTATTTTGTATACAGTACATTCCACTTTACATCAACTCATGCAGGTCCATGCAGGTCTTTCTGATCACTTTCTGCTCATCATTTTTTTAAAATAGGAAACTACAGTTATATAGTACTTTAAAGAGAGATTTCCTTACAATAAACCCATGAGGTTGATTATTGCAACAACAGTAATAGGTAACATTTATATAGTACCTTATACTTGACAAAGAATTTTCTTCACAATAGCCAAGTAAAGAAAGCACCATATGTTTTGCCATCATCATCAATCAATCATTAATCAGTCATCATCCATCATTATCCATCAATCCTCATCATCATCCTCAGTCAATCCGCATCATTGTCAATTAATCCTCATTTTCTTCATTCAATCAATCCTCCTCATCAATAAGTCCTTATTACCAATCAATGCTCATCTTTTAATCTTCATCTTCCTCTAATCATCATCAATCCATCAATCAATCCATCATCATCAACAGCAATCATCATCACCATCTTACATTACTTTAGCCTCTGCTTCAAAATTTTTTCACAGCTGCTACTGTTAATATCTTCTTTTACCCTATCCCTCCTGAAAAGCTTTGCTTCTGACTGCCCCCTCCCTCACTCTGCCCTCCTTTCTTTCACCCCTCCCTCCTTATCCCTTTCCTCTCCTACTTTCCTTCAGGGTGAGATAGACTACTCCACCCAAGTGAATGTGTATGTTATTTGCTCCTTGAGGCAACCCTGAAGAAATTAAGGTTTTTGAGCTAATTCTGATGAGTGTAAGGATCATTCACTGTTCCACTCCTCCTCCATCTCTCCCCTGACTCCATAAGCCCTTTCCTGCTTCTTTCATGTGAGATTTTACCCCATTCTACCTCTCCTCTTCCCCCTCCCCCAGTGCAATCCTTTCTCCCCTTCAATTTTACCCTAAAGATGTCATCATGTAGCAGCTAGGTGACACAGTGAAAAAGCTCCCACCCCGGACCCAGGAGGACCCAAGCCTAAATCCAGCCTCAGACACAAGACACTCACAAACCCATGACCCCAGGCATGCCACTCAACCCTGATCACACCACAAAAAATATACATACAAAAAATAAATGCTTTACAGATATCATCCATTCATAATAAATTCCCACCTGTGTCCTCTGTCTAAATTTATTCCTATCATCTACACCAATACAGAGAAAGCTCTTCTAAGCTAGATGTATCATCTTCCCATGTAGGATTATAAACAATTTAAAGTTTGATTTCTATTTCCTGTATAACTTTCTTTCTTTCTTTTGTTCCTTTTCTTCCTTCCTTCCTTCCTTTTCTTCCTTCCTTCCTTTCTTCCTTTCACAGAGCAATTACTGTTAAGTGACTTGACCAGGGTCACACAGCTAATAAGTGTCAAGTGTCTGAGGCCAAATTTGAACTCAGGTCATCCTCAATCCAGGGCTGGTGCTTTTCTACTGCACCATCTAGCTGCCCCATCCTGTTAATTTTTTATGCTTCTCTAGGGTCTTGCATTTGAAAGTCAAATTTTGTATTTAGTTCAGGTCTTTTCATCACAAATACCTGAAAGTCCTTTTTCATTGAAGTCCTATTTTTCCCTCTGAAAGATTATGCTCAGTTTTGCTGGATAGGTTATTCTTGGTTGTAATCCCCCTTTCTTTGCCTTCTGGAATATCATATTCCATGCCCTCCAATACTTTAATGTAGAAGCTGCTAGATCTTGTGTTATCCTGACTGTAGCTCCCCAGTATTTTAATTGTTTCTTTCTGGCTGCTTGCAATATTTTCTCCCTGACCTGGGAGCTCTGGAATTTGGCTCCAATATCCATGGAAATTTTTATTTTGGGGATCTCTTTCAGGAGGTGATTGGTGGATTCTTTCAATTTCTATTTTACCTTCTGATTCTAGAATATCAGGGCAATTTTTCCTGACAATTTCTTGGAAGATGATGTCTAAACCCTTATTTTGATCATGGTTTTCAGGTAGTCCAATAATTTTCAAATTATCTCTTCTGGATCTATTTTCCAGGTAAGCTGTTTTCCAAGACTATATTTCACATTGCCCCCTATATTTTTATTCATTTGGTTTTGCTTTATTGTGTCTGGCTTTCTCATAAAGTCACTAGCTTCCATTTATTCAATCCTACTTCTTAGGCAATTATTTTCTTCAGAGAAATTTTCCATTTGGCATTTCAAGCTGTTGACTTTATTCTCATGACTTTCCTGAATCACTCTCCTTTCTCTTTCCATTTTTTCTTCTATCTCTCTTACATTATCTTCAAAGTCATTTTTGAGTGTCTCTATGGCCTGAGACTAATTCATATTTTCCTTGGAAGCTTTGGATGTAGGAGCCCTGATGTTGCTATCCTCTTCTGAGGGTGCACCTCAATCATCTTTGTCATTAAAGAAACTTTTTCTGGTCCAAACTTTTTTCTGGCTGTTCTTCTTGCCAGGCTATTTCTTGACTTTTAACTCCTTAACATGGGGCACTGTTTCCAGGTTGCACTATCCCAAGCTTCAGGGGATCCCAGGTGGTATTTAAAGAGAGGCACATTCTCAGTGCACCTGGCCTATGCTCTGGTCTGTAAATAACCCCAGGCCAACTTGCTAATTAACCAGGCAAGAAAATGCTGTTTTCTGGTTGTTAACTCCTACAAGGCTGAGTCCCTCCCCCACTTGGGCAGCCACCACTCAAGATTTCTTCCTTGTTCCCTACTGGGGCAGAATAATTGAATTCTACCTCAGTTCCCAGAGATACCCCTGTAGTCTTCCCCCTGGCCAGCCACTCATCCCTCTCACCAGACCATGAGCTTAGTTCCAGAAGGCACTGGCACTGCCATTGATTTGGAGGCTCAGGGGTAACTTTCTCTGTTTCTGCTTTGCCTGGGTCTAGGCAGCCAGCCTGGTGCTAGATCTGCGTTGGCTCAGCCCAGGTCTGGGTAGCCAGCCACAGAGTTGGACTCCATTCCCACCCCAGCACAGAAGTCCCCTCCTGACATACTTCTAAGTTGTCTTTGTCTTTCCAATGATCTCAGCCCATCATTTTTGGGGTTCTTCTGCTCCAGGAATAGCCTTATGGCTTGTTTGGAGTTTTTTAGAGTAATTGTGTCAGGATCTCTGAGTGCTTACTGCCTTTCTTCTGCCATCTTGGCTCACCCTCTCCTCAAAGAGTCCAAACAAATGTTAATAATGCATATTAAGCTTAAAAGTACATTGGGGCAACTAGGTGGTACAGTGGATAAAGCACTGGCCTTGGATGTAGGAGGACCTGAGTTCAAATCAGGCCTCAGACACTTGATACTTACTAGCTATGTGACGCTGGGCAAATCACTTAACACTCACTGCCCCACAAAAAGCAACAGCAAACAAAAAAAAAACCCTTAAAAGTGTGTCCAGAATTAATTTTTCCTCAAACCCCCCACCCTTAGAAACTCACCCCACCATGTAGGAATGCAAACAGTTTAACTTTTAAACATCCCTCATGATTTCTTTTTCTTGTTTACCTTTGCATGCTTCTCTAAAGTCTTGTATTTGAAAGTCAAATTCAAATCTATGAGTTTATTCAGCTCAGGTGTTTTCATCATGAATGCCTGAAATTCCTCTTTTTCATTGAAGTGCCATTTTTCCCCTGAAAGATTTTACTTAATTTTTTGGGGTTAGGTGATTCTTGATTGTAATCCCAGTTTCTTTGCCCTCTGGAATATCATATTCCATGCCCTCCAATCCTTTAATGTAGAAGCTACTACATCTTGTGTTATCCTGACTGTAGCTCCACTTGATTTTTTTTTCTTTTTAGCTGCTTGAAATATTTTCTTCTTGACCTGGGAGCTCTGGAATTTGGCTATAATATTCCTGGAAGTTTTCCTTTTGGAATCTCTTCTGGAACTTTTGTACCTCCTTTTCCATTAGGCCAATTTGTCCTTTCAAGCTGTTGACCTTTTTTCCCCCATGACACTCCTGCATCACTTTCATTTCTCTTTCCATTTTTTGCTCTACCTTTCTAACTTTTCCTTTTCCCTCTCTTACTTTATCTTAAAAGTCCTTTTTGAGTGCTTCTATGGCCTGAGACCACTTCATATTTTTCTTGGAAGCTTTGGATGTGGGAGTTTTGACTTTGATACCTTCTTCTGAGGGTGTATTTTCATTTACCTTGTCACCAAGAAACTTTTGATGGTCTGAATCTTTTTCTGCCTGCTCATTATCCTAGCCTATTTCTTGACTTTAAACTCCTTCTTAAAGTGGGGCACTGCTTCCAGGATGCACTGTCCCAAGCTCCAGGTGGTCCCAGGTGGTATGATTTAGGGAGAGGCTCATTCTCAGGCTACATGGCCTATAAGTAACTAGAGGCCTGTTTGCTCTTTAACAGAAGCAGAAATCCAGTTCATTATGGTGTCACACTTGGCATACCTATGCCCTTCCCCCACTGAGCCACTTCCCCATAAATTTGCTTCCTGGGCAACAGAACAGCACATTGCCTCTGCTCCAGCAGAGACCCCTGCTATCTCACCACCCACCAATCACTGGACCCCCTCACTGGTCTGTGATCTCAGTTCCAGAAATAGCCACTGATGCTGATGATTCCAAGGCTCTGGAGGTTTGGACTGCCTGGGGCTGGGTCTGTGCAGTGCTGCTTTGCTCCTCTCTCACTCTGGTACAGCAGACCTTCCCTGCCACCCTTTTAAGCCATCTCTGGCTGGACAATAATCTCACTCTGTTCTTTTGTGGGTTCTGCTGCTCCAAGAATATTCTTATGGCATTATTTGGAGGTATGTGGACAGATCGCAGGGAATTCTGTAAGTTACAGCCTTCTCTCCACCATCTTGGCTCTGTCCCTATCTAAGTATTTTAAGTCAAGCTAAGAATAGATCAGGAAGTTCTGAGCTATTTATTTTAGGTTTGTTGTCTTGCTTGTTGAAACCCCTAAGTACCCTAAAGACTCAGCTCTAATGCTATTTCCTTCTTTCCATATCCTACCACTTGTTAGTACTCTTCTCTACAAATTACTTTCAATTTACTTTATCTGTGCACATATTTCCTTTTACCAGAATGAATAAATGGAAATAAATATACAAACTTTATTAAATACTTACTAAAAGCAAAGCATTGGGCTAAGAGCTGGACCTACGAATAGAGCATCTTTTATGTAAAGAGAGTTCATATTCTAACAGGGAAAAAACAATCATATAAATGGTTTCAGCTATAGTTGAAAGTCTGAGAAGGTAGAAAACTTTGTATACCTTTTACCTAGCATATTACCTGGCACCTAGTAGGTACTTAAGTGATTATTGATTTGATAATTTGATTAATTTATCCTAATGAAGTTTAAAATTATGTTGACTAGGTACAGGTATTGAAGATTTGACTGTTTTGCAGAAATGTAAGCTTGATGACTTGTACTTAGGAAAACCTGCCTCAGATACTTCTTAGATTTGTGACTCATGGCAAGTCACTTAACTTCTTTCAGTCTGTTTCCTCATTTGTAAAATGACAATAATAATATTTACCTTATATGATTTTTGTGAAATTCAAATGAGGTAGCATATATAAGGCACTTTGCAGTCCTTAAGTATCTGGGCAAAGAGTAAACTGACAAGATGAACCCAATTTGCCATCTATAGAGCATGCGTCCTGAATACCTTACTATATGGCAGCGAAACATGGACTACATACACTAGACAAGAGAAGAAGCTTAACAGATTCCACATTCACTGCCTTTGCAACATCCTTGGCATATCTTGGTCAGATAGGATCACCAACACACACAACTTCCAAGCATCTACACGCTACTGAAACAAAGATGGCTGCACTGGCTCAGTCATGTGCACCCCATGCAAGACAGGCACATTCCTAAAGACCTACTCTATGGTGAGTTAGCCCCAGGCCAAAGACCTGCCAGACGCCCCCACCTTTGCTACAGAGATTTATGCAAGCGAGACTTGAGGGCTCTGGGAATAGACACTGGCAGTTGGGAGGAGATGGCCAAGGACCATGCCCGATGGAGTTCAGTACTCAGGAGCATCTTGCATGCAGCTGAGATGGGCCTCCAAGCTCTTAAGGAAGAAAAACCAATGAGATGCAGGAACCAATAGGCAACAGAGAACGCAATTTTCCGATGTCCTCCTTGTGGCAGGAGCTGTGGCTCCCGCATCGGACTGCACAGCCACACTGTGGCCTGTGGCTCTTCAAGGTACTGATCCATGGTCATCCATGACTGGCGGAAGCCTACTACTACTACATGCATACATGCATTTATAAATTCTAGCTATGTATGTATGCAAACGTTCATATTAGCAATTCTATTTTTGAATAACATTTTAATAGAAAGGCTCATTTTACCAAATAAAAGGATCATTAAGGAAGACTTAAGTGATGCTAATGAACCCTTTATATCATTTTTATTGAGCTTTTGTAAATCCCTAATTCATTAGCAAAGAAAAACAATGCTATTTTTTTTTACACTAAAATAGAAGGTTTTCACTTTTCTAGGAAATGATCATTTCATTTTTATGTAGGTTTATGTGGTTTGGTGAAAACCTACTAGAATTGGAGTAAAAAAAAGAAAAACCTGGGTTCAAATGCTAGCTTTATGAAAGAAAAAAAGAACCCAAGATGACAGTAACTTTCACAAAACCTTACAAAGAAGAGTTATGCATCAAATATAGAGCAAATATAGCTGAATTTATAAAATGAAATAACTAAGGAAATAAACACTTTTTTAAAAAAGAAAGAATCCCAATAAGATAAAATTCTTATGAATTAACACTAAAAAATACTAATACTTAATGTGCCCATTCAGTACCCCTTATCCACCAACCTACATGCATTGGCAGGAATGCACAAACTAAAGACCTCAGATTCTGTCTAGAACCTGTATTGAAACCTTGTGCTACAGACTCTATAAGTACACTTTACCCCTTCCTTTAGCCATTAATTTTATTTATCAATATGAGAAGGCTAGGTGGCACAGCGGATAACTAGGTGGCACAGTGCATAAAGCACCTGCCTTGGATTCAGGAGTACCTGAGTTCAAATCCGGCCTCAGACACTTGACACTTACTAGCTATGTGACCCTGGGCAAGTCACTTAACCCTCACTGCCCAGCAATATATATATGAGAAGGGATATGGTAGAAAATGTTTTCTGAGTGGCCCTTTGGTTAGAGACCCCCAAGGTTTAAAATATTCTGTCTGAAAATCCTTCTTTGTTCTCCCCCACCCATGAAAAAATAGCAGATTTAACTTTAGCTGCACAAAAAAGTAAGGGGAAGAGCTAAGGAAAAAACTGTGGCAAGGGCCTAACAATTATCTACAAGGACTGAAATCCAGCTTGCAATGAGTCCTATCCTACACTTGGGGCAGGAATGCAGGTTGCTGAATACTAAATCTGCCAGTTTAGCAGGAAGTTTAGATTGTTTTGTAGTGCAGTCTTGGGGCGGGGGGCGGGGGGGGGGGGTTATCGACAAAAGGGGAGGAGTCACAAAGTGAATGATGAATGGACATAAGATAACAAAAAGACAAAAACACTGAAGATCTTGAGTGGAAGATTATTCAATAAAAACCCAGAGCACAGATACATCAACAAGTAGAAAAAAAATTAGGATAAGTACTAAACTCTCAAAGAGATTACAAAGTTCTTTTTAACAAATATGACAAGATAAAGGAAACTAATCACTGATGAAGCACAGAATGCTATGGAATTCCAAGCATAGAAAAACAGCAAGTAACTAAAAAACCGAAATCCATAATGGAAGAAATTAGGAAGAAATTAGTGCAGTAATTTAAAAAACAACAACAAAAGCCCCCCATAACTGAATTAGCAAATTGGAAAAAAAATAATCAAGGTAGGAGAATTTCTCTAGATTAACAGATTTAGAATACATAAATACTGAAGTGCAAGAAATCTTACAGAAGGTACCAATGTTTAAATAAAGTATAGATTTCTAGAGAAGCCAAGTAATTGGGTCTTTCTTTCTTTCTTTCTTTCTTTCTTTCTTTCTTTCTTTCTTTCTTTCTTTCTTTCTTTCTTTCTTTTTTGCAGGGTGCTGAGGGTTAAGTGACTTGCCCAAGGTCACACAGCTAATAAATTTCAAGTGTCTGAGACTGGATTTGAATTCAGGTCCTGCTGAGTCCAGGGCCTGTGCTTTATCCACTGGTCCATCTAGCTGCCCCAAGTAATTGGGTCTTGAAAACAGAATGAGAAGAGAAATTAATGATCATAGTTCTCTCAGAAAAACATGACACATCAAAAAATCCTCAATACTATAATAATAAAATAAAACTGCTCAGAACTTCTGAATACAGCAGACAAAACACCAAAAGAAAGAACCCACACATTGCCTTTGAGTAAAAAAAACACACACATATTATATATTTTAAATCTCAACTTTATCACTAATGAGCATTGTAGCCTTTGCAAAGTCAATGAATATTTTTGAGAGGGTAATTTTCCTCATCTGTAAAATATTTGGTTTGGTCTACATAATGCCTTCCGGCTTTATAATTTAGGTCTTTTTCCCTCCCAAGAATAGTACTCACACCTTCAGTGACCACAAAAAAATGATAAACAGGAAAATAAATGAAGGAACTTGGGATATTAAAAAAGTACATTTTATCCTTTGCTATGTATATTAACTCCTACTCCATAGCACTGTCTTAATAGGAAAAGGTATGAGAAAGGGAGGTTGTCTGGGGGAAGAGAATATAAAAATATCTTGGAGAAAGGATGTTTGTAATTGGTAATAACCATCTCCACCTCTGTTCCACAAATTTAGACTTATGATATTCCTGTACAGATAAAGATAGAAAGGATGACATCAATTTATAATGAAATTCTAGATAGTCTTTTGCAATGGTGGCTTGTAAGTATTTAGAAAAGCAGCAATCATGAATCAGTATGGGTTCAATAAGAATATGAATAAAAAAATAACATAATTTCCTGTGTTGCTAAGGTTATTACCTTGCAATATCATGAAACTATGTGGAGATAATACAAGCTTTGAAGAAAGAAGACTAAGTTCAAATTCCCACCCTTTCTTTGGCTATGTTTGTGACCTTGGACAATTCAATTTAGTGCATACTATGTATAAGGCAGACAGCTAGTTGGCTCAGTGGATAGAGCACTGGACCTGGAGACAGGAAGATTTGAGTTCAAACTTACTAGCTATTCAATCTTGGGTTGGAAATGGCAAACCACTCCAGTATATTTGCCAAGAAAACCCCATGGACAGTATAGTCTATGAAATCATGATGAATTGGACACAACTACATGACTGGATAACAACATGCACAAAGCTTTATGTATACAAAGACCTTCACAGAATAATTTCTACCTTCCCAGAATGTCTCAAAAATCACAGATAGTCTACATACATGCACACAAATATACATGTATATATGAAATATATATTATATGTGTGTGTACTGTATATATGTACCATATACAGTATGTGCATATATGTAATGTGTACGTATGCACATATAATGGAAAAATGAAGAATGAGAGGAATGAGAAGAGACCATTAAAAACTGAAATGATCAAGAAAAGCTTCATAGAGGAGGTAGCACCTTAGCTGAACCTTAGAGAAAGACAAGGATTTTGAAAGGTAGATATAATAAGGGTCTATATTTCTGCACATGGTGAATGACTTGTGAAAGAAGTAAAGTACTGGGGCAGCTACGTGGCACAGTGGATAGAGCACTAGCCCTGGGGTCAGGAGTACCTGAGTTCAAATCCAGCCTCAGACACTTAACACTTACTAGCTGTGTGACCCTGGGCAAGTCACTTAACCCCAATTGCCTCACTAAAAACAAAAAAGAAAAAAAAAAGAAGTACTGAGTTCAGAGAGAAGCTAGTATTATAGTCTGATTAAAGGTACATGGGAGTCATATTGTAGAATACATAAAATGCCAAGCCAAGGAGTTTCTATTTTGTCCCGCAGGCAAGGAAACGCATTCTAGAATTTTGAGCATGTGAGCGTCATTTCTAGGCTTGTGTCATGGGAAGATTATTGTGCCATCTCTGTGAAAGATGGATTGTAAAGGGAGAAAATTGAATAAGGGAGAACAGTTTGGAAGCTTTATAATTATCCAAATAAGGAGTGATGAGCTTCTGGATTAGTGTGGTTATCTTTGTGCATGTAGTATGCTAGAGTTGATGTGGAGACTTGGTAAATAATTGGGAATATGGAGTGAAAGAGAGGACAAAAGTAATGGATAAAGATGCCATACCTGATGAGTGTTAAGATAAGGCTGCTTTCAAAAGATGCAGGGAAATTTAGACTTTTTTTTATCAGTGAGGATGATGAAGCTATTTTGTACACATTGAATTTAAGATGTTTCTGAGATATGTACTGTATAGAAATACACAGCAGATTGGTGACAATGTGTGACTGGATTTCAGGAGAGATATTAGCTAAATATTAGATATTAGATAAATTTATGAGTTATATAACATTATCTAGGAGAGTTAGAACTGCTTCTTGGGGTGTAATGGGTGTGGCATGTGAATTTGATACTGGTTGATTAACCTTATGAAGAAGCATTGATAAATTGATTGATGTCAATCAGAAAGGAGGTTTTTAGTGATGTACCAAACAGATATTATTAGCTCTGCTTGTCTGATATTTTTATCAATGATGTGAATGAAGATATAGCATGCTTAACAAATTTTAGCTGACAGAAACCTGGGAAGAATTGCTAATATGCTGCATGATTGAATTGGCACCTTAAAGTTCTCCGTGGGCTGGAATAGTGGATTTCATGTCATGAGATGAAAACAGGCATAAATATAAGGGTATCCATTGCTTGAGGTAATCCTAAATATAAATAATAATTGCAGGGCTGATTTCCAATGGTGATACACTGAGATGTCCAGCAGTAAAGTTAAATTGAGTAAAATGGGAAAAAATTAAGGGCAGAATCAAGGTGGAAGGGCTAATGGACAAATGTGGCCACAAGACTCCTGGTCTTGGTTTATAGAAACTGATCATTCTCCTATCCTTTCTTTCCTGCAAAGGAGGATGGGTATTTCTGAGATTGCCTTCTGGCCACTCCTTGAGAGATCATTAAGCCAGGAATCCTAGGCTCTGTATTCCAAGTCAGGCTCATTACATCCCAAGCAGCAGTTGTTTTCTAAAAGATAAAGCAAAGGAGTAAGTAATCTCCCCATTCCCACATAAATCAGGCAGGAAAGTTTGCACTCACAAACTTCGTTCTCTGGAGAGTTGGAAGAGAAGTTGGCCTATTTGGTACACAGGAGTTGGGAGTGTTTACTGTTGATGTACTTCTCTTATCTTGTGATGATTACTATTCTAATCTGTCTTTGTTTTTTTTTACTAGTGAGATAACTTCAATGAATTGTTGATAATGACTTCTCAAAAAAAGGTATAAGAAGTTGGCATTTTATCAGTAAAAAAACAAAGTCAAAGGATCTAGGGCTCAGAGTCATAGGGTTGGCAGCTTGCTGTTCACTATGTCTGAGTTGCACTCTTTAAGAGAACAAATAAAAACACATAATGGGGAATATTCAGCCTAATATTAGTTTATAGTAAACAATATGGGATGTTTAGTTGAGCAAAAGCCTAATATGAATTAATATTGAGATATAAACTCTCCATAAAACTATGTGGTTTTTTGGTGAGGTGGTTGGGGTTAAGTGACTTGCCCAGGGTCACACAGCTAGTAAGTGTCAAGTGTCTGAGGTCGGATTTGAACTCAGTTCCTCCTGAATCCAGAGCCAGTGCTTTATCTACTGTGCCACCTAGCTGGGCCATCCATAAAACTAATTTAATAATAAGCTTTATTAATAAGTATACAGAACAAGGCAGGTAATAGACTCATTTTATTCTGCTATATTCAGATCATATCTGGAGTGAGTGCTAGGTTCTATACTTCAGAAGGGGTATTGACAAATTTGACAATGTCTGGAGAAAGGCAATTGGATGGTGAGGGCCCATCAGACCAAGTCATAAGAAGAATTGTCAGAAGAATTAGGAATTTTCAAATTAGAGAAACCTTATTGTGAATATGATATCAGCTTTTTAAAATGACTGTTATGTGGAAAAGATAGTTATTTTGTTTTCACTTCAGAAATTTAAAGTGATGTAGATATGGTATTAATATAGGGGGAAATTTTTCTCATAATTAGAACTCTACAAAAATATAATTATCTATATTGGCAATTGATGAGTTCCCTTGCAAACATGTACCGAAAATTTCTACATGGAATAGATAGGAAGCCAGAATAGATGACCTCAAGGATCTGTCTTATTCTTGGGGTTTTAATATTTTGTAATAGATCTGAATTTTTGGAAACAAGCATATCCTACTGGTAGAATATATTCAGAAAAAAAGATTATTAAAAGGGTGATTTCATCTTCAATAGGAGTAAAGAGTTCAATCAAGTTAGAAAAATGTAGACCTGAATTCTTGAGAAATAGGAATGAATCAACTGACATTGGACTAGAAAATGATTTTGGGGGAAAGTCTGAACAAATATGGTTATGTGCATATAATTTTTGATGTATAGTCATTTTATAAGTATAAATGCCTAGGCAGTTCTTTTCTTTTTTTTTAATTTGGCCAAATGGCCATGTAGCTAAAAGGTCTGTTGAGTATGAGTTTTGCCTTCTCCATAAGATTCCTTTCATGCTTAACATTAAAGTGCTCATAACAGATATTTATTTATGATGCCCACATTAACCTTTTTATTTTATTACTTTACCTATGGTCATCTCATAAAGTGCTAGATATGGAGTCAAGAATACTAGAATTCAAATATGGCCTCAAACATGTACTAGCTAAGTGACCCTAGGCTTGTCACTTGGCCTCTATTTCCCTTAGTTTCCTCAACTGCAAAATAGGGCTGATAATAGCACCTGGCTTCCAATATTGTTGTGAGGATCTAATGAAATAATATTTGTAAATCACTTAGGATGGTGCCTACCACATGGTAGGTGATTAATTAATACTAATTTCTTTCCTTCTGTTAAGGGCTAAAATTCTAGCTAGTCTGTCTAAAATATCGAATGAGTGGTCACCAATAAATTATACGCTTTAGCAAGAGTTAGGCTTTTAAGCATTTATTAAGGAGAATAAGAATTTGGTAAAGAGAGAGAGAAAGGCCTAGATTCCTACCTATTAAAGGGAGAGCGCATTTCTAGCTCCACTCTCCACCAGAGTCCAAAGGAAGAGAGACTGAGTCAGAGCGCCAGGTTCCTCCCTTCTTCCTTCCACAAGCAGAGGTCACTTCCTGACGCCAAAGAAAAGACGCATGTTCTTGCCCTCAAAGACCTTCCTTTCATGGCAGAACTTTTCTACAGTAAGTTTCCAGTAGGTGGCATCATTCCAATCGTTACACTTCCTTCCTTCCTTTGTTCCCGTGACTTATAATTGTATTGGTTTTCTTTTATTTTGTTTTTGTGTGAAATGAAACAAAGATTTAGATAGAAGCAATGAAAATAGGATCATAGACTTAGAACTAAAAGGATGTTAGAACAGGTGTTAGAAACTTAAATGAAAAATGTGAGTACAAACATCTTCTGCCATATTATTAGAACATAATTGCCTTGTATTTAATTATTTCATTATACATCTGCAGATAGAGCCTTAGCAAATGTAAGGCAAGGGAAATACTTGCCTTAGGTACAAAGAGTTGAGGAGCAGAAAAAAAATATGTAAAAAGGCTTCTGTCATCATCATGCCATGCTATAGAAGGGTGCTGAGAGAATACGATCTTATATTTATACCTTGGGTACAAAATTAGATAATCACAGGCCTGTTGCTATTATCCATGCCTAGACTGTATACTCCTTGTGAATAATACTGATATGCTGGGCCCATAGTTTCTTCCTTTTAAATCTGGCTATCCTCCAAGGTTTGCCCTTAGTTGTGTTCTCTTCTTTTTCTTTTGTAAACATCATCTATGTCAATGGTTTTGATTATTCCTACCGTACGGATGACTCCTCCCAAATCTAGATAGTCACTCTGTCCTCTCTTCTAAGATCCAGTCCTTTATTTACATTTTTTGGTGAGATAAGTCCACCTGGATATCCCACTCAAAACTGCACATATATTATCCTCCAATTATGTTCTGCCCCCTAATTTCTTCAATTTTGTTGATGGAACTACTATTTTCCTATTTGTTCAAATTTAAAACTCCTCAGTCATCTCTTATTTTCATCTCTTGCACATTATAGTAATCTCCCTTTCTTTTGTTCACTATATCTATTGCAATGAGAAGGCTCTGTTTTCAAATCTCACTTCAACAAATATTACTTATGACCACTGGGTAAGTCACTTTACTCCTTAGGCCTCAGTTTCTTTACCCATAAAATAAAGAGGCTTAGACTAGAGAGCTTACAAAGTCCCATCCATCTCTAGATTTATGAACCTATGATCTATATAAATGAAATACGACATGTCATAACAATGACATTAGTTGATATTTTAACATTTTTCTTGAGGCAAAAATGAGCTTTTCTTTATATATTTAAATATAAAATTTCCTAGTGACATTTACTACTTCTGAGATGTATTATATTCACAGAAGCATATTATCATAGAAAATAGAATTATTTAACCATCTCTATTCTCCCAAGGCAAATTTAAGAATTTCCCTAAAATGTATTTCTAAACCTATATATCATTCAATCTAATCTAAATGAGTAAAGTTGATTTCACTACTGTCCCTGGGTTGTATACGTGTGGAGGTAAGGGACGGACCAAATGACCTTACTTGTCCCTTTTCTTATTCCTAGTTAATCTTAAGCCTACATTTCTCTTATTCATTATGCTATCCAATTGCTTTTAGCTATTTCCCATCAGGCCACCCAAGATTGTCAGAAATCCTCTATAGATGCAGAAAGGATGGTATCTGTCAAAATCTTTACTCCAAAATGCTCTGAAAAATTATGTCCAGAAGTGATATGCCATTTAGTTTTTTTCTTACATAAGAAGAAAGCAAAAATCTTTCTTAATCGCAGAAATCAATGAATATTTATCCTAAGTTATTAAGGGTATAAAGACAGTAAGAAAAAAATTTGAAATAATCAACATGTGTTTATTGAGCAATGTGAAAACTTTTTTTGCAATTGTTTTTTAATATTGTAGTTATCAATGATAGGACTCCAACAGGAAGTCACTTAGGCTAAATGGTCCTAATGTCCATAAAGCTATAAGCAATGTCAGACAGCCTGTACTTTTGCATCGTCCTGACTCATTCTGACCTTGAGTCAAACATGTAAATGATCATGGCTCCTGACCGAATCTCACCGCTAAATATCAACACCAATTTTGGGGACCCTAATTACCAACTTGATCTTCGTAGGGAAACTCCCCAATCTGAGTTTGCTATTGCTAAGTGACTCTGGGAATTTCCTTACCAGATCTAGTCTGATCAGGAAAGACCCTTCCCTATATGTGTCATTGATTACTGGTCTTCAACCAAGCTCATCTTTAAGGCATTGAACTTCCCTGCTCAGACCCCACTCTGAGTGTTTACTCCCTCCAAGATATTTTCCACAGGACACATATCCCTCACATGAGTGACCCAAGCTCTGTGTGTGGCTCAGTTTCTGTCTCTTTATATTGTCACATAATGTGTATGTGCTTTTCTCTTTGCCTGCTTGCTGTGCCTCATAGTAATAATGCTCAGGATTGTACTAGTCCCCAGAGTACCAGTTTCCTATAAATTCTTGAACCTGGGTCTTTGCTCTAACTCAAATGGGGTTAGGCTTGCAAAATGAAAGAAATGCTTTATATGTGCCTATTCAATTTCAGATGGTAATGAGACCATTTCTTGGTGTCCTTTCTACCTTTTGCATTGCCAGTCTAAGAAGACTGGGTGGGGCAGTTGGATGGAGTGTTGGATTAAAAGTCAAGACAAATTGGGTTTGAGTCTTGACTCAGACACTTATTTTCTATGTGACACTGGGCAAATGACTTAAACTCTACTTAATTACATATCTATATATTTTATGGATTCACATTTATTTTTTTAATCCATATTAGCTTAAATGCTCTAAAATATAGCTTATGCTTCTTCTGAGAGGGAGCATGGCATAATGGATAGAATATTAGACATAAATTAAAATACAAAGACAATAACTGTGAGCATGGCCAAAGTCACTTAAACTCTCTAAGCTTCAGGTAACTCCCCAAGATTTAAATATTTGATTGTAGTTACTTGTCACCTGCTTTAGTACAGGGAATTTTGACCAACAAATCACAGATTATTAACATATTGACTATTTTGGAAAGCCATCTAAGGAAACATTGGGACCAATCATAATAAGTATATCATGAGATATTCACTTACAAAATGAGTATTTATACCAGTGAAGTCATGATCCTTCTAAATTTTAGAGTTACAATGTGAATTTCAAAATGAATACAAATCATTTATAGAACTACAAGCTGTCAGATCATTTAAAAGTTAAGAATTATATTGAACGAAGGATTGTCATTAATATTCAAGATTTTTAATTGACCTATTAAAACCTTGAGATTTTTAAGCTGGTGAGTTTGATATGAATTGAGTCCAAGGTTTTCACATAATTTTAACTACCTTGAAATTTGATGTTAATGAGGAAATGAATTTGGATTTTATGTTTATACTGCTCAGTTAATTTTTTTCTATGTCCATAGATGATTATACTAATCAGAAACAAATGATTCACATTTCATATTTCCATGTACTTTAGTGCTTAAAAGGCATTTTCCCCCTCAACAATTTTGTGAGCTATTACACATTTTGTTTGTTTGTTTATTTGTTTGCAGGTGAGGGCACCAAGACTCAAAGTGGCTAGAGGATTTGGCTAATATTTCAGAGGACTGGAATCCATGCATCCTTGTACAAGTCTAGAATTCCATTGCTCAAAAATAGCCCCTAAAAGCAGCCAGGCATCTTACAAATTAAACTTATTATAAGAATAAAAGCAGGGACTTCCGGGCAGAGCCAAGATGGCGGAGGAAAGGCAGTGAGCTCCCGAATTCATGACATGATCACTCCAAAAAACATCCAAATAAGGTCATAGGAGAATGCCCAGAGCAGCAAAACTCACAGAAGAATGTGTTGAAATCATCTTCTAACCAAGAATAGCTTGGAAGGTCAGAAGGAGGGAGCTGCTGTGCTGATACAGGAGTCGGGCCCAACCCCACAGTCACCCTGACACAGATCCAGTCTCAGGAAGTCCTCACCAGAGGAGGAGACCCCCAGAGCCTCTGAATCAGCTGAAGCACCAGTGTTGTCTGGAACTAAGCTCACAGTCTGGTGAGTGAGCTGAGCCCTGGGTAGGGGAGAGACTACAGGGGTCTACGCTGGTGCTAAGGCAGAACTTGGATTTTACACCCCTACTGAGAACCAGGTGGTAGGCCCTAGTAGAAGTGGCCCAGGTGGGGGAGGAGCACAGGCTTGTCAGAGGTAACAACCACAACACACAAAGCTGGTTGATTGGCAAGTTGGTCTGGGGTCATCTAGGACCAGGAAACAGGCTGGGTGAGGGAAGAACCTGATTCTCCTTAAATCATACCACCTGGGATTTCTTAAGCTTGGGATACTGCAGCCTGGAAACAGTGTCCCACTTTAAGGAGCTAAAAGTCTAGTAAAAGAAAGGCAAGATGAGCCAACAGAGAAAGGTTAGGACCATAGAAAGTTTCGTCAGTAACAAGGAAGACCAAGGGGCACCCTCAGAGGAAGATGTCAACATCAGGGCCCCTATATCTAAAGCTTCCAAGAAAAATAGGAATTGGTCTCAGGCCATAGAGGTGCTCAAAAAGGACTTTGAAGATAAAATTAGAGAGGTAGAGGAAAAAAATGGAAAGAGAAATGAGGGTGATGCAGGAAAGACATGAGAAAAAAGTCAACAGCTTGAAAGTCAAATGGAAAAGGAGATACAAAAGCTCTCTGATGAAAATAATTGCCTAAGAATTAGGATTGAACAAATGGAAGCCAGTGACTTTATGAGAAACCAAGACACAATAAAGCAAATCCAAATGAATAAAAAAATAGAGGGCAATGTGAAATATCTTCTAGGAAAAACTGCTGACCTGGAAAATAGGTCCAGGAGAGATAATTTGAAAATTATTGGTCTACCTAAAAACCATGATCAAGGAAAGAGCTTAGACACCATCTTCCAAGATATTCTTAGGGAAAATTGCCCTGAAATTCTAGAAGTAGAAGCTAAAATAGAAATTGAAAGAATCCACTGATCACCTCCAGAAAGAGATCCTAAAAAGAAAATTCCTAGGAATATTATAGCCAAATTCCAGAGCTCTCAGGTCAAGAAGAAAATATTGCAAGCTGCCAAAAAGAAGGAATTCAAGTACTGTGGAGCTCAAGTCAGGATAACACAAGATCTAGCAGCTTCTACATTAAAGGACCAGAGGGCATGGAATATGATATTCCAAAGGGCAAAGGAAATGGGATTACAACCAAGAATCACCTACCCAGCAAAACTGAATGGCAAATTTGACTTTCAAATACAAGACCCTAGAGAACCATAAAAAAAAAAAATTGGAGTTGGGGGACATACCTGGGGTCGTACAGTGGGTGACTGTCTTGTGTCTGAGGCCAGGTTTTGGCTGAGAGCCCCCTGGGTCCAGGGGTGATGATTTGTCCACTGTGTCACTTAGCTAGATGATAACATCTTTAGGGTTAAATTGAGGGGTGAAGGAAATTCATTGGGGGAGGGGGAAGGGCAGAAGTGAAATCCTACATGAAAGTAAAAGGAAAAGACTTATGGAGTAGGCGAAGAGATGGGAGAGGATAAGGGCTGTAAATGAATTTTACACTCATCAGAAAAGGCTCAAAGATCTTAAACTCATCAGAGCTGCCTCAAGGAGGGACTAATAGACACACCCAACTGGGTGGAGTAATCTATTTAATCTGGCCAGTAAATGAGCCTAACACTCATCAAAATTGGCTCAAAGACCTCAATCTCATTAGAATTGGCTCAAGGAGGGAATAATGTACTCACTCAATTGGGTGGAGTAATCTCTATAACCCTGCAGGAAAATAGGAGGGGAAAGGGATAAAGAGAGGGGCAAAAGAAGGAAGGGCAGAGTCGGGGAGGGAACAGACAGAAGCAAATTCCTTTTGAAGAGTGATAGGATGAAAGAAGATGGATAATAGAATAAATATCATGGGGAAGGGAATAGGATGGGAGGGAAACAGTTAACAATAGTAATCATGAAAAAGAAAAAAGGGGGAAAAATTGTAGAAAAAATATTTATAGCAACTCTTGGTGGAGGCTAAGAATTGAGATTCAAGGGAATGTCCATCAATTGAGGAATGATGGAAAAAGCTGTGTTATATGATTGTAGTGGGATGGACTTGTGCTACCGGAAATGACAAACAGGATGATCCCCGAAAAACCTTGAAAGACTAATGAACATCGATATATAGTGAAGTGAGCAGAGCTGAGAGGACATTGTGCATAGTGACAGCAGTATTGTTCAATGAGTAATTGTGAATGATTTAACTACTCTCAGCAGTGCAATGATCCAAGACAATCCCAAGGAACTAATGAGGAAGCTTACTATGCACCCCTATAGAAAGAACTGATAAAAAAAAACAAAACACTTGTGGATTGTACATATATAACCTGATTGCAATCTTGTGGAGGGGGGAGGAAAGGGAGGGAGGGAGGGAGAAAAACTTAGAACTCTAAATCTTATGAAAATGAATGTTGAAAACTACCCTTACATGTAAATGGAAAATAAAATAAATATTTGGTGAAAGAAAAAAAAAGAATAAAAGCAGGGGCAGATTCAAGGTAGTGGAGGAAAGGCTGTGACCCTCTCACACTCCTGAAAAATCCATCTACATATCTAAAAAAATAGTGCCATAAAACAAATCCTGGAGGAGCATTACCTACAAAAGAACAAAGTGAGACTATTTATCTAGACAAAAATTGCTTAATTAGGTGACTGGGCTCGTTTGCTATTCAGGGTGAGAGAGGAACATAGCACATGGCTTAGATCCAGCCTCAGGCTGGCTGCACCTCCAGAGCCTCGGAATCTTCAGATGCTTCTTCTGAAACTCAGCTCACAGACCAGTGAGGGGGTTGAGTGGTTGGCTGGGGGGAAAAATGGGGGTCTCTGCTGGAGCTAAGGTGGAGTGCCCATACTCTGAACCAGTGAGCAGACTGGCCCAGTGGGGGAGGGGCACAGGCATGCCAAGTTTCTGATGAGAGAGAATTAGATTTCAATCAGTCTTCTGCTTCCCAGTTAAAGAGAAAGCAGACTGTGGTTACTTACAGGCCAGGAAGGCTGAGAACATACCAAATCCTACCCCTGGGACACCCTGTAGCTTGGGTCAGTGTTTCCTGGAAGCAGCACTACATGTTAAGAAGGAGTTAAAAGTAGGACAGATAGGTAGCACAGTGGAGAAAGCACTGGACTTGGATTCAGGAGGACCTGAGCTCAAATCCAGCCTCAGACACTTGACACTTCCTAGCTGTGTGACCCTGGGCAAGTCACTTAACCTTTGTTGCCCCACACACAAAAAAAAGAGTTAAAAACCAAGAAATAGGCCATCAAGATGAGCAGTCAGAGAAAGCAGTAGATCATAATAAGCTTCTTTGGTGGCAAGGTAGATCAAAAGACACTTTCAGAAAAAGATAATAACAAAGTCAAAGCTCCTACATCCAAAGCTTCCAAGAAAAATATGAATTGGTATCAGGCCATGGAAGCACTCAAAAAGGACTTTGAAGGTAAAGTAAGAGAGATAGAGGGAAAAGTTAGAGAGGTAGAAAAAATGGAAAGAGAAATGAGAGTCATGAAGTAGGGTCATAAAAAAAAGTCAACAGCTTGAAAAGCCAAATTGGCCAAATGGAAAAGAAGGCACATAAACTCTCTGAAGAAAATCATTGCTTAAGAATTAGGATAGAGAAAATAGAAGCTATTGACTTTATGAGAAATCAAGACACAATAAAGCAAATCCACATGAATAAAAAAATAGAGGTCAATGTGAAATATCTCCTTGGAAAAAGAGCAGACTTGGAAAATAGATCCAGGAGAGATCATTTGAAAATCATTGGATTACATGAAAACCATGATCAAAATAAGAGCTTTGACATCATCTTCCAGGAAATTGTCAGGAAAAATTGCCCTGATAATCTAGAAGCAGAAGGTAAAATAGAAATTGAAAGAATCCCACAATCTTCAGAAAGAGATCCCAAAAGGAAAACTTCCAGGAATATTATAGCCAAATTCCAGAGCTCCCAGGTAAAGGAGAAAATATTGCAAGCAGCCAGAAAAAAGAAATTCAAATACTGTAGAGCTACAGTCAGGTTAGCACAAGATCTAGCAGCTTCTACATTAAAGGACTGGAGGGGTTGGAATATGATATTCCAGAGGGCAAAGGAACTGGGATTGCAACCAAAAATCAGCTACCCAGCAAAATTATAATTTTATTTATTATGAATTAGTATATATAAATTATATAAATTAGTATATATAAATAACATAAATTATTATAAATTTATTATAAATTAATATAATCTTTCAGGGGGAAAAATGGCACTTCAATGAAAAAGAGGACTTTCAGGTATTTGTGATGAAATGACTGGAACTGAAAAGAGACTTTCAAATACCAGACTGTAGAGAAATATAAAAAGGCAAACAGGAAAAAGAAATCATGAGGGATATGAAAAGGTTAAACTGTTTACATTCCTACATGAGAAGATAATACTTCTAACTTATAAGAACTTTTTTAGTATTAGGGAAGCTGAAAGGAATGTACTTAGACAGTAGGTACAGGAATGAAATTAATATGAAGGGATGATATCTGTAAAGCATTTGTTTTCTGTTTATCCTTGTTTTTTTGTGGGTCAAGCAGGGTGGGGTGGCTTATGTCTGGGGATTTAGGCTTGGGGCCTCCTGGGTCCAGGAATGGTTCTTTGTCCACTGTGTCACCTAGCTGACCCATAATGACATCCGAGGGGGGAGGGAGGAGAGGGAGGGAGAAAAATCTGAAATTGTAAAGCTTGTATAAACAAAGGTTGAGAACTATCTTTACATGTAACAGAAAAAAAATAAAATACTTTATTAATTAAAAAAATAAAGTTAAGGGCTAAGAGGAATGCATTGGAAGAAAGGGAAAGGGAGAGGTGGAAGGTGGTAAAGTAGCTCACATAAAAGAAACAAGAAAAAGCTTATGGAGTGGAGGGGAAGATGAGGAAGAAGCAGGGGAGTGAGTGAGTCTTATTTTTGTGAAAATTGGCTCAAAGAGGGAATAACATACACACTCAAGTGTGTATAGTAATATATTTTGCCTGAGGGAAAGTGGGCAGGAAAGGGATAAGAGGGGGAGAGGTGAAGGAAGGGAGGGCAGATTGGGGAGGGGGCAGTAAAAAGCAAAACACTTTTGAGGAGGGATAAGGTGAAAGAAGATAGAAAATGGAGTAGATATCAAGGGGAGGGAATAGGATGAAGGGTAATAGAGTTAGCAAGAGTAACTGTGAAAGAAATGATGAGCAGGAAGCTATCAGAAGGACATATAAAAAATGTGAACCATCAACAGAGAAAAAACTGATGGTATCTGAATACAGCTTGAAGTATGATTTTATTTGTTAGTTCCTCTTTCTAAAGTTATTTTGTCTATTTTCTTTCACAAGCTAATATGAAGATGTTTTGCATGACTGCACATGTATGACATTGAATTGCTTGATTTCTTAGAGAGGGTTGAGGAATGAGGGAAGAAGAAAATTTAGAACACAAAATTTTAAATAATCAACGTGAAAAATTTTGTTTTTACATGTAACTTGGGGAAAATTCTAAATAAAAAAATTAACTTAAAAGTGAAATGTCAGAAAATTTTTAAAATTAAAAAAATAATAAAAGCATGTGAAACAACTCAATTGTACTTGTCCCCAGTACTGGAGAAGCTAAGACAAAACCAACAAACTTCAAGTATGGATATGACATTGAGTTATTACTGCCTTACTTCAAAAAAGGTTTTTGTTATATCTCAAGATCCTTCTCTGCTTCATGATTGAGCAAAGGAATAATATTTAAATAATTTTTACTGTATTATACTAACATATTGGTGGGTATAGCCTTTCATTTTTTCAGCAGCAAATTATATTGAAGATCACACTGGATCCAATCAGGCATTAACTATGTATAATAAATTATCAATAACTTCCACACATTCCAGCTTTCTACTCAAGGTAAACCAAGTCCTTCCTTTTTACTTCACTTTAGATTTTTTTTTTCACTCAAGTTATATAATAAAGATACTTTGGCTAAGTAAGGGAGTAATATTGGAAGAGGGGTGACCTGTAAGGAGAATATGAAGGGTAGGAGGGAAAGTAAGCAGAGAACACAATGGTGGGTTCTAGGAGAATAGTAACATGGTCAGAGGACCTTGGAGATGGGAGAGGGTCTGATGTAGGAGAAGGATACTGGATAGTCAAGGTGTTAATGCCAGGACTGTAATATAGTACTAACAGAATATTTTTACTCCCAAATATTTTATATATTTGGTAATTATTTTGCATGAAATTTTCCTTTACATTATTGATTTTTGGATTTGATGTTACTATATAGAAACGCTATTGATTTGTGTGGGTATAGTTTGCGGACTGTGACTTTGACTAAACTATTATTTCAGTTTCTTTGCTTATTCTTTAGGATTTTCTAAGTAAATCTTCATGTTTTCAACCAGTAGAGATAATTTATCCTCTTTGCCTACCATATGTCTTTGCTTTTCCTCTTTTCTTATAGGATACCATTCTAGAATTCTATCAAGTAATCCCAAAAGAGTCAACATCTTGTATTACTATTACCTTTATTGGGAAAACTTCTATTGTATTGCTATTGTATATGAGGCTTTTTGTTGGTTTTAGATATTTTCATGATAATAAAAAGTATGTCCAATGTATATACATGGTAGAGGTTTTTTGCATAAATTAGTACTGTATATTTTCAAACATCTATTGAGATCATTGTGTTTTAGATGATCAATCATCAAAAAGAAAAACATTTGTTTTTTTCCAATAATGAACAATGCCTTCATCTCTGATATAAATGCGACTTGGTTATAATGAATGATTTATTAGATAAATTGCTATAGTCTGCTTGACAAGTTCATTTAAGATTTTTGAATTGTCACTCATTGATAATATTGATCTATGATTATTTGTTTTATTTTCTGCTAGAGGTACTTAGAATAATTGCCACATAAAAGGATTTTGGAAGAATGCATTCTAATTTTTGAGAATAAAAAAAAATATATTTGTAATAAATGTTTTTAAAAAGCTTGATAGAATTCTTCTGTTCTTTTGTCAGGACCAAGAGGTTATCCCTTCCCCACCCCCAGCAAAACATTTACCCCTTTAATTCTTTTACATATAGTTCTACTTCCTTTTTTGAGACTGGGTTATTTAAGATATCTATTTGACCTCCTATTATTCTGGGTAGTTAACAATTTTGAATCTGCCAGACTACTTCATGAAATAGGTACTGTCTTCCTTGGTGGAGGAAGGAAACTTGACTCCTTAGATGTTTTCTATGCACCTGCAACCAGGAACAAAGTCCCCAGTGCATTGCCTTAGATACATCTCTAGAACTATATCCCACATTTTTATTATGACCTGTTTTTCTTTGGTCCTGGCTTTTTGTGCTGCATATACAATCTGCTGCCACCTACATTCTAGTAGATGACTGTTCACTTCCTATGTTGGTAAACATCTATGGAAATGAAATTTTCTTTTAATTTTGAGAATTAAGTGTTTTTAATACTAAAAGGACATTATATCACATTATAGACCTTGACACTTTTTATTTTAGCATGATCATACATTTTGATTTCATTCAACTTACATATAAGAAACCAAAAAATCACTAATAGTTTGAAAAAATATCCTGTGTAAATTACATTAAAATAAATCTATCAAAGATGCTAACATAGTTCTGATAATATTCTTATCTTTAAAAAAGTAGAAGTATTTAGTGATACACATAATTCAGGTTACTTGGAGAAGTAAACAGATAAGAAGGAATCCATGACGACGAGAACTAGGCTTTGGATAATTACCTTTAAAATTGTTTTATTTTTTAAATTACTTTTAAAAAGGAACTTAACAAAAAAATAGAAGTAAACTTTTTAATGTGCAAATAAAAACAAGGAAAGAGAATTTTATAATAGATCATGAATCTGTTAAGTAGAAATTGGTTGTTTTTAAGTGTATATGTTCAATTTAATGTTATTGTATCAACACTATCCTGATTGTGTATCTTGCCCCCGCCCCCCCCCCCCACAACTTCCTACTGCTCATTTCTGTCTTTTATAAAATTCACATTGATTCCTTTTCCTTGTTTCCTCCCTCCCTCTCTTCCTCTCTTCTTCATTTCCAATCTGCCTTCCTTCTTGAAAAGCAGGGATATACTGGGTCTATCTCCATCCTTTACTGCAGCTACAAAAGCCTAGCAATAAGATTTCCTTCCTTCACTCTCCTTCTCACCTTTCTTCCCTTCCTTCCTTTCTCCCTTTCTTTCCCCTCTCTCTTTCCATTCTCTTTCCTTCCTTCCTTCCTTCCTTCCTTCCTTCCTTCCTTCCTTCCTTCCTTCCTTCCTTCCTTCCTTCCTTCTTTCCTTCCTCCCTTCCTTCCTACTTTCCTTCCTTCTATTACTGATGATGCTCCTTGGTCTTATTAATCATTCTTTGAGCTAAGGTCCCTTATAAACTTGCTTGAATGCATATTAGGAGAGCTGGGCTCCAATTCTTTCATATCACAATCTTCATTGAAAACTCCATTTTCAAACCCATCAGAGACCTTTAAAAATTTATATTCTCTTTGACAAAGAGAACCTAAGTTCAACTTCTTTTATCTCTATCTTCAGTTAAACGCTGTGTATTAAATGTAACATTTTTTTCAAAGAAAAAAGATGTACTTGGAAAATATATTGAAAACCCTCCTCCTAAGAGCAATAGAAATTTTCTAGGCAAAAAAGGCCCTTCGAGTTCCTCATTTGAACAGTCGTCCTTTTGGATTTGGAGCCATAAGGAATTTAGTTATCATATCATTTTATTGATGAGAAATATGGGAGATGACAGATCATAGGATCATGGTTCTAGAGTTAGATAGCTCTTCAGAGGCCTTCCACATCAATTACCTCATTTTATAAATGAGGAAATAAGGATATCAGAGAGATTTAGTGACTTGCTCAGTCATCTCACTAGTAATTAAGTGAACTAGGATTAGGATCTGGGCCCTGTAATAAAATGTTCTAATGATAAATCCAGCCAAATCCTCTTCATTTGTTTCCTGAATTAAGAAAATGGCTCTTGTAAAAAACATAGTAAAGTATTGACCAATGGAGTTGCTACAGTGCATCTGAGGGAGAGTAAATTAGCCAAAATAAAATTAGACTCTTGCATTAATGGATATTCAGTTTACATAATGATAATACTAATGACATCCTTAATCAGAGGATATTTAAACCCATAATGAACATTAACTTAGTTTCCTATCACTCCCAGAAAGTAGAATTATTTATACTTTCCCTAGGGCACTTGAATATTTGAATTCTATTTTACTTACACTATAAGAATATTCACTAACTGAGAGCATGGTTAATTAGCAAGCTTATGGCTTTATTCTTAAGACAGGTCCCTTTACTTTTCCCAGCAAGATTCTAGTCTATTGTAGTAACTATTATTGATCAGATTTCCAAATGACTGGAACCTTACGAAAACCAGTGCTTTTCATTACCCGCAATAAGTTCCTATTATTCAGGCTGTTCTTGAATGGCAAAATATTCAGCAGAACTAATCTAATTATGTCAAGTAGAACAATAATTGCTTTGGAACCTATTCCCTATAATAACATTTATAACACCTAGAGAGAAGTTGGACCCTCTACCTAACTTTAATTAGTATTTCTTTATTGTTAGCTCTTCACCTTTTTGTGCCTCAAGCAAAATTGCATTTACTAGAAACATTTGGGTAATGACAGATATTAAAGTGTTTATGGACAGACAGGCATTTGGAGAAAGCTGCCCTTTTTCTTGGGACTTTCTTTTGCCTGGGTCTTTTTCTATAGAAAGTATGTAGAGCCAATGACTCTTCTTTGTGATCTCCCTTCTTTGACAAATTGCAGTCCTCCCTTTGCTCCATGCTTGCTTCACCATCCAAATCTAGAAACTCAAAACCTTTTATTCTGATTCTTAGTTAATTTCTCCATTTTGTATGAAGCTTTTAGGTTGTGACTCAGTCTCTTCTTTAATGGATTTGATTGATTTAAAAAGGTATACAGGTCCTGTTCACGTTCAATTTTAATATTCTCACATAGTGAAGGTACCAGAGATAAATCAGATAGTTTTGACCCCACTTTTCCATATATTCCATTATCAACAAATTTTAACAAGTTCTCAAGTAATTAAAAAATTAACACTTTGTGAATTTTTTTTTAAATGCAACTATAAAAAAAAGACTCTAGCAATGCAGGTTTTACAATTCAATATTGTATTAGAACCAGTTTTAAGAAATTGTTGCACTGATCAGAGAGGACTTGAGAAATATTGGCAGAATGTTAACACATTTGCTATTGTAAATAGAAATATCCCTAAAATAGGCAGAAATTCAAGTAAATTTGTAATAAAATAATTATGCCTATATATCATGTAAAACAGATGGAAATGCTGTTAGAAAATAGTAACTCTTAAATAATAATTTTCCTAAATTCTGAAAGAGTTCTAATAAAATTACATATAAAATTTAAAACTGCTACTAGGTTTGTCCTTATACATAGATCTGATCATGTTACTTCATTTCTTAAAAGCATTCAACTTGATGATTTCATTGGGATAGGGATATTCCAGGTGAGGATTCTTCAGGTCAGAATCTTCTTTGCAACTTATAGTCTGAGAAATCTACCTAGAAAACTTGCCCAGCATCACACAGCCAGTATGTGTTAAATTTGAGACTTGAGCCTAGATTTTTCTTATATGATTCTTATAATGGCCAATTTCTTATTCAAGTCTCTCCATAATCTCATACCTGCCTGGCCTTTTCAGCCTTGCTTGATGCTATATCCTCTCCAAATTGTTTTTCAGAAAAAAAGAAGTCTCTTGCCTTTTTCTTTGTATGCTTTCCAGCCTCTTGCCTTTACTCATATTCCCTCTTCTTATAATGTTCTCATTCATTAATTATTTCTCTATACTAAAATCCTACCTGTCCTTCAAGATCAAGTGAAACTTAGTGCCTGAGCCTTTGGCATATCCCTCATTGGGCATATATCTCTCCTCTGACATTATATAGTAATCTATGATTCCTTTATGTAGCTTTCACACTCCATTTTGTATTATACTTATTTCTATGGCTGCTATCGTCCTTCCCACCAATCTCTCCTCATACACCATGCTAGATTGTTAGCCTCTATAAGGGCAAGGGACCTTATTTATATTCAGTAACAAATATGATAATGATATCTAATATTTATGTAATCAGGATTTGGTGTATATTCAGACCACCAAAATGGAGGCACCCATATGAGAAACATTAAGCCTCTGTTTCTGGGACATAGGAGACCTATGTAACTAGTGGGGAAGTTAGTCAGACATGTGGCCAATACTTTAGTAATACATGATCTTAATTAATAATAAATACTTACTTTCTAAGCTGGTACAATAACCTTTAATTTACAAGTAGTAATATATTAGAAAAACCCCAGAAGTTCAGGGAGGAGCCAAGATGGTGGAGGAAAGACATTAAATACACAGAGCTCCTGACACAATTATCCCCAAAACAGCATTAAAACAACCCCTGGAGCAGCAAACACCACAAAAATATGGGCTGACATTATTTTCCAGCCAAAGACCATTTAGAGGGGGTGGTGCTGGGCTGCAAGAAGAGTCCAACCCCACAATTGCTAACACAGGCCCTAGGCATGCTGCACCAGAGGAACTGACTCCCAAGCCTCCAAATCAGCTGCAGCACCAGTATATTCTGGAACTAAGCTTTCAGTTGGGTGAGAAAGCTGGAAAATATAGGGGTATCTGCGGGACCTAAGAAGGAATTTGGCTATCCCACCCCAGCAGGGAACCAGGAAGAAATCTTGAGTGGTGGGAGGCCCAGGTTGGGGAGGGAGCAGGCTTGTCAGAGCTATGAACCACAGAACACAAAGTTTTGCTGGCTGCTTAATTAGCAAGTTGGCTTGAGGTTATCTTCAAACTAGAGAACAGGCCAGGTGAGAGAAAAACCTGCCCTTCCTCAAACAGAAACACCTGGGACCCTCTGAAGCTTGGACAGTATAGCTTGAAATAGGGTCCCACTGTAAGAGGGAGTTAAAAGTCAAGTAAAAGATGGCAAGAGGAGCAAGCAAAATTTGATAAGTATAGAAGTTTTCTTTAGCAACAAGGAAGATCGAGGTACACCCTCAGAAGAGGATAGCAACCTCAAGACCTCTACATTCAAAACTGCCAAGAAAATTATGAATTGGTCTCAGGCCATGGACTCACTCAAAAGAGATTTCAAAGAGAAAGTAGGAGAGAGAGAAGGAAGATTTAGAGAGGTGGAGGAGGGGGCAGCTAGATGGCACAGTGGTAAAGCACCAGCCCTGGATTCAGGAGTACCTGAGTTCAAATCCGGCCTCAGACACTTGACACTTGCTAGCTGTATGACCCTGGGCAAGTCACTTAACCCTCATTGTCCTGCCACAAAAAAAGAGACCATAGAGAGGTGGAGGAAAGACTGGAAAGAGGAATGAGAGTGATGCAGGAGAGTCATGAGAAAAAAGTCAACAGTTTAAAAAGCCAAATGGGAAAGGAGATACACAAGCTCTCTGAAGAATATAATTGCCAAAGAATTAGGATTGAATAAACAGAAGCTAGGGACTTTATGAGAAACCAAGACATACTAAAGCAAATCCAAATGAATGAAAAAATAGAGGGCAATATGAAATATCTCCTTGGAAAAACAGCTGACCTGGAAAATAGATCCAGGAGAGATAATTTGAAAATCATTTGGGCTTCCTGAAAACGCATGACCAAAATAAGAGTTCAGATATCATCTTCCAATAAATTGTCAGGGAAAAATTGCCCTGATAATCTAGAAACAGAAGGGGAAATAAAAATTGAAAGAATCCACAGATCACCTCATGAGAGAGATCCCAAAAGGAAAACCTCTAGGAATATTATAGCCAAATTGCAAAACTCCAAGGTCAAGGAGAAAATAATGTAAGCAGCTAGAAAAAAAGAATTAAATACTGTGAAGCTACAATAAGGATAAAACAAGATCTAGCAGCATCTACATTAAAGAACAAGAGGACATGGAATATGATATTCCAGAGGGCAAAGTAACTGGGACTATGGCCAAAAATAACCTACCCAGCAAAACTGAGTATAATCTTTCAGGAGAAAACATGGGACTTCAATGAAAAAGAGGACTTTCAGGCATTTGTGATGAAAAGACCTGAACTGAATAGAAAATTTGACTTTCAAATAATAGACCATAGAGAAGCATAAAAAGATAAACAGGAAAAAGAAATCATGAGGGATATTAAAAGATTAAACTGTTTACATTCCTACATGGGAAGATAATACTTCTAACTCATAAGATCTTTCTCAGTATTAGGGCAGTTAAAAGGAATAGACAGACAGAGGGCACAGGTGTGAATTTATTATGAAGGGATGATATCTGTAAAGCATTTATTTTTTGTTTATTCTTGTTTTTTGTAGGGCAGCCAGGGTGAGATAGCTTATGTCTGGGGCCAGATTTGGGCTCAGGGTCTCCTGGGTCCAGGGCTGGTGTTTTGTCCACTGTGCCACCTAACTATACCATGATGACATCTTTTAAATAAAGTTAAGGAGTAAGAGGAATGCACTGGAAGAAAGGGAAAGGGAGAGGTAGACTGGGCAAGAATATCTCACATTAAAGAAACAAGAAAAAGCTTATGGAGGGGAGGGGAAGAGGAGGAAGGAATGGGAGAGTGATTGAACCTTACTATCATCAGAATTGGTTCAAAGAGGGAATAACATACATACTCAAGTGGGTATAGTAATATAATTTGCCTTGAGGGAAAGTGGGAATGGAAGGAGATAAGGGGGGTGGTAGAAGGGAAGGAAGGAAGGGCAGATTGGGGGAGGGAGCAGTAAAAAGCAAAACACTTTCAAGGAAGGTGAAGATATTCTGCATAACTGGACATGTATTACATATTAAATTGCTTCTTTTCATAGGGAGGGTTGAGGAGGGAGGGAGGGAAGAAGAAAGTTTAGAACACAGAATTAGCTCAGGGACCTTAATCTTATCAGAGTTGGCTCAAAGAGGGATAACATACACACCCAATTGGGAGGAGTAATCTATCTAACCCTGCAGAAAAGTAGAAGGGGAAGAGCATAAGGAATGAAGGGTGAAAGAAGGGAGGGCAGAGAGGGGAAGAGGGCAGTCAGAAGCAAATCACTTTTGAGGAAAAAAAGGGTAAAAAGTTTGAAGCTTAAAAAAATCTAACTCTGATGTCTAAAAATCTAAAGAGTGGTCGCCTTAAATTAGAAACGTATAGCACCAATCTTTGGGCATTAAGTATTAATTAAAGTATATTAGGGCTTAGTAAAGAGAACACATGGAGGGGGCAGCTAGGTGACACAGTGGATAGAGCACCGGCCCTGGATTCAGCAGGACCTGAGTTCAAATACGGCCTCAGACACTTGACACTTACTAGCTGTGTGACCCTGGGCAAGTTACTAAACCCCAATTGCCTCACCAAAAAAAATATTAGCGAACACGTGGAGAAAGAAAAGAGCCTAGCTGACTGTACCTCCTGCTCCTATCGCTACCTCCAGCCGAAAGGAGTGATCCCCCTGTTTTTTCGAGCACAACCCCCCTGCAGGCCTGCCCAGGTTCAGTCCCTACACACACAGCTCCAAGTTAATTGGCTAGAAGTGATTGACATAACTTACAGGTATTTCTATGAAGAGATGTAACTGTTGAGATGCTAATCACATGATTTTTCCTCAGGGTGGAGCTCTGATTCTTACACTCTTACGCACACCCCTGTGCTTCATGTGAAGAAACATCTGTTCCTTACATGAAGCAATAACATTACAGATACTTATGACTAACAAAGTAAAGGGAAAGAAAAGAGAGAAAAAGAAATTGAGCAATGAATTAACAAAGGCTAAAGGGGGCACTCCCCTTTTAGCAGGTGGACATTACATACAGAGAAAAACTGAAGGGGGCACTACCCTTTAGTAAGTGGACGTTATAAACAGTGTATACGAGGGAGAAAAGGAAAACAGGAAAATGTCCATTTAAATCTTTGGAAGTCTTATGGGAGAATTAAGTTTAGCTTCTAGACTAATCTCTCTCTCCTTCTTAGGGACCTAAGGTGGCATAGGAGGGAATTATTCCCCTGAGATATTAGGGGACACATTTGTACATTTTTTCTCTATATATCTTTGAAGTGAATATTACTTTGTTAAAGCTAATCTGACTGTTAAGTGTATTTGGGTTTCTTGGACTTTCCAAATTGGTGGAACACAATTGGTAGGAGCTTTAGCCAATGGCAAAGAAGAGAAATCTCAAATCCCCTAAAGATCCTAGAGAACTCTACAGGGAGAAATAAAATGTAACAAACTTGGCCTTCAGACCACAGGGAAAGAGCAAATCATTGTTACATTTACATAGTGCCTTAAGGTTTACAAAGCACTTTACATTCTCCTTCTGTCTCACAGTGTTTTGTTTGTAGAATTTAATAGAGGAAATTAACCTTATACACCTTGCAGTGATTTTAGTGATGAAAATGTCCAAAATTCTCTTTAGAGGCAGGGACAGTGGTACTTTCCAATCAGGCTCAGCATTCCCCTTCAGTCTTATAATTAACTTATGTGAGCCCAAAGCTGCTCACATCAAGAAGGGAGTGTAAAATAGAACAGAGAAAAATAATGTCTGCTCAAAGATCAGAGTTCATATTCAATATAGTCTGATCATTAATGATGATTTGGCTAATTTACTCTCCTCCTAGACTCTGGCCCTTAAGAACCTAAGTCTAATGATAACTGCCTATGGGCTAAGTTCCTTATATACCTATGCCCATTCTAGGTCTGATATCAGTAGTTGATTTCTGGTTCTTATATTTCCTGGTTGCAATTCTGTCCTGTTGAAACCCAAATCCCACTATAATAGTAAAGACTTCAAAAATTGCTGACAAGAGAATGAGATGAATAAATTCTTAGGTCTGTGGTAAAACTAAGGAATTTATACCTTAGTGTGTATTATTTGTTAACCAATATAGCAAGAATGAAATAAAATGAAAATGAAATGAAATAAAAAGATTGAAGTTCTGTTTATAATGCTCACAGTCACTAAAGTTGAAAGATACTAAACCAGAGAATGAGGATCTAATGTTTAAACATTTAATGATACACAGGTGAAGGGCACATGTAAGAATTCATTTTCCATAAATGATGTCCAGGGATCGATTTGATGAGCTAATATACTTGAACCAATTCAACAAACATGCAAGTGCCTTTTCTGCTAAAGGTATTGGACCTACAAAGGGGAAGCTAGCTGATGAAGTGGATAAAGTGCTGAGCCTAGAATCAGGAATACCTGAGTTCAAATCTGGCCTCAAACACATTAGCTGTGTGACCCTGGGCAAGCCACTTAACTCTGCCTCAGTTTCTCCATCTAAAAATGAGCTGGAGAAGGAAATGGCAAATTACTCTTGTATTTCTGCCAAGAAAACCACAAATGGGGTCACAAAGAGTAAGACGCAACTGAAAAATGATTAATTGGGCCTACAAACAAACAAAAACCCACACAAATACAAAAACCTTGCTATCCTTGTCTTAGATATATTTATACTTTACACTGGAAATCCAGTGTATGGGCGGAGGATGGGGAATTGATATAAATACAAGATAATGTGATAAGGAAGAGAGAATGAACAAGTAGAAGAAGAACCAAAGCTTTGATTACATATTTGTAGTGATAAACTGAGATTTCCTACTGGTACAGGGAACTTCATCACCAATGCCTGCCTTGTAATGAAACTGTTGACAGAAACTTATCTATAACCATGATGATATAGTTGCTATAATTTATAAGCTGATTACCTTTGAGTCAACAATCTCCCTTTCATATTTAATGCTTTATTCTGTTTGATACATAAAGATTTTTTCTTTTCCTAAAATAAACTGTACTTCTACATGCTAATGGCATCTTACTGCCCACCCAGATCATCTTTGGTTAACTCTATTAAATATTAATTTGTGTTGCATTCCACTGGGAATTATTAGTGATTGACCACAGGTATAGCTCATAAAATATTAATTCTATAACTTTAAATTATTGATTAATGTTGCAATTTCATAGATGCCATATAGGGACCAAAGTTGTTTTCAATTCTCATTTTCCTATCATCCTGGATTAAATGGATATACACTGTTCTTCCTCCACTTTCTTCTCTTTGGTATACTTATGGAGATATGGCAGGATGAGTCAAATGACTTTCTTCCTTTTTTGTTTGTTCTCTCCATACCTTTGAAATACCAAAGTCTCTTTGGAAAATGGACAGATTGATCAACTTCATTTCAAATCCTGTGACAGTGTTTGCTACTTATGATGGAAACATGATGCTCATACAAAGAATCTGGTATAAGCTTGACCCCTCTTGGCCCTCATCCTGCAAATTTTCATAAGTGAAATACCAATAGGCCTTTTTGTGAGGTAGTAACCACCTAGAAGACAGTCTATCAACATGGGCCTCAAGAAAACCATCATGGCAAGATTCTTGTATATTATCATAACTTGGAAATACTGTTTTAAGATTTTGTTAAAAATGATAATTTATGATGCATTTGCTTTAAATCAGAATTTGAATGTCGATCTTCATTTCTGTCTCCTGATTTCTAGTGTTAGAAATAAATGCACTATTTGGAAGTTACTAAATAAAGATGTGAATTCTTTTTTTTTTTTAAACACATCCTAAGCAGCTTCTAGATAATGTATAAATTTCAGAGAAGAAAGCAGCTTCAATGAATTTTCTAGCTCTGTAGTTTATCTGTGTTGAGTGTCTCCTCTACCCTTTGTTCACCTCCTCCATCCCTCATACTAACAAAGAGGGTAGAGCATGAGAACATGCCTGTGTTCAGGACTTATTGCTCCTTGGCTTCTGACCTAGTGAAGGTCACATATAGATAGCAAAAAATCATGGTTAATATCTAAAAGCACATTATGAGTCAAACTCGAGGATTATATATCTGAGTCAGAAGAGACCTTTGTGCCCATTTAATCCAATCTGTACTGGAATAAAAACATCTGCTCTACAATATGCCTGATAAATGGTCATCTAACCTTTGCTTGAAGACCTCCAATGAAGGAGGAGCTAATAGCTTCTGAGGAAGCCTATTGCACTTTGGGATAATTCTGATTGCTAGGGAAGATTTATTCTTATTTTCCCAGATATCACACCTAAATTTTCCTCTTTGCTAATTTTTTTATTTTCTTTGGAATTTATGGAATAAAACAAGCATTTTCATAACAATATAATAAAAAAGATAATTATACATGAAACTGCAAACCTACTATGCACAACTTGGTATTTCTTTCAATTATACAACAAAATTATTACATAAGTTTCTTTTTCTTTTTTCTCTTCCCCCCCATCCATTCTAGATATGCCTCTTCACCGCTTCTATCCATAGCTTTTCTGTGGTCAAACATAATATTTAATCTCTCTTTCATATGGCATCCCTTCATTATACTTGAAGACAGATATGAGATGTCTCCTCACAAAAGGCATATTGTTCCTCCTTCTTAAAAATAATGCTATAAAGTTTGCAAAGCACTTTGCACCAGTTATTAACTCTTGCAACAAGTGTTATTTTATTTATTTATTTTTTTGTGGGGCTATGGGGGTTAAGCGACTTGCCCAGGGTCACATGGCTAGTAAGTGTCAAGTGTCTGAGGCCAGATTTGAACTCAGGTACTCCTGAATCCAGGGTCGGTGCTTTATCCACTGTGCTACCAACTGCCCCCCGCAACAAGTGTTATTAAACCTCATGACTAATCTGTGAGGCAGGTGCTGCTAGTCCCATTTTACAGGTGAGGAATGAGGCAACTAGGTACTCAATGGATACAGCACTGGCCCCTGAGTCAGGAACACCTGAGTTCAAATCCAGACTCAGAAACTTCCTACCTATATGAGCTGGGCAAGTCAACCTCTGATTGCCTGACAAAATGGATCAACTAGATTCACTGGGGAAGGAAATGGCAAGCCATTCCAGTATCTTTGCCAAGAAAACACCAAATAGGGTCACAAAGGGTCGAAGTGACTGAGCAAGCAACAACAAAAACACAGATGAGAAAAGTGAGGTAAAGAGAGGGTAATTGCTCAAAGTCACACACCTATGGAGTCGCTGAAGCAGAATTTGAAATCGGGTCTTCCTGATTCCAAATACTGTGCTCTCTCTACTGCGTTACCCAGCTAGCCCTTCATACCTTTCCATGCTAAACAGCCCAGTTCTTTCAACTTATCTTTACATGGTGTGAACTGGAGGTCTTTCACTAAAGCAGTTGCTCCTATCTGGACACTTTCCACTTTAGTAATATCCTTCCTGAAATGTGTTACCTAGAACTATATTCTAGATGTGGTTTGAAGAGGAAAAAGTATTATAGGATGATTGCCTCCTTATTCCTGAATGCTTTATCTCTCAATGCAGGTGAAGACTGAATAATAACTTTCCTTAGCTACAATATCAAAATGATTTAATTCAAAAGCCATTAAAGGTAGGCTCATATTCTCTGGTGTAGGCTCTTATTGTCCTTTCTTCACTTCCATCATATGAATTATCATAAAATACTGACATTTTCAAAGAAGAATTTATTGAATACAATGGTAGTGAGGTCCATGTAGGGAGAAAGTGAAGTTTCTATGTCCTTTCTCTACTCATGAAGTCCTCATATAGTATAAAGCCCTATGAAAATATTATCTATTATCAAGGGCATGAGGAACATTATCTCTGCTTGGGTGGGCACTCAGTGGGGCTTCCAGGGCCTTCTCTTCTCCAAAGCTGAGTTCTTCATTCCTAGGGCTAGCTCCCTTTATATCCTTAGATTGCTTTTTCCCCCCTTTGCTGCCACAGTTGAGGTCTCATTCCATGAAACTCCTTGAATGCTACCTCTCTGTCTCTGTCCATTTGGGGACATCTCTGCTACCTACTACCTTATAACCAGTTAGTCAGTAAATCAACATTTATTAAGTACCTGCTATGTGGCAAGAACTGTATGGGTGAGTAACACTACTGCACAAAACAAGTGATTGATGGTGACGGTAGCATTGGGAGAATTCTACCCTAATCTCATGCCCGCTTCCCCCCACCCCCACCCCCATGCTAACCTTTGGTATAATTTCATGTCTGATCCCAGTGTCACCTGACTCCAAAGCTGACCAACTTAGTCTTCATTTCAGGTATGTGATCAATTCAATCAGAAAACAGTGTGTAATGATTGGAATGACGCCACCTGCTGGAGACTTACTGTAGAAGAGTTCCGCCCATGAAGCAAAGGTCTTTGAGGGTAAGACCAGGAATCTTTTCTTTGGCGTCAGGAAGTGACGCGGGCTAGTGGGAGGAGGAAGGAAGAGACTGGCGCTCAGTCTCACGCTCTTTCCTTTGGACTCTGGTGGAGAGCGGAGCTAGAAATGTGCTCTCCCTTTAATAGATAGGAATCTAGGCCTTTCTCTCTTTCTTTACCAAATTCTTATTCTCCTTAATAAATGCTTAAAAGTCTAACTCTTGCTAAAGCTTATAATTTATTGGCGACCACTCATTGGATATTTTAGACAGACTAGCTAGAATTTTAGCCCTTAACAAGTGTTCACACTTTTAAAAAGTATAGCAGTGTGTTAACACATTAACACATCAGTATATGTGAATAGTGGTAGAAATCAAGAGGAAAGAAACCAAATCCTCCATATATATATACATATATATGTATACATACACATATGTGTGTATATGTTTATATGTATATGTATATATGTATGTATATACTTATTTATGTTTATGTTGTCTCCCATGATAGAATGTAAGACCCTGGAGGGAAGGAACTGTCCCATGCTTGTCTTTGTCCAGCACCTAGCTTAGTGACCAGCATATAGTAGGCACTTAATAAATGCTTTTTGATTGAATTCAGATTCGCAGACCTATATATTTGGCCCTAATCTCTTTCCTGATTTCCAGTTCTGCTTTGCCAACTGCCCAGTAGATATCTCCAAGTGAATTCCCTGTCAGTATTTCAAACTCAATGTATTTAAAATGAAATATATCATCTTCTGTTTTGGACCAAACCAAATTCCTTAGTAAGGATATTAACATTTTCCCTTTTACTCATATTTATAATCTTGGAACCATCCTTGTCTTTTCTTTCTACTTTCTGTCCTATTCCACTATTCTTAGATAGCTGCAATATCCTATGGATTCTACTTACATAACCTTTCTTGCATAAAATCATTCTTTCTACTTACATAGCCACAATCGTAGTAATAACCTTTATCACCTTTCCCAAGTCTATTATAATAGCCTACTAATGAGTCTTTCTGCCTAAAGTAGATCCATCCTCCTATTCATCGTCACAGTCTTAAAATAATTTTCCTAAGGCAGAGGTTTGATTACATCACTCCCCTAGTCAAAAGCCTTCAGCATTTCCCAGATTGCTTTTAGGATAAATGACAATCTTCAGTCTGGCTTTTAAGGCTTTCAACAAGCAGGCTCCATTCTCTCTTTTTGCCTTTATTTTGTCCTATTTTTTGCTCATTCTACCTTCTAGTCCAATTGTACTATTGGGTATTCCCCATACTCGACATTCAATTTCTTACCTCTGTTTGTTTGTACATGTTTCATTCACTCCCTTCTCATCTATGCTGTTCAAAATCTTTATTATTAAAAAGTGGAGCTCAAAAGATACCTGCTCAGTGAGTCTTGGCCAGATCCCTAGGGCTATTAGTTCTTTCTTCCTTCTCAAATTAACTTGCATTTGTTTATTTATTTACGTGCTATATATCCTTCCCCATTGAATGTAAGTTCCTTGAGGTAAAGTCTGTTTATTTTTGTCTTTTTATCCTCAGCAACTAGTGCATGGCCAGGGACATAGTAGGCACTTAATAAGTATTTATTCAATTGAATTATTTAAAAGACCTGGGAACAAAGTGGACAAAATTGACTAAGGGGCAGCTTAAAATGTGGCATATATATATATATATATATATATATATATATATATATTGCTGCTAACTATAAGAAATGATGACTATGAAAAACCCAGACAAACATGGTGAGTATGTATGTGAATTGATACAATATGAAATAAGTATTACCAGGCAAAATATACAGAATAACTATAACAATGGAAATGGAAAAAGTAAAAACAGGTTAAAAAAATTACCAAATTATATTGGACAAGCTTGATCCACCCAAAAGTGTTGAGAACAATTGAAAGTTGAGAAGAGTTGAGAGGTATTTCTTTTTCCTTTCTTTGCAAAAGTGGGAGACTACTTGTGTAGAAGATTCCAAATGCTGTCAGACTTAATTGTAGGGTGATTAGCTTTGCTGAACTGCTTTTTATGCTCTTTATTTTTTATTCTTTATTATAAGGGATGGATCTCTGAGTAGAGGTGGATGATGGATATATTTATTAATAAAAGGGATGTAAAAAGAAAACAAATAAATTTAAATATAAAAATTTCATCTATCTAAAATAAATTCTTTAATTAATAAAACTTTCTTTAATATTTTATTTTTTGTGTTTGCTTGTGCTACTCACTAAATGTTATGCACCTGATGTGGACTGGAATTTGGAGTCAAATTGATTGTGAGTCATCCCAAAAGAATTACAAGACTCAGTGACTCATTTTCCCAAGTTTTATTGCAATACTGTGAGTGACCACCGGGAGAGAACCAGAATAGTGGAAAAGTATCTCTGGAATAGTGAAAGGAAAGAAAGTTACATTTATAGTATGGATAAATTGATTATCAGTCTCATTATAATAATCTCCACCTTAGGGAGGTACAGGGGAGGGCCTGTCCTACTCATTATAATAATCTCCACCTTTGGGAGGTACAGGGATGGGTTTATCCTAATTTGGAGTTCCTGGGGTCCTAAACCAACCCCTAAGGCAGGTACCTTTTCCAGTGGAGGTGTGTTTTTAGGATTTACATGTCATAAGGTGAATCTGGGGGCAAATTTGGCCTTTTCTGCACATGTCTCTTTCTGATTCCCATGGTTAGTTTTAAAACATCTTCATTTATTATTAGAATTTCTATAGCCTGTCATTTTATTTAATGTCTTCATGGCCTAGCTCCCTCTGTTTCTGTTATAGGTACGGATTACTATAGGTAAAAGAACCTAGCATTCTGACTTGTAAGTTGTCCATCAACTGGGGTCTGAAACCCTTTTAGGGCTCATATCTGAATTAGACCTTGGTTCTTAGGTTTTTTCTATTAACACCCTTTTTGCCTCCTACATCATCCCCCCTTTTCATATACCCCAGGAAAAAAAAAAATGTGATCATCTCTTCTGTTAATGCTTCCTGCTGAGTGGGGGTGAAGTAGGGGCCCACAGGGGTTTTATGAATTGAGGGAGATCTAAGAACTAGTGTTACAAATGCAAGAACCACAACACAAAACAAATGATTTACAAACAGACCAAGGTGCAACAGGGACCCTAATACAGAATAAATCTAAGAGTTTCCATGAAAAAAAAACAAACAGGATGAAATAAACAGTTGTGACAGTTTCAGCCATCCAGGTAATCTCTGTATGGCAGCTCATCCTTCAGGAGGTGTTCTGAACCATATAGACTCTGTGTCAGTCTAGGACCACATTTGCCAGAGAGTTCAAGCATTCTTCCAATTCTTCTAACCCTAATACAGTAGAATCAGAAATGTATTCTCCTACATCCAGCATAGCACCCCAGAAGTTTTCTGGGGTACATCAAAGAACCTTTTCCTTGAGAAACTAAACCAAAGGACAGACAAACCTAAAGAGATAAGTGGCATAGGTTTGGGACTTAGCTAGCTCCAGGAACACCACCCTTCATTCCAGTCTCCCCACCCTTGGGACATAAGATTAGGTGTGGCTACAGGGTTTGTGGCAGGAGGAGGAGAGAGATGGCTTGAGAGATCTGCAGCCACCCTCACCCAACTCACCCAGCTACCACCAGTGGGGAATAGTCCTCCCCAAATAAGGGAACTTTCAACAGTCAGATGATCATCCCCATCAGTCCTCTATAAAAGTACCTGCCTGTGTCCTACTCAAGGAGATAGGTATCTCAGAGCCACACCTCTGTGCTATGCCTTCTCCCCATGAGAAGTACAAGTATTTCTCTCTTGGTTTCCTTTCCCTAGCCCCTAAATAAACTATGATCTCATTCTATTGGTTTTGTGCTCAAGAGGGTGTAATTCTTTAAAGAGGAATTCCTAAGAACCCCTATCCCTTTCCCAAACCCCCACCCAATTTTCCCCCATAACATACCTATGTGATCTTGGCCAAGGTCTCTTATTTTCTTTGTATCTTAGTTCCTCAACTGTATAGAAAAGGTCCTTGTAAACCTAAGCCCAGGGAAAAAGGCTGGTGGGTACTTTTATAGAGGACAGATTTGGGGGAGGGGTGACCATTTGACTGTGGAAAATTCCTTTAGTGAGGGAGGACCATCCCCCACTGGTGGTGGCTAGAGAAATTGGGTGAGGGGTGGCTATGGATCTCTCAAGCCACCTTTCTCTTCAGGACACAAAGGCCACAGCCCCACCTAAAGTTATCTCCCCCAGGGGTAAGGGAGATCAGAATGAAGGGTGAAGGTCCCAAGCTAGCTCAGTCCGAACTGGTTCAGTGTATCTCTCTAGGCTTATCTGTCCTCTGGTTTAGTTTCTCAAGGAGAAGATTCCTTGATGTACCCCAGAGAACTTCTGGGGTGCTCTGGGCCCTCAACAAAAGGAAATTGTAAAATTTGGTAATGAGGTGCTAACTTGTAAAAATTTCACCAGATAATTCCTTTATGAAGTTTGTGCAAGCCTCCTGAGTGAATCTAAAGACAGAATTGTCACTGAACAGGGATTAGATAAGCCCCTCTGTGATTCTTAAAGGATATAGTCCAGTTGGAACAGCTGAGGCCAAGAGCTATCAGTGTCTTTGGGATGGAGGGGGAGGGGAGAAGAGGAATTTCTCTCTCTCACTTACAATAGGTTATGGTGTCTAATAGTGCAGGTTCTTGCTTAGTGGGAAACATCTCACCCAGCAGTTGGAGGGTCTATCTATAGGAAAAACAACCAAAAGCAGTGTCATGGATTCCCATGGAGGAGAGGGTGTTTAGGAGTAAAATTGAGCTACAGTATAAAATGAGGTAAAGAGGTCAAGAAATCTGGGGACTAGGAAAAGATGACCAGATGTGGCAACTATGAGATTACTGTGAGGATCAAATGAGTTAACAAAGCTTTGCAAATGTTAATTCTCTATATAAATGCTAATTGTTGTTATTATTATTACTGAAAGCTGGGGGAGGGTGGGGATAGGGTGGAGATACAACCAGAAGCTGTCACTCAGAGTTTATTGCAAAACACAAGCAGATACAAATCAGTGACTGGATAAAAGTCAGCAAGAGTCTTTGCTCCCTGCCTCTTTGTCCCTAAGAAATGGTTTTAAGAATCTTTCTCTTCTCTCTACATTCTAAGTCTAGGGGAGTATATTGGGAAATGCCCAGCACTGAAGAGTGGGTAAGAGTTGGGGGAAGGTAGCTATGTCTACCTCAGTGAAGAGTGACAGAGTAATTTGCTTATTTACACTGTAATTTCATGTATATTAAAATTGCAAGGACTTAGATATTGCCTGTCTGAATTATAGGTTTCAGAGGATGGAGAATCTAAATAACAGAATTGTTCTGAGAAATATAAGCAGAACCAACATAATTATGGCAATTACATCTTTAAATTAGTATTATCGTGATTATCAGTCATCCTTATAGGTGTATTTGCAGGAGCAATACAATAAGGAAAGTGAGAAACCAAGAGCAAAAGGCAAAAGACTTTATAGGCTATTAAAGAGAATTGAAGTATTGAATGCCTTCTAGTGGGGGGGGGGGATATTAGAGTCCTTTGAAACTCTGAAGGTCCCATTCAGTCTTAACAAGGAGGAAACATATTATATAGAGGTCTCCTTATGTCTAAATCAGTTATGTCTGAATTAATACAACTGACTTAATTGGATATTAAACTATGTGACAACTCTGTCCCAGTATGTTTTAAAGGAGGTAATAGAAGCCAAAAGATAATAATATTTTATAAAGAATGTTGATCATAGTTCTTCTAAGTGTATTGAGTATATACAGCATTGTATAATGTATATGAAGGAATTCTATTTGAACAATGATTAGGGCATACTGAGTACTTCATTGGGACTACAATTTTTTTGGGGGGTCAGGCAGGGAATGGAAATGTAGCAGTTTCCTAAGACCATTTCTCCTTTCCCATCTCCCTGAACCTAGGTAGAGTTGGTAGAATTTGAGGATGAATTAAATAATCTTACCCAGCAGACCCATAGAAATTCTTTAGGCTATAAAAGATAATCTGTAAGCAACTTGGATTCATTATCAGCTCCATAATGAGTTAGGAATAATCAGTGAATATTCTTTCTAGTGTCTGATGATAAAGATGTGTGCTGGTAAAGGTTAAATCACTAGCTTTATGAAAAAATACATCCACGACCCACTTTAAAATTTAATCTACATTTGAAAATTTTTCTCAATCACTTTGAGCTTAGATAATTAACAAAACAATATATTAAGCCCCAATTTTCTGATTTCTGAAGTGTAAATGCTTATAGTGAAAACATAACAGTCAATTCTGGTGGGCTCTAGAACACCAGAGAAGAAATATTCAACCTGAACTTTGGTGTTGTTGACTTGTTCTGTTTTGCAGATACAAAACAGTGGAATTTAATAACATCTGATCCCTAGGAAAATTTTTGGAAGGCAAAGGTTAGCAGAGATCATAGCAAATTGGAAATATCTGAAGGATCAGAAATACTTAGTCAGGCATTGTAGTCACTAGAGTTGTGATACTTGTGCAAAAGCACCTCTCCTAAGACCCAGAATTTATAAGGGGGATTCTTCTCATGCAGACAAAGAACTATGGAGCCATGATGCGGAAGGCTAAACTTAGTGCTGCCTGGTGAGAGCTATATAGAACTGCAGGAGGAACCAGGGAAGGGAATAACACCAGATGTTAGCTGCTGAGAGGTGTGCAAAAGCTGCATGATATGCCTGGTAAAACTGGAAATGATTGGGACTCTACATGGCCCTTTGGGAGAAGGTTGCTCATTGGAGGGTGTCTTTATCTTCCAAGAGTTTTGTTGTGGATTTAATTGCAAGATTGCAGTCCTGGCAAGGAGAACTGGCACAAGCTCTCAGTGAGTAGTATAGTGATTTTTCTGTAAATAAAAAAAAAATGGTGGGGCTGGTGGTTTATAAGCCAGAGCAATGAGCAATCCCCCAAAGTGATCCTGGGTCCTTTGAGTTGTGAGAGCCTGTGAGAATTAAATATTCATGAACCCCTTTAGATAATTTTTGTGAATAATTCCCAGCTGACATTCAGTGTTTCAGGCTTATTTTCTTACCACTCTTCTTAGGACTTGGTGTCAGCATCAATTATTAAGTGCTGAAGAAGATATGTCTATACATGGACATCTAGAGGCTGTCTCTAATATACTTCATTCATCACAAATTGCTTTATATTCTCTCGAATCAAGGAAAAGGCATTTTTTGTGTGCCAAGTACTATACTAATCAATAGAAACAAAAATAGATAAGCAAGACAGACCTTTCCCTCAATGAGCTCACATTCTCATAGGGAAAAATCACAAATGGAAGAGATTTTAGTTGAAAATATGAGGGAAAGGCCACCTTGATCATTGTATAATATTGCTTTTACTGTGTACAATATTCTCCTGGTTCTGCTTACTTTACTTTGCATGAGTTCATTATAAATCTTCCCAGAATTTTTGTGAAAACATCCTGCTTATCATTTCCTATACCACAATAGATTCCAACACAATCATATACCACAATTTGTTAAGCCATTCTCCAATTGATGGGAATTCTCTCAGTTTCAATTCTTTGGCACTAGTAAAAAGAGCTACTATAAATAATTTTGTATGTATAGGTTTTTTAATCTCTTCGATTAGAGACTTAGTAGCAGTATGCTATGTCATAGGGTTAACACAGTTTATGCCCTTTGGGCTAGTTCCAAATTGTTTCTGCAGAATGCTTGGATCAGTCCATTACTCCACCAACAGTTCATAGTGTCCCATATTTCCCACATTCCCTCCAACATTTATTTTCCTTTTCTGTCGTATTAGCTAATCTGATAGGTATAAGGTGGTATCTCAGACTTTGAATTTGCATTTCTCCAATCAATAAAGATTTTAAGAGCATTTGAAAAATGAGACCGTTACTTCTTTTTATTTGGTGAGGCAACTGGGGGTTAAGTGACTTGCCCAGGGTCACACAGCTATAAGTGTCAAGTGGTCTGAGATCAGATTTGAACTCAGATCCTCCTGAATCTAGGCCGGGGCTCTATCCACTGTTTCTACCTAGCTGCCCAAGACCATTAACTCTTCTGAAAACTTCCTGATATCATTTGACCATTTTTAAAATTGGGAATGACTCAAATCTTATAAATTTGGACTCAGTTCTCTATATACTTGAGAAATGATTCCTTTATCAAAGAAAAATACTATAAACATTGCCACCCCTCTAAATTTCCAGCTTCCCTGCTAATGTTGGGTAAAATGATTTTGTTTGTGCAAAAATTTTTCCATTTGATATAATAAAATTACCATTTTGCATCTTGTAATGCTTTCATTATCTTGTTTGGTTATCATTCTTCTCTTATTTACAAATCTGACATGTAAAATTTTTTCATGCTCCCCTAATTGGCTTAGAACATCCACCCTTTATGTTTAAATCAAATGCCCATTTTGACTTTATCTCAGTATACACTGGTGATATTAGTCTGTACCTAGTGCCTGCCAAACTGCTTTGCAGTTTCCCCAGCAATTTTTTATCAGTGACTTCTTATACCCCAAACTTGGATCTTTGAATTTTTTCAAACACTAGATTACTAGATCATTTACTTCTGTGTATATATGTCCTTAACTATTTCACTGAATAATCACTTTATTTTTCAGTCATTACCAGATTATTTTGATGATTATTGTTTTGGAATACAGTTTGAAATATGGTCCTACTAGCCCATTTTTCTTCATTTTTTTCTTATTAATTCTCTTGATATTCTTGATCTTTTGTTCTTCCCCATGAATTCTGCTACTATTTTTTCTAGCTCCATAAATACTTTTTGGTAATTTGATTGGTATGGTATGGAATAAGTAAATTGATTTAGGTAGAATTGTCATTTTTATTAAGTTGGCTCAGTTTAACTATGAGCAGTTAATATTTCTCCAGTTGTTTAGATCTGCCTTTATTTATGTGAAAAGTGTTTTGTAATTATTATTATATAGGTTTCTGAGTTTGTCTGGTCAGGTAGAATAGCAAGTATTTTATACTGTCCACAGTTATTTTAAATGGAATTTTTCTTTTATTTCTTCCTGCTGAACTTTATTTTATACACACACACACACACACACACACACACACACACACATACACACACACACACATATATATATATATACTTTTATATATATACACACATACATTTACATACACACACACACACATATATATAAATGCTTATGATTTATGTGAGTTTATGATGTCTTTGCAACTTTGCTGAAGTTATTTCAACTACATTTTTAGTTAATTTTCGAGGATTCTCTGAGTACACCATCATATCATTTGCAAAGAGTGATGTTTTTGTCTCCTCATTTTGCTTGTTGTTAAGTCATGTCCCACTCTTTGTGACTACCCCATGTGGGGTTTTCTTAAGAAAAAAAGAAAGAAAGAAAAAAAAAGAAAAAAATACTGCAGTGGTTTACTCTTTCATTCTCTAGGGGATTAAGGCAAACAGAGGTTAAGCAACTTCCCCAGGGTCACAAAGCTAGAGATTGTGTGAGGCCAAATTGGAAATCAGGACTTCCTGATTCTAGGTCCAATGCTGTATTCCACTGAGCAGGCTGCCTTCTCTTTCTTCACTGCCTATTTGAATCTCTGTAATTTTCTATCTTATCTTATTGCTATAGCTAAAATTTTTTGTATCCATATCCATTAGGAAAATTGGTCCATAGTTTTCTTTCTCTGTTTTTGTTCTTCCTGGTTAAAGGTATCAGCACTATATTGTGTTTGTAAAAGGGATTTGATAGGAATCCTTTTTTTGCCTATTTTCAAAGTACTTTATATTGTATTATAGTTAAGTGTTCTTTAAGTGTTTGGTAGAATTCACTTGTGAATCCATCTGTCCTGGGGATTGTTTTCTTAGGGAGCTCATTTATGACTTATTTAATTTCTTTTTCTAAGATAGGGTTATTTAAATATTCTATTTCCTCTTCTGTTAATCTAGGCAATTTGTATTTTTGTAAATATCAATTTCACATAGATTGTTAGATTTATTTATATGTAATTGGCAAAATAGTTCCTAATAATTGCTTTAATTTCATCTTCAGTGGTGGTGAGTTGCCCTTTATTTTTGGTACTGATAATTTGGGGTTTTTTCATTCTTAAAAAAAAAATACCTAAGTAAACCAATGGTTCATCTATTTTATTTATTTTCCCTTAAAACCAGCTCTTAGGGGGCACCTAGATGGCACAGTGGATAAAGCACTGGCCCTGGATTCAGGAGGACCTGAGTTCAAATCTGGCTTCAGACACTTGACACTTACTAGCTGTGTGACTCTGGGCAAGTCACCTTAACCCTAATTGCCCATGAAAAAAAAATAAAATTAAAAAGAACAACAACAACAAGAAAAACAGCTCTTAGTTCTACTTATTACTTCAATGGTTTCCTTACTTTCACTTTTGTTAATGTCAGTTTTAATTTTTAAGATTTCTAATTTGGTGTTTAATTGGGGATTTGTAATTTGTTCTTTTTAAAGGGTTTATTTATTTATTTTTTTAAGTTGGATGCCCAATTCATTGATCTGCTCTTTGTTTTCTTGATGTGAACATTTAGAGATATAACTTTTCCACTAAGTACTTCTTTGGCTGCATCCTATAAATTTTAATAGGTTGTATTGTTATCATTCTCTACAATGAAATTCTTTATAATTTCTATAATTTGTTCTTTTACCTACTCATTCTTTATGATTAGTTTCCAATTAATTTTTAATCTATTTTCTATAGTCCCTTATTGAATTTAATTTTTATTGTATTAAGGTCTAAAATATATGTATTTCATGTTTCTGCTTTTCTGTATTTGCTTGTGAAGTTTTTTAATGCCCCAATACATGCCCAATTTTTGTGGAAATTCCATGTACAGCTGAAAAAAAGGTGTATTACTTTCTATTCCCATTGAATTTTCTCCAGAAATTTATCATATTTAATATTTCTGAAATTCTATTCATCTCCTTAATTTTTCTTTTTTATTTCATGATTAGATTTATCTAGTTCTCAGAGGGAAAAGTTAATGCACCCAACTAGCATAGTTTTATTGTATTTTTCTCTCTGTAACTCCTGTAACTTTTCCTTTAAGAATTTGAATTCTAATCCATTTAGGGCATATATGTTTAGTTTTTATTACTTCATTGTCTATGGTAGCTTTTAGCAAACTATAGTTTTCTGCTTATCTCTCTTTTGATTAGGACAATTTTGGCTTTTGATTTGTTTGAGATCATGATTGCTACTCCTGCTTTTTTAAAACTCAGTTGAAGTATAATAGATTTTGCTCCAGTTCCTTATTTTTACTCTGTGTGTGTCTGTTTCCTGTGTCTCTTGTAGACATGATATTGTATTCTGGTTTTTAAACCCTTCTGCTCCCCATTTTGATTTTATGGTTGAGTTCATCTCATTCACATTCACAATTATGATTATTAACAATGTATTTCCCTCCATCCTATTTTTCCCTGTTTATCATTCTCTCTTTTTTTAAGCCTGTCCTCCCTCAAAAGTTTGTTTTGTTTCTGATCACCTACCTCATTTAATGTGTCCTCCCTTTATTTTTTCCTTTCCTCCTCATCTTGTACTCATCCTCATCTTCATCCTCCTCCTTCTTCTCCCTGTAGGTGATAGATTTCCATACCCAACTGATTACATATGTTATTTCCTTTTTGAACCAATTCTGATGAGAATAAGATTCAAGCACTGCTTGCTACTATGTCATCCCTCCCTCTCTTGTAAAAGTTGCCTTTTGTTCCTTTCCTATAAGATAATTTTCCCCATTCTTCTTCTCTTCTTCCATCTCCAAGGAGCCATCTCACTTTAACATTCCTTATTTTTTAAAAATCATCCCATCACAGTCATCTAATACTTATCCCCTCTGTCTTTGTGTACTCTTTTTACTGCCCTAATAATCATAAACTTCTTAGGAGTTACAATTCTCATGTTCTCATATAGGAAAGTAAAAAAAATTAACATTACTGGTTCTCATGATGTTTCTTCATGTTTCCTTTATATGCTTCTCTTGATGTATCTGAAAGTCAGAGTTTCTATCCAGCTCTGGTCTTTTTTTTTTTTTTTTTTTGAGAATGTTTAAAAGTCCATTGTTTCATTACATATCCATTTCCTCTGAAAGGATTATACTAAAATTTGATGTATAGGTTTTTCTGTTTGTAATTCTAGCTACTTTGCCTTCTGGAATATCATATTTGATGACCCTCTGCTCCATTAATGTGGAAGCTGCTAGATATTGTTTGACCTGACTGTGGCTCCACTACATGTGAATTGTTTCTTTCAGGTTGTTTGTAATATTTTCTCTTGACCTGGGAGTCCTGGAGAATTCCTGGGTAGCTTTCATTTGGGATGTCTAAGTGATTGGTGGGTTCTTTCAATTCTAATTTTAGCTTCTGGTTTTAAGATATCAGGGAATTTCCTGATGATTTCTGAAATATGATGTCCACTGCTAATTTGGTCATGGACTTCAGGCAGTTAAATAATTATAAATTATCTCTCTTCAATCTAATTTCCAACTTAATTATATTTCAATGAGATATTTATCAATTTCTTCTATTTTTTTTCTCTTGTTTTTGTTTCATTGTTTCTTGGTGTCTCATGCAATCATTAGCTTTTACTTCCACAATTTTAATTTTTAGGAATTATTTCTTCAGTGAGCTCTTGTAACTCTTCCCATTTGTTCTGTTCTGTATTTTAAGGAATTCTTCTCTTTAAAAAATAGTTATTTTGATGGCTTTTCTGGGGCAGAGCCAAGATAGTGGAGGAAAGGCAGTAAGCTCTCAGAACTCAAGACACTATCACTCCAAAAAACCTCCAAATAATGCCATAGGACAATTCCTCGAGTAGCAGAACCCACAATAGAATGTGCTGAGATTATTTTACAGGCAAAGATGGCTTAGAAGGTCAGCAGGAGGGGGCTGCTGTGCCATGCCAGGAGTGGAGCAAAACCCCTCAGTCATGCTGACACAGATCCAGTCCCAGGCAGGCCTTGCTAGAGAAAAAGACACCAAGAGCCTCTGATCAGCTGCAGTGCCAGCATCTTCTAGAACTAAGCTCACAGTCTTTTAACAGGGCTGAGTGGTTGGCTGGGGGAAATTACAAGGGTCTCTGCTGGAACTGAGGTGAAACTTGGGCATTTCACCCTCTTGGGAACCAGGAATTAGGCATGATTGGGTGGTGGCAAAGGTCAGGGAGGGGCACAAGCTCATTGTAGCTAACAACCACAGTAACAAAGTTTTGCTTCCTGGTTAATTAGCAAGTTGGCCTGGGCTTTATCTATGGACCAGAGAACAGGACAGGCAAGTGAAGGACCTGTCCCTCCTTAAATCATGCTATCTAGGACCCCCTGAAGCTTGGGACAATGCAGGCTGGAAACAGTTGCCCCACTTAGTAATTAAAACTCAAGCAAAAGAGGAGCAAAGTGAGAAGACCAGAGAAAGATGTGTACCATAGAAAGTTCTTTAGTGACAAGTAAGATAGTGGTACACTCTCAGAAAAGGATAGCAACATCACAGCTCCTACATCCAAAGCTTCTAAGAAAAATATGATTTGGTCTCAGGCCATAGAAGTGCTCAAAAAGGACTTTTCCAAACTGTGTAATTTAAGATCCTAAATGTGGGTTCTAATCTGTTTCCCCAGATTTGGGGGAAACTGACTAAAGTCACTGATAAAATGAGTTTAGTTTTTTAAGGGTTTATTGAAAGGCAGAAAGAGGAAGATTGAGAACAGAATTCCAACAGCATGGCAATCCTATCTTTCCTCAATTTTCCTATGAAGTCCTCTGCCGCCAACACTACCACCATAAAGTCAGGAACCAAAAAGAGACAGACCTCTCTGTGCAGGCCCTCCTTCCTCCTTCCTCCTTCCTGTCCCCTCCCAGAAAATGGGAGGCTCCTCAAGTTGATTGGCTGGTAGCCTTGGTGGACAGTATCCATGTGCAAACATTACTTCCTGATGCCAAGGAAAAGTCGTATGGCCTTGCCCTCTGAGGCATTCTCCTCATGGTGGAGCTTTCCTATAGTAAGTTTCCAGTAGGTGGTGTCATTCCAATAATTACACTTTGAAGATAAAGTTAGAGAGGTAGAAGAAAATATGGAAAGAGAAATGAGAGTTATGTAAGAGGGTCATGAAAAATAATCAACAGTTTGAAAAACCAAATTGGTCAAATAGAAAAGGGGGTACAAAAGCTCTTTGAAGGAAATCATTGCTTAAAAATTAGGATTGAGCAAATAGAAGCTAATGACTTTATGAAAAATCAAGACACAGTAAAGTAAATCCAAATAAATAAAAAAATAGAGGACAATGTGAAATAATCTCCTCGGAAAAACAGCTGGACCTGGAAAATGGATCCAGGAGAGATAATTTGAAAATCATTAGATTGCCTGAAAACCATGGTCAAGGAAAGGAGCTTAGAATCATCTTCCAGGAAATTGTCAGGGAAAATTGACCTCATTCTAGAAGCAGAAGGTAAAATAGAAATGGTAAGAATCCACTGATTACCTCCTGAAAGAGATCCCAAAATGAAAACTCCCAGGAATATTATAGCCAAATTCCAGAGCTCCCAGGTCAAGGAGAAAATATTGCAAGCAACCAGAAAGAAACAATCCAAGTACTGTGGAGCCACAGTCAGGATAGCACAAGATCTAGCAGCTTTTACATTAAAGTATCAGTGGGCAAGGAATATGACATTTCAGAGGACAAAGGAATTGGGATTACAACCAAGAATTATCAACCCAGCAAAAGTGACTAAAATCTTTCAAGGGAAAAAATGGGACTTCAATGAAAAAGAAGACTTTCACATATTTGTGATGAAGGACCTGAACTGAATAGAAAATTTGACTTTCAAATACAAGACCCTAGAGAAGCATAAAAAGGTAAACAGGAAAAAGAAATCATGAGGGATATTAAAAGGTTAAACTGTTTACATTCCTACATGGGAAGATGATACTTCTAACTTGTAAAGAATTCATTGTTAGTTGAGGTTTTTATGACCCAATCTTTTGGGCAGAATTTAAAAAAAACCTTGGCCCAGGCACTGGCCTGGGGCTCCGCAAACTGCACGGTGCTCCACCCACTGGTTGTAGCCATTGCCATGGTGGCTGGCACCTCATGTCATCACCACTCACTGATGCCTACATGGGCCTGGCAAAATTATAATGATTGGAAGCCTAGTGAGCTCAGTCATGTGACTATCAAAGCAGACAGCCAATTGGCTGGGGGCTGTGTATGGTCAGCCTGGGGTCTGCTGGGAAGAAGGAAGGTTTTTCTCCATTCTAGCATGACGCTGGAAGGCAACAGAATGCTGCTGTGCATTCTCAGCTGATTCCTGGGTGGTGGTGTTTTTCAGGTTGTATAATTTCCCTTTTCACATTTTATTCCTTTCTCTTAATCCTACTGATCTTGTTTGTGTTTTTTTAAGTTCATTCTTGTTAAAGAAATCCTGCTCTGTTTTGAGGGAGGCTGCCAGTCTCCTTCCTTGCCCCAATATTGCGGCGAGCCGCCTAGCTAACACTCTCCAATTAAAAATTGGTCCCTACAAACTCATAAGAACTTTCTCAGTTTTAGAGCAGATGATAGAAATAAATTTAGACAGAGGGCACAGGTGGGAATTGATTATGAAGGGATAATATATGTAAAGCACTTATTTTTCATTTATATATATATTTTTGTGGCTTGGTTGAAGTTGGCTGACATGTCTAGGTTTACACAGTTGGTGAATGTCTTGTATCTGAACCTGGATCTGGGCTTGGGTTCTCCTGGGTCCACTTTGGGTGTTTTGTTCACTGTGTCACTTAGCTGCACCATGATGACATCTTTAAGGTAAAATTGAGGGGTAAGAGGAATGCACTGGAAGAGGTGGAAAAGGAGAGATATAATGGAGTAAAATCCCACATGAAATAAATAGGAAAAGGCTTATAGAGTGGGGGGAGAGATGGCAGAGGAGTGGGGCAGTTTACACTCATGAGAATTGGCTCAAAGACATTAATCTCATCAGAGTTGGCTCAAGGAGGGAATAACATACACATTTGTTTGAGTGGAGTAATCTATCTAACCCTGCAGGAAATTAGGAGGGGAAAGAGATAAGGAGGGAGGGGTGAAAGAAGGGAGGGCAGATTGGGAAAAGGGGCAGTCACTAGCAAATTACTTTTGAGGAAGGAGGAGGGATAGGGTGAAAGAAGATAGAAAATAGAGTAAATTCCATGGGGAAGGGAGTAAGATAGAGGGAAACAGTTAACAATAGTAACTGTGAAAAAATTTTGAAGCAGAGGCAAGAGTAATGTAAGATGATGATGATGGTGGTGATTGTGTTGGTGCTGGCGCTGGTGATGATTATTCATTTTTTGATGTTTGGATGAAGCTAGGGATTGATTGCTGACAATGAGGATGAATTGATGATGATTATGAAACCCATGATACTTTGCTAGGCTGTTGTGAAGAAAATTCTTTGTCAGGTCTAAGGTAGTATATTAATGTTATCTATTATTGTTGCAAGAATCAACCTCATGGGTTTATTGTAAGGAAATCTCTCTTTAAAGTACTATATAAATGTAGTTTCATATAAAAAATGATGAGTAGGTTGCTATCAGAAAAACCTGGAAAGACCTACATGAGCTGATGCATCATGAAATGTATTGTATACAAAATAACCGCAATAATATAAGACGATCTGCTGTGAATGACTTGCTTATTTTCAGCAATGCAATGATCCAAGACAACTCTGAAGTTCATATGAAAGATGCAGTCCATCTACAGAGAAAGAACTGATCATGTCTGAATAGAGACTGAAGCATTTTTTTTTCTGTTAGTTCCTTTATCTGAAGTTTTATTTTTGTTTGTTTCCTTTCACAACCTGGCTAATGTGAAAATGTTTTACATGACTACTCATGTATAGTTTATATTGAATTGATTGAGTTCTTGGGGGGGTGAGGGCGGAAGGAAGAGAATTTAGAACACATTTTTTTTTAAAATTTGATGTCAAAATTTGCATTTACATGTAATTTGGAAAAATAAAACTTAATGGCAAAAAAAAGAAAGAAGGGAAGGCAGATTGGGCGAGGGGGCAATAAGAAGCAAATCACTTTTGAGGAGGGATAGGGTGAAAGATGATAGAAAACAGTAAATATCATAGGGAGGGGAAAAGAATGGAGTGAAACAGTTAACAATAATAACTGAAAATAATTTTAAGCAGAGGCAAGAGTAATGTAAGATGATAATGATGATGATTGATATTTTTGATAAGATGATATCATTTATATAGCACTTTAAGTTTTTCAAAGCAAGGTATTTTATAATATTATCTTATTGAGTCCCACAACAATCCTGTGAGGCAGGTTTCTTTTTTTTTCATCATAAAAATATAAATTTTTAAATTTTCTAGTTAAATGTAGAGATAGTTTTCAACATTTGTTTTTATAAGATTTCTAATTTCAAATTTTTCTCCCTCCCCCCTCCCTCCCTCTTCCAAAATGATGATTGATTGATGGATGGATTGATGATGATTTGGATGAAGATGGGGGGATTGATGGATGATAATGAGGATGGATTGATGATGATGATAAAACACATGATACTTTGCTGGGCTATTGTGAAGAAAATTTTTTTTGTCAATTATTAGGTACTATATAAATGTTAGCTATTACTGTTGTTGCAATAATCAACCTTATGGGGTTTATTGTAGGGAAATCTCTCTTTATAAGTACTATATAAATGTAGTTTACTATAAAAAAATGATGAGCAGGATGCTATCAGAAAAACCTAGAAAGACCTACATGATCTGATGTAACATGAAATGTACTGTATACAAAATAACAGCAATACTGTAAAATAATCTGCTGTGAATGACTTGCTTATTTTCAGCAATGCAATGATCCAAGAAAACTCTGAAGGTCCTATGAAAAATGCAGTCCATCTATAGAGAGAGAACTGATGGTGTCTGAATAGAGACTGAAGCATAATTTTTTTTTCTGTTAGTTCCTTTATCTGAGGTTTTGGTTTTGTCTGTTTCTTTTCACAACCTGGATAATGTGGAAATGTTTTGTATGACTGCTCATGTATAGTTTATATTGAATTGATTGAGTTCTTGGGGAAGGGGTAGGGAGGGAGGAAGAGAATTTGGAACATAAATATATGTTTTAAATTTGATGTCAAAATTTGTATTTACGAAAATAAAACTTAATGGGAGAAATGATTGACAAAAAATACAAAAATAGTTATTTTACTCTGAACTTAAGAAATAAAACAACCATTTTAATAACACAGTATAATAAAAAAGTTGCAAATCTATTATGTACCACTTGCTACTCCTTTTAAATATGTAATAAAGTTGTCATGTATTTTTTTCCTTTTTTCTCCCCCCCATTGAGATAGCTACCATCACACACACACACACACACACACCGAGAGAGAGAGAGAGAGAGAGAGAGAGAGAGAGAGAGAGAGAGAGAGAGAGAGAGAGAGAGAGAATCATTCTCTACATTTTTCTATTTATCATTTCTTTCTTTGGGCACAGATAGCATTTTCCTTCATATGTCCTTTGCAGTTAATTTGGGTATTTATAATAGTCAAAATGACTTAGTTGTTCTTAAGACAATATTTCTATTACTGTATATCAATGTTCTCTTGCTTTTGTTCATTTTGCTTCTGATTATTTTCTGTGAGTATTGAGCTTGTATGCATTTCACAGTTATTCAAAACTTTGCCTATAGATGCTTTGACACTGTTGTCTTCTTCTGGGATTGTATCTTGATCTTCCCCATTACCATAGTAACTTGTCATAGTCAGGTTCTCTCTTTGTCATTTGTTCATTTTTCCAGCCCATTTATTGACTTTTAACTTTGTGTTAAAGTTAGGTTTTGATCTTGGGATTGAGTGGATACTATTCTAAATCAGGACTTTCTTGCTGCTATTTTAAGACCTAGTTCTAGAGGTCTATAGGTTTTTGATGTGACCTAGGTGTTATGATCTAGGTAGAGGTGTGGTCACTGCTTTCCTGTACTGGGTTCTGGTCTTTACCTAGGAAAGGACCTTGTTCTTCTATAGACAATAATGCTAACACTCCTGACTCTGGGACTATGGCCAGATCCTCTACTCTTCTAAATCCTACTATTGCTACAATTTCTACTGCCTACCCTCTGTCTCAGAATTGAGAGAAGGGTCCCTACTTCCCCATGAACAACTGAAAGCACTCCTGCACTCCTCTCTGTTCTAGACCTGTGACTAGGACCCTTGCTACCCTGCTACCAAAATTGCTGTCAATCCTTTTGATCCTAGGACTGTGGCCTGGAACTGTATATGGTCAATGTAATTGGCTTCAGAACTCAGTGCCAACAAAAGTTCCCCTGCAATGTCCTTCAGATCAGTTGTTCAAACTCCTCACCATTCTTCAGCTGAGAGCTCACAAAGGTATTACTGATGCTAAAGCAACACCTGCAAGGCCCCCTGCTAGCTTGCACAGTTAAGGCTTGCATTGGGTGATCTGTTCTGCAGTTAGTGGTGTGCCCTGTGCTCCAGGGTAACCTAGTCTCCACTGTGGTGAGATAGACTTTTCGTGATGACCTCCTAAGTTGTCCTCGGATGGAAAATTGTTTCATTGATGTTTTGTTGGTCCTGCTGCTGCAGAATTCAATTGAAGAACAATTTTTTGAGAGAGCTTTGCTGAGTGCTTCTCTACTCAGACATCTAGTTTCAGGCTTTTCCCTATCTTTGGAACAATCCTTTTCTTTTCAAAGAAATCTGCATTAATCAAGTCTTGAATTGAACTTCCTTTCACCAAGAATGACTTCTGATTATGTATCAAAGATCATATCCTTCACCCCTGGAATTTCTTATATACTTCCCCTCCCTTTGGGAGTGGGCCTTTCTAATCCCACCTTTGCTCCATACTTCTTGCTTGCCTTTGTTGAAAGTGTATAAAAACCCTTGAAATTTATTGCATGGTGTCCTATTTGGCAATAGGCTGAACAATCCCCATGACCAGGGTAGATTTCCTTCCTTGTTTAATAAAACTTTTCTTTTAATTTTCCCAGGCATTGACTTTCTCTATTTTTCCTTCCTTTTTAGGAAGAAGGTGATTTAAATCTTAAGAACTGGCCTTTGTGTTCTCCAGAGAATTGGACTTTGCCTTCTCTGGTCTTCTCCTTTGTGTTATGAGAGATCTAAATTCCATTTACAAGATGTTTGCCTTGGTTTACAGCTCATAGATTTAGAGTTGCAAGTCTAACCTCTTCATTTTACATGTGACGGACTTGAAGTACTGAGAGATTAAGTAATTGGCCCTTGTAATATAGGTAGGAAGTATTTGAGGCAGAATTTGAACCCATGTCTTCCACAAAATTTAAGTTTTTGCTTTAGTAAGTAAAATATTATACTTACCCCCTGGCTTTGGTGATGTTTATTGTTTCTCTAATATACTGTATTATTCATATTCATATTATCTGTATTTCATCATATTATTCAAATACACCATATTATTAAATTCTTGGATTGCAGTTTGTTCATTTTCCAGTGATTTGCTATCTAAAGGTCTAAGCTTTAGTTAGCCTTGGTAAAGATATAATCAAATCATTTTTTTAAACATAGCTACAAAATTATTTCTGAAGAAAAATACTGGAAATGTGTGTAATTTGTATATCTTTTTATAATTGAAGTTCACAATTGGTCTCAGAGTTGCATGAAATGACCTAAGTATGAACAAACTACAAAAGGACACTTTTGTTAACACAATTTGAATTGAGTCTTCTTAACTAGTTATTTAAATTGAGTTGATTTAAATCAACTCTTTCTCTCATTCAGAATAATAAAAGTAGTCAAAGATGATTTAAAATCCATTCTGAGAAATACTGGTAAATCCCTTTATAATTAACTTTATCTAGAAAAAGTTCAAATGATAATTTTCTTTCTAGCTCCCTTGTGCCCAGCAGTGCCACAGAGAAAACAAGAGCCTCAGAAGAAAAAAAAAAGCTCTGTTATTGTGGGCTAGTTCTTAGACTGTCTGAGCTTTTCTTTTCTTATCTCTAAAATGGGGATAAACTTGCATTGTAGAATTGTTTTAAAGAAAGTGCTTTGCACACCTTACATTGTTACATGAATTAGTTATTAATCTCATATTTTTATTTTGCTTCATCTGAGGTTTTGGGACAATAGACAACAGAAGAATCGGGAAGGTACAATTAGCAGTCTCTTCCACATTCTACTGATAATCAAAATTCCCTTAAGGCAGTTTTGTTGAAAGATAATATGGTATAGTAGAAAAAGTACTTGACCAATAGTCAAAAAATGTGTTGAATGGTATAATTGGAATTTTGCTTGTTTTGTGACTTTGGGCAAACCACATATCCTCTCTGACACTCAGTTGATTCATGTCTAAATGATAATATGACTATTCCTACTTATCTTGTTGGTTTGTAGTGAAGATCAAATGAGAATGTAATTTCTGTAACTGTAAAATATTTTACAAATTAACTTGAAAGTTATAATTGTTACTTTCACAAATTCAGAGTTGCTTAAAATGAAAATACATTTTGAGAGAATATTGGCTTAGAGCTACACTGACAGTGAGCAAGGATAGGCGCATCACCAGAACTGACTGAACTGTCAAGAAAAATTTATCATAGGCAGAGAAGTTGAATGAAACAAATTGTCATCTTACCAAAGCTTAATGCCATAAGTGTATTGGCTCTGGGTCAAAGGCCCTCACCTGCTTGGGGCTGTTCTTATAAACTCCCCTTTCTGTTCCCTGTAGAGCTTCTTGGAATTGATCATACTCTGAACTTTAACTTGTCTTAGCATAGAGTCTTGTTTTTTTCTCTCAGATCACAGAGAGCCCAATCAGCAGGGAAATAGAGTGAAATTATAGTAGATCAGCAGCAAGTGGGTAAAAGGTGGGTGAATATAATTAGTAAATTAGTTTTATCTTCAGATCAGTTTCACTTTGCTTCATCTTATAGCATGGCAGGAATATACTAAGTAACAATTAGCAATAGAGAGTCCAGTTTCATTCAAGTTCAGAAAAAAGAGGGCAGGCCACTCTAAATAGACTAGGCTGACTGAATGGGAGTTTCTGAAAGAACCTAGTTCTTCAGTTATCCCCTCTCAAATACTGAAACAGAATGACCAAAAGCACAAAAATGAGAAGCAAAAGAAAGTAACCCCAAAACTGCAAGGGAAATCACATCATGGAAAGGGAAATGGAATTATCACAGAAGTGAACCAATAGCAACAAAATGCTATAAAAAGAAACCCAAGAAAAGACAAAGAAGGGGAAAAAGTGACTTATCATTGACTATGATCACTGAAACTGTATGTAAACATATGAGTGTGTGTATATACACAGACATGCCCATAATAGATGACAAAATATGGAAGCAGCAATAGAGGCATCAAAATAAACTAAAACTTAAAAATGATGGAAAGAATACTTGATAACTTTTAAAGCAAAGGTCATAGAGCTAGAGGACAGTGTACAAAGAATCTTTAGATTTTCCAGGAATAATAAGTCTGAAACAGTATGAACAGTGAATTTCAGGTAATCATACGAGAAAATTTCTTTAAGCTATTGAAATCAAGGTATGGTCAAAATCCACAGTAGAACCATAGAGAAGAACTTCACATGTGAATAAAAAAATCATGCTGCCATGAATCTCTAAGACCAGTATGCTAAAGAGATGATTTTAGAAGCAGAAAAGGAAAAAAATTCAATCAATTTAAAAGTCTTAATTTAGCATCTATTATATCATCAAATATGTTAGATCTTAAGGAGATACATACAAAAATGAAATAATCCTTGCCCTTGAGAAGCTTACATTCAGTCAGTAGTGAAGGTTACACATACATAAATAACTATATTTAAAACAAGAGTTTTGTATTGTTTTGCTTTGTTTTAGAGAAAACTTGCAGTTGGGGGTATCAGAGCAATGTCTCATGGAAGATGAGGCTCAAGCTGTGGTTGTTATTGCTATTGTTGTTGTTGCTTTTGTTGTTTTGTCCTTCAGTTTCAAAGAGGGCCATGGCATCAGGGAGATGTCATGACTTGTAGTGAATCAGATTTAAGTGAGGGAGGTGCAAGGTCAACAACCTCACTTTCTCCTCCAGAGCCATCTGGGTCCAGTAGTAAGATATACTTCAGGATGACTGCAGATGGCCCTGGATGTTTAAGGCAATTCATGTTAAATGACTTACCCAGGGTAACATAGATAGTCTGAGGGGAGATTTGGACTCATATTCTCCTGACTTCAGGGCCAGTGCTTTATCAACTGTACCATCTAGCTGGCCTGTGGCTTGAGCAGAATTTTGAGGGAAAGACAGGATAAGAAAAGTCAGAGACACAGTGAATATGCATTTTAGGCATGGGATAGAACCAATGCAGTTGTACAGAGGTGAGTTGTGTGAAAATGGGCCACTTTAGTTGGATTATAAAAGGCAGGAAGAGGAGAAATGCATAATAAAGTTGGAAAAGTAGGTTGGAGCCAGCTTGTGAATGACTTTAAAAGTTTAACAGAAAAGCTTATATTTTATCCTAGAGGCAATAGGGATCTATTGAAGTGCAAGAGGGAAAGATGAGTCCAGAGTATGGAATAGGGTGCTGTTCATATAAGGAAAGAGAAGGGAATAGATGTGAGAAATATTGTGAAAGAAAAATAAAATAAATTTGATAACTCATTGCTTATTTAAGGTGAAGGAGAATTAGGAGTCAAGGAAAATGTCCAAGTTGCAAAACCAGGTGATTTGAAGAATGTTGTTGAGTAAATATAACCAAGTCTCTTAGGTTTGTGAGTTCATATGAGACAGGATAATGAAAATATTTTTGGACATATTGAGTTTGAGATACCTACAAGATTTCCAGACACAGGACATCAAGTATAAAATATTCACTAAGTAATTAGAGCCATGTGACTGGAGCTCAAGAGAAAGACTGGGACTGGGTATTTGGATTTGAATGTCATTATCTTAGTTATTAAATCATGGGACCTGGTACAGCAACTACTGGAGAGAGTGTGTGGTGAAAGTATAGAAGAGGGATAAGCAGAGAACCTCAGTATATCTCATAGTTAAGAGTGTGTTACTAAAGAACATCAATTTGAATTACATAGGATTTTCCACCCAAGACTAAGAATCACAGAGCTAGGACAGGATACCTGAGAATCAAGAAAAATTGATCTTCTTTCCAACATGTGCTACCCAGAGACAATGTCAATGGTATATAAAACCTGCAGACTTAGGACAGCACAAGAATAATAATTTTAGAGACATAAGCAAGCCAAATGTAAATAAAGCAGAACACAGAATTTAAATTAGATTCAATAATTACCACTATGATTCACAATGTAAATTCCATAGAGGACTAGCAAAACAACAGAACTGTTGATTTAGGCAGCAAGTATCTCAATATAATTTCCATTAGCAACAATGAAGGGAAGTATGTGTGTATACATGAAAAACAAGTAAATAATGAAAATATTGGTTGTGTTAAAAAGTACATTGTGCAGTCATTATAGCATCAAAAATAAAGTGACTTTGACTTAATTAACAACTTCCTCATGGTTTGCTTCACAGAAGGATAACAAATCATCAGTAGTATTGTTTGCATTAAAAATTAAACATATGATGGGGAAAGGAGGGATAAAAACTGTGTAATATGATGATGATGATGAAGAAAAATTAAGTTAAAGATGAGGCAGGAAAGAAAAAATATTACATGTCACAATTTAAGAAAAAGGATGAAACAGAGTATAGAATCATAGCACTAAACTAATATCTAGAACAAAAGTGAAGGTAAGAAAGTTGAGTCTTTAAAAAAACTTCAGAAGTCAATAGAAATTCTAAGAAATCTAGTATTTTATGTATATGTACAAGCTTATTTGCATCTATGTGAAAAAATTAGGATATCATTAGTTGAAATAAGGTAGATATTTGGTTTTGCTATAACAAAATCAAATAATAGTATATAAAGAGGAAAAAACGCATATAGTAGTCATAATCTTTTATTCCAATGAATGTATCATAAATGGATTGAATCTCTATATAAAAAGAGAAAAACACTTAATAGAGTAAGCACATCAGACAGAAACATATAAATACACTTAAATGAGAGGATAGAGAATAGATTAAATTTTACCATATTTAAGTTATCTCAAAATATCAAGAATTTCAGCCATGATATTAAATAAAATACGGATAAATTGACTTATATATGTATATATAATTATATAATATATAATATGATAAATAATATCATAATGTTTAATCCAGAATTATATAATATAACATGGGATAATAAATGTCATGAGAAATGATATTATATATTATTCATTGTAATCAAGGAGTTTTAACGAATGCACATATTTAATATGGTCAAATAATTAGCATAATAAATTCTATAAGTGATAAAAACATGCTTATGTCAGTAGCTGTAGGAAAATGCCTTTGATAAAATACAATGTCATGTTACTTAAAAATGCTTTTTAATAAAGACTAATAAGGAAAACCTTATCCCTTAATATGATAAAAAAGTATTTTTTTTTGAAATGGAAAACTAACATCATAAGTAGTTGAAAACCTTTCATATTAAGGACAGAATTAAAGCATGTCTGTTTCAACATTATCATTTGACATCTTGTTTTTCTTCTTCCCTTCTTTAACTTCTTCCTTCCTAATTTCGTTCCTTAGCTCTCCTTCCTTCCTTCCTTCCTTCCTTCCTTCCTTCCTTCCTTCCTTCCTTCCTTCCTTCCTTCCTTCCTTCCTTCCTTCCTTCCTTCCTTCCTTCCTTCCTTCCTTCCTTCCTACTACAAGCCCAGATCAGGTAATAGGGCTACCAACAACAACAACAACAACAACAACAACAACCACAACAACAACAACAAATGTCCTCAAGGAGCTTACATAGTTTTACAAATTCTGGCTACAAATATAAGGCAAGAATAACAAAATAAAGGAATGCCATTGTCAAAGTGAAGGTTTAAATATCTCTATTTCCAGATGGTGTTGTTTTATTTAAAAAACACAAGCAAGTAAACGAGAAATAAATTGATATAACAACTTTACAAATTAGCCAGATATCAGAATTGCTTATAAATATCAACATTTTCACATATTACCAACAAAACTTCAAAATGTGATAATGGGAAAGATAGTCTTTAAACAAATATAACTCATTAAATATCTATGAATTAAGATATGAAGACACAGGAATTATATCAAATAAACACAAAGTAATTTTATATAAATCAAAGAGGAACTAAATAATTGAAGAAATATTCAATATACAGATAAATTGAACTTATTTATCCAGTGATGACAATATGCTTAAATTAATTCATAGACATGTGGCAATACTAATAAAATACCAATTACAATGAATGATAATGAAATTCATATTGAAGAATAAGAGATCAAGAATACAAGGGATGTTTTGAAAAAGGGAAGGATTTGTATTACCACATTTGAAATTATATTGTAAAATTATAAAAATAATAGTAGATAACAAATAGAAAATAGAAGAATGACACAGATTAGTTAATAGTGACATAGAATCAAATGTATACTTAAACTGGTATTCAATTTAAGATCTTGAAATACTGGGAGAGGACTTCCTTTTTCAATAAAAATATTATGTATATAGGCTTTTTAATGCAAGAATTTCATGACACATACTCCTATAAATTACATATCTAATAAACCATCTAATCACAATTACATTCACATGTATACACACACACACGCACACCAGAAAAAATTTCAGGACAATGGTATGTTCTTTCAGAATTTTGGCAAGTTAAAACATTCTTAGTTATCCACTAGTTAGAAGCATCATGAGGCATCTATAGGACTGAACTTGATTTATATTAACCTAGAGTGGTGTTTTGGAGCCACAATTTATAATTACAAAAATAGTTAATGCCCTTTTTTTTTTTTCAGTAATCCCACCAGAAAGACAATATGCTAAAGAAATATACAGAAATATAATTTGCTGCTGCTGCTAGGTACCATTGCTACCACTACCACCACTATGACTATCACTCATATCTACCATTTATATTGCTATGTATTATAAAGAGATTAAGTTTCTGTATGAAAAAATCCCTAATAAACACATAATATAGAAATAGAGAAACAGATTTAGATAAGCAGATAGAGAGTAGACTTACTTTTATTATCCTTAAGCTGTTTTAAAATATCATAAATTTCAGTCATGATATTACAAAAACTATGGTCAAATGGAATTGCATATGTATGTACAATTATATAATATGCAAGGTAATACAGCACAACATAATGTAATATAACATGAGAGAATGTGTAAGATAATGTAAGAACTGATATAATAGTGCTTTAAATATAATAATACCATAATATACCATACTATGATATAATAGTGCTTTATATATAAAAATGCAATTTATTTTACATACATTATCATATTTGATCACCCCAACAAACTCACAAGGTAGGACCTAAAACTAAGACTTAAATTATGTGACTTGCAGATGGTGACAAGTTAGTGAGGAAAGATTTGGACTCAGGTATTACTAACTCTAGTAGTATTAACTCTGCCTAGCAGCACCATTTGTAATAACAAAAACTGGAAACAAACTACACTACCAATAATGAATAAATGTTTAAATAAATCATATTATATGATTGTAGTTTAATATTGTTTTACTGTAGAAATAAGTGTTCTGAAAAATTCAAAGAAAAATGGAAACATGCCTATGAAGTAATGGAGAATGAGAAAAGCAAAAGCACAAGTACAATATGTAGAGTGATTACAATTTTGTAAATAAAGGCAACAAACAAAACCAATAAAGCTCTGAGTGATGTGTGAAAAAGGAAGTTCAGAAGGTATAACAGAAACATAAAAAGATTTATTTCATTGCAACTTTGATAAAGCAAATTACAGTTTTATTTAACAGCAAGAAAGTGATAATCCACAGGCAAGTGTGATATTATTTATGATCATTTTTCTTTAATTTTTATAATTTTTACTCTTATAAATGCATCTGAATGTACCAAATGATGGAAGGAAAAAGCAAAACTAATTGAACTAAAAACAATGAATTAACCATCTCTTATGGACTCTCTGTGACTCAGTCTTCAGTATCTTAAACAAAAGTTGGAAAGAGTTTGCCAAAAATGTAAGGGTTGACCAAAAGTGCTACCAAAAATAAAACAAAGGCATGAAGCAGTGTTTTTTTAGCAAGTTTGGAAACTGAGGACATTTTTACAGTGACTTATAAAGAGAATGCTCTATTTGTGCTTCTGGTAGTAAAACAGGATATTTTTGCAGTTGACTTATAGAGAGTATGCTGTGTTTGTGCTTCTGGAAGTAGTGGAAAATGTGAAGAGTAGAGAAGAATATGTTTCTAACTGTAAGCCTCAGGGAGAATGAAGTAGGAAATAAAAAGAAAAAAAAAATAATACAGAAAAGTGAAGCCTTTTGTCATGTTTGCTGACTTTTTTATTTTAATAGAATTATCCCATCCACATCACAGAACATTCTCTTATAACAGAAAAATAGGCAAAATAGTACCATGGACAGTGTTTGACAGCACATGACAATTTTGAGCCTGTAGTGCATCACTACATTTTTGCCAAGAGGAGGAGAGTGATGGTCATCATCAATTCTTTGAATTGATAAGACATTGTGTATATTATTAATTATGATGTCTTTTGTATTGATTTCATCATATCATTGAAGACATCAAATATATTTTTCTCTTAGGTCTTTCTTTTCTTTTCTTTTTTGATAACAAACATTTTAATTCAAAGTTTTGAGTTCCAAATTCTATCCTTCCTTCTCTTTCTACTCTTCAACTTCCCTGAGGTGGTAAGAAATCAGATATAAGTTATACATTTGTGATTATGTAAAGCATTACCATATTTGTCATTATATATAAGAAAATTTGAATAAAAGAAAATAAATTAAATTTTAAAAGCATGCTTCAGTCTGTGTTCAGTAAATATCAGTACTTTCTTTGGATGTGGATAGTATGCTTCATTATTAGTCCTTTGGAATTGCCTTGGATCATTATATTGCTAAGAATAGCTGTAATTCATAGTTCATCATCAAATAGTATTGCTGTTACTATGAACAGTGTTCTCCTGGTTCTGCACACTTCAGTATACAACAGTTCATAGAAGTCTTTCCAGGCCATTCTGAAATCATTCTGCTTGTCATTTCTTATAGAACAATATTATTCTAAAAAAAGCTGCTATAAATATTTTTGTACAAGTAGGTATTTTTCTTTTTGGGGGGATATATTTAGGATAAAAACCAAGCACTGGTATTGCTGCATCAAAAGGTATGCAGAGTTTTATAGCTCTTTGGGCATAGTTCCAAATTGCTCTCCAGAATGGCTGGATGAGTTCACAACTTCACCAACAACATATTAGTGTCCAACTTTTTCCACATCCCTTCCAACATCAAATATTTTCCTTTTTTGTTATATTTGCCTCTCTGAATAGTTTGAGGTGATACCTCGGTGTTATTTTAATTTGAATTTATTTGACCAATTGTGATTTAGACCTTTTTTATATGACTATAGATAAGTTTGATTTCGTTTTCTAAAAACTGCCTGTTCATATCCTTTGACCATTTATCAATTGGGAAATGACTTGTATTTTCATAAATTTGACTGAGTTCTCTATATATTTGAGAAATGAAACCTTTATCAGATATTCTTGTTTCAAAAAAAAATCTTTCCCAATTTTCTGCTTTCTTTATAATCTTGGTTACATTGGTTTTGTTTGTGAAGTCTGTTTTCCCCCTACTCTATCAATTCATAAAAGATGCCCTATGTCTCTTAGAATTCCTCATAATAATAAGAGGAATGCCCATCAATTGGGGAACAGCTAAACAAGCTATGGTATATGATGGTGATGGAATATTGTGCTATAAGAAATGACAAGGGGCAGCTAGGTGGCGCAGTGGATAGAGCACCGGCCCTGGAGTCAGGAGTACCTGAGTTCAAATCTGGCCTCAGACACTTAACACTTACTAGCTGTGTGACCCTGGGCAAGTCACTTAACCCCAATTGCCTCACAAAAAAAAAAAAGAAATGACAAGCAGGATGACTTCAAAAAGGCATAGAAAGACATGTCTGAAATGATGTATAGTAAATTGAGCAGAACCAAGAGAACATTGTATGCAAAGACAGAAATTTTGTTTGATGAAGAACTGTGCATGACTTGACTCTTCTTAACAATACAATGATCTAGGACAATCCCAAAAGTCTATTGATGAAACATACTATCTACCTCCAAAGAAAGAACTGATATTTATGGAACAGACTGAAGCATGCTATTTTTTAAGCTTTCATTTTTCTTCTAATCAAGTTTTCTTATACAAAATGACAAATATGGTGATGTTTTATATAACTGCATATGTATAACCCATATCTGATAGTTTGGCACTTCATGTATGGGGGAGGGGAGAGAGGGAAAAAGGGATAAAAATCAGAACCCCAAACTATAAATCAAAATTTTTATTACAAAAAAGAACTCCTAATATTTTTAATTTCTTAGAGAATAATTATATTTTAATCCATTAATATACTATGAATTTTTCTCCCATTTCCTATTTGGTGGGAACCCACTTTGATGGTGGTAATATTTGTTTTTCTGTACTACAGAATGTACTGCTCTGCATATATGCTCTGAATATATATATATGTGTGTGTATACATATACATATATATATATATATATATATATATATAGAGAGAGAGAGAGAGAGAGAGAGAGAGAGAGAGAGAGAGAGAGAGAGAGAGAGAGAGAAGACTTTTCTTTTTGACCTTCATTCACCTCTGTGGGGATATTTCAATGCATTGCTTCAGGTTAAGGGAAATTGTCTCCCTATCTACAAAGTTGAGAGGTAGAATAATACCTCTAAATAATGGTGAAGAAGGGGAATAAGGAGAACCACTGACATTTTGATGCTAGGTAATGGATCTGAAGCTGTTCCTATAAAGGGAGAAAAGTCCATCATCTCATGAAGAAGCAGTTTCTTATGCTTCAAGTAATTTCCATTTGGATCTATGGGTGCCATTGTGAAGGAAATGATAATGATATGAGGAAAACAAGATGAATAGTACTACTACTAAAGGGCACACAAACTGCAGTTATTACTCATTTGAGGGGGCTTTTTGTTGAACTAATGTAAAGAATCAGGATATCTGTTGTCCTTTAGACCATTGATTCACAATGAGTACTTCCTGAGACTTGTCGAACCTAATGACCACCTCCCCTCAACCTCTAGTATTTTTTTTGTTTCGTTTTGTTCTGTTTTGATTTATGGACACATCACCCAGCTGTAAGGAACCAGGAAAACATTGCTAAAGGTTATAGTCCAGGTTTTAATCTGTGCTCTTTGATTTATTACTTTAAGAAGTCATTTAGTTTCTTCAAGACTCAGTTTTCTCATATGTAGAATGGGGTTTGTACTATAAGACTTATAAGATCACTTCTAACTCTAAGCATATGATCCTGTACTCCTCTGAATGATGCCTAATGGTATGAAATCCTGAGGCAAGATGCAATTTGAATAATTTATTTGAAAATGAATTTTTACCTAAAATAGAACCCCTTTATTCCTATCTTCCACTTCTGATTTTCCAGATTTCTTTTCCCATCATGACCCAGTGCTTCTCCTCCAGGAGGATCACTCTGTCCCTGTGTCCCCTTCCTCTGATTGGTCAATTCCTCTAAGAATCTTCATTTAAAGGAAAACGCCCACGACAGCCTTATTAGTCTGTCATTCCTCTTTGGGTTCCACTCTTGACTCAAAAGATTCCTTTCCCTAAAATTTATCTAGGCAGGTACTCTCCTCCCCACTCCACCTTTCAGGTTCCTTTTTTCTTTTCTTTTCATCCATTAGAATGTAAGCTCCTTGCCAACAGGGTTATCTTCCTTTTTTGCTTGTATTTTTTTATTCCAGCATGTAGCACATTTCCTGGCACATAGTAAGCCCTTAAATTCTTCTTGATATTACAAAGAAAAAGGAGGTCTAGATCAATAATTATCTCTGGATCCATAGCTCAATTTTTCACTCATCATTCAGGCAAGAGCAGATTTTCAAGTTGCATTTTCAGGTTGAATACCTATAGCCAAACATATCTCTTGTTGCCTTATTGGCCTTTATACTTAGAGAACCTGCTGTGTACCCCATGTGGTGTCAACCCTTGGGGAGAACAACATAAGTCTATTCTGTATTTGAGTACTAGTGAGTTATTGTTTGGAAGGCACTGTGGGAAAGAAAGATAAATAATTCTCCAGCAGAACATCTTGCTATTCTGTGTCCTAAATGCTTGGAGTCTGTCCATCTCTGAGTATTCTCTAGCTCATTGTTGACCTATACTATTGCAAATCCTTCCCCTCCCGCTATTCACTTTTCTTTTCTTTTTCACTTGAAGCACTGAAAGCAGCCTAGCAAAATGAGAGGTTGTTTATATGCTTTGTACATACCACTGATTTTTCTCCTTCAATACTTGGTGAGGGCATGTCCCCTTTAATGAAACTTATAAGCTACTAAGAGGACATCATTTGTCCTTCTGATTGTTCAATGAGGCACTGACCTTCACTTTATAGCAATGGATTTCTAATGTTTAGAGAGGGAGTGTTCAGCATTAGAGATCTTAATCTGATAAGACTGGCATTCAGGTGTGTTGTAAAGTATTTATTTCATCTCCTGGCTGAAAATGATTGACCTCTGAATTATTTGAAACTTAGTGGAATTTTAAATAGTTTAGAGCAAGTCCTAGAAGATTGGGGAAAAGGAACTAGAAAAAGGATTAGCTACTTTATCGTTACGAAGACTGCTTTATCTGTGGTATTCACACTCATCAGTACTCTCACTTGTCTCTACTCCTTTGATTGAAGAGTTGGAGGGCCAAGCAAAAAACTCCTCCTAAAGCCTTCCTTTACTTTTTTAAAAGATGCCTTATTTATTTCATTAAACATTTCCCATTCACATTAACATTTTTTAACATTTATTTAAAAAGAAAAAACTTTGAGTAATTCTCTCCCTTGGTCTTGCCCTTTCCCCCATCCATTGAGAAGGCAAGTAATTTTTATTGGGAATTCTAGAAATAGTAATAAGAGAAGAAAGAGAAATAGATGAAATCAGAATGGGGAAGAGGAAATAAAACTCTCTCTTTTTCTAGATGATATAGTGATATACTTAGAAAATCTCAGACTCAATTAAAAAGTTAGTTAAAACAATTAACAATTTTAATAAAGTAGTAGGATATAAAATGTTAATTCCACATAAATCACCAGCATTGATATATGTCACAAAGGAAACTCTGTAAGCAAACATATTAAAAGATACCCTATTTAAAATAACTCTAGATAGCATAGAATATAAGGGAATATGCCTGCTAAGACAAACTCAGAAACCATATAAACAAAATTATTAAAAATCACTTTATACAAATAAAATCAGGTCTAAATTATTAAAAAATATTAATTGTTCATGGGTTGGCAGAGCCAACATAATTAAAATGATAATTTTACCTAAACTGATTTATATATTCAAGGCCATCCCAATTAAATTATCAAAAATATTTTTATGAATTAGAAAAAATAATAAAATTCATTTGGTGGAACAAAAAATCAAGGATATCAAGAGAAGTAATGGAAAAAAATGTAAAGGAAGAAAGCTTAGCAATACCAGATCTTAAGCTATATTAAAAGGCAATAATTATAAAAAAGGTAGATAAATGGAATAGAATTGACATACAATTTATAACAGCAAATAAACATAATAACCTTGTATTTGACAAGTGTAAGGACTTCAGATTTTGGGATAAGAATTCATTATTTGGTAAAAATTGTTGGGGAAACTGGATTGCAGTATGGCAAAAAAATTAGCATAGATCAATATCTTACAATATTTACCAATATAAGGTCAAAATGGATACATGACCTAGATAAGAGAGATATTATAGGAAAATTGGAAGAACACGTAACATATTACTTATCAGACTTATGGATAGGTGAACAATTTATAAGTAAACAAGGGATAGAAAGCAAAGTTAGGTATAAAATGAATTATTTTGATTACATAAAATTAAACAGTTTTTGTAGAAATAAAACATATAGCTAAGATCACATATTTGATATTGACTATATATGTGGAATTATGAAAACATATTTCCATATTTGCCATGTTGTAAAAGAAAATATAAAAAGGAGGAAAAAAGAAATAAATTTTAAAAAACATGCTTTAATCTTCAGATTTCATAATTTTCTCTCTGGAGGTAGAAAGCATTTTTCATCATGGGTCCTTTGGAATTGTCTTGGGGCATTGTCTTGATCAGAGTAGCTAATATTTTCACAGTTGTTCATCCTTACAATATTGCTATTACTATGTACAATGTCCCCCTGTTCTATTCACTTCATTTTGCATCAGTTCATATAAGACTTTTTCTTAAACCATCTCCCATTTCTTACAGCACAGTGGTATGCCATAACAATCATATACCACAACTTGTTCAGACATAACCAAATTGATGGGCATCTCTTCAATTTCCATTTATTTGCCATCAGAAAAAGAACTGCCACAAATATTTTTGTGTAAATAGCCCCTCCCCCCTTTTATTTGATCTCTTTGGGATCCTTATCTAGTAATGATATTATTAGGTCAAAGCATATGCACAGCTTGACAGCCCTTTGGGGATAGTTGCAAAATGTTAACATTTGTTAAGAATTATTAAGTTTGTTTAAAAAATAAAGCTATTTCTTTTTGGTAGGGCAATGGGGGTTAAGTGACTTGCCCAGGGTCACACAGCTAGTAAGTGTCAAGTGTTTGAGGCCAAATTTGGACACAGGTCCTCCTGAATTCAGGGCTGGTGCTTTATCCACTGTGCCACCTAGCTGCCCCCCAAATAAAGCTATTTTTAAAATCCAATGGCACATTGTCACTATAGGGCTCTCACACAGATTATATCCCTGATCTGTGACTTAGATAATACATAGCAAAAACCATCAGTAGCAGCTAGATCACAGGATCAGGACAGCAGTGAGGTGAGGTGAGTACATTAGTATTCCAATTTTCCCACCAATTTTAGTTCATTCTCTAAACTATTTTTATTCCTTCAATTCTTTTTCTTATCTTATTGCTATAGCTATCAGTTATAGTACAATACTGAATAATAGTGGTGATAATGGACATCCTTGCTTCCCACCTGATCTTATTAGAAGGCTACAAGACTATCTCCATTATAGATAATACTTGATCTTGATTTTAGATAGATATTACTTATCATTTTAGGAAAGTCTCCATTGATTCCTATACTTTCTAATGTTTTTAATAGGAATGGGTATTGTAGTTTGTCAAAAGCTTTTTTCTACATCTTTATAATCATGTTAAAACAAAAATAAAAATAAAACAAATAAATATAATCATGTTTTTTCTTGCTTTTCTTATCAATGTGGTCAATTTTGAAAGTAGATTTCCTAGATGCATTCTTGGTATAAATCTCATCTTGTCATAGTGTATGGTCTTTGTGACATATTTCTTTAATCTCCTCAAAATATCCCTGTAAAGAGGACTCAGAAACTCCATTAACTCTTCAGTTCATCATTTCCCACCAGCTGTTTTGCTTGCTTTTCACTCCAAAATCATGATCTTGCACTGGGTACCCTTTTCCTCCCCCTACCCCCACTTTTCAATTTCCTTTTACATGTTGTCTTTCTGTCTTCCCCCATTAAATTGTAAGCTTCTTGAGGACGGGGACTCTCTTTCTTATATAGATCATTAGCACAGTACCTGCCACAGAGTAGATGCTCAATAAATGTTTGTTATATTATATTGAATTATTGCATAGTGCCTCCCTGGCATTACTTATCTTATTATCTTAGGTTTTATTTTTTTTAACGTTTTGATATTTGTAACTCAGATAACAAACAACTTAGGCAATATATAATGGAATAATAGATTCATCAGAGGAAGAATGAAGGCAAAGGATGCTAAAGGATTAAGAGGGGGAGAAACAAGGAGTTGAAAGAAGGAGACTGAGAGACAGTTCACCTTTTGTTGAAAATGCAGGCACATATCTGGTATAGATTAAATCATTGCTTTTAGCTTGGGGAGATTTCATTATCAGGGCTTTCTTAGATGTTAGTTCAATTTGCATTAAGGAAGTTTCTGCAATCCTTTCACATCCCCAGGATTCTATGATATGAAGACTGAAGGTTGAGGGAGTTAGTGTACACTAAATCTAACTTAATTAATTTTAAAATCACAGTATCTGAACAAAATGCAATCTAGTTTCTCTCTGAGATATCATTTTCAGTGTTGTCATGATGAAAGAATGCAGGCGTTTCTTAGGAAGCTTGAAACTAAAAATAGGATAAGAAGATTACAAATACCTGGATGTACTTTTCTGTGAGATTGAATGACTTTTTGTTGTTTCTCAAAAATGGACATATTGCACCAATTTTGCTAATCAGTTGTCCAGAGTCATGGTTAGGAAATTTTGTCTGGAATAAAATTAGTTGAATTTAGTGGTTAGGAGTGTTACCCCCACTTGCCTCTTCAGGTGTAGAGAGAAAGAAAAGGTAGGTACAACAGGAAGTCAGAGGACCTGAGTTCATATTGCACCTCTTATCACTTATTGGCTGTATGACCTTGGAAATATCTCAACCTCTCCGGTTGTTTTCTAAGTTCTCTTTCCCTTTAAATCTCTGTTTGGATGCTCCTAGGATAGCTCATATGCTCCTGGGATAGTTTCTCTGTACAGTGAGTGATGTGGGAAAGTGGAGGAACATTAGGCGAGTTAAAGGGAAGAAGATATGTCCTTCTTCCCTTTTCCAAGTGGATACCCTGCAAAGCACTACACACCTCATGCTAAAAATGGCTCCAAGTATTGTGCTTGTGAAGTGGTGCATTATTAGGCACATTTAATTGTAGATTTTTTTCCTGTGTGTTCTTGATATGATTTGAGAAATGCTAGAAAGAATCCCTTCTAAAATATCTTTACTAGCTTGCAGAATGATCAAAATTCCACCATTTGGGATTCATTCCTTTAGGTTAGGGCAAGGATTCCTAACCTCACTTATACATACCTTAAACTTGTGAAGGGAGTAAAGAGAATGTCTAAAGTTAGTGCTTAAAAAGTAATCTGATTTTCTTATTTTATCACTTATATGTGCATATGTATATTTTTTCTCCTTTCTTTAATACTGAAAAATCAATAATGAATAGGTGGATTGTTAGGTTCACTGAGACACTAGTCATAGGAGCCAAAATGGAGGGAGTTCCCCTTAAAATAGCTTGGGGTCCTCTTAGTTATAAAATATAAATGTAAATGTTCCTGCAGGAGTAACTAAAGGTAACAAAGACTCACTAAGCACTATGCTAAGCATTTTACAAATATTACCTCATTTACTCTTCACAACAGGTCTGGGAGGTAGGTGCTATTAAGCTCTTCAATTTACAGTTGAGAAAGTTGAGATAAAGGTTAAGTGACTTGCCCAGGGTCACAGAGATAGTAAGTATAAGATTTCAAACTCTAGTTTTCCTGATCTTGGGCTCAGGGCTCTATTAATTATTTCATCTAGCTGCCATTATCATACAGTAATATCTTATTGGGAATTGGTTAAACAGATTGCTTTCCAGAATGACAGCTAATGTAAATGGGGCATGTAAAGGGAAAGAGAAAGATTTTCAGAAAGGGAGGAGTGGTGGAGGAGGTAGAACACAATGGAACAATGGCACAGACGTTCTTTCTACTTATTTTTTCTCCTGGCTGGATTAAATAATCATTCTATGGCATAATCCACTAATTTGAAGTATACAGTTTAATATAGGATCACTGTAACTTTTTCCAGAAAAAAATATACCCAGAAATTTTTATGTTTTTTGGAAATGTGCTTCACTTTCTTATAGCTAAGTGTTATCTAAATGCCAGGATTGTGTTTTCAAACTTTAGCAACCAACAGAAACATCTTCAATATCTCTAATAAGGTTGATAGTGAAAGGGAAGTGGCAAAGATGTCACTGTCATCAAAGCTAATAACCTGCTGCCTAGATTCCTATTTGCCATCAACTCACCCAGCACTTTTCATATAGAAAACTTTCTCATCCTTAAGCCTTTTAGAGAAACTGCCTATTATTTTTCATAAAATTTCAATATCAATAAATATTTGATTTCCTTTCTCCTTTCCTCTTACTTCTCTGGGAAGTTTAAAGGAAATTGACAGTAAATTAAATAACACAGAGGTGCTGCTGGGTGGCAGTGGTTGGATAACACGCTAATTCAGGCCTCAGTTCTCTTATCAATTGAGCAGGTCCATTCAGATTTAAGACAGCTGAGAGACAGTCTTTTGTTATCATGAAATGGGAGTTTTCCCTTCAATAGAAAAGTAAGATTTTGCATGAAGGCTTAACCAGAGGCAATACTAGATATTGTCCACAAAATACAAGCAATCTATCTTTGAGGCACATGAATAATATTAGTATCTTGGTTGAGAACAGGAGGGGAAAAATCTATAAAAAAATAAGTAAAATGAATTTTTAAAAGGGAATTTTCACATGCCACAGGATTTCTTTCAGCTCAATGATAAAGAACTCTGAAAACAGGTACCTCTGAAGATGGAGAAATTGCAAATGCAGAAAGCATTTCTCCATATCTCCAGTTTGTGTCATTATATACTCCTGATATATTTGACTGATCAAAGGAGTTACTGAAATCTGCAACCAAGCATCAAAAGATGTCTGCTGAATTTTTAAATGAACAATTTCTCTTTGTGTCATTCAAGCTGGAAATATGCTTTCTTAATTCCCCCTTCACCCTCCCTACCTCTTGTTACCCTTTCAAGATAAATCCACAAACTTGTGGCGGAGGTGAGTGTAACCTTTGTGATGTTATATCACCCCCGTGGGGAATCTCATTCCTGGCAGAACAAGCCTCCCTTAAATGTCAAATATCTCTCATCACCTATTTTTGCATCTGAAACCAACTTTTATGAAAAAGATTTTTTGTTCTTTTTCTTTTCCCCTATTTCTTCACTCAACTCATGCAAAACAGTGTAACCTAATGGGTGTTTAAATGCTAGGCTGTTCAGAAGAAAAATATCTTATTTTGGCTTCTCCCCCTTATATGAACCTGTTAGTGTTCTCATCTACCCCTATATTTGGTTGCTTTGTGCTATGGCTATTGTAATTATTATTTATTCTTTATTATACATATTCAGTGTGTTAGGTACTGTTTCTTTATTAGATTGTGAGCTTCAAGGATATATGTCTTCTGGGTAATGAGTCCATGAGGCTGCTAAGTGATGGCAGTTGTATTAAATAATTGAATGAAATGAGGAATGGGAAGGGATTTAAATAGCACATAGAACACAAATTATCAAAACTTAATCCAGAGTAATTCATAATCATAAGGTTATATTCTGTACCTCATATGGCAAAATGGATTGCTTCTTACCTTTGGAGTCTGGAAGACCTAGGGTCAAGACATAGTGAAACACTATACAAGTGATTTAACCTCTGCCTCTCAATATCTCCCCTTCCCTTCCCTCCCCTCCCCTAACCCCCACCCCCACTCCCTTCCAGCATTTTCTAAGATTATCAATGGCAGATCAGGTGCTAGTTTGCTTTGGCAGAACATCACAATACTAGCAAAATAATAGGGACATTAGAGGCCATTGATTCTAACTTCCTCATTTTACAAATGAGGAAACTGAGGCAGAGAGGAGCAGTTAGGTGACTTGCTCAGGATGACACAATTGAGCTGGTATCTAAGGTGGGATTTGAACTTAAGTGCTTTTTAATTCAAGTCCAATACATCTTCAATTATACCAGAAAGTGTTTTCTAAATGTTTAAGTGTTATATAACACTTATTGCTAATAGTCTTATGAGAGAGGTTGCCTCCAACATCTTGGCACTTTGTATTGCTTAATAAATGCTTATTAGTTCTTAGGGGAAAATGTTATATCTCTTAATGCTTACACGAATAAAATAGAGAAAGAAGAGATCAATGAATTGGACATGCAACAAAAAAGCTTAAAAAAGAACAAATTAAAAATCCCCAATTAAATACTAAATTGGAAATCCTGAAAATCAAAGGAGAGGTTAATAAAATTGAAAGTACTAAAACTATAGAATTAATCAATAAAACTAAGAGTAGGTTTTATAAAAAAATCAATAAAATAGATAAACCTTCAGTTAATTTGATTAAAAAGAAGAAAAAACAAATTACTACTATCAAAAATGAAAGGGATGAATTCACTACCAATGAAGTGGAAATTAAAGCAATAATTAGGAGCTACTTTACTTAACCATATGCCCCAAAATTTGGCAATTTAAGTGAAATGGAAGAATATTTACAAAAATATAAACCTCCCAGATTAATATGAGTAAATAAAATCCTTAAATTAGCTCGTTTTTAAAAAAAAAAGAAATAAAACAAGCCATCAATGAACTCCCTAAGAAAAAAAATCTCCAAGCCCAATTGGGTTTACAAATGAATTCTACCAAACATTTAAAGAACAAATAATTTCAATATTATACACATTATTTGGAAAAATAGGTGAAGAAAGAGTTCTACTAACTTCCTTTTATGGCACAAATATGGTGTTGATACCTGAACCAGGCAGAGCCAAAACAGAGAAAAAAATTATAAACAAATTTCCCTAATGAATGTCAATGCAAAAATATTAAATTAAATATTGACAAGGAGATTACAGAAATTTATCACCAGGATAATATACTATGACCACGTAGGATTTATACCAGAAATACAGGGCTGGTTCAACATTAGGAAAACTATCAACATAATCAACCACATCAACAAAAAATCTAACCAAAATCATATGATTATCTCAATAGATGCAGAGAAAACTTTTGTCAAAATATAGACCTCATTCCTATTAAAAATATTAAAGAGCATAGAAATAAGTGGAGCTAGATTTCTTCTAGGAGCCAAGATGGCAGAGGAAAGGCAGTGAACTCTTGAACTCATGACACGATCACTCCAAGAAACACCCGAATAATGCCATAGGACAAGACTTGGAGCAGCAAAACCCACAGAAAACTGTGGTGAAATCATCTTCCAAACAAAGACACCTTGAAAGGTTGGAAAGAGGAAGCTGCTGTGATGAGACAGGAGTGGAGCCCAACCCTACAGTCACTCTGACACAGATTCAGTCCCAGGAAGGCCTCACCAGAGAAAGAAACCTCCCAGAGTCTCTGAATAAGCTGCAGTGCCAGTGTTGTCTAGAACTAAGCTCACAGTCTGGTGAGAGGGCTGAACCCTTGGCAGGGTGGTGATTACAGGGGTCTATGCTGGTGCTGAGGCAAAAATTGGATTTTTCACCCCTGCTGGGAACCAGGAGGTAGGCTTGAGTAGCAGTGGCCCAGGTGGGGGAGGGGCCCAGGCTTGTCGCAGCTGACAACCACAACACACAAAGCTGGTTAATTAGCAAGTTGATCTGGGGTCACCCACAGACCAGGAAACAGGCCAGGCAAGTGAATAACCTGTTCCTCCTTAAATCATACCACCTGGAATCTTCTGAAGCTTGGGATGATGCAACCTGGAAACAGTGCCCCGGTTTAAGGAGTTAAAAAGCAAGTAAAAGAAAGGCAAGATGAGCAGACAGAGAAAGGTGAGGACCTTTAGTGACAAGGATGATCAAAGTACACCCTCAGAGGAAGATGTCAACATCAGGGCCCCTATATCTAAAGCTTCCAAGAGAAATATGAATTGGTCTCAGGCCATAGAGGCACTCAAAAAGGACTTTGAAAATAGAGTTAGAGAGGTAGAGGAAAAAATGGAAAGAGAAATAAGGGTGATGCAGGAAAGACATGAGAAAAAAGTCAATAGCTTGAAAAGTTAAATTGGTGAAATGGAAAATATCTTCTTGGAAAAACTGCTGACCTGGAAAATAGGTCCAGGAAAGATAATTCGAAAATTTTTGGCCTACTTGAAAACCATGATCAAGGAAAGAGCTTAAACATCATCTTCCAAGAAATTTTCAGGGAAAATTGACCTGATATTCTAGAAGCAGAAGGTAAAATAGAAATTAAAAGAATCCCCAGATCACCGCCTAAAATAGATCCCAAAAGGAAAACTCCTAGGAATATTATAGCCAAAGTCCAGAGCTCTTAGGTCAAGGAGAAATTATTGCAAGCTACCAAAAAGACAGAATTCAAGTACTGTGGAGCCCCAGTCAGGATCCACAAGTTCTAGCAGCTTCTACATTAAAGTATTGGAGGGCATGGAATATGATATTCCAGAGGGCAAAGGAACTGGGATTACAACCAAGAATCACCTACCCAGCAAAACTGTGTAATCTTTCAAAGGAAAAAATGGGACCTCAATGAAAAAGAGGACTTTCAGTTATTTGTTATGGAAAGACTTGAGCTGAATAGAAACTATGACTTTCAAATACAAGACCTTAGAGAAGCATAAAAAGGTAAACAGAAAAAAATCATGAGGGATGTCAAAAGGTTAAATGGTTTACATTCCCTCATGGGAATATGATACATCTAAATCATAATAACTTTTTGAATATTAGGGCAGATAATAGGAATAAATTTAGACATACAGCACAGGTGTGAATTTATTATGAAGGGATGATATGTGTAATGCATTTATTTTGTCTTTATTTTTTCTTTTGGGTGGTCAGGGTTGGGTGCCATGACTGGGGTCACAGAGTTGGTGAGTATTTTGTGTCTGAGGCTAGATTTGGGCTCTGGACATCTTGGGTCTACTGTGCCACCTAGCTGGCCCATGATGATATCTTCAGGGTAAAATTGAGGTGGGAGAGGATTACACTAGGGGAGGGGCAAGGGGAGAGGTTGAATGGGGTGAAATCTCTCATGAAAGAAGCAGGAAAGGGCTTATGGAGTAGGGGGAGAGATGGAGGATGAGTGGGGCAATGAAGGAGCCTTACACTCATCAGAATTAGCTCAAAGTCCTTAATCTGATAAGAGTTGGCTCAAGGAAGAAATAACATACATGATGGGTGGCATAATCTATTCAACCCTGCAAGAAAGTAGGAGGGGAAGGGGATAAGGAAGGAGGGGTGAAAAGACAGAGGGCAGAGTGGGAGAGAGAACAGTCAGAAGCAAAACACTTTGGAGGAGGGATATGGTAAAAGAAGTTAGAAAACAGAGTAAATATCATGGGGAGGAAATAGGATAGGGGGAAAGAGTTAACAATAATAACTCTTGGGCAGCTAGGTGGCGAGGTCGATAGAGCACCGGGCCTGGAGTCAGGAAGTACCTAAGTTCAAATCTGGCCTCAGACACTTAACACTTACTAGCTGTGTGACCCTGGGCAAGTCACTTAACCCCAATTGCCTCACTAAAAAAAACAAAAACAAAAAAACCAAAACAAGACAATAGTAACTGTGAAAAAGTTTTTGAAGCAGAGGCAAGAGTAATATAAGATGATGATTGATTGGTGGATGGATGGATGATGATAAGAGGGAGATGAGGATTGAGGATGAGGACTGATTAATGATCATGAGGATTGAATGATGAAGATGAGGACTGTTTGATTATGATGAGGATTGATTGATTATGATGATGAGTACTGATGGCTGATGACTGAATGACTGATGATGATGATAAAACATATGGTACTTACTTTGCTGGGCTATTGTGAAGAAAATTCCTTGTCAGGTATATGGTATTATATAAATGTTATCTATTAATGTTGTTACAATAATCAACCTCATAGGTTTATTGTAATGAAATCTCTCTTTAAAGTACTATATAAATGTAGTTTACTATAAAAAAAAATGATGAGCAGGATGTGGTCAGAAAGACCTGGATGGAGCTGCATGAGCTGTTGCAAAGTGAAATGTACTGTATACAAAATAACAGCAATATTGTGAGATGATCTGCTGTGAATGACTTGGTTATTTTCAGCAATGCATTGATACAAGACAACTCTGAAGGTCTTATGAAAAATGCAATCCATTCACAGAGAGAGAACTGATGGTATCTGAATACAGATTGAAGCACAATTTTTTGTTAGTTCTTTTATCTGAAGTTTTGTTTTTATCTCTTTTCTTTCACAACCCAGCTCATGTGGAAATGTTTTGCTTGACTGATCACGTATAGCTTATCCGGAGTTGCTTGAGTTCTTGGGGTGAGATGTGGAGGGAGGGAGGAAGAGAATTTGGAACACAAAGTTTTTTAAAAAATTGATGTCAGAATGCTAAGTTTCCCTAATGCTAGATTATGTGTTATTTTCTATTATAAGAAATCTTTAATGATCTCTTAAAATAAAGTAATCTACTGTTAGATAAACCCAATGACTCCAGCTTCTGGAATAAGAACTCAGTATTTGACAAAAACTTCTGGGAAAACAGGAAGATAGATAGTATGGCAGAAACTAGGCATAGACCAGCATCTTACATTGTATACTAAAATAAGGTTAAAATGGGTACATGATTTAGACATAAAGGGTGATACCATAGGTAAGTTGGAATAGGAAGGAATAGTTTACCTCACAAATCTATGAAGAGGAGAACAATTTTTGACCAAAAAAGAGATAGAGAATATTATGAAATGCAAAATGGATCACTTTGATTATATCATATTAAAAAGTTTTTGTACAAGCAGAAGCAATGCAGCCAAAATTAGAAGGGAAACAGAAAGCTAGGAAACAATTTTTATAGCCAGTGTTTCTGATAAATGCCTCATTTCTAAAATATATAGGAAACTAATTCAAATTTATAAGACTGCAAGCCATTCCCCAATTGAAATATAAGGATATGAACAGGCAGTTTTCAGATGAAGAAATCAAAGCTATCTATTGTCATATGAAAAAATGCTCTAAATCACTATTGATTAGAGAGATGCAAATGAAAACAACTCAAGTATTAGCTCAGAACTATCAGATTGGCTAATATGTCAAAGGAAAATAATAAATGTTGGAGAAGCTGTGGAAAAATTGGAACACTAATCCATTGTAATTGTAAACTGATTCGGACATTTTGAAGAGCAGTTTGGAACTATGCCAAAAGGGCTATGGAAGTGTCCATACACTTTGACCCAGTAATACCACTACTTCATCTGTATCCCCAAGAGATCATAAAAAGGTAAAAGGACCCACCTGTGGTGGCAAAGAACTGGAATTCAAGGGAATACCCATAAATTGGGGAATGGCTGAACAAGTTGTGGTATATCAATTTAATGTAATACTATTGTGCTGTAAGAAATGATGAGCAGTTTGATTTCAGAAAAACCTGGAAAAACTTAAGTGAACCGATTCTGAGTGACATGAGCAGAACCAGAATTATTGAACACAGTAACATCAATATAGTGTGATGATCAACTGTGATAGACTTAGGTCTTCTCATCAGTGCAATGAACCAAGACAGTTCCAAAGAACTCATGATGGAAAATATTCTTCACATCCAGAAAAAAGAACTGTGGATTCTGAATGCAGTTTGAACCATATTGTTTCTACTTTTGTTTTTGTTTTTACTCTTTTGAGGATTTTCCCTTTTGTTCTGAATCTTCTTTCACAACATGAATTTGTTTAATGTGATAATATAATATAAATATATATATATATATATACATTTACATACATACATATATACACACATACATACACACACGTATATACAAAACCTATATTAGATTACTTTCTGTTTTGGAGAGGGGGAGGGAATGGAGAGACAGAAAAATTTGGAACTAAAAACCTTATGAAAGCAAATATTGAAAAATATCTTTACATGTAATTGTAAAATGATAAAAAAATTTATATTTAAAAAATAAATGCTTATTTTATTGGATTTATGAAGGGCCACATAGCTAGTTTGGAGTGAATATAAGTCTAGAAAGCATATCCCCTGAGATTATATCGAGAGTTTTTTTCATTATTAGTTTCTGACTTATTTCTTTGCGTTTTGGTGAGCTGAGATTTTGGTTTGATAGCTACACTTTAGATATATGCACCTGGAAAAAGACATGTCAGTTCAGGGAATCTTTAGTAGCCTGTATCATATATAGGCATTTAATAAGTATTTAGTAGATAATTCTATCAGTTTTGCTTCTGGCTAGTCTTAGACTAGTTACTTAGCTCTTCTTCAATCAGTAAAAGAAAAGTAGATGTTCCATCTTCAAAACACAAAGTTGCTCATGAACACACACACTTGTAAATCTAAATTTGTTAAAATAAGAACTTGATATTTTTAAATGATTAATGTATATGTGTGTACATGTACTGTGTATAGATATGTATGTATTTAAACTCATTATCAATGCAGATCAGCTATTCATTTGTAACTCATAGTTTTGGAGAGTTCTCTGGGCTACTGAGCCTTACCTTACTAATTACTAATTACTTAGTAATGCCTTACTAGAGTTACACAGCTTGTATGTGTCAGAGGCAGAACATAAACCTGAGTCTTCCTAACTCCAAAGCTAGCCCTCTAGGATCCATATCATTGTGCCACTCATTGTTACCTTCAGACTTTAAATGAACGTTTATTAATGTAAATTTACCTCTACCCAATTGAACACTGGTGGTGGTAATAGGAGGAAGCTTATGCAATGTAATACTGGTATAAAATAAAAACAAAAAATATAACTGTGTTCATAATATGAACTTCTGAAGAGATTAAACATCACCAACTAACAAATATTTGAATTATGCATGAAAACATCAATAAAATGAATTATTTTTGTACCATCTACATTTAAAAAAATAAGTATTTTCTTAAAACCAACAGGATTTACCCTGACTTTAATATGGATTTTTATACCTTTATAGTCTGCATGCTATTTTATATAAATAGCCAATCTCTCCTTCTAAGAGTAACCTCCTTTAAGACACTGACTTTCTGGTTTCAATGTTAGCTTTCTATCTTCTAGGCCATTCTGTCTTCAAAATATTCTGACTGCATGACCCTGGACACATTAATTAACCTTTCAGTGACATATTCAACTCTCAAATTATAAGTTGCAGTTTGGTGTTGACCCTCATTTGTAGAATTTCCATCTTTGAAAGTTTGGGAATTGGTTAAATCATAGATAGGTACAATCTCTAACCTAATACCACCGAGTTATTCTAGTTTTTCCCAGATTTCTGTTTATTCTCAGTGTTCATTTCTGGATCCTCTCCTTTATCAGTGACCCTCTCAAAATTCAGCATAGGCTTCCTCTTCTTTATCTATTTTCATTCTTTTAAGAAAATCCATCTAGTCTCATGGAGTCCTTCCTAAGTAACCTCTATATCAGGAATCCACATATCTAGTAAAGGCCAGAGAGATGAGGGTTGGTAATTACAGGGTAGCCATGGGGCAAAGGCTGAAAGGAGTTGGTCCAAGCTAAGAGAAGGATATAGAGAGCTAGGAAGGAGAAAAGAAGAAAGTTGGAATAAGACAGAATTAATCACTGAGAAGGGTGAATTGAATGCTTTATAACCCCTGTCCTTGGGATTCTTGCCATGTGATTGATTTTTGGTACAGCATCATGAGTGGAGATTGCAAGAAAGGTATGGGCAACTTCCCCCTCCCAACCTTGACCCCACCTCCTTCTGTAGATCCAATCTGTTACTAAGTCCTGTCCCTCCTTCTTTTATACTAGCCTTTAGATTTGTCATATCATTTACATTCTCTCTGCTACCACCCTAATCTAGGCCTTTATCATTCCAACCAAATGTAATAGTTTTCTAAATGTAATACTATTACTTTTGCTCTCTCCCCTTCCAAATAGATTGTATAGTTACAGATGATTTCATTATGCTACAGGTTTACTCATGCACACTTGCTCTTGTAATGGCTCACTACTGTTAAAAGGATCAAGTTTGAATTTCTCAGGTTAACAATTAGGGTCTTCCTCAATCTGACTTTAATTTTTCCAGTGTTTTTTTCCTCCTCAATAGTTTAGAAAGTGCTTTCTTTAAAATTTCCTGAGGAATGATTAGAAGCATAACTAAAGTTAATTTACAGAAGAGAAACCTTTGGTTTAGAAAAGTGAAATGATTGTCCATGGTTATTCACCAAGCCAGGCTTGAAAATCAGGTTTTCTGACTCTAAGTATAGTGCTCTTCCCCCTGCATTATGTTGCCTCTCCAAGTGATTTCTTCAAAGCAATCCAGTGTATTAATACATTAACCTAAAAATTTAAATATGATGAAATGTGCTCAGAAATGTTGTCACCTGACAAGGGTCATAGAACTATCATATACTGCATACAGGGCTTGGACTCTTCTGACTCCACGTTCAGTATATTTTCCCCCAACTAATTAGGAAGCCAGAAATTTTATAGGCAAAACAAATGCAAATCAAACTTCCTAAAAGGAAAGAGGTATAAAACATTTTTTTTCAAATGATCCTTGGAAATTTTATGTTTCCAACCTTGATTAATTTGAGTTATTGATCCATCCCCAAAAAGCTGAGAAGGAATGATTCTTTCCAAATTGTATTGCACACAGTTACTATGACTTCAAGTTTAAGGTAATTATCAAAGCACATATTTGCCATGAACCTGAATTGATGAATATTTTCTTGTCTTTGACTTTGCAAATCTTGAAAGAGATTATCCAGTGGAGGAGGTGAGGAGGTTTCTGTTAAGAGAATTTATTCATAAAGTTCTATAATTGAAGGCATGACCTCCACCAAGGAACAATCCCAGATAAGTAAAAATTGAATTGTACTTCTTTATATTGGTGACTGACAAGTCTTGGCGAAAAGATCTGAGTGGTCCTGAAATGAAGTAAATCATTGCCAATGGTCAGTTGGTTGAATTAGTTAACATTCAGTCCTATTGAGTTCAGGGTTATGAATCTGGTTTCTTTGCAAACCAGTTGGCTTATGCCTGTTCTAGGGTTACAGACTGTCCCATTAATACTAATTGTCCATTTAACAAAATTTATCCTTAAGAAAAAGGTTTGGGCTAGAGGATTTGAATGAATCACAGCGGATCTGTCTCACCTACTGGGAATAATTATTGAAAGCATATTAATCTCTGTAGGTCAGACCTGTCATTATCTTCATATATGAAGGATTGCACCCTATTAAGACCACTTCACTAATAAAGACTACAGCATCCTTATGAGAGGGTTACAACTAGTGTCCATTTATTGAGGATTGTTTTGGAAACTTTTTTTGTTAGTAAAAAGATTCTGGACACATATACTAGGAATCTCAGAGCTCTATTTTCACCCAATTGTAGTAGCTTTGTTAGCTATGTTTCCTTTCATGTTATTATATTATTTCTTATATTACATTATTCCTTTATTCTTACACATAATATTATTATACCAGGAGAACCAATATTTTTGGTTGCACACTGAGTGTTGAGTACAGACGCAATTATTTCAGTTTCAGGACCTGTGCCTTAATTTTGAAAGATGTAATAGATTGACCTTGAAAACAAGTTTAGATTAGTATAGAGCTGATCTGACAGAATGTAAACTGATGATCTAGGAGGTATTTGTTGAAGCTTTTAGCTATAAGTAAAACTTTACAGATCCTCGGGTGGAAATGGAGATTAATGACAAGATGATCAAACAAAGTAAATCAGGGATAAGATACCAAATGAGAATGGAAGATAGCATTTTTATAAAACAATGGAAGTGGAAGGTCAGTGGCAATAATTGCTTCTTGGGTCTTGTTTTCCATTGAAAAGTCCCCCACAAAAGTGTGTGCAAAAATACCTCATATAACATTGATTCAATAAACATTATTTTGCCAAAACATCATGAATGTATTATATCCAAACCTTACTGTGGCACGTTAATACTCCACATAATGCCATTTGATTACCAAACTTAGGTCAAAAGTTCCTGACCTAGGACATATGAAATCATTAAAAATCATAACTATTAACTCAGTATTTGACAAAAACTGCTGGGAAAACTGGAAGATAGTATGGCAGAAATTAGGCATAGACCAACATCTTACACCTTATACTAAAATAAGGTCAAAATGGATACATGATTTAGACATAAGAGGTGATACCATAGGTAAATTAGGAGAGAAAGGAATAGTCTACCTATCAGATCTTTGGAAAGGAAAACAGTTTTTGACCAAACAAGAGATAGAGTATATTATAAAATGCAAAATGGATGATTTTGATTATATTAAATTAAAAAAATTTTGTACAAACAGAAGCAATGCATTCAAAATTGGAAGGGAGGCAGAAAGCTGGGAAACAATTTTTGAGGCCAGTGCTTCTGATAAAGGCCTCATCTCTAAAATATATAGGGAATTAAATCAAATTTATAAGAATCCAAGTCATTCCCCAATTGAGAAATGGTCAAAGGATATGAACAGGCAATTTTCTGATGAAGAAACCAAAGCTATCTATTCCCATATGAAAAAATGCTCTAAATCTCTAATGATTAGAGAGATGCAAATTAAAACAACTCTGAGGTACCACCTGACACCTATCAGATTGGCTAAAATGACAAAAAAGGAAGATAATAAATGTTGGAGAGGCTGTGGGAAAATTGGAACACTAATGCATTGTTGGTGGAGCTGTGAGTTGATCCAACCATTCTGGAGAGCAATTTGGAATTATACCCAAAGGGCGATAAAGCTGTGCATATCCTTTGACCCAGCAATTCCACTCTTAGGTCTTTTGCTCAAAGAAATCATGGAAGGGGGAAAGGGACCCACATGTACAAAAATATTTATAGCTGCTCTTTACGTGGTAGTAAGGAATTAGAAGTTGAGGGGGTGCCCATCAATTGGGGAATGGCTGGACAAGTTGTGGTATATGAATACAATGGAATACTATTGTGCTGTAAGAAATGATGAGCAGGAAGAGTTCAGAGAAACCTGGAGGGTCTTACGTGAGCTGATGATGAGTGAGATGAGCAGAACCAGAACACTGTACACAGTATCATCAACATTGAGTGTTGACCTACTGTGATGGACTATATTCTTCTCACCAATGCAATGGTACAGAAGAGTTCCAGGGAACTCATGATAGAAGAGGATCTCCAAATCCAAGAAAAAAAAAGAAAGAAAGAACTGTGGAGTATAGATGCTGATTGAACCATATTATTTCTTTTGGGTGCTGTTGTTTTTTTTTTCTATTTTGAGGTTTTGCATCACTGCTCTGATTTTTTCTCTTGTAACAGGATTGGTGCAGAGATGGGATTGATGTTATTATGTGTATATATATGTGTGTGTGTATATATCTATATCTATATCTATATGTATAGAGATATATAGATATAACCTATATCGGATTGCCTGCTGTCTAAGGGAGGGGGGAGGGAGGGGAGGGAGGGAGAAAAATCTGAAATTGTAAAGCTTGTGTAGACAAGGGTTGAGAACTATCTTTATGTGTAACGGGGGGAATAAAATACCTTATACATAAAAAAAATCATAACTATTTCAGTAAAATTGTCTTCCTTTATAATCCTATGTATTTTATTCAATCATTTAAAACATTTTTCTAAAAAGAAGGTTCACAGGCTTATATAGTTTGCCAAAAGCTTCATTGACATAATAAATGGTTAAGAACTCCTATCTTGTTCCTTTGAGTTGAAACCAAGCAGACAGCAGAAGCAAAATGAAGTGAGCTGAGAATCCAGTTTCTGCCCTTTATAAAGGAATTCACTGGGAGCAGTTTGGTATTCCATCCTCCAGCCTTCTAGTCAGAAAGCAGAGGAAAATGAGCGAGGTGGTTTCAGTCGAAGCTTGAGTAAGCACAGCATTAGAAGTGATGAGTATAAACTGGCTGGGGGAATCTTGTTTCTTGGAGTAAAACAAAACAAAACACCCAATACAAACAAAAAAAACCTCCCAGCAATTGCAAAGTGAAATGGCACCTTGGATATAGGCTCTGGGCTGATATTGTACTTGCTTTTGCACTCTCCACCAGCTGCTCAAAATTACTTTGTATTCACTTTGCATATACTTTGTTTTTTCTTCACTTTTCTCTTTGCATGCTATTTGTACCCAGTACAATGTAAGCTCATTGAGGTCAAGCATTATTTTATTTTTATCTTTTCTTGCCTAGGACCTAGCACAGTGTTTTTCCTACAGGAGGACCTTAATATATGTTTATTGAATTTATTTGTATTATATGAAGGATTTGATATTTGGGTATGTCTTAGATGAGCTGACTTCTGGAATTTCTTACAACTTTGAGATCCCATGATTTTTAAAAAAAAATTTATTTTTTTAATTAAAATTTTAATTAATTAATTAATTTTTCACATGACTTTAAATATTAAAAGATTTGGCATCTTGAAGCTCATGCTTTTCTTTTTTTCTTTTTTAAAAAAATATTTCTCAATTTTATTTATTCATTCATTCACTCTCTCATTTATTTATTTGTTCATTTATTTGTTCATGCTTTTCTAGAAAGGGCAATAAGTTCAAATGTCAAACATTTCTTTTAAATTTGTTTTTCTTCTGAGTGTTCTTATTTCCAGTTTCACTTTACTAAGGCGTTCACTGGCTGGTTCCACGGATACTAAAAGATTTTTGCATTACTGTACATGGTGCTCTTGCAAGGTACACAATTAGGATGAGCAGGAATTTAGGTTAGATTTGGAATCATGGAGTTCATCATTTTCAATCCATGAGAACGGATTCAGAGGCCAAGTTACATGGATAGGTCAGGAATCAGAGAACAAGCAAGAACAGAGGGACAGGAATAGACCTCTCTTTAGATTATTTATCTCCTGAGCAAGCTCAAACTGGCCAATCATCAGAGGTCAGTGTAGGTTCAAAGAAGGACATTATAGAATAAAATAAGTGTGTGTAGCCAGTCCCAGGGGGTGAGTTATGAGGCCAAGGCAGGCAAGACACATATGCCTAAGCCAAGCAAAAGGAATTTGGACTAGGTATATGGGTCAAGAAGTACATAGTTAAGACTAGGGGAAGACAAGTTGGGTATTCATCTAGTATGAACATTCAGGGAGCAAAATGAAAGTTACTTTTTATTTTTCACTTATATAAAAATATATTAGATTTTAAATAAAATATATTTTGTCAGATATAACTATATTTTAAGTAAGTGCACATGGTTTTAATTAGAGAAAAGTCTGCTTTACATTGCACATAAGTATTTATTTTAGGATTAGCTAAGTAGTAAATGTTATGGTGAGGATTCAAAGCTTCCTATAGAAAACAGCACAGAGAGGTCACCAATTTCAAATGCAGTTACATCAATTTTCTAACCTTGCCTAAGGCACACAAATGCTTGCTCACTGATCTGCCTGGCAGGTAGGCTTTTTTTGCAGGAGGAAAATTTGAAATAGGCTTTATAAGAAGAGAGAAGGAAGCCTGAATAGGATGTGGGAGGTTGTTCAAAGTGTGAGGGATGGTAACTGACAAAGCTGAGGGACAGGAAAAGAGGAAGGTGACAGGCATGACGAAAGACTGGGGGATTATAAGAAAAGGAAGAAAGACTAGGTAGGGGAAAAGACTGGGTGAGATAATAGATGAGGGTCAAAGGCAGGGCTGAAATCATAGCTCTTGAAGCTAAGGGCATTTCAGAGATGTAAAAAGTAGACAGAAGGGTGAAAAAAGATAAGAGTCAAGAAGGCCCAAGGGAGGAAAACAAAACCTATTTCCTTTGAAGAGAAGCAGCAAAAGATGAAAGCAGACATATAAGAGTATAAGTTTCTAGATGACAAAATGAATAAATCCAAAAATTTATGTAAAGCACTTTATAATTTTTAAAGGACAATGTAAATGCCAACTATATTAAAAATAATATTATTTTACTATTCTATACCATATATTGTGTTATATTATGTAAAACTATGTTATAATATATTGTGATATATTATGTATGTTATTATGTCATAATAAAAGTTATCCTAAAATCTACCCTTTTTTGGTAAATAAAAACATTGGGTGTCTAAAAGACTTGAGTTTTGTTGCTGGTCATACACATCAAAGGCAAGGATTTAAAAAAAACAATTTGAAGTTCAAGGTGAGAACCATAAAGTGACCTGACATTTTTTAAAAGCTCTTGTCTTTACTTCATATTCAAGGCAAAACAGAGGATATTTTTGTGATAGGTGGATGAAGGGAAGGAATTTAAAATGCCACAGTGACTCAACCACACACAGCCCTTTGAAATTTGTTCAAAAGTAGTCTCCAAAATGGTTTGAGACATAATGTGAATTGATTATTGTATTGGGAACTGAATAGAGTTAAAGGGAGCTTTTCAAACCTGAGTCAAATAGAAGCTTGAGACAAGGAAGTGGCTTTTACTAGCAAGAAGAGGTGATTCAGAAAGACAGATTAAATGTCTTAAGGATTTAATTAGTTAGTTGGCTAGTCTGAATTTGTTTAGAAGAGTTTAGCTCCTGGTAACAGAATTCAAGGAGCCAACACACTTCTTTCTCCTTCAAAAAACCCAAGATAAGATTTTTTTCTAGTCCAGTGTTTAGGGTGTGTGATGGCCTGCTTTTCTCTAAAAGAGCAGAAGCTTAGCTTCTGGTCTATAAGATAAAAGAAAAAAAAATGACAGAGCTAATTCCTCCTCCTGAGGTAACACCTCAACTGAATAGCATATCTAATGCCAAATAGGTAGCAGCAGCAAAAATAACCTATCAATGAGATGCAGAAACTCACCTTATCTTCTTAGTAAATAGTGAAAGAAAGGCAATCATGTAGGGAACATTTGTGGCTAGAGCACTCACAGGGAGGAACACACATGTCCCATTCACACATGTTCCCTATGGGTTTGTCTCTTAGTGATCAGTTTATTTTTTACAAATCCATCATGGGACACAATGAATTCTAAGCAACTACATTTAATGAAATAAATAGTATGACACAGTAAGAAAAGTAGAAGTGGCTCTCATAAAAATGGAGTCTACCTTAAAAAATATGCATGTCATCAGTGGGAAGAGTGGACTGTTTAGGAATCATGTAAATGTGGGGGTTATATTTGGTTAGGACACATCTGTGGTGGGATAATTCACATTTCATACCTGAAAACAACACAGTGAAATGACATTTTACTTAGAGTACTGAAGACATGGATTCCATTCCCACCTCAGACACTTCATGTGTAACTTTCTTCAGTCACTTAAGCTCCAAGGCCTACCCTTCCACCTTCACAAATGATCAGTCCAACAGATTGCACATTCTACTATTCCCACCATAACACTTATCTTAAGTTTCTTCCTATATATTGCCTCCTTCCACATCACCTACAAACATGTCTGTGTTTCCCCCAATCCTCAAAAAAAAAAAAAAAACAGCAAAAAACCCACTCACTTGATCCTTCTATTTTCAATATTGTCCTATATCTCTTCTTCCCCTTTTGACTAAATGCCCTGAAAATGTTAACTACAACAGGTGTTACTACTTTCTCTCCTCTTATTCACTTTCACAGTCTGGGTTCTGACCTCATTATTTCACTAAACTGCTCTTTCCAAAGTTACTAATGATATCTTTATTTCCAAATCCAATGAATGGCCTTTTCTCAATTCGCATTCTTCTTGACCTCCCTCTAGCCTTTAATTATGTTGATCACCCTTTTCTTGATAATCTCTTCTCTCTAGGCTTTCAGAACACCACTCTGTCTTGCTTCTTTTCTTTACCTATTTGATCACTCCTCAGTATTCTTTTTTGGATTCTCATGTAGATCATGCCTCCTATTTATAGGTTTTCCAGAGTTCTGCCCAGGGTTCTCTTCTTTTCTCCATCTGTATTACTTCCCTTGGTGATCTCATTATTTCTTATGGATTTAATGCTGATGCTGAGGGTTTTCAAATATACCTATTCTACCACAAAATTTCTGTGGACCCCTTATCTCACATCTCCAACCACCTTCTGATATCTCAAACTATTAGTCCAGTAGACATCTTAAGCTCAATATGTACAAAACAGAATCATTATCTTTCCCCCTAAACCCTCCCCACCTCCTACCCTACCTATTTCTGTAGAGGGAAGCATCATCCTCTCTGTCTTTCTGTCTCAAACCCTACATGTTATCCTTCTTCATCTCTGCTATGAGCAACCATGGCTTCCTTTAAATCCCAACTAAAATTCTATGTTTTACAGAGCTTTTCCCAACCTCTAATTCTAGTGCCTCCTCTCTTATAATTAGTTCCTATTTTCCTGTATATAGCTTGTTGTAGGTATTTGCTTGCCTGCAGTCTCTCCCATTAGATTGTGAGCTTCTCGAGGATAGGAATTGTTTTTGCCTCATTCTGTATGCTTAGGGCTTAGCACAGTGCCTGGCACACAATAGGCACTTAATACATGTTTTCTGACTGACTAATCTGTGTCTTAGTTTCCTTTTCTAGAAAATATCATCATGCTATCCCTCAATTGGCACTATAATGCTTTATTCTTTGGTTGGCTGTTTAATCTGGGCTATTCCTTGTTGTGTGTTATGTCTCCAGTATTCTCCTGGTGTGGTTGTTCTTTTTGCTACTTTCTATTGGTCTTTTCTTATAATTCTCAGTTTAGGAACTACTTCTTCCCCATAGGAGAAGCAGTTGATTCTTCCATCTTTTAGATTAAGGCTCAGATACCAAATTTAAGCACTTTAATGGAGGCTATATCTAGGATCTAGAAAGAAATACTTAGTTATGGCTTTTTTTCCACAAGGACATGGATGTATGTTAGCTTACAGAGACAGTATCAGCTCCAAACGCTAAGCTGTTTTGGAATAAATCAGCTATTTAGTCTATCTTTTAAAACCACCTACTTCTGCTGCCATGATCCACATCCTTACCTCATGCTTTGATCAGACTGAAAATTAGAAAGTCCTTCTTGTAGAAATAAGAAGTCAATTTTTGAATGATGACCTATATTTTTCCTCAAAACAATTTAAGGGGCTTCCCTGAAACAAAGCAGAAGAAGCCGTATGGGTCTCAGTCACCATATTTTTATCTTAGTTTTCTCCCAAACCCTGGCAACATCTTCTTGTTTTTAACTTTGAAAATGAAAGTGTAAGGAAAAGAAGGAATTTAAAAAAAAAAAGCTTAGATAGGGCCACAGGATGACTGATCCTGCACCTCAAAAATTAGGTCCTAAATACCTGCCTTTCATATTCAATATTACATTTATCAAACTTCTCAGGACTTGAGTCATTCTAAACTAATATTTGTATATATGTATACATATGCATATATTGTACTTTTCCATGAAATTTTTTCCTGTAAAAATACAATGAACTTTAAGGAGATAGTTTTGATCAAGAATTTAACTTTACAAGGACTTTTAAGAGAGTTAAATAACTGATTCCTGTTAAATTTGATAACATCTAGGCCCTGGCAGAGGACAGGGGCTGAAAAATTGAAGCCAACACCAAGTCCCTTGCCTGTGTCAAGAAAATTTTTAAAAAACAGATCACTTTCAGGCAGGAAAACCAAAACCAAACAAAAATACCTTTTCTTGGGTTCCTTGAAATGCGGGAACTGCTTAGCTAGCATGTATTATTCTATCTTAAAGCAGTCCAATTCATTTGTATCTGGTTTTCAAGATAATGTGTATTGGGGAGGAAATTCTGAATGTGTCTGTTGCTGCCAGATGCATTGGTAGATGTGGGAGGGATGTGTTCACATTTTGTGAATGAAACAGAATTTGCTAAGTCTGATCCCAGTATACACATTTGTAAGCACTGTGAAATTCATTAAAATGATTCCATGAATACTTTTTAGATATGCAACCATGTATCTAACAAGATGCCAAATTTTGCCATTTTTACCTTTAAATATCTTTTTATTCTGTCTCCTTCTTACAACCTAGATATCTATCACCTTAGTTCAAAATTTGTACTACTGCTATGGCATTCTAAGTGATCTGACTCCCTCAACTCTCCCCTTTCCATATAGTGGCTGAAATGTTTTTTTTCTTAAGTGCAGATCTGATTATGTCACTACCCTACTCAATAAACTTTAGTGGTTCCCTATCACCTCTAGGTTAACATATGTTTAGCTTTTAAAGGCCATTCTAATATAGTCTCAAATTATTCATCTAATCTTAACATGTACTGACTCCCCATCTTGCATTCTGTGGTCTAGTCAAACTTGCCTCTTAATACTTTATAGAGGATACTCAATCTACTGTCACTGTGACCTTGCATTAGCTATCTCCTATGACTGAAATGTTCTATTTTTATGTGTCTCAGAAGCTCTCATTTCCTTCAACATACAGCTCTCAAGTGCCAACTGCTACCTTTCTGATCTCCCCTAAAGCTAGTATACTCCCTCCTTCCATAGATATGTATATGTATATGTATATAAGTGTATATTTGAATATATGTATATATTCAAATATACACATAAAATTTCCATAAATAAAATGTAAGCTTCATGAAAGCAGAGCTTGTTTCTTGCTTTTATTTTTTTTTTTGTATTTGTATCCTGAATAACTGGTGTAGTGCCTGATACATAGTAGGCACTTATTATGTTTTATGATTGATTCTTAGATGGACTAACTAAATGAATTCTCTAAAGATTTAGGAAGGGTTTTGGAGAAGAAAAGAGAATAAAAAACAATGTTTTGTCATTTAAGTTGTGTCTGATCCTTTTTTACCCCATTTGGGGTTTTCCTGGCAAATATATTGTAGAGGTTTGCCATTTTCTTTCCCAGCTCATTTTACAGATGAAGAAACTGAGGAAAATAGGGTAAAGTGACTTGTTCAGGGTCACACAACTAGCAAATATCTGAGACAAAATTTATATTTAGGAAGATGGTTTCTTCCCGACTCCAGGCCCAGCACTCTATCTACCGTGCCACAATAGATAAATAAGATTTCTCAAATGATCATCTCACTGACATTTAAGTAGAATAAGCTCATATACTTCTCTTATTTGAGCAGATTAGTCATTCTTTAACTCAGGTAGAAGTAAAAAGGAAGTAAATTATTTATTTTAACATTCATTTTTAACAATTTTGAGTTCCAAATTTTATCTCTTCCTCCTCACCCCTTGAGAAAGTGAGCAATATATTGATTATACATGTGAAATAATATAAAACATATTTCTATATTAGCCATATTGCAAGAGAAAATGCATACAAAATGAGAAAAATAAAGAAAATCTCAGAGTTCATCAGTTAAATCTCAGAGTTTATCAGTTTTCTCTCTAAAGGTGGATAACATTTTTCATCAAGGGTCCTTTGGAATTACCTTGGATTATTATCTTGATTAGAATTAGTCTTTCACAGTTTATCATCATTCACATATTACTGTTATTGTGTACAATGATTTCCTGGTTCTAATTATTTCATTGCATCAATTCATATTGGGCTTCTCAGATGTTTCTGGCCACCTACAACCATTCCTCAATTTTGGGGCATCCCCTCAATCTCCAATTCTTGCCTACTACAAAAGAGATGCTATAAATACTTTTGTACATATAGATAATTTTCCTTTTTAAAAACATATATCTTGATCCAACCATTCTTGGGAGAAATTTGAAACTATGTCCAAAGGACAATCAAACTGTGCATTGCATTTGATCAAGCAATACCACTACTAGGTCTGTGTCCCAAGGAGATCCTAAAAAGTAGAAAGGTCCTATATATACAAAATATTTCTGACAGCTATGTTTGTTGTGGAAGAGAATTGGAAATTGAAGGAATGCCCATCAATTGGAGAATAGCTGAACATTTTCTGGGATATAAATGTAATGGAATACTATTGTGCTATAAGAAATGATGAGAGGCAAATTTCAGAAAAACTAAGAAAGACATGAACTGATGCTGAGTGAAGTGAGCAGAACCAGGAGAATATTATACACAGTAACAGCAACATTATGAAATGACCAACTATGATAGACAACTCTTTTCCACAATTCAATTAAAAAAGATTCATGATGTAGAATGCTCTCCACATACAGTAGAAGAACTATGGAGTCTGAATGGAGATCAAAGCATACTATTTTCATTTGTTTTTATTTAATTTTTTTTCTTTTCTCATGGTCTTTCCCTATTTTTCAGATTCTTCTTTCACAGCATAAGTAATGTAGAACTATTTTTAACATTATTACACATTCATAACTAACCGATTGCTTACTGTCTTGGGAAGGTGTGAGGGGAGAGGGAGGGAGAAAAATTTAGAATATAAAAACTTATAAAAATGAATGTTGACTTCTGGGGGGCAGAGCCAAGATGGCAGAGAGAAGCTAGGAACGTTCCTGAGTTTTCCCATATTTCCCTAAAAAACAACATTAAACCAAGCCTCTAAACAGATTCTGGAACTACAGAACCTACAAAAAGAGAGACAAAATCCTGCTACGTGAGAAAATTTAGAAGACTTCAGAAAATGTCTGTCTCACCTGGGGTACAAGGGGAGAGTGGCTCACGCCAGTAAAGCTTGACTCAGTGTGGCTTAGCACCACTTGTCTCAAAGCTCGACTCAGTGTGGCTTATAGAACCACTCGTTTCAGCTGGCACATCACCTCAGCAAAGCTCAGCTCAGTGTGGATTAGCACCACTTCTCTCAACTGGCAGATCACCTCAGCAAAGCTCCACTCAGTGGCAGCTCAACACTCTTGTAACTTGACACAGCTGAGAGTGGGGCAGCTGAGAGCAGTAAGAATCTTGCAATCATGAACCCTCTCCCCCAGGAACAAACTTCAACTTGATAAGTTTAAAAATAGTCTACAAAATGAGCAAGAAACAAAAAAGGAACTTTACCATTCACAACTTCTATGGTGAAAGGGAAGACCAAAATTCAAACACAGATGAGTTAGTCAAAATGCCCACAAGTGAAGACTCAAGAGGGAATATGATCTTATCTCAAGACCAAAAAGCCATCTTTGAGGAGCTCAAAAAGGCCTTTAAAAATCAAATAAGATAGGTAGAAGAAAAAATGGAAAAAGAAATAAGAGAAATGAGAGTTACACTGCAAAAGGAAGCACAAAATATGACTGAGGAAAACAATTCCTTAAAAAATACAATTGGCCAAATGAGAGAAAAAATTAGCCAAACTGAAAAAGAAGTTCAAAAGTTTACTGTGGAAAATAAGGCCTTAAAAATTAAAATTGAGCAAATGGAAGTGGGTAATTCCATGAGACAACAAGAATCTGACAAGCAGAATCAAAAGACTGAAAAAATAGAAGAAAATATGAAATACCTCATTGGAAAAACAACTGATCTGGAAAATAGGTCCAGGAGAGATAATCTGAGAATTATTGGACTACCTGAAAGCCATGATCAAGAAAAGAGTCTAGACAGCATATTCAAGGAAATTATTATGGAGAACTGCCCTGAAATTGACGAATCAGAGGATAAAACCATCATTGAAAGAATCCACCAAACACCTCCTGAAAGAGACCCCAAAAGGAACACTTCAAGGGATATAGTAGCCAAACTCCAGAATTATCAGGTGAAGGAGAAAATACTCCAATCAGGCAGAAAGAAACCATTTAAATACCATGCAGCCACAGTCAGGATTGCACAGGAACTGGCAACTTCAACATGAAAGGATTGCAGGGCTTGGAATATGATATACAGGAAGGCAAAGGAGCTTGGATTACAACCCAGGATCAACTACCCAGCAAAACTGATCATTCTCTTTCAGAGGAAAAGATGGACATTCAATAAACTAGGAGATTTCCAAGGCTTTCTGAGAAAAATACCAGAAAAGAACAGAAAATTTGATCTCCAAATACAAGACTCTAGAGAAATATAAAGAGGTAAACAAGGGGGAGAAAAGGGTTGTTCAGTGATGTTAAACTGCTTAAGTCTATATGAGGGAGAATAATACTTTTAACTCTTGGGATCTGTATTTCTGTAAATGTATTGTTATTAAATCAACTTTGACGTGATGATATAAAGAAACTTAAGGGACAAAATAAAAGAAGACCAGGGGGAGGTGAGGAAGGGAGAGGTGGAATGGGGTTAATTATATCAAAGGAAGAGGCACAAAAAGAACCCATTACAACAGAGGGAAAAAAGGGAGGGGTGGGCATTGTTGTAACCTTAGTAACCTTAGTCTCATCAGACTTGGTTCAGGGAGGGAATAAAATACACTCCCATTTGTATAAAGAAACTTAGCTTACTCTTTAAGGAAATAAAAGGGGAAGGGGGAAAAGGGTGGTATTGATAGAAGGGAGGGCACAAGTGGGGGAAAAAGGGGCAAGAAAAAGAAGGGCAGCTGATAAAAGGGAGGACAGATTGAGGGAGGCAGTGGTCAGAAGCAAAACATTGGTCAAGTGGAATAGGGTGAAAGAAGGGGAAAAAGAGTACAAAGGGGAAAAGAAGATGGAGGGAAATAAACAGTTAATAATTTTAACTGTGAATGTGAATGGGATGAACTCTCCCATAAAATGGAAGTGAATTGCAGAGTGGATTAAAAACCACAATCCTGCAATGTGCTGTTTACAAGAAACACATTTGAAGCAGAGCGATACACACAGAGAAAAGGTAAAAGGCTGGAGCAGAATATATTATGCATCAGCTAAAGTAAAAAAAGCAGGGGTAGCAATCCTTATCTCAGATAAAGCAAAGGCAAAAATAGATCTAATTAAAAGAGATAAGGAAGGAAACTACATCTCGCTAAAAGGTACTATAGATAATGAAGCAATGTCAATATTAAACATGTATACACCAAGTGGTATAGCATTCAAATTCTTAGAGGAGAAGTTAAATGAGTTACAAGAGGAATTAGACAGTAATACTATACTAGTGGGGGATCTGAATCTCCCCCTCTCAGAATTAGGTAAATCTAGCCAAAAAATAAATAAGAAAGAAGGGAAAGAGGTGAATAGATTATTAGAAAAGTTAGACATGATAGATGTCTGGAGAAAATTGAATGGTGATAGAAAGGAATATTCTTCTCAGCAGTACAAGGCACATTTTCAAAAATTGACCATGTATTAGGGTACAAAAACATCATAGTTAAATGTAGAAAGGCAGAAATAGTAAATGCATCCTTCTCAGATCATGATGCAATAAAAATTACATGTAATAAAGAGCCATGGAAAGGTAGATGGAAAATCAATTGTAAACTAAATAATTTCATTCTAAAGAATGAGCAGGTCAAACAACAAATCATAGAAACAATCAATAACTTTATCCAAGAGAAGAACAATAATGAGACAATATGCCAAAATCTATGGGATGCAGCCAAAGCAGTGCTTAGGGGACATTTTATAGTTCTAACTGCTTACATGAATAAAAAAGAGAAAGAGGAGATCAATGAATTGGGCATGCAACTTAAAAAACTAGAAAAAGAACAAATTAGAAATCCCCAATTAAATACTAAATTAGAAATCCTGAAAATTAAAGGAGAAATTAATAAAATTGAAAGCAAGAAAACTATAGAATTAATCAATAAAACTAAGACCTGGTTCTATGAAAAAAACAATAAAATAGATAAACCACTGGTTAATTTGATTAACAAAAAGACAGAAGAAAACCAAATTACCAGTATCAAAAATGAAAAGGGTAGTCTTACCACCAATGAAGTAGAAATTAAAGTAATAATTAGGAACTATTTTGCCCAACTGTATGCCAATAAATTTAACAATCTAAATGAAATGAATAAATATTTACAAAAATACAAACTGTCCAGGTTAACTGAAGAGGAAATAAATTCCTTAAATAAGCCCATATTAAAAAAGAAATTGAACAAGCCATTAATGAACTCCCTAAGAAAAAATCCCCAGGGTCAGATGGGTTTAAAGGTGAATTCTACCAAACATTTAAAGAACAATTAATTCCAATATTATACAAATTATTTGGAAAAATTGGTGAAGAAGGAGTTCTACCAAATTCATTTTATGACACAAATATTGTGGTGATATGAAAACCAGGCAAACAAAAAACAGAGAAACAAAATTATAGACAAATTTCCCTAATGAATATTGATGCCGAAATCTCAAATAAGATATTAGCAAGGAGATTGCAGCAAGTGATCACCAGGATAATATACTATGACCAGGTGGGTTTTATACCAGGAATGCAGGGCTGCTTCAACATTAGGAAAACTATCAACATAATCAACCACATCAATAAGAAAACTAACCAAAATCAGAGGACTATCTCAATAGATGCAGAGAAAGCTTTTGACAAAATACAGCACCCATTCCTAATAAAAAACACTAGAGAGCTTAGGAATAGGTGGAGCTTTCCTTCAAATAATAAGCAGTATCTACCTAAAACCATCAACAAGCATTATATGTAATGGAAGTAAGTTAGAGGCCTGGCCAATAAGATCAGGGGTGAAACAGGGATGTCCATTATCTTAGCCTTAGCAATCAGAGAAGAAAAAGGAATTAAAGGAATTAGAAAAGGCAAGGAGGAAACAAAACTATCACTCTTTGCAGATGATATGATGGTATACTTAAAGAATCCTAGAGAATCAACTCAAAAATTACTGGAAACAATTAACAACTTTAGCAAAGTAGCAGGATATAAAATAAATCCATATAAATAGTCAGCATTTCTATACATGACCAACAAAGTCCAGCAGCAAGAGATAGAAAGAGAAATTCCATTTAAAGTAATGGTAGATAATATAAAATACTTGGGAGTCTACTTGCCAAGACAAATCCAGGAACTCTATGAACACAACTACCAAACACTCTTCACACAAATCAAATCAGATCTAAAAAATTGGAAAGATATCAATTGCTCATGGATATGTCAAGCTAATATAATAAAAATGACAATTCTACCTAAATTCATGTACTTATTCAATGCCATACCAATCAGACAACATAAAAATTATTTTATAGAGCTAGAAAAAATAATAACAAAATTCATCTGGAAAAACAAAAAGTCAAGAATATCAAGGGAAATAATGAAAAAAAAATGCACAGTAAGGTGGGTTAGCTGTACCAAATCTACTATAAAGCAGCAGTCATCAAAACTATCTGGTACTGGCTAAGAAGTAGAGTGGAGGACCAATAGAATAGTCTAGGCACAGGAGACAGAGTAGTAAATGACATTAGTAATGCACTGTTTGATAAACCCAAAGACCCCAGCCTCTGGGATAAGAATTCAGTATTTGACAAAAATTTCTGGGAAAACTGGAAGATAGTATGGCAGAAATGAGGCATAGACCAACATTTGACACCTTATACTAAAATAAGGTCAAAATGGGTACATGATTTAGACATAAGAGGTGATACCATAGGTAAATTAGGAGAAAAAGGAATAGTCTACTTTTCAGATATTTGGAAAGGAGAGCAGTTTATGACCAAACAAGAGATAGAGAATATTATGAAATGCAAAATAGATGACTTTGATTACATTAAATTAAAAAGGTTTTGTACAAACAGAAGGAATACATCCAAAATTAGAAGGGATACAGAAAGCTGGGAAACAATCTTTATGGCCAGTACCTCTGATAAAAGCCTCATTTCTAAAATATATAGGGAACTAAATCAAATTTATATGAATTGAAGTCATTCTCCAATTGAGAAATGGTCAAAGGATTTGAACAGGAAGTTTTCTGATGAAGAAACCAAAGCTATCTATTCCCATATGAAAAAAATGTTCTAAATCACTATTGATTAGAGAGATACAAATTAAAACAACTTTAAGATACCACGTGACACCAATCGGATTGTCTAAAATGATAAAAAAGTAAAATAATAAATGTTGGAGAAGCTGTGGGAAAATTGGAACACTAATGCATTGTTGGTGGAGCTGTGAGTTGATCCAACCATTCTGGAGAGCAATTTGAAATTATGCCCAAAGGGCTATAAAGCTGTGCATACCCTTTGACCCAGCAATACCACACTTGGGTCTTTTTCCCAAAGAGATCATAAAAAAGGGAAAAGGACCCACATGTACAAAATTATTTATAGCTGCTCTTTATGTTGTGGCAAGGAATTCAAAATTGAGGGGATGTCCATCAATTGGGGAATGGCTGAACAAGTTGTGGTATATGAATGTAATGGAATTCTATTCTGCTGTAAGAAACGATGAGCAGGTGGAGTTCAGAGAAACCTGGAAGGACTGCATGAACTGATGATGAGTGAGATGAGCAGAACCAGAAGAACATTATACACAGTATCATCAACACTATGTGTGGACCAACTGTGATAGATTAGTTTCTTCTCACCAATCCAATGGAACAAGAATCTTCCAAAGGACTCATAATGGAAAAGGCTCTCCAAATCCAGGGGGGAAAAAAGGAACTGTGGGATATGGATGCTGATTGGATCATACTATTTCTTTTATTTTTGATGCTGTTGGTTTTCTGATTTCAGGTTTTTCCTTTGTGCTCTGATCCTTCTCATATAACATGACTAATGTAGAAATATGTTTAATGATATTATGTATATTTAACCTATATCAGATTGCCTGCTGTCTAGGGGAGGGGGGGAGGGAGGAGAGGGAGGGAGAAAAATTTGAAATTTGGAATCTTATATAAACAAATCTTGAAAACTATTTCTACATGTAACTGGAAAATAATAAAATACTTTTACTTAAAAAATGAATGTTGAAAACTATTTTCCACATAATTGGAAAAAATAAAATGTTATTTACCAAAAAAAAGAGAAAAAGATCTTCTTGGCATACAAACCTAATAGAGGTAGGGGCAGCTAGGTGGCACAGTGGATAAAGCACCAGCCCTGGATTCAGTAGGACCTGAGTTCAAGTCTGGCCTCAGACACTTGACACTTACTAGCTGTGTTACCCTGGGCAAGTCATTTAACCCTCATTTCCCCTTAAAAACAAACAACCCCCCCCAAAACAACAACAACAACAACAACAACAAAGACAAACCTAATAAGAGGTATTGCTGGGTCAAAGGGTGTCCACAGTTTTATAACACTTTGGGCATAGTTCAAAATTGCTGTCCAGAATGGTTAGATCAGTTTACAACTTCACTAATAGGGCATTAGTGTCCCAATTTTCCCATACCCCCTCCAACATTTGCCATTTTCCTTTTCTGTCATAATAGCCAATCTGATAGGTGTGATCTGGTCCCTAAGTGGCTTTGATTTGATTTTCTCTAATGAATAGTGATTTAGATAATTTTTCCATCTGACTACAGATAACTTTGATTTCTTCTGAAAATTGTCTATTAATACCCTTTGATCACTTATCAGTTTTGGAATGGTTCTAATTTTTTTAAATATAGAATTGGTTCTCTATACATTTGAGAAATGAAGCCTTTAACAGAGAAACTTACTACATATATTTTTTATATTACTTCAGTGCTTTTTGGTACCTTTAAACAAAACATATTTTCCCTGATTATTTCTTTTAATTCAGTCTATTTTTGCTTTTTCTGATATTGTGCTTTTTTCTCTTGCCTTTTTTATTTTAGCTGAATTATAATAGATTCTGCTCCAGAACCTTATTTTAACTCTTTCTGTTTCAGGTATGTTTCTTATAAACAACACATTTTTGGATTCTAGTTTCTAATCTATTTTGCTATCCACTTCTGTTTATAGGCAATTTCATCCCATTGACTGACAGTTATGATTACTAATGCTATATTTCCCTCCATCCTATTCTTTTCTATTTGTCTACTTTCTCTCTCTCTCTCTCTCTCTCTCTCTCTCTCTCTCTCTCTCTCTCTCTCTCTCATAGTAGTTTGAATGGGAATGTTGGGAGAATTCTGATGAGTTGCTGCCTCTAATCTGCCATCCTCATTCTATCTCTATAGTATCTTCTAAAACATTTTATTCATGAAGTGTTAGGTGATGTTTAGCAGACTGCCTCAAAATTTAAATTTTATGGGGTAAAATAGATTATTTCCAGATCCTGCCCACTTAATGCTTTACCTCATAGTCTGAATTAATTACAACTTTTTGTTTTTGTTGTGTAAATATATGTCTTGATATCTAATGAGCTCAGAAAACAGGGCCTAGAATAATATAAGGTAGTTAAGAGCAGGGACTATTTATTTCTTTGTTTGCTCATTCATTCATTCATTCATGTCTTTATATCCCTATATTTAGTAAGGTATTTGATGATTGGTTTATGCCTCATTCTGACCTGAATTTTTGTGTATATTTTACATTATGATGATATATCATATAGTTATGTTTATAACTCATTACTTCTGAATGCCTTACCTAAAGACTTGAATGATGAAAAAAATTAGATACCAGAAGGTAATTAATTAAGAATAATTAATTATTACTATATTCCAGGTACTACTGTGCTAAGTATTGGGGACATACAAAAAAATGTATTTGTCCCTAATGTCTAGGAGTTTATATTCCAACTGGGGAGAATCAATACACTGATCAATGGCCTCTCAGAAATTTTGTAGAGAGAAGGGAAGAGTTGCACCTATGATCTCTGCCCTAATGACCTTATGTCTTTTCTCAGTGTATAAACACTGGAGGTAGTTCATGTAGGGTATGTGTCTCTTTACCTACCCAAAAAGGGCAATTTTCCATCATGAACTAAAAGAAATTTCCCAGATATTTTGCTGGTTTTTTCCTCTAAATCAGTTTTTTTTGTTGTTGTTTTTGATTATTCATTCAGAAACATGATAATACCTGTGACAATTTATTCTTATTATTAATATTCAGTATGTTTTCTTTGGAGATGATGCCCTCTATATGCTCCAAATTTAAATGTAACTTACTATCCAGGAAGCTATAGCTAGAGGGAAATAGTTTGAATTTTGGTGAGTCTGCTAGGAAATCAGTCTATTTTTCATGGCTCTTAGGGATTGTCTAATGATCTGAGCCTATTCTGAACACGTAAAGCCCAGAGGATCAATTCTATTTAGGCTACCGAGTTACTGTATAACTTTGAGCATGAGCTATGAAGATCTATATATTTTACTTTTATACTATTGATAAGAACACAAGTAGATATCTGAGATTTTTTTGAAGAAATGATTTCTGTGGTTATTTTCTGAGATCAGTATAGATTCAGCCCAATAGCTTATGCTGCGTGCACCCATTGATTTAGTAGGACAATGTTTATTGATGCTCAGAGCAATTACCCTGAAATTATAAGATTTTGAATCATTTATTGCCTCTCTGGTATAATTGATAAAACAGGAAAGCATAGAGATATAATCAGACTTCCATTTATGGGTTATTTGTAAATTGGATTTTAAGCATCTTTTAGACATTTAGAAACCTGAGGAATTTATTAAAGCTTCTGAGTAGACAAAAAAGTGGTTTTTGTGACACTCACTAAGAATTGTTGTTCTTCATTTCTTCCTCCTCTTCCTCCTCCTCCTCCTCTTCTTCTTCCTCCTCCTCCTCCTTGCTGAATACTGGCTGTTGATTTCTCAAAATAAAGGAAGAATATTTGACTTGATCAAATGATGGGGCTGTGCAAATCCTGGATGTGGACTATGATAAGAAATGCAAAAATGTGTTTTGACCAAGAACAATAAAGTAATTTCAATGACTTGTACATACGATAAAAATGGAAAGCTCATTGCAACTGACTCCATGGATGGAACCATGCAGGTCTGGGATAGAAATATGAGTGTTTACAGCAAATTCCACTGCAGGCAGGTACATTATTCTGAAGCAGATACTTTCTGTGTGACATTTTCCTATGATGGCACTCTCCTTGCCACTCGGGGAGGGTACAATACTTTAAAATTGTGGGAGAGCTGATAATTTAAGAAACCAATTTTTTTAAGCTTAAAATCTTCCTACCTTTTTCTCAATGACTGACTACTGCTTCAGTCTAGATGATAAACTTTTGGTCATTGGAACATCTGTTGAGAAGGGAAGTAATAGTGGCAGTCTTGTTTTTTTGTTTTTGTTTGTTGTTTTGTTTTTGTTTTTAGTGCCAGACATTCCATAAAGTATAAGAAACCAGTGTCACCAGTCTAAATGTGGTATGCTGCCTGTGGCATCCCAAATTAAAGCAGATCATGGTTGGAACTAGAAAAGGATGAGCTAAAATATATTATGATCTCAACAAGAGTCAGAAGGGACCAACATTTTATATAGTTTCAACTGCTGCTTTAACAAAAGAAAGACTAGACAAGCTGACACTCTAATCCAGGTCTACATGATAACACCTTATGCACTGCCTATGTTCCATGAGCAATGCTAGGAAACAGGTGGAAGCAGTTTATGAAGTCTCATAAACCCACTGTGGAAGGCCCAGATTATGGAGATAGAATTGGAACACATGGAGGAACCTTGTCATCATACATAGTGAAAATATATATATATATATGTATGTATGTATGTATGTATGTATGTAGTAGTAGGCTTCCGCCAGTCGCAGACAACCATGGATCAGCTCCTTGAAAAGCCACAGGCCACAGTATGGCTGTGCAGTCCGATATGGGAGCCGCAGCTCCTGCCACAACCAGGACATTGGAAAACTGCGCTCTCTGTTGCCTGTTGGTTCCTGCGTCTCATTTGTTTTTCTTCCTCCAGAGCTTGGAGGCCCATCTCAGCTGCGCGCAAGCTTCTCCTGAGTACTGAACTCCATCGGGCACAGTCTTTGGCCATCTCCTCCCATCTGCTGGTGTCTATTCCCAGAGCCCTCAAGTCTCGCTTGCATACATCTCTGTAGCGAAGCTGGGGGCATCCAGCAGGTCTTTGGCCTGGGGCTAACTCTCCATAGAGTAGGTCTTTTATTTATATCTTGAAAAGACTGACAGCACACCAAGAAGCCATTTTATTGCATGAAAAGGAAGCTGAGGATAACCCGTATTGGGTTGCTCCAGCATATTCTAAGACACATTCTAAAACTGTTTTTACAGAAGTAAAATCTGATAACAAAGAAACAAAGAATGAACCATAGGGAAAGATACATAAAGTTTGAATAATTTATTTTGAGGTCAGAGGAATGCAGAGTATCATGGTTAATTTTTTTCTTAATTCTTTTCAAATAAATGAGGATATTGATTCCTAACACTACTAATCACTGTTTTAAAGTTGTGCTAAATATATGCTCAAATAGTTTTGTTGAATTTACTAAGCTAGTGTATTTTAAATTTTTTCCAGTTTATTTTATTTTGTTTTTTTAAAACATGTTTTTAGTATTTATTGTTCCCCCAATTATACGTAAAACAATTTTTAACATTCATTTTTAAAACTTTGAGTTCCAAATTCACTCCCTTTCTCTGATAAGGTAAGAAATTAGATACAGGTTATAAATGTGTAGGCAGGCAATATGTATTTCCACATTAATCATGCTGTAAAATAAACAGACCAAAAAAAACTTAAGAAAAAAATTAAGTAAAAAAATATTATGCATCAATTTGTATTCAGACAACATCATTTCTTTCTCTGGGGATGGATAGCATTTTTCATCATAAGTCCTTCAGAGTTGTCTTTCCTTGTACTGTTAAGAAGAGCTAAGTCTTTCACAGCTGAATATCTTACAATTTTGCTGTTACTTTCCCCACAGTACTTTTCTCTTTGCATCAACTTATATGAGGTTTTTCTGAGAGCATCCTGCTCATCATTTATTAGAGCACAATAGTATTCCAAACTGTATACCACAATTTGTTCAGCCATTCTGCTATTGATAGGTATACCTCCAATTCCCCATTCTTTGCTACAGGAAAAGAGTTGCCATAAATATTTTTTGAACATATTAGTCCTTCTCCTTTTTGTTTTTTATCTCTTTTTGGATACAAACCTAGTAGTGATATTGCTAGGTCAAAGGGTATAAATGGTTTTATAGCCCTTTGGACATAGTTATAAATTGCTTTACAGAATGGTTGAATCAGTTCACAGCTGAAGTTGTGAAAAGATCAAACCATTCTGGAGAGCAATTTGGAATCATGCCCAAAGGGCTAAAACTATGCATACTTTTGGATTCAGCAATACTACTACTAGGTTTATATCTCAAAGATATTCCACAAAGGAAAAAAAAGACCTATTTGTACAAAAATATTTATAGCAGCTCTTTTTGTTGTGACAAAGATTGGAAATCAAAGGAATGTCCATTGATTGGAGAATGGCTATTTTCTACATCAGTTGTTTTTCCAAAGAGATATTTCATGTTCCTTTCTATTTTGTCATTCTTTTGATTTTGTTTGTTTCTTGATTTCTTATAAAGTCATTAGCTTTCATTTGCTCAATTCTATTTTTTGGGGGGGGCAGGGCAATGAGGGTTAAGTGACTTTCCCAAGGTCACACAGCTAGTAAGTGTCAAGTGTCTGAGGTCAGATTTGAACTCAGCTCCTTATGAATCCAGGGCCAGTGCTTTTATCCACTGTACCACCTAGCTGCCCCCTCAATTCTAATTTTTAACAAATTTTCCTCAGTGACCTTTTGTACCTCCTATTCCATTTGGCCAACTCTAATTTTTAGGGAGTTCCCCTCTCCCCCCAGCAAATTTTTGTGCCTTTTCTTCCATTTGGCAAATTCTGCTTTTCAAGGCAATCTCCTCATTGGCTTTTTGTACCTCATTTACCATTTGGTCTAGTTTGTTTTCTTTTTTAATATATCATAAAATGATTTTATTATTTTCTAGTTACACATAGAGATACTTTTCAACATTTGTTTTCCTAAGATTTCTAGTTTCAAATTTTTCTCCCTTCCTCCTCTCCTTCCCCCCTCCCCAAGACAGCAAGTAATCTGATATAGGTTGTATATGTACAATCACATTAAAAACATTTCTGTCATGCTGTGAAAAAAGAATCAGAGAAAAAGGGAAAAACAACAAAAAAAGTAGAAATATTATTGTTCAATCTGCATCTAGATTCTACAATTCCTTTTTTTCTGGATTTGGAAAGCATTTTCCATCATGTGTCCTTTGGAACTACCTTGGACCATTGTATTGCTGAGAAGAGTCAAGTCTATCACAGTTGATCAACACACAATATTGTTGATACTGTGTACAATTTTCTCCTGGTTCTGCTCATGTTACTCAGCATCAGTTCATGTAAGTCCTTCCAGGTTTCTTTGAAATCTGCCTACTCATCATTTCTTACAGAACAATAGTATTCCATTACATTCATATACCACAATTTGTTCAGCCATTCCCCAATTGATGGGCATCACCTCGATTTCCAATTCCTTGTCAACACAAAAAGAGCAGCTATAAATATTTTTGTACATGTGTGTCCTTTCCCCTTTTTTATGATCTCTTTGGGAAAAAGACCTAATAGTGGTATTGCTGGGTCAAAGGGTAGTTTGTTTTCTATGGTGTTTTCTTCAGTAATTTTTTTTGTCTACTTTACTAAGATGTTGACTCTTTTTCCATGATTTTCTTGATTTTCATTTCTTTTCCAAATTTTTCTGACCTCTCTTACTTTGTTTTCAAAGTCTTTTGTGATCCCCTCCATGGCCTGAAACAAATTAATTATTTTTTGGAGACTTTGAATGTAGGAGTTTTGACTGTTATTTTCTTCTAAGTGTGTTTTGATCTTCCTTGTCACCACAGTAATTTTCTATGCTCATTTTTTTCTGTTGCTTGCTCATTTTTTCAGCCTATTTATTGACTTTTAACTCTTTGCTGAAGTGGGGTTCTGTTTCTAGGAGGGCACACTGTCCCAAAAGTCAAGGTTTTTATGAAACTGTTTTCAGAGATATTTCTTTGGACCTGTAAGTTTCTAGTACTTCCAAGGTGATATGATGTAAGGAGAGGTGTGTTTACTTCTTAACTTGTCTGTCCTTTGGTTTTTGAGAGACCACAGGCACTCTTTTATGCCTTGGAACTATGATGAAGGTTCCAGCTCTACTGCAGCCACAAGCTCTGGTGTTTTGGTACTCCTCCTTGACCTAGGACTGCCACCCAGGGCTGCAACCCAAATCTGAGTTTGGACAAAGCAACAGAATCCTGTTTTAGTGCTAAGAAAGAGACCCTTATAATCTCCTTCTGACCAGTTGTTCAACTTGTTTGGTCTGAGAGCTCCAGAACCAGCCATTGCTTTTGCTGATTCAATGGATCCCAAGGTTTGCTTCTGGTTTGCTGGGACCTAGTCTGTGCTGGTGTGGCCTGTGCTGGATTGTGCTCCACTTTTACTTGGGTATGGCAGACCTTTCCTGCCTACCTTATAAGTTGTTTTTGGTTGAAAAATTATTTCACCCTGTCCTTTTGTGAGTTCTGCCACTCCAGGAATCATTTTATCATATTATGGAAAGGTTTTCAGAGGAGTTTTGGGGAGAGCTCAGCTGTGTTGCTGCCTTTTCTCTGCCATCTGAGCTCTTTCCCACCCCAAATCAGATTATTTTTTAAAAGAAGCAAATTTAAAAACAAGTGGGGCTATAGAACTCTTTCAGGCATTCAACACCAGGCAAACAGCAACAAAAAGTAATTAACTGACAGTAAGGGAGAGGAGGAAAATCCATAACAAAGCACAGGTAGTTTAAAAGTATCAGTCAAGGCACCTTTATCATAGCAGTTTAGGAGGGCTTTACTAGATAGAAACTAATATTTTAAATCATTATTCTGAACTTCTTAGCATGAGCTTTCAAATACCATTGGTGATAGCTTAACATCATTTGCCACTTCCTTCAGGACTTGAGAATATTGTTTACCTGTGCCACATGACTTTAATTCATCAAAGGTAGCTAGATGTACTCTTTTTTTGGGGGGGGGCAATGAGGGTTAAGTGACTTGCCCAGGGTCCCACAGCTAGTAAGTGTCAAGTGTCTGAGGCCAGGTTTGAACTCATGTCCTCCTGAATCCACGGCCAGTGCTTTATGCACTGTTCCACCTAGCTGCCACTAGATGCAGTCTTACTATTTCCTTATTACCCTGAGTATCAACTTACTGTTAGTCATTTATTCTGTAATTTTATTCTGTATTTCTGTAAATAAATATTGGGCAGTTCTGTTTTTTCTTTGTTGTCAGTTATCATCATCCCATCCACCCAACAAAAAAGCTTCTATTCCTCCTTTGTTCTTTTCTCTTCAAATCGCTAACCTCCTCCCTTTCCCATGCCAGTCTTTTTTTTTTTTTTTATTTTGCTATCCTTGGCTTCCCTTTCCAATCTCAATACCTCACTCTATTTTTATAGGACCATACCACACTTATAGTCTTACATCTTCCATTCTATGGATTTATTTCCAACTTTTATATTTCTTGTTAAACCCTGAGTTTTTTGGCAAATTCCTCTGCATCCACACTTGCTTCTTTAGGGAAATCCCATCTTCCCTTCTCACTGGAGTGGTTTCCTTTTGTGTCAAAAGAATTTCATTCTTTAGCTTCCCTCATCCTTTCCCCATCCCCTTGGCTGACTTCTCTTGAAGCATTAAAGTCCATGGAATCTTCCCTATCTTTCCTCATTCAGAACTCTTTGAAAAGTGCTTTCTCCATAGTAATCAATCAAACAATATTGTGCCAGACTCTGTGCTAGGTGGTGTGATTACGTAAAAGGGATAAAAGTTATTCTCTGCCCACATGGAATTTATGATCTAATTGGGGAAACAACATACAAAATAAATATATACAAAGTGTGTATATATATATATATGTATGTGTGTGTGTGTATAAATATATATGACAAATAGAAAATAATGAACAGAGGAAAGGCCCAAGAATTAAGAGGGGTTGGGGAAGACATTCAGTAAAAGAAGGGATTTTAGTTGAGACTAAAAGGAAATCTGGGAGGTCAATAAATGAAGTAGAGGAGGGAAAGCATTCCAGGCATCAGGAAAAGCCAAATGTAATCCTTGGAGCTTAGAGATGGATTGTCTTGTTCATGGGATGGCCTGGAGGCCAATGTCACTGTGATGAAGACTACATATCAGGGAGTAAGGTCTAAGAAGACTACAAAGATAAGAGGAGACTAAGGTTATGCTGGATTTTGAATGCTAAACAGAGCAATTTGTATTTAATCCTACCAGCACTAAATTCAGAGGTCATTAGAAAACTCTAACTTGTGCGTGGGCTTAGAGAACAAAGGGTGGCAATGTTGGAAAAAATCTGGCTCTTTTAGTGACAGAGGAGAGGGGAAACTGTCTACAGAAGCTTTGTGGAGAAAAGGAAGGCATTTCCTCACAAGAAGCATCTAAAGGGGCAAATATGTGGTATTACTCTGGGTTTCCAAAGGAAGTAGAAGTCCTGAATTATGGGCCAGGGAACATGAATTGAGTTGTGTTAAGGATTGATATTCAATATGGACCCTGACACTAGACTATACAACATGTAAGAGGGAAATGATCTCTTGGCTACTTTAATATGACAATATTGAGGGTGTGAATCAGTTCCTGTGAAGGCAGTCTTCATCTGTGTTCTAGGCCTGATGTTCCGATCTATTGATCTTCCTTCTCATTGCTTCTTCACAGCAGAAAATCTACAACAAGCTACAAAGATTTGGCATTAGTCACCTCATGGACAAGATTGTTAAAATATGGAACTCTATCTGTTCTTTTACTTTTGTTCACTTTTTCAACTGCTATTGAATTGCTTGTTGTCTTTGTTATCGTTTCAGTTTGCTTTAATTTTTCTTTCCTACCTCCAGTGTTTGCTCTGTCAGCCTTCTTGCATCCAAGGTCAGGATTTTACAGGTATAATCCTAAAATTATTTAAATAGTGAAAGGTCTTCTAGGAGATCTCTAGGATCTTGCCAGTAAAAGGTTGGGTGTAGTCAGTGTGGTATTATAAGGTTCAGCTGGGGCAGCTAGGTGGTACAGTGGATAAAGCACTGGCCCTGGAGTCAGAAGGACCTGAGTTCACATCTGGCCTCAAACATTTAACTCTTACTAGCTGTGTGACCCTGGGCAAGTCACTTAACCCCAATTGCCAAAAAAAGAAAAAGAAAGAAATATAAGGTTCAGCCACACATAGGTTAGACCACTTTTCCCTTAAAAGGTACTGAAATTGTCCTAATCATTTAATACCTCAATGTGCTGATGAGCTTTTGGTATAGTTTATTGTTTGCCTGAGTACTGATTAGGATATGAGGGGCTAGAGCTAATACCTCAGGTTTCTGACCATAGACCAGAAACATGAGTAATGCCACTGAGGGTAAGCTTTGCTTATGTGAATCAAGGCTATATTCTGGTGAATGTCCTCCCCCTGATATATCTACATACACACTCTTTTTCTAAAAATGACTATAGGTACCTTATTTCATTCCAGTTCTGAAATTAAGGTACCTGATTGATCTGTCCAGACCTCAATCAATGTTTCCCATCTCCCAATTCAATTCAAAAATCATTTTTACAATCAGGGTATCATACTAGTCTTCAAAGATTCAAAGAAAAGAAACATAAAAATTTCAAAGCAGACTTCATATTCTACTGATGATTTCACATGAACAGATTACAAAATAAACAATAATTTGAGGGGAAAAAAGAGGACTAACAACTATGGGGAATAGCCAAGAGTTCCCATAGAGTTTGGCACCTGAGTTACACCATGAAGGAAACTAAGGATATATCTGAAAGCCATTCAGAACCAAATCTAAATGTCAACTCTGATGCTTCAACAAACTTAATTGTGATAATAATAATTCATATTAGTATAGAGCATTAAGATTTAAAGAGGAATTTTCTTCAAAACAATATAGTAAAGTAAGAAATGGAAGTGGTATTATCTTGATGTTTCAAATAAGTAAATTGAGATTCTGAGAGGTTAAGAATCCTGGTTTTCCCATGCACACTCAGTTACTAAGTGCTATAGTTGGAATGCAAACACAGAGATGTCTATTGTCTTCCCATGTCATGTATCAAGGGTGTGATGGAGAAACTCCCAAGAGTTGTAAATGAGATGACTATGACTCCCTAATTGTGATGCACATGAGCACAAATGGCACTGCCAGAAGGGATACAGAAAGTGTTGTTAAAGATTAAGAAACCTTGGGTAAAATATTCTCATCTTTGCATCACACTGGACTTCAGAAAATAAGGGCATATTTGGGAAGTTAATAGCTGTTTGATACAATGTTATTTAAAAATAGGATATAAATTTCTGAAACATGGATTACAATAGAGAATGAGAAGCCCTTGGACAAGTATGGAGTATACCTAACAAAGGCTGGTTAGAATATGTTTTTCTGATATCTTGAAAATCTAAACCAAAGAAGGGAGAGAACTTTTTGCTTATCCATTAAGCCAGAAAGCTGAGTGTACCTACAAAATAGAAAGATGTATAACAACTGAAAGATATACAAAGATGTATAACAACTGAAAGATATACAAAGAGAGAAAAAATCCAAAAAATAATACCATGATAATACTCATGGTCTGAAATATCAATACACAAAGGCAAAAAGTATGGCTGACAAGATTATCTCTCTCTCTCTCAATCTCTCCATCTATCGTGATAACCATACTTTTTGTTGACACTCTCAGTTACCACTGAAATTTTGTGGGATAAGATCATACTGAAATATAATTCTCTAAGGTTAAAACTTATTTAAAAGAAATGGGATATATATATATATATATATATATATATATATATATATATATATGTGTGTGTGTGTGTGTGTGTGTGTGTGTGTGTGATATAACAGGAAAAGAGAACATTTCAATTATCTGGACATCTCTTGGAGGTTGCTTTCTGGCACAATCAAGGCAGTTAATGATTTTATTTGTTATAATGCTAATTTCCTCTTTCAAAGGATAGAAGAAGTGATGAATTCAAGGCATGGGGGAATGGACAGGAATGGTAGATAGAGTCCAATTTGTGAAGAAAAATAAGAAGCATGGTTTTTCTACACTATAAATACATTGTAGAGTTAAAGTATAATGAGGATGGATAATTAGGTTCAGATCAATTTATCAAGGGCTTTGATTGTCTAAAACATTTTTTCCCCAATTGAATCAAGGTTATATTCTGAAAGTATATTTTTATCTCTGAGGTAATAGGGAGCCCTAGAGTTAAGTGAGTAGGACATGTAAAGTCAGACTGGTACTTTAGGAAAATTGCCTTGGATTGTAGTGAAAAGAGACTTAAGAGCAATCAGGAGACTATTGGAACAGATGAACGAAGAGGTGTCTGAAGTTAGGCATGAGATGTGAACTAGGGAATGAAAATCAAAAATACCGTGGAGGTAGAAATGAAAATTTTTGGTAACTGATTAGAAATGAAAGATGAGTAAGAGTGAGGAACTAAGGATGACCTCATGGTTGCAAACATGACCAACTCAAAGAATTTCAATAGAAACAGAGGAAACACACATTCCCTCTTAGTTTATAACAAAGAGAAGAAAATAGAGAAGAGTTGACTGCAGATCTTGGATTATAGAAGAATTAACTTCTAAATTTTTAGGATCCAATTCCACAAAATTCTACAGCGAAAATCAGCAGAAGAGAAATGGGAAACATTAGAGGATAAAATTCTGAAGATAATGAAAAACAATCTCATTGAGGAGGCGAAAATGAAGTTGTATAAAGAGACAGAAGCAGATGTATACAGAATTCACTAATCACTGGAGATTTTTTAAAAATCCTGTTTAGAATTTAGAAGTAAAGATGAATATAATAACAGAAATAATATAAAAAGCATGGCATGGTTCCATGAGAAAGACTGAGGAAAATAAAAAGGATATTAATTTTTGAAGAAAAAGTATTTGGGCAAAATTGGAAATCTAGTATTGTTTGTTGGGGAGGATGGACTGAGAAAAAACAATGTAAATTAACATGAGAGCATGTAGGTACTCTTTGTTGCTTTAAATCCCAAGACCCAGAAGGACTGTAGGCAGATTGGCCCTTATCTTGTATGCATTCTGCACTGTCTTCTATTTGCATTTTTGCAATTTCAGACTTTTTTTCAAAGTTCACTTTGAAAAGGTTACTGGCAGTCATCTTTGAAAACTAGTAGAGAACATGAAGAACACTATGGATTTAGAGAAGGTCAAATGTCCTGATTTGAACGAAATGAAACGCTTATAAACTACAGGCCAGTGAGCTTGACTTTGATTCCTGGCAAAAATTCCAGAATATAATTTTTAAATATATAACACATAATATTAAAGAGATAATTAGTGAAAAATCTAGGAAAAAATGTGATCACAATGAGCCAACATGATTTCATTAAGAACAGGTCATAAAAGATTAACCTCATTTTCTCTTTTGACAGTTCATAGATTTAGATGAGAGGATGTTATAAGCATAATTTATTTAAATTAAAGGAAATATTTGAAAAGTGTTATTCTATTTTTGAGGACTAGATGTAGAGATAGGGGATAAACAATACGTAGTCAGGTGACTTTCAAACTGAATGAGTGACTGAATCTCAAAGGTAGCCATCACTAGTTCTACATTAAGTTGGAATGAGTGTGCTAATATAGGTACTCAGGGAATCTATGTTGTCTAACATGTTTTATCAGTGATGTAGATTAAGACATTGTAAGTACACCTGGCCAGCCCTTAAGAAGGTATTGTTCTTAGAAGCTAAGGACTTTGAACTCAACTTGAGACCACCTTCAAGTCCAGTGAACCAATGGATTTAGATGATGCCTACCAATCAGCTTGAAACAGTGTGTAAGGACTGCCTCTGCTCCAGACCTATAAAAAGCTTCCACACTCAGTTTGAGTTCAGTTTGTGGTTGAAACAGGCTCACGGTGTAGGACTTGAGGAAGAACTTGACCCGGATAAAACTCTAGGCCAGATAGGCCTTTTCTTAACTTTCTGAACTCTACATGAATACCTGGTATTCATGGTATAGATTTTTCCAGTCTGATCAATTACTTATAGCCCCATCCTGCTTAGATTAACTCTAGTCCTTCATTATATAACTTGCTATATATTGGCTAAAGTTCTTATAAGTAATGCTCCCTTGAGGTTATTTAATCTGGTTATTGGAAATGAATAAAAATAAATTATTTTTGATGCAACTAATGGCCACTCCCTTAGTTTATGATTCTTCTTTATTTCCTAGTTCAATCTCTATGGGTTAGGCAGGCCCAAAGTCTAGAATTTCAGTTTACTTCTTGTTTTATCTATAGCTCTTAATGAGTACCAGGCAATGCTACAATTTCATTTGCCTAGGAATTTCAGTAGTAAAACACACTAAATAAGATTCTGTTGATGTGATTTCTAGGGCAATGAAACTGTTTTAGAATTCATTTTCCAGGCAGCTGTGCCTCTACTTCCCCACTAGTGTTTAGGATATATGCCTTTGTTTACGTTTCAATTTCTCTTATATAAACTAAGTCTGATATGGGAGGAGCTTCCTTCCAAAGGACATAAAGTACCTGAGTATCCAGCAGCACCTGAGTAATTAGAGTCATGATACTTATACTCCCTTAGCCCGGCAGTATTTTTTCTTATTGTATTTAGCTTCTGGCTCCTTTTTTATATTTATCATCCCAACTTATTTGTCAGGGTGGAAAACCACAGGTCTGAAATCCTATGCTATGGAGGGCCCTGGAACTCTGTGTGCATGGGTTCTATAGCTAAAAGTATATCTTATATCTGGGGCAAAAGTAATTTAATTATGGGAATGCAGAGGTGGCAATAGCCTAGCTTCTTAAACTGTGGGTTATGATCCCATATTGGGTCACAGAACTGAATGTGGGGGTGTGTGAAAAATTTGGCAATAATAAAAGTTTATGTATATTTATTTTGTATACTTATCTAACCAGGGTGACAAAAATGTTTCAAGCGAAAAATAGTCATGAGTGAAAAAAGTTTAAGAAGCCCTGATTTAGAGGACAGTTTTATACCAGGTTCATTTACATCAAGAAAGTGGTCAACCTATTCTAAAATAAAACGTGGGTATTAGAAGAATGGTCCTACATTAAAGGATCTTGGCATTGGCAACAGGAGATTAGTGAAAGAGCAGAGTTGGGTCAAATGGAGCAGGCTGGTCGAGTACCAAATGGCAAGAATGCAGTGATCTTTGTCCCTTGGGGTGCCTTGTTGCTAGTATGGGGAAGGAAACACCTTCATGAGAGTTAAGAAGCTTGACACCCCACCTCCCAACTGTCAGAACCTTAAGGCAAAAATTCCAACACTGGCCTAGTTACAAGTCTAATTATCCTACCTAAGTTTCTTCCTTTGTTGTTTTTTACTAGTGTTTCCCAAACCTAACAATGCCATTATCCTGATGAGAATGCTACTGGATCTGATGGCATGACCATTAGTAGCTTGAAGATACAGGGTACTAAATTTCTAGGTTTTCTTAAAGTCCTTATTTAGCCGAGATCAGCATTTTTAAAGTGTGACCCAGTTTCTGTCAAATCTGTTCCTTAGTTTTGTGATCATTTTCCTGTCTGTGACAGGCATTTGTTGATGACTACAAAAATAGTGATTTGGGCTATATATTTGTCTTGCTAAACAAGATTATTACCCCTCAAGGGCAAAGGCTGTCCTTTTCAATATTCCCCCATCCTATGGTGTCTGATGAAATGTTTTCATACTGTTAGTGCTAGTTGGGTACTGGATTATTGTAAAAAGTGTTTGAGGCTGGTGTACTATAAGGAACACTGATCTTACTATCGAAGGACCAGGCTTAGAGCTCTGGCTCTCATATCTACAGGTTGATCAGGTCTAAACCTGATTTTCCACAAGAGTAAACTGGAAGTAAAAAAAATGAATACTGACTAATCCATAAGGTTATTGTGAATAAAATTTGTGAATCTTAAATCTCTATGGAAATATTAGCTGTTCTCATTATCAATTGCTGATTAAAAAAACATCCCATATCTACTACAGTCAAGGCAATATGCTGATTTATTATCTGGTTGGGGAGAGAATGCCAAATATATGAGAAGATATTTAATAATCCAAGGCAATGTGTTAAGTATCAAATGAGTGGTGAAGATAGTATCATTCAGAGTGGGACACATCAGTGGACTGAAGGGGTCATGAAAGACTTAACATAGGGAAAATGTTGTATCAGTCTGCCAGGCTTCAGAAAATCATAAATCAAGGTTCAGAGGCCAAAAAGCATAAAGCATGTACTGGCACTAGTGCCTGAAGTATCCAGGATTTGACCTGGATAGAGTGCTCATTTGGAATCAGAAAGACCTGATTTTGAAATGCCTCTAACATTTATAAGCTGTGTGGTCTTGGGCAAGTCACCTTTCTCAATGTCAAGTTCCTCATCTATAAAATGGGAGTAGTAATAGCACCTATCCTACAATGGTTATTAGCTAGGGTTGTGAGGATCAAAATGCAAACCTTAAAAGACCATATACATACATACAGTGTTTATATATACACACATATACTACCTATTATATATACACAGATACTATATGTGTGTGTGTGTGTGTGTGTGTGTGTATACATATACATATTGTGGTAAAATAATGGAATTTAGCAGATGCCCAGGGCCTGACTTGATTGATTTAGTAGTGTTTGAATTAGGTGTGAATGAGAAACTACTAAGTACCCACTTGAGATGATTAGATTTGGACCCACACCTGGCCTGCCCTGTTAAACCCAGTCTAAACTTGGCCAACCCTAAGAAGGAGTGCCCTCAGAGGCTATGGACTGAGTCATCAACAGGGAATCAGTCTCAGTCACATAACTTGAAGGACCTCCCCTTTGGGGGAGGGAGAAAAAGGCAGAAAACAGGACCCCAACAGGAAGTAGCTCTTTCTGGCCTTGGAGGAGACTTCAGAGTGTACTGGAGACTGACTGCCATAGAAATTATGGACCCCTGGTGGTGAGTTAATAAAATCCAGCTCTTTGAATTAGCTGAGCTCAAAATGAGTTTGGGTTTTGTGACAGCCTTTGCTAGAGCCAGGGAGATTATCCATTTTCCTCTTTCTCTACTCCCTTGTCCTTGACTTTTAATAACCTGATTTGTTTGTGGAATAGAGGCTGTTAAGCTCCTTTCTTATTGGCCTGGGAGAAATAGCTAAAAAAGGCAGTTCATAGGGGAGGAAACTTTGTACCTAGAGGTCTCTCATTATTTTCTGAACTCTGGTATTACGGCGAGCCACCCAATTAACTTTCCCCATATTAAATTTGGCCCCTACAATATACATGTACATATACACATACATACATACAAACATGCACATACACATATATACTACCTTTTATTATTAAAATTACTTTTTCCTGAAATGGGGCATTCATGGAAAGAATAGTGAAAGTTAAGACTGGTAAGGACATGGGGCAGCTAGGTGGCTCAGTGGATAGAGCACTGGCCCTGGAGTCAGGAGTACCTGAGTTCAAATCTGGCCTCAGACACTTAACACTTACTAGCTGCGTGACCCTGGGCAAGTCACTTAACCCCAATTGCCTCACTTAAAAAAAAAAAAAAGACTGATAAGGACATGTCATAAGGGCTAAAATTCTAGTTATACTGTCTAAAATATCTAATGAGTGGTTGCCAATACATTATAAGCTTTAGGAAGAGTTAGACTTTTAAGTATTTATTAAGGAGAATAAGAATTTGGTAAAGAGAGAGAGAAAGGCCTAGATTCATTTATCTATTAAAGGGAAAGCACATTTCTAGCTCCCTTCTCCACCACTCTTCAGGAAAGAGAGCAAGTCAGAGCGCCAGCCTCCCCCTTCTTCCTCCCACAAGCCAACGTCACTTCCTGACACCAAAGAAAAGCCGCATGGTCCTGCCCTCAGAGGCCCTTTCCTCATGTTGGAGCTTTCCTACAGTAAGTCTCCAGCATGTGGCGTCATTCCAATCATTACAATGTTGAGGCCACAGTGAATAGGACCATGAAGGCCAAGTTAATAATTTTAGAATGCACTGAAGAATTTCGATCAGGAAATTGAAAATAATATCTTAGAAATAATTTGGCAACATTCAGGATGGATTTTTTAAGATGAGAAGGGGGTTATATATGAGGCAGGGAGAGTAGTGGAACAGTTGGTTCAAAAGTATCCCATTTATCTCTGGTGCCTTGACTAGATGGAAATACTTGGATTGAATAAAACAATCACAATTTTAACAGGGCCTGTACATTTCCTTGAAACAACTGAAACCACTGAATGACATTAGATACCTCCAGCACTTTGTATCAAAGGCAAAAGCTGTCTCAGAATTGGGGAAAAAAGAGATTCTAAGCATGGGGATTTGAAAGGTTGGAGCAAGAATGGAGCAAAACAAGGATTGAATTGTTGCAAAGAGAGTTATTCATGATTATCCTTGGCTCTGTGGTCAATACAGAGAAGAATATACTGGCTGAGGAAAGTTCTAAGACATTCTCCATTCTTTTTCCAATTTCCCTTCCTGTTGTCTATATTCACCTACAGACATTATAATGTAACCTGCTTACATTATAGAATATTTTCAGAAAATTGAATTTTGTTTCAACTACAAAGAGGGTTAATTAGAGATATTTTTAAATGGAAGATAAGGCAGGGAATGAAAAATTTGCCTAGGTGTATGCAATTTTTTTCCTTATTGTAGCCTCAGAATGATTGTGACTGAACTTAGAACTCTTCATCTAAAATAAACTCACTAATGCTAAAGAAAAGGAAACCAAGTGCACTTTAGGGGACAAAAGCTCAAGGGCTACCTTATACAAAGCCATGTCACACAGGAGCAAACCTAAACTTTGCTGTTCATTGATACTACCAGTTATGTAGAGGAAGGAAATGGCTCAAATGTTTTCTCTTCACAAGAGAAGATTGCTTGATTCAATGAAAATCTGTACTAAATGAAGAGTCTTTGTCATCTTTGGACAATTAGCTTTTCCTTTTCAAGCAACATACCTCTCTCTACCACCCTATAAACTGATGTGAATGAAATATTCTAGAGCAGACCATTATTATAGATAAGTTTCTGTTGAGTATGAAGTTTTAATAAGAGTTCCCTTGTTTGAACTTGGTTGTTAAAAAATGCTCCAACACTAAAACCTAGAGAATAAATACAAATACATAAAAAGTAGTTAAGTACAAAGGATGATAGCCAAGGAACATAGTGAAGGCTAGATTGACTATCATTGTTTCATAACGTTCAATAAAGATTTATTTCCCAAGTTGTTTGTATTCTTGGCTTTTCCAATATTAGACTATTGTATGAATTTTCTTCTAAGCCTTGTTCTATTTCCTTCCCTTCCCTTCCCTTCCCTTCCCTTCCCTTCCCTTCCCTTCCCTTCCCTTCCCTTTCCTTTCCTTTCCTTTCCTCTGTCACTCCTTCCTTCCCTAGTTCCTTCCTTCTTTTCTTCCTCTTTCCCTCCATTTTCTCTCCTTTTCTCCATCCCTCCTTCCCTCCCTTCTCCCTTCCACAAGCATATATCATATGTCTATAATGTGCTAAACATTATGCTCAGTGTTAAGGATACAAAGATAGATATGAAACAATACACTTTCAAAATCACATATACTGAGGGAGATGGTTGGTAAGGGTGGAAGGGGACAATGTAAACATAGATGAATAAACACAAAACATAGGCATAGTAAATATTTTAATTTTTAAAATTCATTGCCAGATGGTTTTCATAATTACTCATAATTTTTGTCATATAATTTAAAATCTCAGAATTTCAAATGCCTTTCTTTCTTACATTAAAAGAAAAGATTTATTTGCTATTCTTGACTTTTTACTCCCTTGTAAATATTTTTATCATTATTTATCTAATTTCATGAATCATCTTGATAAGTGAATTGGTATACTTCTAGATCACAGTTGTATTTTCTTTTTTTGCTTTGAATAGAATTTTATTTTCCAAAATATATGTAAAAACACATTTTAACATCAATTTTTTAAAACTTTGTGTTCCAACTTCTCTTCCTCCCTCTATTCCCACCCCCCACCCACAAGAACTCAAGCAATTCAAAATAAGTTATACAAGAGTAAATCATGGAAAAATTCCCATATTAGCTAGTTGTGAGAGAAAACAGTCTAAAACCCCCCAAAAACTTCAGATCAAGGAATTGTTAAAGAGGAAATGAAAAAAAAATTTAATGTGTTTCCATCTGTTTTCAGATACTATCAGTTCTTTCTCTGCAGATGGGCTGCAATCTTCCTAAGTCCTTCAGGGTTATACTGGATCATTTCCTTGCTGAAAATAACCACATGCTGACCAGCAGATCATCCCCCACTAGTGCTGTTATTTTGTATACAGTACATTTCACTCTGCTTCAGTTCATGTAGGTCTTTCCAGGTTTTTCTGATAATATCCTGTTCATCATAGCCTTAAGCTTGACAGAGAATTTTCTTCACAATAGCCCAGCAAAGTAGGTACCATACGTTTTGCCATTATAATCAATCATCATAACTATTTCCCTCCATCCCACTCCCTTCCCATGACATTTACTCAATCTTCTTTTTACCTATTCCTCCTCAAATGTGTTTTACTTCTGACTATCCTCTCCCCCACTCTGTACTCCCTTTTTTCACCCTTCCTTCCTTATTCTCCTCCCCTCCTACTTTCCTGTAGGGTTAAATAGATTACTCCTCCCAATTGGGTATGAATGTTATTCCCTCCATGAGTCCTCTCCAATGAGATCAAGGTCCCTGAGCTAATTCTGTGTTCTAAATTTTTCTTCCTCCCTCCCTCCTCAACCTTCCCTATGAGATCAAGCAATTCAATATGTCATACTTGTGCAGTAATGCAGAACATCTTCATCTTCCTTGAAAGTGTTTTGCTTTTTACTGTGCTTTCCCCTAATCTGCCCTTCCCTCCTTCCCTTCTTCCCCCTCTCCCCTCATCTCCCTCCCCTCCCTCAGAGCAAAAATATATTACTATACCTATTTGAGTATGTATGTTCGTCTTTCTTTGAGCCAATTCTGAAGATATTAAGGTTCACTCACTCCCCAACTCCTTCCCCATCTTTTCCTCCCCTCCATAAGCTTTTTTCTTGTTTCCTTCATGTGAACTACCTCTCCCCAGACCATCTCTCCCCTTCTCCCTTCCCCAGTCTATTCCTCCTATACCTCAACCCTATTTTAATGATCTGAACTGAAAATGAAGGGATGATATCTGTAAAGCATTTATGTTTTGTTCTTTGTGGAGCAGACAGCATGGGGTGTCTTATGTCTGGGGCTGGATTTGGGTTTGGGGCCTCCTGGGTCCAGGGCTGGTGCTTTGTCCACTGTGCCACCTAACAGTTGTATTTTCATAGTTATGATTTGTACTATTTTGATGTGGCCAACTATGAACATTATATCCAAGTATTCAGGTTTTCTGTTTCTTTTTCTAGTGCTGTTAACTGGGTGGGTTTATATTTACATAGCTATCCATTAATTGCATTTAAGTTTGAAGTTTTGTAGGTATATGTTTGATTACTACAGTTGCTGATAAATTTCTATATTTAATCTTGCCTCCCTTAACCAATCATTGATCAAAGGGAAATCCCTTGATCCTGGATCAATGAGAAATACCCCTGCTCCATTTGGTGAACAGGCCTCCAAAGGGAGAAAAACCCAGGTGAAGGAGTTAAAGGCAAGTCCCAAACTTACCTTGACAAGGTCTGACCTTACTGGTTCCAAGAAAAAGAGTATGAGTCAGGGACTAAAATTTCTTCACATGTTGGGTGCCAGAAATGATGTAGTAGGAGAAGTGGATTTATTTGTTCAAATTGATCAAGAGATGTCCCAAAGAATAACAAGTCTCAGTGACTCAGTTTTCCAAGTTTTATTAAATTATTGTGGGGGGGCGGAGCCAAGATGGCAGAGGAGAGGCTGTGACTCCCACAAGCTCCAGATAAACCCGTCCATTCACGCCCAAATAATGCGGTAAAAATCAAAACCCAGAACAGCCTAATGCACATAAGAACAGAGTGAGACTGTTTCTCCGCAAAAGAGGGTGATTCTGATCACCTACTGATCAGGCTGAACAGCTCAGTGCGCGGTCCGGACCCAGCCAGGGACAGTGCTTCCAACACGTCAGAGTCTTCAGCACCAGCAGCTTCTGAGGCTCCGATTACAGACTGGTGAGGGGGTTCGGAGGTAGGCCGGGGTGAAGTGGAGGCAGTATCTGCTGGAGTTGGGGCAAAGCGCCCTGGGTCTGAACCAGTGGGCTGAATCGAGTGGTGGTGGCCCAGTGGGGGAGGGGTAAAAGCACGCCAAGCTTCTGGTCATAGAGAATCAGAGTTCAATCAGACTTCTGTTTCCGGGTCAAAGAGAAAGCGGCTGTGATTACTCACAAGCCAGGCAGGCTGAGAAGAAGCCCAATCACCCCCTGGGCCACGCTGTAGCACGAACGGTGTGTCCGGGAAGCAGCGCTACACTTTAAGGAGTAAAAAGCCAAGAAACAGTAAGCCAGGATGAGTAGGCAGAGAAAGCAGAAGACCATCGAAAACTTCTTTGGGGGAAAGGTAGACCACAATACATCCTCAGAAGAAGAAGATAATAATAGCGTCAAAGCTCCAACATCCAAAGCTTCCAAGAAAAATATGAACTGGTCTCAGGCCATGGAAGCTCTCAAAAGGGACTTTGAAGAGAAAGTAGGAGAGATAGAATGAAGATGTAGAGAAAGAGAGGAAGGAATGGAAAGAGAAATGAGAGCAATGCAGGAGAGTCATGAGAAAAAAGTCAACAGTTTGAAAAGCCAAATGGAAAAGGAGATTAAAAAACTGTCTGCTGAAAATAATTGCCTAAGAATTAGGATTGAACAAATGGAAGCTAGTGAGCTTATGAGAAACCAAGACACAGTAAAGCAAATCCAATTGAATGAAAAAATAGAAGGCAATGTGAAATATCTCCTTGGAAAAACAGCTGACCTAGAAAATAAATCTAGGAGAGATAATTTGAAAATCATTGGACTACCTGAAAACCATGACCAAAACAAGAGTTTAGACACCATCCTCCAAGAGATTGTGAGGGAAAATTGCCCTGATATTCTTGAAGCAGAAGCTAAAATAGAAATTGAAAGAATCCACGATCACCTCCTGAAAGAGATCCCAAAAGGAAAACCTCCAGGAATATTATAGCCAAATTCCAGAACTCCCAGGTCAAGGAGAAAATATTGCAAGCAGCTAGAAAAAAGGAATTTAAATACTGTGGGGCTCCAATAAGGATAAAGCAAGATCTAGCAGCTTCTACATTAAAGGACCGGAGGGCATGGAATATGATATTCCAGAGGGCAAAGGAACTGGGACTACAGCCAAAAATCACATACCCAGCAAAACTAAGCATCCTCTTTCAGAGGCAAACATGGAACTTCAAGGAGAAAGAAGACTTTCAGGCATTTGTTATGAAAAGACCTGAACTGAATAGAAAATTTGACTTTCAAATACAACACCCCGGAGAAGCATAAAAAGATAAACAGGAAAAAGACTTCATGAGGGATATTAAAAGATCAAACTGTTAACATTCCTATATGGGAAGATAATACAGAGGACACAGGTCTGAACTGAATACGAAGGGAAGTTATGTTTTGTTCTTTGTGGGGTGTCTTATGTATGGGGCCGGATTTGGGCTTGGGGCCTCCTGGGTCCAGGGCTGGTGCATTGTCCACTGTGCCACCTAACTAACCCATAATGACATCCTTAAAATAGGGTTGAGGTGTAGGAGAAATAGACTGGGGGAGGGGGAAGGGGAGAGATGGTCTGGGGAGAGGTTATTCATATGAAGGAAACAAGAAAAAAGCTTATGGAGGGGAGGGGAAGAGGGGGAAGGAATTGGGGAGTGATTGAACCTTAATATCATCAGAATTGACTCAAAGAAGGACTAACATACATACTCAAGTGGGTATAGTAATATATTTTGCCCTGAGGGAGGGGAGGGAGATAAGGGGGGGAGGGGAAGGAGGGAAGGGCAGATTCTGGGAGAGAGTAGTAAAAAGCAAAATACTTTCAAGGAAGGTGAAGACGTTCTGCATAACAGCACAAGTATGAAATATTGAATTGCTTGATTTCATAGGGAGGGTTGAGGAGAGAGGGAGGAAGAAAATTTGGAACATAGAATTAGCTCAAAGACTTTAAACTCATCAGAGTTGGCTCATGGAGGGAATAACATTCACACCCAGTTGGGAGGAGTAATCTATTTAACCTTACAGGAAAGTATGAGGGGAAGAGGATAAGGAAGGAAGGGTGGAAAAAAAGGGAGTGTAGAGTAGGGGAGGGGACAGTCAGAAGTAAAATACTTTTGAGGAGGAATAGTTTAAAAGAAGATGGAAAATAGAGTAAATATCATGGGAAGGGAATAGGATGGAGGGAAATAGTTATGATGACTTTGCTGGGCTAATACAAAGAAAATTCTTTGTCAAGTTTAAGGTACATTATTTAGGGTATGATGAACAGGATACTATTAGAAAAACCTGGAAAGACCTACATGAACTGAAGCAGAGTGAAATGCACTGTATACAAAATAACAGCAATAGTGTAAAATGATCTGCTGGGAAGTATGTGGTTATTTTCAGCAAGGCAATGGTCCAATATAACCCTGAAGGACTATGAAAATGGCAACCCATCTACAGAGAAAGAAGTGATAGTATCTGAAATAGTTGGAAACACATTTTTTTTCTTTTCTCTCTTTTTTTTCTTTTTTGGTGAGGCAATTGGGGTTGGGTGGCTTGCCTGGGGTCATGTGGCTGGTGGGTGTTGGGTGTGTGGGGCTGGATTTGGGCTCGGGTGCTCCTGGTTCCAGGGCCGGTGCTCTTTCCGCTGCACCACCTAGCTGCCCCTGGAAACACATTTTTTAAAAAAATGTTTTTTCTCTTTGACAATTCCTCAGTCTGAAGTTTTGGGAGTTTTTTGACTGTTTTTTCCTCACAACCTAGCTAATGTGGGAATGTTTTCCATGACTACTCATGTATAATTTATTTTGAAATGCTTGAGTTCTAGTGGGTGGGGGTGGGAATAGAGGAGGAAGAGAAGTTGGAACAATTTTTTTTTTAAATTGATGTTAAAATTTGTTTTTACATATATTTTGGAAAATAAAATTCTATTCTTAAAAAAAAAAAAATTATTGTGAGAACACAGGGAGACACCAAGGAGGTAGTCTTCTCTGTTAGTTGACACCCATATGGATACAGGTGCAGTGTTAGTAACCTCCAGGAGGTTACATATGGGTCAGGAAGTTAGGGTAGTTTGAGGTGCATTTTGACAAATTGGGACAAGTCCAATCTCACTGGCCTTAAAAGAAAATGGGTATTATTTTATTTCACCACTGTTTGGCCACAGAATTTTGCTGATTTGGCTTTTGGGTTTCCTGGGAGGGAGTATGCATTGTATTTTTCTCCTCTGTCACCTCAGAATCCTCAGTCGCATTGGGTAGGCCCCCAACTCTGAGGCGGAATAATAAGGCTATTTCTGGATTGTTTTTCTCAGGGTACACTCTAGCCCTACCCCTTAAAGGGACAAGGAGAGAAAGCATTCTGCATAATCAACCTTTGGGATTTATCCTTACAAATCTGGAAAAGAAAAAAATTGGACATAGGCTAAAAGAAACAAATACCTTATTTGCAAGAGAAAGAAGAATTAAGATAACAGACCTCCTGATTAGCCTCTAGTACACCTTGGAGTAGACTGGACAAGAAGAAGTAACATTTCAAGACTGTTTGCTTGTCATCTCCTTGTTGTCTCATGCATTTTTATGTCTGTTAAGCATTGTAATGGTGTTATACATTTTTTGGTTGTACTCCCATTGCCTTCACAGTTGTGGCCAGACTCTAAAGGTAGGGGAAGGGCAGTCTCTGATTTCTGGATATCTTTACAGGTGTGTGTCTACTTAAGTTGAAATGTTAATTCTGTTAGGTATTCAAAGACTTAGATGAACATTGTAAAAGCTGGTTTAAAAAAATACTGCCACTTTGAAATCTTTTTAATGGAATGGTTTAAAATCAGGAACTATTTGTAATGTGCAAAAGTTGCAACGAAAAAGAACTCTAGTGAAGTATGACTTGTGGCTGCAAAAGCCTTTGGGGAAAAAAGCCAAAAAAAAAAAAGAAAAGAAAATTAATAAATGGAAAATGGAAAAAATACAAAATTGAAAAGAAAATTGAAAAATTGAAAAAAAAAAGCCACCAATCTCTTTCTCTCCCTCCTGCAGCCTCGGGTGTGTGTGTGTGGCGGGGGGGTTGTGTGAGAGAGTATCCAGAAAATTTTAAATAATTGGTAAAAATTTATATTGTTCTGAGTTTTAAATTCAGGTATAGTTGTCTGGATCACTAAGTCAATAATCCAGTACTGGAGAGAATGCCACAAATCAATGACACAAGAGGGAATGTGCTGCTTACAGGTGGAGGTACCTGGGAAAAGCTTAGAGGACAATCTGGGTCTCATCAGATTATGGCTCAGCTCCCATTGTGGTTACAGGAAAAGTTTCCCACCTGGCTATCTGGTTATTTAGACCCCTGAGTACTGCATGACTGTGATTGTTTACCTTAAATTAAACAGCACTAAGGATATTTTATCCTAACAGTTATTTTCACGTACCTGATTTTTCTTTTATAGCAGATTTCTATAATCAGAGCAAGTAGTCAGTAGAAGAAATGAGCACAAGGCAAGTTTGTAAGATCTTACTGTTTTCAGTTTAAATGTGTGGTCACATGATATGCAAAACAACTAGGTATTGTGGGGACCAATTTTTAATTGGGGTGTGCTAGCTAAGCAGCTTGCTGCAATATTGGGCCAAGGAAGGAGACTGGCAGCCTCCCTCAAAACAGAACAAGATTTATTTTAACAAGAATGAACTTAAAAAAAAATACAAACAGGATCAAGGGAAAAGAAATAAAATGGGGAAAGGGAAATTATAATACCTGAAAAAATACCAGCACCCAGGAATCAGCTGAAAATACACAGCAGAACGCCTGTCGCTTTCCAGCTTCCAACTAGAATGCCCAATTCTCCCCCAAACCTAGAAACACCCCACACAGAGTCAGCCAATGGGATGGCCGCTCTGACAGTCACATGACTGCCCTCACTAGGCTTCCAATCATTATAATTTGCCAGGCCCATGTAGGCGTCAGCTAGTGGTGATGACATGAGGTGCCAGAGCCCTAGCAACAGCTCCAATGAGTGGGTGGAGCACCGTGCGGTTTGCAGAGCCCAAGGCCTGTGCGTGCTGAGGCATAAAAACCTCAAATAACAATTAATTTTTTACAGTATATTAATACACAGGTTTTCCATCTTCCTGCTAATGTTTACATGGTATTATAATAAAGCTAAATTAACTGGATATCTTTCTGGTTTAGAAGAAAGTGAAATTCCTCCCCACTGCAAGCACATTTTGATGAGAGGGAGGATGGTAACTAGGAAACATAGTTATGCATTTCATGTTTTCCATTTGGAAAGAAAGAGGATTTACTTGAGACCATTAATCTGCCTAGTCAGATCTCTGTTATGCACTGCCAAGGGCACCAAGCTATCAACTCCATAGCACAAAGGAATCACAGGGCAGACCTTGCTGCTAGATCAGTTGTCAGGTCTATTCACCCCTCCACCTTAGCCCTGGTCTCCTTGCACCCTATTGTGCCCTAAGGTATCTCCCCTTCCTATATTAAGGAGGAGATTAGTGTTAACTACCACCTGATTAAGCTCATATGTTACCTTGGACTATTTGGATCTCAGAGTAGGAATCCTACTCCCTCTTTTCATACTAGATTCAGAAGAGGAACTTGGGATAATTTGCTTTGGTGGGTCCATAACTGCTGCCCTAACTATCCCATGGGTTGGGTATCTTGAACATGAGGCTGTACTTACAAATTTAATTTTGGCAATGGAACAAATTTCTTATTCCACTGCATTAGGGTTACAAGAATTGGAAAAGTCCTCAAATTATCTGTCAAATGTGGTCCTAGATAAACAGATTGCTCCAGATTATTTGTTGGTCATAGATGGCAGAGTCTGTATGATCCAGAACATCTCCTGCTGGGACAAAGTTTACCTGGATCACTGAAACTGTTCACAACTGTTTACTTCATCCGGTTTTTCATGGACCAGATCCCTGTTGCCTCTTGGTCTGTTTATCCTTTGTGTTTTGTGTTGTGGTCCTTACATTTGTAACTCTATCTCCTAGATCACCCTCAGCTCATAGACACCCCAAGGGCCCCTATGTCTCCCCCAGTAAGCAGGAAGTAGATACAGAAGAAATGACCCCTTTTCCCGGGGTACATGAAAAGGGGGGAGTGATGGAGATCTGAACTCTAAGACCTGATCTCTAAAAAGAGTTAACATATAACCTAAGACTTGAGTTATCAATAGTACCTAAAAGGGTTAACAGAGAAACCAAGGCTTGTGTCCTTATCAACAATACTGTAACCAAGAGGGTTAAAGTCCCTATCAATCCTCACCATCTGCAGAGACTGTAACTAGGGACCATTAACCATTAATAGCCATTAATATTCCTAGATTACAGGATACTTAGAAACCAGATCTTAAGTAAAGAGATATCAAAAAACACAGAGACTCTCTGAGTCTGACAAGTTTAAGCATGTCTTTAGGAACATGCACCTAAAGACCAACTGTGTCCTTAGGTTCACCTTATGATGTGGAAAACCCAAAAATACACCCAGGAAGTCCAAATTAGGATAAGACTTTACATGTACCTCTTTAAGGAAGAGATTAAGATAATTAGGAGATAACCTACTTTTTTCACTATAAATATAACCATTTTCATCCCCCTATTTGAGACATATCTCCTTGGTGTTTCCCTGTGTCATCAAAGTATTTTAATAAAACTTGGGAAACTGAAAAAAAAAACAAAAGATATGGACTCTGGCATTCAAAGGCTAGGCAGCTATTAGTTAGCTAATTAGTTAGTTGATTTACACTAATATGATATATTAGTCTATGGTTCTGCATTTGGCAAAAAAAAAAGTAGCATTTGATTTTATCTAGTTATTATAGAAGATTGAGTACCTTGGAGAATCCTACCATATGCAAACTGTGGGGACCAATTTTTAATTGGGGAGTGCTAGCTAAGCAGCTTGCTGCAATATTGGGGCAAGGAAGGAGACCGGCAGCCTCCCTCAAAACAGAACAAGATTTATTTTAACAGGAATGAACTTAAAAAAAAAACACACAAACAGGATCAGTAGGATCAAGGGAAAGGAAATAAATTGGGGAAAGGGAAATTATAATACCTGAAAAATACCACTGCCCAGGAATCAGCTGTAAATATGCAGCAGAACACTTGTCTCTTTCCAGTTTCCACCTAGAATGCCCAATTCTCCTCCCCCAAACCTAGAAAACACCCCACACAGAGTCAGCCAATGGGATGGCTGCTCTGACAGTCACATGACTGCCCTCACCAGGCTTCCAATCATTATAAGTTTGCCAGGCCCACGTAGGCCTAGGCGAGTGGTGATCACGTGAGGTGCCAGAGCCCTGGCAACGGCTACAACCAGTGAGTAGAGCACCCTGCGGTTTGCGGAGCCCCAGGCCAGTGCTCGCCCGAGGCATAAAAACCTCAAATAACAATTAATTCTTTACATTATATGTGCATGTGTGTGTGTGTGTGTGTGTGTATGTATATATCTATCTATCTATCTCTAAATGATTCTGGGGAAGTCTACATAAAATCAATATGATAGAGCACGAGGGATGACATAACATATGGTAGATTTTTAATTATTATTCATCAATAGAAGAAAATTAATTGGATTCTCAGTATTTAAACTTCTCTCTGCCACATGCTGACTGTATGATCTTGTACAATTTACTTAAACTCTCACTGCTCTCAAACTTTTTAAGACTAGTAGTTGCAGAAGTGGTGTGCCAATCTGCATTAGCATAAGGAGCTTGCTAGTTGAAGACATCTCCTAGACAGGTCCCATCCCTATCCCTATGAAAATGAACCACTACTTTAAATTTAATCTAAGAAATTTAAGAAAAGAAATTAATGCTATTTACTTTCTGCAATGGCTACAAGTTTCTCAGAGGTTAATTGGTCTATCTAAATTCATCATGCTTAATGATGCACCTGAAGTTATAGATCCAGGAGAAAGAATGTCTCATTATAAATGTCTATTGGTTATTTGAAAGTAAGAGCTCTTGGTGACATTGATTTCTTTTATATTCTTAGACAGTAGATAGATTCAAACCTTATGATGGGGTAAACATTTAACCCTGGTTATTATCCAGATACTTATGCTGAATTCTTTCAAATTTTACTTCATTTGTGATTTTCATAAATCAGTGTAGGCAAAAATAGAAAAAGATCTGTTCTCTTTCTGACCATTTCATCCTCTCTCAGTCTGTTTCTCTGACTCTCCCTTGCTTTGTTGCCTTTCAAATCCCTACCTCTTCTTTCCCCTCCCTCCAGTTCCATAGAATATAAATGTAAAAATCAATGACTACTTTGAAATCAAGTTTCTGTCCTATCTGCAAGGTTAATTTTGCTCCTAATTTGTAAAGAACACAAGTTAGCCACTTTTGTGCCTCCTTCATTTTTTAGGATCCATTAAAGGAAAGGGCCCCCAAGAGTGTATGGCTAGGAAGCATAAAATTGAGGGGTTATGTGACCTTCCACAAAATTCTACTTAAATTCAATCTACTGAATACAGGAATATCCTATCATGATTTTAGAACATGTTAAATACTACTGAATTCACAGGTCTTGGAATATATCGGGATTTCAAAATGAAATAATTTTGTGATTTACCTATTGTAACTCTACAAAGAACAGAATTCTGGTTTCCTGTGGCCTATTTTAGTTATCATCTATCCTCCAAGGCATTACACATTCCTTAAGATTCAGAATAATTATAATTTAAAGCAAGGAGACATGCAGAGCCCATTAGAAGGTACTTGTGAGAAAGACTTTGAAATTTTGGCTTTTTCAGAAGAAACCTACAGTGGTTTTCACTTAGGTAGGGATAAGCTTTAATAAGATACTTGACATGTGTTTGCCTAAAAGTTCTCTTTCCAAGTGTTTTAAAACACTGACTTTGACCACAAAGTCTATATTCTTTTGTCAGGACCAATATGCTAATAGATTTCTAGCTGTTACATATCCTACCAACCTTCTTATGGTTCTGTTTTCTTATTATCTTTTATAAAACTCACCAAGGAGCAATGTGACAGATGAATAAAGGGCAGATCTCTTATATTTAACAATTCCAGTGCTAAAATGTACTCATTTGCAGGATTAACCAATTAAGACATTTCATTTATTTATTTTATTTTTTGGAGATTAACATCTATGATTTTCTCAAGTTCTTTATATCAAGTAGCCCCAGCAATTTTTAAAAAGAGTAATATGTGTATGTGTTTGTATTTTCTCTTACTTCTAGTTCCACAAACTACAACTTGAACCTTAAAATAAATCTGCACTTTACCTCTTATATAATGACATAATCCAAATTTGAAGCCAGAATTTGGTCCTTAGTTCATTGACATTGCAAGAGAAATTTAGCTTGCTCTTCCATAACTTTTTCAGCTATGTAATACAAAGATGAGTAAAAGCTTATTTTTATCCATAAACTGAGCAGGTGTGACTTAAAGATATGCCAAAAGCAGGTACATTGAATAAAAGGTACTATTTTTATATAATCGCTTCTCTGGCTACCACAGCACTTAAAATTGCACATTTGAGATTACAGTCTTTGCATAAATTAAGGACTAGTACTGAAAATCTTATTTTCTAAACTTTCCCCTCTTTTTTTTCAACTGGGAAGGTGCTAACACAATTTATTTTTCATCTTTACCTTTCTTCCTATTCTGGACAGAATGACACTATGGTGGTCCCATTTTCTTCTTTTTTGCTTTCTTTTACCATTACGTCATTTTCTAATGACACTGAAGACAAAATTCTTTGGACCAGCAGACTTGACCTTTTCATCTGCTTGAAAGGGCATACTTAAGTAGTCATGTGAAAAACAAACAGAACTTACGAATTTAAAAGTTCATGAATTCCTTCTCAAGTTACTCATACCAAGAAGTGTCCAGTTGCTAAGAGTTTGATCTCTGAAATTAGGAGCTATTTTTGAATTACACTTACTTGGGACTTGGGACATTTCTGTATTGGCATGGTATTTATTGGTGACAGTAGGTAGAAATATGTAGATTCTATTTTCTACTAAATTATTATTTTTTTAGAAAACAGCCACTAGATGTCACAACCTTCCCACCATCTATGGCATGGGTCCCTGTGGAATAGAATCAATGAAGCAAGCAGCTGGCTGATTGGTGCCTTGTCATCCTACTCTTGTTCAAGGGCCTTTTGGTTCCATCTTGATCCCATGGGTATGGGTCTGTCCATTGAGTGATTTAATGTTCTGTTAATGATCATATAGCCAATTTAAGATGAAGTTTAGAATTAAAGCTGACCTGAGTCCTCTAAGCACTCTATCATAAAGCTGTCATCTCGCAGAAGCTATACTGGGCAAGAACAGTGGATGAAACTACATTCAGATGCATGTTCAAATTGCAACACCTTTTTAATTCCATCTTGGGCAACACCTCATTTCATAGTCATACATCATCACACACATTATATTTCCTGAATAATTAGCTCATAGTCAAAATGAGCTTATTGCAAGGATGAAATAAAATGTCAAACTAATTTTTCTTCTATAACATTTTTTCTGCTACAAACATAAAATAAATCTATTGCCATATGGCTCATAAATGAAATAGGAAATATGTAATCTAGTGGTATTCCATTAGCAAACCCTTGTAATTGATTTATTTTATGTAGCTGCTGGTTTGTTGCAGTGTGAATATATTTGCTGTGTCACCAGATTAAAAAAAATATTCCCCCCACCACTTTGAACAGAAGGCAATTAATGTTTAAGAATTGTGCTATTTTGCTGTTGTTTTATTGGCAGAATTGTTGAATTAAGATGGAAAAATATTGCATAGAGGTTGAAAATATGAGACAAATAGTGTCTTTTCCTGGCAAAATAAAGAAAAGTACCAAATATAGAATTTATATGTATGTATATATTTATGTATGCTTATATGCATGCGTGTGTATACATTTGTCCATATGTATTTGTGTGTAACTATGAGTGTGTTTATGCAGCTATCCAACTGGCCACAAGAATAGCTGGATATTTTGACTTGTGAGGTGACCTTGTTTGATTAATTAAATCTATCCTCATCAATTTCTAATATGGCTAAATTGACTAGATCAAGAAAGCTATGTATAAGTTATTTTGCATACATAGAAAAGCTTATTATTACTATTTTCAACCCTGGTATAAGTAATCTCTCCTCATAGTCTTTGTGTACCTTTCTCATGTATTTAAAACACTCTACTCTATTATACAATTCTTTTAAGAAATAAAAAGGGGGGCAGCTAGATGGCGCAGTGGATAAAGCACCGGCCCTGGATTCAGGAGTACCTGAGTTCAAATCCAGCCTCAGACACTTGACACTTACTAGCTGTGTGACCCTGGGCAAGTCACTTAACCCCAATAGCCTCACCAAAAAAAAAATAAAATAAAATAAAAATAAAAATAAAGAAATAAAAAGGGGGCAGCTAGGTAGATAGAGCACTGGCCCTGGAGTCAGGATTACCTGAGTTCAAATCCAACCTCAAACACTTAACACTTACTAACTGTGTGACCCCAATTGCCTCACTAAAGAAAAAAAAAAGAAAGAAAAAGAAATTGGAATGAATGATGGGTAGAAATGTTAGATCTCAAACTACATTACAAAGGAGTCAGTATTACAACAATTTGGTATTCTGTAAAACAGAGAAATATACCGGTAGAACAGATTGGGTATACAACATACACAAACAAATACATATATAATATATTAATATTAGATAAATATAAAGACCCTAGCTACTAGGATAAGGACTTGTTACTTGGACAAAACAAAACAAAACAAAACTTCTGGGAAAATTGAACGGCAGTGTGGAAGAAATAAGATACAAACTAAGACCACTCCTTATACAAAGTAAACTTCAAATGGATACATACCTTAGAAATCAAAGATCACATAATATACAAGGTAGATGGAAAAGTATCTATCACACATATGGATAAGAGAAAAACAATCACAACCATGACAGGAATACAGAAGATCACAGAAAGCAAATGGATAATTTTGATTGCATTTATTTTTGTACAAGAAAATCTAATAAAGCTAAGATTACAAGGGAAACAACTTACTGGGGGGAAAAACATACATCTTTTCCACAAGTTATTTTGATACAGGTCTCATTTGACACTAACAGAAAAAAGTTAAAATTAATACAAAATATTTATTCCTCAATTTATAACTGGTCTAAGGATATTAAGTCTTTCTACAGTCAAATTAAAAAAAAATGCTACAAGTCACTACTAATTAGAGAAATGAAAATAAAAGTAATTTTGAGATTTCAGAGAGTAGCAAAGATAACAAAAAAAGCAAAAAATGATAAATTTTGGAGGGATTGTGGGGAAAAATGCATATAGATGAACCAATGGTTTATCTATTGGTGGACCTATGAATGGGTACAACCGTTATGGAAAACAATTTTGAATTGTTCACAAAAAGTTACTAAATTATGCATGCCTTTTGACCCAGGTACACTATTACTCAGTCTGTGCCCAAAAGACATCAAGAAATACAAAAATGTCCTTTATGTACCAAAAGTATTTTATAGCAGCTAGTCGTAGTGGGGAAAAAACCTGTAAATGAAGAAGATCTTCAATGACTTAGGCATGGCAGAATAAGGTGTACCATATTAATGTTATGGAGTATTACTGTGCCTTATGAAAAAATAAATTGATAGTGTTATAAAGATACGGAAAGAGATGAACTTGTACAGAGTGAAGTAAGCAGAGCCAAATGAACAATTTCTACTTTAATATCAATATTATAAAATCAACAATTTTGAGAACTTTAATAAACTAATGAAGAATGAAAAGAGAAGAATAGAAAAACTGATCAATTATAGCAGTATAACAACAACAACATTAACAGCTGAAGAACTGAGATCAGTTCAGTGACCTTTCATTTTTTTTCCAGAGGACTGATGAAGGAGCATGCTATCAACTACAGAAATGTGAAAGATTTGGGGGACAAAACAAGATAAGAAAACACTTCTTTGAAGACATATGTTTTGCTTGAATCTGCACATTTGTAATAAGACATTTTTTTTTATTTTTATGGAGTAGAGGAGAGATAATAGATTTCCATTAATTTTTAAAAGTAGAGAGATGCGTGCTACAGATGTGAAATGTTGTAAGTACTTTCAGATGATATCACTTTAGTTGTAGTTTTACTCAAATCTTCTACTTTGTTACAAGAGCGCTCTTATGAACATATCAATAAAACACTTCCCCCTAATATCATCTATTACATTATAACCTTGAGGGAAGAAGCCATGCCTTATTAGTATTTAATTATTTTTTTCGTCAGGAAGTAACAGCTAAGTGGAAGGATTACTTAGAGGTTTTCTTTTCAAAGGAAAATGAAGACATTTGCAGAGTGGAATTTATGACAGGTGAAAAGGCGACAAGAAACATAATTTAATTGGAAAATTTGTTAACTCCTACTGATGCATTCATAACCAAAACCAAAACCAAAACCAAAATCTGAAACAAAACATACAAAAAAGGTGGAGATAGATGCAGTACATTCAGCAACTTCTTTTGCAAACAAAGACTACCATCCTCCCCCAAATTAAACAGAGAATAAAGTGATTACCTGAAGAATATGATTAGGTTCTCCAAAATAAGCGAATATATACTTTATCACAGCAATTTCAATGTAAACATGGGCATAGGAGAGTATAGACTAAGGGAGGTTAGAAAATGTGTTTTAAGAATAAGGAACATGAGAGACTTTAGGTTTTACATAATGAATAATTTCTTTGAGAAAAGAACTGGCAGAGAATAGACATAAAGAATACCAAATAACATAACAATAGATAAAATTGATTATATCATTGGAAACAGGAAAAGATTCATTGTTAATTCTGGAATCAGTTCTGAATCAACAATCTATGAAATGGCAAACCACCAAATTATTATGGCAAAGAATACAGAGCTAGAAGAATAAAAGTGAGAAAAAATGAAACTTGTGGTATTCAATTTTTAAAACTCTATAAAGTTTTAAGCCAATCATTTGATGAATTTATTGCATATTTTATTTTTTATTTCCAAAATGTATAATTTTATTTAGTTAGTTTTCATGACATTCTAACCAGTGGTTTTTAATATAGGGTCTTAATAATTTCATATAGTTTGCTTTATGCATTTAAAAACATTATTGTGAGAAGGGGTTTAGGGGTTTCACCAGACTGCCAAAGCAGTAAATGGCACCAAAAAAAGGCATAGAAATACTGTTCTAGGTGGGCAGCTGGGTGACACAGTGGATAAAGCACTGGCCCTCGATTCAGGAGGACCTGAGTTCAAATCTGGATGCAGACACTTGACACTAGCTGTATGACCTTGGACAAGTCACTTAACTCTCTTTGCCCTGCCAAAAAATATTAGATTTAGATAATTTAGATAATACCTTAATATTTTTAGAATAATACTATTCTAGACATTTGAGTGATACAGCATCATCTGGATCCTGTTTCCAACGTTTATCTAGTTTTTTACAACAACAATTGAGAAACTTATGGAGGACTAGACATTAACAGTGACAAATATTAGTTTCTAAGGATGTTTAATCTACATAAATAAGCCAAAATAATGACTACAGATCCAACTAAGAAAAGATACTCCAAGGGTGCTTAAGGATGAAACTAAAAAGTGGACCACAAACACAAAGACAAAAAGATTTTTTAAAAGATGCATATATATATTTTATAACAAATTATTTCACCCTAAAGGATAGAGGTACCAATACATTTAGAGTAGAATATTGTAGTCCCAGATGTGGTACAACTGACAAATGGCACCATGGAAGTAAGCAAAGAAAGTAAAAACAGAAGGATTAATGGATGATGTTCACACTAAGAGTAATACAATTTTGAGGACACTGATGCTATTTGTCAAGACACATGAAAGACAGGAAGAAAAGACATAGAAAAATCTTTGGACTTAATTATTGTCCCCCCAGCTTTTCCCCCACTAAAGGGCAGGGGAAACAATAGAATATCAATCATTACTAATCCATTTATCCATTTACCTTCTTTCTCTTCTATAGAACATTTATTTGAGAAAATATACACATGCATTGAATCCTTGAGAAGAGACTAGACATACTCATGAATTTATATGAATGGACATTTTTATATGAAAGCATATAGAATTGATATGAATGAGATTGATAACTCCCTTTCTACCAAATATTCACAAGCAATTGATTGAAAAAGAATGAAATATACTACAGTATTTAACATTTTTTGACTATTAAAAATTGAACCAGTAGAGAAAACTACTGCTTCAAAGGCTTTGCTTCAAAAGGTGTCTCCCATGAATATGCCCCAAATCACATAATTTAAATATTTTAATAATGAAGATAATTTTGTTTGGTAACCTCTGATTATTAATATCAAACCAGGCAAAAACCAGAGATGCACACTATTCAAAATTATTTGCAAATGTCAAGCAGAGTCCAAACTGATTATGAATTGTCTAGGAAATAATAAAACATCAGAAATCTAGTCCCACCCTCACCCCCTTTTAGAAATCTTCATTTTGAATTCAAATACATAAAGAAAAAAGGAACATTTTCATGTACATAGCACAAAGTAAAAAAAAAACAAGTATTCACTATAAAACCATAAATTTACATTTCATACTGCTTACTTATTTTGGAAAACTATAGAAGTAACTAAAAAACAAAACCAAACGAAAACAAAACAAACAAAAAAACAACATAGAACTACTTGTCATTATCAAAGCTACAATCTTTCTGTGTTTCCTTTTATATTTTCTTTTATTCTCTGCTGAGCACTTTTGATATCTTTTCACTCCCATCCCTTGCTTTAGAGATGTCTACCATTAGACACAAATACGGTTTTACACATACACACTTAAAGACCATACTATATATTTATTTATTAATTCTTCCTCTGGAGACAGCATCTTTCTTAATGTGTCCTTTGTAGGTAATTTGAGTATTTAGAATACTTAATGTTACTTAGCTGTTCCTTCTTTTTTAAAACAAATTTCTATGGGCAGCTAGATGGCGCAGTGGATAGAGCACCGGCCTTGGAGTCAGGAGTACCTGAGTTCAAATCCGGCCTCAGACACTTGACACTTACTAGCTGTGTGACCCTAGCCAAATCACTTAACTCCAATTGCCTCACTAAAAACAAACAACAACAACAACAACAAAAAAGTTCTAGAGAGGTGAAATAAGAAATGACTGGTCAAAATTAACAGAACTGTTATTTTGACTGAGATTTTAAAATCCAGGATTTCCACCAATATCTCATGCTCATGAGAGCATGTCTTCCAGATACTCTTGTTATTAGATTATATGGTGCTGATAGCATTAGATTCAAGAACTCTACAGAGTCCTTTAAATGAGATCAATGAGTATTCAAAGTAAAACTTTTTAACCATCCACATGGTGGGAAAGAATTAAGAATGACTGTATCTCAGTCAATTTCCCATTTAGTTGGATGGACCTAGGTTTCATCCATCAATGACATCTTAGATAATGCAAATGGACAATGAGCTGGTTCCAGATTTGAAGAGAAGGATGTAAATGAGTTCATAAATTTAATTGAATCTTCAATCTCACTAATTTATGAGTTCCTTTCAATGAAGCATATCACAACCCATTTATTCATGCCCATTCAATATAGCTCTTGCTCATTTCCTTCCCAGAGTTTGCAATATGAGGTATACTCTAAATACTAGATGCCTCTATTCTTTTTCCTCAAGTTGAGAGGTACCAGTAGAGCATTCTGTCAACTGATCCAGCCATTTTCTTCCCACGTTTTCTCTTGCTATCAGATAATCCTCATAGAGAAATATACAGTGTGAACAAAGATGAACTAATTACTGAGGAAGAGAGAGGATAATTAATGGACAATCTTTTATTGCATTAGTATCCATTCATTTTTTTGCAGGGCAATGAGGGTTAAGTGCCTTGCCCAGTGTCACACAGCTAGTTAGTGTCAAGTGTCTGAAGCCATATTTGAATTTGGATCCTCATGAATCCAGGGCCATTGCTTTATCTACTGTGCCACCCAGCTGCGCCCAGTATCCATTCAATTTGAAGTGAACCATATGAAGGCATCCCTATTTTTAAGGGACTCTTAGTAATAGATTATAGGACATGGGTAAGAGTCCTACAGAATGAGCAGGAATGGATTGGTTATAATCTGGGGTAGTATCAGTATCATATGGAAGGAGCACAACAATGAGATTGCTATTAGAGTATTGGAATACTGTATATCATAGTACTGAAAACTTAGGAAATGCCTCAATAAATCTTTGGTGAACTTTTAAAAAGAAGATCAAAACAAAGAAAACTCTTTGTCCCAAAACTTACTTCCCCCCTCTCTCTTTTAAAGATTATGGCACTGCTGATACTCTGAATAATTTCATAATAAAGGTTGGTTTTATTTTTAAGCAGGCATTTTATGTTTACAGGAAACTCTTGGAATTAAAAGGAAATAACATAAACTTTCCATTGTTTGAGATGAGACATTCAGATTTCATTAACTATCACAAGATATTAACATTTTAGTATTTGGAGTTCAGCTATTTTTTTACAAATGTTTTCTTGAATGGCTGATGAATGAAGATTGATAGTTTCTCAGGAGACTTCCAGTTCTTGAATGAATGTAGAAGACCTGAGCTTAAATCAAGCCTTAGACACTAAGAAGCTATGTGTCTTTGGGCAAGTCACAAAATTCCTCTATACCTTAGTTTCTTCTGTAAAATTGAGGGAGCTAGATGAGACATTATGTAAGGCACTTCTATTTCTAAATCTATGATTCCATGAGTTCTAAAATTAAATGCTCTATTGAATCTCTTGAGGATCAAGGAAAGAGAAGATCCAGAAAAAAATCAGAGAAAATATAAGATTTCATCTGGAAAAAAAAACAACTAACCTCAAAATAGATCCAGGAGAGATCATATAATAATTATTGGACTACCTGAAAATCATGATTAAAAAAATCTTGGACAATAATTTTTAAGAAATTATCAAAGAAAACTACCCTTATATATGAGAATGAGAGGGCGAAATTAAAATGGAGAAAATTCACTGATCACCACCTGAAAGAGATCCCAAAATGAAAACTCCCTGGAACATAATAGCCAAAATTCAAAGCTCACAGATCAGGGAAAATGTATTGCAAGCAGCCAAAAAGAAACAATTCAAATAATGTGAAGTTACAGTCAGAATTATACAGAATTTGGCAGCTTCCACATTAAAGAATCATAGGTCTTGGAATATAATATACTGGAAGGCAAATGAGTTAGTTTTACAAGCAAGAATCACCTAACCAGAAAAATTGAATATATTCTTTCAGGGAAAAATGGACATTATAAGAAATAGAGGACTTTCAAGCATTTCTGATTAAAAGGCCACAGTTGAATAAAATATTTGACCTCCAAATAGAAGACTAAAGATAAACATAATAAGGTAAAAAAGAAACAAGAATGAAAAAATAAAGGAAATGCAACAAGGTTAAATTGTTTGTATTTCTATATGATAAGATAATGTTTGTCAGTCTTAACTTTTTTTATAAGAGCAATAAGGAGTATATATATAGAGAGAGCAAATGGTCATAAAGTCACATTAAAGGTATGATAATATTTGTAAGTCTTTAAAAACTTTCTTATAAGAATAATTAAGAGTATATGTAGGGGCAGCTAGGTGGTACAGTGGATAGAGCACTGGCCTTGGATTCAGGAGAACCTGAGTTCAAATCCGGCCTCAGACACTTACTATCTGTGTGACCCTGAGCGAGTCACTTAACCCCAACTGCCTCACCAAAAAAAAAAAAAAAAAGAGTATATGTAGGCAGAGGGTGTTGTTATATGGTGATATTGATGGAATGACACCCCAAAAACATAATAAAGGGATAAGAAAGAAATTGTATGGAAGAAAAAGGAAAGGGGTCAGGAAATTGAAATTATCCCACACCTAAAAAAGAGCCATAACAGAACTATAACAATGGAGAGGAAGAGGGGGGATGGCAAAGATTAAACCTTATTCTCACCAAAATTGGCTCAAAGAGCAAATAACAAACACACTTAGCTGCATATAGAAATCTATTTTACCCTATAAGGAAGTTTAAAAAAGGAAGGGTATAGTAGAAGGGGAAGGGAGGGGATATTGGGGAAGATGGTGATCATAAGTAAAATACGTGTGAGGAGGGAAAGGGTGAGAGGTAAGAATGGGGGCAATAAACAAGTGAAAATAGCATGGAGAGAAATAAACATTTAGTCATCATAACTATAAATGTGAATGAGATGAACTTACCCATTAAATGGAAGTAGATAGCAAAATGGATCAAAAACCAAAATCCTACAATAGGTTGCTTACAAGAAACACATTTGAAGCAGAGATATACACATAGGGTAGATGTAAGGGGCTGGAACAGAATCAATTAGCTTCAGCTGAAGGAAAGAAAAAAGGGGTAGCAATCATTATTTCCAATAAAGCAAAATCAAAAATAGATCTAGTTAAAAGAGATAAAGAAGGAAACTATATCTTTCTGAAAGGTACTATAGAAAATAAAGTCATATCAATACTTAACATATATGAACCAAATGGTATAACATCTAAATTTTTTAAGGAGAAGCTGAATGAGTTACAGGAGGAAATATATAATAAAACTGTCCTAGTGGGGGACCTTAAACTTTCTCTCTCAGAACTGGATAAATCTAACAAAAAATTAATGAGAAAGAAGTTAAGGAAATGAATAAAATTCTTGAAAAGTTAGATATGATAAATTTCTGGAGAAAACTGAATGGGAATAGAAAGGAATATAGCTTATTAGCAGTACATGGGACTTACTTAGAAAATTGACCATGTATTAAAGCATAAAAACCTTACAACCAGAAGCAGAAAAGCAGAAATAGTAAACACATCGTTTTTCAGATCATAATGCAATAAAAATTACATTAAATAATGAACAATTAAAAGAGAGATTAAAAATAAATTAATTGCTCATGGGTAGGCTGTGCTAATATAATAAAAATGACAATTTATTTATTTAGTGCTATACCAATCAAACTATCAAAAATATTTTCTAGATCTTGAAAAAATAATAACAAAGTTCATCTGGAAAAAAACCAAATATTCAAGTATATCATGGGAATCAACAAAAAAGAAACAACAACAAAAGAAAGTGGTCTAGCAGTACCAGATCTTAAATTGTATTATAAAGTGGTAAATATCAAAACAATCTGTTACTGGCTAAGAAATAGAGGGGTGGATCAGTGGAATAGAATAGGTACAAATGATCCAAGCTTTTGGAACAAAAACCCATTATTTGACAAAAATTGCTAGTAAAACTGGAAAACAGTATGGCAGAAATTAGGTACAGACCAACATCTCACACCATATACTAAAATAAGGTCAAAATAGATACATGATTTACACATAAAGGATGATACCGTAAGCAAATTAAGAGAATATGGAATTGTTTATCTGTCAATTTAGGGGCAGAAGAAGAATTTAGAAACAAAGAAGATATAGAAAGCAAAATAAAATGTAAAATAGATAATTTTAATTATATATTTTTTTAAATTACAGAAACAAAAGTAATGTAACCAAAATTACAAGGGAAGCAGAAAACTGGGAAATAATTTTTGAAACAAATATTTCTGATAAAGGCCTCATTTCTCAAATATATAGAAAAGTGAATCAAATTTACCAAAATACAAGTCATTCACCAATTGAAAAATGGTCAAAGGATATGAACAGGTAGTTTTTAGACAAAGAAATCAAAGCTATCTATAACAATATGAAAAAAAATGCTTTAGATCACTATTGACCAGAGAAATGCAAATTAAAACAACTCTGAGGCATCATCTCACATCTATCAGTGGCAAATATAACAGAAAAGGAAAATATTGAATGTTGGAAGGGATGTGAAAAAACTGAGACACTAATCCACTGTTGGAGTTGTGAAAAGATCCAACCATTCTAGAGAACAATTTGGACTTATGCCCAAAGGGCTATAGAACTGTGTATACCCTTTGATCTAGGAATACCTCTGCTAGGTTTATATCCCAAAGAAATCCCCCGAAAGAGAAAAAGACCCATTTGTACAAAAATGTTTATAGCATCTCTTTTTTGTGGTGGCTAAGAATTGGAAATCCAAGGAATGCCCATTGATTGGGGAATGGCTAAATAAACTGTGGAATATGATAGTGATGGAATATTATTGTGCTAAAAGAAATAACAAGCAGGATGATTTCAGAAAGGCTTGGAAAGACAAGTACAAAATGATGTATATTGAAGTGAGCAGAACCAAAAGAACACTGTGCACAGAAACAGCAATATTATTTGATGAAGAACTTTGAAAGACTTAACTATTCTCAACAATACAATGATCCAAAACAAACCTCAAGGACTACTGATGAAATGTACTATCCACCTCCAAAGAAAGAACTGATATTGATGCAAGACAGCCTGAAGCATACTATTTTTCACTTTCTTTAATTTTTTTCTTTTATTCAAGTTTTCTTATACAATATTACTAATATAGTAATGTTTTATATAATCATTCATATATAACCTATATCCACTTACTGCTTCAGGGAAGGGTGAGGGGAGGGAGGGAATGAGAGATAAAAATTGGAACCCGAAACTACAAATAAAAATGTATATTACTTAGAAAAAGATTTCATCAACCTTTTTTTTTTTTTTTAACAAAACAACCTTGGTTTTTACAGCTTTTATCCATGTGGCAGATTAAACACAGACCATAAAGGAACAGATCAGCAAAAAGAACCAGAGCTCATCTTTGCAGTGTAAACACTTGGTCTATTTAGATTTTGACTATTTTCTCCCTCCAGTTTAGTTTATTGCCTCTTATGCTGACTCATAGTTTTTATTTTATTTTATTTTTTAAAGGAAAGCACAAGCTTCTGAAAGATCTTATTACACAAAGCTGTGTCCCTCCCTTACCCCATAGCTATAACTAAAAAAAAGCAGAAATATTCAATATGATAATGCAAAGAATCAAAAAGCAGAAATATTCAATATGATAATGCAAAGAATCAAAGGCCAATAGTATAACGCCTGGATTTTTTTCTTCCACTATCCCCCAGAAGATAAAAATATGGCAAAATGTCATATATAAATGTAATATATGTACACATGTAACATATATATAATTCTGTGTACATATATAATACATAATATTATACACTCATATTTTCTGCACATGTCTATAACCCCAGGACTTGACATAATACCTTGCATATAGATGCTGTTTATAATTACTTGAATTGGATTGAATTGGAAGTCATCTTAAACAATATTCAATAATTCTGTGATGTCAGTCAACACATGTTGGAATTTGTTAATTTTGACTGGCTAGTGCTTTGCAGAGTACTCCTCAATTATTCAAATGTACCAGAGATCTCATCAAATTAGTCTGCTTTCAATAATAATAATAATAATAATAAAGATTACAATTCATTCATCCCTTCTAGGGGCAGTTAGGTGGTGCAATGGATAGGGTCATGGGCCTGAATTAAGAATAACTCATCTTCCTGAGTTAAAATATGACCATAGACACTTAATAGCTGTGTTAATCTGGGCAAGCCATTTAACCAAGTTTGTCTCAGTTCCTTATTTGCAAAATGAACTAGAGAAGAAAATTACAAACCTCTTCAGTTTCTTTGCTAAGAAAACCTCAAATGGGGTCAGGAAGAGTCAGACATGACTGAAATAACTGAACAAGAAATTGCAAATCTTTTCTTTGTGATTCTTCTCCATGTCTTCACATAGTTTTTGCCATATGGAGATTCAGCAAATATATTTGTTACCTCCCTTTCTTTTCCCATACATTGTAGGAATGCTTTTGGAGCAGTTGAGCTGTCCTTAATTTATGAAGTGCCCCCACCATCTGACCAGCCCATGTTGGTTTTGCTCATCCATTTCCTTTATGACATTATTTTTTTTATCAAAGTACCTTATTTCTTTATGCCACAGTCTGCTCAATAGCATTTGCCTCTTCATTATTATCTGTGTGATACTTCCTTTCAATTTCTCTCAGATTTTTGTGTCCCATGTTTTGTAGCCATATAACAACATAGGTAGAATGGTACTGTTTGGTTTCTATTGCTTTATGGTTGGTTCCCCCTGCCTTGCCATTGTTATAGTCTCTTTTTACACTGTTTCCTTGGTTCTACATAATTTACTTTACATGAGTTCACATACTTTAAAACAGGGATCTTTACATTTGCCAGTGGTGTTTGCCACTATTAGGGAGAAAATGGAGGACTAAGTCTAAGTTAACAGGGGATTCCATCTGGATGATAAGGTCCTCCATATGGTCCTGTTTATAGATGATGCCATACTGGTTGCTGATTCAAGCCCCAGAACATTTCAAAGTCTCCTTGATAAGATCTACAGTTACCCAAAAGAATTTGGCCCTACAACCCTCATGGGAAAACCCAGATGAAAGAATAATTCTTATTACCCAGATGACATGCAGTCGAAGGACAAAACATAGAACATTTCTGAGTGTCTGTGTGTGAACATGTGCGTGCACATGGGCATGCACACTCATGTACTACATGCAAATATAGCTGAAAACCAGGTATAGCTGGACTGTAGACTTGTCTCTGGCATATGTTGATTGTATGTGTCAGGGTAAGTCCCTTAACCTTTTAGTGTTTTGAGGAAATTTTAAGTCTATAAATGTTTTTTTAAGTCTATAAATTAAAGAAATTATCTGAATTGGTGGAGGGAATTTTCACTTCTAGGAGTTTCCTATACCACATTTCAGTATGCCTGTGTGTGCATACATGCATTTAATACATATATGCTTACAAAATGAATATATAAATGTACACATGCATGTATGCATATATGTATACTTATACATGAGTATTTAGAGACATTTAAACTTTAAAATCTCAAAATATCACAGACTTTGGGAACACTGCATATATACATACATACATACATATGTATGTGTATTATAATACAGATAGACACCAAATTTGGTTCATAATTAAACAGGATGAATGAGAAGAGTGAACTGAATTGCCTTCAGAAAATTATAAAGTTCTTTTGATAACAGAGACACAATGAGAACTACAATAGGCTTGGGAGCAACAACAACAACGTGTTCATCAAGTGCAGGTGGGGAACTCGAGGAGAAAGAAGAATGAGCAAATAATGCATAATGCAGCAAACAATTTTGGAATTTTCAGATGTATTTGTTAATTTTGCTGAATTATTTTTCTTTAGTATTCTGTGCTTTTAGTTTTGGCTCTCTGCAAAAGGGAGGGAGGAGAAAAATGAGGAAAAAGAGGGTGAAGAAGAAGCTGATGTGTGGTACCCTGAGAAATATGAAATATAAAAACAAAAGATCACTTATAATTTATTAAAACAGTCACAATAATATATTAAAAAGAAGTAGTAAAAGTGGAAAAATAAAAGCATTTAATTTAGTAGAGCAAAATACCATCTAAACAACTGTCCTTTTAAAAAAAACCATTTATTTATTTATTTGTTTTAGTGAGGCAATTGGGGTTAAGTGACTTGCCCAGGGTCACACAGCTAGTTAAGTGTTAAATGTCTGAGGCTGGATTTGAACTCAGGTCCTCCTGACTCCAGGGTCAGTGCTCTATCCACTGCACCACCTAGCTGCCCTAAACAACTGTCTTCTAATAAGGTATCTCACCCATACCTATCAAACTCATCCAAGTTTCCTTGAAACAACAGAAATAACCTGTTTGATAACTCTCTGTTCATAAACACTTGATGACAACAAATTAGAGAGATATATTCTCTCCAAAGTTATTTGTCACTGTGATGGAAGAGTTCAGGACCAGAACCTAACTTTAATAGATATTTTCTATGAATGGTGAGTTCTTACAGATGCTCTTGTATGTGGATGCTATATGTTTGCTACATGAAACTCTGGGACACTGTCAAGCCTCCTAGAAGATATCTAAAACCACTAAAGAATTTAATCAGAACATTCACACAAAAAAGGCCAAGAATGTTTATGGACTAGATCATGACATGTTTTGGGGACTCAGAGATCACACACACACACACACACACACACACACACACACACACACACACACAGGAAATCTGGCTGGTTTTGCAGGGCCAGCCCAGAGTCAGTAGAATTGCAAAAGAAATGATGTAGATTGACCTTCCGGACTACCTGAAGGAAGTTAACTTACTTAGACCACCCTCAAGTCATGCCAATCAATAGACTTGAATGTTACCGGTCAATTAGCTTGAATGAAGGTGCAGTGACTCCCCTCTACCTGAGAGAGGATAAAATCTTTGGGGAGAGAGAGGGGTCAGTCTCCTCTCCCCTACTCTTCTCACTGAGCCTCTCTCCATCCTGGGATTTTATGCTGGGTTTGAGATACTGGAAGTGGCAGCTATGCAGTCCCCACTCCATCTGTCTTTTCTATCTAAATATGAAGAGCATCTGAACTTTAGGAGCAATGTGCTCTCTTTCTAACAATTTAATATGCTTTAATAAATGATTAATGCCAAAGACTGGTGCTATAGTGTCTAATTTATAAGTAGCAATATATTAGAAATCCCAGATAAGTTCCCTAAAACTCAGGACAGAGATAGCCACCCCCATATAATTTCAAATGACACAATGCATGTGCATAGATAAATATAAATATAAATATACATAAATATAAGTATACATATAATACACATGTACTGCATATATAATATATACTATATACGATGTGCATGTGTGGATTTATGTGCATGTGTATATATATATATATGCATGTAAATGTGTATATATTTTTGTGCATATATCACAAAAAGCTAAAATGGATAATGAATCTGGCTCAGAATTAAACAGGAGAACAGTATATAAATTGCCTCTTTTAAGAAATTAGAAAGCCTTTTTAATGATACCAAACTTAGGACAACATAGGCAATTTTATTTTATTTTAACAGTTCATTACTGTTATTATACAGCTGCTAGGCAAAGAGAGAGAATATTTGAAATATTTAAAATATCATCTTCAGGACAATGGAGAAGTATATGATGGATAGAAATATGCTAGACATATCATTAATGCAGAATTTTGAGGAAGAACAGGAATAAAGGATGTCATCAGTATGTATATGTATGTATGTATGTATATGTGTGTGTGTGTGTGTGTGTGTGTGTGTAAGGCAGGAAGATAACGTGACTGGGTAATATGGTAAGGATGAAGGATGACAGGTGGCCTGCCAGAGGAAGGGCCCCATCACATTCAGTGAACCCTCTCTGATGAACTATCACAAGGACAAAATATGGATATAGGCATGAGTTGCATAAAATGGTAGCTATCCATGTCATTGAAGGGAAGGAATATGTGAAGTGATGTGTCCACACATGGTTTCCATATTTGAATACTGAATGTTTGTATTTTGAGTAAATTACCTTATCCATTCATTATTTGTTTGTCAATCTGCCCTTCTTCCTATCTTTACAATTATAATGCTCATAGCAAAGAGATTTAGGGAGGGAAGTGGAGGACTCAGAACTGTAACTAGAATTGAAGGTGAATCCAAACAGATTCCAATGGTGTGGAAATGACTAAGGGCTGCTATAGGTGATACTAGAAGAAATCTTCTTAGAGAAACTATGCTATCATTCTTCCTGTAGATACTTGGAGAGCAAATGAACTGAACATTGCATTAATTTACATTTAAATATTAAAATTATACTACATAAAGGATTTTGTTTGTGGCTAAAATGTTATGTTAATATCATGACCATTTAAAACATAATTTCTTAAGAAACCCTCAAAGAATAGTTTAAATTATGGTAAATGTATGAGGATAAATCTCATTTGCACTGAAGAAAGGAATATATGTAAATCATACTGACATCAGCCAAATATGTCATGGATTTTTATATTATTCTTTAAATATTGATAGAGGGATGATGTCAACACTAACCTTTTTCATTTCTTTGAGAACTGCTCCTTGTTAGTGTTACTATAAAAGCATTCACCACTGATTTACCTTTAACATTTTAAATTAATATTAAATAATGGCAAATATTCTAAGTGTTACCAATGCTAGACCCTTATCTTTGATTCTTTCACAGTACACACATATACACACAGCAGCAGCAGCAGAGAGTCAATGTATCTCATTTCAAGATAAATAGGTCGACTTAAAAGCTGTTAGGAGAGGGCAAATAACATGGAAGAGATATTTAACTACAATGGAGAAAGTGATAAATTGATTTTTTCCACGCATTTGATCATCATATATATTCAAAGATATGTTCCAAATAAAAATAGAAAATGCTTTTCTCAGAGTAACAGAAACTGATAAGTATTAAAATTTGTCACCCAAAGTGACAACTGAAATCCATATTATCAGCCATTTTTCAAGATGGTGTCATAATTACTGTCATGCATGTTAAACATAAAAGATAAATAGGAAAATTACAGGACTCATGCAGATATCTCTAGTGACAAATTTGGATGGAAATATTAAGATAACTGAAATTTTGTTTCTTCTGAAAGAACTACTCATACAATTTTGAGGCAGTGTTATGGTGGTAAAGAAACTGGAGTTTGTAGAGCTGGGTTTGAATATTGGCTCTATTAATTACTACATGTCAAACCTTGGACAAATTGTCTCCTGTCCCCTACTTATTTATTTATTTATTTGATCAATCAACATTTATTAAAATTATTAAAGATATATGGACTGGGTACTAGGGATTCAAATATAATCAATTAAATAATCCCTACTTGAAAGGAATAGTATTAAGGAGGATTTCACTATAGAGAGGGCAGAAACAATATTTAATTTCCCCTAAAGAAAAGAAGGAAGGGAAGGGTGGATTTTGCTATGTAGAGAAAAAGGTAGGAGACTGGAGTTGGAGTCACTTAAAAGTGGGAAGAAAGGAAGGCACTCCCTCCCTGCCTCACTCAGTAGTGGTTTGGGGTCTTGGAAATCCAATGTGTAAGGGGTTGGAGCTTTCCAGATTAGGTTTGAGGGGGAGGAATCCAGATTGGGAGGAAGCCAGGGTTTCAGGAGAGCCAGGCTGTGTCAGGCAGGAAGCTGGAGTCCAAGGGTCTCACACTGGGAGTAATTTTGGCTATGGTTTTACATGTAGATTGATGAGATTTCTTTCCTGATGAGGGTTAAGCCCAGAGAAGCAACAGCAGTGTCAAAAACAAGAAGGGGAAACTGGCCTTCCAACTGAAGATGCCTGGGGCAGAGCCAAAAGCATAGTATTTAGCCACCACTTCATTGGGGTTTCCCTGGGCTGGGTCAAACAATATCTGGATACATTTGCCACTGCCCTGGCCAAAAGAACTTGCTTTGTTAGAGTGACTAAAAATGTTCTCAAATAGGGAGGCTGGTGTTGGTAAGTGGGAAAGGGCGGCAGGCAGCATTAACTGGGTACTCATTAATCCCCGAAGTCTGATTCTAACCTGTGTGCCAGTTATCTCTGCAGGTATAGGAAGTTTGGCAGTCCTCCCACCATTGAATCCTCCTTGCAGAGGGGAACATTCAGGAACCATCCCTTCCTCCAACTTGAGGACACTGGCTGGATCCAGGGTTGTAGGTTGGGGGAGCACTGATAGAGACATGTGTACTGGATAAAGTGGTGCCTGCAGGCTGGAGTCATCATCCCACAGTGCTTGTAGTTGAAGCGGTATAGGGAGGAGGGGTTTTCATGGGCAGCAATGCTGGTGTTTGCTGTGCAGCAGGCTCTCTTCTTCCATGGGCTACACTGGTTATAAAGATTATCTTCTTGGCCATGCTGGAACTTGTGGTGCTTATCATTCATGCAGACATTGAGCACATGATTCCCCTTCGGACACTCTTCAGCCATGGCCATGAGGCCCATGAACAGCAACCCCCACCTTAGTTGAGTCATGGTCTGAGGGACCTGGCTGCAGTAGCTTCTCAGAAACTCTAAAGACATCTCCCCCTACTCATTTATAAAATGAGTAAATGGAATGTAAAGCAATGGGAAAATAAAATGAAACTGAATTATGTGTAATTACAATGGCCAATATTAGTTTAGGAGAAAAAATGAAGAAATGCGTTTCCCTACATTTATTGGAGAGGTGGAGAATTTATGTAGGTAGAATATATGTACAGTCCACCTTGTCAGATGGAGTTGATGGCTTCAGTTAACGTTTTTTGTTTCTTTGTTAATTTCCTTCTTTGTTACTTGGAAATATAATCAGGGGCAAGTTGGGAAGCTATTTTTAGGAATGACAGATGTAAAAAAAATAAACCACCAAAATTTTAAAAATAAAAAGGAAGGGTTTGTAATATATAATGTGTAAGGTACCTTCTAGTTCTAAAATCTGTGGTCCCAAAGCCTCAATTCAATATCTAATATTCATACAATAACAGCATTTCACAGTTGGAAGGGAATTCAGAGGTTCTTAGTCCAATAATACCTGACCAGAAATTCCCTTTATGACATCCAGAATAAATGATATTTAAACAGCTTTTGCTTAAATATCTTCATGGATGAGAACCCCACAGCCTCCAGAGATAGTCCATTCATTCTATGTTAGTACAACTGTAATAATTAACCTTATAAGTTCTTCCTTATATGGATCCAAAATTTGCATTTTGTAAATCCCACCCAATTTTCAACTATGACTTTTAGAACAATCTCTTTTCTTCTTTTTTGCATCATGGCTTTTGAAATATAAACATTTCTGCTATAATAATCTATTCCTAAAAATCATGTCACTATGCAAAATCTTAAAATAAAAACTACAGGGCTCACAGTAAAAATGGGATTAAGGAAACAACATTCAAAAACTTCACCAACAATGCATTAAAAAAAGATAGGAGGGCAGCTAGGTGGCACAGTGGATAGAATGCTGGCCCTGGATTCAGGGGGACCTGAATTCAAATCCGGCCTCAGACACTTGACACTTACTAGCTATGTGACGCTGGGCAAGTCACTTAAACCTCATTGCCCTGAAAAAATAAATAAATAAAGATAGGAGGGGCAGCTATGTGACCTGATGGATAAAGCACTGGCCCTGGATTCAGGAGAACCTGACTTCAAATCTGGCTTCAGACACTTAACACTTACTAGCTGTGTGACCCTGGGCAATTCACTTAACCCTTATTGCCCCACAAAACAAAAGGAAAAGAAAAAAAAGATAGGAACCAAGTAAAAACAGTAGCACAGTTTTATACATGTTAAATGGTTAAGAACCATATACATTTTACTAGAAAGTAGGGCAGCATCCAGAACCTCTGGCAGCTGCTCTGCCTGTGCAAATTTGGCAAGCAACAACTCCCTCCATTTGAAGTTTTAGTGGATGGTATGCATATAGGTTCAGACCAGCCCTCTCTACCCACAGTTCTGACTGTACCAGAAGATATATAATAAACATGGCACTTTACCTTGACAAGGACCTGAAAGTTGCTTGTGGAAGTGGGCATTGTGTGGAAGTGGGCATTGGAAGAGACATGGTTGGTGAGTTATTTTGAAATTGTGCAGGTTTCTTCATTCTTGTTCCTCCTGGAAGAAATCTTAAGTTTACCAGAAAGCCATGTTATATTCCAAATGATTTCTAGCATAGCAGGTGCCTTGGAAGAAATTTATATTTTCAAAATAAACTTTACAGCAGAACTGAATGTATTCAAATAAAGCCATTGTATACTTTTTTCTTTTTTTCTCAGGTAAACAATTCATTTGAACATTTATTATACTCTTACTATGTTCTAGGCATAAGGTGATACAAAGACACAAATTAAAATAAAAACAGTTCCTTTGTACGATCCTTGTATAACAGAATCTCAACTTCTCACTATGATGACTGTCCTTTTCTGGACATGTTACAACTTACTGTCCTTTGTAAACACAGTGTCTCAAAATTAACATATTTCAAATTTGGACTTTTTAGGGTAGAATACATAGGTACTATTACCTTTCTGTTTTCATGTTAAACATATTTCCACATTAGTCCTATTGTGAAAAAAGAATCAGAACAAAAGGGAAAAAAAGTAAAAATAGTATGCTTCAGTCTTCATTCAGACTCCATCTTTCTCTCTGGATGTGAAGAGCATTTTCCATCATTAGTCTTTTGGAATTATCTTGGATCATTGTATTGCCGAAAAGAGTTAAGTCTATCATAGGTAATCATTGCATAATATTGTTGTTAATGTGTTCAATGTTCTCCTGGTTTTGCTCACTTCACTCAGCATCAGTTGATGTAAGTGTTTCCAGGTTTTTTTCTGAAATCCATTTGCTCATCATTTTTATAGCACAATAGTATTCCATTATATTCATATATCCCAACTTGTTCAGCCATTGCCCAATTGATGGACATTCCCTCAATTTCCAGTTTTTTGCCACCACAAAAAGAACTTCGATAAATATTTTTGTACATATAGGTCCTTTCCTTTATTTTATGATCTCTTTGGGAAAAAGACCTAGTATTGGCACTACTGAGTCAAAGGGTATGCAGAGTTTGATCATCCTTTGGGCATAGTTCCAAATTATTCTCCAGGATGGTTGTATCACTTCACAACTCTATCAACATGCATTAGTGTCCCAATTTTCCCGCATCTTCTCCAACATTTATCATTTTTTTTGTAATATTAGTCAACCTGATAGGTGTGAAGTAGTACTTCAAAGTAGTTTTAAATTGAATTTCTCTTATAGCATATCTTGCATATGACTAATTTCTTCATCTGAAATCTGCCTATTCATATCCTTTGACCATTTATCAATTTGGGGAATGACTTGGATTATTATAAATTTGACTCAGTTCTCTAAATATATTAGAACTATGGGCTAGTTTCTTAAATTAGTATAGGATTTATTTTATTTAAACCTAGTGTCTTGAACTCATTGAGAGTAATTAGATGCTCACTTTATTTTAGTCTTCAATTCCATATTGATTATTTTTTTCATTTATTATTAGATCATTCTCTGGGATAGAGAACACTTGTGAAATAAGAGCCACTTACTCCTGACTTCTCTTCCTCTCTATTATAATAATATTATATACTACATATAGCAGTCAAATTCCTTTCTTGATCTTCTTTTTTTTTTTTTTTTGGAAATACACACAAATAAGCTATGTTTTTTGCCATTAACAGTTATCTCTAAATTTAGTTCTGAACTTTAGACCTAATATCAGTATGATTACTGAAATTTCCCTTTCCCTTTCCTCCTTCCTGCCTTCCCTTCTTCCTTCATCTACCCCTCTCTCTTTTCTTCCATCCTTCTATCCTTTCTTCTCTTTCATCCATATATCTCCTCTCCCTCTACCTCCTTCATTCTCCTTCATCCTTATCCTCAATTTCCCTCTCTTTTCTCCTCCCCCCCTCTCTCTCTCACCATACACATACATCAAACCACCCACACACATACACACATATCATTTTTGAAATGGTGCTACTACCCTGTTAAAAGTCTTAAGTGGGTCTCTATTGTATATGGGAAAAATAGACAAAATACAAAGTCCTTAGCCTGGTATTTAAGGCCCTTCACAATCTGACTCCATCCTATGTTATAGCTGTATTTCATATTATTCCTCCTAAATACTCTTCATTTCAGCTAGTGACATTATTAGCTGTTACCTAAACTTGATATGCCATCTCTAGCCTTTATGCTTTTATTCAGGTTGTTTTCACATTACAACTAATGAATATATATATATATATATTCATTGTATATATATATATATATATATCCAATTCATTGGATATATATATATATATTCAATGGATATATATATATATATCCATTTATCAGTTTCACAGTCCTTCAGAATTCATTACAAATGACACTTCCATCATGAAAGTTGCCTTAATTCCTCCCAAGTACAAGCATTCTTTATTTCTTAAAATTTTCCAAAATAGTTGTCTAAATCTTTTCTTTGCCCCCTCTCTTCTCCACAGTTGTCCTTGTATTTAGACATATGTGTGGATATTATAAGCTTCTGTAATAGAATATAACCTACTTAAGTGAAGGGATTTATCATTGTTTTATCTTTGTTTCCCTAGCATCTTACACAATGTCTTAATATATCAGGGGCTTGAAAACATTTGTTAAATTGAATTTAATACTGTTTAAATGTTGGTTAATAAAGTTTTTGTGCATCCCTATCTGTCTCCTTACTTTTACTCTTTAGATCTTTGATTCTTTGGAATTATTTTGTTCCTTGGAAGCCCCCTCTTGAATGAAAATCCATATAGAATTTTAGATCACAAAATCTTACCTGTATGAATTCTTAATATGCTCCATTCAAACCTAGTATCCACATCAGACTATGCTATACTTTTCTCTGCTTATTTACAACAAAATCTTAGAGCAGTCTTATGATCCCACTTTCCTATTATTTATTTTTCAACAACTGTTATCTCCTCATTGATTTAAATAAGCTTGATAGATTCTTTTCTTTGTGGCTTCCCCACCTTTTATAAACAAATTCACTGCATTTTATTTATTTTTATATCAGTGTCACTTTACAGTGATCCCCATTCCTATTGAAAATAGAACCTTACTTCATAACAACAACAAAAGTAATACTGAGTAAAACAAATCAATACAAAAGCCCTAAGACTATATGTCTCAGTCTGCATATAGTCCAGCAACTTTCTTCAGAAAGGAGGGAGGAATGCCTCATCAATAATTCATTGAAATCATGATTAGGTACTGTGTTGATTAGAGTTTTGAAATGTTTATGTTTTGTTTTCATTTATATTATTATTATTATTGAGAAAAATGTTTTTCCAGTTTTCATCATTTTGTTGTCAGTTTAATATAGGTCCTTCCAAGATTCTCTATTCTTCATATACATCTTTTCTTATGTGAAATAATATTCCATTATATTCATATGCCACAATTTGTTCAATCATTTATTGACTGATGGGTACTCAAAGAGGCTCTAATTCTTTGCTATCACAAACATTGTTATTATAGTGCTATGCATTATTGCATAAAATTATCACTGCATTAAGACTTTTTTTGACATCCTGTATATGATGATAAATATCGAACCTTTCCATTTTTAAACTTCCTTGAGGTAAATATTTAATATTGGTATCACAGAACCAATGGATGTATGCTATTTAGTAGCTTCTTTTTTACTTTAATGTCAAATCGTTAGGAATTGTTGGATTAATTTATAGCTCAACAAGCAATGATTTAGCATACTCATCTTCCCAAAGTCCCTTTAACATTTATCATTTTTAATCTTTTGCCATATTTATCTGTCTACACAAAATGAGGCATAACTTCAGAGTTGTTTTAATTAGCATTTATCTTATTATTAGCATTTTGAACATTCATTCACAGAGTTGTCCGTAATTTGTATTCCCCTTTTGAAAACTACCTGTTCATATCTTTGACTGCTTAACATTATTTTCCTTATCTATTTGGATTCTCTAAATCATGGTCTACAACAGACTTTTAAGCAGAAATATGTGCTTTGCAAATTCCCCCTAAAATCTTCTCTTTTTATTCTAGCTATATTGATTTTGTCCATGCAAAGATTTTAAAATTAAAATTTTAAATCTTTTAAAAATTTAAAATAAAATTATACAATTTATATTGTCTCATCCATTTAAACACGATGGTTCAAGTTGTAAGTATATAGCCAGTTTCTGCCAAACTTTTCAGTTTTCAAAGCAATTTTTTTTTTGGTGAGGCAATTGGGGTTAAGTGACTTACCCAGGGTCACACAGCCAGTAAGTGTTAAGTGTGTGATGCCAGATTTGAACTCAGGTCCTCCTGACTCCAGGGCCGGTGCTCTATCCACTGCCCCACCTAGCGGCCCCTAAAGCAATTTTTAAAAAGAGTTAACTGTCTAATTTTACTTTTTGTAGCATAACATTACCATTAATGCAAGCTAAGACTTCATCTTTGTTTCAATTTTTTGGAGTGAACTCCAACAGATGCCAGCATAGTTGTAGTTCCTTGTGGATTACCTATCATGCCTTTGTGTCAAGATTGGTGATTTTTGCCCCAAACATATCATTTATCTCCTCTTTTTGGCTGGTAATCTGTAGTATACTGCTACCACAATATTTTTTCCATTATTGCCTCCATTGATCCCCACCCAATACTCTCTACATTACTTTGTACCTCTGGTATATAGATGTCCTTAAAAGTGAATATAGCTCCTTAATATATAACATCCTCAACTTTCCCTTTTGTCTTTTTCTTTTTTTACAATATCTTTTTTTCCTTCACTTAAGATTCCTCAACTGTATGTAAACATTTTAATGTTCATTTTTGAGTTCCAAATTCTCTCTTTTCTACTTGTCCCTACCCCTCCTTGAGAAGGCAAGCAAATTGATGTCAGTCATACATGTGAAGTTATGCAAAACATATTTCCATATTAGTCACATTGCAAAAGAAATTACAGAGAAGATAACCCAAGAAAAATAAAGTAAGTAAAACAGACATGCTTCAGATTTCATTCAGAGTTCATTGATTCTCTCTCTGGAGATGAATAGCATTTTCCATCACTGGTCCCTTGAAATGTTCTTGTATCACTTTGATAAGAGTAGCTAAGTATTTCATATTTTTTAAAAAATCATTACAACATTGCTAATACTCTATAGAATATTTTCATGGTTCTGCTCATATTATGTTGAATGAATTCATATGTCTTCTCAAGTTTGTCTAAAAGCATCCTGCCTATAATTTCTTATAGTACAATAGTATTCCATCAAAATAATATACCAGAACTTGTTCAGCCATTCACAATTGATGGGCATCCATCCCCTTAATTTTTTTTTATTTTTTGTCATGCAAAAAACTGCTACAAACATTTTGTATAAATAGATCATTTTCACTTTTCTTTTATCTCTTCAGGATATAGAACTAGCAGTGGTATTGTGGAGTCAAAGTGTACGTATAGTTTTATAGTTCTTTGGATATAATTCCAAATTATTTGCCAGCATGGTTGGACCAGTTCCCAACTTCACAAACAGTGCATTGCATTAATGCCCCACATTCTATATCCCACCCAGTCTTTGTCATTTTTCTTTTTTGTCTTGGTAGCCAACCTGGTAGGTATGAGCTGTTACCTCAGAGATGTTTTAATATTCATTTTACTAATCAGCAGTGATATATAATAATAATATATAATATAGTTTGAAATTTGGTACTGGTAGACTATCTTCTTTTACATTTTTTATTGATTCCTTTAACATTTTGTACTTTTTTCTTCCAAATGAATTTTATCATTTTTTATAGCTCTATAAAATACTTTTTGGTAATTTGATTGGCATGGCAATGACTATATAATATAACTTAGATATAATGTCATTTTTACTATACTGGTTCAGTCTATTCATAAAAAATAACTAATTTTGTATATTTGTTCATATAGTCCCTTAGTTTTTCTTGGCAGGTCAACTCTTAAGCATTTAATATCATTTGTAGTTATTTTAAATGAAATGTCTTTCCGTATTTTCCAACTGGATTTCATTGGTACTATATAGAAACATTGATGATTTAGGTGAGTTTATTTTGTATCCTGCAACTTTGCTAAAGTTGTTAATTGTTTCAATTAATTTTTCAATTGCTTTTCTATAGCTCTCTTAGTATACCATTATATCATCTGCAAAGAGTGATATTTTTGTTTTATCATTCCATATTTTCATTCTTTAAATTTCCTTTTCTTTTTTTATTGCATTAGCTAGCATTTATAGTATAATGAATAATAGTGGTGATAATAGACATCCTTGCTTCTCCCCTGATCTTATTGGGAAGGCTTCAAGTTTATTCCTGCTACAGATAATGCTTACTCTTGGTTTTAGATAGATACTACTTATCATTTTAAGAAAGGCTAAAGGGGCAGAACCAAGATGGTGGAGGAGAGGCTGTGACTCCCACAAGTTCCCAATAAACCTCTCCACTAACTCCCAAATAATGTCATAAAAAACCCCATAGCCCAACTCACATAAGAACAGATTCAGACTATATTCCAGCCAAAGATGGTAACTGGGATCACCTGCAGATTTGGCTTAGAGAGGAGATCACCACGTGGCCTGGACCTAGCCAGGAACAGACCACACCTCCAGCACCTCCAAGTCTTTAGGGAAAGCAGCTTCTTCTGAGGCTTGCAGACCAGTGAGGGGGTTCAGCAGTCGGCCAAGGAGAATTGACTATAGTATCTGTTAGAGTTGGGGCAAAGCACCCTTGCTCTGAAGCAGTGTGCCAAATCGAGTGGTGGCTGCCCCGTGGGGGAGGGGCACAGGCACACCAAGCTTTTGACCATATAGAATCAGATTTTAATCAGACACCTGCTTCTGGGTTAAGATGAGTAGGCAAAGAAAAGAGCAGAAAATAGACAGCTTCTTTGTGGGAGGGGTAGACCAGAATACACCTTCAGAGGAAGATAATAACAATGTCAAAGCTCCAACATCCAAAGCTTCCAAAAAATATATGAATTGATCTTGGGCCACAGAAGCACTCAAAAGGGTTTTTGAAGAGAAAGTAGGAGAGATAGAAGGAAAATTTAGAGAGATGGAGGAAAGAATGGAAAGAGAAATTAGAGCAATGCAGGAGAGTCATGTGAAAAAAGTTAACAGCTTCAAAAGCCAAATGGGAAAGGAGATACAAAAGCTCTCTGAAGAAAATAATTGTCTAAGAATTAGGATTGAACAAATGGAAGCTAGTGACTTTATGAGAAACCAAGACAGTAAAGCAAATCCAAATGAATGAAAAAATAGAGGGAAATATGAAATATCACCTTGGAAAAACAGCTGACCTGGAAAATAGATCTAGGAGAGATAATTTGAAAATCATTGGACTACTTGAAAATCATGAACTAAATAAGAGTTTAGATATCATCTTCCAAGAAGTTATCAGGGGAAATTGTCCTGATATTCTAGAAGCAGAAGGTAAAATAGAAATTGAAAAATCCACCAATCACCTCCTGAAAGAGATCCCAAAAGGGAAACTTCCAGGAATATTATAGCCAAATTCCAGACATCCAAAGTCAAGGAGAAAATATCGCAAGCAGTTATAAAAAAGGAATTCAAATACTGTGGAGCTACAGTGATGATAACACAAGATCTAGCAGCATCTACATTAAAGGACCTGAGGGCATGGAATATGATATTCTAGAGGGCAAAGGAACTGGGACAACTGCCAAAAATCACCCACCCAACAAAACTGTGTATAAGCTATCAGGAAAAAAATGGGACTTCAATGAAAAAGAGGACTTTCAGGCATTCATGATGAAAAGTCTTGAATTGAATAGAAAATTTGATTTTCAAATTCAAGATCCTGGAGAAGCATAAAAAGGTAAATAGGATACATAAATTATGAGGGATATCAAAATACTAAACTGTTTACATTCCCACATGGGAAGATAATACTTCTCACTCCTAAGATCTTTCTCAGTATAAGGGCAGCTGAAAGGAATACACTTAGAGGGCACCAGTCTAAACTGAATATGAAGGAATGGTATCTATAAAGCATTTATTTTCTGTTTATCCTTTTTTTTTAGTGGGGCAGGCAGGGTGGGGTGGTTTACATCTGGGGCCGGATATGGGCTCAGGGCCTCCTGGGTCCAGGGATGGTGCTTTGCCCATTGCGTCACCTAGCTGAACCATGATGACATATTCAAAATAAAGTTAATGGCTAAGTGGAACACACTGGAAGAAAGGGGAAGGGAGAGGTGGACATGGGAAAAGTAGCTCACATAAAAGAAATAAGAAAAAGCCTATGTAGTAGAGGAGAAGATAGGGAAGGAGTAGGGGGGGTGAATGAACCTTACTCTAATCCGAAATAGCTCAAAGAGGGAATAACATATACTCTCAAGTGAGTATAGTAATATATTGTACCCTGAGGGAAAGTGGGAAGGGAAGTATATGGAGGGGGGAGATAAAGGAAGGAAAGGCAATTGGAGGGAGGGGTTAGCAAAAAGCAAACCACTTTTGAGGAGGGATAGGGTGAAAGAAGATAGAAAATGAATATCCACTTTATACTAAAATAAGGTTAAAATGGGTACATGATTTAGACGTAAAAGCTGATACCATAGGTAAATTAGGAGTGGAAGGAATAGTTTACCTCTCAGATTTATGGAAATGTGAACAGTTTATGACCAAACAAGAGATAGAGAATATTGACTCTCTCTTGCATAACTCTCATTTCTTTTCCAATTTTTTTTCTACCTGTCTTATTTGATTTATAAATTATTTTTAGCTCTTCCAAAATGTTTTTTTTTTGGTTTTGGGACCAATTCTTCTTCCCCTTTGAAGCTTCTAATGTAGTCATTTTGGCATTTTTGTCCTCTTTTGAGTTTGTGCTTTGGTCTTCCCTCTCACCATAGTAGTTTTCTATGGTAAATGTTCTTTTCTGTTTTTATTCATATTCAAGCCTATTTCATGCCTTTTAAAGTTGAGGTCTGCTTCTGGAGTACAAGGTGCTCTGTCCAAAGCTTCTTTTGCTTGGGGTCAGGTGCCTGATCACTGAATTTCTGCTCTGTGGACTCAGCAGCTTTCCCATTGCAATGGGGTGGCCAACAGGGCTAGTTTTGCCTGTTGGGTAGTGGATACCTCAGCTGGCAGATTGCCTTCTGTATTGAAATTGGAGGCTTCACAAATGGCCTACTGTGCCACTAGCTTGCTGAGCTAGGATTGAAGGTCATCAGCTGTTGATCTGTGCTGTGGCTAAGAGCCTCCTTCTGGCTTGCCCAGACACCCTCTTCCCTGAGTTTCTCTCCCCTTTTGTCATTGTGAGACAGACTTTTCCTGAAGTCCTTATAGGTGATATTAAGGCAGAAGATTGCTTCATTCCAACTTTTTGTAGGTTCTATCACTCCAGAATCCATTTAGAGGCTTAATTTCACTTTGTTTCCAAGGGAAATTTGGGAAAGCTCCTGGATTCTCACTGCCACCTTTGCTCCACCTCCTGTAACTTACAATATTGTCTCTTAACTGAAATCCTATGAATAAAGCAGTCACAAGGATTGAGGCAAGAAAGGCATGAAAGAAACTGGCTAAGACTTTTAGATTATTACTCAGCCAAATAGTCTCCCTTTCACCATGTGCATGGCTGAAACTAATTATGGAACATCCATGCATGTTCTATAGTCTCTCTAAGGTTCTTCCCTTATAGGAAATCATGATTCTCCTGGAAGGAAGTTCCTTAACATTTCCACATGGAAAAGTTCCTTAAGCCAAGTAAGCTGATACACTGTCTATGTACCATACCCACATTTCAATAGGAAGAGGGCCTCTGTTCTTTCTCAGAATTATACCTTCAACCCTTCAATCTCCTGATTCACATTAGAATTCCCCTATGCCTCTTCAGAATGTCTTCTGAATTTTCCTTTAAAATCATTCATTTTTTTCTTCCAAAAATTGTAATATATAAAGTGTTCAATGATCCTTTCCTTTCCCCTTCACCTCTAGAAAGGACATGAGTCCACATTTACTACCCACATAGATGCTACTTTTCCCAGGTATAAACACAAATATCATACACTCTCTGCAGGTCATTAGAAAATCTTCCTTGTCCTTCATATTTGCTGAAAATCAGATTGCAAGCTCTTTTCTCCCTAGAAATTATTAGATAGGGACCAGTCCTTCGGTTTCCTTAGTATACAGAAATCTAAGAAGAGACTCCCTCTACTAATACAGGTCAGCACCATCTCTGCAATTTATTAGTTAGAAAGTTGCTTAAAACTTAAAAACAGAACAAAACTTTTATTTTTTAAGTTTAATTCTTAAACATAAAATAAAATGAATATTTCCTAGTACAAAGTAGGATAGACAAAGAGGATTGTAGATGAAATAGGGAGTCTATTTTATATATATATATATATATATATATATATATATTTATATATGTATGTATATGTATATATGTATGTATGTATGTATATTTTGCTTTGCCTTTTAATTGTGTGATAAACTCAACAGCTTTTAATGTAATATTTGCCTGCATCTCCTGTTCTCTTCTGAGTATTATTTCAAAAATGATACATTCTCCCTATTTTTCTTCCTTTTTATTTTAATTTTGAATTGTTAGTTCTATGCTCCTCTCATTACCCTTCCTTTAAAAAAAAAGGGGAAAAAATCATTATAACAAATGGAAAACAGAACAAACAAAATCTGCATGGGGTCATATAGCCAGAATGTATGAGACTGAAGACCTGAACTCACATTTTCCTTGTTCCAAAGTTGCTTCCCTCTCCACTACACCTTTCTAGCCCTTTTCTTGCTATTATAGTTAAATGGATAACTGCTGCAGTAAACTGCCTATTTACCAAGCCATTCACTGTATTGGGGCAAAGCCTCTGGGGGCTTCTGATAAAGGATTTATATATAGCTGATTTTCCCTGCTTGCTCAGCTGCATTCCATCTTAATTGGCAGATTTCTGCCAAAGCCTTAGTGCAATCAGAAACTACTCTCAACTGTTGTTTTCAAGATCTTGTGTAGAAATCCAGCCTTTTCCCCGTCTTTCTTTCTCTTTGCTCCTCATCCTACTAATCAGATTCCCAACACTTTCTTATCTCCCATCCCCATCATTTTGTTCCTTTGTTCTCTTAATGTCTCTTTTTTCTTCAGTATGAAAATACATACATAAGTTCTTTATGGAGAAAGAGCCAGTACATAGGTAGCTTAAAAAGGAATGTGTTCTCAGATTTGTAGACAAAATCAGAAAATAGTCACATTTATTGGTATTAGGATTCATTCATGTAAAAGAGACTTAAAGTATGGCTTGCAAATATGTTGCTAATGAGATTAAGATAACATTTCTAAAGTTCTAGAATGGAAGCACCAATCCCAACATAAATATTTTAACTATAGTTTTGGCAATAATTATATCTTTTTTTTTTTTTTGGTGAGGCAATTGGGGTTAAGTGACTTGCCCAGGGTCACACAGCTAGTAAGTGTTAAGTGTCTGAGGCCAGATTTGAACTCAGGTCCTCCTGAATCCAGGGCTGGTACTCTATCCACTGCACCACCTAGCTTCCCCAATAATTATATCTTAATGATAAACATGGACCCAAGAGTTTATGTTTTTAATGGAATTTTGAAAAATGACACTTAAAGAGATTTTTTTTTGTATTTTTGTTTATGGGAAAGAAATCTTTGATGATAATTGTTGGTTATAAAAAAATTTTTTTTGAACATGCATCTCTTATTTAAAAATTGTTTGCTCATTCCCCAATGCTTGTTTATATATTTATAAATTATATTCATTCAATACTACACTAATATAATATGAAAATTAAAAAACACAAAGCTGTAATTTAAAAAGTAGAAATATAAAATGAACAATATATTAAATCTTATTTATTTCATTTATTAATGATAGAAAAGCTCTCTTACTTTCACCAATGCATATGTGTACATAATATTTAATGCGAACAAACTGAGCATGCTTCATTTTTAAAATTCTTTTCAACTTCCTGAATGATAGGGAAGATTTTAAAAATTATAACTGTTAGTAAATAGTTAATCACTCAATTTGATCAATGTATTTAGCAAAGCAATCTGATTTCTTTTTTATGTACTTTTAATTGAAAAGTATACAATACAAAAATGAAATAATTAATCACAATAGAGAACATAACAATTTTTGGTAGAAGTCATGTTTCACTGCACATAGTTATTCATCACACTCCATGCAAAAACAAGTAAAAGGAAACTTTATTTCAACTCAGCAGAGAGTTTTCAATAAATGAAATTAATAGATTTATTTAGAGCTTTAACAACAAAAGTACTTTACAAGTGTTATCTCATTGTATTCTCACAACAACCCAGAAAGGTAGGTGCTGTTGTTATGTCCCTTTTACAGATGAGGAAACTGAGGCAGACAGGTTAGTGCATAGATTCACACAGTATCTGAAACTAGATTTGAATTCATGTGTTCTTGATACAAAGCCCACCATTTTATCCACTATAAAACCTAGCTAGCTGCCTTCCTTCTTTACAAAATTTTGCTTGATATGTTGTATCATAGCCTTATTTCCTATGTGCATTTTGATTATTAATTGGATTTTGTATGAATGTGAAGAATGGCTTGAAGGCAGCTTGGACTTTAGAGTACAAGAAAAAGAAACACTATAACATTGCTGAGAAGACAGAGGCTATGTTATATAGGGATTTAATTGCCAAATAGGGGAGCTTACAGTTGATCCTAGAATCAATAGGAAGCCACTGGAGTTCATTAAGTAGTGGGGCAACTTGGTAAAACCTTTACTTTAGGGAAATCACTTTGACAGGTGGGGAGGGAATGGAAAGGGAGAGGCTTGAGACAGGGAGACTAAATAGGAGGCCACTGCAATAGTCCAAACAAGTAGGCAGTGAGAGTCTGAACTAAGGTGGTATTTGTGTAAGTGTGGAGAAGAGAGATATTGAGGACATAAAAATGACAAACTTTGGGGCAGCTAGGTGGCACAGTGGATAGAGCACCGGCCCTGGATTCAGGAAGACCTGAGTTCAAATAGGGCCTCAGACACTTAACACTTACTAGCTGTGCAACCCTGGGCAAGTCACTTAACCCCAATTGCCTCACCAAAAGAAAAATAAAATAAAATTTTAAAAAATGACAAACTTTGGCAGCTGCTTGGATATGTGGGATGAGGAAAAGAAAGGAAGCGAGGATAACTCTGAAATTATGAATCTAAGGTACCAGAATAATGATGGTGTCTTTAACAGAAATAGTGACACTTAGGAAAGGGGTGGCTTTAGGGGATAATGCTATGTGATATTGGTACACAGATTAAACCCCATTCCTGCTTATTGACACTTTGTCATGCCTTCTGTCCCACCCAAAATGAAAAGGGGGATGATAGACTCTTACCTTATAGCACAGATCCTAATCTCTGACAGCCACTCACCACAGCCACAAGATGATCTTGTAGGTAGAGGATAGGGGCTGAATTTTCTCAGTGGCATTTGAGTAGCTACTACATTGGGTGATTGGATCATAGTTACATTTCAATACATCTTAGTGAACTACAATCAACACAGAAGAGAAAGGAAAGTTAGGACTTAAATAGGAGAGTGAGAGGATTGGGGGACATCAGTGATGAGCAATTATGAGTTAAGGTGTGGTCATTTTGGAATATTGGGTGTTTTATGGTGGATAGGCTACTAACCACTTTCCCACTTAGATTAATCACATGCACCCTAGAGTCATACTTTGGCCCTTCAGGAGATGGGTTCCTCACCTGTGAGACTACTGTTATAGTCAGAAAGTCAGAGTGAAATATAAAACAAAAGGTTATATTATGTACATGAGACTATCCTTTTAACAGCTTTTTAGCACTCAATTTAATTATCCCAATCCTAAATCCTTTGAGTAATGTGCTGTGTAATTTGTTTTCCTGAGGGGAAATAAAAAATAAAAAACAAACAAACAAATAAAACAAAGAGTGCTGTCTTTTGAAAATTGATTTGGCTTATCAATCAAAATATCATTGATCTAATAATAAAAATAATAATTGCTAATAGTAGCTGGCAATTTTCACTTTAAGGTTTTCACAACACTTTACATATATTATCTCATTTGATCTTACAGCAACTCTGTGAGATAAGGTGCTATTTTACATACAAGGAAACTGAGGCTCAGGAGTTAAGTAACTTACATGGGGTCTTATAGCTAGTAAGTCTATGGAAGAATGTGAAATCAGATTTTCCTCCTTCTCAGGGTAGAACTATATCCACTAAGCCACATACCTCCCCCTAGAACATGCTAGCAGAATGTGGGGCAGCTAGGTGGCACAGTAGATAGCACACTGGTCTTGAAGTTGGGAAGATCTGAATTCAAATATCATCTCAGATGCTTGTTAGCTGTGTGACCCTGGGTAAGTCACTTAACCCCAATTGCCTTAAATATATGGCACCATCTCCAGTGATCACTGGAGGAAAGTAAGGTTGGTGATTTTATATAGCCTTCTCTCATTTAAATCCAATTCACTACAAATCATGGCATCACCCCAACATCCTCTTCAAGAATGAAGTACCAGGGGCAGCTAGGTGGCGCAGTGGATAAAGCACCGGCCCTGGATTCAGGAGTATCTGAGTTCAAATCCGGCCTCAGACACCAGACACTTACTAGCTGTGTGACCCTGGGCAAGTCACAAAACCCTCCTTGCCTCACCAAAAAACAAACAAACAAACAAACAACAACAACAAAGAATGAAGGACCAATAACTAGTAGAATATAAAATCATTGAAGACTCAGATTATTCTATTTGGAGTTCTTTATTCACAGAAAATGCAGTTTATTGTGTGTGCATAGTAGGTGCTTAATACATATTTGTTAAACTGAGGGTTAAGTGACTTACCCAGGGTCACACACCTAGTACGTGTCAAGTGTCTGAGGCTGGATTTCAACTCAGGTTCTCCAGACTCCTGAGCCAGTACTTTATCCACTGCACCACCTAGCTGTCCCCCATTCAACTGAATTATTGCCCTTGAGAAATTAGACCTATGGAAGTTATATGACAATTATCACATGGCTAGTAAGTGACAGAGATGGGAATGGAACTTTTCTTCTAACTCTAGGGACAGCAAGGTGGCAGAGTAGATAAACTACTGTGGTAAAATATGAAAGTTTTTAACAGTCGGTTAGGATAACTGAAAGACGCCAGTTTTTCAAGGACCACCCTTTTGGGGAGGAGATGAACAGTCTGCCTGCTGCGCATGTCAGACTGCCTGCGGGGGCACTTGACTTCCAGGGTGGAGAGAACGGAAGTAGGGGCTTTTGCCTGCTTGGCAGGACTCCTGACAGCGGGGCACAGACGGTCGCTCTCCAAAGGTGGCCTTTTCGGTTTGGTGAGTTTTTATAAGGAATATAGACTAAGCTTAGACTTAAGATGATTTGTATTGTGTTTCTACTTTCCTATCCTTCTAATCAACATCACCTTGTGACTACCATAGCAATAAATAAAAAGGTCTATCTAGAAAACCAAAAGCTTCTTCCATTTACTAGTCTGGGAGATAAATTAAGGGAAAGGTTAAGTAGGGGGAGATTTATGATCTAATATCCAATTTTAAATCTCACACTACTGAGTGAACTCATCTTCCTGAGTTCAAATCCATCCTCAGACACTTACAAGCTGTGTGACCCTGGGCAAGTCCTTTAACCTTGTTTGCCTCAGTTCCTCATCTGTAAAATGTACTAGGGAAGGAAATAGTAAACCACCCCAGTCTCTCTGCCAAGAAAACCCCAAATGAGGTCATGAAGAGTAAGATATGACTGAAAAATGACTGAATACCACCACTACCTCTGACTCCAAGTTTGCTGCTCTTTTTACTATTTCTCTTGCGAGTTGGGTAAGCATGAATCATTTCCCCAGAACCTGATCACTATGAATGAACTGTGACCCACCAAGATGCATTCAGGAAACTCAGTCTGAAATACTCTTTTGATCTTTATCACCTTTAGTAGGAATTAGGTTGTTCAAAGAACATTATGTAATATTTGTGATGATCTGATTGAAGACTTGAAAATCATTCTGAGTTTTGAGGATGTATAATCAAAGTAAACAAAACAAAACAAAAAAGAAGATACCACCACAACTGTCAACTTCCCTTCCATTGTTCAGTTTCTCCTCTGAGATGAATTAGTATTATTGTAGTGGTGTGTTTTCCTGATGTGTACACTTGGTAAGGCAAATGGAGGCCACCACTGTGTTTCACATAGTCCACCAGAGAGCTGTCAAAAATAACTTTCTTTTCCTGCCTATGTGTGATGCTTACAAGTCATATGATCTCCCACAGTGCCCAAGGCTGTTTGATCTGTTTCTCTGCTCAGTAACTAGAAGAAATTAAGGGAACAGCAAATGGAAAAAAGGGCCAAAAAAGCCTCCCCGACCACAGTGTGAGAAGATCAGTGACAAGGCCTATTTCCTCCGGTCTCATTTGAAAACATCCTACAGCTTAACCAAAGCATCACTCTTTAAAAAATTTTCCCCTAAAGAAAAAGGCATAATTTATGTTTTCATAAAACTGGTGGGCTACAAATAGAAAAAAAAGAAAGGAATATTTGATGATCACTTAACTAAAGAAATCAACTGTGAAAAGCCCTTGAACATGTGCAAATTGAATGGTTTGGGAAAGGTTCTAAAAGCAAACCCTTTTCATGGGCAGAAATGCTGTTAGATTAAAGGGTTCTGTTGCTTTTTGGTTCTATATCTAAGGCAGGGAGAAATACCAGAATCTTATGAAACATTGAGGACAATAATCAAGTAGCCTAAAGATTTATCATCAGGTAATTTAAAATGATTTGGTGGTCATTGCTTACATATTGCTCAAGACCAAAATGGACCCTCTACCTAAAAGTCTATTTTGAGTGGTCTCACCCTAACACACCTATGTCTAAATATCCTTTAGGGGAAAGTACATACAGTAATGAAAAAAAAAAGCATTCTTTGTTTAAAAGAACATTATTTTGGGGCAGCTAGGTGACTCAGTGGACAGAGCACCGACCTTGGGTTCAGGAGGACCTGAGTTCAAATCCAACCTCAGACACTTAACACTTACTAGCTGTGTGACCCTGGGCAAGTCACTTAACCCCAATTGCCTCACCAAAAAAAAAAAAAAAGAAAGAAAAAAAAAAGAACATTATTTTAAATGAATCTTCCCATTTAGAAATAATTATACCTAAATGCAGTTTATTTTGAAGATATTTTCATTTTCTCTGACTTACTGTACATATATGTATATATACACATGTATGTACATATATACACATACATGACAATTATAATAATAGCTGTAATTTTCCATAGCACTTTGAGGTTCACAAAACATTTAACAAATACCTCATTTTATCATTACAACAATGAGAAGTAAGCACCATTTGTGTTTTTTTATAGGTGAGGAAACTGTAGTGGGCAGGGCTATGTAACTTGTTAGTACTAACATGTATGTCTATGTTGCTGTTTTGCTTGAATAAGACCAGAATGAAATCATGAGTGATGCCTTTTGACTCCCCTGCATAAACTGGATTTAAGTGAGGCAGAGTTGCACAAAGTCATCAGCCTCACTCTCTCTTCTAGATTCATCAGAGTCCAGCTAGACAGAAGTCAGGATGACTAGAAATGGCCCAAGATGCAGTGGATGACCTTGGTGTCATCAATGTCTGACTAAGGTCTAACTGCTTCACAGCACCTGCTTCCATCATTTTCTTGCCCGGTGGAAACAAAATGTTCACATCTGCCTGTTCCATCAGGGAAGTCTTTACCTACTTGGGATAGACACCCTTCTAACTCACCAACAGGATTGAAGCCCATTGGTTACCTTCAATCTGGTTTGAAATATCTGCTGAGACATGATGCCCTTCTCTAGGGTGGGGTGGGAAGGGAGGTAGGGAGACAATTTGGAACTAAAATGCAACAAAATAAATACATAAAACCTAAACTAAATTTTGTTTGTTTGTTAGTTTTTGTTTTTGTTTTTTTTTGAGGGGCAATGAGGGTTAAGTGACTTGCCCATGGTCACACAGCTAGTAAGTGTCAAGTGTCTGAGGCCGGATTTGGTCTCAGGTCCTCCTGAGTCCAGGGCTGGTGCTTTATCCACTGCACCACCTAGCTAACCCCCTAAACTAAATTTTTAAAAAATACTAAAATCTCTTATTTATGTTTTTTTCCTGGAGAGAAACTAAGGATTATTCTTAGTCAATGAATGAATTAAAATCAATTCTTTAACCCTCTGAGATAACTCTGATAGATTCTCATTCTTATTTTTATGTTTTAACTTCTGGATTTGAGAATAGATGGGTAATACAAGGTCCCTTTGGAAGGTGATGGGGTGAGTGCTAAAAGTCAAAGGGAATGTGTCCATTTCTATAACTATCAAGCAACAGAAATTAAACTACAAGGCACATTACTATGGTTAATTATACAGTTTAGGAGTGATAGGAGCAAAGACTATGATTGTATTAGTATATGGAGTTCTTCCAATTTAGGTCATACCTTTTTTGAAACATAGTCTCAGAGTTGCCTGGAGAAGTGGCATCAAACTCAAATAGAGAAGAATCCCAGCAGGCCACATATTGACCACAAATTAACAAATTAATAAATTATCTGTTATATTATTTTTTATTTTGTCAAAATTCCACAAATACATTTTAATCTGATTGATGCCCCATATCAGACTCTGAGTTTGTGCTCAAACTTAGAGCACGGCAAGGATCAGATAGTCAGTATATTGCCCAGACAAAATTTGAGGTCAAATTTTTTTGGAGAATGAGGATATATTTGTCTAGGGTCTGAGTTCACTTTTTGGTGAAAACTGAAGCATCTATGTATTACAGTGAAGTCAGAAAGATGTGAGTTCAAATACCAGCTGTGTGAATAGGCGGGTCATTTAACCACTCTCTGCCTCAGTTTTCTTATGTATAAAATGGACATAACAATAGCATCTACCTCCCAGGATCATTGTTAGGATAAAATGAGATATTTTTATTTCGTAAACCTTATAGCACTCTATAAATGTTAGCTGTAGTTACTATGAAGAGGAAAAAAAAAATGTCATTTTAATTCCTTGCTTTTGTCATGGTTTTCCTGAAAGGACTACATAGCATTGTAAATTTCTTCTCTCTATAGGCCACAGGTGAACTACTTTGGTCTTATTTTTACCTTCTATTTGAGGCCGAATGATTGCCTTGTACACACAGATGGTGGGAGCTTTTTTATATCGTTTTCTACCTTAAAGACACTGTTCATTTCTTTAGCAGGTGAAGTGCTAGTCATTTATCTCTAGTGAGACGTGGGCACGCTTCCAAGAATAAGGCCTGATAGTCACTATTAATAAAGAGGTCTCAAAGCAGTGGGAAGCAGAAAGGTTCAGTTTTATGCAGCAAATGAGTATAGAAGTTGGAATCAAGATTTTTGATGTTAAAACTCTTGTATCCTAGAACATCGAATGGCATTGAATAGTCTATCATCTGTGGGTCTTGATATTAAAGACCTCATTCATTATGTGATAAGAGTTATTCTTATAAACAGGATCTGATCCCTAGTGAGGATGTGATAAAATGTACTAAGAAGGATACTTAGGCAGTCCATCTGCATCATCATCTCTGCTATTCCTTTTTTGCTCCATTTCTTTGACCCTGAACAAATTGGCTTCACTTTCCCAATATGCAATACATGGTCCTCAGTTATACTTAGGGCCATTTGAAAGTGGCACTTTTTAAGTGAGGTTGTTTGCAACCATTGCCTGGAAGTGTGCAAGAGAGAGCAAAAGAATTTCTGCCATCAAAGAAGGAGAAAGAGGCAGATTATCATTAGGGAAATAGAAGTCCTGGGAGATGGGAATTAGCTAAGATGCTAAATAAGGAAGTAATTGCAACATTAAGTATGGAATGGCTTAAAAAAAAAAACAAAAACTTTCCTGGATCCTATTAATGCTAATGCCTTTCTCCTGTGATTATCTCCAATTTATCCTTTATATACATCTTCTTTGTATATTCATTTGCATGTTGTTTCTCCTATTATCTCATGAATTATTAGAAGTCAGGGACTGATTTTTGCCTTTATGGTAGCCCTAGAGCTTAGCATAGTTCTTGGTATTCCATAAGTGTCCAATGCATGCTTATTGTCTTGAATTCAGTTTAGTATTATGGCAATTCAGGATCATAGAAATAGAGATGGATAGGAATTTAGCAGCCATGTAGTCCCATCTCACACAATTTAAAACAAGATAGCAAAGCATGTGTAAGGTAATTTGTTCACATTCAGCTTGCTTATCATACAGGTAGCAAGTAGTAGAGTCCAGATTCCAATTCAGGTCCTCTGACTCCTAAAACCTTCCTTCCTTCCTTCATTCCTTCCTTCCTTCCTTCCTCCTTTCCTTCTTTCTTCTCTCTTTCTTCTTTCTTCTCTTTTTCTTTCTTTCTTCTTCCTTCTTCCTTCTTTCTTCTCTTTCTTTCTTTCTTTTTAAAATAACATACTTTTTAAAATAACACTTCCAATTTAGAGGATGGAAGACAGGGGTTAAATGACTTGCTCAGGGTCACACAGCTGCTAAATGTCCAAGTATGGCTTTGATCTCAGGTTTTACTGTCTCAAGTCTAGCACCTACTGTGCCACCTAATTACTTCTGTAGATCCCTTTAGAGATGGAAAAAGACATTAGAGATGTTCTCATTCTAATCTCTTCATTTTACAGATGTGGTAACTGCAATATAGAGATGTGTGACTTGCCCAAGGTCAAACAAACAATAAGTGGCAAATATCAAGGGGGTAGCTAGGTAGATAGATCCCTGGGTCTTGAGTCAGGAAGATCTGAATTCCTGTCCATCCTCAGACATTTACTACCTGTGTGGCCCTTGGACAATTCACTAAACCTGTTTGCCTCAGTTTCCTCAAATGTAAAAGAAGGATAATAATAGCAATTGCCTCCCACTGTGGTCATGAGGATTGAATGAGATAATAATTGGAAGGCACTTAGCACAATGTCTGGCACATATTAAATGCTATATAAATATTATTATTATTATTATTAACCCAGTTACCCTGACTTGAAATTTAGTGCTCTCTCCTTTGTACCACATGGTTGTTCTGAATGCATTCTATTGTAGAGGGCCATTTGCAAAGGTAAAAACTGTCATATCCTTGTCATAGAAACTCTGAATCAATGAGTTCTATGTCCTTTTTATTGAGTACTGCGTTTGGTAGAGAAATACACAAATTCAAAACATAATTAATTAGACATTATAAAGTATGTGTGCCATCCAGAATATTCTCTGAGTTATCCAAACTCTTTGGCATTGAAGAAACTCATCTATTTTCAAGCGTTATTAAAAATTAAGCTCCTCCCGCCAATCTTCCCTCTCTTCTTTCACCCCTCCCTCCTTATCCCCTTCCCCTCCTACTTTCCTGCAGGGTTAAATTAATTATTCTACCCAATTGAGTGTGTATGTTATTCCCTCCCTGAGCCAACTCTGATGAGATTAAGGACTTTGAGTCAATTCTGATGAGTGTAAGGCTCATTCACTGCCTGTTCTTCCACTACTCCATAAGCTGTTTACTGTTTCTTTTATGTGGGATTTCACCACATGTTATCTCTCCTCTTCCTCCTCCTCGAGTGCATTCCTCTCACCCCTCAATTTTACCCTAGAGATGTCATCATAGGACAGCTAGGTGACCCAGTGAACAAAGCACCCACCCTGCACCCAGGAAGACCCAAGTCCAAATCCAGCCTCAGACACCAGACACTCCACCACTGTGCAACCCTGGGCATGTTACCCAACTCCAACCACCCCACCAAAAAAAAAAAGATAAATAAAAAATAAATTCTTTACAGATATCATCCCTTCATAATCAATTTCTACCTGTGTCCTCTCTCTAAATTTATTTCTATTATCTGCCCTAATACTGAGAAAGGTATTATAAGTTAGAAGTATCATTTTCCCATGTAGGAATGTAAACAATTTATCCTTTTAATGTCCCTCTTAATTTCTTTTCCTGTTTGTCTTTTTATACTTCTCTAGGGTCTTGTATTTGAAAGTAAAATTTTCTATTCAATTTGGGTCTTTTTATCATGAATACCTGTAAGTCCTCTTCTTCATTGAAGTCTTATTTTTCCCCCTGTAAGATTATACTCAGCTTTGCTGGAGGGGTAATTCTTTGTTGTAAATCACAATTCCATTGTGCTCTGGAATTTCGCATCCCATGCCCTCTTATCCTTTATTATAGAAGCTGCTAAATCTTGTGCTATACTGACTATGGCTCCCTAGTATTTGAATTGTTTCTTTTTGACTGCTTGCAATATTTTCTCCTTGACTTGGGAGCTATGTAATTTGGCTATAATATTCCTTGGAGTTTTTATTTTGGAATCTCTTTCAGGAGGTGATTGATGGATTCTTTCCATTTCTATTTTACCTTCTGCTTCTAGAATATGAGGGCAATTTTCCCTGACAATTTTCTGGAAGTTGATGTCTAAGCTCTTTCCTTGATCATGGTTTTCAAGTAGTCTAATGATTTTCAAATTATCTCTCCTGGATCTATTTTCCAGGTCAGCTGTTTTTCCAGGAAGATATTTCACATTGCCCTCTAATTTTTTATATTCATTTGTATTTGCATTATTGTGTCTTGATTTCTCATAAAGTCATTAGCTTCTATTTGCTCCATCCTAATTTTTAAGCAACAATTTTCTTCAGAGAGTTCTTGCACTTCCTTTTCCATTTGGCCAATTTGGTTTTTCAAGCTCTTGATTATTTTTCATGACACCCCCTGCATAACTTTCATTTCTCTTTTCATTTTTTCCTCTACCTCTCTTACTTTATCTTCAAAATCCTTTTTGAGCACTTCTATGACCTGAGACCAAGTCATATTTTTTTTGGAAGCTTTGCATATAGGAACCCTTATGTTGCTATCCTCTTCTGAGGGTGCACCTTGATCTTCCTTGACAGTAAAGAAACTTTCTATGGTCTGCATATTTCTGTCTGCTCATTTTGCCCCTCTTTTACTTGAGTTTTAATTACTTCTTAAAGTGGGGCACTATTTCCAGGCTGTACTCTCCCAAGCTTCAGGGGGTCCCAGTTGGTACAATTTAAGGAGGGGCAGGTTCTTCACTCACCTAGCCTCTTCTGTGCTTAGTAGATAAACCCAGGACAACTTGCTAATTAACCAGGCAGAAAAAGTTTGCATGCTATGGTTGTTAACTCCAACGAGCCTGTGCCCCTCCCCCACCTGTGCCACTGCCACTCAAGCCTACCTCCTGGTTTCTATCAGGGGTAAAACACCCACATTCCACCTCAGTGCCAGCAGAGACCCCTGTTTTCTCTCCCCAGCCAACCGCTCAGTCCTCTCATCATACTGTGAGCTTAGTTCCAGAATATGCTGGCACTGAAGCTGATTTGGAGGCTCTGGAGGTCTCTTTCTCTGGTGAGGCTTTCCTGGGACAGGACCTGTGTCAGTGTGACTGTGAGTTGGTCTCCATTCCCACCCTAGCATGGCATCTCCTTGCTGCCGACATTCTAAGCTGTCTTTAGCTGTAAAATGATCTTAGCCTATTTTTTTGTGGGTTCTACTGCTTCAGGAATTGTCCTATGGTATAATTTGGAGGTTTTTAGGAGTGATTGTGTCATGGGCTCTAAGAGCTTACTGCCTTCCCTCCACCATCTTGGCTCTACTCCAGAAATGTACCTATTTTATACTTTAAAAAATACATTATAGTATTAATTAAGAATATTATTGGGGGTGGCTAGGTGGCGCAGTGGATAAAGCACCAGCCCTGGATTCAGGAGTACCTGAGTTCAAATCTGGCCTCAGACACTTGACACTTACTAGCTGTGTGACCCTGGGCAAGTCACTTAACCCCCATTTCCCTGCAAAAAAAAAAAAAAGAATATTATTTTCCTGGTTCTGATTACTTTACTTTCCAGCCTTTCCAGCCTTTCAATTTCTTTATTTTTTACCATATAGTTATAATCCATTGATTTTTTTTCTAACACATTTCCCAGTTAATGGTAGTCATTCCATTTCAAGTTTCTTTAATTGTTTGTTTCTGGTACCACAAAATGGTGTTAAGGCTATGCCTTTTTTTCCTTTTTCTTTATTACATAGGGCCTTACTCTCTTATCTTTGATGTCTGTGGGGGATATTCCCATTAGGTGGAAATCTTATTTGAAATAGACAAACAGCTTGGTGACTTTTCATGAAATAATTTAAAATTGTTTTCCAGAATGATTGGACCAATTCCCAGGTCTGTCAACAGTATATTAGTGTTCTCACCTTCCTGAAATCTTTCCAGAATTGATTATTTGTCTTTTAATTTTACTTCTAATTTTTAAGTTTTGATTTTTTCCAATAATAAAATGAAATCTCAGAATTTTCTTTTGTATTTCTCTTATTATTAGTGATTTAGAGGAATCTTATTTGTAATTTGAGGTTTTATTTTTCTTTGAAGTACTATTTATTCATATCCTTTGATTTCTTATTGGTTCTTCTAGGATTTAATTCTTGATGACCAAAAACAGTAAACAGCAGGTTGTTTTTTTTTAAAGGAGTGAAGAATGAGACTTAGTATCTTTAAAATGAGGATGCCAAAATTATGGGTCAAGGCTAAATGAGAAACCTTTGTTTTTGTTGTTTTGTTTTGTTTTTGCTTTATCTGAACTTTGCAGAAAGATAAGTTTCATGGTACTAAAGAACAGATTATTAGAAATGGAAATAGTGATATTGAAACTATTTAATTTGTTATATTGTAGTGAAATAGTTCAAAAGATCTGTGATTTTACTGATATGTATAATTAACCACTATCTTCCACCTCTTAGTGATGATCTTTTCAAGTTGCTCTGACAAAAAACCCAACAAAACCAAACAAAAAACCCAATCAAATTAAATCAATCAAATAAATACCCACCACCATCCCCCCCCAAGCCCCCAAACAAATAAATCATCAAATGCTGGTCAGTTTTCTGGTGATAAGTCTTTCTCAATTTACTAAATTGGTCCTTACAAGCACAATTCATCTCCAGGTCTATCTTCTAGACCTTGACAGCTTGGCAAAACTGCCCAGAGACATTGGAGGCGAGCTTTCATTCCATTCCCAAGTTGAATAATCTCTCCAGTAAAGATATTTGTAGGAAATACTATTGAATCTTAACAATAAATTCTCTTAACTCAGGAGGTTTGATTATGAGGGATAGAAATAAAATGTAAAAATATGTGTAAAAATTCCTTTAATCCTTATTTTATTTAAAATTTTTGTCATGGAGTCAATAATTAGAATTATCTTTTATGATTTAGTGAGATCCATTTGAAGAAAATTTTAACAATTGTATTTTATGGATTCTCCTTCAAGATGCAGTTCAAAAATCCAACTAAATCTCACCATACCCTTATGAGGCAGGTAGAAGAAATATAAGCTTATCATCAATTTAAGAAGGCAAATGAGGCAGGAATCAGTGAGGTTATTTGCCCATTTAGTGAACAGACGAATAGTGTCTAGTATCCTGATTCCCTAATCTCTTAATACCATACTAGACCATACTAGTTCCCAGTAGACTTCATGTATAACACTGTTTCCACTGTCATGCAGTATGAAAAAGCTATTACTGGACTGAGTTTGGAGTTGCTTCTTGCTTCCACTTTTAAATGCTTCTTGCTTCTTTATTTATTGCCTCTTAGATGGACTCAGTCCATCATAAACTTCTCACTCCAGGTTTATTGGAGGGTAACTGAGTGACCAAATATATGGTCCTTGAGTTTTGTGAATTTGAGAAATTGGAAATTGGAAAAAAATGTTTTAATAGTATTTCATAAGTTCTAGTTCTAAAATCCTAATATATGTACAGAAATTTCATATATGTAGTTTCAGTAAAATTATGATTTAAATTGAATTTCAACCCACAAAAACAAAATAATTTTATATGTATAGAGGGCTACCTTTTTATTTCTAGCTAGCAATGTATCCTCTAGTTCCCCAGTGCTCTAAAATAAATTATTTTATTCATTAATTTAACAAGTATTTATTGGGTATGGCATTGTGTTAAGTTCCTGAGGGGGATATGAAGGTTAATAAGACATGATCCTTGACCTAGTAACCTTATACTTTTTCCATGTAGCTGCCATATAAGCGTAAAGGAATGTAAAATAGAAGTGATAAGTGAATGAGACAGGTGAAAAGTGATGGGATCATTTAAGACTAGTGCTAAGGGAACTAAGAACTCAGAGAACTCACTTCTTGATAGAAAGTCAGAAAAAAGATCATAGGAGATAACATGTAAGAGCTTTCTAAACCTTAATGCATTCTCATTGTCATGCTCTCTTAGGTCATAATCTGCATAAAGGAGCTATTCTTGAAGCGGAACTTGAAGAATAAATAAAATTATAATACATAAAAATTGACATAATTCAGTGCTTTATAAGGTGGAGGTAACTGGGTGTGCCAGAGGAAAAACAGTCATTCAGTCAAAAAATATATATGTGTGTGTGTGTGTGTGTGTGTGTGTGTGTGCGTGCGCGCGCGCGTGCGTGCATCTATTATGTACCAGACACTGTGCTAAGCTTTGAGGATACAAAAAGAGGCAAAAGATAGTCTCTGCCCTCAAGGAGTTCATGATCAAATAGGAGTGAAAAAATGTTAACAGATATGTATAAACAAGGTATATAAAGAATGAATAGGATAGGATGAAGACAGGGAAGGCATTAGAACTAAGAGGAATTGGGGAAAAAAAGCTTTCTATAGAATATAGCATGTCATATGGGACTTACAGGAAGCCAGGGAAGCCAGTGGATGAAGATGAGAAGGAAGAACATTCCATCGTCTGGGGACAACCAGAAAAACAATCCTGGATCTAAGATGGAGTCTTTTTTGTGGAACAGTGAAAGGGCCAGCTTATCACTGAATATGATAGGGAGTACGGTTTCAGAACACTGGAAATGTTAGGGGGGGGGGATCAAGGTGATAGGTTATGAAAACCTTTGAATGCCAAACAGAGGACTTTTAATTTTATCCCAGAGGTGATAGAGAGCCACTGGTATCTATTGAGTGTCTGGTGTTTATTGAGTGCAGTGGGATGGGTGGGTAACTTGGTTGGACTTGTGCTTTAGGAAAATCACTTTAGCAGATGACTGGAGAGTAGAATAGGGAGAAAAGAGACAGGAATCGGGGTATATTTTGGGAATGGCAAATAGTTCAGTGTGAAATTTTGGTGGAAAGATAGAGACTAGGAAAAGATGACTGGAATAGTAGATTGTATTTGGATGTAGAAAGATTTGAATGTCATGCTAAGGATTTGGGGCTGAATGGGATTTTAAAATCCCCTCATTTTACATGTTACAAAGTTTAGACTTTAGGGAGGCTAAGTGAGTTTCTTAAGTTCACATAGACAGTAAAAAGAAAGATGGCATTTGAACCCAAATCTTGAGGTTACCCTGGCTTTTTTTTTGGTGGGGGGTAATGAAAGTTAAGTGACTTGCCCACAGTCACACAGCTAGTAAGTGTTGTGTCTGAGGTGGAATTTGAACTCAGGTCCTCCTGACTCCAGGGCCGGTGCTTTATCCACTGTACCACCTAGCTGCCCCACTTACCCTTTTTTTGGTGTAGTACATTAGATCCTGTAGTTGAGTTTTATTTGTTAAGCAGTGGAGAACCACTTAATATTTTCAAATTTTAGGAGGATGTAATCAAACTTAGGCATCAGGAGAATTAGTCTGGTCCACTTTTTCCATAGATCGGAACAAGAAGAGACAAAAATCAAGAATTAAATTCAATCTTTTATTGTAGAAATGAAGGCAAATGGTAATGAGAATTTGAGAAATCATGGTAGCAGAGGGAATGGAAAGGAGGGAATGGATGTGAAAGATATTGTGAACTAGAAGGATTTAACTTTGACTGTTGGGCCTGGAATCAGAAGAGAGATGAGTTCAAATTACGTTTTCAGTTCTTACTGGCTGTGTGGCCTTGGGCAAGTTATTTATCATCTCTGAACAGCCATTTCTTCATTACTAAAATAGAATTAGCAATAGCTTTAGTACTTACTCATAGGGTTGTTATAGAGATGAAATGACAAAATGCATGTAAGACACCTTACATGCCTTAAAGAGTTACATAAATATCAGCTACTATTATTTATTACTATCATCAATTTTATATTAATGGGTTGAAATAGAAATGATATAAGATATGGATGATATATCCAATCATTATTTTTTTGGTGTGGAATCAGACTCAAAGTACAAATCCTGCCTCTGATGCTCCGATGCTTTACTGTATGATCACAGCAAAGTCACTAAATCTCTTTCTAACTTATTCTTTTTTTTCCTTTTTTTTGTGAGGCAATTGGGGTTAAGTGACTTGCCTAGGGTCACAAAGCTAGTAAGTATTAAGTGTCTGAGGCTGGATTTGAACTCAGGTCCTCCTGACTCCAGGGCCAGTGCTCTATCCACTGTGCCACCTAGCTGCCCCAAGTCACTAAATCTCTTGTGATCTCAGTTGCCTCATCTGTAAAATAAAGAGGTTGGACTATAGGGCTTTTGAGAACCCTTTAAACTCTAAATGTATGAACCTAGGATTTTGTGCTTAGTGTCTGATGTAATAGGGTGGCTTAAATGATTGGTTATTTTTTGGTAATTGAATAAAAATATTGGTGTGTAAATTCATCTTAGTAGGTTCATTGAAAATATTTTGGAGATAATTATTATTTTGTGTGTGTGTGAGGCAATTGGGGTTAAGTGACTTGTCCAAGGTCACACAGCTAGTAAGTGTTAAGTGTCTGAGGTCAGATTTGAACTCAGATCCTCTTGACTCCAGGGCTGGCGATCTATCCATTGTACCACCTAGATGCCCCTTGGAGATAATTCTAGTAGCACACAAGGCAACAGGGATGATATGTACTCATCCTGTTCTCACTTTGATTTCTTCTGCTAGATTTCTATAATTTGAAAGCTATTTATTGCATGTAGGGGAGCTCATGAGAATTTGAATAGTAACATCTATTAAAAACTTTCTTAAATTTGTCAGAATTGGCACTGTGGGCAACAGTTTTGTCTATGATGATGCAGCATTTCTAGTCTAGTTCATTTCTTTTAAAATACCAAATAATATAAGTTCTTATGCTACAAATATAATTAATAGATTTTTCATCTATTAGCTGATGAAGAATGGTGAGCTTCTAGTATATAATTTTGATGATGTTTCTTTCTAGGTGTTGAGTAGGTGTTAATTTTTTTTTTGTATCCTGCTATGATATATTGCATGATTTCTACTGTTTCCTTCCAAAATGGACATATGCCCATATGATTCTTAAAGTTCATCCTTACTGAGCAATAGTGATTTCTGTTGATTCCCAAAGCATTGCTATAGATTTCTGATCTGGTTTTTCTATGTTTTAGGAATGTGTATACTTTCTTTTCTTCTTTTATTGAGAGGCATTGTTAACCTTTTTATAGATAACTTGGGGAGATAGGCCCTGTATTCTTATTGTTTGGGTTTCTGTTAAGGTACCTTATAAATAGGGGCAGCTAGGTAGCACAATGGATAAAGTACCTGCCCAGGATTCAGGAGGACCTGAATTCAAATCAGCTAGCTTTGTGACCCTGGGCAAGTCACTTAACCCTTATTGTCCCCCCACCCAATAAAAAAGGTACTTTATAAATCTGTTATTAAGATTAAATATTGCTGGTGTTGCATGATAATCCCTTTAAATGGGTTCAGCTTTTATTTAAGGATGTCATTAAGTCCCTTAACATATTCAACTCTGACCTTCTCCTTGATATCTTTATGCTTGATATGTCTTTCTCAGAGAAGATGAAGGTATTTTTTTAGGTATAGTTGTGAACCATTGTTTCCATGTTACTTGAGTATTCGAGTGTGAATTCATCAGTCTCTTACTTTTTTTGGCATGTGTTATACTTATTAAATTTTATGCTTTGCACATCTATTTAATAAATTATTCAATCAATAAATTAAGTGCGTATTATATGCCAAGCACTGTGCTAAACTCTCCAGATGTAAGAAGAGGCAAAAGACAGTCTCTGCCCTCAGGGAGCTTACAAACTAATGGGGAAGACAGCAGGCAAACAAACACATATAAGTATATATGTGTCTGTACATGCATGTATATGCACATACACAAAGGAAGATATATACAAGATAAATAGAAAATTAACAGAGAAATCGGTATGGAATTAAGTATTCATTGAATGACAATTATATGTCTAGTACTTTGCTATGTCCTAAGGGCCAGAAAAGACATAGAAACTATATTCCTTGTTAACAATTTCCAATTTTGAGGATTGTTTATATGTTTATCTTAATTTTAAATTATCCATATATATTCATTTTAAATAACAATGGTCAGCATTTATTTAGCACTTTTTAAATAGCACTTTAGAGTTTGAAAAACATTTTATATTTTACTTCTCTTGGTCCTTTCAATAATTTTCTGAGGTAGATACTATTATTTTCCTATCTTACAGATGAGGAAACTGAGACTGAGAGAAGTTAAGTGACTTTCCTAGAATCACACAGCTGGTGAGTATCTCAGTCAGGCAGCATTTAAAATCAGGTCTTCCTGTCTCCAACTGTAGCACTCTATGCATTGTGTCATCTAGCTGCCTTAGGCAAGTATGAGTTGAAATCTATTCAGACTTTATAAAGGTTAAACTACATGTTGAGATTTTCCTCTCTCCTCACTTCTCCCTCTTGGAATACTGAGCTTCCTCTAAGTCTCAACTCAAGGCTCAAATAGGAACAGAAGAGAATACAGGACAGTTATGGGGGAAATAACTCATGAAATTGATTTTATAATAAACTGGGGGCACTAAAACTGATATCTTGTCTATTGCTACTGTAGACCAAAAACCATTTGTCAAGAAAATCCTCGTATGCCAATTACTATTGTTCCTTGGGCTTCAAGCTATAATAGAGAGAACTATATCTTTTCTTTCCCTAAGGATATCTCAAGTTTTGATCTGCTATATGAAAATATACACTATTGTCTAGGAGTTACCCAGAGCAATGAGGAATAGGTGGAGGGGCCAAACAGACAATGAAAAATGTCTGTTGGGGAAGTTTGACTGATAACAGGGAAATGCTAAATTTAACAGAACTTTGTACCTCAAGTCAATGAACTTTCAAGGTGCTAAGCAGCCTAAAGGAATGGAAAATAGGAAGTTTGGGAAATTAAGTTAAATTTAACAATGGGACTTGGATTGCCTTTTTCCTGGCAGTACTGTTTATCTAACCTGTATAATGACCTACTTAGAAGTTTTATTTTAAAACTCTATTTATTTTAACACTACTTATTGCCTGAATGGAATTGGAAAAAAAAATAAGTGGGTCTTTTGGAAAGGTCCACAAGTACATGAAGACTTAATAATGTGTTGAAATAGAGATAGATATCTCAGCAATAAAAAGACTAACAGTTTTTTATAATTTGCCAAAAACACAGTAGGAGGTGATAAGGGAGGCCAAATCACCTATATGTTTGTTAAGATTGTAAGGAAACTCATTGTTCATTAGTGTTTGGAGCCATCTAACAAGAAGATGGAAATTGCTATTTATACTGTTATGATTATAGGCTTAATGATAACATAAAGACATTTATGATGAGATGAGCGATTCCTGTGTAATTAAACAGTTGTTTTATTGTTATTTTGCTTTCTTAGATTCCTTCCTTTGGCAATTTTCAGGTTTTCAGTATATGCTTTACCTTCAGACAAGGGGGAATGTGCCCAGGGAATTTGACTTGGAACTGGGTAATTGGTTCTATATTTTAATTGGCATTTTTAAATAGCTCTGAACCCATCCTTAAGTTTGGATCAGTAAGTCAACTGGTATGTATTAAGCACTTACTATTTGGTAGGCATAACACTAAGCCCGAGGATACAAAGAAAGGCAAAAACAATCCTCCACTCCAAGAAGCTCAAATTTGAATGGGGAAGAAAACATGCAACCAACAGTGCATAAAGATCTATACAGGATAAATTAGAGGTAAATTCAGAGGGAAGTGCTAGCCTAAAGGAAGACTCAGAGAGGCATCTTACAGAAAGAAAGTAGAATTTTAGTTAGGGCTTGAAGGAAGCCCAGAAAGATAAGAGACTGAGATGAGGAGGGAGAGAATTTCAGGCACGAGGGCAACTAGTATAAACAATAGGAGTTAGGAGATAGTTGTGTGGGAGGAACAGCAAGGAGGCCAGGGTCACTAGATCTTAGTAGAGAGAGGGTTTGAAGGTAAAGAAAACTGAAAAAGAAGGGGCCTGGCTATGAATAGCTTTAAAATCCAAAGAAAAGAGTTTATATTTGATCCTGGAGGTAACAGGGAGTCAATGGAGCTTTTTAAATGAGTGGCTTTACAGATGAGGGGGAGGAGTGTGACATTGTCAGACCCGAATTTTGAAATCAGCTAATCTATCCAGGGAAGAAATGTCAATGAGCCAGGAGTACTGAAGAATTACACCACTGATCAAGAATGTTAAGAGTTCTGTGGTCTGAGAACTTCCTTTAGTGAAATGAACCATTAATGGATGTGTCAGCTGAGGACCATAACATTTGTTAAGGATTTCATACCTGCCAGATGAAACAAGTAACATAAATGTGAAAGCATGTACTCTCCAGTGCTAAGCTTACTGGCTTTTGTGTTTCTTTATTATTTTTTTAATCTGTTTTTTTATCATTATATCACAGCCATTTCTGGATGAACTCCCTCCCCACATCCCACCCTCTCCACGAAGTGAGCCTTCCCTTGTGATAAAGAAAATCAGTCAAGCAAAATCAATTGACTCAGTGACCACAGCTAGAAGTATATGTGAGATTCTACATGTATACTCCCCCATCTCTCCAAGGAAGGAGAGGAGGGGTGCATTTACTAATATCTTTTGGTTATTATAATTACATAGGATTTAGCTTTGTTTTTAGTATTGTTTTGACTTATTTTACATAAACATCATGTATGTTATTTTCCTGGTTCTGCGTATTTTACTTTGTATCATTTCACATATATCTTTTCTCTGCATTTCTCATGTGTTCCTTATGGCACAATAATAATTATGGGTATGGACCCTGATTTTTTATTAGTTTCCATGTTTAAAATTAGTGAAACTGTATTACATACTGGAAAAAGTCCTATGTTTAGCATCACATTCAGAATTAGAGATTCTGGGTTCAAATCACAATCATGTCATAAAGTTCTTAGTAGACATTAGGTGTGGAATTTGACTTCTCAGGCATTTACTCACTTATCTGAAAACATGAAGTCATGGGTGGTTAGACAATATGACCTTCAATTATTTTTCCAAATTTAAAGCCTATGATATGTTTTTGGTCAAGGTTTACATTGTTAGGGTCAGATAAATATTCATGTATCTTGCTTAGTAAATACCTTACTACATTTTAGTTGCTGAAAACATAAGGATTAGAAATGTTGAAATGTCCAGATAGTGGATAAACTAACAGCAACAAAAAGGCCTCCGAAACAATAAATACATGCTACTACCACACAATATTCCAATCCATTGTGTGACCAATAGTATTCAGTTTCATTTTTTAAAAGTAAGTGTCTAGGGGCAGCTAGGTGGAACAGTGGATAAGGCACCAGCCCTGGATTCAGGAGGACCTCAGTTGAAATCCAGCCTCAGACACCTGACACTTACTAACTGTGTGACTTTGGTCAAGTCTTTAAACCCTCACTGCCCCCCACAAAAAAGGCAGTGACAGAATACCAAAGATATTAGTGATATAGATTTATAGAATCAGAAAAGACTAAAGTTAATCACTTAAAATAACTAGTTCATTGAGGTTTTTTAAATTTTAATTTATTTCCTCATTTTAACATTCTTATCTTTTTACATTTTGAGTTCCAGATTCTCTCCCTCTCTAGATCCTCCCCCACTCAATGAGAAGGCAGACAATATATAATTTAGTTCATGTGAAATGATGCAAAACATATTTCCTTATTACTCGCATTACAAAACAAAGCAAAAAAAAATAGAGAAACCAAGAACATTATACTTCAGTTTGCACTTAGAATTCATCAGTTTTCTCCATGGAGGTGGATAGTATCTTTTTTCATCATGAGTCTTTTGGAATTGTCTTGGATGATTGTATTGATCAGGGTAGCCAAGTCTTGAACTGTTGATCATCATTACAACTTTGTTGTTACTGTGCGCAATGGATCTCTCAGTTCTTCTCACTTCACTTTGCATCAGATCATATAAGTCTTCCCATGTTTTATTTTTTTTCCTGAAACCATCCCCCTTGTGATTTCTTATAGCAAAATAGTACTCCATTACAATCATATGCAACAACTTGTTCAGCCATTATCCAATTTATGGGCATTCCGCTAATTTTGATCCTTTGCCATCACAAAATGAGCTGCTATAAATAGTTTTGTACATGTAGGTCCCTTTCCTTTTTCTCTTATCTCTTTAGGGTATAAACTCAGCAGTAATACTAATGGATAACAAAAACAAGATACACACATTTTAATAGCCTTTGGGAATAGTTTCAGGTTGTTCTCTACAATCGTTGGACCAGTTCAAAACTCCACCAACAGTTCATTGGTATACCTATTTTTCCCTTATCCTCTCCAGCATTCGTCTTTTCTGATAGGTGTGACATTGTACATAAAGAGGTGTTTCAATTTGCCTTTCTCTAGGCAATAGTTAGAGAATTTTTTCAAATGACTATAGATTGATTTCTTCTTCTGAAATCTGTTCATATTCTTTAAACAATTATCAATAAGGAAATGGCTAGTTCTTTATTTTTTTTTCAGGGCGATGAGGGTTAAGTTACTTGCCCAGGGTCACACAGCTAGTAAGTATCAAGTGTCTGAGGCCAGATTTGAACTCAGGTCCTCCTGAATCCAGGGCCAGTGCTTTATCAACTGCACCACCTAGACATCCCTAATGTCTCTTATTTTTTATACATCTTACTCAGTTCCCTATATATTTGAGAAAGGAAGCCTTTATCAGATATACTTACTGTAAACTTTTTTTGGGGATATTACTTCATTGTCTAGCATAACTTTTAGCAAAATATAATTTCCCTGATTATCTCTTTTAACTAGATGTATTTTTCATTTTGCTTTGTCTGAGATCATGCATGATTGCTACCCTTGTCATTTTTTACTTCAACCAAAGTATAATTGATTTAGAAAAAAATAAAGGACTGGAGCAGAATCTAAGAAGTATTTTATGATTTTCCAGTTACATGTGGAGATAGTTTTCATATTTGTTTTTATAAGATTTCTATTTCCAAATTTTTCTTCTTCTTTCCCTTCTCTCTGCCCTCCCTAAGAAGGCAAGCAATCTGATATAGGTTACACATGTACAATCGCATTAAACATATTTCTGCATCAGTCAGTCGTGTTATAAAAGAAGAATCAGAACAAAAGGGGAAAAATCTCAAAAACAAGTAGAAACAGTATGGTTCAATCTGCATCCAGATTCCAGTTATTTTTTCTGAATGTGGAGTGCATTTTCCATAATGAGTCCTTTGGAATTATCTTGGATCATTGTATTTGCAAGAAAAGTTGTCTATCATAGTTGATCATCACACAATGTTGTTGATATTGTGTACAATGTTCTCCTGCTTCCACACCATTTCACTCAGCATCAATTCATGTAAGTCTTCCCAGGTTTTTCTGAAATCTACCTGTTTATCATTTCTTATAGCACAATAATATTCTATTACATTCATATACCACAACTTGTTCAGCCATTCACCAATTGATTAGCATTCCCTCAATTTCCAATTGCTGGGTGAGCGGGCAGCTAGGTGGCACAGTGGATAAAGCACCAGCCCTTAATTCAGGAGTACCTGAATTCAAATCTGGCTTCATATACTTGACATGTACTAGCTGTGTGACCCTGGGCAAGTCACTTAACCCTCACTGCCCCGCAAAAAAAAAAAAAAAAAAGCCTTCCTAGAAACCCAATTGCTGTGTCAAAGGGTATTCACAGTTTTATAGCCTATGATATTTTGGGCATAATTCCAAATTGCTCTCCAGAATGGTTTCATCAGTTAACAACTCCATCAACAATGCATTAGTGTTCCAATTTTTCTACATCTTCTTCAACATTTATTATTTTCCTTTTTTTATATCAGCCAATCTGATAGGTGTGAAGTGGTACACCTCAGAGTTGTTTTAATTTGCATTTATCTAATCCATATTGATTTAGAGCATTTGTCATATTTTAACTCTGAGTGTGTCTTTCTGTCTCAAGAGTGTCTCTTGTGATAATATATTGTTAAATGCTTGTTTCCAATCCATTTTGCTACCTGCTTCTGTTTTATGGGCTACTTCATCACATTCACATTTACAGGCATGATTTCCGTGTATTTCCTCCTTTCCTATTTTCTTCTTCTCAGCCTTCTCTTTCTCTTTTTGTCCTGTGGCTCCTCAAGTTTGTTTTCCTTCTGATCACTGCCTCCCTTAATCTTCCCTCCCTTTTATCATCCACCCACAGTTATCCTTTATTCCCTTCCCCTCCTACTGAGTAATATAGATTTCTATATTCAACTGAGTGTATATATGTGTGTATGTATGTATTTGTGTATATATATATATTTTTGTATATGTATTTATGTGTATGTATATGTATATGAGTATGTGTGTATATGTGTGTGTGTGTGTGTGTGTGTGTGTGTATTCTTCTATCTTTCCCCCAATTCTGATGATAGTGAGGTTCCTACATTGCCTGCTACCCACTCCCCATATTCCATTCCACTCTAGAAGTTTCTCCTTGCAAGCCTCTTTTATGTTAAAAAATTTACCCACCTTACCTCTACCTTTCACTTCTCCCAGTGCATTTTTCTTTCTCCCCCTTTCATTTTATTTAGATCATCCTAACATAAACCCACACTCATGCCATTTGTCTATGTATACTCCTTGTAACTGCCCTAGTAATGATAAAGTTCTTAGGAGATTACACACACACACACACACTCATATGCATGTATACATACACATACAAATATATATCTATGCATATACATCATAAACATAACATAAACATATATATGTGTGTATACACAATGTCTATCTCTATCCATCTATCTATATCTATATCTCTCTCTCTAAAATTTCCCACATAGTTTAATTTTGTTGGACTTCTTACAGTTACCCTTTCATGGTTACCATTTTATGCTTCTCTTGGGTCTTCTGTTTGAATATCAAATTTTCTATTCAGCTCTTGCCTTTTTATCAGGAATGCTCTATTTCATTAAATATCAATTTTTTCCCTGAAGGGTTACACTCCATTTTGATGGATTGGTTACTCTTGGTTGTAGTCCTAATTCCTTTTCCTTTCATATTCTAAGTCCTCTGCCCCTTTTAACATGGAAGCTTCTAAATCTTTTATGATCCTGACTGCGGTCCCATAATATTTGGATTATTTTTTTCTTCCTACTTACAATATTTTCTCTTTGACCTCAGAGTTCTGGAATTTGTCTATGATATTATTGGGACTTTTCATTTTGGGATTTCTTTCAGAAGGTAATTGGCAGATCCTCTCAATTTCTATTTTACCATCTGGATCTAAGATATTGGGACAGTTTTCCTTTAAAATGTTTAAAAATATGCTGTCTAGGGTCTTTTTTGTCATGTCTTTCAAGTAATCCATTAATTTAAAAATTATTTCTTTTAGATCTATTTTACATGTCAGTTTTGTTGGGATTTTTTCCTGATGAGAGCTTTCCAATTTATTCTACTTAAAAAAATTCTTTTGACCATTTTATTTTCTCTTGAAGGCTTATGGAGTCATTAGCTGCCACTTATCCTTTCTAATTTTTAAGGAATAATTTTCTTTGGTGAACTTTTTCCATTTGACTGTTTTGCTTTTTAAGGAGTTCTTTTCTTCAATTATTATTATTTTTTAATTTTACCACTGGGCCAATTCTATTTATTAAGGTATGATTTTCTCTAGTATTTTTTGTGCCTCTTTTAAGAGGGTGTTAATTCTCTTTTCATATTTTTGCATCACTCATTTTATTTCCCACTTTTTGCTCTACCACTCATCTTTTGCTTTAACTACAGTAATTCTTGCTGACATTGAGGTCCAATTAACATTTTTCTTTGAGGCTTTGATTATAGCTATTCTCACATTGTTATCTTCTTCTAAGTTTATATTTTGGTCTTTCCTGCCACTGTAATAGCTTTTTATGTTCAAGTGTGGTGGTGGTGGTGGTAGTAGTTGTTGTTGTTGGTTGTTGGTTGTTGGGTGGTGGTTGCGGTGGTTGTTTGTTGTGGTCGTGGTTGTGGAGGTGGTGGTGGTTGTGGTGGTGGTGGTTGGTTGTGGTTGGTGTTTGATCATTTCCCTATCCTCTCTCTTAATTTTGAACTTCATGTTATATTTAGGATTTGTTTATCTGGGTGTGCAGAGACACTATGTCAAGCTTCAGGCCTTTTCTGCTCCTGTTTTTAGAACTGGTTCTTGGGTCTGAAAGTTCTTGGCGCTCCCAAGATAGTTTGATGTGGGGAGAAATGTAGTCACTGCTCTCTGGTCTGAGCTATGATCTTTATTCCAGAAGTGGCTCTGCTCCCCTGAAGCTGTAAGTACTAATGGATCTCTTGCCCCTAGACCTGTGACCAGGTCCACTGCTCTCCTGTAGCCACAAGTTCAAATGTTTCTATTAGCCCTGAAATTGTGACTTGGGCCTCTTCTCCCTTGTGCTCTGATCACAAACACTCCACTCTATCCTGCAACTGTGACCCAGAACTGATGATGAGTGATAGAATTGCCAATAAGTACCAGTTGAATCCATTGCCAGCAAAAAGCCCCCTTATAATCTCTTTGTGATGCACATACCAATTACTATCTATGGACTGAGAGCTCCTGATGCTCCTGCTGATGTCACAGCTGCCTTCAAGGCTCAATGCTCTTGCTTCTGCTTTGCTCTGGGCCTGTGTCCACCCTGGTATCATAAACCTCTACTAATGACCTCCTAAGTTATTCTTGACTGGAAAAAATGTCTTCATCTGGTCTTTTGATTATTCTGCTGCTCCAAAATTTGATTTGAGACATTATTTTAAAGGTGTTTGGAGAGGAATGTTGGGAGAGTTCATCTGGGTCCTTGCGTGTACTCCGCCATCTTCCTCATTGAGTTTTAAATAATTAATTTCCCTTCTGTTTGACCAGAGGGCTTCATGTGGCATTGTAAAATGGAAGAATCCCATATTGCTTGGGAATTGAAGAAATACTCAAAGATTACATTTAAGTTGCTTAACTAAGCAAAACTTAACAAAGAAACAAGAACAAAAAGTTTTCAGTTAATTGCTATCTAATTCATCACAAGTTCTCTGAGACCCAGCAGCTGGTATCAAGGTGGGGTAGTAAACAGAGTTTATCATTAGGAATATTTTATCTCTAATCCTGCCTAATATTTTTTATAATCTTTGTGACTCTGGAAATCTTTAAATTTTTTCGGTATCAGTTTCCTCATCTAGAAAATTAAGATAGTCATAGCACCAACCTCAAGGAAAAAATGTGTATAAAGTGATTTGCCAACCTAAAAGTACTGTAGAAATGTTAGTTGTTGCTGCTGTTGCTGCTCCTTCTGCTATTATGACATTCAATAGTTGATGTTGCAAGGAAATGTATTGTTGGTTCTATGATGACAAGGACTGGGATCTATTTCCAACCCCATACTTGGCATTTTCCATTTCAGAAGACTCAGAACTTGTGCTTTTCTTTTAGAATCTGATTCACCAATTGAAATAGCTAGGTTGAATAGATGATAGAATACTGATTGGGATGGGAGTTAGGAAGACTTGCATTCAGTTCTGCCTTAGATACTTTCTAGGTACGGACTGTGGGTAAGTTCACTTCTGTTAATCTGTTTTCTTACTTGTAAAATGGGGAAAATAATAGCATTTACTTAATAGGTAGAATGTGTATCCATCATCTATCTATCTAGATATACATAAATACATACATTCATACATACATACATATATAGAGAGATAAAATCTACAATGAATTTTTCAAACATTAAAATGCTATATAAAAGTCATCATTGTCATTATCATCATCAAACAAGGATTGGCAATGCTAGATTAAATGAATATTATCGTTATTTTCTCCATTGCTTACTTGCCTAATTGAAAGCAAATCTGAATAATGCAAATTGAAATGAAGCAATATACCTTAACTTTTAAAAAAAGTCTTTTTGAATGCATCAAAATATTTTTTCTGTGACTTGTAGAAATGTGCTTAAACATCGATGAAAAGTTAGAAGTTTGTTCCTCCCAATAGCATTTGTTATCAAACATAGCACATGTCATGCTGAAGAATTTTCAATTCCCCCATGTAAATGGAGGCCAATTTTTATACTTTCAGTCCTTACAAGTTGGCTTTAGCAATAACTAGTGTACAAAGTATTCTAGTGTAAATGCATGGGTGCTCAGCAGAAATCTAATTTTTAGCATTAAAGAACCTGGAAAATTTGTCAGTCTGGTGATTTTGTCATTAACTATGGAGCAAGGTCACTTCTACTAATGGAAAACAACTAATGGGGAAAAAGAAAGTTGTGATTTAGAAGTTTTAAGGTAACATGCATTTTAGTCTAAACAGGAAATGCATTAAATAATCAATGCTGTATTCCATTCAAGAATCACAATATGAAAACCATGAAGGCAATGCATTTCACTATTTCTATTTTCATAGAAAACTTTACTATGACATTCTATCTTCATAAATAGTAGATAAAATGTAATAATTATCTCTTTGTATGCTGAGATACAAAAATTTAGAATAGTTTATTTTATCATAGGCTTTAGGACTGGAAAGAGCATTAGAGGTTATCCAGTCCAAATATCTCATATTACAAATGAGAAAACTAAGGTCCAGGGAGATAAAGGCATTTTTTTTTTGTGAGGCAATTGGGGTTAAGTGACTTGCCCAAGGTCACACAGCTAGTAAGTGTCAAGTGTCTGAGGCTAAATTTGAACTCAGGTACTCCTCAATCCAGGGCCAGTGCTCTATCCACTGCGCCATCTAGCTGCCCTGAGATAAAGGCATTTGTCCAAGCTTACCCAGGTAGGAATCAAAAGGGCAAATCAAAATAATCTGATTTCAAAATACTTTCCCCATAAGAGACATCACAAATGAAAGTAGAGTTTAAGAAAATGGCCATTAAACACCTTGGTCCGGACCTGTGATTTTATTACTACAGGGTGCTCTTTGCATGCATCCTAACTCAAGTGATCTATATCAGGAACTTATATGTTAATTATAAAGAATTGTCTGGATCACTGGCTTGCACAAAATCAAAGCTAGGACAGGTCAAAACGAGATTTGTACCCCAAGTTTTCAGAAACCAAGTTAGGTTCTATATACATGCTAACTCTCCTTTTTGGTCAAAGATACCATGGTACAAATAGGACACTGAGTTTACCAGATATACATATGTGTGTCTCTCTGTACACACACACACACACACACACACACACACACACACACACATATATATGTATATACATATATATATATGAACACATATATAATATACACATGTAATATATGCAATAAATGTATATTAAAGATATATAGTATAATATATAATATATTAAATATATCTTTAGAAAACTGAAATTGTATCTACATTGTTTTTGTATAATTTTCCTTTCCAAATATATTCTTCCCAATCCCTTCAACAGAGAACCAACTCTTGTAACAAAGAATGAGAGAGATAGAAACAGATAGATTAGAGAGACAGAAAAATATGGAGACATAGAAAGAGAAAAAGCATTTCAGAAAAACTAATCAATACTTCAGTCAAATCTCCATAAGTCCATAAATTGTTATTCATAAATAATTCCCACTTTTGACAAGAAAAGAGAGAGGCATGAAAGCATTTCTACAACCCCTTCAATACTGATTATTCCAATCTTAGGGAATTTACTGAGTATGCAGTGAAAATTCAGAGTTGCTTAGTTTGAAATTATTTTATAGTAGTCATCTCCAGGATTGTTTATAATTTTCAGTATTGCTTTTGAGAACTGTTTGTTCATATCCTTTGACCAATTATCCATAGGGGAATAATTCATTTGGGTGTATTTGTATTTTTGTGTATGTCTGTATGCATATCATCTATTTTTATATATAGATACATACATATACATACATATATATACATACATCTATGTATATTATCGATGTATCATCTATCTGTATGTATGTATTTTAACCCTGTAGGGAACTCCAAGTAAGGAACTACCTTTTCTAATGCATATAGGCATATTCTCTACAAATTATTATGTTAGAGAGCTTCCTGAGAGCATCAAGTGAGTGATTTCTTTGGGGTCATATGAACACAAAACCATAAGTGTCAGAAGCTGGTATATATTACTGACTCCAAGACCAATCTATCTATATTCCTTTATTTGAGTTAGTTCCCATTGTATCTCAGATATCTGGTCCTAATCAAAGATATTTATGCAAAGAATGTTTTTTTCTCAATTGAGAGCGTTGCTTCTCATCCTAGTTGCACTGATTGTTCATGAAAAATCTTTTCAATTTTGGCAATATAAATTCTCTCTTTTATCTTTTGTGATTGCCCTTATCCCTTGTTTCATTAAGATTGCCACCCCAACCCCTAGCCATAGTTGTATAACCTACATTATCTGGTTCTCTTTAATATATTTTTAAAATTTTGTGATCTTGAATAATCAACATATAAGCAACTTACGCAGATTTCCTATAAATGGAATTATTATATCCAATGCTAATATCTATAAAGTAATGCATAGTTTATGATACAATTCCTTCCCAATTGCCACCTGAATGCATATCTTCTCTCTGTTTTATCAGGTTAGGACAGAATGCCTTGCATATAGTAGATGCTTAATAATTTTTTGTCATATTTAATGGAATGTAAAATCTAGGAAAGTGATTCTCTGAGTAATTATCTGGATTGTCTGAATAATTCAAGTCTAATTTTTTAAACATATTTTTACTATTTGTTCATACCTGTGATTCCATACATGTGGGGAATTCCTAGGATGGAAATATCCTTCATTAATACCAATAAACAATTTGTCTATAATATGTAGTCAGAGATTTGTTTGAGAAAGGTGAAGATTGCAAAGACAATATATGTCAATGGCTAGACTTCAGTTCAAGTCTTCCTGATTTCAGTGCTGTTTCTCTATCCCCTACCCCAATAAATCAGTTTCTATATTTTTATATTTTATTGAAATAGTCAGGGATTTAACTGTATTGTTGTAAACTGTATTGTAAATTTAACTGTATTGTTGCCCTGTCTTTATATTTTATTTTTCAAATGTGATTCTGACCAAAGAGAGGAAAATATAAACAGTATGGTATATTAGAAAATATGCTGGGTGCATAGCCAAAGCCATGTGTTCAGGTCTCAACTCCTACTACTGAGGTAATTCACATGATCTCTATAGACATCAGTTTCTTCATCTGTCCATGAAAAATTCAGACTAAATATTTAAAGTCCCTTTTAACATTTTAAAAATGAAAACTCCATGTCTCTAAATTTGGATTTCAAGTTACAGCCCACATAGTCCCAAGCACCACAGATTTCAGTCTAGAAAAAACTTAGAAGTTATAGAAATATATCTAAGACAATTACAGAATTGTAGAATTAAAAAATATAGAAGGGGAGATTTGGTACCTCTGAGCCATGTGCTTTATGCCAAATCTCCCCATGAAAAGTCCAAGGATTTCTTTCATGGTTTCCCTCCCCCCACCCTTCCCTTCCCTTGCTCCTAAATAAACTATCACCTTATTCTAACTACGTTTTGTGTGCAAGAGGGTGTAATTCTTTAAAGAGGAATTCCTAAGAACCCCAACCCCAACCTGTACCCCATTTTCCCACCATATCATCTGGCACCCAAACGTTGTAGGGCCGTGGGATTTTCCTCTTTCCTCTTAGCACACAAAACTGGGGGGGGGGGGAACCGCCCTTCTGGGTTTTCTTTCTCCCTCGCCTGCCTGACTCAACTTCCCGTTTGAGTCACAGAGAGGTAGAGAGAGGGTCAGCTTTTGCACGCGACAGTGGAGGGCAGCCTGAGTCTTCCCTCCCTCGCCAAAAGCTCAAACAGACGTCTGGACCACGCTTGGCACAGAACCTGGAGGTAAGACCCTACCTTCTGGGTTTCTCTTCTCCCTCTCCCGCCTGACTCAACCTCCCGTTTGAGTCACAGAGAGGTAGAGACGGTGGGCGTCTGCACGACATCAGAGAGCAGCCTGGGACTCCTAGATGTCCGAACCACGCTCGGACCCTCAGACTACATGTTTCTGGGTAAGAACATTTATGCTTATGTGTCTATCCCTTACTAGCTCTCTGCTCTTGGTTCAGACTATTCTCCTTAGACAGTAGTTATGGGACAGAAAGGGAGTGTTCCGAAAAATTCACCTCTGGAGTGCATCCTAAGAGATTGGACGAAACTGGAACTTAAAAACCTGAGAAAGAGGTGTATGATACATTTTTGTAACAATTTATGGCCACATTATCCTCTTAGGAAGTGAAGGAAATTGTCCTGTACACGGCACCCTTAATTATAATACCATTTTGCAATTGGAAAAGTTTTGCAAGCGTGAAGGGAGATGGACAGAAATTCCATACATATCGGCTTTTATGAGTTTAAGCCAGAAGTCAAAGGGAAAGGATGAGGTCCCCTTGCGAGTGGAGAATCACCGCAAGTCCAAGCAATTAGCTAACCCTTCAGGCACCTACTCTGAGACCTCAGCCTCCCCTCCTCCTCAAACTCATTCCCTACCTGTTTCTCGTTCCACTCCTTCTCCGCCTGCTTCCGTGCCTATGGGTCAACCACAGTCATATCACTCTATGACTGAGACCTCTCCTTGCCTACCGGCTGATCTCAGAACCAATTCCCTGTGCCACACGGGGAGTGGATATCAGTCTCCTTCTATCCTGCTCTACCCCATTTACAATCTGGGGGAACTCCAATATGTTCCCATTTCTCCTGTTTTTTTCCATTCAGCTGACCCCATCTGCTTTACCTAATCTGCAGTCACCTATGGCTATCTCCCTTTCCCCATCTCCACCTGTGCTGCAGCCAAAGACTGTTTCCCCTCCCCCACCCACTCCACAGCCAAAGGCTGTCACCCCTCCCCCACTGGGCCCTACGCCCAATCCTCTGTCTCCACCTGAGCTATCTCCCCAACCCAGGTCTTCACCAATGTCTCCCACTGCTTCCCTGCTTCCATTAAGGGAATTTCCCATTGGGAAGGGCACAACAGTAAGTCATGCCCGTTTTTATATAAGCAGGTTATCTCAGATTAAAGAGAAATTGGGGAGCTACTCAGAGAACCCCACAAAGTTCATAGATGGCTTTAAGTCTGTGACACTGGAGTTTGACCTTTCCTGGACCGATTTGCAAATTATTCTTGCCAGCTGTTGTACCCCTGACGAGAAAAAAACAGATTTGGGACCTGGCGGTACAAGTTGGGGATGAACACTGGCAGGTTGGAAATTGGGTTGGGGTCCCTGGATTTACAGCTGTCCCGGTCATAGAACCGAGATGGAACTATGATAACAGGGAAGACAGAGCTTCTAGAAATCACATGGTCACCTGCCTGGTTGAGGGAATGAGAAGGGGTGTTAAGAAACAAGTCAATTATGGAAAGGTGAGGGAGATAACACAGGGGTCTGATGAAAATCCTGCTGTCTTCATGAGCCACTTAGCAGACTCTCTGAAGAAATATACTAACCTAGACCCCCAAAGAGATGTAGGAATTACTGTCCTCAATATTCATTTTATCAGCCAGTCTGCTCCTGACATTAGGAGAGAGCTCCAGAAGTTAGACTGGGGTCCCCAGATCCCATCCTCACAACTCCTTGACATTGCTTTTAAGATTTTTAATAACAGGGACCTTGCAGTAGCCAAAGAGAGAGAAAAGATGGCTCGTGCCCGCTCCATAGACCAAGATTCTATAATAGCAGCAACCATCACCACATCTGTTACCAGCAGAACTCCAGCTGGCCAAGATTCTGGCAGCTGCAGTAAACCGGGACACAGAAGTGGGGGACGCCGCACGAAGGTGAGGTCTGCCCTCCTACCTCTTTGTCCCCAGGGCAGCACCCAAGAGATCGGCTTAGCAAAAATCCAGGGCTCTGCAACTTGCTCTCCTGACCAGTATCGTGTCAGGCCTATGGCCAAGCTGGACATAGGAGGCAAGCCTAGGAATGGTTTTGGGGCGACATCTGTCTTGCTCTCTGGTTCAGGTCCTAGCATGCAATCAAGGCACAAAATGGAGATGGGATAAAAGGGACCCTTAATGTAGACAGACACTGCCTATCACAGAATTAGGCTTGAACTCCCTCCTGTAAAGCAGGCCACACCCTGTCCTGCAAAAAGGTCCCACTTGACTCCTGATCTGATAAAGCTCCTTTTCCCTTTTGCTCTGGTCAGTTTTAATTTTTTTTGTTTAAGTCTGTTCCATCTAGGCTCAAGGATTCATGACACTGTGCCTACGTGTTGCCTCTGGACTCTCTGGGCCCCTCACAACTCCGTGCATTCCAGGCCTTCTCCACTTCTCTCCCCTCGCCCTCCCTTACGCCGTGATTTCTTCGAGCCCCCGGTCAGCATGAAGCAGTTTCAGAAGAATCCTCGTCCCCTTTCCTTATATATAGAGAAGTGGGGAATGTCATGGGGCGCAGAGCACCCCAGAATTTCTCTGGGGCACACCGAGGAATCTTCTCCTTGAGAAACTAAACCAGAGGACAGATAGCATCTGGAGAGATAAGCTGAACCAAATCGGACTGAGCTAGCCTGGGATTCCTACCCTTCATTCTGGTCTCCCTTATCCTGGGGAGATAAATTTGGGTGTGGCTTCGGCCTTTGTGTTCTGAAGAGGGATCTGTAGCCACCCCTCAACCAATTCCTTTAGTCACTACCAGTGGGGGGTGGTCCTCCACTGCTCACCCAATTCCCCCAGCTACCACCAGTGGGGGATGGTCCTCCCTCACTAAAGGAACTTTCCACAGGAAGATGGTCCACCCCCATCAGTCCTCTATAAAAGTACCTTCCGGTCTCCTGTTCGAGGAGATTTGGTACCTCTGAGCCATGTGTTTTATGCCAAATCTCCCCATGAAAAGTCCAAGGATTTCTTTCATGGTTTCCCTCCCCCCACCCTTCCCTTCCCTTGTTCCTAAATAAACTATCACCTTATTCTAATATATATATATATATATATATATATATATATATGGACCTTAATGGTTATTTGGTCCAATGTAAACCTGAGAAACTTTCCTTTACAGTATATCCTGTAGCTTCCTTACTCTCATAATTATACTCTAAATTGGCCAAAGTGCTCTTCTCACTATTTGTATCAATTTTTCATTGACTTATTTGTGTTCATGTTGACTAAGATCCTCAACTCTTAGTCATAGTCCCATCTGATTAAGTCAGGGTAATCTGTGATGTTTATCCACTTTTTCTGTTTAATTTCTCTTTTTCTGTATTACTCTTCTTCAGTGCATTGAACTTTAGTCATCTGAGACAATGAGGATGATTCTGGATATCCTCTAATATTTTTTATATGTATTATTTCACATTCCACCCACTGTGCCTTCTTTCTCTCTTGTACATATTGTTCTTCATAACTCATGATTTGTCTCCCTTACCCTCATCTTTTTGTTTTAAGTCCTCTTAATCAAATTTTTGAGTATCCTGCTAAATATCAATCAATCAATAAGCATTCATTAAGCATCTACTATGTACCACTCATACTAGATGTTGGGGGTATGAGTCTAAAGAATGAAAGAGTCCCTCCTCACAAGGATATTACATCATCTCTAAAGTCCTTTCAATATCTCATATAATTTAGTCTATTTTCTATCCAGTTCATATGAGCTATACCCCATTTCTTCTCATTAAAACATGATTCCTGTGCCATAAGCCAACTACATTTTATTCTTTGATATATTATCTATGCATGTGATTATTCATTTCCAAATTACCTTTTCCCTTATAAATTCTTGACATTCACTGGAGAGAAGGGATGAAAAACTAAAACCAACTAGGCTCTTTCAAGACTTGTAAAAATTTAACATTCCTCTGATGTCTTCTCCAAAAAATATCTAAATAAACTAGATAATAGCTTGAGCCTCTGTTTGTCTTGCCATTGTACTTACCATAGCTCTATACCAATAGAGACAAATATAAAGAGCAGGCAACATTTAGAGAAGATGTTGTTTTAAAGTCCATGCAAAGGAATTGCACATTTAACATCTATTAGAGTGAAAGAACTGCCGTGGGGGTTGCATATGTTCATGTCACTGGCTCAATCTTCTGTGTGCATTTGGAAGAACAGGCCCACTGATAAGACTATACTAAAATGCCTCTTTTAATTTTAGCAACAGAAAAGTCTTAGTTTGTGGGGACAGAAATTAACAAGCTGGAACAGTTGTTTTAGTAAGTTGAATTGAACAGATCTATTTCTTAGCATGTCACCTTTATATTTTTATGTTCTATTTAGCTTCTTATTCAAAATGTAGTCTTCATTTTTAGATTTTCTCTTGTGAAAATCTATTCCATTTGGTTGGAATTTATCTATTCATCTTAGAAAAATTTCACATTTCCAGAACTCTTGTTCAGGCTTCCCTTTATAAAATCCTCAAACTATTGAGTAGCAATAAATACTTTGAATCCCAATCTTTACTAGCACATCATCTGACAGTACAAACTGCCCCCTCCCATAATTAAGTTTGAATAATATATTTTGGATAATCTCTATACTATATTGACACTTCATGAGCAGCATCTATGCTTAGTTTTTTATATGGTATTATTAATTTGGAATTTAGGTGATATGCTTATTCAATGATAAAAGGAAAATTTCCTGAGTGATTATTTAGTACATTTTAAATTTACAACTATTGTTTCTGTAGCTCATCATTGTTCAGTCCTTTCAGTAGTGTCCAACTCTTTGTGCCCTCATTTAGGATTTCCTTGGCAAAGATACTGGAGTGGTTTGCCATTTCCTTTTCCAGATCACTTTACAAATGAGAAAACTGAGGCAAACAAGGTTAAGTGACTTCCCTAGAGCCATGCAGCTAGTGTCTGAGGCTATATTGGAACTCGGGAAAATGAGTCTTTCTGACTCCAAGCCCAGCACTCTATCTACTACACCACTTAGTTGTCTATATTTTTAAAAGCTCCTAATTTGATAGTGGCAGAGCCAAGATGGCAGAGGAAAGTCAGTGACTTGCCTGAGCTCTCCCCAAGCCCCTCCAAATACCTTCAAATAGTTCCACAAGACAATTCCTAGAACAAGCAGAACCCACAAAACAACAGGGTGACATCATTTTCCAGCCAAAGACAACTTAGAAGTTCATTAGGAAAGGTCTGTTGTACCTGGGTGAGAGTAGAGTGCAGCCCAGTGCAGACCCAGCTCCAGAAACAGCAAACCAGGAGCAGGCTTTGAGAGCCTCTGAATCAGCAATGGAACTCAGGCCACAGGTGAGAACTGAGTCAAATTTATTAAAATAAGAGCCATTCCCCAATTGATAGATGATGAAAAGATATGAAGTTTTCAAATGAAATAATCAAAGTTACCTATAGCCAAATTTTAAAAAATGCTCTGACTATTGATTGGAGGGTTACAGGTCAAAACAATTCTGGGGTACTACTTCATATTTATTGGATTGGATAACAGGACAGCAGAGAAAAATGATGAATGTTATAGGGGATATGGGGAAAATGAGATATTAAAGCACTCTTGGTGAAGTTGTAAACTGATTCAAATATTTGTAGAGCAATTTGGAACTATGGCCAAAGGGCTATAAAACCATGTATACTCTTTGACCTAGTAACACTACTACTAGGTTGGAATCCAAAAAAACATAAAAAACAAAAAGTTGAATTTGAAATTGAGGATATGCCAATCAATTGGGGAATGGCTGAACAAACTGTGGGATGAGATTATAATGGAACACTATTGCACTATAATGAAATGAACAGGATGCTATCAGAAAAATCTGAAAAGACTTACACGAGCTGATGCAAAGTGAAATGTACTGTATACAAAGTAATAGAAATATTGTAAGATGATCAGCTGTGAATGACTTAGCTATTTTCAGCAATACAATGATCAAAGACAACTATGAATGACTTATGAAAAATGTAATCCATTTCCAGAGAAAGAGCAGATAGTGTCCAAATACAGATTGAAGCATATTTTTTAAGTTTCTTTTTCTTAAGTATTTTTGTCTGTTTTCTTTCACAACCTGACTAATGTTGAAATGTTTTGCATGAATAAAAAAAAAAAAGAAAAAAAAAGATCCTGAGTTGAATGCTGAGGCTTACTTTGCCTTTGTATGTGTAATGGGCCTATAAGAGCATAACCAGTTTGCCTGCCATGGAAGCACCCTGTTGGGGGTGGGGGTTTGTTGGGCAAGTTTAGATTGCCTTTGATGGAGGCATTATTTGTCCCTTATCTGGTGGGTGTGTGCAGCCTCCTTTAATTGGCTGTGTATCCAGAACATTCTGTGTCTTTAAAAGTCACTCTTTTTTTTTTTTTTTTTTTTTGCAGGGCAATGAGGGTTAAGTGACTTGCCCAAGGTCACACAGCTAGTAAGTATTAAGTGTCTGAGGCCAAATTTGAACCCAGGTCCTCCTGAATCCAGAGCCAGTGCTTTATCCATTGCTCCACCTAACTGCCCCCTAAAACTCTCTTTCTGGTTTGCTCCTTTTCATGGAGGCAGGTAGGTGACATAATGGATAGAGTCAGAAGAACCTGAATTCAAATCCCACCTCACACACTTAACCCCAATTGCCTGAGAAAATAATCCAGGGATGTTTCCAGTTGTCCTGAATCTGGGTTCCATGGGCACCATGGTGCAAACTTCTGATCCAGCTTGCACCTGACCCCAAAGACAAAGAAAACAGAGCAGAAACAAACTCCCCCAGGACCAATTCTTGGCACTTGGGGGGGGAGGGGGAGAGGGAGAGAGGGAGAGGGGGAGGGAGGGGGAGGGGGAGGGAGGGAGAGCAAGCAGATGGAGTAAATTGTGGTTCAGTTCATTCATGGTAGTGGTTCTGTGGGTGAAATGTGTTCTTCATGAGCTAGTCTTGGAGTCAGGAAGATTTGGATTCAACCCAACCTCTATCACTGCCTGTATGTGTGATCCTGATTGATACACAGTATGTCTCAGAGCAACTCTGAGGTTTTTTTTAAAGTACAAAGCCGGTACTGACCTGTATGAGCAGAGGGAGTTTCCCTATCCGGAATGTCCTGGGTTCTGGCTCTAGTCCTGACCCTTCATGCTCTTTTACCTCTGTCTCAGCAGTCTCCTCACCTTGGAGGAGCTACCACTCCTGCAGCCCCTTCCTCTGATTGGTGAGCTCCTCCCCGGGGCCTCCATTTAGGGAAGTGCTCAAGTTGTTTGTGCTCAGCTCATTTATTTCCTAGCTCTGCTCGTGAGTCTCGTGGCTTTTTTGTTTTGCCTTCCCTGACCTCACCTCACGTGTTCCAGCTCCCTTTTTATGTATTGTCTTACCCCCAAAGCATGTAAGTTTCTTGAGAGTAATGACTTTAAAAAATGTATTCTCAATGCTTAATACCATTCCTGGGATATAGCAAACACTATAAATACTTTCCCTCTCTGGTTATCTATCCTCTCTCTGTCTCTCTAACCTCTCTCTGTATCTGTCTGTCTGTCTGCCAGTCTCTTTCATCTATCTAATAATCTATCTCTATTATCTACCGTCCATCTATCCATCATCTATTGATCACAATGAAATCACAGAACTGACCAAAACCCTAATAAATATGGAGGTGTGAATTTTCAGAGATTTTTAACATGCTTCTGTGAAAATATTTTAGTCATTATCTTTATACATGCAAATTACACTAATAATTTAGGTCAAAACTTCATTTTTACCAAGATAAGTGAAGTCTAACGTTTCATACTGGGAGGAGTGACATGACTAAAGTTATAGACGCTCTTGCCCATTGTATGACTGCAGACAGTCAACTTCACTGATAGGAAGAGATGCTAGGATGCCAATGCAGAAACCCTGAAGCAAGGTATATGAGTAGCAAAGGAATCATAAACAAGCATTAGGTCACTAGTCCACTATTTAATCACACAAGATAGACAATACAAAGGGATGTAGAGATGCCACAGGCTTTGGCTCTCTGTAGCAGCTGTAATCATTTTTTCTCACTGCTTACCTGTAAGCTACCAGTTACAGTTCATATCATTAAAGAATTTGCCCAAGCAGCTCTTGTGATCATTTGCATTAGGTGTCCCCCTCCCTCTAGTGTGCCATAGAAGCCACTTTACTGGGCTCCACTTCTCTCAACTTGAAAGTTGTTTAGAGCTAAAAATAAGGTATCCCTTGTACCCACAGTTCTCTATGGTCTATGCTGCTGGCCCTGGGCTCACAGCCGATTGTACTATATGGACAATATGTCTGTCCTGAGTAGGACAGAATTCTTCTGGTTAATGATAGAGGTGAAGGCAGTTTTTGTCTATGGGCAACGAGAGATCTCAGGGGATGACTGGCATGGCCAAATCATAAAAAAGGGGGAGAAGTGTTGAAAGATGTTATGGATTATTGAGTCCACAAGACTTCCCTATGGATCTCCTCCAAAGATTTAAACTTGGTGAACAGAATATTCTGCACCTCTTGCATAATTTAATGAACTCTCAACAAAGTAGATAAGTTGGTTATTTGGGTAGTAAAAAAATGGTTAGCAAATCTATGTCCAGTCTTCCCAAATGCCTTGCACATAATTGGTACTTAACAATAAAACAACAACAGTAAAAAAACCCTTTTAAATGGATTATATTTATTAGAGAGGGGAGGAAACATTTTTAGCAGTTTATAGGATATTTTGGTCCCAAATGAAATAGATTTTGATATTTTTATTGTTCACATTTACCATAAAATTACTTTTCCCTTATCTATTTTGGAAATTAGTCTTTGCTGCTGACTAGTTTGATTAATTTGATGATGCCCCCATTCATCAAATATAAGAACTCAGGCTCTATCTATCTATCTATCTATCTATCTATCTATCTATCTATCTATCTATCTATCTATCTACCTGTCTGTGTTTCTATCATCATCATCTATCTAACTCTATCTTTCATCTAGCTGTGTATCTATCTACCTATCATCTGTCATCATCATCATCATCACCTAGCATCCTAAACACAATTCCTTATGTGGCCAAGTCTCTCAGGGAAGCTATTAAATGAATTATTCCTATTGCTTTGCCTTGGTTGGTGTGGGTTGAACATAAGCAAACATGGTTAATTAGAACTGATGGATCTTCTCTCCTTAGAGGGCAGAGACATTCAATAATTAACCTGACTGTTTTCTACCCTATTGAGCAGTGAACTTCTGGGAATGTTTATTTCAACTTTCTGGTGCCCTAAATATAGTCAGTGTTGCATAGTAGATAGAATGCTATCCTTGAAATTAGGAATACCTAGATTCAGGTCCTAATTTTGATACATAAATGCTGGGTGACCATGGTTAAATCTTTTAACCTCTTAATGGACTGGGCAACTCCATAAGACTTCTAAGTTAAAAACTGTTGAGGATATGTATATATGGAATGACCTTTTGTACTAGTAGTTCCCTTTCTTTCCCTCACAAAATCAGGGGTCTTTCTCCCTACTAAAAATGGATCACAGCATATTTTTAAATATGAAAGAATAATTTTTCATCACACATGGACAGAATGCTATTGTCTAAAGAAAATTACTTGTGCATATCATGGACACTGATGCCCACAAAATAACTATCTGAACTCATACATTCTATATCCCTTGAGTCGTTGCTCTTAAAAAATTCTCACCACAAACCTGCACCATGGAAATAGCTGGATAACAATGTTCTTTTAATAACTAATCTCTCTCTTTATTGCTGTCATCCTCTGACGATCCTCTTTCCCTAATTTTCTTCTCCACATGCAGCTTGAGTGAAGATAGTTATTCTTCTAAAATGAACTATTTCCCATTGATTATCCTTTACTTTAGATACATCAATATAGAGGTCTGAGGCCCTCTGCTAAACTGTATTTTCTCTTTGTAGATTCCCAAAGCAAGGGATTTATATTTTAAGGAATTAAATTTCCAGAATGTTTAATATACCCCAGTTATCTTCTATTTTTAATATTCTTAAAAGCATAGAGTGATGAAACATTAGCCTTCTTCTTTCCCTTCTCTCAGCATGAACTTTCTTTTATTAAATCTGCATTCTTCCATGCATTCATTCATATGTCCTCACATTAACCCAGAATTGCATGAGTGGACCCATCAGTAATATCTTATGTGAAACTCAGACAATAAGCTATTCAAGATGTTTCAGTTAAGGCCAGATCAAGAGAGTCCTAACTAGAAAAGATAAAGACTCTCAAGCTCTGTATATTAAAAAATAATCTTCAGATAATACTGCATATTATTATTCAAGAGATGGACCCTCATTATTAGACAAGAAAGAGGAAGTTTGCAGTTTCCCATTAGAGAAGTTTTAACAACTAAGTCTAAATTATTTGAGGGCTCAAATTCTGAACACTTTAACTGTAAAAAGAGAATCTCTTCATATTCTAATTTTGAATATAATTTCAAAATACATGTAGACCCTGGAAAATCTTTCACATTTTTTCACATGGCACAGGAATCCATTTTATAGTATCCATCATTTCCCAAATAATGGCTTAATAGTATAGATTTCCAATCAAAATCCTAAAGCAACTTTGGGGAATTTCTTAAGAACCTATTAAGGATGTCTGAGGTAGTGAGAGAAACATGGAGATGACTGAAGACGTTACTGACCCTAAATAAATTTGAAGTTTTTATTGCTATTTTTGCTCCTGTGTCATTTTTATTTAATATAGCCCTCCTTGAACCCTAATCTGTGACCACCCACTTATAAGAAAGAACAAAAAATAACAAGACAATACAACAAAACTAAACAACATGCCAACTAAATTCAACAGTATATGAATTTTTCCTCCTTGCTTCCATTCCCCACATCCCTCTCACAATTGCAAAGAATGGAGAGAGGTGCATTCTTATACTTTTGTTCTTTTGGATCATTATGTGTTGCCATTTTGATTGCATAGTGCTCAGTTGCAAATGTTTTCATTGCCATTTCCTCTGTGGCACTGATTTTGTATATTGTTTCCTTGATTCCTACTCTATTTCTTTCAGTTCATGTGGTCTGCTTTGCTTCTCTGTAGTTTTCATTGTCATCAGTTCATGCAGAAAAGCAATATTTCATTATATTTATATACCACCATTTATTTAATTATTCCCCTATCAATGATCATCTACTTTATTCCCAGGGATTTTGTTTGTTTTGCTCCTAAAAAGTGTTGCTTTATTTGTTATATATAAAAACTTTCTATCTTTGGCCTATGAGAGGAGTTATGATTCTATAGGGGAAGTTGGATTAGAAGGAGATTAATTAGATATGTACACAAATACACATGATGTTAGAGTGTCAAGGTACCTAAGAGAGAGCCTTGTTGTATCTGTTTCACATGGAGAAACTTTATCTATAGAAACAATGACAGTTTTCTAAATTCCCATGATGTGAGGTTAAAGGTAGAAAGATGAACCTAAGATATTGGGTTGTGATTCCTGTTTGTACTCTTGGCAGATATCATGAACTCCACTCCTTTTCATTTCCCCATGAGTCCCCAAAAGGTATGGAGAGAGAGAGAGAGAGAGAGAGAGAGAGAGAGAGAGAGAGAGAGAGAGCATGAGAGAGAGAGCGAGAGCAAGAGCGAGAGCGAGAGAGCGAGAGAGAGAGAGAGAGCATGAGAGAGAGAGCGAGAACGAGAGCGAGAGCGAGAGCGAGAGAGAGAGAGAGAGAGAGAGAGAGAGAGAGAGAGAGAGAGCAAGAGCGAGAGCGAGAGCGAGAGCGAGAGCGAGAGCGAGAGCGAGAGCGAGAGAGAGAGAGAGAGAGAGAGAGAGAGAGAGAGAGGAGAGAAGCCTGGCTTGTCTTTGCTTATAATTTAGATTTTAATTTTGAATGCAAGTTCAGATTCTCCTTAGAGTCTCATCTACCAATGAGTCCTTTCTTATTAAGATAGGCAGACTCTTGGGAAATTTGAAATGCAAGGTCTGATCTTTCAGACCGCAATGCACTACAACAAGCATAGGCCCAAGAATAGTGATTTACTTGAAGGCAGAGACTAATAAAGCCTTTCCCTGTAAGCATATCCACATGGGTTTGGAAGTTGACTACTCTGGCCATATTATTCAAGACACATTGGGTTCCTGACAGAAAGACAAACAGGAAGGAAAGGATTCTGGTAATTACTGGAAATGCAATGTACCAAATGGTAAGTTGCTTCCACAAATTTAAGAATATGAATTTAGCAGACTAATTCAGGACAGAGACAAGATTAACCTATGTTTTTGTATAGATCTTCAGGACCCACTTAAAAATGAGGAAGTGATGAGACAATACAAGGTGCAAATATCATTTAAAAAAGTAAATTATCTTAGGAAATGTGATGATTGCTAGGCAGCTAATTGTTGCAAAATGCATGGAGTCAGGGTAGCCATTTTATTTAAACTTTAAATTTTACCAAGTAGTAAGCACATGGCTCTGTGTACAGTGGCCCCTTAATACTGTTTCATTGAATTGAATTGCTTTTGTAAGCCCATTTTCTTTCAATGCCATCTGGCATGGTGACTTTGAAATTAGGAGCTGATGAACAATTCCTTTAAATTCTAGAAAACAACATAAACAACATAATTTAGTACTCTAATATAGCATAAGGCCATTCTACACAGGATAGGATTCTTTTGATATAGGTAGCTTCTAGATAAGGAAACTCTCTTCATCGATGTAGGTCAGCAACTTTTCTGCAAATACAGGCTTAGGGAGCTGCCTAGAGAAATGAGTGGTTAAATGACCTGTCCAGAGTTATACAACCAATACGTTTCAAAGGTGAGACTTAATCCCAGGCTCTAGTAGCATGAAAGAAATTTCTTTCCAACTACCCAATGTAAATAAATCTTTGAAGGGATTTCTGGGTTCAATATTGGTGTAAATATCTACTTGGGTGAAAGCCTGGCCCTACTGCCACCTATCCATGCATATGTACATCACACAAATGATTATGGCAGTTCATATTTTAAACTTCATGAAATTTGAACCCAGAAAGTAAGGTAAAAAGCTGGCATCCATTTTCCATGAACTTCTTTGAACATATGATGCTATAAAATATTTTTCTAATTTTCTGAAGGTTTTTGGCCAGGAGAATCAGGTTTGGTTCCAGACGATTTTTGGAAAGGGAATTTACAACTCTTTGGGGCTTAGGTGAAACAAATGGTAGCAAAAGAAATACTAAACTTTAAATGAATCAAAGAAGCAATATTCTTTCACCACAGGCTGGTATTCTTGGACTGCTTTAATGGATGTAGGATTGTGGCAGTCTCAAGGACAAAAGCTGCATTTTTCCTTCTTTTCAAATGAAAGTTTATTTCATTTTTGAAGTGCCAAATGTTACTTTTTTATTAAATCAATATGTTTGGAGGAAGAGACACTGTTGAGGGTCAAGAAAGAGGATGATATATATCATGGATGGTGAGTATACTGTTTATCCCATGGTGGGGCCAGATGATGTGACAAGTTATTGGTGGAGGGTGAGAGTATCCTATTCTTCCTTGCCTATAAAAAGAGGAAGGATTTATTTGAATAGAAAATAATTTTTTCAGTCATTTTAGTCATATCTGATTCTTCATGACCACATCTGAGTTTTCTTGGTGAAGATATTGGAGTGGTTTGCCCTTTCCTTTTTCAGCTCATTTTATGGATTAGGGAATTGAGACAAATTTGGATAATTGACTTGCCCAGGGTCACATAGCTAGTAAATATCTGAGATTGGATTTAAACTCAGGTCTTCCTGACTCCAGCCCAATGATCCTGTTGAAATATGGCCCTGAAGAGTCAAGCGTAATAAACAGGTGGAGATACAAAAGGCTAGCCTGGATTTTGATAGAAGGCTATTACAGTAGATGAGCTATGCAGTAATAAGGGATTGAATATGGTGGCAATATGAATTGAACATGATAGATAGATAGATAGATAGATAGATAGATAGATAGATAGATAGATAGATAGATAGATAGATAGATAGATAGAATGGAAGATTTTGAGCTTTAGTGATTGGAAGATGTTGATTACATTGACAGAAATAAGAGAATCAGGAAGGGGAAATGGTTAGAAATGAGGGAAATGGGTTTTGTTTTAGACATATTGGGTTTAGTAAGTTTCTGAGGTGGGATTTGAACTCAAGTCCTCTTGACTCCAGTACCAGTGCTCTTTCTGCTATATTACCTAGCTGCCCCAAAGTGATATATATTTAAGTGGAAGTATTAAGTACACAACTTGACATATAGGATTGTAATTTAGGAGAGAAATCAAAGCTAGAATTATGATCTGGGGTCATAGCCAGAGAAATTATAATTATTTTTATGATAATTTATGAGTCCTCATAGAGAGGTATTTAAAAATGAAAATGACCCAGACCAAAGCATTTGGAGGTTTTGGGGGAAAGAGGAGGAAGAAAACTTATACCAAGTAGACAGATAATGAGTAGTCACATAGTGAGGGGAAAAACCTACTTTGAATTATTTGGATTCAGGATTTTACTAGTCCAGCTAGACCATCAGATTTACCCCTAAGGCTTGACTATTCCTGAAAATTTCAAACAAAAATCTGAATTCTTTTACATCTCATTGGAGATGGTGAAAATTAATAGAAAATACACACAGGTGGTCTTTGTGCTTAGGTAGAATTAGACCCTCATAATAGCTGCATTTACTGACTAGAAATGAGTACAACATGTTTAATGTGCTTTTTAAGTGGCTCTATGCTGACATCACTTAATACCTAAAATAGAGCAGAAACACTTAAAATACCAGGTTCTACCACATGCCTTATACAATCCCACCTACTACAAGTGTGGAATATTTAGTGATAATGTATATAACTCTAACAGGCTGGAAGACAGTAGGTCCCTCTAAGCACCAGTAATGTGGTAGACTAATATGCGGTTAATACACAAAAGAATAATAATAATAAAACAAGAAACCCCAATTTTTACCATATAAATATTATATTATTTTCCAGTTACATTTAGAGATGCTTTTCAACATTCATTTTTATAAGATTTCCAGTTTCAATTTTTTCTCCATCCCTCCCCTCCCTTCCCCCTCCCCAAGACAGCAAGTAATCTGATAGGTTATATATGTACAATCACATTAAACATATTTCTGCATTAGCCATGTAATGAGAGAAGAATCAGAGCAAAAAGGAAAAACCTCAAAAAAGAAAAACAACAACAAAAACAATAGAAATAGTATGGTTCGATCTGCATCCAGATTCAACAGTTCTTTTTCTTTTCTGGATTTGGAGAGCATTTTCCATCATGAGTCCATTGGAACTATCTTGGACCATTGTATTACTAAGAAGAATCAAGTCCATCACAGTTGATCAACACACAATGTTGTTATGTACAATGTTCTCCTGGTTCTGCTCATCTCACTCATCATCAGTTCATTCAAGTTCTTCCAGGTTTCTCTGAAATCTGCCTGCTCATCATTTCTTACAGCATAATAGTATTCCATTACATTCATATACTACAACTTTTTCAGCTATTCCCCAATTGATGGGCAACCCCTCAATTTCCAATTCCTTGACACCACAAAAAGAGCAGCTATAAATATTTTTGTACATATGGGTCCTTTTCCCTTTTTTATGTTTTCTTTGGGAAAAAGTCCTAATAGTGATATTGCTGGATCAAAGGGTATGCAAAGCTTTATAGCCCTTTGGGCATAGTTCCAAATTGCTCTCTAGAATGAAAAAAAAACCCATTTATTTATTTATTCATTCATTCATTCATTTATTCATTCATTCATTCATTCATTCATTCATTCATTTATTTGTTTGTTTGTTTGTTTGTTTATTTATTTATTTATTTATTTATTTATTATTTTTAGTGAGGCAATTGGGGTTAAGTGACTTGCCCAGGGTCACACAGCTAGTAAGTGTTAAGTGTCTGAGGCCGGATTTGAACTCAGGTACTCCTGACTCCAGGGCCCATGCTCTATCCCCTGCACCACCTAGCTGCCCCCCAAAAAAACAATTTTTAAAGATACACCAAGAAACAGCTAGGAACAATTCAGCCTAGCTGTGTATCACAGCAATGCTCTAGCCGGCAACAATGAGGTATAGGCTGCCTCTTCTTGATCACAAGAAAACAATGTAGGAATGTGCAAATTGCTGGGTACTATTCTATATGTAAAATACATGTTTTATTATAAACTTTATATCAAACATGTTAAACAAATGAAGCATGTTGTACAATGGTTCACATTTATAGAAACGAATACTAACAAAAAATTGGCTACGTCAGGTACTTTCTCTGCCAATTTTCTTTGTCCATTCACTTCTATTTGCTTTTTCTTAATAACTCTACTTTTCAACAAGGAGTATATACATATGCACATGTAGATAGGTAGGTATTAGAAAAGGCATAATAGTTGATTTTTAAAAGATACTTTTTGCTTTTATATCACATTCATTTTGGAATATATTTTCCTCCCTTGCCCATTAAGCTTCCAATTATAAGAAAAAAGAAAACAAAATAGTTTAGCAAAACTAATAAACATATTGACCATTTCTAATAGTAAAAATATTCTTCTTTACCCAGTTCTCAACCTCTTAAATGAAGGGAAGGGATATTTTTTCAATTCTTCTCTGGTGCCAAACTTGGTTATTACAATTATATAGCATTCAATTTCATTTTATTGTTTTTTTTCCCATTTGTCTTTTTATAGTCGTTCTGTCTATTGCTCTCTTGGATTAGGTTATTTCACTTTGCATCAGTTCATATAAGTCTTTGCATGTTTTCTTAAATTCTTCATGTTCATCATCTCTTATGGCGCAGTTAACATTCTATTATATTCATATATAATTTATTTAAAGTGTAGACTGCCTCTTCATAGAGATTTATGAAAATAAACATATGATAGATGAACATGAAGTAGAGGAATCATTAGGAATATGCTTCTGGTTCTAGATTGATCAGCAGCTGATATCAGGGAGCAACACTTTTGCCTACTTTATCTTATCACATTAGTGTCTGAGACAGATTAAGGATGGGTAATGTCTTTTGATTTCCTTTCCTCCCCTGAAGGTCAAAGTCTTTTTTGTTAGAGGACTCTAGCAGCTTTATAATGTGGGCACCACTAACAGGCTAGACAGAACCTACTCATCTAGAAATATTATATACAAAATTCCTTTTTGAGAGGCTATGACCCTTAGTAAATGGCAGTGTCAGATCAATATCTTTGCAGTCAAAGGACCTGGTTTCAAATCCTACTTTTGCTACTCATGTTAATTCTCTTAACCTTTTTGGGTGCTATCTTTGTCATCTTTAGGAAGAAGCTATTTGATTATATGAGCTCTAAGGGCCTTTATAACTATGATTGCATGACCTTATAAGGCTTGTGTTATGTCTGGGTTGACTTCTCACTCTTGTTCCATGCTCCCATTCCCACCATGAGAGAATTATGGTTGGGCTGGGCAAACCCAGGCCTATGCACCTTTGTCGAAAAAATAGATTCTTTCTTTATTTCCCAGTCTCCTAGCTCTGTGCCATTTGTACCTCCCATAGATGTTCTTCTTTTGCTACTACCTAGTCCTGCCCCTTTGATCCATTTTCCTATTAAAATATTCCCTTTGTTGAAGGGATAAAATTTTGGAATCAACTCTTTCATATGCCCCTGAAATTATTCTATTTGGAGCACTCATCTGGCTATTCATAAAGTTGGAACTTGGAATATATCTGTGCTTTCATATCACAAAGAAAGAAGAGGGGCAACAGGGAATACATAAAGTGCCCACAATGGAGAGAAAAGAAGTGGTTGGGCAGTGACAATGACAGAGGGAAGGGTAGCTATTTTATTATCTTCATGCCATTCACCTTCACTTTGAATGTGAGAACTATTGTCAAGAAGACCTCCTCAACACAGTATAAAAATGAACAATAGGAAACATTATAGGAAATGGAGTGTGTGTTTCTCAGAACATCTGGCACCAGCATCTGTTGGAGATGGGGCACTAAACCATTGCTCTTTCCTATTATGAAAGATCTAATTAAGCAACAGAAAACCTTATAACCCTAGAGTATAATTTTAAATCAGTATCCAAAGGTTTATATGCTCATGCAAACCACTTAGATCAGTAAGATTGAAGTGGAAATCTCAGCAAGACTGAGTCAACCTTTTTTGCCCAGAACATGTATTCTATCAACTGGCTCAGGAAATTTTTGTGACTGGCAATGGCTTGCTCCCCAGCATGGTTTAGGACAGGGCCAAAAAGGCCCTCAGAGAAGTAAGGTAGTCAATTTTATTGCATTTAGATAAAACTAGTTATAAATTATTACAGAAGAACATTATTTATTTCTTTGCAAATAATCCCTTGAGGTACTGACCTTGTTCCAGCATCTCACAACCCTTATAACCAGAAAGTTTTTTCCTAATGACTATCTTTATTCTGTCTTCTGAGGATATAATCCTAGATATAAAGGATTATCTCATTCAAACATATGCAAAATTCCTGTATGTAAATGAAGATTTTTTAATATAAATCTTGTTTCCTCTGCAACTCTCATAACTGAGTAACAGAAGTAGAATTTCTTTAGATCTAGAGACAAAACTGATGATTTCATTGATATGAATTCCATTGACACCTTTGCAACTTAGAACTTTTTTGAGATCATTGAGAGGTTAATTGAGAGCTTCACAGAGTCATATAGCCAGAATGAATAAGAAGCAGGATTAGAATGTATGTCTTCCTGACTCAGAGCAGGTTTTTATCCACTGCTCCATGCTGTCTCTCCTCCTTCCCTCAGGATATATTTTCCAAAGGTTTGGGGTTTTTTGTTTGTGTTTTTGTTTTTGTTTTTAATTATGGAGAGGGACATAGTTCTTGTATTATGCCAATATTTAGGGAGGAGGAAGCTGGCTAGAGAAAAAAAAGAAAAAGAAAGTTTCCTTGTGGTTGCTCTATATTTTAAAACTATTTTAATGATCTAAGGTTTGAGTATTTTTGTAAATGGGTGGAAGGGGCTTAAATTTAGATGTGCTCTGACATTTTTATTTTTAAGAAAGTAATCAAAATAGTGTTTTACACATAATACAGGTATTCATTTCTTTCCTTCTCATAAATGAACATAATAGAGAGAAGATTAGAGCAATTTTCTGTCACCTTTGCTTCCTGAACTGATGCTTAGAAATGGAAAATTAATGACCCAAATGTGCTTACCAATTTGTAATCTTGAAATAGACATTTTCGAAGTCAGAAGACAGATATAGGGCTTTTATATCATTCCCTCTTTCTCAAGGCTACTTTCTCAAATCAAACTATTGACTGCGCATGATTACAAACTTAGGTGAAGTTATGTTTCTGGCTATACTATTCCTGGAAGTATTCATTTTGGGATCTCTTTCAGGAGGTGATCAGTGGACTCTTAAATTTTATTTTACCTTTTGTTTCTAGAATATTAGGGCAATTTTCCCTGACAATATCTTGGAAGATAATGTCTAAGCACTTTTTTTATTATGGTTTTCAGGTAGTCCAATAATTTTCAAATTATCTCTCCTGGATCTATTTTTCAGGTCAGCTGTTATTCCAAGAAGATATTTCACATTGCCCTCTATTTTTTATTCATTTGGATTTGCTTTATTGTGTCTTGGTTTCTCATTCCATTTGTTCAATCCTAATTCTTAGGCAATTATTTTCTTCAGAGAGCTTTTCCATTTGGATTTTCAAACTGTTGACTTTTTTTTCACTACTTTCCTGAATCATTCTCATTTTTTCTTCTACCTCATTTACTTTATCTTCAAAGTCCTTTTTGAGCATTGTTATGGCCTGAGACCAATTCATATTTTTCTTGGAAGCTTTGGATGTAGGAGCCCTGATGTTACTATCCTCTTCTCAGGGTACAATTTGATCTTCCTAGACACTAAAGGAACTTTATATGATCCTCATCTTTACCTGTCTGCTCATTTTTCTCTCCTGTTTCTTGACTTTTAAATCTTTAAAGTGTGGCACTGCTTCCAGGATGCACTGTCCCAAGCTTCATGGGATGCAAGGAGGTCCTTCATTGGCCTGGTCTGTGCTCTGGTTTGTAAATAACCCCAAGTCTACTTGCTATTCAACCAGGCAACAAATTTTGTTTGCTGTGGTTCATAGTGCTGATGAGCTTGCACCCCTCATCCACCTGGGCCTCTACTGCTCAAGATTGGTTCTTCGTTCTCAGCTGGGGTAGAACAACCAAATGCTGCCTCAGCTCCAATAGAGACCCCTGTAATCTCCATCCAGTCAACCACTCAATGCTCTCACCAGACTGTGAGCTTAGTTCCAGAAGACACAGGTACTGCATCTGATTCAGAGGCTCTGGGGATAAATTTCTCTAGTGCGGCCTGCCTGGAGCTGGATCTGTATTTGACTCAGCTTGGGTTTGGTAGGCAAGCCTGGGTCTGAATCTGTGGCAGCATGACCACAGAGTTGGGGTGCACTCCCACCCTAGCACAACAGACCCCTCTTTGCCTGAAAAATGATCTCAGTCAGTCCCTTTGTGGGTTCTGTTGCTCTAGGAATTGTCTTATGGCATTATTTGGAGTTTTTTGGAGTGACTGTGTCAGAAACTCTGAGAGATTACTGCCAGAAGAAACTCTGCCACCTTAGCTCTGACCCCACAAATTGAAGAAGATATGTTTCTAGAGAAAAGAAAAACAAATATTCCTTCATAGTCTTTTTTTTTGATCCATTTGGGAAATGAAGATAATTTTATTTTTGTCTTGAATCTTGTTGCATTTCATGGGTTTGTGACAGATTCAAATGAAATATCAGGTATTCTAAAGTTGAACAGCCATCCAATTATTTCCAAATAGGTCCTTTTGTCCTTTTTCTAAAATATGTTTTGAAAGAAATAATTTCTATGATTCATCCAGTTGTCTGCAATGCTCTCATTTTTGATGCCCAGGTCATCCTGAGTTTTCAGCTAATTATTGTAATAGCAGTGCTTTCAATGTCTTGCCAATTTGCTGCCAGCTTTATGCGATTTGAGAAATTTTCTTTTGTTTTATGTTTTCAGCAGTCTGGTAGGGTTTTACTACAAGACACTGTGAGTCTTTTGTTTCTTCTCATAAAGGAAGAGAGTGTTTCTGGTTTATCATAGGAGGGAAGTAGACATTGGCACCTTTAGATCCAGATCCTAATTCTAAAGACCTTGGCCAACCTGCTCTATGTCTTAGTAAAATAATCCATCTCTGGGAATTCAGTCAGAGTACTAATATGAGGTGTTATGACTGAAGGACTGGAATTTGAGAATAAATCAAAAGGGGTTGGAGCTAGATGGCACAGTTGATAAAAGCACTGGTCCTGGATTCAGGAGGACCTGAGTTCAAACATGACCTCAGACACTTGACACTTACTAGGTATGTGACCCTGGGAAAGTCACTTAACCCTCATTGCCCTGCAAAAAAAACAAAACAAAGCAAAAACAAAAAAAAGAATAAACCAAAGGGGCAAAGTACATCAGTTGGCATATACATTTTTAAACCTATAAGACAAAGAAAAGAGAATGGAATATTTTTTTCAAAAATTTTGAAAGTAGAATTTCAAAGTAAAATTTTATTAAAAAATCTCAAATTTAAAAATTTTAGGGGGCACCTAGGTAGCATAGTAGATAGGGCACTAGCCCTAGATTCAAGAGGACCTGAGTTCAAATCTGACCTCACTTACTAGTTGTGTGACCCTGGGCAAGTCACTTAACCCCAATTGCCTCACACACACACACACACACACACACACACACACAAATTAATATCAAAATTTTCAAAGAAAATCTTCAATAAAACTTTATGTTCCTAGACATTCTTGTGTTAACAAATAGGATTTATATATTTGAATCAAACTTGTTCCCTTCAGAATAATACTAACAAAGATGTTGGTAATGATATAGATATGGAAGGGGAGGGGAGTGATCTGAACTTGTGAATTCATTGGTGTAAGGAACGTACATTGTAGAAATTGCTGCCACCAATACAAGGTCAAGAACCTGTCTGCAGCACAGTGTTAGAGAGTTTCCTGGGACACTCTATACATTATCTGATTCAATTTTGACAACAACCTTATGAGATCATACTGCACATCATTTTCCCCATTTGATTAATGAGGAAACTAAGGACCAAGCATGTTAAGCAACCTGCCTATCTTCACATGGCTAATATCATTAAAGCTAGAACAAGAATCTATTGTATGTTAACTCCAAGTTTTCCTATCTGGCTGTTATACCTTCATTGAGTGTGCAAGAAAGTTTATGTTACAACAAAGCAGAAATAATGTTAGGTATGTAATCTTTTGTTCACCGAGGATATGGTTTCTTACATTTATTTATTTAGTTAGTTAGTTAGTTATCTATCTATTTATTTATTTGTTCATTTATTTTGGTGAGGCAATTGGGGTTAAGTGACTTGCCCAGGGTCACACAGCTAGTAAGTGTCAAGTGTCTGAGGCTGGATTTGAACTCAGGTCCTCCTGACTCCAGGGCCGGTGTTCTATCCACTGTGCCACCTAGCTGCCCCATTTCTAACATTTATACAGTACTTTCTTGACATTATAGCATTCAAAACTCACAAATACCCTCTGTCGTAGATACTACAGGTATCATTGTCCTTGTTCTATTGATGAGGAAACTGAGGGTCAGAGAGGTCCTATGACTACTCTGTCCTTGGGAAGTTAGTGTCAGAGATATTATTTGAACACAGGTGTTTTCTTAATCTGAATTCTATTTCCACTCTACTATGACATCATCAATGGTCAAAACATGCCTGAGTCTCCCATGTAATCCTTTGGGTTACCTTCAGAGCATATGAAGCATTTCTTTGGAATTTGCCCGGGAGAGTAAATCTTCATTTTTTGTTTATTTATTTATTTTTTGCGGGGCACTGGGGGTTAAGTGACTTGCCTAGGGTCACAGAGCCAGTAAGTGTCAAGTGTCTGAGGCTGGATTTGAATTCAGGAACTCCTGAATCCAGGGCCGGTGCTTTATCCACTGTGCCACCTAGCCACCCCCCAAATCTTCATCTTTTGAAGATGATTTAGATTTTTTGGAAAGATTTAAAAGTTGTTTAGAGCTAAACTGGGTGATGGGTACATACTTATTCTGGGTAATAATTTTTTTCAAGTCACAGATGAAATATGATTGATCAGGTGATATATGAGAGTGAGAGGTGACAATAACTTTTTTATGTATCTGTTACACTGATTCTGAAAACAATTCCCAAGGAAGATTTTTTTAATGTGTTAAGTAATTATCATGCAATTGGAATTTTCCAAGATAATGACTTCAGAAAGATAATGCACTACAGTAGAAATAAAGACTTTGAAATCTTAGGACCTGAGTTCAAAGTCTACCTCTGTCACTCATTTCCTTTATAACCTTAGGCAAGTTATTTAACTTTTCTAGCCATTATTTTCCTCATCTGTAAAAAGAAAGGGTTGGATTAAATGATTTCTAATTTCCCTCCCAACTCTATATATGTCACAAATAAAGCATAGCACTTACTTCATCTCTGAGGTCTAGTATATTTATTTAAGAAAATATTCCTTTATTGTCCCACCTCAATTTTTTAAAAGTGCTACAAAGAGTGCATATACTACTGTGGTGATGTTTAATTAGTCCTGTCTTGATGGTTTAAATTAATACCTTCATTAATATCTTCATTTTGCAATAGTTCTAATCAGCTCAAACCTTTCCCATGTTTTCATTTTTTTCCCCATTCATAATAAAAATGACAAAAATACCACACACATGAATGTGCACACACACACACACACACACACACACACACACACACACACAGAGCTTTGCTGTTTACAAAGCACTTTTTGAACATTAACCCAATGAAGTAGTCAGTGCAAATATTATTACCTCAATTATTCCCGCAAAGTCGTGTGGCAGATGGGTAACAGAGGGTGGCCAGGAATAGGGTTGTGTTGAGGTTGTTTTGGGTGTTGAGAAACAATTTCATTTCCTCTCCCTAGACTCATATTCTAAAATTAGAGGAGTCCTGTTGGGAAATACTTTTTCTGGCACAAGATTTTCAAATTATGGAAGCAATATGAAGCGATTTGTATTCAGCACAGTTTTACTAGCAAAGTAATGCCAGTTGGCCTCTGGACATTGTTGCTCTAGGATAGATAATACGTGTGTCATGGCACAAAATATAGGGAAATAGGATTCCCGCCTAATGGATTTCTACTCCCAAACAACTGGGAAACTGGAAGCTGTCAGTAAAGGGAGGAAAAAAGAAAAAAAATACAGAAATTAGGGTGAAGTCTTTACATGTGGATGTGACAGAAATGCATTGACCCTATTATTCACATACTTATCCATTGTCTAAGAAGGGTGCCCTTTTGGATTTCATTTAGCTCTTTACACTTCCCACTATGTGAGGCCCTAAGTGACCCTTGTAGTTTGTCAGCATCTCTTGAGATAAAGGCTCATCCAAAAGGATTATATGGCCGAAGGATTGTTTTCCCTTTGGCCCATCAGCTCAACTTGTGTTTCTCTCCTACTTGTCATACATTTTTAGGCCTATTATGATTGTAATGTTCACCCTGTCCTTTAAATATTCATAATAATCACCCTCCCTATTTTCCTGAAGAGCTTGACTATGACAGGGTATTGTTCAGTGACAAATTCTGAAAAAGGGCTGTATTATTCTTCCATAACAAATAAAGATTAAAATTGATTATTTATGTATAATTGAACTGTTGTTTTTTTTCCAGAAAAACTTATAACATCCTTGAATCCTACCACCATTATTTATCTTCCAATCTTTAGCATTGGGTCATCCCCATTTCTTTTATTTGTACTCCTACTTCCATGTTGTTAAATACTGATGGAAGAAGTCATATAACTGTGCTCAATGAATTCATTACAGATTTATGTTACTTTAGCTCAAGAGGGCTGGCACTGGCACATGAAAACTCTTTTATTCTTCCTTTATTGGATCCCCTCAGGGGCTATTCTGTACCTTTTCCTTTTGTTACAAACATCCTATGACACAATACTCCTCACTCTTAAAAGCTGACTACACCTCTTAGTCCTCCAAAAACACCAATATCATCTGACATGAGCTTCCATATTGGTCTACTTCATACCTCAAATCCTTCTACATCTTCACACATCCTCTTCTTTCTTTTTACAGTCTCTAAGGAAGGCTTGCCAAAGCCATGCCTCTTTATGCCTTTTATCTTATCCCCTCCAAACTCTACTGCTTGTTCATCTATATCTTTCTCCCCTATTTCTAATTTCAACTTATATGCTTCCTTCTCCTTTGCTAATATTCAGGTATCCTCCATTTAAAACAATGATAACAATAACACTTTCACTTGAACTGATATTTCCCCCTCAATTTGTCTTTTGTTACACCTTCTCACTTCCAAAATAGAATCACCTGCACTCACTATTTTAATTCCTTTCTTCACCATTCAATCAACTAAAACTATTATCTCTGAGGTTACCAAGTATATCTTAGTTGTTAAATCAAATGACCTTTTCTTTGGCCTTATGCTAGTTGACCTTTACCTCTGTAATGATTGAAATGACACCACCTACTGGAGACTTACTATAGGAAAGCTCCACCATGAAATGAAGGTCTTTGAAGGCAAGACCATGCATCTTTTCTTTGGCATCAGGAAGTGATGTTTGCTTGTGGGAGGAAAAAGGGGGAGCCTGGAACTCTGACTCATTCTTTCCTGGGGACTCTGGTGGAAAGGGGAGTTAGAAATGTGCTCTCCCTTTAATAGATAGATGAACGTAGCCCTTTCTCTCCCAAATTCTTATTCTCTTTAATAAATGCTTAAAAATCTAACTCTTGCTAAAGCTTATAATTTTTTGGTGACCACTCATTAGATATTTTAGACAGACTAGCTAGAATTTTAGCCTGTAACAGATGGCTAACCACGAAGAGGAAAGCTGAACCTCACTCTTCTGATCTTCCAGTTGGGTAAGAAATTTCCCCTACCCTGTCCCTTTAAATCTGAAGTACTGCTGAATTTCCAGGTGTTTTCCCTTTAAATTTTTTCAAATGGACCTTTTAAACTCCCTAATTACCCTATTTTTGAGTTTAGTCTGTTTAACCAGACAAATGGAAGATAAGATCATGTTAATGCTTTGTTTTTGTGGATTTTCTATTTTTATTTTTATTTTTGTTAGAAAAGCCAGCAAGGTGCTCACACAAGGGAATATAAATATCCCCTTCTCTCCCAGCCATGCTTTTTCAGAGAAACCTCTCACTCCTGCATTTTTTTCAAATTGTAATGCTGAGAGATTCTCTAATTTTGCATGCCTGGAGGCAAGGACCCAAACTCTTGAAGCAGTGGGGTTGGGGTGGGGGGGAAACCAGGCCTGAGTTCAAAATCAAGTCTGATTCAAATTGCCCTGCTCCCTCCCCTCCTCTCCAGACCCCACCTTCTACTCATCCCATGGCCAAGCCCCTTGATTCCCCTGCCCAGGAAGTCTAGTGATGTAATGCACATGCACAGCTTTCTCTAACTACATTTGCAACTTCATGCTCAGTCCTTCCCCAGCCTGGCTGTGCTTCTGAGACAACCTTAGAAAACCCTTTAAATTTCAGATATGCTCCTTTTGTTCATAATTTTGCTAATCTGCTTTTGTCTTTAATTAGTAACCTTATAAAGTATTTGTATGGTGAAAAGACTGGCAGACAATATAGAGGGGTTAAAGAAGCAAAACTTAAGCTGAATAAGAATGACAATCAACATAGTTCAAGATTCCACTTCTTTTCCCATGGAAGGGTACATATTTTACAGAACTGTAGAAGTAAGCAGCAAGGTATTGATATGAACATTGGGAATTTTAGATACCTGAATCAAAAGTGTTCTGAATTCACTCAGAGTATTAATGTCAGTTCAGAGTTTACATAGGATTTCTATGCTATTACATATACATTTTGAAATTAATGGTATGGGTTTATTTTCATAGAGATTTTTATGCTTTTGAGATTGTGTTTTATACATAGTTTTTTTAAAAAAAGAGAATATTTCTAAAAGCATTTTATAGTCACATGATCAAGTTTATATTTTATAATACTCTTATTAACATTAAGTTCATATTCATTTAGATTTCCCTAGTTTGAATTTCATTATCTGTCATTGTTCCATGTTTGTTTTCTTCTATTCATTCATCTATCTAATTTTGAAACATTGCAAGATGCTTTTGCTTTCATAATACAGTGTTAATTCTGGGAGTATTGTGCTCCCATCTTCTGAGTTGTTTGTTTTTGTTATTTTTTCTCAACTGATTATTTGATCAAACTCTTTTTTTTAAATTAATAAAGTATTTTATTTTTTTCCATTACATGTAAAGATAGTTCTCCACCTTTGTTTATACAAGATTTACAATTTCAGATTTTTCTCCCTCCCTCCCCTCCCTTCCCCTCCCTCCCCCCTCCCCTAGACAGCAGGTAATCTGATATAGGAGATATATATATATATATATATATATATATATATATATATATATATGTGTGTGTGTATATATATATATATATATATACATACACATAATAACATTAATCCTATTTCTGCATTAGTCATGTTATAAGAGAAAAAAATCAGAGCGATGATGGAAAACCTCAAAATAGAAAAAAAAACAGCATCTAAAACAAAAGAAATAGTATGGTTCATTTAGCATCTATACTCCGCAGTTCTTTTTTTTTTCTTTTCCTGGATTTGGAGATCCTCTTCCATCACGAGTTCCCTGGAACTCTTCTGTGCCATTGCATTGGTGAGAAGAATATAGTCCATCACAGTAGATCAACACTCAATGTTGATGTTACTGTGTACAATATTCTTCTAGTTCGGCTCATCTCACTCATCATAAGCCCATGCAAGACCCTCCAGGTTTCTCTGAACTACTCCTGCTCATCGTTTCTTATAGCACAATAGTATTCCATTGTATTCATATACCACAACTTGTCCAGCCATTCCCCAATTGATGGGCATCCCCTCAACTTCCAATTCTTTGCCACCACATAAAGAGCTGCTATAAATATTTTTGTACATGTGGGTCCCTTTCCCCCTTCCATGATCTCTTTGGGAAAAAGACCCAAAAGTGGTATTGCTGGGTCAAAGGGTATGCACAGCTTTATCGCCCTTTGGGCATAATTCCAAATTGCTCTCCAGAATGTTTGGATCAGTTCACAGCTCCACCAACAATGCATTAGTGTTCCAATTTTCCCACAGCTTCTCCAACATTTATTATTTTCCTTTTTTGTCATTTTAGCCAATCTGATAGGTGTCAGGTGGTACCTCAGAGTTGTTTTAATTTGCATCTCTCTAATCATTAGAGATTTAGAGCATTTTTTCATATGGAAACAGATAGCTTTGGTTTCTTCATCAGAAAACTGCCTGTTCATATCCTTTGACCATTTCTCAATTGGGGAATGATTTGGGTTCTTATAAATTTGATTTAGTTCCCTATATATTTTAGAGATGAGGCCTTTATCAGAAGTACTGGCCTCAAAAATTGTTTCCCAGCTTTCTGCCTCCCTTCTAATTTTGGATGCATTGCTTCTGTTTGTACAATTTTTTTAAATTTAATGTAATCAAAATCATCCACTTTGCATTTTATAATATACTATATCTCTTGTTTGGTCAAAAACTGTTTTCCTTTCCAAAGATCTGATAGGTATACTATTCCTTTCTTTCCTAATTTACCTATAGTATCACCTCTTATGTCTAAATCGTGTATCCATTTTGACCTTATTGTAGTATAAGGTGTAAGATGTTGGTCTATGCCTAATTTCTGCCATAATATCTTTCAGTTTTCCCAGCAGTTTTTTGATCAAACTCTTTAAAGCATTTCCTTGGCAAATTGGTAGCCATGGAGAGTGTAAATTGATTCTAGAAGTATTATTTATTTTTTTTTATTTTTTTGTGTGTGGGGGGCACTGGGGGTTAAGTGACTAGCCCAGGGTCACACAGCTAGTATGTGTCAAGTGTCTGAGGCCAGATTTGAACTCAGGTACTCCTGAATCCAGGGCCGGTGCTTTATCCACTGCACCACCTAGCTGCCCCTAGAAGTATTATTTTTGATAAGCATATTCCAAAAAAAAAAAAAAAAGGGGGAACATTTGTAAAAGTTTTCTTTTTCAAAAAAAAAGTTTTCTTTGAGATTGTGTTGTGCTTTAACTTGTATTTAAATATGTTTCAATTTTTCACAAAAGTAATTGTATACTAAGTAAAAAAGGGGTATTATTTGAAATTGTTGCATAATTATATATTATATTCTGAGTCAAGATGTATTCACATTTTTGAGATCATTTATTATCCTAAATTTTTAAATCCATATGAGACTTGGATTATGGGAACTTATCATTTAAGATATTAATTGCCTTTATTCTGAGTTATCAGGTGCCAGTTGCCCAAGATGCCATCCAATCACAAGAGGAATACATGCAAGAGCAGACATTGAACTGTCACATGAGGGGAGACATGCATGAAGTCAAGGTATGGCTGAGGGAACAGCTTTTGACATATGTTGAGGTTGGATTCTCTTGGTTTAATATTTTATTTTATTTTTCCCCACAATACTGTACAGATGACTGGAAGTTTTCATCCCACCTATCTCATTCTACAACTGGCTTCTATGCCCCCTCCTATATGCCTGATGCCATGGACATCTCAATCCCATGCATCTGATTAAGCCTGACTCAGTTTCCTCCAATATGTTTGGTGGCATGGACATATATTCCATCCACCTATTTTAAGCCTGGCATACTGCATTGGCAGTATATATTGCTCAACTGTGGGAATGCTCATATCCCATCATTTCTCTGTTCTTTTATGGTAACCCCCATAATTATCTCAGGTGTCATGATAAATACAGTGTTGAATTTGGCCTTGACACCTGTTACCAATTATATTTGATTTTAATTTCTCATAATGGCATGAGGATAATTAGTCAGATGATGCAAAAAGTGATGAAACAAAGATAAAAATTATTTTTTGAAATTAATATCACAGCAATTGTCTTCTCAATTTACCCTCCATAAGGGGGGACTATAGTAATATTAGTTTTAAAGAATGTTTCAATTTTTGTTTTATTATATATTTCGTGTGTAACAACTAAGATTCTGAATTCCCTTAGACATGTTTTTTGAGAACTTTCATTGTTTGATTTGATTATTGACAAAGCTATTTTAAAGTTGTGTTAAGCTCAATTTTGTAGGAAAGATTCCTGGCTTATTATCAGCATCCACACATCAACCCCTGAAAAGACTTCCATTCCACGACTAAACCTAGAGGACATCTGAGAAAAGACTTTCAGAGACTTTAAATGAACAATTTTGTTGTTGTTGTTGCTTTTTCCTTTTCTCTTTCTGTTATAATATATACCATCTGTAACATGTACTCTCTGCAGAGGCCCTCCCTTTGCAAGACCTATGTCAAAGTGCAGTTCATGAGGGACTGCCCCTCTGGACAAAACTTTCCTCTCTCCCTTTTCTATATTGTTATTTACATATTGTTAGTTAGCATAGGATATTATTTTTGGTTGTTTCATTGAGCAAACACATTCGTTTTTCAAATGAAACAAAAGGGGGGACTGTAATGATTGGAATGACACCACTTACTGGAGACTTACTATAGGAAAGCTCCACTATGAAGTGAAGGTCTTTGAGGGCAAGACCATGTGTCTTTTCTTTGGCGTCAGGAAGTGACATTTGCTTGTGGGAGGAAGAAGGGGGAGCCTGGCACTCTGACTCACTCACTCTTTCCTGGGGACTCTGGTGGAGAGGGGAGCTAGAAATGTGCTCTCCCTGTAATAGATAGATGAATGTAGGCCTTTCTCTCTTTACCAAATTCTTATTCTCTTTAATAAATGCTTAAAAGTTTAACTCTTGCTAAAGCTTATAATTTATTGGCAACCACTCATTAGATATTTTAGACAGATTAGCTAGAATTTTACCCTTAACACCTCCTTCTATATATGTTTTACTTCTCCCCTTTCCCCTCCCCCAATACATTCCTCTCACCCCTCAATTTTACCCTAAGGAAATTAACATGGGGCAGCTAGGTGACACAGTGGACAAAGTACCCTCTCTGGCCCCAGGAGGATCCAATCCCAAATCTGGCCTTAAACACAAGACATTCACCAACCTCAACTGCCCCACGCCCCCAAAAATGATAAACACAAAATAAATTCTTTACAGATATCGTACCTTAATAATTGATTTCTACCTGTTCCCTTTGTCTAAATTTATTCCTATAATCTGCCCTAATACTTAGAAAGCTCTTATGATTTAGACATATTATATTCCCATGTAGGAATATAAACAGTTTAGCTTTTTAACATCTCTCATGATCTCTTTTTCCTGTTTACCTGTTTATGCTTCTCTAGCATCTTGCATTTTAAAGTCAAGTTTTCTATTCAGTTCAGGTCTTCTCATCACAAATGCCTGAAAGTGCTCTTTTTCATTGACATCCCATTTTTCCCTCTGAAAGATTATACACAGTTTTGCTGGGTATGTGATTCTTGATTGCAATCCCAGTTCCTTTGCCCTCTGGAATATCATATTCCATGCCCTCTTATCCTTTAATGTAGAAGCTGCTAGATCCTGTGCTATCCTTACCATCGATCCACAGTATTTGAATTGTTTCTTTCTGGCTGCTTGCACTATTTTCTCCTTGACCTCTGATCTCTGGAATTTGACTATAATATTCCTGGATGTTTTCATTTTGGGATCTCTTTCAGGATGTGATCAGTGGATTCTTTCAACTTTTATTTTACCATCTGTTCCTTGAATATCAGGGCAATTTTCCCTGACCTTCTCTTGGAAAATGATGTCTAAACTCTTACTGTGATCATGGTTTTCAGAGAGTCCAATTATTTTCAAATTATTTCCTGGATCTATATTACAGGTAAGCAGTTTTTCCAAGAATATATTTCACAGTGCCTACTTTGTTTTATTCATTTGGATTTGGTTTATTGTGTCTTCATTTCACATAAAGTAACTAGCTTCCATTTGTTCAATCCTAATTCTTAGGCAATTATTTTCTTCAGAGAGTTTTTGCATCTCCTTTTGCATTTGGCTTTTAAAGCTATTGACTTCTTTTCTCATGACTTTCCTGCATCACTCTCATTTCTTGTTCCATTTTTCTTCTACCTCTCTAAATTTATCTTCAAAGTCCTTTTTGAATGCCTTTATGGCCTGAGACCAATTCATATTTTGCTTGGAAGTTTTGGATATAGGAACCCTGATGTTGCACCTTGATCTTCCTTATCATTAATAAAACAAACAAAAAAACAAACAAAAATACTTTCTATGGTTCACAACTTCCTCTGTTTGCTCATTTTGCCTATCTTTTACTAGACTTTTACCAGCTTCTTAAAGTAGGGCTTTCATTCCCTGCTACACTATCTCAAGCTTCAAGGGGTCAAAGGTGATAAGATTTAAGTAGGGAAGGGCAGGTTCTTTACCTTCCTGGCCTATTCTCTGGTCTATAGATAACCCAGGCAAAGTTGCAAATTAGCCAGGCAAAACAATTTTGTTTGCTCTGGTTGCTAGCTCTGATGAGCCTGCACCCTTCCCCCACTTGGTCTGCTGCCACTCAAGGTTTCTTTCTGTTTATTGCTGGGGTAAGACTACTGAATTCTTCCTCAGCTACCACATACATCCCTATATTCTTATCTTTCCCTCTGCTTCCCCAGCCAGCCATTGAGGCCTCTCACTTAACCATGAGCTTAGTTCTAGAAGAATCTGGAGCTGCAGCTATTTTCAGAGGCTTGGGGTAAATTTCTTTGGCACAGGCTGCCTGGGGCTGGATTGGAGTCAGTGTGATGATCACAGGGTTGGGATCCACTTCCAGCCGGGCACTGTCTCCTGCTAAACTTCTTTTTTTTATGTATGAGGTATTTTATTTTTTCCATTACATGTAAAGATATTTCTCAACTTTTGTTTATACATGCTTTACAATTTCAGATTTTTCTCCCTCCCACCCCTCCCTCCCCCCTCCCCTAGACAGCAGGTGATCTGATATAGGTTATATCTATATATCTCTATACATATACATATATATATATATATATATATATATACACACACATATATATACACATAATAACATTAATCCTATTTCTGCATTAATCCTGTTACAAGAGAAAGAATCAGAGCAGTGATGCAAAACCTCAAAATAGAAAGAAAAAAAAAAACCAACAGCACCCAAAACAAAAGAAATAATATGGTTCAATCAGCATCTATACTCCACAGTTCTTTCTTTCTTTTTTTTTTTCTTGGATTTGGAGATCCTCTTCTATCATGAGTTCCCTGGAATTCTTCTGTACCTTTGCATTGGTGAGAAGAATATAGTCCATCACAGTAGGTCAACACTCAATGTTGATGATACTGTGTACAATGTTCTTCTGGTTCTGCTCATCTCACTCATCATCAGCTCACGTAAGACCCTCCAAGTTTCTCTGAACTCTTCCTGCTCATCATTTCTTACAGCACAATAGTATTCCATTGTATTCATATACCACAACTTGTCCAGCCATTCCCCAATTGATGGGCACCCCCTCAACTTCCAATTCCTTGCTACCACGTAAAGAGCAGCTATAAATATTTTTGTACATGTGGGTCCCTTTCCCCCTTCCATGATTTCTTTGGGCAAAAGACCTAAAAGTGGGATTGCTGGGTCAAAGGGCACGCACAGCTTTATTGCCCTTTGGGCATAATTCCAAATTGCTCTCCAGAATGGTTGGATCACCTGCTAAACTTCTAAGCTGGTTTTGTCTGGAAAATAACCTCAGCCAGTCTTTGTATGGGTTCTGCAGTTCCAGGGGTTGTCTTATGGCTGTTTTTGGAGATTTTTGGAGTAATTGTGTCAGGACCTCTGAGCACTTAATGCCTTTCCTCAGCCATTTAACAACTTCTGCATTTTTGTTAAGATTACAGCCATCCTTGCAAGTCACCTGCTTTTGAAAACTAAAGGCCTCCTCAACTCTCCATTGTCACTCAATCATCACATTCAACCAATTCCCAAGATTTGTTGATACTTCATCCTCAGCATGTCTTATATCTGACCCTGCTCCCTGCTCATACAACATACCTTGCTTTAGGCCCTCATCACTTCTCATTTGCTCTATTTCAATAGGTTCCTAAATGGTCAGGTTGAATAAAATATGCCCTTTCTCTTATCCATCTTTTAAAAATATGTTCTATTTTATTTTTAATTTATGGAATAAAACAAGCATTTCTATAACAGTATAATAAAAAGATGATTGCAAATGGAACTGCAAATCAATTATTTACAACTTGCTATTACTTAAAAATATAATAAAGTTATCATATAATTTCCTTTTATCATCCATCCCTTCCCCACCTTAGAGATGGCTACCATTGGACACACACACATATTTGTGTGGATTTATTTATGTAAAATTATTTTGTATGTACTTATATTTTTATGTTCTTTCTCTAGATGCAAATAGTATTTTTCTTCATATTTCCTTTATAGTTAATTTGGGTATTTAAAATAGCCAAAACAACTTATTTCTCAAAGTCATTCTTAAAACAATATTGCTGTTGTTCTCTTGGTTCAATGTTCTCTTGCTTCTGCAAATTTTACTCCATTATTTTGTGCAAGTCTTTCCATGTTTTTATAACATCATTGAGCTCATAATTTCTTTTAACACAGTAATATTCTATCACAATCATACACCACAACCTGTTCAGCCATTCCCCAATTTATTGGCATCCCTGCAATATCCAGTTCTTTGTCAACAGAAAGAAATTTGCTATAAACATTTTAGAACATATACGTTATTTTCCTTTTCCCCTAATCATCTTTGTAAAAAAGACCAAATAGTAGTATTGCTAGATCAAAGGGTATGTGTAGTTTAATAATTCTTTTGTCATCCATCTTCTGTATAGCTGTCAAGTTGGTATTCCTAAACTTCAGGTCTCATATTGATTCCCTTTTTCAGACTGCTTAGTAGTTCCCCATTGCCTTTAAGATTAAAACAAAAACAAAATCTCCCATTTGGCATTTAAAATGCATCACAATGTTGTTCTAGTCTATCTTTGCACATTACTACCCCTACCTCACAATATTCCCAAGTTGACCTGGCTTACATATTTCCAGTATTTGCTTTCCAGTAGTTCCAGTAGATGTTTTCCATTTCCTGTCTAAATCCCTTGATGCAGATCTTTCCCCAGTTCCTTGCCTCCTGAATGCTGTCCCTTGGAACCTCTGTCTTCCTTCCAGACTCAGCTGAAATGCCACTTCCTTCAAAAAACCTTTATCAATTCTCCAGTTGTTAGTGACTCTTCCTCCAGTCACTGTGTTATTATTTTGTATGCATTCATATTTAGTCATTCATATCTTAACTTGGAGCGCACCTGCCAGTAGAAGGTAAACTCCCAGAATCTAGCACAAAGTCTGGAACATAGGGGTTATTTAATAAAAGCTTGCTAATTTATTGATTAATATTAGTCCCTACACCAAAGAGATCATGAAAAAGGGAAAAGGACCCAAACGTACAAAAATATTTATAGCTACTCTTTTTGTGGTGGCAAGGAATTGGAAACTGAGGGGTTGCCCATCGACTGGGGAATGGCTAAACCAGTTGTGGTATATGGATGCAATGGAATACTATTGTGCTGTAAGAAATGATGTGTAGCCAGATTTCAGAGAAAACTGGAAGGACTAACATGAACTGAATGAGATAAGCAGAACCAGAACATTCTACACAGTATTAACAACATTATGTTTTGATCAACTGTGATAGACTTGACTCTTCTTAGTAATACAATGGTCCAAGGTAGTTCCAAAGTACTAATGATGGAAAATGCTCTCCAAATCCAGAAACAAGAACTGTGGGATCTGGGTGCAGATTGAACCGTGCTATTTCTACATTTTTTTGTTTTTCTTTTTTAAGGTTTTCCCTGTTGTTCTGAATCTTCTTTCACAGCATGACTAATGCAGAAATATGTTTAGTGTGATTGTACATATATAGCCTATATCGGATTGCTTGCTGTCTTGGGGAGGGGGGAGAGAGGGGAAGGAGGGAGAAAAAATTTGAAACTAGAAATCTTATAAAAACAAATGTTGAAAACTGTCTCTACATGTAACTGGAAAGTGATGAAATACTTTTATGAAAAACATATTAATCCCTACATGTGCTATATTCTAGCCTGACTGGACTATTGGTTGTTATGAACCAGAAAATACATTTCTTTTGTCAGTGAATTTTTACTAGATAGTGTATGTTTGCATAGTTGGTACATACAGATTTATTTTATTGAACAAAAATATTCTTTAGTTTCTTCCATGTGTAAGGTATTCTCCTTGATACAGTATATGAACACAAAGATATATATGATATAGTTCACTAGGACTGTCTGCTGTAGGGGAATAAAGAGTAGTCTTGGAGTCTGAAGACTGGGATTTAGAACTTGCTTCTATCATTTTTAAGTGTGTGACCTTGAGTTAGCCACTGAACCCTTCTGATACAGTTTTTCCAATGGTGATAATAATAGTTATTTATCTTGTCTCATGGGGTTGTGAGTAAAGCACTTTTTCAACTGTCACATTTTATATAAATGTCATTTACTATTAAGTCTTATGGTCAGCCATCTTTTCAGCAGTTGTCTTGTTGACATACAGTGTCCTCCCCCACTTCATGCCTCTGCTTTCACATTATGGAAGTATGGTCAAATCAATCTTGTCATATCTACTGCAAAATGTTTATCAATCTATTCTCTCATAACTACATACCATTCCTCTAAGATTCCAAACCAAAACACCTCTGTCTGGACCCCACTGCCCTATATGGGTTTTCTTTTCCTTTAGAAGTGAAATATTTGGATATGGTGTCATTGGACTTGGTTCTCAAGGAATGCATTAGAATATAATAGGGAATGATGGGGAGCAGGAGGCATTCTGAGTTCAGATAATGGAATAAGGAATTACACAGATGTATGAATGTGCAAGTGCATTGAAGAATGCTAAGGAAAGTGGTTTGGTTTGAGTGCAGAGTTTACATGGGGAGTAATAGGACACCATGTTAAAAAGGCAGGTCAGTTCCAGATTAAAGAATTCAAAAACCATAATAATCTGAAGATAGTGGAGGACAGGCAGTGAATTCTCAAACTCATGACACAAGCACTCCAAAAAAGATCCAAATAATGCCACAGGACAATTCCTGGAGCAGCAAAATCCACAGAAAAATGTGCTGAAATCATCTTCCAACCAAGGATGGCTTGGAAGGTCAGAAGGAGGGAACTGCTGTACTGAAACAGGAGTGGAGCCCAACCTCATAGTCTACCTGACACAGATCCAGTCCCAGGAAGGCCTCACCAGAGAAAGAGACCCCCAGAGGCTGTGAAGCAACTGCAGCACCAGTGTCATCTGGAACGAAGCTCACAGTCTGGTGAAAGGGCTGAGCCCTTGGCATGGAGAGATTACAGGGTCTATGCTGGTGCTGAGGCAGAACTTGGGTTTTTCACCCCTTCTGGGAACCAGGAGGTAGGCTTGAGTAGCAGTGACCCAGGTGGGGGAGGGGCACAGGCTTGTTGGAGCTGACAACCACAATACACAAAGCTGGTTGATTAGAAAGTTGGTCTGGAGTCATCTATGGACCAGGGAACAGACCAGGTGAGTGAAGAACCTGCTCCTCCTCAAATAATACCACCTGGGACCTTCTGAAATTTGGGATATTGCAGCCTGAAAACATTGCCCCACTTTAAGGAGCTAAAAGTAAAGCAAAAGAAAGGCAAGATGAGCAGATAGAGAAAGGTGAGGACCATAGAAAGTTTGTTTAGTGACAAGGATGATTGAGGTGCACCCTCAGAGGAAGATGTCAACATCAGGTCCCCTATATCTAAAGCTTCCAAGAAAAATAAAAATTGGTCTCAGGCCATAGGGGCACTCAAAAAGGACTTTAAAGATAATGTTAGAGTCCCCCCCCCCCCCCCCCCCCCCCCCCCCCGTGCAGCCCCCCGCGGAGGTGGCGGTGGCGGCGCTGTCCGCTCCGGCTCGACTTGGTGGGAAGACAGGCTTGGCGGCCCCTCTCCCGAGGGGAAGGGAGGTAGAGGCAGGAACAGTGGCCGGGGACCCGGGGAGGGCAGGGCAGGCGCAGGTACCGACCCCTAGCGCGGACCGACAGACCCCAAGCCTGGGGGCGTTTGGGCCCCCAGCAGGGTCCCACCTCCGCCGCCCCGGAGGAGGGTCTCTCCCCTACAGCTGGCCTGATGCCCTATACCTGCCTGGCCCTTCCCGGTGGGGCTCCCCAGCCTCCGGCCATGAACTTGCCCTGAGCCAGCCCCGCCCTTCGGGCTGACGGGGCGGGGCTGCTGGGCAGAGGGGCCCCCCTGTGAGGGTCGCGGTCATGGCCTCTCTAGACCTGCCTTACCGTTGCCCCCGCTGTGGGGAGCACAAGCGTTTTCGGAGTCTGTCCTCCCTGAGAGCCCACCTAGAGTACAGCCACACCTACGAGACCCTCTACATCCTCTCTAAGACCAACAGCATCTGTGACGCAGCTGCTGCTGCGGCCGCTGCAGTCTTCCCCCTGGCACCCGATCCCACCGCCATGTTGGCCGTGCCTGGTGCCCGCCGGGATGTCTTTGAGAGCACATCCTTCCAAGGCAAAGAGCAGGGGGTGGGACCCCCAGCCCAAGCTGCCCACCACCTGCACCACCACCACCACCACCCCCCTCTCGCTCGATTCCCCGGAGACTTGGTCCCTGCAGGAGTCTCCTGTGAGGACCTGGGCGAGCCTAGCCTTGTGCCCACCACGACCCGCTATGCCCTGCGGGAGATCGAGATCCCACTGGGTGAACTGTTTGCCCGGAAATCGGTGGCCTCTTCGGCATCATCCACGCCACCCCCTGGCCCAGGCCCCGGCCCCAGCCAGGCCTCTGCCTCCCCAGCCTCTCCATCCCCAGCGGACATGGCCTATGAAGAAGGCCTGGCCCGGCTCATGATCCGGGCCCTGGAGAAACTGGAAGTGGACAAGAGACTGGAGTGTCTGAGCGAGGAGGTTGAGCAAAAGATCGCGGGGCAGGTGGGCCGGCTACAGGCCGAGCTGGAGCGGAAGGCGGCCGAGCTGGAGAAGGCCAGGCAGGAGAGTGCCCGGCTTGGCCGGAAGAAGGAGGAGCTGGAGAAGCGTGCCACCGAGCTCTCCCGCCAGGTGGACGTCAGCGTGGAGCTGCTGGCCTCGCTGAAGCAGGACCTGGTGCGCAAGGAGCAGGAGCTGACCAGGAAGCAGCAGGAGGTGGTTCAAATTGACCAGTTCCTGAAGGAGACGGCCGCCTGGGAGGCCAACGCCAAGGTGCGCCTGCAGCAGTTCATCGAGGAGCTCCTGGACAGAGCGGACCGAGCCGAGAAGCAGCTGCAGATCATCATCAGCAGCTGTGGCACCACGCCCAACGCCAGCCTGGGCCGCAGCAGCGTGCCTGGGACCAAGGGCGCCAGCAGAATGCGGGACCGGCACTCAGGTCCCATCATGCACAACACATACGCCGTGTCTAACCACCGCTCCTCCTCCAGCACAGGGGCCTCCAGCCGTGCAAAGGCTGTGTCCCAGAGCTCCGGCTGCTACGACAGTGACACGGCAGACCCGTACCCCTCGGAGGAGGCGGCCATGGGGGACAGCGGGGCTGGAGGACCCGGGGCCCGGGCTGAGGGGGGAGGGGGCTTTGAGAGGCCCCAGGTGCCCCGCAGCTCAGGCCTGAGGCGCCAGGCCATCCAGAACTGGCAGAGGAGGCCTCGCCGGCACAGCACAGAGGGTGAAGAGGGAGACGTCTCTGACGTGGGCTCCCGGACCACAGAGTCTGAAGCCGAAGGGCCCTCCGAAGCCTCGGCCTCTGGACCCACGCCACCCCGAGCCCTGAGCAGCTGCCGTCTGTCGGGTCCTCCAGCCCGCTCTGAAGGGGGCAGCGGGCGGGGCAGGCAGGCTGATGGTGGCAGCCCTTCACGCTCCAACGAAGTCATCAGCCCAGAAATTCTGAAGATGCACGCAGCCCTCTTCTGCATCTTCACCTACCTGGACACCCGGACCCTCCTGCATGCTCCTGAGGTCTGCAAGGACTGGAGGTTTGTGGCCCGGCATCCCGCTGTCTGGACTCGTGTGCTGCTAGAGAATGCCCGCGTCTGTTCCAAGTTCCTGGCGATGCTGTCCCAGTGGTGCACTCAGACACATTCACTGACTCTGCAGAACCTGAAGCCCAGGCAGCGGGGAAAGAAGGAGGGCAAGGAGGAATACCTGAGGAGCACGAGGGGGTGCCTGGAAGCCGGCCTAGAGTCTTTACTGAAAGCTGCCGGCGGGAACCTGCTGATTCTGCGCATCTCCCACTGCCCCAATGTCCTCACGGACCGCTCCCTCTGGCTAGCCAGTTGCTACTGCCGGGCCCTGCAAGCTGTCACCTACAGGAGTGCCACAGATCCCGTAGGCCATGAAGTCATTTGGGCCCTGGGGGCCAGCTGCAGGGAGATCATTTCTCTCCAGGTGGCCCCTCTTCACCCCTGCCAGCAGCCCACACGCTTCAGTAACCGGTGCCTGCAGATGATAGGACGGTGTTGGCCCCACCTAAGGGCCCTGGGTGTGGGAGGAGCCGGCTGTGGTGTGCAGGGCCTGGCATCACTTGCTCGGAACTGCATGAGGCTTCAGGTGCTGGAGCTGGACCACGTGGCAGAGATAACCCAGGAGGTGGCCGCTGAGGTCTGCAGAGAGGGACTGAAAGGCCTGGAGATGCTGGTGCTCACAGCCACCCCAGTCACCCCGAAAGCCCTGCTGCATTTCAACAGTGTTTGCCGGAACCTCAAGTCCATTGTAGTACAGATTGGGATTGTGGATTACTTCAAAGAACCTGGGAGCCCAGAAGCCCGGAAGCTGTTTGAGGAAATGGTGACCAAGCTCCAGGCACTGAGACGACGGCCAGGATTCTCCAAGATCTTACACATCAAGGTGGAAAGCGGATGCTAACCCCGGGCAGGGGGGTGCCAATGGGCGCCCCTCACCCACCACCTCCACCCGGAGGCTCTGGAGCAAACCCAGGCCTCCCTCAGGAGACATCTTTGGACACCCCCACCCAAGGGAGGCAGGTTTGGACTTGACTTCGACGGGCCAATTAGCAGATGCTGGTCTTGGGACCAGAGAGACCTGGGTGCCCTCCTGAGGTCTTCTGTCTGAGCTCTGGGTCAGCCACATGGAATACCATCTGCTGTGGAGTCGATGGCTGGGGGCCCTCTTCTCCTTCCTTGAGACCCAGGAGCTGGGTGCCCCTTTGCCTAAGCCCCCACCCCAGGGCTGCCTCCCCCACAAGGGCTCTTGGACTGAAGCTACCATCTCCTCTTGGGCCCCTGATGATAACCTGGGGCAACGTGCCCAGCTGACCCAAGCAACCCCATGAGAACAGGGGCTGATCCTAGGCCCCACAGGGGACAAGAAGCTCCAGTAACCAGCAGACAAAGGCCCTGACTCCCTAGGCCCTGGCCTGGCCCCTTCCTTCAGGGGGTCCTGCAATAAATCCCAACTGCCTCCCTAAAAAAAAAAAAAAAAAAAAAAAAAAAAAAAAAAAAAAAAAGATAATGTTAGAGAGGTAGAGGAAAAAATGGAATGAGAAATGAAGGTGATTTAGGAAAGATGTGAGAAAAAAGTCAACAGCTTGAAAAGCCAAATTGGCCAAATAGAAAAGGAGGATGAAAAGCTCTCTGAAGAAAATAATTGCATAGTAACTTTATGAGAAACCAAGACACAATAAAGTAAATCCAAATGAATAAAAAAATAGAGAGCAATGTGAAATATCTTCTTGGAAAAACTGCTTACTATCCACCTCCATAGAAAGAATTGATAAAAAGAGCACTTGTTGATTGTATATATACAACCTATATCAGATTGATGGCTGTCTTGTGGAGGGGGGAGGAAAGGGAGGGAGGGAGAAAAATTTGGAACTCTAAATCTTATGAAAATGAATGTTGAAAACTACCCATACATGTAACTGGAAAATATAAAATAAATGTTTGATGCATAAAAAACCAAACCAAATAACAACAAAACAACATAATAATCCATTTTGACTTACTCTGAGGAATCACTTGGACTTTTTGAAAAGAGAGGTTCCATGATAAAAGGAAGTTCTATAGGGAAAGTTCATTTGATAAGTAGAGATACTACAGCTAGGAGTTATTCAGGTGTACATCCTGCTTGGATAAGGTAAGTTTGAGGTTTGAAAAGGCTAATTAAGCATGTATCCAGAGTACAGTTCTTGGGAGGTTCTATGGGACACCAAGGGTTTGAAAATGATGATGGTTATAATGATAGCTTACATTCGGATATTATTTTATGATTTTAAAATACTTTCACATGCATCATTCCCCAATTAGAGGAGAACCTTGATATACCTTGGGTCACCTGCCAAATGGTATACTGGAAAGATCACTACTTCTAGTGTGAGAAGAAATCAGTTCAAAGTTTATTCACTTCTAAAACTGCCTTTGTGATCTTGGACAAATGATGTAACCTCCCTGGACCTTAGTTTTCATGGCTGTAAATGGAGAGTAGAAAAAAGAGAGCCTATTGCTCTTAATTTTTCCAGGAGGGACTAAACAGATATTACCATGTCCTCTCAAGTCTTCTCTTCTCCACGTTAAATATCCTTTGGATCTTCTATCAATTGGGCTCTAATTCCCTCAGCATCCTGGTCCTTGTCTTTTGAAGATGTTCAAGTCCAACAACCTTCTGAAGATATGTCACATATAATGTAATATTCCAGATGCACTGCAATCAAGGCCAACTATAGAAAACCAAACAATGAAACAAAGAAACAAAAACTATCACTTCCATTGTTCTAGACACCTACATTAATGAATGAATGGATGGATGAATGAATAAAGCTTTTCCTAAATGCTTACTATGAATGAAGTCTGAGACTGAATTACCTCTCCCTTCCTCTGCCCTCTGTTGCTAAAGTATCACATGATGTAGAGAAGAATTTTAGAGATCATGTGAGAAAAAGAAAAGAAAGCATTCCTGGTGAATTTAAAATCCTACCGGAAGGCCACATTCTCCTGAAACTATGAATAGTAATTTTTTTCATTTTTTGAATTTGCATTTCCAGAACTTAAAATGGTACCTGACACATAGTAGATTTTTATTAAGTTCTAGTTGATGACTGATAAAGTCATCATTTTGGGTAGCCACCTTTCAGTATTGTCATTTCTCACTCTACTTTGGATTATTTACATACCACCCTCTATTTCTTTCAATTTTTAAAAATTGCTTACAGATTCTATTGTAAGCTTAAGGGGAAGAGTTGTGTTCCTTTTTTATATCTCTCAAAACATCCAAACATTTTTAAGGCAATCAACAAGTCTTTCCTCATTGATTATTTTTAGATTAAACCTGTGAAATTGATGATGTGATGGTTGGCAGAGTGGATTGACTATAGTATAGAAAGCTGACCATAGAATCAGAAATGCTGTGGTGTACTTCATATCTTTGAGATATACTAGCTCTGTGGCCCTGGGAAAGACACTCAATAACCACAGAAATTCTCTAGTATTGTAAATTACAGATTCATTGCTGCTCTGAATTTTGTAGAGGCAATTTCAACCTAGAAATCCTTCCTACTAAGGAAATACAGGAGTTGATCAAACAGACACACACACACACACACACACACACACCACCCCCACAAAATAATCCTTAAATATAGTGGTAATATTGAAAATATTTTGTCTACAAGGGGGTCCCAGACATCAAAAATATTTTCATTTGTGCCCCTTCTTTACCCTACCAACACCTTATTATTTTTTTTTATCCCTGAGTTCTAGCCAGGACCATTTTATCTCCATTCCTTAAATGACAGATGGAAAATAATGCTTCAAGTTCTTTGGCATCTAGATGATATCTGAGTTAAGTTGATTGATTTAAGATTTCACAATAAGACCAATTGAAATGGGTATTTGGAAAGGAACTCTATGAATCCTATTCACTTGAAGGGAATATAAGGAGAGAGAGACTAGACTAAAATTTTGATAGTAGAAATTAAATCAGTCTTAACCAGGCTTATGTATGTATTGAGAAATAGGGCAAGCTTCTTGAAAGAAATACTTATGAAGAGATAGAAATCAGCCAATAAAAGCTAATCTCTTCCAAGTTAAAAAATTATTGAGCCACCCTAAGAAAATTCAATATTATGAAAAGAAAACTAGAGTTACATTGATGTCAGGCTATTTCACCTTCATCTCCTTTAAAACTTTATTATATGTGAAGTAAACAGATCGAGATAATTTCTTGTTTCCCTTGTTATCCTATGTTTCCTAGCATGAATCTAAAAATAATAGGATAAATTAGGATAAAATAACAACAATCCACCTCCCTCTCTCTTAGGCCTAGAGCAAAACTCACAAGTCTTCCTTTCATGGTGAGATGAAAAGAAAGTGTGTACTACAAATTTAAATGTTTTCGTCATGTTCATAGCTTCATCAAACATTGTCACTCCTGTCACTCATATGTAGCTACTTCCCTCTCGTAATCCAGAATATCATTAGACTCTCATCACATAAAACCTAATTTGCTGCTTGGCTCCTCCTATGTTAGTTCTGTTTCTTACCCTATTACATACTTAAAAATTAGAATCAAACAAAAATAATTAAATGATGAAGAAAGTCCCCTTCTCAAATTCCCCTTGCTAAATTATGTTCAGATAAGGAGGAATACGTTGTAATTTTATTCTGGTGAACAAAGTGGGAATTATAATACCACTCTACATTTGTACAATGCTTCAGTTTGCAAAGCCTTTACAGGCACATCCAGTCCACTCCAACAAACATTTATTAAATGTCTACTATACTGAAGGCAAAGTCCTAGAAAAGGAAAAAACAGAAAAATGGCAAACAGCCCCTGCTCTCAAGGAATATAATTGTATTTACATGATCTCCTGTGGGTCTTAGATTGGAATGGGTTAACAAATTATAGTATGATTTTCTGTTCTTGAGCAACAGTACTTATGTCATTAGCTAGAAGACCAGCAGCATGACATCAGGACTATGGCCAAAGTACAAAAGTACACGTTTTCAAGAACAAGATTAGATAGAATGCACTAACAGAGTGTTTTGGTCATGCTAACCGAAATATACACATCCAAAAAATACCCCATTCCTGATGATCATCATTGTGAAAGTTCTAATGTTACGTTCCTTGAGTTTCTACCACTGACATAGATACACTGACCAGCCTTCTTATATGTTTTGTATATATGCTCAACATCCTGCGATTAAACTTTGTCTCTCATGCATGACCTGAGACCCCTACTCTTCTCATTTGTGACTCTGGCAATCTCCTTTGCGTTTTCAAACAACTCAGGTGTTGGGCAGGGCAAGTTGAATCATTCTCATTTTTCAGGCAAGGAAACCTTAGTTTTGGAGTATTCAAGTGACCTGCTTAATTTCAAGGGACTAGGTAGAGATAGAACTATTAAGATCTAGGTCTTTCTTCCTAATCTAATGATTGTTCCATCAATCCGTAACACCTCCTAAGTATCACCTTGTGTTCAGCATCAACCCTGTCCTCTCTTATTCTTTGCATACAAATAACTATGTGCACAAATATACATATACGTAGCACATACTTATACTTATGAAACTATGTTTTCTATATGTCTTCATAATTCAATAGATATGTGGAAATGTTATCTCTGTGCAAATGATTCTCAGATCTATTTATCCAGCTTTATTCTTTCTCTAGACCTTCAGTATGGCATCTCCAATTGCTCACTAGACATTGCAATGTCCTGCAGACATCCTAAACTTACCAAGTTCAAAACTGAACTTCCTCCCCAAACCCTGACCTCTTTTTAACTTTCCTATTACTATGAAGGGCACTACCATCCTCCTTGTCCTCTAGGCTCTCAATTTCTGCATTATCCTCAACTTCTTACCTCTCTCACCCCTCAGCAGACCCTCTCATATCTAAACTGTAGCTAAATTCTGTCAATTTTGCTTTCACAACATTTCTAATACAGAACCCTTTTTTTTTCCCTTTGACATTGCTGTCACCCTGGTGAAGGCCTTCACCATTGCACACCTGCACCATTGCTATAGTCTGCTGTTTGGTCTCACTGCCACAAGTCTCTCTTCACTCCAATCTATATTCCACTTATTTATCAAAGTGATCTTCCTAAAGGGAAGGTTTAATTATTTCATCCTACCTCCCACCTCCCCATTCAATAAAATTTCAGTAGATACTTATCACCTCCATGAACAAATATAACATCTTTTGTTTGGCAGGTAAAGTCCATCATAACCTGTCCCTTTGCAACTTATACCCTACATGATCCAGTGACATTGGCTTCCTCGTGTTCTTCACTTTCCATTTTCACTAATTTTCCCTAATATTCAGAATTATCTTTTCCTTCTCCTCCACATCTTGGCTTCCTTCAAGTCGCCATTAAAATCTCATCTTTTGCAAGGATTCTTTCCCATTATCCTTTAATGCCAGTGCCTTTATTTGGGTTATGTCCATGTTAATTCACATGTCTTGTTTCTTCATTGTTGTTCACATGTTTTCTTACCCTTAGATTGTGAGCTCTTTAAAGGCAAGAATATTTTTTGCCTTTCTTTGTATCCGTACTGTTTAGCTTAGTGCCTGACAAATAGTAGGCCCTTAGCAAACACTTGTTGACTTATTGAATTGATTTGATGGCTTGAAAAGAAGAGCGTTTGATCCTCGAATATTAGAAAGAATATTCTGGCTGCCAAAATGAGATTAACTTGGAAAAACCATCTTTCATCTTAAATATGGATCTCTTTAGTACAGCTTTAATGTATTGCTTGTGGCAATATTCTTATCTCTAGTTCTCTACAAGGAACTCACAAGCTAATATTTCATAGCTAATATTCTGTTCTCCCAGCAATTCTGTTTCTTTCTTTTTTTCCCAAGGGCAATGAGGGTTAAGTGACTTGCCTAGGGTCACACAGCTAGTAAGTGTCAAGTGTATGAGGCTGGATTTAAACTCAGGTCCTCCTGAATCCAAGGCTGGTGCTTTATTCACTGTACTACCTAGCTGCCTGCAATTCTGTTTCACCTTCCAAAATTCTGCCATAGAATATCTTAGACTATTTGCTGTTGGTTATCTAATAATCAGGATCACCTCTGGTAACATATGATACATAGACAAGATTTGTCTTTGGAAAAGCATTATTGCCCTTATTCTGTTCAGTAATCCCATCTTTCTTTGCCTCCTTTCTTGCCCCTTGCCTCCTGAATGCCTAGTATATCCAGTAGTACCTGTTTTCCCTGATATTGGCCTATATTCCTGATATTTCCTGATTCTTCAGCATTATCAAAGTTTACCTATCCTTTTCAGTAGCAGTTCTCATAACATTACAGACAGAGTTGCAAGGAATTTTAGAAATCATGAGGTCATAGATCTAGAGTTTGAATTGACTGCAATGATCTTCTAGTCTAATGAGGGACTCGCGACTTGTTCACGGTCATGTTGTTAGGAAATGTCAGAGGGAATACTTGAACTTAAGCTTTATGACTCCAGGGCCAGGGTTCTTTCCACTCTATCATGCTGCCTTCACATACTTCAATCCACTCACTTTACAGATGAGAAAGTAAGGCCTTGAGAAATGGAGTAACTTACCCAAGTTTACCTAGATACTGAGTAACAGAGCTCTCGCAGATCCTCACACTCCAAATCTAATGCTTGGTCAGTCTACCTTCCTCAAGTCTCTTCCCACTCCGGCTTATCCTCCTTTCTGACACTAAAGTGATTTTCCTAAAATGCAAGTGTGAACATGTAACCTCACTATTCAATAAACTTCAGTGGCTCCCTATTGCTTCCAGGATCAAATACCCAAATGCCCTATTTGGCATTCCAAGCCTTTCCTAACTTAGTCCCTTCCTGTTTTTCCAATCTTTTTTTTTTTTTTTTTTGCAGGGCAATGGGGGTTAAGTGACTTGCCCAGCATCACCCAGCTAGTAAGTGTCAAGTGTCTGAGGCCAGATTTGAACTCAGGTACTTCTGAATCCAGCACCACCTCGCTGCCTGCTCCAGTCTTCTTATGCGTGAATACCAGACAGGTATTCTTCAGTGCAGTGACACTGGCCTCCTGGTTGTTCCGTGAATAAGACCCTCTTGACTTGGGACATTTTCTCTAGTTCTCCCCTATCCTTGGCATGCTCTCTGTCCACAGTGTCTACTGACTTCCTTGGCTTCCTTTAAGTCCCAACTAAAACCCCATCTTCATCAGGAAGCCTTTTTCCATCCCTCTTAATTCTACTGACTTTCCTGTATTAATTATTTTCTATTTATCCTATATAGAATTTGCTTTGTGTATATTTGTGTATGGTCTCCTCCATTAGATTGTTAGCTCTTTGAGGACATGTATTGCCTTTTTCCTCTTTTTTTTATCTCCAGCTATTAGCACCATGCCTGATACACAGTGGGCACTTGATGTTTATTAATTGATTGATTGATATTTACATTGAAATCCTTTGCCTTAATGAGCTGAGTATCAATGTATTAATGAGTTAAGCCACGAGTTTTCCTTTATTAATATAGAAATCACTTATATCATTGCCTTCTAGATAGCATGATGCATTATTTATCATGGTTCCTAAAACTGTGATTTTACCTCCGGAGGGAACTCTCAATGTGAAAATCCACCAAAGCATATAAGTAACTCAGCTCATAATTTATAGTCTTCAGTCTTTAGTGCCTGGTGGTAATAAAAAATGTAATTGTTTTGCCTATAGTCATAAAGCTAGTATATGTCAAAGGTACTTGAAATCTTCCTGTTTCTAAGACTGATCATTTATCCACTATTCAGGCTAACTTATCTTAACTTGAACTAGTAAAAAAGAGCATATTTTTTTCTAAATTAACTTTGGAGAATTTCTAATGATTGGAATACCAAGAAATTGTACAATCCAATAGATTATTTTGAGTGTTCTAGAGACCTTCAAACCATAAGAAGTAGATAGCTGCCTACCCCACCCCTTAATTCATCACCTTGATATGTGGCATGTCATTTATACTCCCTTTGCCTGAGTTTCCCTACAAAACTCAGTTGCTGGGTTGATTAATTGAAATTATATGAGAATTTTATAAGCAAAAGTATTTTAAAAGAATGTAAATCATTAATATCATTATTATCCTTGAAGTTGGTAGTATTTTTACTTAATTTCACAATGATTTTTTTCCTTCTTTCTCTTTCTCAGATGGTAGAAGCCTTTTGTCTGTTTTGTACCATTTCTATTGAAGCCTTGTCCTAAAATCAGTCATCCAATTTGGACTCATAATCATATAATTTAGTGAAATGTAACTATCTTTCAACACATTAGAGGTAAGAGATACCTACTCAGACCATTTGACAACAAATATATGCATTCAAAAACATATATGACTCCTAGTTGCTTGCAATCTTAGCAGATTTAACTTTAGACTTTGGATAATAAAGTGACTTTCCATACATCCATCATATCATGTCAAAGGACAGAATAACTTCTCCAAAGTATTAAAATCAAACATAAATTTTATTGAAGAAATAAATTAAATTTTCCCTTGTAATATTTCTTGTTAAACTTTATTTATATTGCTCAGGACTATTAATAATGAAACTTCTTCTTTTTCTTTTTTTTGGCAGGGCAATTGGGGTTAAGTGACTTGCCCAGGGTCACACAGCTAGTAAGTGTTAAATGTCTGAGGCCGGATTTGAACTCAGGTCCTCCTGAATACAGGGCTGGTGCTCTATCCACTGCACCACCTAGCTGCCCCAATAATGAAACTTCTTAAGGAAAATGAAAGAAGTTGCCTACAAAAGCTGCCAAACAAGGGGATGGTCTACCAGTTCCTTTATTTTCTTCCCCATGAGAAAGGGGGCAAAAGGTAGTATAATTTGAATGAATAATATTCAAGGGAAATATTTAAATTTTTCCTTTATAAATTTAGATACTCAAGCATTTTGTTCATATAAGGGTAATATGGGTATTGGTTTGTTGTCTATGGTTACTTTCATCATAATGCAGTTTCCTTGTTTATCTCCTTCTATGTTGTCAATGCGTTGTTTTATCTGATAGCTATGCTTGTCACTCCTGCTTTTTTGGTTTCACCTGATGCATAGTAAATTTTGTTCTAGACCTTCATTTTTATTCTGTGCATGTCTTTTTTAAGGTGTTTTTCTTTTAAGTAATAAATTGTGAGATTTTGCTTTCTTATCCAGTCTGTCACTTTTTTCATGTATTTGCATTTAAAGTTATGAAACTTAGCTTTATATTTTCATCTATTTCATCTCTAATATTGTTCTTTTTTCAAAGTACAGCTTTTCTTTTCTTCCTTTCTAAAACCACTCTTTTGTTTCCAGTTCTTTTAGATAAATTTATTCTATTCAAACTGTCTCTCTTCATACTCACTCCACCCCCCCCCCACACACACACACACATTTGTTTATCTTTCCCTAGTTTGGGGCTGTCATTTAACTCCTTGGTTCCTTTTAAAATTCTTCCTTCTTAATAATACTCTTAGATGTTTATGCCTTTACTTTTTCCATCCTCTAAGTTAAGTAATCGGATAAAACTTCTCTTTCTCCTCTTCTCTGAAAATTATTTTGTTTGTTAGTGTTAAAATTTCATTTTCTCATCTTTTCTTAAAAATAATTTATTTCTTTCATTCTCTTTATTATTTCTCTTCCCCTTGCTCTCTATTCACTCCTTTTATCCTTTGATTCATGTCTCATAGTTATTTATTCCTTCTTTAGTGTTGTATTCCATTTGGGATTAAAGGTTCTATGGTACCTACTTTGAGTTCTCTCTTCTAGTTTCTTTGCTATTACCTTGTAGATCTTGCTCCTCACTTCCTTTTTGTTGTTGTGTTTCAGTCTTAGAAATACCAATTCTTGCAGGTGATAGAAAACAGAGAAGTTGTGTCCCATGGTAGTGATTTTCCTATGATTCTGATTGTGCAGTTCCTTGATAGCATTTGCCTCCTTCTAGGATAAATTTTCTCATTTGCCATGAAATCTTTCTGGGATCATGCCCTCCCACTCTTCTGAATGTCAATTGTTCCTAGGACCTCCAATTACTTTCTCCTGCAGGAGGATGAGTAATTCCTTTAAGCACCAAATGTCCTGCCAATTATACCTATTGCATGATCTAAATAGCTATTAGAGAATATTTGTTTTCCTCCATGGAAATATTCCTCAGTGGTATTTTCTCTCACCAATGAAACAAGAATTCTTTATCATGCCCCTGATTTAGTATCTCCTTTTGTCTAGCCACTCATTCTTCAATAGGCCCTCTTCTTCCTGAGAGATTGAAGATATTATCTTCCCTTCTTTGTTATCTATTGACTTGATTAGGGTACATCATATTGATATGGGGTTGGGACATATCAAGGAATTTGGGACTATTAAAGTTTAAAATGGCCTACTAGCTAATGGATAGACATACATTGAGAAGTAAGGGAGACAAGCCCATTAGGCATGGCTGCTGCCTGATTAGTGCCAAGGGACAGAGATAATTCCAGAAGTCAGGACCACTACCCCACAGTCAAGCATGTCCCACCCCAAAAGGGAACTTTCCATCGTCATGTGGTCACCCTATCCATCCACCCCATCTACCATCTATAAAGGCATTTGCCTTTCTTCTGTTCAAGGAGAAATGCATTTCAGAGAATCATGTCTCTAAACCATTTTCTCCCCTTGAGAGTCTATCTCTCTTGGTTCCTTTTTCTAGTACCTAAATAAAGGACTATTTTATTCTAATTGGATTTGTGTGAGAGAGTGTGTAATTCTTTAAAGAGGAATACCCCTCCCCCCCACACACACACCAATTTCCCCTGTGACAATATAGCCCCTTCTATTTCCTTCCTCTATTCATCTCTTGTCATCCCATAGTGCATTTTAGTTCTATAGAAACATGGATTCATCTATAGGCATAATTTTTTAAAGTTTGGTGCATTATATTTCATACATGTTTTCCCACCATCTTTTCTGTTTGACTTTGGCTTTCACCTTTATCTCATTGTGTACTTTTAGAAAGAAATCTCTTAATAGTTCCTCTTTTACTATTTTGTGTTGTTTAACACTATAGGTGGCTTTCTCTTTTCAGTTTTTCCTTTTCTTTTGATTCTTGAGATAATTAATTTCCTTATCTGTGCCCCCTGTTGCTGTATTTCTGTCCCTTTCTTATATTACTGTTTTCTGTGGTGTTTTGAAGCAATTTATTCAAATATGGTTTTCTTTGTAGGAATTCATCATAATCCTCATTTCTATTGAATGACTATCTTTTTTCCATTAATGGTTAGGCTTAGATTTGTAGGGCATGTCATTTTAACTTTTTAAATTATTTTTATTTATTAATTTTGTTAAATATTTCCTAATTACATACAAAACATTTTTAACAATCTTTTTTTTAAATGTCAATTCTAAAGTCTCTCCCTCTCTCTATCACTCCCCACCCCTGAAGAATTTAATATCAATTCATTTAGTATGATTATACATGTGAAGTCATGCAAAACATATTTCCATATTTGCCATGTTGAAAAATAAAACTCAAAATAAAAAATAAAGTTTTTAAAAAGTATGATTCAAACAGTGTTCAGAGTTTCATTGGCTCTCTCTCTGGAGGTGGATAGCATTTTTCATCATGGGTCCTTTGGAACTGTCTTGGATAATTGTCTTGGTTAGAGCAGCTGAGTCTTTCACAGTTGATCATTCTTACAATGTTGCTATAACTATGTGGACTGTTCCTCTGTTTTCCCCCATTTTATTTGCAAAATACACTTTGAGGTGTATCTTGGTGTCCTTTGCTCTCTAGAGTATATTATTCAATCACCTCCTACTTTTTCTGGTGGACACAAGATAATCTTGTATTATTTAAATTTCCTTTCCTTTATATTTAAATAGCTTTCTCTTGGATGCTAGCACAATTTGCTGTGTATCATTGGATTCTTAAATTTGACCATTCAGTATCTTGGAGTTTGTACCATGGGATTTTTCTTTTTCTCAAGAATATATATGGAAGGGGGCAGCTAGGTGGCACAGTGGATAAAGCAATGGCTCTGGATTCAGGAGGACCTGAGTTCAAATCCGGCCTCAGATACTTGACATTTACTAGTTGTGTGAGCCTGGGAAAGAAATTTAACCCTCATTGCTACACACACACACACACACACACACACACACGAATATATATGGATTCTTTCAAATGACAAATTCTGTTTTCTTTGTTCAGAAGGTCAAGGTATTATTAATTTTTTTTTTTTTTTTTGCTGAGGCAATTGGAGTTAAGTGACTTACCTAGGGTCATACAATGTTAAGTGTCTGAGGCCGAATTTGAACTCAGGTCCTCCTGACTCCAGGGCTGGTGCTCTATCTGCTGCACCACCTAGCTGCCCCAACATTTTTGTATATTAAGGGATCAATATGTTATACAGAGATCATGTACTTTTCACATTATTGCTTTTTTTTGTGAGGCAGTGAGGGTTAAGTGAGTTGCCCAGGGCCACACAGCTAGTGTCAAGTGTCTGAGGTCAGGTTCTCTTGAATCCAGGGCTGGTGCTTTATCCATTTTCGCCACCTAGCTACCCCCATCACATTATTGCATCTTGCTTCTCCTTCTGGATTGTCCTTCATTGTTTAGTCTTTCTTTTAGTTGTGTCTGACTCTTTATGTCTTCAGTGGGGTTTTATTGGCAAAGATACTGAAGTGGTTTACCATTTCCTTCTTCATCTCATTTTACATATGAGGAAACTGAGGCAAACAGGGTTGAGTGACTTGCCCAGGGTCACATAGCTAATAGGTGTCTGAAGCCAGATTTGAACTCAGGAAGATGAGTCTTCCTAACTGTAGGCCCTGTACTCTAACTACTGCATCACTTATATGCCCAGATTATCCTTCACTTTTGTATATATTTCTATTACCAATCAATGATTCTTTCTTAGGTTTCTTTGGTATGTTTTGCTTTTCTGCATTCAAGCTTTTATGTTCTGTCAATTAATTATTTATGCTAGCTTTGAACTGTCATAAATTCTGCTTTCAAAATTCATATTTCTCCTTTAAACCATATAGTAACATACTAGTGTGATTTCATGCTCTCTTGAGAATTCATAGATTCCTCTCACTCATCAGGTGTTGATTTCTTTTTATTTTTCTTATAATATTCATTCTTAGAAGTCTGAAATAATTTAGCTGATTTGGAGGCTCTGTTTTCTTTTCTATTAATGTTTCATGTTGCTTTATTTACTTATACTCAATATCTTTTCATGCATGGCAATTTTAATATTTTTTTCCCTTTATTTTCCCCTGTTGTCACATTCTGACTCCTTCCTCTCTGATGGTCATAACCTAGGGACTAAACTTCAAAGCCATCTTGCTTCCTCCCACATTAGGTAATTCATCATTTACTAACCTCAGCTTTTGTCCCAAGTGACTTCTGAGAGAACAAAACTAGCCTGAGCTTGATGTTGGGCCTTTTCCCTCAGGCTAAATGGCGTACCACACATACTAAAATTTTTCCCTGTTCCCTCTGTTCCTTAGTTTTGTAGCACAGAGAAATACCATACCAAGTCTCAGCCAAAATAGACTTTTGCTGCTTAATTTCTTTTTAACAATTGGATAGATATGTGTGTGTGTTTGTATGTGTGTGAGAAAGAATGGCAGAGAATAGACAGATAGACACAGACAAAGACAGAGATAATTTAATTCAGTTGCATGTCTGTAGGTGGACTTGTGTAGTCCTTCCAGAATGTGATGGTTGGTAGGGGAGGACATACTAAGGAATCAGATTAGCGGTTAAGAATTAGCCTTCTTTGCTGTTACTTCATCAGGTTGTTACCTTGTTAGGGTTTTTGGTGTTTTAGACCATAGAGACAGCTGAGTTTGTTTCATCTCTTGCATATAATTCCTATTTTGCAGAGGTCTTAGTACTTACTTGTATTGGAGAAACATTTGTCATGTCAACAAAATGTTTGCCATGTTACCTGGAAGTACTGAATACTCAGTATATATAAAAATCATTAACATCACTTTTCTCGAGGGTAGACTCCAGTAATGTCACTGATACAGAAAAAGAATTATTAACCTGGAATTCTTAACAATTTAAAAATATTTTGATAACTGTATTTTGACATAATTGATTTTCTTTGTGATCCTATAGATTTATATTCTTTTCATTCAAAAATTTTCAGAAAAGAATCCATCGCAATCACCAAACTAAAATCTTCAGAATATATAGTTTAGTTCCCATCCCAGCATGATGAAATGAGGGAAAAAAATAAGAAAATTTTCTGAGTAGATTAAATATCTATCTTAAGTTTCAAGCACTGTATCTGTTTAAAGACCTACAAGTCCTTATTTAGAACCTATTTACCCTTATGTTACTCATTATATAAACAATATTAATCAACTGGATCCTTATCTAATATCAATTTAGAAACAGGATATTGGAAAAGGGAAGGGGGAGGAGGGAAGGAAAATAATATGCAAAATGACAAATTCATCCCGACTGTGAAACAAGAAGCAGAATGACTATAAAAAAAGAAACAGGAACTTGAAATACAATAGTCTGGCATCTTTATATAAGATACAACAATAGCCCCTTAGGGTTTCAAGCAAGTATAAAAATGTTCTTAATAATTACCCTGAGTTATAAAAAGGCTAAATTACATTCAATATATTCCATTTAAGAGGGCAGGGTTGTATGTAAACATGTTTTAGAAGATTTACTTAAATAGGTAAGCTCACGTTACCAGAAAATTTACATCAGAATAATATAATGTCAGCTAAACGCTGAGCTTTCCATCTTCATCTGTTTTACAAATATTTAATTCTTGCAAACTGCTTATGAGTCATAGGGAAAATGTGCCTAAAATGCCTGGTTGGATATAGTTTGTTAATGTTGCTCCTAGCTCTTTTGTTGTTCAGTTGTTTCAGTCCTCTTGGAATCTTTGTGACCCTATTTGGGGTTTTCTTGGCAGAGACACTGGAGTGGTTTGTCATTTCTTTCTCAAGCTCATTATACAGATGAAGAAACTAAGGAAAATAGGATAAACTGACTTGCCTAGGGTCACATAGTAAATGTCTGAGGTCAAATTTGAATTCAGGTCTTCATGAGTCCAGGCCTGGTGCTCTAACCACTGTGCCACCTAGCTACTCCTAGCTGCTCCTAGCTCTACCCAGCCCCCACCCCCAATCCCAACATAAAATTATAGAACATGGGACCTAGAAAGGACCATATTGATTATCTAGTTGAGATGAGAAAGCTTAAAATCAGAGAGATTAAATGATAAGGCCACGTGGCTAAGCATTGACAGCCCTGGGACTTCAATCTGGGTCTCTTGACCACTGGTATAGCATAGCCTTTCTACTATTTTAGTATGAGTACTCTCTTGAAATACAATCATAGGCAAGATACTCAAATGTACTACTCCTTAGTTCTTCATTTCTAAAAGCAGTCAGGAGTTTCTTGAAGAACAGTAATTAGTAATGACAGATAAGATAATAATAGTAATAGAAAGCCTCTAGTAGATATGGCAAATGGCTTATCCAGTGCTGTAAACTTCCAATTCTATGACTGTAAAACTTTATTTAAGTTCTGGAAGTCAGATACAATCCTTGAGGATTTTAAGGCTGGATAGAATGAGAGAGATCACCTAATAAAATCCATTTATTTTGCAGATGGAGACACTGAGGCTCAGATAACAGCAAGACATAGCTTTTGTATCTGCCAACAACCTCCATGCAGCTTCAAAAGAGACTCAAGTGCCTAGGAAGCTGCATAACTTAACTTCCCTGAGCCTCATTTTTTTTCTTGGTAAAATAGTATACATGTAGAACTCTTCAGAGTTTTGTGAAACTCATATGGGGAAATGTATGTGCAGTGTTTCTTAGACTTTCAAGAAATATTTGTGGCCACTATTAATTAAGGCCCGATTCAGAGAGCTGCTGACTCTCCTTCTGAAAACCACAGATAAGATGACATTTTAAGCTCAGAGAAAATCTTCACTGTGCTTTACCACCCCAAGGAAATTTGGATTTGGACTTATGCCCTGCCACAAGGTGATCCAGGGACACTGGCCTTCTTTCTGTTCCTCACATAAGATACTCCATCTCCCAACTCTGGGCATTTTCACTGGCTACATTATCTGCCTGGAATATTCTCTCTCCTTGTCTCTGCCTCCTGGTTTCCCTGGCTTCTTTTAAGTACCAGCTAAATCCCACCTTCTAAAAGAAGAATTTCCTCTACAATGCCAATGTCATTATTTCAACATAGTAAGAATAAATTGAGAAAGAATATGGCATTGTAGATAGGCCAGTGCAATTGGTTCAAATCTTGCTCCAGAAACAAACTATGTGACCCTCCGTCAGTCATTAACCTTCCTATACCTCAGATTTCTCAACTGGAAAATCAGGGGACTGGACTTCATGACCTCTAAGATCATTTTCAGCTTTAAACCATCATCCTATGAAGAAATGTGCAGGAAGTAGGGTCTTATTTCTAATTGGAAGAGATAGTTGATTTTAGGCAGAGGGTAACTATCTGATGGAAGAGAAATTTTTTCTGAAGGGTGTGGTCATATTTCCATGACACAGTTCTTGACAATTGCATTGAAAATCCCAAATTGAGGGGTAATTTGAGTAGTGTTTGGTATGTGAACTATGCATATCCTGGGCTATGATATAATTATTTCAATAGAAATTAATATGTACTAATTCTCACCTTTATATACTTTAACAAAGGGAACTAGGTTAAAAATAAACTTTTGTTGAGAATGAGAGATGAAAATTCACTCTATACCTATTTGGGGGTTCCCTCTGAGAACTAATTTGAGGAGTAAAGTCACTTGAAAGGAGCTGGCGATTTTTCTCTACCTATAATACAGTTTCTTCCAGATACTGTTAAGGGTAAAGTGAAGCTGCTTTGGGGGAGGATGCAGTGCCACTATTGTAACTACCTCCCCTGCCCCCATGCTGATACAGCCAAAACCAAGCATCTTCTGATGTGGACTTCACACCAGACTTTGACTTTGCACTCGGTTGGTCCACAAGCTGAACAGATCTAGAGTAGCCTGAGCTTCTTGCTCCTGTGTAACCAGTATTCATTGTAATGGGTCAGCCTCAGATAACCTTGATCTCCCTACCAAATGGGATTGAATCATGTGAAGGCATTCACCAGGAAACATTGAGAAATGATTTTAAACTCCAGCATGGGATAAATTGCCAATGTTTTGCCAAAAAGCAATGAAAACTGCCCTTAGGGAGAGGTGCATTTGATTAAAGAGTTCCCTCATGCCAAGATCCAAATTGAGGTCAAAGAAAATTAACTCTCAACCATTATTTTGATTTTTGTTCTTCTCCCTGTTTGACTCTTTCCTCCCCCATACCCCCCACCCCCCACCTCACACCTCCTTGAAAGTATAGAGGAGAAAAAAATAACTTTAGAATAGGCTAGAAAACTGAACTAAAAGTTTGGGACCACGTTAGTATTTGATTTTGTTATGAAACTAGGCTCAAATCTTGAATAATTCACTGAGATTCCCAATGTTTCTTCTTTACTAAAACTGGAACCAAATGCAGAAATCTACATGACCAAATCATATTATATCTAAATCTGTTTCTGACCTAAAATGTGTAGGATATGAGCAAAGAAAAGGGTGGCCAGCCAACCAGACCAACATTGGGAGCTAGAATTCAATGGGATTATTATCAAATGAATAGTGTGTTTGTGTGTGTATATCTGTGTGTATGTGTGTATATGAGAGAAACAAAGAGATATACACAGTATGAAAATTAAGTGTATATGAATTAGTTAAAAAAAATCTACCTGTGGCAGCTAAGTAGTACAGTGGATAGAGCACTGTCCTTGGATAGAGGAGGCCCTGAATTTGAATCCAGCCTCAGACACTTGACACTTACTAGCTGTGTGACCCTGAGCAAGTCACTTAATCCTCATTACCCTCCTTCAAAAAAATCTACACATCTACCCATCAGTCAATGAACAATTAATATAGTACCCACTCTATGGCAGGTACTGTGTTAGGTTCCAGGGTTATAAAGGAAAAAGTGAAACAACACTTGCCTTTAAAGAGCTTACATTATATCAGGGGTAACTATGTACTTGCCTAAGTATGTATGTGTATAAACATATACACATACACATACGTATCCATATCCATATCTATGAGTGCACATACATACACATACACATATACATATATGTACATATATGTGTGGTATATTTATATTTATATATGCATGTTTGTGTGTGTGTATACACAAACAATAAATACAAGAAAATGAGGAGACAGCAGCTGGGGGGATTTGAGAGGGACTCAGAGAAGAAGTTACTCTTCAACTGAATTTTGAAGATTTGAGATTTTAGGAGACAGGTGAGGATAAGCATATCCCAGGCATGGTATATGGACATGAAAGTGAAACGGAATTCAAATCCGCTAATTGGCGGACCATAATGTATGCAATAAATCCGGAAAGTTAAATTAGAGTTAGATGGTGAATGCCTTATAAATTACAATCAGAACACTTTATACTTAATCCCAGGAGCTATAGAAAGCCCCTGGATCTTCCTTATCAGGGGAGTGAGAAGGTCAAACCTACTGATTAGGAATTTCAGTTCTGAATGAGCAGAACCAAGAGAACATTGTACATAGTAACAATATTGTGTGATGCTCGACTGAGATAGACTTAGCTCTTCTTTGCAGCAATACAATGATCCAAGACAATGTCAAAAGACTCGTGATGGAAAATGCTCTCCAAAATCAGAAAAAAGAATTATGGAATCTGAACACAGATTGAAGCACACTATATTCACTTTTGTTGTTGATGGATTTGGTTTTGTTTGTTTGTTTGTTTGTTTCTCATTTCTTGGGTTTTTTCCTTTTATACCGATTCTTCTCTCATAACATAACTAATGGGGAAAGATGTTTAACATGAATGTAATGTATAATCTATATCAGAATGCTTCCTGGCTTGAGGAAGGGGGAGGGAAGAAGAAAAATTTGGAGCTCAAATCTTATAAAAATGAGTCTTGGAAACTATATGTAATTGGAAAAAATAAAATACTATTAACAAAGGGAAAAAATAATATCAGTTTGGAAGCCGTGTGAAAGATGTTGAAAAGTTAAAAAGACAATTCAAGAGTCTAAGCAAAAGGTGATAAGGGATTGACCCAGGGTGTTGTCTGAATAGAATAAAGGAGATAGATGGAAGAAATATAGTTCTTAGGGGCAGAACATTGATGATGTTTCAAGAAAGGAGACAGATTAATACAAAAGAATACATTAATGTTACTTTTAACCAAGACATTAATAATAAAATGAAAAAGATATTCTCCTTTCTCCCCACACACACACCTCCACACACTTCAAAGATATGTGGGAGACTTGTCAAGAGCCATATTATGGCCTTGGGATCCTAGATTCTTCTTCCCTGAGACAGGCTACCTGTGGTATATTTGAAGCAAAAGAGTGGGAGAATATTACTCTGAAATACCATTTTTGATATATTAATAGAGTACCTTTCTAAGCTTATGAAACAATTCTTCTTCCTAAGCACCTACCTTGCAGGGTTCTTGTGCGGATCAAATGAGATAATATTTATAAAAGCACTTAGCAAAGTGTCTGTCACATAGTGGCCACTATATCAATGCTTATACTATTCCCTTCCCCTTTTAAGCCTTTAAATTTTTATTTCTCTATCTTCCCTATCTTTCTCTTACCAATCTCTTTTTCTCAGAAATATTCTGATCTTCTTTCTGAAGGGGTTACCTGGAGTTAAACATATGACTTCCATATGTATCTTACATAGGTTTTAGAAACTGAATTAAAATTTCTTAGGGAACCCTTTAATCATTAAGGATGTATTAAGCATTTGTATGCAAAGCACTGTGGGGAAACTTAAAAATAAAAAATAGTGTATGAATATAAGTGTAGATATAATAAATACAAATCTAAAATGGTTTATAGAGTAAGGTTAAATATATACTCAGGATCCTTCCATCCCAGTTTTGAGTGACATTGTGTTCTGTTTTAGACATCATTGTAGATAAATATGATAATGCATATCAAGACATTAAAATTAATTTTCCTTAAATTCCTTTAGCATCTACTATGTAGTTTGTGTAAAAAGTTAGTTATTGTTAATAACTATCAGACAGGAGAATAACAGTTGCATTAGTGATGATAAGATCTTATTTGTATAAATGATCAGCTGTATAAACTTTAGCACCTTCCTAAATATTCTTGGCCTTTAAAAGTTTCTTTTCCTTTTGTTTTTAGGGACTTCATTATTATTTTTATTGATGGTAAAAATTTGCATTAAACTTTTTATTTGTCTAGTATTTACTCCTTTGTAATTGATGCCCATTCTTTTTTAAATGAGTCATTTTCAAGTATAGCCCAGTAGCACCAATATAAACTTCTTCCTTATAAAGGAAGGAAACAACTAAGCAAAAAGAGCAAAGCTTCAGAATGACTGCATCTTATAGTAAAAGAAACTTTTTTCCCCTTTATATTTTACTTCCTTTCCTCTTCCTCCCCGCATGCATCTCTAGCGAAAGGAGGGAGTTTTGGGTCCACCATCTGTTCTCTGAAACCAAAATTGATCATGTATATTAATTAGCTTCAATTTCACTTTAGCTTTCAATACACTTTTCTTAATGCAGTGATTGTATAAATTGTTTTCTCTAACTCTTTTTATGTCGCTGTGTATCTGTCCATAGAAGTCTTTCTATGCTGCTCTGCAGTTATTATTTTAATACTCTCTTATGTCACAATAGTATTCTACCATACTGTTATGCCATAGTATGTTCAAACAGTCCAAACAAGGTTTGGGTACTCAGTTTGTATCTAGTTCCTTGAAGCTTTATTTCAAGAAAAATAACTCTAGGTTATTAACTGCTCTACAGGCTTTGTGGCTTTTTATTATGTCCCTCTGGACCATATCTATGTATAGTAGTCCTATTGGACTCAAAGCAATCTCCATGCTTTAGGCAATTCCAGGGATAGGAAGAAGAGAAAATTGAAAAACTGCCTTATGCCACATCCCTAAATCTCCTATTGACTTCCGTGGAAGGTATTGCTGATTTTCTGTGGCTAGAATTATACTCTGTTTGATTTATGTTCTGGAAGCCCTTACCTCTAAGGGAAATTTGAAATAGAATCAAAATGTCCACAGTGAATGGTATCACAGGTGAGAAAGATTCTCAATCACATACAAAGCACTTCTTGAGCATATAATTCATTTTTAGCCTTTGCTTAGCATGCCACATTGGAGTTATTGACAAAATTACTTTTATTTGCATGTTTTGGTGTTGGAACTATTTTATCACTTCTCAGATAAGAGCTACTTTTTAACAATGAGTATCTATTTTTCTTTGGCATGTAGTACTAAGCAAACAATATCTGAAACAAATAATGACTTTAGTCTTTGTTGACAGGGAATGTGAAGAGCTGAGGAATCAGATTTAATTTTTACTAATGCTATCATTTATTTGCTTTTTGACCTTGATAGAAATTCTTAACTTTTTATTTAAAAAAAATAACATCTATAGATAAAGAAAAATATCCATTGAAATGTCTTCACTTTGCATTGAAACATGGAAGTGACCCTGATATCTCAAAGTCTAAGAGAGTAGAGAGTAATTAATGGAAAGGGAACCAGAATTGAAAAGTCTTGAGCAACATCTTAGCAGTGAATTCTGCATCTGTTATCTGAAGACCAGTCTAAATGAGTTCAAAATATCTCCTTACTGGAAGGTTATCCACCAGGTGATGAAATTTTTGCTCATAATTCAGAATGACCTTTTACAAAGCTGGGAAAAGACTATGATCCATGTCAATAAAGCGAGTGTCCATATTGAGAAACTCACAGCAGTTTCAACATATTCACATGTATTTGGAATAACTGCCATTTCATAAGGATATTTTGATGAAAAAGTATATTATTGTGAACTTGTTTTTTTTTTCCCTCCATTATTTGTAATCGAAATTTCAGGCACAACAATCAAAGAATCAATTAGCAAATATTTATTGGGCACCTACCATGTCTAAAAGCAGCATGAGAGTAGATAGGGTACAGAATCTGGATATCAGAAGTCCTGGATTCAGATCTTGCCGCAGCAGACACTAATCCTGTGTAATTAAAAAAGTCACTTAACTACTCTGTGCCTCAGTTTTCTAATTAATAATGGGTTTTTACTCCCTGATTTCTAAATTTCCTCTCAACTCTAAATCTATGATCCTAAGATACAGTGGGAAATACAGGGAAGTGTAGATTTGCCTCCTGCCTTCAAGTATATAATCTAGTTGGAAAGACAAGATAAATACGTGAAAAGTCCAGTAATATTAAAAAAAAAACAAATAAAGAGTACAAGGGAGCAATTGAAAAGATGTCACAGTATAGCATGTGATTTATTACCCACAGAATTGGACAAACAGTAGTTGCTTGGGGAGATCAGAAAAAGGGAGAGATCATTTCAGGTAACGGTGGCTAGTGGGACAGAGGAATTATATACTAGATCACATTTTTGTAGTTATTGATGCCCATTTGCAAAATGATTACCTGCCAGAATTACATTGTGTAATATTTAAACATCCTTCAGAACTTGGGAAGAGCAAATTCAGTACTCTGAAATGCTCAGAGGTTCTTTCAAGAAAAGTGATCTTACTATTCAAATAATTATTGCTGGCATACCTGAAGGAACTAATAAATTTGGGCTTATCTCCATTCCCATGCTTGGATCTCTGACAGAGAGGAATTTGTCAGGGGAATTGATCCCATTGACTTGAAAACATTCAGTGGCCCTCTTTCAAATCTCCTTGAAAGCCAAGGTATAAAAACAGCTAAATTATTATTTTCCATTTCTTCATTAATGCTGCTTTCTAAATTGATTCATAAGGCAATTTGTATGTTCTTTTCTGAGTCAGTATTAAAAAAGTTCTACTTTCCCTGTTAATTCTTATCTCCATTTGCTTCTTCAGTTTAAGCACAGCTTGGATCTATTAAATCTTCTGTTTCTTTCCCTTGTGAGTTGGGTGCAAACTTGTCATGATTCAATGAGTCCATAAAGAAACTTTTAATTACTTTTTCTTCCTTTTTTTTTCTTTGCTGAGACATTATGTCATGTGGAGGTTTCCCCCCTTCTTTTTCTCTTGAAGCAAATGGCTAGCATAAGCTTTCTGTATCTAGGCTACATATTTCATTCAATTGTAATAGTGTCTATAGATGTGCAACTCTATGCATCACTTAAGATCTTATGTAAATTTCACTGCAGCTGCAGCTGCAGCTTAAACAGTACAGAGACATCCCCCGAGTTTCATAGTTCACTGAATGTGGAAGGTCAATAATTGTCTGTTCCTGGCATTGGAGAAAGGAAAGCTGACTTTTTATTTCCGACTTCACTTCCCACATGATATGACCAGAGAAAAGTCACTTAACTTTTCAATGCCTCAGGTACTTCTTGATGAAAGGTAGATTATAGTTTCACCTTACTGAAAGGAGCCTAGCAGGGTTTAATATTGAAGAAGTAATGTAAGGTTGTGGGAAGGAATGGGGTAGATTGGCCAAATATGTATGTATGCTTACAAACATTTATATGTCTGTCTGTGCATGGCTTTTTTTATTGAGTGTGATTTCATTTGTAAGGTTTGCGCCTATACAGAAAAAGATCACATGTTGATAAATACTCTATCAAAGCTTTGATATTCATTGCTTCGGCAATTTTCCCAGCCTCTCAGTGAAGTAGGCAGTGAAAGTCATTATTCCTAAGTCACACTATAAACATATAAAGCATGAAAATCTCAAGAAATCATGTTTTTCCTTTAGAAAATCAGGGGCAGATTCACCAACATGAGAGTTGGAATGACCCCATTAACTTGGGGTCTATGAAGTTTTATTTTTTTTATTTTAAAGTTTTAAAATTATATTTTTATTTATTAAAGTTCCCAATTATATATAAACATATTTCACATTATTTTTTCTTTCTTTTTGTTTTTTGTTTTTAGGGGCAATGAGGGTTAAGTGACTTGCCCATGGTCACATAACTAATAAGTGTCAATTGTCTGAGACCAGATTTGAACTCAGGTCCTCCCGAATCCAGGGCCAGTGATTTATCCACTGAGACACCTAGCTGCCCCCATTTCACATTTATTTTTTAAAATTTTGAGGCCCCAAATTATCTTCCTCTGTCCATCCCCTCTTCTCTTCTTGATAAGGCAAGCAATTTATACATGTGAAGTCATGAAAACCATATTTTCATATTAGTAATGCTGTAAAAGAAAATAGACAACCCCCCCAGAAAATAATGAAAATTAAAAAAAAAACCAAACATGATTGAGTCTGCATTCAGAGTTTATCTGATATCTCTCTCTCTCTCTCCCCCATCCCCCCTCTCACTCCCCACCCCTTTCAACTTGGATAGAAGGACATTATGTTTAAAATTAGAGTAGATAATAGTCTCTCTTACTCTTTCTGTGTATAATGTTCTCCTGGTTCTGCTCACTTTATTTAGCATGAGTTCATATAAGTCTTCTCAGACTTTGTCTCAAATCATCGTGCTTGTCATTTCGTAAAGTACTATAGTATTTCATCACAGTCATATACTACAACTTGTTTAGCCATTCCCAATTGATGAATATCCCCTCAATTTTCAAGTCTTTGCCATAACAAAAAGAGCTGCTATAAATATTTTTGCACAAATAGTTCCTTTTGTGAACTTGTTAAAATAGTTTCATAATTATATTTCAACATAATTAGTTTCTATTGTAATTCTATATATTTTATATTTTGCATTTAATATTTTCTTGGTAGTAATTTATTTTCCATTACATGTAAAGATGATTTTCTTTTTTCTTAAATAATTAACATTTTTACTTATAATTTTATTTTCCAAATTTTATCCCTCCTTCCCTCCCTCCCTTCTCCCTGAGGCAGTAAGCAATCAGATATGGATTATACATGTGTAAATATGTGAAACATTACCATATTAGTCATTTTGTACAAGAAAACTGAAATAAAAGATAAAAGAACAAAAGTGAAAAATAACATGCCTCAGTCTGTATTCCATCATTATCATTTCTTCCTTTGGAGGTGGATAATATGTTTCTTCAATATCCTTTGGCATTGTCTTGGATCATTTTATTTTTGAGAATAGTTAAGTCATTCACAGTTCTTCATCATAAAATATTGCTGTCTCTGTGCACAATGTTCTCTTGGTTCTGCTCACTTCACAATACATCATTTCATACATGTCTTTCCAGGCCTTTCTGAAGTCATCCTGCTTGTCATAGCACAATAATATTCCATCATCATCATATACCACAGTTTGTTTAGCCATTGCCCAATTTATGGGCATTCCTTTGATTTCCAATTATTACCCACCACAAAAAGAGATGCCATAAATATTTTTCTATAAATAGGTCTTTTTTTCTCTTTTCGGGCATGTAAAGATTGTTTTCAACATTCATATTTTGCAAGATTTGGAGTTCCAAAATTTTCTCCTTCCTTAACTTCTCCTCCCCAAGGCAGCAAGCAATATGTGTTATATCTCTATCTCTATCATATAATTATATACATATGTATATATATATATATATACACACAACAATGTTATACATATTTCTGTATTAGTCATGTTGCAAAAGAAGAATCAGAACAAGAGGGAAAGAAAAAACAACAACAAATAATGTGAAAATAGTATACTTTGATCTGTATTCAGACTCCATAGTTCTTTTTTCTCGATGTGGAGAGTATTTTCTATCATAAGTCTTTTGAAATTGCCTTGGATCATTGTATTGCTGAGAAGAGCTAAATCTTTCACTATTGATCATCACACAATGTTACTGTTATTTTGTACAATGTTCTGGTTCTGCTCAATTCACTCAGCATCAGTTCATGTAAGTCCTTCTAGGATTTTCTGAAATACACCTAGTCATCATTTCTTATAGCACAATTTTATCTGATTACATTAGTATACCACAATTTGCTCAGCCATTTCTAAATTGATGGTCATCCCCTCAATTTCCAATCCTTTGCAACCACAGAAAGAGCAGCTATAAATATTTTTGTACATGTGGGTCCTTTTCTCTTTTTTATTATTTCTTTGGGAAACAGACTTAATAGTGGTATTGCTAGATCATAGGGTATGCAAAGTTTTATAGCCCTTTGGGCATAGCTCCAAATTGCTCTCCAGAATGGTTGGATCAGTTCACTAGCATACAACAATGCATTAGTATTCCACTTTTCCCACATCTTCTCCAACATTTATCATTTTCCTTTTTTTATCATATTAGCCAATATGATAGTCTTGAGCTGGTACCTAAAAGTTGATTTAATTTGCATTTCTCTAGTAAATAGTGATTGAGAATAATTTTTATCATATGACTATAGATAGTTTTAATTTCTTCATCTGAAAACTGTTCATATCCCTTTACAGTTTCTCAATTGGTGAATGACTTGTATTCTCATAAATTTGATTTAGTTCTCTATGTATTTGAGAAATGATGCTGCATTTAAATATTGCCAAGAAGGGGTCTATAGACTTTACCAGGATGTCAAAGGGATTGAAGACACCAAAAAGTTAAACTATGATCTACATCTTTTGCCACCAAAAATATCTTGAACATTTTGGATATGTACCATAGTTGATTATTTCCAACTGTGTGTGTGTGTGTGTGTGTGTGTGTGTGTGTGTGTGTGTGTGTGTGAGAGAGAGAGAGAGAGAGAGAGAGAGAGACAGAGACAGAGACAGAGACAGAGGCAGACAGAGAGAGCGCATAGCATAAGGGTTTGGAGGCTGAATTGTTCAGATTTGGTTTCTGACACATATTAGATGAGTAATTTTCCCTTGTGCTCCAATCTTTTGTGTGACCTCCAATGTCACATTAATAATTTCCTGTTGGACATTTCAAACTAGATATTACATAGGCATCTCAAAGCCAGTGTCCAAGACAGAATTCATTATCTTTTGTCCTAAAACCAACCCTTTTCCAAACTTTCTTATTACTGTGTGCTTCACAATCCTTGTAATCACCCAGGTTTGAAATGTTGGTGTTGTCTTCAACTCATCATTTTCCCTCACACATACCAACCATTTGTCAAATATTGCCATTTTTACCTTTCTGATACCCCTTATATGTCCCTTTTTGTCTACTTACTGATGAACAGGATAGTTTAAGAAAAACAATAACAACAACAACAAAACATCTGGGTAGACTTATATGAACTGATGGAAAGTGAAATGGGCAACAGCAAAACAATAATCTAAGATAATGCTAAAAGACTTATGGTGGAAAATGTTCTCCCCATTCAGAAAAAGAACCATGGGGACTGAATGCAGATTGAAGAATACAAATTTCACTTTTGTTGTTGGTTTTTTGTTATTTTCCTTATTTATTCTTGGATGAGTTTTTTCCCTTTTCTCTGATTCTTCTCTTACAACATGACTAATTTAGAAATATGTTTAACATGATTATAATGTATAACCTATATGAAATTGTTTGCTGGCCTTGGGAGGGGGGAGGAAAGTGAGGGTGAGAGATAAATTTGGAATGCAAAAAAAGCTTTACATGTAATGTAGAAAAATTAAAAATAAAATTAACGTTTTTTTTAAAAAGGGAAATGAGCAAAAACAGAAGAACATTGTAATGGGAACAGAAATTTTGTCACTATGATCACCTGTGAAAGATTTTGATCAATATAATGATTCATGATGATGCCAAAGGAGTCATGATGAAAAATGCTACCTACCTCCAGAAAGAGAAGAGCACTGAGTACAGATTGAAGCATATTTTTTTACTCTATTTTTCTTTTCTTTTCAATATGGCTAATGTGGAAATACACATGATTTCATATGTGTAATGGATATTACATTGCTTGCCTTTTCAATGATTGGGGGATGGGATTGAGGAACAGAAATAATTTGAAACTCAAAAAATTTTTAAAATGTTTCTAAAATTAAAGAAAAACATTTGTTATTTCATACTAATTTCTTTTTTTTTTGCAAAAATTGCATTTTGTGCTGAGAAAGATGTATGTTTACTTTAGCAGCATCCTTTAGAGGAAGTCATAAGTCTTTTATTTCTCATTTCTCCATCAATTTTTAAAAATTCTCTACTTTTCCTTTTGTCTATTTTTCTGTTTGATATTCCAAAGTAAAAGAAGGACATTGAGATCTCAACACTATTGTATATCTTTTTGCCTCATTGTGGTTCAGTTAACTTTTTCCTTATGAATTTGGATATTGGGGCAATTGGAAAACATTGGTTTGGTATTGATATCATTTTTTTGTTTCTGGTTCCTTTGGGTGCAAGGTGGTTTCCTTGTTTAACCCTTTTTATATTTTTGAATATTTATTTTTGCTTTGTCTGATAGAATGATTTCAAGTGCTGTTTTTTATTTAGCTGATAGTAATTTTTCTAGCTCTTTAAAAATAAACAAATCTGGGGCAGCTAGGTGGCAGAGTGGATAGAGCACTGGCCCTGGAGTCAGGAGTACCTGAGTTGAAATCCGGCCTCAGACACTTAACACTTACTAGCTGTGTGACCCTGGGCAAGTCACTTAACGCCAATTGCCTCACTAAAATAAATAAATAAACATATCTAAGAATATTGTTTCATGTTTCCCTGAAAATGTTAAGGTCTTTTGCCAAAATTTCCCTCTTTTCTGTTTCTCCTGATCCCATCACCCAGATGGCCTTCTACTGTCTCTTCCTTTCCCCCTATCTTACATGAAGAAGTGGCCCTTCTCCTTGCTAAGGCAATTCCCTCTATATGCCTCTGTGATTCCAGTCCATTAAATTTTCACTTTCTTTCAAACTACAATGAGCTAGCTGCTTCCCTATAAACATGTCCATTTCTTCCACCATGCTCAAAAAGACTTAATTTGAACAATCCATCCCATACCTATTATCTTATACCTCTCCTCTATTTTGTCACTAAGCTCCTTGAAAAAGTCATCTACAGTCAATGTTTTACCTCCTTTCCTCTCACTTTCTTCCTAACTTTTAAAAATCTTACTTCTGACTTCATCATATTAGAAAATTGATCTCTCCAAAGTTACCAATGATCTTTTAATTATCAAATCAAATGGGCTTTTATCTCTCCTCACCTTTTTTGAGTTCTCTGCAACCTTTAACACAAATCAGCCTCTTCTTAATAATCTATTTTCTCCAGATTTCCACATCTCTATGCCATCCTGATTCTCTCACCTATCTAATCACTCCATCTCAAAGTCCTTTGCCAGATCTTCATCCAGGTCATGCCTGCTAATGGTGAGTGTCCCGCAGGGCTGTATCTTGTGTCTTTTTCTCTTTTTCTCTATATTATTTCACTGGGTGATCTAATTAGCTTCTATGGATTCAATTATCATCTCTATGCTAGGGGATTCAAATCTACTTATGTAGCCCTATCTGCTTTGCTGAAGTGTAGTCTCATATCTTCAACTACATATTTGACATCTCAAACTTGATAATCCTGCAGATATATTAAACTCAACATGTCTTAAAACTAAACGCATTATCTTTTGTCCAATATCTTTCCTCCTTTACAAATCTCCCTAATTGCTGTGGAAGGTATGACCCCTCTTTCTTCATGCAGGCTTTTAATCTAAGTGTCATCTTCTATTCCACACTTGCTCTCACCTATTATATACAATATGTTGACAAATTATTATTTTACCATCTCTCATATACTCCCTGTTACATCCTCTGACACTATTACCACCTTGATGCAAGCCCACATCACTTCATGCCTGGACTATTGGAAGAGCTGGCTGGTTGGTCTACCTGCCAGAAGTCTCTTGCCATTCCATTCCCTCTCTGACTAAGTTGTCAAATTAATCTTCCTAAAGCAAGGGTCTGACCATGTCATTTCCTCCTCTGATTCAATAAACTACATTTTCTTCCTGTTACCTCTAGGATTAAACATAACATGCACTGTTTGGCTTTTAAATCCCTTCATCAACTGGCCCCTTCCTACCTTTCCAGTTTCTTGGACCTCACTCCCCTCCTATGACACTGGATCAGGATAGATTACCTTGAATCTATTTTGTGTATATCTAACATGGACATAATTATCTCTTCCATTAGAATGCATGCTTTTTGATATAAGGGACTTTAATTTTTAGGTTTGAGTCTCCAGTGCTTAGTCCAGTGCCTGACACAAAGAAAGCACTTAATAAGTTATTATTGCTTAAGTTATTGATTGATTCTGACCTTGAGCAAGTAGCAATGTCTCTTTGTCACAAAAAGCAATATATGAACTCTGGGATCTTAACAGATAAACTTTATCTCCAATTCCTAAAATCGTTTAATTAATGGTGTTATTCTAGAGACGTTTTATATATATATATAGTAAAAGTTTGTTCATGGCTTGAAATTTTTGTATGCCATTTTCATTTGATACATTAAATATGCTCTACAGCTAATAAATTTAGATAAAATTGTCAACTAGGTACAAACATAGCCTCAAGTCTTCTCTGAAGAGGATGAAGAATCAATCAATTGTCATTTGTTAAGCACCTACTTTTTTTCAGGCACTGCTATGTTCAAGATAGAGTTCTTGACCTCAAGGAGTTTACATTCATCTAGGATGAACCAGGAAAGTGCCATATTTTTATGTACAATTTGGCAATGAAGATTTTGATGGTTACCTTTCAAACAGTCATTTAAAAAGTTATTTGTAGTTTACTTTTGAAATCTCATTCTGCCCTTTTGAGCAGATACTAGAGCTACTATAACTCTTTTATTGCTTATTTATTAAAAACTATACATATAAAAACAATTTATTTAATATTGATTTTCAAAGTTACATTGCTAAGTGTTTTTTTTTAATTTTAGCCTTGGCAGGCTATACCACACCCCAACACAAGGAATCTTCTTCCTTTATAACAAAGAAAAGATATTAAGCCAAGCCAACATAATTTTTTAGACTTTTTACAAGAAGGAAAAAAGCTTTGAATGATTAGACAAAAACTCAAAGGAAGACTTTTTCCCTTTGTACCTCAGTTTCAATTATTCAGTGGAATGAGAAAAGTCAAAAAGAGAAAATATGTCTCAACCTGGGGAACAACCAAAATAAAAGATTGACAGTCCATTGCTCCTTTAAAGAACCATGTGACTTGATTTAAGTAATAAAAAAATACATATAAATGGAGGAAGGAAGGAATAACTAATCAAATAGGCTCTTAAAGTTTACATTTTGGGGTAGCTAGGTGGCACAGTGGATAAAGTACTGGCCCTGGATTCAGGAGGACCTGAGTTCAAATCTGTGAACAAACTCACTCAACATATGAAGATCTTGGAGTATTCTGTAATTACATAATGAGAATTCCATATGAGACTGAGACATGAAATGACTTGCCTAGGGTCACACAGCCACAAAATGTCAGAGACAGAACTTCAACTTAGAAGACACCAGTCCTCTATCCTCTCTCTATCATATTGCTCCAGGCTAAGAATCTCTGACATAGGTAAATCCTGTTGTCTTATAAGAACAGAAGTTTTCTGAGAGCAAATGTCTTTTTCAAATTCACCCAGCTGGAACTAGCATCCAGATTTCCAAACTCTAAATTCAGTAACTCTTAAATCCCACTACATCCGCTTGTTCCCTTATGTGAGCATCTTGAGACAACCTTGGGCAAAGGGTTTGCTGACCACAAATATCCTGGGGTTTGTAGTTCTGCACAATTTGGGAAGAAAGTGATTACAGTGTTACAGTGGAAAGAGAACCGACCCTGGATTCAGGAGGACCTGAATTCAAATCCGTCCTCAGACACTTGAAACTTACTAGCTGTGTGACCCTGGGCAAGTCCCTTAACCCCAATTGCCTCACCAGAAATAAAAGTAATTAAGGAGACCAGTCTTTGAATAGGAAGAGAGCAGAACTTTCCCCAAAAGTTAATATAGGGAGTTTGTTTTTTCTTCTGGAGAAAAGGAGAGGAAAGGTGACAGTAGTCCCATTGCAACAGGGTGACCAGAGTAGCAGCTGTTGTCTGCCACCTTTGCAATTGCCCTCTTTAAGAGCATGAGAGATAACTGTTAGCCAAATGGACAAGCTGGGAAATGTATGTGATTATGTGTTTTATGGCCCTGATAGCTAAGAGACACAAGTTAGCTGACAACAAAGCACATTTCAGCCTTACTTCCAGTTGTGTTTTTCTCAAAAAATATTCTGTTGAAGAATATTTTAAGAATACAACTGCCGGAACCAGGAGAACATTGTACACAGTAACAGCAACATTGTGGTATGATCAATTATAATAGACTTACCTCTTCTCAGTAATACAATTATAGAAGATAATTCCAAAGGTCTCATGATGGAGAATGCTTCTCCACATCCAGAAAAAAAGGAACTGTGTAATCTGGATGCAGATTGATCCATACTGTTTCTATTTTTTTTCTTTATTGAAGTTTTTCCCTTTTATTTTGATTCTTCTTCCTTTCTAATTTGGAATTAGAAATCTTATAAAAACAAATGTTGAAAACTATCTTTACACATAACTGGAAAATAATAAAGTACTTTAATAATTAAAATAAAATAAAATGGTTCATTTAAAAAATGAATACATCTTCCAGGTTTAATATTATTTCTCATGAATACTATTTTGTCCATCCTATTTTGTCACCGGGGGTTCCTTTGTCTGTGGCATGAAGATTCAATGAGAGCTACATAGGAAAGAAGGATCTTTCTTAGCTTGGGCTGGGAACTTAAACTCTAGGTTATCATAAGAGATGCAGGCATAAGTACATATGATTTCATGACTACTCTTCTAAGATTAGAATTACCATGAATTCAAGATGTATTTTATAAATCTGCTTCACAGATGTGAGCCAACGTTTATTGCCTATGCTTTGTACTGTATAGTACCTCTTCTGCTGCTCCAAATCACCTCCACTTTCTCACCTAGTACAACTCAAGAACACCTTAAGTACTATTTTAACTCTTATTTATTTTATTCTGAATGTAAGAAATAAAACATGCATTTCCATAACATAGTAGAACAGAAAAAGACAATTGTTCAAGAAACCGCAAATCTATTATGTACAACTTGCTATTCCTTTTAAATATAAAGTTGTTATGTAACATCAAACACTCAAAATTATTTTTTCTTGGTTGCAAACCAAATTTAATCTACAATAGGGGGAGGTAGGATATGATAGGAATTCAAAATCATATATTTGAATTTTATGAGGGTCAAGTTCCATTTGCTTTAGGCATAATAATGTTGCTGAAAAACATGGTTAAGAAAACTTAACATGGAGATGATTTTTTCAATGTACATTTGGTATATTGAAACCAAAATAATTCCTTTCTCTATTTTTGTGATTAGTTTGGAGAAGGTTGTTATTTAATTAGAATAGAGATCTTCCATTATGGAAATCCCTTTCAGTTATGCATAGCAGCAATTGGATTGTAGATTGTTGTCTTGGAGAGCTAGGGATAAGTGACTTTTCCATGGTCATGAAACTAATATATTTCAGAGGAAGAAAAACAAGGTCTCCCAAACAGCAAGGCCATCTCTTTCTAGTAAAGCATGTTGCTTTACAAATCATCACTGTGATTAGTTATATGCAAATATATCAGAACTATTTATTAATAGGCTATCCTTTGGATTCAGGTGATGGCAAATGTCTTCAGAGATAGAAAAAAATAGCAAAAAGGTTTTTTGCAGCTCCCTTGACTCTCACAGATGCCTCCAATACATTCCTCTCTAACATGGCTAAGAAGTAGTGCTTGATTCTTGGGGTTAAAAGGAGAGTAGTGGAGAATAAAATATAGATGGAACTTTGAAGGGTAAAAATCGTTTTTTTTCTTAAGATCCAATATGTGATATTAAATAAACATTTATGCATATGTGTATACACATGTACATGTATATATATATATATATTATATATAGTTTCTATGTATTTGTGTAACATATAATCATCAATCGAGCATTGAAGATAGGGAACAAAAATAAAGAAGAAAGGCTGAAGTAAGAGCATGTTTACCTGATATGTGATCAAAGGTTTTGTTTCTGACAAAAGCCAGCTTAGTCCTAGGCCAACAGTGGTCTAAGAGGACAGGAAACTGAAATGGATGGTTAAGCATATAAATTAATCAGTCACTAAGTACACTAGATAGTTAGGAAAGGAATGGGTTCATTTTAAGCTGCTATTTTTATTTTGTTCAGTAGGGATAGAGACTAGACCTGTGATTTCATTGGTGTAGATCAGAGCTTCTTAAACTTTTTCTACTTTTGACCCCTTTTCACTGGAGAAATTTTTACATGACCCCAGGTATAAAGGTAGATAAAATAGGTATACATAACTTTTTACTGTTGCCAAATTTTCATAACCCCCGCATTCAGTTACATGTCCTCACATGGGGTCTTGACCCACAGTTCAAGAAGCTTTAGTGTAGGTAGCTTCCAGTGAAGTAACTCCCAATGCTGGCTGGCAACATCTCTATACAACATAGCATTGTTACCTTGAGCACTGAGAGGCTGATTTGCCCAGGGTCACATGGGCAGTATATGTCTTTTTTTTTTCTTTTTCAGGACAATGAGGGTTAAGTGAGTTGCCCATGGTCACACAGCTAGTTAAGTGTCAAGTTTCTGAGTCTGGATCTGAAATCTGGTCTTCCTGAATCCAGGGCCAGTGCTTTATCCACTGTGCCACCTAGCTGGCCCCTAGTATGTGTCAAAGATAAGATTTGAAAACAGATTTTCCTTAGCACTAAGGCCAGTTATGTATCAACTATGCTATACTCTACAATTATGAAAGAGTTCTGAATTTGTTTAAAATTCAGTAGCACTTTGGAAAGCATATGATTTGGGGAAATTTGGGTAGCTTTTGTTTCCTACTATGCATAGCAGCTTTGCTTCTAAAATATACTTAATTTTTTTTCTGTGGTGTGGTTGACCATAGACATACAAAATATACAAAATTTCAGGCCCCAGAAGAGGTAGAAACGTTGCTGCTTTCCAAGCCTTTAGGAGTTTCCCATGTGCTCCCCTAACAAGGCAGTTGCTTAGATGGCAGCTCCGGTATTAACACACTTATTTGAAAAAAAAAAATAACAAAAGCCTAGGGGAAAGGCCTGCCTCTTGGGCTCAGAACTGTCATTCATCTATTCAAGCTTCAGAAGTTGGCATTCTTTGTTCAGCAAGAGGCTTACTGGAACCACCACATACTGTGTCAAACTACCAGCAAATCCTTTATCAGCACATCCTTTTGAGACTGTCATTGAACTGTATGGACCTAAGGAGTGATAAGCATTAATAATACCCGTGTTCTTTTTATCCCATCAGCCTTTCAGCTTCATTGAAGGTTCCTTTATCTAAACTTAGGTTTTAAAGTCTAGACAATTGCATTTCCTTTTCTCCTTCAAAAGTGGTGCTTAGCCCATCAGGCATAGATGCGTAGGTTTTTTTTTTTTAAGCTACTTAAGGTCTAGGAGTATAATCAATACTTTCTTGTCAATGACCTTGGACTTCCCTTGCAAAGTTATAGGATCCTAGACCCCAACACATTTGGAAGTAAAATAAAAAAATGTCATGAAAAGCCCCATTTGTTATAAAACTGCAGTATTATTCTTCACAATATGTCTTGTCCTTTATTCAGTGCAGATTCTCTGGCATGTGTGTGTGTCTGTGTATATGTATGTGTGTGTGAGACATACAGACTATATAAAGGAACATTCACATAGCCACATTTTTATCATCAATTTAAAAATTGAATTATAAATGATCTTGATGTTTAAAAAAAAGAGAATATAGTAAAGCTATTAGTTGGGAGAAAATTAATCGGGAATTTCTAGACCCATATAACCTGGACTAAGATTCTTGCTTAATATATGATGCAAGGTAGTTTATATGTGGTGGAGGTGGATTGTCAATAAACATTTGCTGAATAAATGCCTGACTCTTTATATTGACATTTATATAACACTTCAAGGCTTACAAAATGTTTTACATATTATTTCATTTCATATTTAGATAGACAGATGCACAGAAAAGCAGACAGAGTGGGTGAAGAAAGAGGGAGACAGAGACAGATTGGGGCAGAGACAGACAGACAGAGAGAGAGAAAAACAGACATACAGAGAGAGACAGAAAGAAAGAGACACACAGAGAGAGACTGAGACAGTGAGAGAGACAGAGACAGAAACAAAGAGAAAAACAGAGACAGATTATATTTTGGTCAAGATTTGTGATCTTGTGATTTTATAAGTTTAAGTAACTCTGTGATTGGAAATTCCCCCCACCAATACACATCAGCATAGCAGCTGTTCACCCATAATTGAAAGTCTTAGAGAGTTGCATGAATTATGGAGAAGATAAGTGACTTATCCAAGCTTATACTTTTAGTAAGTGTTACAGGCAGGAGTTGAACCCAGGCTTCTGGTGCTAAGGCTGCTCTCCCTCCACTAAGACAGTCTGCCTCTTAATATTTTTATAGTCATAAATATCTAAGCCTGAACTATTTTTTAAAAAATACAAGAAATATGAGTCTTTCAGTTCTGGTTTCACTTTGGATGTGTATTCATTTGGTTATGACTTTACAAAGAATGGTTTGAGCAAATTTTGTTAAGACAACAACAAATAATTGCATTCAGTGAAACAAGTCAATTGGTTTTGGCATCTTCATGGTGCCAAATAACTGATTTGGCTGATTTGTTCACTTTTCAAATGGCATTTTTGAACACTATCCCAGTGCTTTCAGAAAGCTGAGCATATGAGTAGTGCCAAGATAATGCAATCATATGGAGTCCTCACATTAACTATAGATCCTTAGGGACTAGAACAAGTTAGATTAGATTAACCACATAATCAGTGAGTATCATCCAAAGTAAGGATGTAATTCATAGTGTCTCAGAATTAGAAAGAACTTTAAAGGTCATCTTGTCCAAAATGTCCCTGAATTAGTTTCTCCTGTACAACATTTCCTGACAATGAGCATCTAGCTCCCTAGTGAAGAAAAGGAAATAGCCACTTCCAGAGGTAGCCCTTTTCCCACTTTGCACGGTGCTAAATCTTAGGGAAATTTTCCTTACCTTGATTCTGAATATGCTTGTCTTTAACTTCTGCTCTTTCATTCATTGCTCCTAGTTCATCTGGGACCAAGCAGGACAAATCCCTCTTTCACAAGATCAGTCTTTTTTAATACTAATCATGAAAGCATCCTGGTACAGTAAAAAGAGTGATTGGTTTGGGTTCAGAAAAACTATGTTCAATTTCTCTCGGTGTCCCTCTGTCTCTGTCTCTTGTCTCTTTCTGTCCCACCCTTGTTTTCTCCATCTATATGTTCATGGAACCTCTTAAGTCTCTTCTAGTTTTAGACCTATGATTGAATTTGCTTCCCCTGGACCCTCATATCTTTTCTTTGTTGAAATAAACACACTCATTGCTTTCAACTGATCCTTCTATAGCATGATCTTGATCGAGTCTCCTCACTAGGACACTGATAGGTTTTTCAATGTCCTTGACTAAAATAAAATGCCAGAACTGAACACAATGTGCCAGGTTCTCTTACCAGGGCAGAATATAACAGGATTCTATCCTCCTCTTCTGAACATTATGGTTCTAATACAAGCTGAGATCACTAGTTTTCTTTTGTATTTTGGTTTGTTATAACTTGTCCCTGTCCAATTGGGCATGCAGTGCATTCAAAGCCTCATGATTTTATCTTACAAAGAAAGGATTTTATAGTCATACCTCCCTTATCTTATGAAGTTGAATTTTTTTTCTAAAAGTATTTTATTATTTTCCAGTTACATGTAGATAGTTTTCAACTTTTATTTCTTATAAGATTTCTAGTTTCAAGTTTTTCTCTCTCCCTCCCCTTCCTCTCCCATGATTTATTTTTTTTGGGGGGTAGGGCAATGAGGGTTAAGTGACTTGCCCATGGTCACACAGCTAGTAAGTGTCTGAGGCCAGATTTGAACTCATGTCCTCCTGAATCATGGCCTGGTGCTTTATCCACTCTCCTACCTAGTTGCCCACCACGATTTTCTTAACCTACTAAATTTCATGTTAGATTTGACCCATAGAATTTGATTCTATAAATCTTTACCAAGCAACTCCTGTGTGTCTGAGAGAAGTATATATGAAGGCCGACCTCTGCTCTTATAGAGATTATAGTTTCATAGGGGATACAAAAATGTATTCATTAACAAAATTCTAAGTGAGTTTCAAGGCAAATCAGACAAAGAATTAGAAGAAAGTGTCATTTGAATTGAATCCTAAAGGGTCAAAACATCCATTCTGATACTCTTACTTTCTTGGAGGTTTACTGATATTTGGGACAGAAATTGAATCTAAGGACTAAGATTCAGATTCTAATGGTGGTCTTTATTGAAGGTTCTTAGGACATATAGGCAGATGGAGTAATAATAACTCAAACATTGCTAACTAGAAACATCTTCATTCAATTTGTCTCAGGTATCTTTATCTGCCCCTCCATTTGCAATAGGGAAAAATTTTTTTCTTTTTCTTTTGTTCCCCCTTCAGCATCTCTTATCTATCAATTTCTTTTGTCTAAGCATATTCTTAGGGAGATTAAAATAGTATTGAATTGCCAAGAAATGACTCATCAGAAGTAAATGAATGGATTCCTAATGATCTACTTTAATGTTTTCTTAAGTCACAGATAGATTAGAATGTATTAACCTTTCATTTTATAGTTGTGCAGTTGTGTAAGTCATGGACCTTTTGTTTGTTTGTTTAGCTTCTTTGACTGAGGATACTTGAATTGTTTTGTGATCCTAAAGGCTTTGTTATGCTTATTCCCTCTTGGTTTTTCATTATCATAGGATCTAAGGATTTGAAAATGGAAAACCCTCATTTTACAAAGGAAGAATCTGAGAGACAAATAGGCAATGTGACTTCCCAATGGCCACAAGGTTCTGACTGTAGGAGAGCCTGGATTCAAGCTCAGGTCCTTTGACAATAAATGCAGTCTTTTTTCATTCTGCCATGCTTCAAAATCATTGATTACTCTTCTTTGAGGAGAACCACTTGAATAAGAGGGGTCTTCTAAAGCAAGTGTTTCTTTTGTTGATCTAAGAACTGACTAAACTGCTTTGCCCAAGCTATGATCAATATATGCTAAGAAAAAGAAATAGACTGTTCCAAATGTGAAATGAAGAAAAACAAATGAAGTAAGCCTTTCTGACCTTTTCATCAGCCTTCCTCATTATTATTCTCCTTTATCTCTTCTCCTCCTCTCTTTTACCCCTCTGTACTTAGTTTTCTCCCCAAATTATCTTTAACCATCTTATTTTAGCACAATTAATTTTTTTCAATTAACAAAAATATATTTTATTCTCCCTCCTCTTATCCCATATCCATTGGGAAAGAAAAAAAGAAAAATAAATATATGTAACAAATAAACATGACCAAGGAAAAAAAATGAATTCTCTCATTGGCCATGTCTAAAAACACATTTGTCTTAATCTCCAACCTGAGGGCTTCTTTACATTTTTCTATTACTGTCTATCCTTAAATGACAATTTAATTAAAACTGTTTATTTGGCCTCATGTAGACGAAAACATGTGTTATTTAATTAATTTTATTTAATTTTAAAATGAATTTAGTTAAACCACTTCCTGTATAATCATAACCTTAGAAAAATATCTGCCCAGTCAGTATAGAGAAGGGAAGGGAATAAGCGATTACATAGTAGCTGCTATGTGCCAGATACTCCATTAAGTACTTTCTGAATATTATCTCATTTTATCCAATGTGGTCAAATGGAAAGGTCATTGACTCTGGGGTCAAAAGACATGGTTCAAATGCTGTCTTTTATGTTGACTACTTGTGTCACCTTGGGCAAGTCAAACTATGATCAATAACTTTCCTTGGTTTCAGTTTATTAATCTGTAAGATGAGGGACTTAGAAGCATTGACCTCTGAAATTCTTTCCAACTATAGATCTGTAATTTACAAATCGGGTCTCAGAAGTCAGGCCCTTATGTTTAGGGATAAATAGATTTGATCACAATAAGGGAAGCCCCCAAACTGGCAAGATGGGTCTTTTAGGGCTCCTATAACTCTCCAGGCCATGCATATGGGCTGCCCTGAACTGAATTAAGTTATTTTAAAAATCACATCCAAGTCTGCCACAGCACTGTACAAATGGACTAATTTGTTTGTATGGGAAGTGTGTGGGAGGGAGCAATTAGATAGTATACTTGTGCTACATAGTCACATAATTTTAGTAATTCAAACCCCAAACAAACCTCCCTTCTTTTTTTTTTTTTTCAGTAGCTGGTGTTTTAGCCTAGATTATCTGAATAATAGTTTCAACAGCTCAGTTTGCCACTGGGAAAGGCACAGTACATTATTTAAAGACAAACAAAAACACTCAGGAAAATGTTGTTTTCATCAAAAGCATGTGAAGGTCGCTTTGTGGAAATCTTTTCACCATGCTTGTGTTGAAAGCAGGATTCGCTGTAGAATATTAAAATTCTGTACTTCATTCTTCTCTTCTCTATCCTCACTAAGACTCCTTCCTATCCCCTAGATCCTTCTTTGAATTCAGCTGGCCCAGTTCTGTCTGGACTGGATTCCAGATTGAGTTCTAGGTTTTGAGACAAAGTAAATTTAGTTTTATAAGCCTGTATCTCATGTTTTCCAAGTCTAACTCAAGGTGTTTGCAGCCCTGGGCATTTGACTAGCCCATTTTTTCCCAGGCCCTCTATTGGGTTTTTGTCCTGCCAGGACTTTCTAGTTGTCTTTGTCTCATAGTTTATGCTCTTTATAACCTTATTGAAGACTTGTCCTTGCACTCTGACTCTGGATAAGAGAGGCATTTTCCTGTTTGGCCCCTAAAGATTTCTCCTCTGGGCTTTAGTTATCTTGTTTTAATTTACTGCTCACTGTCTCTCATCTTCCCTCAATTATACATAACAGCAAGATTGGCTATTAATGTTTGTAAATTGTCAAGACTATTGCCAACTGCCTATGAAGTTCCACCTGCTTACTGGACATCCTGCTGCCAATTCAAATTCAACAAATGTAAAACTAAATTAAACATCTCTCCCAGTAAACCTGCTCTTGACTTTTCCTGTGCCTTTACAGTAGAATTTTCATTCTCGCAGTCAACTGTTCTTACAACCTCCTTCTCACTACTCTTACATATCTGAGTCCCCCTACCAATTCTATTCCCACAATATTTTTTGCATTTGTCCTTTTGTTACTATTTCCATTGATACCATGCAAATCATCACCTTTCATTGAGACTTTCAAATGTTTCCATATTTAGTCAATGTAATTAGAGTGTCATACACTGAATAGAGAACAGACCTCAGAGAAGAGGCTTAGCACATTGCTTGGTATATAATAAGCACCTAATAAATACATGTCAACCTGACAGAGACAAAAAACTTCAGTTCAAGGCTGGCCTCTGACATATACTAGATGTGTGACCCATGGCAAATCCCTTAAACTCTCAGTGCTCCAGATTAGGTCTCTAAGTATATAAATTAAAGAATATATGGAAATATATATTGGTAGCAAAGGAAGTTTCCTCATTAATAATTCCTTTATGTCATTAAAACATACTTATGCCCCACCCCCAAAAAAAGAAAAAAAAAAAGGAGAGGAAAGGAAAAGAAAAGAAAAAGATTACCTATCTTTCAGAGTCTTCTATCTTCCTTCCCCCTTCCAATCCACCCTTCATGTGGCTTTCAGATTAGTTTACCTAGTGCATGGGTCTATTTACCTCACTCCTCAACTCAGTGAATAAATTCCAACTTGTATGACCTGTCACTGAGGGCCCTTAATAATCTGTCTTCAGTCTATCTTTCTAGTTTTATTTTATACTACGCTGCTCATGTGCTCATGCTTCAACCAGATTTAAATACTTGTCTTCCCCCTTTTGATCTGCCCCACCTTTATGTCCATTCTCATGTTGTTTTCAACATCTAGAATACCTTCCCAGTCCTCCATCTTCATTTGCAGACATCTTACTCATTCTTCAAAGCTACACTTAAGTGACATTTCCTCTCTGAAGCTTTTCCTTTAATTCCTCCCTCCCCACCATTGTAGTAATTCCTTCTCTGATCTCCTAGCAGTATGTAGTTTTCAAATATAGTATTATTTTTAATGTGTCGATTTTTCTAATAAACACATACAAATTGTTAGGCCCTAGAGGGCAAGGAGACTGTTACTTATGTTTGTAGCTCTTTTACTATCACCCTGTCCATTTCCTAGTACAGTGAAGTACATAAGAGATATTCACTAAGAAGTGAACAAAGGCATGAGTGTATAAACAAGCAGTCTTTTTTTGCTCATTTGTTATTTTAATAACCTTTCTTAGAGTTAATAATAACAATAATGATAATGATGGTGGTGATGATGATAAATAAAGGAATTATTATGGTCTTTTAGAGGGGAAGGCAATTCAAGAGAAAAACCTGTGTCCTTTCCAACAGTTAAATTAATCTAGCAGAAAATTCATGTGGCCAAAAAGAGAATTGGTGGTAGGGAAAGACCAGTAGGAGGCATCAGACAGCTAAGCTTTAGTGAGGGCTTGTAGAGGGGGAAATTGGAGCATGAAGTAATCCAGGTATCAAGGCCTAAGGGCAGAAGCAAAGGCTTTTGGCATATGAAAATGTTTTATGGATTCATGTGTAAACTAAATTTAGGAAAAATTGTTCCTTTTTTGATGATGTTTTGATCTTCCAACCCTGAAGAGAAAACTAAGTAGTATTATTCAAAAGGCAGGCAGTCTCTTTTAAAACTGATTAACTGAGGTAAGATGAGGAACATAAGAAATGTCAAACTGGGTCAAACCAGTAGTCTAGCCAGCCCAATGCTACTGTCACTAGCAGTGACATGTAGGGAAATTTTATGAGAAAACATGCCAATTGTCCTTCGTACCATCATCTTCTGACATTAAGGGTATGGCTTGAAGATCCCTAATTACAAAGCTATCACACATGAATTTCTCTAAAACCTTAAATCTACTTATATTGCAAGACAGTACAATCATTTAGGGTAATGAGTTTCATGTGTTCACCACTTGCTGTGTAAGGAAGCAAAATGCCGTTTGAGTCTTCTCACTTTAATGTTGGATATTGAGTAATTTTAAATGCAGAATTGATGTTTACAACCTTTTTTTTTTAGAGTTCATTAAACCACTTCTAAATGGAACTGCTGAATTGGCAGAAAAAAGGTGGGGGTTGCTAGCCTAATGATTGGTAGCACTGTCCAGATTAATTAAAAGAGGAATAAAACCTCCAAGGAGGGCAGAGAAGTTCTGGGCATCAATTTTCATCTTGGCACTTTGAGTCAACTCAAGAAATTTGTGTACAATGAGAGTAAGAGACTGAAATTAGGAGAAAATAAATCTTAAAAAATATTTGAAATTTTAAAATGAATGATTATTAAGATGTTTTTTAAAACAACATATGACAATAAGTGATGCCCCTTTTTTTGAATAACAAATATTGGTAGAATTTTAACCTCCTAAACAATTTGGCAACACTGAAATGTTAATTAAAAACTTAAGGCTATTGTTAGCATTTGTCAAAAGACCTTCCCCTTCGTAACACACAACCTTCCCTCAGAGGAAAATGTTTCTCTAGAATTAACCTTCCAAGTCAAGTGCTCGAAATGGTTGCCAAGAATGTTAGGACAAAAGGATTTTAATATACAGATATGTAATGGGAAAATCCTTATCAGCTGGCATATACTCCCAATGAAAGCTATCAGGTTACTCTGTTAACACCAGCAGCAGGGATATTGGTCATGATGCTCTTATAGGGATCTGGCCTCCTTGCCTTAGTGTTATTGCTCAAGCAATTCATTGTATAAAAGAAACTGCAGTTTTGTTGATGGAAACTTGGGCAAGGCTTGGGACCCCAGGGAATGCTCTGCTTCTATTAGTCTGGGAACTTTGTCCCTTTTTACTTTATGTGTGTATTTGCCTATTGTCCCTAGGGGCCTCCCTCTCTGGTCTGATCCCAAGATGAAGTGATCTATTTGCATGTTTCTGGGAGAACAGAGACCCCTAGTGGGATGATCATTTGATATGTATTTGGATGTGACTAATCAGAAGGAACTGAGGATCTAGCCTAAAATAATGAGCTAAGAATGAAACAGGACACCAATTTAAGTAAGCATGTGCCTTAGAACATACCTCCGAGGTTCCTTTGTTTCCATGCCTCAGGAACTATACCAAAGGAAGAAGGAGGTATCCTCAAAATTAAATCATTATAATAAAAGTTACTGAAATTTATATAACATTTTCTAGCTTAAATAAGCTTTATCATCTGATCCTTATAATAACACTGTGAGGTAGGAAGAGCAGATATTATCATGACTATTATACAGTCAAGAAAACTGAAACTCAGATTCAATGACTTGCCCAAGGTCATATACTATCATCAGGTAAGTGACATTCCTAGATCTTCTGATTCCAAAGCTGGTATTCTCTTCACAATGACACAAAATTGTCCTCTTAGTTTATGCATTATTAATTCATCTTCCAGATGAAGAATCAGGTGCTTAGGGAGGTTGTGTGACTTCTTCAGAGTCACAAAACCAATAAAAATGAAAGCCAAAAGACAAACCCAGATTGTGGCCCTGGGGTTAGAGTCAAGAAGACCTCCTTTCAATCCCAAATTCTGGCATTTCCTAGTTGTTTAACTGATGACAGGTCCTTTAACTTGCCTTTCCCTCAGTTTTCTCATTTCTAACAAAATGACACTAATAATATCTCCTCACAGGGCACTTGTGGCTACTGAATGCATCAATATATCTAAAGCTCTTTTCAAATATTAAAAATGCTAAACAACCAGTGTTTTTATTATCATTATATTATTTTTACTCTAAGTCCAATGCTTTTTTCCAATAACTGTAAGGCTTACCATATTGGTATAATGGTTCTCTGTCTGCTGCATTATCTATTAAGAATGTAGTAAGTTTTTTGTTGGATGTAAGTAAACAGTGAATAACATAAAATGCTTAAACATGATTGTTCCAGGATTGGAATTACTGGTAGATAAAGTTATAAAAAGTGCAGTGGCACAAAATAACTAGAAATTATGTCATATTTTAGGTTTTGGAAAGTATTTTAGATATGATATTTCATTTGAGTCTCACAATAACCCTGTGAGGTAGGTATTCAGAGAAATTTAAAATGGAGGAAAATCATTGCCTTATCCACAAACTGCCTTATGGCACAGAAGTATTAGGTGACTCTAGTGTTGCTACTGCAGTTTCAATCACTTTGTGGCTTTGGCAAATGTGCAAGGAATAGTTGAAAGATCAATGCTAGATGTCTCCAGAGAAGAGATTTCTAATGGTCACTTTCTTGATAATCTATCTGTCCATTCTTCCTACCTGAAAAGCTTTTAATATCTATTGAGATGATGATTCCACATTGATCCTTCTACAATGTAGTTTTTGCATAAGGAAGGACTTGCAACTTCAATTGTAGTAATATAAGCTCACCTTGGTTCGATTCTATAATTCCTAGCAGAAAATTATTGCTGTAATGAAAATTAATGGAGAGTTCATTCAAACAATACTACACACAGGGGACATTTTTCTTTATCTTCTAACTATTAATTAATATCTGGTTGGAGACAAGTGAGGAAGATCTTGAGACAGAGACCCATTAGTAAATCAGTAAGAGTGATACCTTGTGGTCACTGTGGAATGACTACTGAGTTATGAATAACCTGGGAGGTCTTACTGTAGAACTCCTTCCAAGAAGCTCTTTCAGGGCTCTCTTAGTCGGCTGCAGAACCCTTTTAGTCCAGAGATTTAGTTGAGTAAGATAAGATACCATTATTGGAGAGCTAAACTATGGTTTCTCTCCAAAAATTTTATAAACTAAATTGATTTTAAAAGATAACCATTGTTTGAAATGTCTGGCAATTTGTCTTTTAAATCACTGGTCCGAAAGTTATGACTAACTCTATAACAACAGCAATAATATTACTGATTCATAAAAAAATAAGACGAATGTTATTAACAGGTTTTGCCATACAAAATACACAGTATCCTAGCTTCATGTAACAAAATTTTATCAAAAGACTGACCAGAAGAAATAAAAATTATGTGTGAACAGGATAAAGCACAGGTATTAACCTGTCTACTATTGGAGTTGTTTCAAAGGTGCTTTGAGTGAGTCTACAGAAGATGAGCTTACATTTCAATATTTTAATTCAGTCACACAAAAGCAGTTGTCATGGCCAAAGTGCTTATGTGTTTTACTAGATTAAACATATTTGTTACAAATAACATAAGAGGATATAAATGGAAAAAAAATTGAGTGTCGTTAAAATGTTTTAAACATTCACAGAAGAAAGCAAAATGATGTGTAGATAACACATATAAATAGATAATATATACATATATTATACATGCACAAATATATATTTAAAAAACAAACTGTACCTAACAAAATTTTATCTTCTTTTCACAGTACTTTCTTATTCTTCTTTGAGTATTGAAATATTTGTTTTCTGATTTTTTTTAAGTTTTCAATAAAAAAGAGCATTTTAAAAAGTAGTTTTAAAAAAATCAATTGTGCAGCCATACACAGATCACAACATAGAATAAGACAATATCAGGATAGCAACTTTTCCCAGTTCCATTTCTATTCAAATGCCACTAAAAAGATGAGAAAATAAGATGAATATTGATGGTGGTAGTGATGATGATCAAACATAATGACAACAAAAACAGCAGATTAACACTTATATAGTGCTCTAACATTTGTAAAGAAAGAGTCTGTTAGAACACTAAGCTAAGAGTCAGGAAAACTTTAGTTCAAATTCTGCCTCTGAAATGTATCACACCAGGAGTTCTTAACCCCTATAAGTCTGTGAACAAGTTTCCATCCTCATGTGAAATTCTCATCAACCCTATGAAGTAGACTCTCTGATAGTGGCTTGAATAGGAACTGAAAGTGTTTGAAACCACTTGACCCAATTGAGAAGTCTGTTTGTTTGTTTTCCCTAGAAACATACCAGAAAATCCATCTGAGTACCTGAGTAAAGGTTCTTGAACACTTTCCATGGAGAGATATAGTCTGTTGTTATTTTATGTGGGTATGTGCTATATTTCTTTGCCATCTTTTATGTTGAAAATACATATTTATTTATTTTAAATATTTTATTTTTAATTTTTGAATTCCAAATTTTCTAACTTCTTATTTAGCCTCCTCATACACTGAGAAGGCAAGAAAGATACAAATTATCCATGTTAAATTATGCAAAATGTATTTCCCTATTAGTCGTATAATAAAAAAAAAAGAAAAGAAAAAAAGAAAGTGAGAAAATTATGCTTAAATTTGTACTCAGTTCATCAATTCTTTCTCTGAAGATGGATAGCATTTTTTAATCATGAATCCTTTGGAATTGTCTTGAATAATTGTATTGATCATAGTAGCCAAGTCATTCACAGTTGATTATCATTATAACATTGCTGTTACTGTACACAGTTATCTCCTGGTTCTCACTTCACTTTGCATCAGTTCATATGTGTCTTGCTAAGTTTTTCCCCCTGAAACTGTCTCCCTAATTATTTCTTATAGCATCATAATATTCCATCACAATCATAGGCCCCAACTTGTTTAGCCATTCCACAATTGATGAGTATCCCTTCAATTCCCAATTCTTTGTCACCACAAAAAGAACTGCAATAAATGGTTTTGTACAAATAGGTCCTTTTTCTTTTTCTTTGATTTCTTTGGGGGTATAGAACTAGTAGTGGTATTTCTGGGTTAAAGGTTATAGACAGTTTAATAACCATTTGGGCATAGTTCCAATTTGTTCTCCAGAATGGTGATACCACTTCACAACTTGACCAAGAGTTTATATTGGTGTACTTATTTTCCCTCATCCAGCATTTGTCATTTCTAATGGATGTCATTTCTGATGGAGTGAGGTGGTACCTCAGAGTTGTTTTCATTTGCATTTCTCTAATTAATAGCTAGAACTTTTTATATGATTATAGATAGCTTTGATGAAAACTGCTTATTCATATCCTTTGATCATTTATCAATTGGAGAATGGTTCTTATTTTTTATAAATTTGACTCAGTTACCTATATATTAGTGTAATGAGGCCTTTATCAGAGAAACTTGCTGTAAAAATTTCTATTACTTCATTATCTGTGGTATTTTTGAGCAAATTATAGTTTGCCTGATTATGCCTTTTAATTAGGTCTATTTTTGCTTTTGCTTTGTCTGAGATCATGATTGCTACTGCTGACTTTTTTTTTTCTGGCTGAAGCATAATAGATTCTGCTCCACGTCTTTACTGTAACTTTGTATGTCTTTCAGTTTCAGGTGTGTCTCTTGTAAACAACATATTGTTGGCTTCTGGTTTCTAATCCATTCTGCTATTTGCTTCTGTTTTATGGGTGAGCTCATCTCATTCACATTCAGAGTTATGATTGTTGCTGTTTTTGAGTTGTGTCTGATTCTTTGTGACCCTGTGGACTACAGCACACCAGGTGCTCAACATGAAGGGCTCATCTTCTGTCATACATTTTATTGTTTTGTTTTTCTGTTTTTTCTGGGCAATGAAGGTTAAGTGACTTGCCCAGGGTCACACAGCTAGTAAGTGTCAAGTGTCTGAGGCCAGATTTGAACCCAGGTCCTCCTGAATCCAGAGCTGGTGCTTTATCCACTGCACCACCTAGCTGCCCCATTCTGTCATACATTTTAAAACTGGCTATGAGGTTTTCTTGGCAAAGATACTAGAATGATTTGTGATTTCCTTCTCCAGGGGATTACCTTTTGTTAGAACTCTCTATTATGGCCTATCCATTTTCAGTAATCCCACATGGCATAGTTTCATTGAGCTACACAAGCCCCTCAGGTATGACAAAGCAGTGCTCCAGGAGGGGATAACCATGGTTATTGTGTATTTCCTTCTATCCTATTTTCTTCTGTTTATCCTTCTCTCTCTCTTTTTATAGTATCACTTCTCAAATGTGTTTTGCTTCTGACCACTGCCTCTCTTAATCTTTGTCTTCCCTTTTAACATCCTGTCCCTTCCCATATCACTTATGTTTTTGCCCTCCTGTTTCCCTATTAGGTGAGACAGATTTCTAGGCCCAATTGAGTATGTCTGTATGTACATATATACACATACATACATATATACATGTTTGCATGCATACATATATACAAATATTCATTCTTTCCTCTTTGAACCAATTCCAATGAGAGTGAGGTTCAAGCATTGTTCCCCATATTTCCCTTCACTTTAAAAGCTTAAAAGTTCTACCTTATGTTCCTCCTTTATGTGAGAAAAATTTCCCCTTTCTATCTCTCTATTCCCTTCTCCCAGTCCATCCTTCTTTCTTGACCTTACATTTTGGGAGATAATTTCAACAAAATAGACTTGCATCCATGCTCTCAGTCTATGTAGACGCCTTCTAAATGTTCTAACAGCGATAAAGTTATTAGGAGTTACATGTATCATTTTCCCATATAGGGATGTAAACAGAGAAAGTGATAAGTGTTGGCATTAAAAAGAAAGTCAAAAGACAACTCCTGTTCTCAAGATGCTCACAGTCTAATGGGGGAGACAATATGCAAACAACCATGTGCAACAATCTATATACAGAATAAATTGGAGATAATAAAAAAAGAAAAGCATTAGTATTATGGGGGATCAGGAAACTATCTTTATAGAAGATGAAATATCAGTTAGGACTTGAATGAATTAAGGGAAACCAGGAGGAAAAAAATGAAGAGTAAGAACATTCCAGATTTATGGGACAGTCAGTAAAAATATACAGTTGAGAGAGGAAGTACTAAATACCAAGGAGGTCTTTGTCACTGGATTATAGAGAATATCAAAGTGAATAATTTATAAGACTGAAAGGAGTATATTCATTTTCACATTCAATCTTTTGTTCTTAACCTAGTATAGCCAGAGTTTTGTATCTCTTTAACAAGCAAACTCTAATTTATTCAGTAGGTATGTGGTTCTTTGATGATTGTGAATGTTACATCCAAACAGGAGTTCTTAATCTATTTCATGTCATGGACCCACTTTGGCAGTTTGATGAAGTCCATGGACACATTCTCAGAATAATTTTTTTAAATGAAAAATTACAATATATGGGATAACAGAATTATATGGATATATGGAATGATTATAAAAATCCTTTTTTTAAAAGTTCAATCTTAATAACCCTTGATTTGAGATCATTTTACTGAGAATCATATTGCTTTGAATAATGTTGCTAATTATGGGCCTACTGAATGCTAGGATCACAATTGTTAGATATTTTAGTATAGGCTCCAAAGCCTGGAGCATATCTACTTGGTTTGGGTTGATTGTCCACAAGGATCTTTTATATCTGAAAACAGTGTACATATTGAGCCTTACAACCTCTCAATTACCATGGTTTGACATCATAGCCATTACTAAATTGATCAGAGGCCTCTGGATTTCTGAAATAGTTCCAGAATATGTCTCAACTATTCATTGCACTCTATTTGCTTCTTACCCTATTTTAATTTCAGATCTTCAGAACAGAACCTTGGCACCTTTACTTTTGGTATTTACTTATGTCAACTTGATCCAATAGATACATTTCATTTGATATAGAAAGTAACATATAATTGCCTGTGAGTGTGGAGAATTTCCTTTATAGTAGACATCATTAAGACTATTCATGATTTAAAGCACTTGCTTTAATCACTGGGTAAAAATCTACACTTTCGTTAATATTTGCCCCCTGAGCTCTTCAGTGTCAAGAACAAATGGGGCTAGAATCTTTTCCCTTTCTGTCCCCTCCCACAAAGATAAAATTATTACCTGCTACCCACTTAAAACTTTCTGTTTGCATAGATATTTTACTGTACCCTTTTTATCAGGATTCAATCATCTCATAGTATTCCATTATGACTTGTTAACATTAATTTTATTCTACCAAGTAGTTCCCGCTGAGTCTTGGATAAATTGTCAGATTTGATGGTAAATTCTCTCTAATTACCTATTCTGCATGCATTTATCTTTTCAAAATCTAGGCTAGGGTTGCTTACTGTGCTGTCTTGAATCTTCATGCTTAACCTGGAAAAGTCTGTCTTCAGTGAGGTAGTCTCTCAAATGCTAAGGATTATTCTGTGCCCCTACCTAAAATATTGGAACTCATTCAATCAATCAATCAGTACATATATTTAAAATACCTATTATGGTGAATAGTTTATAGGGTAAAGGGGGAGAAGACATAGATAGATGGATAAGTACATAGATAGATAGATGATAGATCAATCGATAGAGATAAAGTATCACAAATTAAAATTTCATAAGTATAATAAAAATTCATATGATCAGATGGCCATTATGAGATTATTTTATTCTTCTGTATGAGACTACCTTAGCATGGATTTGATGCTCATCTAGTACATATTTAAAATTTTAATTTATATGTTAGATAAGACGTGAAAAATTTGGAACATTAATGCATTATTGGTGGAGTTCTGAACTGATCCAACCATCCTAGAGAAGAATTTTAAACTATGCTCAAAGGGTGATGGGTCTGTGCATACAGTTTGACCCAGTAATACCACTACTAGGTCTATATCCTAAAGAGATCATTTAGAAAGGCAAAAGGATCCATATGTAGAAAAAAATATTTAAAGCAGCTCTTTGGGGTGACAAAAACTTGGAAACTGAGGGGATGTTCAGCAATTGGGGAATGGCTGAACAAGATGTGGTATATGAATGTAATGGAATATTATTTTGCTGTAAGAAATGATGAGCAGGATGTCCTCAGAAAGACCTGGAAAGACTTAAATGAACTGATGCTGAGTGAAGTGAGCAGAACCAGGAGAACATTGTACATAATAACAACAACACTGTGTTATGATCAGCTGTGATAGACTTTACTTTTCTCAACAATGCAATGATCCAAGGTATTTTCAAAGGACTCATGATGGGAAATGCTCTCCACATGCAGAAAAAGAACTGTGGAATATGAATGCAGATTGAACTATACTATTTTTGTTTTTTTTTGTTGTTGTTGAGGTTTTTCCCTTTGTTCTGATTCTTCTTTTACAACATGACTAATGTGGAAATATGTTTAATGAGATCGTGTGTGTGTGTGTGTATATATATATGTATATATATATGCATATATATATATTCATACACACACACACACACACACACATATATATAAAACATCTATATGCTGTCTTAAGGAGGGGGGAAGGAAGGCAGGGATGGAGAAAAATTTGGGACTCAAAATTTTATATAAAAATATTGAAAACTATCCTTACATGTAACTGGAAAAAATAAAATACTATTAAGGAAAAAATAATTTATAGAATGAGAGGCAGTGTAACAGCATAAAGCTTTGAAGAACTAAGTTCTAATACTGAGGTTTCCAATTATACCAGCAGTGAGACCATGAGTAAGTTGTTTTGGTATTAATACATCTTGCAGAAGTCTTATAAAAGATGGAGATACATCTCCATGAAACATTGTGGACTGGAACAATTTCCACAGGAAATATTTAATAAATCATGGATGAATTGTGGTAAGAAAAGACAGAAAGATTTTGGACCCATATTCTTGGCGCTGCCACTTATTACCTGTGTCTTCCTGGGCAAATCACTTAATCTTTCTTGACCTCAATTTCATTTGTCAAATGAAGGGGTTCTCTACATTACTTACTTTGCATATTGTTCCTTACCAGCTTAAAATTTGTGACACTTAAGACCATGATCTCTTCCTAAACAAACCAAAAAATACCTTTTTGAATATTAATTTTACTTAATGTAGCATTTGACTACACACTGGCACTTTTGGCTTATGCATATTTAAATTATTAAAGGAGGAATGCTATTCCTTCTCCTTTACCCTTACATTTTGTTTGACTCCTGAGACTTTTACTCCCTTCTCTGCACAAAATCAAATTGGAAGATTGGCAGTCAGTCAACAAGCATTTATTTACATGCAAAGCACTGTGTTGAGCATTAGGCATACAAATGAAAGTTAAAAAACAAACAAAAACCAGTCATTTAAGAAACTATGCAAACAAGTATACATACAAAGTATACACAAAGTAGCTGGATCTTAGAGGGGTTACTCTGTACTATGGATTACAATGCATTAGCAGTATGGAAGGTTGTGAGAAGATTCCTGTAGAAGGTGGGATTTGAGCAGTCTTGAAGAAAGTCAGGGAATCTGGGGAGTACAGGTAAGAAAGGAGAACATTTCACGTTTAGGGAAAATGTATTAAACAGGCACAGAGTAAAAAAGTAGGGTATACTATATAAAGAATAATGATGGATCATAGAGTATATGGAAATGATTCCAATATAAAATGAATTGTTCCTCTACCCAGTCTTATGGAAAATGGAGGTTTACCTACATAACACATTATGGACTGGAACAGTACTTATTCTATATTAAAAGGACCTGGGTTCAAACCACTCTTACCCGAATACTTATTTCCTCTGTGACTTTTGAAGGGTCTCCTCTTCTCTCAGCTTCTGTTTTCTCTTATGAATAATGAGGTAGATGAAATTGATTATCTCTTAAATTCTTTTCAGACAACTTACAGACAAATCTGATCCTGTGACCTGCTTTTCAGTTCCATTTAAATTGGACTGTGCTGAGTCTCTATCAAACCAACAGTAGTTAACCACACATAATATTCTAGAAAGCTAGATTCAGGAAGTCAGGTTTAGTCCTAAACTAAGTCAGAAGTTTATGTGTAATTTAATATTTTAGAACACCATTGTAGTAAACAATCTCCCTCAAATAGTCAAAATGGTAATCTGTGGGTTAATATCAATTTCCCCTTGGGGCAGCTAGGTGGTGCAGTGAATAAAGCACTGGCCCTGGATTCAGGAGGACCTGAGTTCAAATCTGACCTCAGACACTTGACACTTACTAGTTGTGTGACCCTGGGCAAGTCCCTTAACCCTCATTGCCCCCCACCCAAAAAAAAAAAAACAACTATCAATTTCCCCTGGATCTGGGGTTGGGGGGAGAATCACTCTCTCATCTGTGGATAAGAAAATGCCATATCAATAGAGGTGGCAGCAGAGACCAAGCTTCATGGCCAAGATGTGTGACTTCACAGAGGATCAGACTGCTGAATTCAAAGAGGCCTTCCAGCTGTTTGACCGCACAGGGATGGAAAGCTCTTATACAGCCAGCGTGGGGACGTGATGCGGGCCTTGGGCCAGAATCCCACCAATGCTGAGGTGCTCAAGGTCTTAGGGAATCCCAAGAGTGATGAGATGAATGTGAAGGTGCTGGACTTTGAACACTTTCTGCCAATGCTGCAGACCGTAGCAAAGAATAAGGACCAGGGCACATATGAAGACTACGTAGAGAGGCTTCGGGTGTTTGATAAGGAAGGGAACAGCACAGTCATGGGCGCTGAAATACAGCACGGCCTTATCACTCTGGGTGAGAAGATGACAGAGCAAGAAGTGGAAGTGTTGGTGGCAGGGCATGAGGACAGCAACGGTTGTATCAACTATGAAGAGCTAGTCTGGATGGTGCTGAATGGCTGAGAACAAAAGTCCCCTTTCCACAAAGAATCCCCTAACTTTCTCAATGTGAAAATGATCCTCTCGCCCTGAAGCAACTAACTATATTATTAGGGTTACCAACATCCTTCCTTCCAACCCCCACCACATGTCCTCTTTGGCTTACCTGCTCTCTGCTTCCACCAAATTAAACTTGCTAACTACTCCTAAAAAAAATGCCATATTATAAATAAAAATGAACAAATAAAGATTGAAGGAAAAATACACAGGAGAATGAAATGTAATAGTAGTTAATTTAACCAAGGGCAAGATGAGGATGAAAGGCACAGTACGAACTAGTTGCTGCTCAATTATAGCTTGAATTCTGTTGAATTCATTGGGTGCCATCTCATTTACATGAGAAAATCTCCTCTCTTGCTTCCCTTAGTTTCAGCCAAACCTTAATTGAGAATCTATGGTTGAGCTCTTAGCCTAAGCCAAAGAAACACACTTAATTCTCAGTGTAAGAGATGGATTGAATTCAGTCTGAACAGTGGTGAGTTGTGTCCACTCATGGTAAGACTGCATAAGGAGCAAAATCCTTAGCAAGAATGAGATGATGGACTGCCAACAGATTGACCCAAGTTTTGGCATGCCTGGGTTCTTGGCACTTAGAAAACCAATTTACCTTTTACCTAGATTGTCTACAGCCAGATAGTAATTTACAGAACAGGTTTGCTACCAGCTGAATAGTCCTATTGAATCCAATTTTGTTAACAATAGATTTTTTTTTAAAGTCTGAGATTCTTTCTTCCCCCAAATTGTGCTCCACATTGATTATTAATGCATCTGAAATGTTGAAAAAATATTTTAAAATATAATACATTGTATACTTATCTGTGTACTTTTTAAATATCTACAAGTAGAATATGGGCTCCTTGTGGGCTGACTGGTTTTGTTTGTTTGTTTTTGTTTTGTTTTTGCATGCCTGGCACCCAGAACAGTATATGAAATATGGTAGGTAGGTGCTTCAAAAAGAGCTTTTTTGTGTTTTGCATTTATTTCAACTGAATTTAAAACTACAATATTTGACTAGAACAAGATTACCATTCCATATTGCTACCTTCATGCTTTTTAGATAAATCAGCATTGGACAATTTCTCCTTATCTCTAAAAGAAATGCTTACCAGTTTCTTAGTGGCTACAGAGAGGAATAGGTAATACAAATGGGAATAACACTTTTGCAGATAAAAACTGATATGTATGTTAATAAAATGAAAAGCATTATGTTATATTGGGGATTCCTTAAGTATATGTATTGAATTAGATGACAGCCATGGTTCCTTTTCAACTCCCATTCTGTGAATATATAATAAATAATAATATATTATAATATATATAATCAACTAATACTAAATTAGTTCAGAAAGGCCAAAGTAAAATTCTTTTCAGATAAGTTCTAGTTTTTTTCTCTCTCTCCCTTTCAGTAGGCATTAGTTGTTGCTCTTTTAAAATAATGCATCTGGTCTATTGTTAGTAGAATATTCATTATTTTCTTAAATCATGGTCATAGGTTTGCCCTTAATCATGTAGATACTAAAAATTATTGAATGAATGAATCATCCAGATGATTGCAAGAGTTTTTCTTTTCTACCATGTTTTACTGTCCTCTCCTCTCCTCAATAACACTACCTCTAACAACACTTGTGATCCTTGTCTGATATCTACAAAATGTGTTGACTTGGGGCAGCTAGGTGGCAGAGTGGATAGCGCACAGGCCCTGGAGTCAGGAGTACCTGAGTTCAAATCCGGCCTCAGACACTTAACACTTACTAGCTGTGTGACACTGTGCAAGTCACTTAACCCCAATTGCCTCACTAAAAAACAAAAACAAAAAAACCAAAAAACCAAAAAAAAAAATGTGCTGCTTGCTAGGAATAGAGTTAATAAGATAAGAAGTTAAATTTCTAGCTTTGTCTTCATTAAAATCATCTTATTACTGAGGGGTTATCAAATCTTTTGATCTTAGAAGAAAATATCAAGCAAACTACACATTCAATAAGACTTATTGTACCATTTCTTCAATATGCAAAGGAATAAATTCCAGAATTCATCATACACAAGAACATAAGAAATAAAAGACATTTTAATTAAAAAAATATTTGGTATAAATTAACATTTTTTAATCATGAGGATAAAACACTAGGTGGGATTTAGTTGTTTTAAAAGAGTATTTTTTTTTCCAATTACATGTTGTAAGGGCCAAATTTTATCCACTGCTCCCCAGGTAAGTGCTTTTTATTCTTATACCCTCTACTGTTTTTTAATAGGACTGGGTATTGTATTTTGTCAAAGGCCTTTTCAATTAAGATAATCATATGATTACTGTTGCTTTTGGTATTGATATGGTCAACTATTCTGATAGTTTTCCTTACTGAGCAAGCCCTACATTCCTGGTTTATCCCACTTGGTCATAGTGTATTAACCTGGTGAAGAATTGCTGTAATATCCTTGCTAATATTTTATTTAAGATTTTTGCATTGATATTCATTAGGGAAATTGGTCTGAAATTTTCTTTCTCTGTTTTGGCTGTGCCTGGTTTGGGTATCAGGACCATATTTGTCTCATAAAAGGAATTTGGTAGGGCTTCTTCACTTATTTTTTCACATAATTTATATAGTATTTGGAATAATTATTCTTTAAATGTTTGGTAGAATTCAATTGTGAATCCATCTGGTCCTGGGGATTTTTTTCTTAGGAATTTCACTGATGGATTGTTCAATTTCTTTTTTCTAAAATTGGGCTATATAAATATTTTATTTCTTATTCTGTTAATCCAGGTAATTTATATTTTTGTAGATATTCATCCATTTTATTTAGATTGTCAAATTTATTGGCATATAATTGGGAAAAACTTCTAATAATTATCTTAATTTCATCTTCATTGGTTATGAGTTCATCCCTTTCATTTTTGATACCAGTAATTTAGTTTTCTTCTTTCCTTTTTTTTTTTTATCAAATTAACCAATGGTTTAGCTATTTTATTTGTTTTTTTTTTCCATAAAACTTGCTTCTAGTTTTATTTATTCATTCAATGATTTTCCTACTTTCAATTTTATTAATCTCTCCTTTGATTTTCAGGTTTTCCAATTTGGTGTTTATTTAGTTGGGTATTTTTTTTTATATGTAAAAACAAATTTATTTTAACATCAATTTAAAAAAAAATTGTTCCAACTTCTCTTCCTCCTCTATTCCCACCCCCACCCACTAGAACCCAAGCATTTCAAAATAAATTATACATGAGTAGTCATGGAAAACATTCCCACATTAGCTAGATTGTGAGAAAAAAAACAGTCAAAAAACTCCCAAAACTTCAGACTAAGGAATTGTCAAAGAGAAAAAACATTTTTTTTTTTTAAAAATGTGTTTCCAGGGGCAGCTAGGTGGTGCAGCAGACAGAGCACCGGCTCTGGAACCAGGAGCACCCAAGCCCAAATCCAGCCCCACACACCCAACACCCACCAGCCACATGATCCCGGGCAAGCCACCCACCCCCAATTGCCTCACCAAAAAAGAAAAAAAAAAGAAAAGAAAAAAAATGTGTTTCCATCTATTTCAGATACTATCACTTCTTTCTCTGTAGATGGGTTGCCGTTTTCATAGTCCTTCAGGGTTATATTGGACCATTACCTTGCTGAAAATAACCGCATGCTTCCCAGCAGATCTTTTTACACTATTGCTGTTATTTTGTATACAGTGCATTTCACTCTGCTTCAGTTCATGTAGGTCTTTCCAGGTTTTTCTAATAGTATCCTGTTCATCATACCCTAAATAATGTGCCTTAAACTTGACAAAGAATTTTCTTCGTATTAGCCCAGCAAAGTCATCATAACTATTTCCCTCCATCCTATTCCCTTCCCATGATATTTACTCTATTTTCCATCTTCTTTTAAACTATTCCTCCTCAAAAGTATTTTACTTCTGACTGTCCCCTCCCCTACTCTGCACTCCCTTTTTTTCACCCTTCCTTCCTTATCCTCTTCCCCTCATACTTTCCTGTAAGGTTAAATAGATTACTCCACCCAACTGGGTGTGAATGTTATTCCCTCCATGAGCCAACTCTGATGAGTTTAAGGTCTTTGAGCTAATTCTATGTTCCAAATTTTCTTCCTCCCTCTCTCCTCAACCCTCCCTATGAAATCAAGCAATTCAATATTTCATACTTGTGCCGTTATGCAGAACATCTTCACCTTCCTTGAAAGTATTTTGCTTTTTACTACTCTCTCCCAGAATCTGCCCTTCCCTCCTTCCCCTCCCCCCCCTTATCTCCCTCCCCTCCCTCAGGGCAAAATATATTACTATACCCACTTGAGTATGTATGTTAGTCCTTCTTTGAGTCAATTCTGATGATATTAAGGTTCAAACACTCCCCAATTCCTTCCCCCTCTTCCCCTCCCCTCCATAAGCTTTTTTCTTGTTTCCTTCATGTGAACAATCTCTCCCCAGACCATCTCTCCCCTTCCCCCTCCCCCAGTCTATTTCTCCTACACCTCAACCCTATTTTAAGGATGTCATTATGGGTTAGTTAGGTGGCACAGTGGACAATGCACCAGCCCTGGACCCAGGAGGCCCCAAGCCCAAATCCGGCCCCATACATATGACACCCCACAAATAACAAAACATAACTTCCCTTCGTATTCAGTTCAGACCTGTGTCCTCTGTATTATCTTCCCATATAGGAATGTTAACAGTTTGATCTTTTAATATCCCTCATGAAGTCTTTTTCCTGTTTATCTTTTTATGCTTCTCCAGGGTGTTGTATTTGAAAGTCAAATTTTCTATTCAGTTCAGGTCTTTTCATAACAAATGCCTGAAAGTCTTCTTTCTCCTTGAAGTTCCATGTTTGCCTCTGAAAGATGATGCTTAGTTTTGCTGGGTATGTGATTTTTGGCTGTAGTCCCAGTTCCTTTGCCCTCTGGAATATCATATTCCATGCCCTCCGGTCCTTTAATGTAGAAGCTGCTAGATCTTGCTTTATCCTTATTGGAGCTCCACAGTATTTAAATTCCTTTTTTCTAGCTGCTTGCAATATTTTCTCCTTGACCTGGGAGTTCTGGAATTTGGCTCTAATATTCCTGGAGGTTTTCCTTTTGGGATCTCTTTCAGGAGGTGATCGGTAGATTCATTCAATTTCTATTTTAGCTTCTGCTTCTAGAATATCAGGGCAATTTTCCCTCACAATCTCTTGGAGGATGGTGTCTAAACTCTTGTTTTGGTCATGGTTTTCAGGTAGTCCAATGATTTTCAAATTATCTCTCCTAGATTTATTTTCTAGGTCAGCTGTTTTTCCAAGGAGATATTTCACATTGCCTTCTATTTTTTCATTCAATTGGATTTGCTTTACTGTGTCTTGGTTTCTCATATGCTCACTAGCTTCCATTTGTTCAATCCTAATTCTTAGGCAATTATTTTCAGCAGACAGTTTTTTAATCTCCTTTTCCATTTGGCTTTTCAAACTGTTGACTTTTTTCTCATGACTCTCCTGCATTGCTCTCATTTCTCTTTCCATTCCTTCCTTTCTTTCTCTACATCTTCGTTCTATCTCTCCTACTTTCTCTTCAAAGTCCCTTTTGAGAGCTTCCATGGCCTGAGACCAGTTCATATTTTTCTTGGAAGCTTTGGATGTTGGAGCTTTGACGCTATTATTATCTTCTTCTTCTGAGGATGTATTGTGGTCTACCTTTCCCCCAAAGAAGTTTTCGATGGTCTTCTGCTTTCTCTGCCTACTCATCCTGGCTTACTGTTTCTTGGCTTTTTACTCCTTAAAGTGTAGCGCTGCTTCCCGGACACACCGTTCGTGCTACAGCGTGGCCCAGGGGGTGATTGGGCTTCTTCTCAGCCTGCCTGGCCTGTGAGTAATCACAGCTGCTTTCTCTTTGACCCGGAAACAGAAGTCTGATTGTAGTCTGATTCTCTATGGTCGGAAGCTTGGCGTGCTTTTACCCCTCCCCCACTGGGCCACCACCACTCGATTCAGCCCACTGGTTCAGACCCAGGGCGCTTTGCCCCAACTCCAGCAGATACTGCCTCCACTTCACCCCGGCTTACCTCCGAACCCCCTCACCAGTCCGTGATCGGAGCCTCAGAAGCTGCTGGTGCTGAAGACTCTGACGTGTTGGAGGCACTGTCCCTGGCTGGGTCCGGACCGCGCGCTGAGCTGTTCAGCCTGATCAGTAGGTGATCAGAATTGCCCTCTTTTGCGGAGAAACAGTCTCACTCTGTTCCTATGTGCATTAGGCTGTTCTGGGTTTTGATTTTTACCGCATTATTTGGGCGTGAATGGACGGGTTTATCTGGAGCTTGTGGGAGTCACAGCCTCTCCTCCGCCATCTTGGCTCCGCCCCCTGGGTATTTTTAATTTGTTCTTTTTCTAGGATTTTTAGTTGCATGCCCAATTCATTGATCTGCCTTTTCTCTATTTTATTGATGTAAGCAGTTAGGGACATATATTTTCCCCTAAAACTGCTTTGGCTGCATCCCATAAATATTGATATGTTGTCTCATAATTGTCATTTTCTTTAATGCGTCATAATTTGTGTCTATATATTTTTTCTTTGACCCACTTTGACCCATCAGATTATTTAATTTCCTATTGTTTTTTGTTTGTTTCTTTTTGTTTTTGTTTTGTGGGGCAATGAGGGTTAAGTGACTTGCTCAAGGTCACAACTAGTAAGTGTCAAGCATCTGAGGTCAAGATTTGAACTCATGTCCTCCTGAATCCAGGGCCAGTGCTTTATCCACTGTGACACCTAGCTGCCCCTTCCTATTGTTTTTTAATCTCTCAATTTTCCATTATTGAATGTAATTTTTATTGCATTATGATCTGAAAAGAATACGTTTACTATTTCTTCTTTTCTGCATCTGGTTGCCCTAAATACATGGTCAATTTTCATGTAGGTCCCATGTACTCCTGAGAAGAAGGTATATTCCTTTCTATTGCCTTTCAGTTTTCTCCAGAGACGTGTCATATCTAAATTTTCAAGAATTTTATTCATTTCCTTGACTTCTTTCTTCTTTGCTTTTTGGTTAGGTTTATCCAGTTCTGACAGGGGAAAGTTAAGGTCCCCCACTAAGATAGTTTTATTATTTACTCCTGTGACTCAATCCACTACTTCTTCAAAAAATTATGCATTTGGTATATATATATGTTAAGTATTGATAATGACTTCATTGTCTATATTAACTTTTAGCAAGATATAGTTTCCTCCTTTATCTCTTTTGAGATATATATATATATATATATATATAAATATATATATATATATATATATATATATATATATATATATATTTTTTTTTTGGTGAGGCAATTGGGGTTAAGTGACTTGCCCAGGGTCACACAGCTAGTAAGTGTCAAGTGTCTGAGGCCAGATTTGAACTCTGGTCCTCCTGAATCCAGGACCAGTGCTCTATCCACTGTGCCATGTAGCTGCCCCTCCTTTATCTCTTTTAACTAGATCTATTTTTGCTTTGGCTTTGTATGAAATCATGATTGCTACCCCTGCTTTCTTTGCTTCAGCTGAAGCATAATAGATTCTGCTCCAGGCCCTTATGTGTACCCTGTGTATATCTCTCTGCTTCAAATGTGTTTTCTTGTAAACAACATATTGTAGGATTTTGTTTTTTTAATCTATTCTGCTATCCATGTCTGCTTAATGGGTGAGTTCATCCCATTCACATTTATAGTTATAATGACTAATGTTTTATTTCTCTTCATGCTATTTTCACCTGTTTATCCCCCTAACTTTCATCCCCCACCCTCTCCCTTCTCCCAAGTGTTTTACTTATTTACCTTCCCCAATGCTGCTGCTGCTGCTGCTGCTCCTGAACCTTACTTCCCTCCCACCCAGGTAAGACAGACCTTTCATGCAGGGCTGGTAAACATTTTCCCTGCTCCTAGGATGCTTCACAGGCAGTTTTATGTTGTTTTGGAGGGGAAATATGGGAGAGCTTCAGTGGGTTGCATCCTCACTTGGCTATCTTGGCACAGGGAGTTCAAGATAATTTTCAACACTTTTTTTTTTTAAGATTTTGAGTTTCAAATTTTTCTCCCCTACTCCCTTCCCTCGCCCTTCCCAAAGACAGCAAGCAATCTGATATAGGTTATAGAGTATAATCACTTTAAACATATTTCCACATTAGTCATGTTTTGAGAGAAGAATTGGAATAAAAGTGGAATAACACAAGAAAGAAAAAAACAAACAAACAAAAGAGTGAAAATAGTATGCTTTGATCTGCATTCAGACTCTATAAATCTTTTTATGGATATGGAGATCATTTTCCTTCATGAGTCTTCTGGCATTGCCTTGGATTATTGTATTGCTGAGAAGAGCTAAATTGATCAGAGTTGTTCATCACACAATGTTGTTATTACCGTGCACAGTGTTCTCCTGGTTCTGCTCACTTCACTCAGCATCAGCTCATGTAAATCTTTCTAGGTTTTTCTGAGAACATCCTGTTCATCATTTATTATAGTACAATAGTATTTGATCAGTCACATGCCACCATTTGTTCAGCTATTCTCCAATTGATGGGCATCCCCTCGATTGCCAAGTTTTTGCCACCACAAAAAGAGTAGCTATAAATATTTTTGTATATTTAGGTCTATACCCCTTTTTATGATCTCTTTGAGATATAGATCTTCTAGTACTCTTGCTTGGTCAAAGGGCATGCAGAGTTTTAAAGCACTTTGGGCATAGTTCCAAATTGCTTTCCAGAATGGTTTAATCAGTTCACAGCTTCACGAACAATGTATCAGTGTTTCATTTTGCATTTTTTCTCCAACATTTTTCTTTTTCTTTTGTTGTAATATTAGCCAATCTGAGAGGTGCGAGGTGGTACCTCAGAGTAGTTTTAATTTTAATTTCTCTAATCAATAGTGATTGAAAACAATTTTTTATCATATGACTATAGAAAACTTCAACTGCCTATTCATATCCTTTGACTATTTCTCAATTGGGGAATGACTTGTTTATATATATATATATATATATATATATATGTGTGTGTGTGTGTGCAGTGTTTTGGCCAGAGCCACACTTTACAACAAACTAACAAGTGATCAGTGTCACAATCGGCACTGTGGTATGACCGCATGTTAAGAATGTACTTGAGAGCAGACCGCCTAGTTATTATTAAGTCCAATTGGTGCCAATGTTGTGATCTGGGATGTCTCAATGATACTTTGTGCTGTGGCTTGGACTTATAAAATGAGTTGGATACACACAAATCATGGTAAGTTCAAAATTCCAACAGTCTGCCCATTTTCATTAATCTTTCCAACGCCATATGGCCCGAGGCATGTTGGCCAGGACACATGGTCAGAGCCAACTCTTGCATTAAAAATCACCCAGAAAAATGATGAATTCATATCTGGGGATAGCTCCTAGCGCTGCTTTCAACTTATCGTAAAACTCATCTTTGGTCTGTTGTGAAGCTGTTAATGTCGAAGCGTATACGCTGATAATGTTCAGAGAATCTTCGATTATGTTCATATGAAGTGTGAGCAGTCTCTCAGTACCATCATCGATCAATTCAATCATTTTCAGCAACGTATTTTTCACAGCAAAGCCCACGCCATGTTCTCATGGTTCTGCTGAAGTTTTGCCCTTCCAGAAGAATGTGTAATCCTTTTCCTTCAGCCTTCTGGAGTCTGTGATACACGTTTCCTGCAAAGTCGCAATGTCAACATTTAGTCTCCGTAGCTCGTTGTTTATCACCACTGTTTTCTGAAAGTCTCTGACTGCTTGTAGGTCATTTGAGAGTCTGGTCATCATAGTCCGGACATTCCAACTGCCCAATTTTAGGGCAGGTGGCTTGGAATGTGAGTTAACTTTATTGTTTGCTGGTGCTAATGCATCAGTTCACCTGTCAGGCCTTAACCTTAATCCCCATGCACCCAATGAGAAAGATGAACCATGATGTGACAACACCTTACTGACTGGGGTTTGCCCAGCTTAAGGCAGGCAGTAGCTGTCCAGTGGAACTCGATCATTCCTCCCACCTTTGAATGCAGCCCCTGGCGTCAAGCCCTACGTGAGTTGGGCAAGTGACTTATAACCAATAACTGCCGCATCCCGTGTTGTATCTACCCCATGAGGAGTAGCTGGAGTTTCCTCTCCAGGGCACTGGCCCGGGCGGATCAATATGTAAAACAAGCTGTTGCCCATGTAGCAGGTTTTCCCTCTCCGTGACATTGGTGGATACAAAGGAGAGGCAGAGCCAATACAGTTTGGCACCAGTGCCATTGCAGGAGTTGCCAGAGGGATGTGATGTCCAACATCCAACTGCCTAAGGGACTCTGACTCCTGATTTTTCCTCAGGTTTAACTTCCAAAGCCTTTCCCATATATGGGTATAGCCACAAGGCAGCGGAGGTTTAAAATCAGGGTTTTCCTTTCCCTAGGTGAATTGCCTGCCAAGGCTAATGAGCCCCACCTGCCCGAAGAAACTGGTTTTAAGGTGTGAGTGACTTGCCTTCACCCCTTATCCTGTTAGTGGAAACACTTCTGCCACAAGAAGGCTAGGAGTTGGGCTTCAGTTGTCAGAGACTATTTGAGACGCATGCCATTGGATCATTTTATAGAGAGTGGGAGTTTATCCCCACTCCCACCCCAGCATGACAACCTTAAACCAACAGGGCAATCTCATATTGACACTAGCAAAACCATGAATCTCAGCAAGGTGGATCAATTTTTGAGATATCTCAAGAATCCATTGATCACATCTTCTTCTGCTACATCAGCTGCTGAAAAATGGAAACAGATACATGAGAGTGTCCACAGACTTGCTCTTGATGTCTCTGGGAAGAGGACCAGCAAAACGAATGACTGGTTTGAAGCCAAGTGCAGTGAAATGAATCCCATCCTTGAGGCCAAGCGCAGTGCACTCATTGAATACAAACTGTCCCAGAATGAAAGTGCTCTTCAGAAACTACGTGCTGTGAGAAGAAATGTTCAGCAAATCGAGAGTCTGTGTGGGAATGAATATTGGGTTGAGCTCAGTGAGGGAATACAGGTTGCTGCTGACACGGGAAACATCACAGGAATGTATGAAGGCATCAAGAAAGCTTGCGGACCCACTCAGAACAAGACAGCTCCCCTCAAGTCCAGCATTGGAGAGTACATTATGGACAGTGTTAAGCAAATGGAAAGATGGGTAGAGCACTTTTCTGAGTTGTACACCATCAGAAATTCTATCACAGAATCAGCTTTAAACATCATGGAGACCTTCCCTGTACGATAGGAGTTGGACAATGTACTTGAGGAACTTTTGAATGCAATTAGCTCCCTAAGATGTGGAAAAGCTCCGGGTTTAGACAGTATCACAGCTGAATTGATCAAATGCTCTAAAAACATCCTATTAAAGCCCCTGAATGAATTGTTGTGCCTGTGTTGGAAAGAAGGTGAAGTGCCACAGGATACGCGTGATGCCCATATAGTTACTCTTTATAAGAAAAGTGGATACAGGAGTGACTGTAACAACTACAGAGGAATTTCACTTCTCAGTGTTGTAGGGAAAATGTTTGCCAAGGTCATCTAGCTAAGATTGCATAAACTTGCCGACTGTGTTTACTCCGAATTGCAATGTGGCTTTCGAGCAGGGAGGTCAACTGTTGATATGATTTTTTCGCTACGCCAACTGCAAGAAAAGTGCAGAGAACAAAGAAAACCCCTTTTCATCACCTTAATAGACCTGACCAAAGCGTTTGATATGGTTAACAGAGAAGGTCTTTTTGAAATTCTCTTGAGAATTGGTTGCCCTCCTAAACTCCATAGCCTCATTCGCTCCTTTCATCGCAACATGCTGGGTGTTGTACAGTTTGAAGGCAACACCTCCGAAGCATTCAGTATAAACAGCGGAGTCAAGCAAGGGTGCATGCTTGCTCCCATGCTGTTTGGAATTTTCTTCTCCATGCTGTTACATCATGCTTTTGGTTCGTCAACTGATGATATCTATCTGCATTTCCGGTTAGACTGAGGCCTGTTCAATGTTTCACATCTGAGATCCAAAACTAGAGTGAGAGGTAGCACCCTTAGAGACCTGTTTTTCACCACCTGTTTTTCCAACACCTGTTTTTCACTGATGATACCACACTTGCCTGTCACTCAGAGCATTAATTGCAGACCTTGATGGATCGCTTCTCCCAAGCTTGGCCTAACCATTAATCTTAAAAAGATGAAAGTCATGTGTCAGAGTGCTATGTCGCCTCCATTGATACACATTGGTAGCTACCAGTTGGATGTCGTAAGCCAATTCTCTTATCTTGGCTCTATTGTCAGTGACAATTTGTCACTTGATTCTGAGATCAATCAGAGGATTGGGAAATCTACTTCAAACATGGCTAAGCTTGCCAACCATGTCTGGGCAAAGAGTAAACTGACAAGACGAACCAAATTTTCCGTCTATAGAGCATGCATCCTGAGTACCTTACTGTATGGCAGCGAAACATAGACTACATACACTAGACAAGAGAAGAAGCTTAATAGCTTCCACATGCTCTGCCTTTGGCGCATCCTTGACATATCTTGGTCAGATAGGATCACCAATACAGAAGTGCTCCAATGAGTACAACTTCCGAGCATCTACAAGCTACTGAAACAAAGACAGCTGTGCTGGCTCAGTCATGTGCACCGCATGCAAGACGGGCGCATTCCTAAAGACCTAGTCTATGGCGAGTTAGCCTCAGGCCAAAGACCTGCTGGATGCCCCCAGCTTTGCTACAGAGATGTATGCAAGCGAGACTTGAGGGCTCTGGGAATAGACACCGGCAGCTGGGAGGAGATCACCAAGGACCACGCCCAATGGAGTTCAGTACTCAGGACCAGCTTGCGCGCAGCTGAGATGGGCCTCCAAACTCTGGAGGAAGAAAAACGAATGAGATGAAGGAACCGACAGGCAACAGAGAGTGCAGTTTTCTGATGACCTCATTGGGGCAGGAGCTGCGACTCCTGTATTGGACTGCACAGCTACACTGTGGCCTGTGGCTCTTCAAGGTGCTGATCCATTGTCATCCGCAACTGGTGGAAGCCTACTACTACTAATATGTATGTGTATATATATACATATATGTATATACATATATATATATATATGGTGCATTTCTCTATATATTTGAGAAATGGGGCTTTTATCAGAACTATTAGCTGTAAAAATTGTTTCCCAGCCTTCTGCTTTGCTTCCAATCTTGTTTACATTGGTTTTCTTTGTTCAATAACTTTTTAATTTAGTGTAATCAAAATAATCCATTTTTAATTTCACAATGTTCTCTATCTCATCTTTGGTCATAAATTCTTCCTTTCTTCATAGATTTGACATATTTGACATAGATATTTCTCCCCCTTCTAATTTGCCTATGATATCACCCTTTATATCTAAATCATGTACCCATTTAAAAAAATTTTTTTTTTTTAATTTTAGCAGGGCAATGGGGGTTAAGTGACTTGCCCAGGGTCACACAGCTAGTAAGTGTCTGAGGCCGGATTTGAACTCAGGTACTCCTGAATCCAGGGCCGGTGCTTTATCCACTGTGCCACCTAGCTGCCCCCCATCATGTACCCATTTTGACCTTATTTTAGTATATGGTGTAAGATATCTGTCTATGCTTAGTTTCTGCTATACTATTTTTCTTGTTTTCCCAGCATTTTTAATCAAATAGTAAGTTCTATCCTAGAAGCCGAAATCTCTGGGTTTAACAAACAGTAGGTTGCTATAGTAATTTACTACTGTGTTTTGTGTGCCTAACCTATTCTACTGATCCTCTATTCTACTTAGCCAGTACAAAATAATTTTAATTGTTGTTGTTTAAAAAATATTTTTAGATCTGGTATAGCTAGGCCATCTTCCTTTGCATTTTTTTCATTAGTTCCCTTGATATTTTTGACATTTTGTTCTTCCAGATTAATGTTACCATTTTTTCTAGCTTTAAAAATAATCTTTTGGTAGTTTGATTGGTATGACACTGATTTAGCAAATTAATTTAAGTGGAATTGTCACTTTTATTATAGTAGCTCGGCCTAGCTGTGAGCAATTTATATTTTTTCCCAATTTTATAGATCTGATTCTATTTGTGTGAAAACTGTTTTGTAACTGTTTTGACATATTTCTGGGGTTTGTCTAAGCAGGTAGATTCCCAAATATTTTTTTATTATTTACAATTATTTTTAATTGGAATTTCTATTTCTATCTTTTGCTGCTTTACTTTATTGGTCACATATAGAAATGCTGATGATACATGTAAGTTTACTTTATATCTTGAAACTTTGCTAAAGTTGTTGTTTCAAGGTTTTTTTTTTCTTCTTTTAGTTGATTCTTTAGGATTCTCTAAGTCTAGCATTATATCATCTACAAAGAGTGATACTTTTGTTTCCCCCTTGCCTATTCTAATTCCTCCTATTTAGTTTTCTTCTTTTGTTACTAAAGCTAACATTTCTAGTAGATTTTTTTTTTTAGAAAGGTGCAATGAGGGTTAAATGACTTGCCCAGGGTCACACAGCTAGTAAGTGTCAAGTGTCTGAGGTCTGATTTAAACTCAAATCCACCTGACTCCAGGGCCGGTGCTTTAACCTAGCTGCCACATTTCTAGTAGAAAATTGAATAATAGTGGTGGTAATGGACATCCTTGTTTCCCCCCTTATCTTATTGGGAATATGTCTAATTTATCCCCATTACATATATTGTTTCCTGATGGTTTTAGACAGATTCTGCTTATCATTTTAAGGAGAGCTCCATTTATTCCTATGCTCTCTCGTGTTTTTTAATAGTAATGGGTGCTGTATTTTGTGAAAAGCTTTCTCTGCATCTATTGAGGTGGTTATATAATTTCAGTTAGTTTTGTTATTGATCTGGTAGATTAGATTGATAGCTTTCCTAATATTGAACCAGCCCTGCATTCTGGGTATAAATCTCACCTGGTCATAATGTATCATCCTGGTGATAAATTGTTGGGATCTCTTTGCTAATATTTTATTTAGAGTTTTTGCATCAATATTCATTAGAGAAATTGGTCTATATTTTTCTTTCTCTGTTTTGGCTCTTCTTAGTTTAGGTTATCAGTACCATATTTGTCTCATAAAAAGAATTTGGTAGGATTCCTTCACCTATTTTTCCAAATAGTTTATATATTATTGGGGCTAAATGTTCTTTAAATGTTTGGAAGAATTAACTTGTAAATCCATGTGGCCCTAGAGTTTTTTCTTACAGAGTTCATTGATTGCTTGTTCAATTTCTTTTTCTAAAATGGGTTTAAGGATTTTAATTTCTCTTCTGTTAATCTGGGCAATTTATATTTTTATATATTCATCCATTTCATTTATATTGTCAAATTTATTGGTATAAAATTTTGCAAAAATAGCTCCTATTTATTTAATTTCTACTTCATTGGTAGTGAATTCATCCTTTTCATTTTTGATACTAGTAATTTGATTTCCTTTCTTCTTTCTTTCTTTTTATTAAATTAACCAAAGGTTTATCTATTTTATTGGTTTTCTTCATAAAAGTAACTCTTAGTTTTTTGTTTTTGTTTTGGTGAGGCAATTGGGGTTAAGTGACTTGCCCAGGGTCACACAGCTAGTAAGTATCAAGTGTCTGTGGCTGGATTTGAACTCAGGTCCTTCTGACTCTAGGGCTGGTGCTCTATCCACTGCGCCATCTAGCTGACCCCATAACTCATAGTTTTATTTGTTAATTGTATGGTTTTCTTACTTTCAATTTTATTAATCTCTCCTTTGAATTTTAGAATTACTAATTTGGTATTTATTTGGGGATTTTTGGTGTGTTCTTTTTTCTATCATTTTTAGTTGCATACCCCATTGATTGATTTATTCTTTCCCTATTTTATTCATGGAGGCATTTAGAGATATAAATTTTCCCCTAAGAACTGCTTTAGCTGAATTCCATAAGTCTTAGTATGTTGCCTCATTATTATCATTCTCTTATATGTAATAATTGATTGTTTCAATGATTTGTTGTTTGACCCACTCATTCTTTAGGATGAGATTTAGTTTCCAATTAATTTTGGGGCTATCTTTCCATGACCCTTTATTACTCATGGTTTTATTGTATCATGAAATAGAAAGGATGCATATGCCATTTCTGCCTTTGAGCAATTGATGGTGAAAAATGTATGCCACAATACATATTCAGTTTTTGTGTAGGTGACATATAATGCTGAGAAAAAGATATTATTTTTATTCCCATTCATTTTTTCTAGGGGTTTATGATATTTAGCTTTTCTAAAATTCTATTCACCTCCTTAACTTTTTTCCTTACTTATTTTGTGGTTAGATTTATCTAGTTCTGAGAAGAGGAGTTTGAGGTCCCCCACTAGTATAGTTTTGCTTTTTATTTCTTCCTATAACTCACTTAACTTTCCCAAGAATTTGCATGCTATAATACACGTGCATATATGTTTAGTATTTATATGACTTCATTGTCTATGGTACCTTCCAGCAAGATAGAGTTTCCTTCCTTATCTCTTTTAATTAGATCTAATTTTACTTTTGCTTTGAGATAAGAATTGTTATACCTGCTTTCTTTTTACTTCACCTGAAGCATAATATATTCTTCTCTAAGCTATTCCCTTTATTCTGTGTGTATCTCTCTGCTTCAAATGTGTTTCTTGTAAACAACATATTGTAGGATTCTGGTTTTTAATTCACTCTGCTATCTGCATTTCTTTTATGGGAAACATCATCCCATTTACATTCATAATTAGGATTACTAACAGTATTTCTCTCCATGCTCTTTGCTCCCTCATTTACATACTTTTCTCTCTCCTTTCACACTGTAACAATTGGAGTGGCATCACCTGCTGGAGAGTTACTGTAGGAAAGCTCCACCATGAGGAGAAAGAATCTGAGGGCAAGCGATGCGGCCTTTCCTTGACATCAGGAAGTGACATTTGCTCATGGGTACTGTCTATCAAAACTACTAGCCGATTAGCTTGGAGCTGTGTGTGCATGTGGATGGGATGTTCCCAGTTTCACAGGAGGCTTCTGAGAGGAAGAAGGAAGAGTTGGCCCTTTTTGTTCCTGACCTCACCATGGCAGGTCAGATGATGGGGTCTCTTAGAAATAGTTATATTTTGACCTTTCTCTCTGATCATAAGATCTTAATGCTCTTTAATAAATACTTAAATACTCTTGCTAAAGCTTCTAATTTATTGGCAACCACTCATTAGATATTTTAGACAGTATAGCTAGAATTTTAGCAACCTTACACTCTGTCCCTCCCCTGACCAGTGTTTTGGTTCTGATCACCACCTCCCTCAAACTGTTGTCCTTCCTATCAGCCCCACCTCCTTTTTCTTTCCCCTCTTTCCTCCTAATTCTTCATTCTCTTCTATCAGTGTCCTACCCCTTCCTTTCCTTGTTTCCCTCTTAATTCCCTGTAGGTTAAGATAAATTTCTATACCCAACTGAGTGGGCATGTTATTCCGTCTTTGAGCCAAAGCAGGTGAGAATAAGGTATAAACAATGGGACTTCAAGAAAAAAGAGGACTTTCAGGCATACATGAGGAAAAGAGCTGAACTGAATAGAAAATTTGACTTTCAAATACAAGACCCTAGAGAATCACAGAAAGATAAATAGGAAAAAGAAATCATGAGGGATGTTTCAAGGTTAAACTGTTTACATTCCTATGTGGGAAAATGATACTTCTAACTCATGAGAACATTCTTAGTATTAGAGCAGCTGAAAGGAAAATACTTAGACAGAAGCTACAGATGGGAATTGATTATGAAGTAATGATATCTGCAAATAATTTATTTTTTGTTCTCCTAGGTCCAGTGTGGGTGCATTGTCCACTGTGTCATCTAGCTGCCCCATGATGACATATTTAAAATAAAATTAAGGGGTGAGAAGATTGCATGGGGAGAAAGTGAAAGGGAGAGTTGAAATGCAGAAAAATATGTCACATAAAGGAAGCAAGAAAAAGCTTGAATAGAGGGAAAGTTGGGGGAGAAGTAGGGGAATGGATGAACCTCAAACTCATCAGAATTTTCTCAAAGAAGGAATAGCATACACACTCAAGTGGGTATAGTAATGTGTCTTGCCCCGCAGGAAAGTGAGAGGGGAAGGGGTTCAGGAGGGGAAGGGTGAAGGAAGAAAGGACAGATTGGGGGAGGGACAATCAGAAGCAAAATACCTTTAGAGAGAGATAGGGTAAAAAAAGACAGAAAATGGAGTGAATATCATGGGGAGAAAATACGATGGAGTGAAACAAAGTTAGCATTAGTAAATGGGAAAAATTTGAAGCAGAGGCAAGAACAATGTAAGATGAGGATGATAAGGATGATGATACTTTGCTGGACTATTGTGAAGAAAATTCTTTATCAGGTATTAGGTACTATATAGAAGTTAGTTATTATTGTTGTTGCTATAATCAACCTCATGGGTCTTTTGTAAAGTAATCTCCCTTTAAAGTATTATATAAATGTAGTTTAAAAAAAGATGAGCAGGAAGCTGTCAGAAAAAACCTGGAAAAGCTTACGTGAGCTAAAGCAAAGTGAAATCTAAGGTATACAAAATAACAGAAATATTATAGGATGATTTGCTGCGAGTGACAGTTATTTTCAGCAGTGCAGTGAACTAAGACAACTGTGAAGAACTTATGAAAAAATTCAATTCATCTACAGAGAAAGAACTGATGGTATCTGAATACAGATGGAAATATATTTTGTTGCTGTTGTTAGTTCCTATTTCTAAATTTTTTTGTCTGATATGTGTGTCACGACTGTACATGTATAGCTTATTTTGAACTGCTTCATTTCTTAAGGGAGGTACGGTGGGAGGAATAGAATTTGGAACATGAATATATAAACATCAATGTTACATTTTTTTTACATGTAAGGTGGCGAAAAATTCTAAATAAATGAATACACAATAAAAAAGTTATGTGTATCTTTTTCTTGTGTAGGGATATAAACATTTTAACCTGATTGGATAACATGTTGTTTTTTTTTTTAATTCCCCCATGTTTTACCTTTTTATGCTTTTCTTGAGTTTTGTATTTGAAGACTGAATTTTCTGTTCAGTTCTGGTCTTTTAATCAGTAAAGTTGTAAAGTCCCCTATTTCATTTAATGTTGATCTTTCCCCCTTAAAGGTTATGCCCAATTTTGTTGGGTATTTGATTCTTGGTGGCAATCCAAGATGCTTTGCCCTATGAAATATTCCAAGCCCTCCTATCTTTAATGTTGAAGCTGCCAGGTCCTGTGTAATCCTGAGTGTGGCTCATTGATACTTAAATAGTTTCTTTCTGACTACTTGTATGTTTTTGTCCTTCATCTGATAATTCAAAAATTTGGCTACAATATTCCTTGGAGTGTTCCTTTTGGGTTTTCTTCCAGGAGGTTATTGGTGGATTCTGTCAATGATTATTTTACTCTCTGGTTCTAAGACATTGGAGTAGTTCTTCCTGATAATTTCCTGAAATAGATTATCTACAATCTTTCTTTGATCATGGCCCTCACATAGTCCAATAGTTCTTAAATTGTCTCCTGGATCTTTCTTCCAGATATGTTGTTTTCTCAATGTGGTATTTTATGTTTTCTTCTATTTTAAGATTCTTTTGTTTCCTATTTAATGCTTCCTGATGTCTCATTGAGTCATTCACTTCCATCTGCCCAATTCTGATGATTAAGTAATAATTTACCTCAGTTAACTTTTGCACCTCTTTTTCCATTTTGTCAATTGTATTTTTTAATGAGTTGTTTTCCTCAGGTAATTTTTGTACTTTTCCCAAGCTACTGACTCTCTCTTATATAACTCTCATTTCTTTGCCCAATTTTTTCTTCTACCAATATTTGATTTATAAAATCCTTTTTGAGTTCTTCCAAAAGGGCTTTCTGGTCTTGAGATAAATTCATCTCCCCCTTTTAGGGCTTTGCATGTAGGCATTTTGACAGTGTTGTCCTCTTCTGAGTTTGTGTTTTTGTCTTCGCTATTGCCATAGTTGCTTTCTAAGGTGTTAGGTTCTTTCCTGTTTCTTCTTCCTATTTTAGCTTCTTTTGTACTTTTTAAAGTTGAGCTTTGCTGAGGGCCAGGTACCTTATTACTTATTTTCTGTTCTTGAGGCCTCAGTGGCTGATGGCTTGCTCACTCTACTGGGTGGCCTGGCCTAGCTATGTCTGTTGTGTAGAAGATGCCCAGGCTGGAAGATTGTCTTCTGTGTTGAAGCTGGGGGCCTCACAACTGGCCTGATGAGCCATTAGCTTGCTGAACCAGAACTGAGGTGCCTCAGCAGCTAATCTGTGCTGTGGCTAAGAGCCTCCAGCTAGCTTGCTGAGACACCCTCTGTGTTGTACTGTGTTCCCCTTTTACCAAAATGAGACAGACTTTCCTTGAAGTCCTTCTAAGTTGTCAAGTTAGAAGATTGTTTTTCTCCATCTTTTTGTAGGTTCTGTAGCTCCAGAGTTAGTTTAGAGACTTGATTTATTGCTGTTTCAAAGGGAAATTTGGGAGAGCTCAGGCAACTTCCTGGCTTCTCTCCACCATCTTAGCTCCACCTTTTAAACCAACACCTTGTAGTATCATAAATTTCTTGTCTTTCCAATCAAGAATTTCTCCCTTATACTCAATTTCTAGAATATTTCAGTAGGATAATACATTTTTTAAAATTTTCCATACAATTTTGATAAGCTTCTTATTGCGTTGTTGTTCTTCAGTTGTTTCAGTTGTCTCCAAATTTTGTGACCCCTTTGGGGGTTTTCTTGGCAAAGATATTGGAGTAATTTGCCATTTATTTCTTCAGCTTATTTTAGAGATGTGGAACTAAGACAAACAGTTAAGTGATCTGCTCAGGGTCACATAACTAGTAAGTTTCTGAGGCCAGATTTGAATTTAGGAAGATGTCTTCCTGACTTCAAACCTGGCACTCTTCCCATGGTATCACTAAGCTGTCCCAAACTTCTTCCACCTGAATATACAGGCAGGGATGTTCTGACAAAATGACAAAAGCTTTCCAGCTTTCCAAAGATACACAGCATAATTTAAAATTTAATCAACAAAATAATTTAGGCCTTAACTGATAGCATTTTCTGATTTCTTAGATCTTAATACTCACATTTAAATTTTTAAAAAGCTCTCAGAAGAGTAATTTGAATGGTTTCTAGCACTCCCCTGAATTTATACCAGCTTGGCAACCCTTGATATAACCAAAGAAAGTAGTCAAAACCACTTCTGATGTAATGGTGATTTTGACTTCTTTTCTACATGGTCAAGATTTAAGGTTCAAAAGAAACTTTCCATGCCAGTGTCCCAAATAGACATCCAGATGTTGAAAATTAATATCTTGCTTTCCTCCCCTAATAATTTTATGCATATCTTATAATAGCTACTACCTCCTAGAATTGTTAAGAGGATTAAATAAGATAATAATTATAAAGGATTTAGTTCAGTGCAGGAGAGACTGTAAGTGCTATATAAATATTATTCTAATATATATGTATGCATGTAAATGAAAAATGAAAATTTTATATGGTTATAACTTTGAGCTTCATAAATGTATTTATTGGTATTTATCTGCCAGGCAGTTTGATAAAAGACTGAGACTACAAAGATGAATAATCAAGACAGTCATTTCCCAAAGGGATTGGCATTCTAATGGGGAGGAGAGCACATAGTTTTGATAATGTCCAGGAAGTGAGTGGTGACCCAGTCCTAGACACTATGAGGTAAAAGACCACCTGGAAAAAACTCATAGTCTCAGGATTTAGAGTTTCAGTTCAGGTGAAAGGGGGATGAGAAAGATGACCAGATTGCAAATGACATGGTTGGGAAGTGGCTAGAAATGGTCCCTGCTCTTAAGACACATGTTCTACTGAGGATAAACAACATATATAGATATAATGAATGAATTCAAGATATATACAAACTAATTTGTGAGTGGAGAACAAAGGTTTAAAATGAAAGGCAATTTTAAAATAACAGAACAAGTGTTTCAGAATGATCACTGATGGGATAGGAAAGAATGGGATTGGAGTATACAAAAATAGTATCATATACTATAAAATAGATTGGAATATACAAAACTAGATTAGCAAATGGTGGTCAGGGGAGGGAAACTACATCTAGGTGCTCTAAAACTTAGAATAACAGGATACCTCAGAGTTATAAGAAAGCACACTAAGACCCTTTAAAGTTATAATCCTAACATTGATTTAATTATCTATCCCTGAGTAAGAGGTGGTAAGGTTGGGCAAATAGAGGGTTAGTAGTTTCACCACCAAGTGGCATGCTTCCTGCTCAAAGCTGGGTTTGGTAGAGTATTGGAACACCACCAGTTACAGAAGGTTCAAGGTTGTTTGAGATATTTAACCTAATCACCAACTATGTCAACTCTGTCCCCAGGTTCAAAGCATTCTAAGTAGATTATCTTGTCTAGGGTGGGGAGATTTCAAAGGACTTTGGTCTTGAGCTACTAGCCATTGTGGGGTTGGAAGAATAGCAAAACTGATGATAAATCCCTTATCTTTTCTGGTGGTCAAGGCAAGGGTTTGTGAAGTACTTGGATGAGCCTAGTTATGTATGCATGAGAATGTTTTAGATAATCAACCCCTAATCCACAGCTAAATTCTCAATATGGCATTTCTCCCAAAGAACAAGAGGAAGGTAGAGACATATAGCGAGGTAGATCTCTCTGTATATCTATATCTATCTATATCTACATATATCTACATATGTAAATATATATACACATATGTAAGTATATATGTATATAGCATAAGTAGGCGGTAAGATTTTATTAATAATGACTTTAATATAATACCTTTCATGAAAAATACTTATGATTGGAAAATGATGTAGGGCAGTCCAGTAGAAACAAAATTCTTGGTGTCCAATGATAAAAGTTAAGATATTAAGAGACTTAAAAAAGGTCTTGGGTAGAGGAAAGGTTCATAAAAAACATAGGGGAGGCTCACAGGGAAAAAGAAATATATGGGATATGCCCTGCATTGTTGGAAGAAAGTGATCATGTTGACTACATTACTAATCCCCCCCAAAATTGAAGGAGGAACAGTTTGGAGAAGTATAATAAATGAGAAGAGATAAAACATCAATCATCTTAGAATTGCAAATGATGAGAAAGCCTACCCTAGGCTAGAACTGATTAAAATGGGGTCAATAAACTTCCTTAATTAAAAAAAAAGTTGGAATTGGTTTCAATAATTGGCTTCTTCTGTAATTCTATTTATTTTATTTTAGGCATTTAAAACATTATTGTGAGAAAGGATTCATAGTCTTCACTTGATGGTCAAAAAGTCCCATGAGAATAAAAAAAAATAAGTATGCCAGTCAGGCTTTATAGAAGAAAAATTCCAATATTTCATATAAATGGTTAGCATGAGTCTGTAGTCCTCTGCAAGGACTACTCAGGAGGAACAGGAAGCTCTAAAAATAAGCTTCTGACTGGTTTGAAGGAATTTGTCTTAATTTTTTGGCACAGGTGAAATATATCCTATTGTACTAAAAGAATCAGTAGATATTATAATTAGACTAATCTTTGAGGACATTTAGAAAATTATAGTGATATCGGAAGAGGAAAACAGGAAAATGTTGACCCAATTCTTTAAAAAGAAGAAAAAGTAGATTCTGGAAATGATAGCATACTCTATACTTGCAGACATAACTATGATTACATAATGGTGAGTTTGACGTAAATCTTCCCTCATATGAATCAATTGAACAATCTGAGGAAATCTAAGGAAAAGGAAAATATAGTATATGGCATGGTTAAAAAACAAGCATGTATTAAGTACCTACTATGTGCCAAAATTCTGCTAGATCCTGGGAATGCAGAGAAGATACAATCTCTGTTCTGTAGACAGTGGCCTTCTACTGTGGGTAAGGGTAGGGGATAGATATATTACATTCGCAGTTAAGTAAACATTATATATACACACACACATATGTTAAGTGTGCATATATATGTCAGGTAACATGTATACATACACATACACATACACACATATATATATATATACATGCATATATGTATACTGTTTTTTTATAATTATTATTGTGCCTACTGTGTTTTTATAATTAATTGCTATTGCTGCATTTTCTAAAATAATTGCTATTGCACCAGTTTTGGCAGTAAGTATTTATTATTAATTAATATTATAATGCCACAAAAGAATTGACCATGTGGCAGTTAGTTCAAACAGGAGAAAAGCCCCCAAAGACCCATATCATCTCTCAGAGAGACAACACATGATCTCAAGAGGAGTTCGGAAGACTGACAAAACCTACATGGTCCTAAGAGTAAGAGTGCACACCAAGAGGGTTTTATCCTCCTTTGATAGAGGTAGGTCATTATACATTGGTCAAAGCCAATTGGTTAGCACCATTCAGTTTCATTGGTTGACATGACTTGAGGGTGGTTTAAATTAAAATTATCTCTACAGATGACAGAAGGAGAGAAGACCCTCACTCAAGGTCCTTAAGGCAAAGTCCATCATCTAGGTGTCTTCCTTGACTGAGTTAGACAAAAGTGTTCGTCTCTATTTATTTTGTTCCCTTGGATTAGTCTTAGGCAAGAGTCACCTTTCTGGAGGGGGGTGAAGGGGGTACTGAAACTTATCTCTGGGTCCCCTAAAGAAGTCTATTATTCTGTTTTGTTTTGTGTTTTTGTTGTCCACTGAGCCACCTAACTGCTCAAGAGATGAACTACAGGAAAAATAATTAAGGGGCTATTGTAAATGGTTCAGAAAGGAGGACTGAAGGCCTAAAATAAGGTAGTTGTGGTGTGACTAGGGAGAACAATAATAGGTAATATTTATATAGCACCTACTAAGTTCCAGGTACAATGCTAAGTATATTATACCTATTATCTCATTTGATCCTCTTAATGAACTTGGAATGCAGGTGCTAATATTATTCCTATTTTACAGATGAAGAAACTAAAGCAAACAAAGGGTTGTATTGTTTGTTTTGTTTTTTTACTTGCCCAGGGTTACATTGTGTCTGAGGTACATAGTCCACTGGTCTATTGACTGTGCCACCCGGTTTCCCCATTGATGCACATTGAGTTAGTAGAACCCACCAGGCTTGAGAATTGATTGGATATGGGGAGTCAATGAGAATGAAGAGTTGAAGATGATTCTAAGTTTGTGAGGGCAGGTAGATAGTGCAGTGGATAGAAAACCAGGCCTGGGGTTAGCAATATTTACCCTCCTAAGTTCAAATTTGCTTTCAGACACTTAGTAGCTATATGAACCTGGTCAAGTCACTTAACCTTGTTTGCTTCAGTTTCCTCATTTGTAAAATTAGTTGGAGAAGGAAATGGCAAACCATTCCAGTATCTTTGCCAAGTAAACCCCAAATTGCGTCATGAAGAGTTGGACACAACTAGGCAGCTAGGTGGTGCAGTTAATAAAACACAAAGCCTGGAGTCAGGAAGACAAGTTCAGATGGGCAAGTCACCTAACACTTATTTGTCTTAGTTCATCATCTGTAAAATGGAAATACACTGGAGAAGGAAAAGACAAACCACTTCATTATCTTTCCCAATAAAACCCCATGGACAAAGCCTGTGGGGACACATAGAGTCTGACACAACTGAATGACTCAAAAACTAAAATTGTGAACTCTCTTGGACATATTGAGTTTGAAATGTAGCATGTCATATTGTATAAGGTGTTAGACTAGGCACCAGAAAGACCTGGTTTCAGATCTCATCTCTGACACTTGCTAACTTTTTGACCCTGACAATCTCTTTACCTCCTTGAGCGTCAGATTTCATTTAACCTCTAAATCTATGGTCATACTTGTGGATCATTCAAATACAAATGTATACCAAGAAGTTGGAGAGGTAGCACTGATTTTCAGGAGGGAGGTATGGGTTATAGAGTTAGGCCCAAGATTCCTAAGAATCCACTTTAGCCTTATAAGTAAAAACAAGCCAGAAGTAATATCTAAGTATAACAAGTTTGATTCTATAGTAAGACAATGAGCAAGCCACAAGCAGTCTTGACCAAGACTCTCCTTCTTTCTCCTTTCCTCCTATAAGTCGGGAATATTTTTGGAGTTCTGATAAGAAAGCTCCTAATCCTAGACAATTCTAGATAAGATGAGTAATAGATAGTTTGAAGGAATTGGTTGACCACTTGAAAAAAGGAACATTCTGCCAAGAATCTGGTGCATGGCAGGGCTCTTGGATGTATCTCCTAAGCAAAGCAGAAGGTTAGATTCCTTCTTTTGAAGAGGATAAGCAATTGTATCTCTATGATCCATGAATCTAAGAGCTATAGAAAAAAAAAATATCGCTCAGGACAATTTTCATTAGGTATTATTTACTCCTAAAGAATCCCATTAGAAAGAATATTCCAGGGCAGCTAGGTGGCACAGTGGATAAAGCACCCACCCTGGATTCAGGAGGACCTGAGTTCAAATCTGGCTTCAGACACTTGACACTTACTAGCTGTATGACTTAACTTGTCACTTAACCCTCATTGCCCTGCAAAAAAAAAAAAAAAAAGAAAAGAAAAAGAAACAGAAAGAAAGAATATTCCTCAGGGCAGCTATGTGGTGCAGTAGATAAAGCATTGGCCCTGGATTCAGGAGGACTTGAGTCGAAATCCAGCCTCAGATACTTGACATTTGTTACTTGATACTAGCTGTGTATACTTACCTGGCAGGGGTGATTCCATGATACTAGCTGTGTGATGCTGAGCAAGTCATTTAACTTTCATTGTCCCACAGAAAAAAAAAGGATATTCCTCAAAAGCAGAGACAGTTTCGCTATTGCCGTTTTATTTAATTAAATGATTAGTTCAATGTTAGGCACATTGTTGTTCAGTCATTTCAGTCCTGTCTGACTCTTAGTTGTCCTATTTGTGGTTTTCTTGGCAAAGGTACTGGAGTGTTTTGCCATTACTTTCTCCAGCTCATTTTACAGATGAGGAAACTGAGGCAAACAGAATTAAGTGATTTGTCCAGGGTCACACAGCTAATAAGTTGTTTGAGGCCAGATTTGAACTCAGAAATATGAGTCTTCCTGTCTTCAGGTTGGATGCTCTATTCATTACGACATCTAGCTGCCAGGCTAACTGCTTAATAAATGCTTGGATGACTCATTCTGCCCATTTATACATCCACATTCTATTAATTTTCTATTTTCTCAGTTTTCTTTGGGTTCACATGGCAATCATTTAAAATAGTATTTTAATTTTTCTAATTACATTTAGATATAGTTTTCAACATTCCTTTTTTTTTTTGGCAAGAAATGGGAGATAAGTGACTTGCCCAGGGTCACACAGCTAGTAAGTGTCAAGTGTCTGAGTCCAGACCTGAACTCAGGTACTCCTGAATCCATATATTATCTACAGTTACTTTAAATGGAATTTCTCTTTCTATCTCTTGCTGCTGGATTTTGTTGGTCATGTATAGAAATGCTGATGATTTATATGGATTTATTTTATATCCTGCTACTTTGCTAAAGTTGTTAATTGTTTCAAGTAATTTTTGAGTTGATTCTCTAGGATTCTTTAAGTATACCATCATATCATCTGCAAAGAGTGATAGTTTTGTTTCCTCCTTGCCTTTTCTAATTCCTTTAATTCCTTTTTCTTCCCTGATTGCTAAAGCTAACATTTCCAGTACAATATTAAATAATAGGGGTAATAATGGACATCCCTGTTTCACCCCTGATCTTATTGGGAAGGCCTCTAATTTACCTCCATTGCATATAATACTTGATGATGGCTTTAGGTAGATACTGTTTATTATTTTAAGGAGAGCTCCACCTCTAGTGTTTTTATTAGGAATGGGTGCTGTATTTTGTCAAAAGCTTTCTCTGCATCTATTGAGATAATCATATGATTTTGGTTGGTTTTCTTATTGATGTGGTTGATTATATTAATAGTTTTCCTAATGTTTAACCAGCCCTGCATTCCTGGTATATTATCCTGGTGATCCCTTGCTGTAATCTCCTTGCTAATATCTTATTTAAGATTTTAGCATCAATATGTATTAGGGAAATTGGCTGTAGCCCGCAGCTCCTGCTGACTTGCCCTGACCCCCTTGGTGCTGGGCTGCTGCCCTGCGCTGGGTGTCCCTTTTGCCCGAGTCAGACCTACCTTTTCCTGAAGTCTTCTAAATTATCTCTGGTTGGAACACTGTGTCTCTCTGTCTCTTTGCAGGTTCTGTAGTTTCAGAATCCATCCAGAGCCTTGATTTAATGTTCTTTTTGAGGGAACAGAAGGAGAGCTCAGGCAACTTGCTGCTTCCTCTCCGCCATCTTGGCTCCACCCCTCTACCTCTCTTTATTTTAAAAATCCTTTTGAGGGGCAAAGCCAAGATGACAGAAGAAAGGCAGTGACTTGCCTGAGCTCTCCCTAATACCTCTCCCCTCCAAATACCTTCAAGTAATGTCATAAGACAATTCCAGGAGCAGTAGAACCCCAAATGACAGGGTGAAATAATTTTCCAGCCAAAGAAAACTTAGAGGTTTTGCAGGGAAGGTCTACCACACCAGGGTGAGAGTGAAGAGCAGTCATAACAGACCACCAGTGCAAACCAAGTCCCAGCACACCAGGAGTAGGCCTTAGGAGCCACTGAATCATCATCAGCAGCAGCCGCAGCAGCAGCAGCAACTGCCTCTGGAACTCAGCCCACAGATGTTAAGAGGGTCAAACAATTGTCCAGAAGGAGATTATAGGTGTCTTTTTGCTAGCACTGAGGCAGGACTCTGTTGTTTTGTTCACATTCACATCCAGGTGGTAGGTTTGGGTGGCAGTCCCAGGCCAGGTAGGAGCACTAGTACACAGGAGCTTGCAGCCACAGTGGAGCAGGATTCTCCTCATAGTTCCAGGGCATAAAAACAGGATTGTGGTTGCTTGTAGACCGGAGCGCAGGCCAGGAGAGTAGTAAAGATAGAATACACACACACACACACACACACACACACACACACACACACACACAGATATAAATAAGTAAATATACAGGTATTTGAAGAGTGCTCTAATTTTTTCTGCTGATTAAGAGTATGATATGAAACAATTTTGCAGATTACTAATACAGTTGATAGAATGATGGTATTGGAATCAAGAGCACATTGATTTTGACATTCACCTAATTTATAATGCTGGGTCAGACACTTTACTTCTCTGAGTCCCAGTTTACTGATTTGTAAAATGGAGATGATAAATAATATCAGAAATACCTTTATCACAAGTTGCTTTTGTGGTAAAAAGTGAAAGTTTTTAATAGTCCGTTAGCGATAATGGAAAGACGCCAGTTTTTGAAGGACCACCCTTTCAGGGAGGAGACCATGACGAACCACCAGGTCCGTCTGCTAAGCACTCCAATTCTGGGGTGTGAGCTTAAAAGGCAAGGAGAGAATGGAAGTGAGCTCTCGGCCCACTCTCCTCATCCACCGACTGGCAGATGCTAACTGAAGTGCGACTTGGCGGTTTGCCGTAATAGCACATGCTTGAAGCGGCTCTCAGCTTCAGAGGTGGTCTTGGGTTTTTTGGTGAGCCCTATTCCAGTTTTTGGTGAGTTTTATACAGAATATAGACTAAGCTTAGATTTAAGACTATTTGTTTGTATTTATAATTTCCTGTCTCTCTAATCAACATCACCTTGTAATTTCCAAACAATAAAAGCTCTAACTAGAGACCAGAGGCTTCTTTAATTTACTAGTCTGGGAGATAAATAAGGGAAAGGTTACAAGGGGAGGTTAATGCTCTAGTATCCAATTTTAAATATCACACTTTGTAGTCTTGATGACATGAAATACATAAATATCATTGCAAAACTCAAAGTGACAATTATCAGCAGAGAGAATGGAATTACTTTCCTATTCTCCAATAGTTCAAATAGCATCCTCAGGCATTTTTGAAAGTGGACAGAAGAGAAAGAGAATAGGGAAGAACTTCGCGCCCACTACTCCATAACAGACTTGTCTTTGTTAGACTTTGTCTCTCTAGTTTGTTCAAAATGGCAAAATATTATATCATTATACACACACATCTATATATGTTTACCATTTTAAATAATCACATTTGGTTTGCTCTATTTAGTGAAATTTATTTTCTCTTTTGATAAGGTTTTGTTCAGCTCTGCAGTGAAAAAGATGAGAAAGAATACCACCATTGTCAGATAATTAGACAAATATTATTCCTTGGAAATTTAACTTTTAATTTACTGTAAAAATCCCTTCTCTTCTGTGTCAAGAAATTTTATTGAAAAAATTCAGTCAGGCACAGCCCAACAATGTCATTACCCAAGCATCTCATTCTCTATTCACTCTGATGATATTAAGTTGAGCATGGAAGGAGTATAATTACATTTCTGAGCTGAAATATAGTACATTGGTTACTTTGTTCTTAAAATTATGCTGGGATTAATCATTTAATAAGCCATTATTGTTTTACAGTTTATGTAATAAGAGATGGGCAGGAATAACTCATTTTTGAATGAATATGTGGATCAAAACCCTTCAGAAGAAATATATTGTTTAGCATTAGAAGCTGCTCATAATTGCTTTGGGGTGAGTCCAAGAACATCTTGAAAATTTTTGTATTCAAAGAAAAGATAGTATATATGAATTTTGAAGACAAGAGCATTCTACATGGATGGATTTCTACTAATTAATAGTGAGGAAGGAAAGGGTTGGAATCTATTCTAAACCCAGACAATGACTTAAGTTTTACTTAAATGATATGTACAAATGACAACCTCTGCCTCAACCTACTTAAAAGGGATATTGCAATATCAACAAGATAATAGGAATAGAAGGACATTGAATGCTTAAGCAGAAAAAGGTGCTTTGGAAATTAGGGGTTAATCTATTCCTTGTATGTATTTTTTCCTCACTAATAAACAGAAAGAAATCATACCTGACCTACTGCAAAAGACTTGGTTAATATCACAGGGATTGTAGTGCTATATTCCCATAGTGCTCTTTTGTGTGAAATACTGGTAGACTATTTGCTGTACAAAACTGTGTATGAATGCAGTTATTATTATTTGGCCCACATCCAAACTTGCTAACTTCTATAGAAATACTAAGTAAAACTTACCTTCATTCCAGTCATTCAGTCTAATATTTATTTGTAAAATATTAATTAAAATGTATTAAGCATCTATTATTTGTCAGGCACTGTGCCAATTCCCCATGTATGACTGCATGTATTTTTTAAATATAGTCCAGATATTTTTTCTCTGCCACCCCAAACTCAGAATGATTCTTTTTTTTTTTTTAATTTTTTTTAGTGAGGCAATTCGGGTTAAGTGACTTGCCCAGGGTCACACAGCTAGTAAGTGTTAAGTGTCTGAGGCCGAATTTGAACTCAGATACTCCTGACTCCAGGGCTGGTGCTCTATCTACTGTGCCACCTAGCTGCCCCCAGAATGATTCTTAAAGTATTCTTATAAGAAGTTTATATCTTTGGGGATGGTTAGAGAAATTGGGAGAAGAGCACAATAGAGAAGCATAAAATTGATTAACATATAGGGGCAGAGCCAAGATGGCTGAAGAAAGGCATCAACTCCCCTGTACCCTTCCTCAAACCCCTCTAAATATCTTCAAATAATGTCATCAGACAATTCCTGAAGCAGCAGGACCCAGAAAAGAAAAGATTGAAATAATTTTCCATCCAAAGATAATTTAGAAGATCAGCAGGAATGGTATGTTGCACTAGGGTAAGAATAGAGCACAGTCTAACAAAGGTGACAGCAGTACAGACCAGGTCCTGGTAAACCAGGAACAGGAATTGGGAGCCACTGAAATATCATCGGCAACTGCTTTCAGAGTTCTCAGCCCAGAGTCAATAAAGGGGTTGAACAACTGGTCAGAAGGCGATTATAGAGGTCTATTTGCTGGAGCTGAGGCAGTATTTTATTGCTTTGTCCATATTCAGATCCAACTTGCAGGCCTGCGTGGAAAATCCAGGGCAAAGAGGATCACTAGCAGACCAGAGTTTGCAGCCACAGTGGAGTGATGACCCTCTACACAATTGCAGGATAAAAGAGTGTTTCTAGATAATAGTAAACACAATTCTACTTAAATCATACCATCTTGGAAGAACTGAAAACTTACAGGTCCCTAGACGTATCTCTAAAAAGAGCTGCACAAAATTCCAGTGTGCCCTTCACCATGGAGGCAGAGCCCCACTTTAACAAAGAATTAAAAGTCAAGAAATAGGCTGGGAAACTGAGCAAATAAGAGAAAAAATCTGACTGTAGAAAGTTACTCTGGTGACAAGGAAGATCAAAACGCAGCCTAAGAAGATAGCAAAGTCAAAATTCATACATCTAAAGCCTGAAAGAAAAATATGAATGTGTCTCATGCCATAGAAGGGCTCAAAAGGGACTTTGAAAAAAGAGAGGTAGAGGAAAAATTAGGAAGAAAAATGAGAGGGATGCCAAATAATCATGATAAAAGTCAATAGTTTGGTAAAAGAGACGCAAAAAATACTGAAAGTAACATCTTAAAAACATACTAGGACAAATGGTAAAAGAGGTACAAAAAGCCAATGAGGAAAAGAATGCCTTGAAAAGCAGGATTGGCCAAATGGAAAAGGAAGCACAAAAATTCAATGAAGAAAATAATTCCTTAAAAATTAGAATTGAGCAAATGGAACCTAATGACCTTATGAGAAATCAAGAAATGATCATGCAAACCCAAAAGGATGAAGAAATAGAAGAAAATGTGAAATATCTCATTGAAGAAACAACTGACCCAGAAAATAGATAGAGGAGAGATGATTTTTAAATTATTAGACTACCTGAAAACCATGCTTGGAAAAAAAATCCTAGATACCTGTAAACCCATCTGGCCCTGGGGATTTTTTCTTAGGGAGTTCATTAATGGCTTGTTCAATTTCTTTTTCTAATATGGGTTTATTTAAGGATTTTATTTCCTCTTCAGTTAACCTGGGCAGTTTGTATATTTTTTTTTTGCAGGGCAATTGGGGTTAAGTGACTTGCCCAGGGTCACACAGCTAGTGAGTGTTAAGTGTTTGAGGCCGGATTTGAACTCAGGTACTCCTGAATCCAGAGCCGGTGCTCTATCCACTGCGCCATCTAGCTGCCCCGGCAGTTTGTATTTTTGTAAATATTCATCCATTTCATTTAGGTTGTCAAATTTATTGGCATACAGCTGGACAAAATAATTCCTAACGATTGATTTAAATTCCACTTCATTGGCGGTAACATCACCCTTTTTATTTTATAGAGTTAGAAAAAATAATAACAAAATTCATCTGGAAAAACAAAAAATCAAGAATATCCAGGGAAATAATGAAAAAAAAAAATTCACAGGAAGGTGGGTTAGCAGTACCAAACCTGGAGCTTTACTATAAAGTGGCAGTCATCAAAACTATCTGGAGAGCAATGTGGAATTATGCCCAAAGGGCTATAAGGCTGTGCATACCCTTTGACCCAGCAATACCACTTTTGGGTCTTTTCCCCAAAGAGATCATGGAAAGGGAAGAGGGACCCACATGTACAAAAATATTTATAGCTGCTCTGTATGTGGTGGTAAGGAATTGGAAGTTGAGGGGATGCCCATCAATTAGGGAATGGCTGGACAAGTTGTGGTATATGAATGCAATGGAATATTATTGTGCTGTAAAAAATGATGAGCAGGAGGAGCTTAGAGAAACCTGGAGGGTCTTGCGTGGGCTGGTGATGAGTGAAATAAACAGAACCAGAAGAATATTGTACACAGTATCATCAACATTGTGTGTTGATCTACTGTGATGGACTATATTCTTCTCACCAATGCAATGGTACGGAAGAGTTCTAGGGAACTCATGATAGAAGAGGATCTCCAAATCCAGGATAGATGCTCAATGAACCAAACTATTTCTTTTGTTTTTGGTGCTGTTATTTTTCTATTTTGAGATTTTTCATCATTGCTCTGATTTTTCTCTTATAACATGACTAATGCAGAAATGTTTAATGTTATTATATCTATATCTATATCTATATCTTTATCTATATCTATATCTATATCTATATAAAACCTATATCAGATTACCTGCTGTCTAGGGAAGGAGGAAGGGAGGGGAGGAAGGGAGAAAAATCTGAAATTGGAAAGCTTGTATAAACAAAAGTTGAGAACTATCTTTACATGTAATGGGAAAAAATACTTTATTAAAAAAAAAACCAATCATCTTAGATTTCTAGTTTTCCCCAACTCCTAACTGCCTTGTTCTTATCATTTCATGAGCTGAAGAACCAATATGGTTCCTAGGCCTACCCTGAACCTGAGTCTTTTCACTGCATCACTGGAGTGGAGGGGTGGAGGGGTTTACCTCCAAGTAAAGGAGTTCACATTAGCAGAAATGTGGAGGCTGGGGAAGGAAATTCTAGGACAAAGGCTTCGAAAAGTTTGTTGGGAGGAGGCTCTAGAGAGCCCCAGTCTATATAATACTATGGTAAGAAGTTGTTATTAGAGCAATGGTTCTCAAACTTTTGGGTCTCACCACCCCTTTACACGGTCAAAAATCAAAGAACTTTTGTCTATGTAGCAATGTCTATCAAGACTTATCATATTAGAAATTAAAACATAACAATTTAAAATACTTATTTGATTCCTTTAAAAATAATAATAAACACATTACATGTTAAGAAAAGTAATCTTTTCTGCAAATTAAAACAACTCTGAGGTACCACCTGACACCTATCAGATTAACTAGTATGACAAAAAAGGAAAATAATAAATGGTGAAGAAGCTGTGGAAAAATTGGAACACTAATGCATTGTTGGTAGAGCTGTGAACTGATCCAAGCATTCTGAAAAGCAATTTGGAATTATGCCCAAAGGACTATAAAGCTGTGCATACCTTTTGCCCCAGCAATACTACTTTGGGGTCTTTTCCCCAAAGAGATCATTAAAAAAAAAAGGGGAAATAACCCACATGTACAAAAATATTTATAGCTGCTCTGTATGTGGTGGCAAGGAATTGGAAATTGAGGGGTTGCCCATCAATTGGGGAATGGCTGAACTAGTTGTGGTATATGAATGTAATGGAATTCTATTGTGCTGTAAGAAATGATGAGCAGGAGGAGTGCAGAGAAACCTGGAAGGACTTGCGTAAACTGATGAGTGAGATGAGCAGAACCAGAAGAACATTATACACAGTATCATCAACATTATGTGTTGATCAACTGTGATAGAGTAGATTCTTCTCACCAATCCAACGGTACAAGAAACTTCCAAAGGACTCATGTTGGAAAAGGCTCTCAGAATCCAGAAAAAAAAAAAGAACTGCGGAATATGGATGCTGATCAAACCATACTATTTCTTTTGTTTTTGGTGCTGTTGTCTTTCTATTTTGAGGTTTTTCCTTATTACTCTGGTTCTTCCCTTATAACATGACTAATGCAGAAATATGTTTAATGTTATTTTATATATGTATACATACATACATACATACATACATACATATATATATATATATATATATATATATATATATATATATATATATATATATATATATATATATATATATAAACCTCTATCAGATTACCTGCTATCTAGGGATGGGGGGGAGGGAGAAAAATTTGAAATTGGAAATCTTATATGAACAAATGTTGAAAACTATCTCTACATGTAACTGGAAAATAGTAAAATACTTTTATTTAAAAAAATAGTAACTGTGAAAATTTTTGAAGCCTCATTTCTCAAACATATAGAGAACTGAGTAAAATTTATAAAAATCGGGGCAGCTAGATAGCGCAGTGGATAGAGCACCGGCCCTGGAGTCAGGAGTACCTGAGTTCAAATCCGGCCTCAGACACTTAACACTTACTAGCTGTGTGACCCTGGGCAAGTCACTTAACCCCAATTGCCTCACTAAAATAAATAAATAAATAAATAAATTTATAAAAATCAGAACTATTCCCAAGTTGATAAATGATCAAAAGATATGAATAATTTTCAGATGAAATCATCAAAGTTATCTATAGCCACATTGAAAAAAAAATGATCCAACTCACTATCGATTAGAGAGATGCAAATCAAAACAATTCTGGGATACAAGGTATTAGAATGGCTAATAGAACAGAAGAGGAATATTGCAAATACTGTAGGACATGTGAGGAAAAAAATGAGATATTAATGCACTGTTGATGGAGGTACAAACTAATTCAACATTCTGTAGAGCAATTTGGAATGATGTCCAAAGGGCTATATAAAACCATGCACACGCTTTGATCTTGCAATACCACTACTAGGTCTGTATCCAAAAAGCCATCGAAAAAGAAAGAAAAGGACCTTTAAGTTAAAAAAAAATTTATAGAAACTCTTCTTGTAGCAAAGAATTGAAAATTGAGGGGATGCCTATCAATTGGGGAATGGATGAATAAATTGTGTTATCCAATTATGATCGAATAATATTGTGTTATAAGAAATGATGAGCAGGATGCTCTCAGAAAAAAAAACTGGAAAGACTTACATAAGCTGATATAAAGTGCAATGTATTGTGTACAAAGTAACACAAATACTGTAAGATTATCAACTGTGAATGACTTATCTATTCTGAGTAATACAATGATCCAAGAGAACTCAAAAGAACTGATCATGAAAAATGTTATACATACCCAAAGAAAGAACTGATGGTGTCTGAATACAGATTGAAACATTATTTGTCTATTTTCTTTCAAATAACAAATCTGGAAATGTTTTGAAACATGCATAACCTATATTGAATTGCTTGCCTTCTCAAAAGTGTGGGGAGAAGGTGAAAGGGAGAGATTTGGAACTCAAAGCTTTAAAAATTGATGTTAAAATTGTTCTACATGTAATTGGGGAAATACGATTCTAAATAAAATTAATATATTTAATGGGCTTATGATCTCATCGGTATGGACATATTCATGTGTATGTCTAATGGTGCATATTAAAATCCATCAATGTGGATCTATTTATTTCCATAAATTCACCAAAAGGGGATCCATATTAATATAAATGTATTTATTTAGAATTTTCCACAAGTTACAGGCAAAACCAATTTTTCACTGTGATTTTTTAAAACTTTGTGTTCCAAATTCTCTTCCTCCCTCCTTCCCCACCACTCCCTAAGAAATCAAGCAATTCAATATAGGTTATACATGTGCAGTCTTGCAAAACATCTCCACCGTAGTCAAGTTGTACAAGAAAACATCCAAAATAACTTTAGAAAGAGGAACGAACAAAAAATATACTTCAATCTGTATTCAGATACAATCAGTTCTTTCTCTGATGATGGATTGTATTTTTCATAAGACCTTCTGATAGCATCCTGCTCATCATTTCTTTCAGTTACTATTGCTAACTGTATTAAACTCTATCCTATTCCCTCCCCTTGATATTTACTCTATTTTCTATCTTTTTTCACCCTATCATTCCTCAAAAGCATTTTCCTTTTTACTGCCCTCTCTCCAAATTTACCCTCCCTTCCTTCACCTCCCCCCCTCCATATAACCTTCCCCTCCCATTTTCCCTTGAGGAAAGATATATTACTATATCCATTTGAGTGTGTATGTTATTCCCTCTTTGATCCAATTCTGATGAGAGTAAGGGTCATTCACTTCCCCACCCTTTCCCCATCTTCCTCTCTACTCCATAAGTTTTTTCTTGTTTCTTTTATATAAGCTACTTTACCCCACTAGAACTCCCCCTTTCCCTTTTTTCCAGTACATTCCCCTAACCCCTTAATTTTATTTTAAAGATGTCATCATGGGGAAACCAGGTGACACAGTGGACAAAGAACCAGTCCCAGCCCCAGGAGGCCCTAAGCCCAAATCCAGCCCCATAATAAGTCACCCCACCCTACCTGCCACACACAAAAAAGGTTAAACAAGAAATAAATGCTTTACAGGTATCACCCCTTCATATTCAATTCCCACTTGAGCACTCTGTCTAAGAATATTCCTTTCAGCTGCTCTAATACTGAGAATGTTCTAATGAGTTAGAAGTATCATTTTCCCATGTAGGAATGTAAACAGTTTAACCTTGTAACATCCCTCATGATTTCTTTTTCCAGTTTATCTTTTTATTCTTCTCTAGGGTCTTGTATTTGAAAATCAAATTTTCTACTTAGTTCAGCTGTTTTCATTATGTATGCCTGAAAGTCCTTTTTTTATTGAAGTCCCATTTTTTCCCCTTGAGAGTTTATGCTCATTTTTGCTGGACATGTGATTCTTGGTTATAATCCCAGTTCTTTTGCCCTCCAGAATATTTATTCTATGCCTTCTGATCATTTAATGTAGAAGCTGCTAGCTCTTGTGATATCCTGAGCGTAACTCCATAGTACTTGAATTGTATTTTCTTTTTCTAGCTACTTGCAATATTTTCTCCTTCACCTGGGAGGTCTGGAATTTGACTATGATATTCCTGGAAGTTTTCATTTTGGAATCTCTTTCAGGAGGTGATTGGTGGATTCTTTCAATTTCTATTTTACTTTCTGCTTCTAGAATATCAGGACAATTTCCCCTGAGAATTCATTCAAAGATGATGTCTACACTCTTTCCTTGATCATAGTTTTCAGGTAGTCCAAAAATTTTCAAATTATTTCTTGTGGATCTATTTTCCAGGTCAGCTGTTTTTCCATGAAGACATTTCACATTGCTCTCTATATTTTTATTCATTTGGATTTGCTTTATTGTGTCTTGATTTCTCATAAAGTCATTAGCTTCTATTTGCACAATCCTAATTTTTAAGCAATTCTTCAGAGAGCTTTTGTACCTCTTTTTCATTTGGCCAATTTGGCTTTTCAAACTGTTGACTTTTTTGTTCATGACCCTCTTGTATTACTCTCATTTCTCTTTCCATTTTTCCTCTACCTCTCTTACTTTCCCCCGTATCTCTCTTATTTTATCTACAAAGACTTTTTTGAGCACTTCTATGGCCTGAGACCAATTAATATTTTTCTTGGGAGCTTTGGATGTAGGAGCTTTGATTTTCTTGTCTTCTTCTGAGGGTGTATTTTCATCTATCTTGTCACCAAAGAAATGTTTGATGGTCTGCAATGTCTTCTGCCTAATCATTATCCTATTCTGTTTCTTGGCTTTTAACTCCTTCTTAAAGTGGAGCACTGCTTCCAGGATGAACTGTCCAAAACTTTAGGGTGTCCTAGGTGGTGCAATTTAAGGAGAGGATCATTCTCAGCTTACCTGGCCTGTATGTAACCAGGGGCCTGCTTGCTCTTTAATCCGGAAGCAGAAATCTGATTCTCTGTGGTTGTAAGTTTGGCATACCTATGCCCTTCCCCCCTGGGCTGCTGCCCCTCAAGTCTGCTTCCTGGGCAACACAATAGCACTTTACTTAAGCTCCAGCAGGGACCTCTGCTATTGCCCCTTGGCCAATCACTAGATGCTCAAAGTTTGTGAGATGACTTCCAGAAGTAGCCACTGACACTGATGATTCTGAGGCTCTGGAGGCATGGCCTGCCTGTGCCTGGGTCTGCATGGAGTGACTACACTCCCCTCTCAGCACAGTACAGCAGACCTTCCCTGCCACCCTTTTAAGCAATCTCTGGCTGAAAGATTATCTTACTCTGTTCTTTTGTGTGTTCTGATACTCCAGGAATTGTCTTATAGCATTATTTGGAGGTATGTGGAAGGATCACAGGGTGCTCTGAAAGTTAGTCTTTCCCCTGCCATCTTGGCTCAAGCTCAAAAGGGGATCCATCTTACAAATTTGGGTACTTCCTTTCATTGTCTTTATATTACAAGGGTACTCTTGAGGTACGTTAACTGCTCTTTGGTTTTCCTTCATTCTTCCTTTTTTATATGCCAGACATAGCGTATTGCCTTGCACATAATAAGTATACAATAAATGTTTGTTGACCCACTCTTCCATATTTTCCTCTGGTCATTTATTTCTTTGATATCTTTTTTCACCACTTCTCTTGGGTTATTCCTAATTTACAATGTTTATTTCAATTATCCTACACCAAATTCTCAAGACAGGCAGGACAGAGAACACAGAGTCAAACTTCTCCCTAGCTATTGGGCTCACAATTTTGTTTTTCTTTTTATGTTATGTTATGTCTGCTGAATATAATGGAAGCTCCTCAAGGAAAACAACTCCTGAATTTTCATCTCTGTATCCCTAGCACTGAGCACCTGATTCATAATAGGGAGGTAATAAATGCTTGTTGATTAATTGACTGAATGAGTGAATAAAACACATTTTAAAAATGATTTCTTTATTATATAAGTGCTGGCAATACTAATAGAAAAAACAAGACTTTCCCTGTTTTCAAGGAATCCATACACTAATTGGGATCAACAACATATACAATGGAATTCTGCTATAGAGATGATACAAAATCTAGAAAGTCCTAAGAGTCTATCATTAGAGTTGACAGAAAATTCCATGGGTTATTAGGATTGATTCATTCATACCAACCTTGCATTATTACTTGTATATAATGCAGAGCATTTGAAAGTAGCAAATATACATTATCATGACCCTTGTTATATATCATCCTCATCTCTAATTAGATATACTAATTCAATGTATACATGAAAGAAGGTATATTTCTGTGCTACATATCTCCAAGGGTGGTGAGCTAGTTAAATAAATATGCAGAAAAGTCTTCATTATCCGAAAGGTGAATGATCAAAGTCAAAGATGTTGAAATGTCCCTGTGGAGCTTTGGTTGATTCAGGGCCAGGGAAGGATCATGTTACTTTGTGCAGGTGACAGGTGCATACCAGAGTCTTACTCAAAATAAATAGTAAATGCTTAGAAAGTCTTGGACATGGTATAAAACTACTACAGGATAGATACTGAAAATCAAAACGGGCACTGCCTCACTTGGAATTTGTGAGGAAGCTATGCTTTCCAAATATGGTAGGTGATAAAGGAAAACTGTATGAAACTATTTCAAAAAGTTAAAAAGAAAGTGATGCAAATATTGGAACAGTTGAATAGGGACAGATAAGGGAAATACCTCTTGCTGTTTTTTATGCAAGAAGAAAGTGAAGCTTCAAACTGAGTTTTTCTCCCTTTATTATTCACTCAATTGTCTACTAAAAAGCAACCTTCATCCTTCTTGTAGTAACCAGCATCTTTCAGCATAAGTAGTACCAGTTAAAATAACTTACATTCTTGGGGTTGTGACATTTTGTGTGGTTGCTTTATTCACATCCCAAGAGTTGGGAAAACTATCTAGGGTTTACTTATAAATTAGAAGCTTTAGGAATAGTTTTGGGCATTAAGCATTTATTGGTGAAAAAGAGAACACCTGGGTCAGAAAGCCAAGAAAAAAACCTATCTAGCCTAGCATCCTCAATTCCTCCACCACCAGCCTGTTTGAGCAATGAACTGCCCCAAGATTCTTCTTCCACATCCTGAGAAGAGGCATTCCTTCCACTCTGCTTCAAGCTAATTGACTTAACATCACCCAAATCCATTGGTTCATTGGACTTGAGGGTGGTCTTGTGTTGAGGTCAGAGTCCACAGCCCTTTTAAGGGCCAGGCAGGTGTGGTTTCAATTGAATTAACTTTAAGTAACTTAATCAGCTATGTCAGTCAATCTCAATCAATCCAATCAAACCAATTAATCTGGGTCCTTTGAGCATTGGCAAAGCCCATTATTTTTTCACAGGATAATGAATGAACTTTTTATTACTAGTATTTTACAATTTTATGGGATCCTGAGCCTTCATCCCAATAATGTCTCATTATCAATTACTCAAATAATCAACAAAATATCAAATGCTTGCTATATGTCAGGCACTGTGACAAGTGCTGAGGATACAATTACAAAGAAGGAGAGAATCACTACTTGTAATGAGTTTAGTTTCTAATGGATGGGAGGGGTTCAATATATAGATAGATAGATATGGATATTTAGATATGGATATATATATATATATGTATGTATATGAAGCATAAATATAAAGTTAATAAATAAAACCTATACAAATGAGTTAAGTACATGGTAGTTTGTTACAGAGGGTGCTGACACTTGGGAAAATAGGAAAGACAAGCAGTAAATGGTATCTAAGCTGCATATTAAAACACAGGAATGACTTTATGAGGCAGAGGTAAGGAAAGAATACATTCCAGACATAGGGTAAAGTTAGTGCAAAGGCATATCATTGAGTGATATCAGAGGTATAAGAAAGAAAAGGAGACATATTTCTTGGCTTGCTAGGAACATTGCTTTAATAGTATATATGAAGTTTAATATGTGTGACAGTATTATCAATGAGGGATATGAAGGAGTCAGGATGATGTTGGGACTCATAGTTCACCATAACAATACTATCCAAGACCATGGATATACTTATTGGCTTGATTCCAATGTCAGGGCTGACCAAATAAACTTTTTTTAAAAAAAAATTTAAATAGATTTATATTTTTATTTTGTTAAGTGTTTACCAATTACATTTCAAATTTTAAAACATTTTTTAAAATTTTGAATTCAAAATTTTCTTTTTCCCTCCCAATCCAGGAGATGGCAAGCAACATGTTGTTTATGCATGTGAAATAATGCAAAATATATTTCCATATTAGCCATGTTGCAAAAAAATGTAGCCCTCCCTCCCCAAAATAAAGAAAGGGGAAAAGAATGTTTAAATCTGCACTGAGCTGATGAATTTTTCCACTGAAGGTGGATAGCATTTTTCATCATAAGTCCTTTAAAATACTCTTGGATCATTGTCTGTGTGTGTGTGTGTGTGTGTGTGTGTGTGTGAATTGGGGTTAAGTGACTTGCCCAGGGTCACACAGCTAGGAAGTGTTAAGTGTCTGAGGTCAGATTTGAACTCAGGTAGTCCTGAATCCAGGGCTGGTGCTTTATCCACTGCGCCACCTAGCCGCCCCGGATCATTGTCTTTATCAGAGTATATAAGTCTTCAACAGTTGATCATTACAATATTTGTGATATTATATATAGTGTTCTCCTGATTCTGCTCACTTCACTTCGTATCAGTTTATATAAGACTTTTTCATATAAGAAAAATGTGATTATCCCAAGTCATAAGAGATGATAATATACTATAGGATGTTTGATACAGTCTGAACCAAGGTGGGAAAATACAAAGTAGTTTAAAAAAATAGAAACACTAAATCAAGTGTAATGAGCCACCTAAAAAGATTTCAAGGAGCAGCTAGGTGACTCAGTGGATACAGCATTGGGACAGGGTGAAGAAGACCTGAGTGGAAATAAGGCCCCAGAGACATACTAGTGTGATCCTGGGAAAACCATAATCTCTGTTTGCCATGGTGAAGGAAATGGCAAACCATTCCAGTCTCTCTCTATATTTTTGTGGGGCAATGGGGGTTAAGTGACTTGCCCAGGATCACACAGCTAGTAAGTGTCAAGTGTCTGAGGCCGGATTTGAACTCAGGTCCTCCTGAATTCAGGGCTGGTGCTTTATCCACTGTGCCACCTACCTGCCCCACCATTCCAGTCTCTTTGACAAGAAAACCCTATGGATGTTATGGTCCATGGTGGCATGAAGAATTGGACATGACTGAAGGACTGAACAATAAGACTTCAGGAGATGCTAAAGATAATAAAAGGAAATCAAGACAGAGAACTATAAATATAAATATGAATGTCTTTGGTTACAAATTAAATATTCCAGAACATTCCAAGAAGAGTTTGAGATTTGAATAGCTTAATTGCATATGAAGAGACAATCAAGGACTATGAACTATTTTCTTAGGCACATGCTTCTTTATTATGTTTGTTCCTAGTCATTAATATGCATGAAAGGAAGGGTCTGATCACCATAAGCAAAAGTGGGATACCTTACTGATGAACTGGCTTTGAACCACTAGGATTGTCATATAGGGGAAGTATGACCTCTCTTACTTCTGTCTGGAATATCAGTGGCAAGTCTCCGAAGGAATCCAACAAAAGAGGTTTTAACTCATCCTAAACTAGCTTTCACTTCCCTAGCTGAACAATTATTGTAAACGTCATCTGAAAAGAATATTTCAACACTCCAGCTGCAGAAAGCATAGTGCCGTGCAGCTGATCCATTGGTTGAAGACTAGGATGGTCCATTGAAGAAGACTCCAGCAAGTCAACCCATATATCAGAGAAAGAACATCCAGAGAAGAGCCCACTGATAGAGAAGTGGCATTTAGGGACTTGTAGGAGGCCAGGTGCTAGTAAATCACTCATATCTAATTGAACTCTGTTAGGATCATAGGACTAATTGATACTAAAGTTTTTCAAAGAGACCTTGAGAATGTACTTGCACAGCATCTTCTGACCACTGTGTGGGCACTTGTATGGTTAGTTCTCCATAAAACAGTCTTTTAGGCAAGAATGCACTTGGCATTTGGGCTATGTTGCCAGCCCATCAGTTGTGCTCTGTGCAGTAGAGTTTGAAAGCTTGGCAGGTCAGCTAAAGAGAGGACCTCAGTGTCCAGTAACTTCTCTTGCCAGGTAATCTTCAGGATCCTCCTGAGACAATTCAAATGGTAATGGCACAATTTTCTGGCATGCTGCTGATAAACTGTCCAAGTTTCAAAGGCATGCAACTGTGAAGTTATCACAACTGTTCTGAATACATACAGTTTGGTAGTCAGCGTAATTCCTCTTCTTTCTCACACATTCTTTCCAAGCCTCCTGAACATTGAGCTAACTCTGACAATGCTTCCATCAATCTTATCATCTATGTGAACATGTATATTGCCAAGGTAAGTGAACTTATACCCAGCAATAAAAAAAATTGAATTCCATTACAGCTGTGCTTGATAAGAAACCAAGAAACCTCTTTGAGTGAGCCCAGCAGCAGACTGACTCATCTAGATGAAATTCCTCACTATATCATGAGCTAACCCTGGGACAACTTGTCCATCAATTATGCCTGGCTATGCAGTGAAATCCAGCAGGACCTTCCAGAGAAAACAAGGGTAGTGAAACCCTGCTGTTATAGAGTCATGGATTGACTTGGCTCCATGTATCCCCTACTTGTGTACTTCTGTACCACTGTACTCTAAGTCTATTGCCATTCTTTCCTCACACAATATAAGTGCATCTGTGGGAGAGTGCATCCCAGGTTTTAGATGAAATGTTTTATAACTACCCTTTTTGCTATGCCATTTTAGTAAATATTTTTACTGAAGATCTGAATCTATTGGTTAATTCTACAGAAGAATCACTCTGGTGTGGACTTGTGCATTTGTGGGAGGGGGAGAGATGTCCATAGATTATCTTTACCACTTTGGAAATCAACAGAAACCCAGTCTCCCATTGCCACTGCTGTTTGAGAGAGTGAAACCAGAATGGTTTTTACACAACTAATTAGACAGCAATGTAAGTTTGAATACAAGATGAAGAAATAGAAGAAATATTTATAAGAAGTGTGGTAAGAAGAAAAGCTCAATTTAAAGATTTTTTTCTTTTTTTACTTAATAACTCTGTGATATCATCAATGTGATGATGATGCCCTTCATCAATACACATTGCAACCCATTCATATCTTCACATCCAGTATGATATCTACCTGTATTCTTCTATAAATTTCAAGAACATCTGCCCACTAAGCTGGAAACCTTCCTTTATGTCTTTTTTCCCCTTTTTTACATTTTGTGAGTGACAATAAGACACTTGAGATGTTCATCTATTGTTTGTTGCTTTAAATATAAAATAGTAAAATACCAAAATGTAACAAATTTTGCCATAACTCAGAGGTAAAAATACTATAAATACTATAATAAGTTATTATAAATAATATTATTCTTTCAACTTAAAATTTATAGTCCATAATCCCAAGTGGTTCTGATTTTTTAAGGAACGGTGCATATGATTAGAGACCCTTTAATTTTCACAGACCAACAAGCTTAAAAAACCCCATAGTAAGAATGGAGTGAATTATTCAACCCCACAAAATGGCTCTGTTGCCAAAGTTTTAAGAAACTCTTTCTTTCAATATAGGAAGCAATGTAATAGATCTGTCAGGCATTAAAATGCAATGTCAGGACAGAAAATCTTGTGAGATGACTGTTTCAGCAATGTTATTTTCAAGTATATGCATTCATAAAAATATGTTTATGTATTCCAATATCTTTAGGGGCTAAAGCATATGCAAGGTTTATTTTGATCAATGATATTGACAGACATCATAGGCAATTTTTGTTACCTAACATGTTATATAATTTAGTTAGGTTTATTTATTTATTTTGAGGGCAGAAACCTTGTGGGTGAAAAGTACTGTATACATTAATGTAGCTAAATAATTGTATACAAAATGCATTATGTTACTTGCTTGCTAGCATGAAAAGTGCTACATGAATGCTGAATGCTTTTATTAGAAACCTTCTCCATGCTGACACAGCTCCCTAGAGTCATGTATTGTATAATTTATTCAATTCGCTGAACCCAAACTAGGGAACTATGGAATATGAGAATGCAAACATACAGCAAAGATGGACTCAGAGCTCATCAGAAAGTATGAGGCTCAGCTACATGCTTGATTTTTTGGAGCATGATTCTGGACTCTTAGATTCATTGCTTAATAATAAACTAAAACTATGGTTATTTCTTAAAGGTAGACCTCAATACAAGATAATACAAATTCAATGAAAATCAACAGGGAGTCACTGAAAGATTACTAGCCTGGAAACCTAGTTTTCTATTCCAGATCTCTAAATCTATGATAGACTTAGCTTTTCTGATACCCGGTTTGGTCAGCTGTAAATTGTAGATAATGCTACTTGTACTATCTCACAAGGATGTTATAAGAGAAATGCTTTGTAAACTTTGTAAACTTTAAGGTGATTGACTCCTGGCATTTTCTCTGGCTGCCTCCAATGCTCTCCCTTTTCTGTTCTTACTACTGACCTGCTTGGCTCCCCTTAAGTCCCAACCAAAATCCCACTTTCTACAGAAAGCCTTTCCAACCTGCCTTTTTTTCCCCCCAGAGCCTTCCATTTGTAAATTATCTCCTATTTATCTTTTTTTTTAATTATTTATTTAAGTTTTCAACATTTGTTTAGATAAGATTTCCAATTTCAAATTTTTCTCCCTCCCTCCTCCCCCGACAACAGGTAAACTGATATAGGTTTTATATACATATACATATGTATGTATAATAACATTAAACATATTTCTGCACTAGTCATGTTATAGGAGAAGAATCAGAGCAAAAAGGAAAAACCTCAAAAAAGAAAAACAACAGTACCAAAAAAAAAAATAGTATGGTCCAATCAGTGTCCATATTCCACAGTTCCTTTTTTTTCTGGATTTGGAGAGCCTTTTGCATCATGAGTCCTTTGGAATTTTCTGTACTGTTGGATTGGTGAGAAAAATCTAGTCTATCACAGTTGATCAACACACAATGTTGATGATACTGTGCACAATTTTCTCCTGGATCTGCTCATCGCACTCATCATCAGCCCATGCAAGTCCCTCCAGGTTTCTCTTAACTCCTCCTGCTCATCATTTCTTACAGCACAATAGTATTCCATTGTATTCATATACCACAACTTGTCCAGCCATTCCCCAATTGATGGGCATCCCCTCAATTTCCAATTCCTTGCCACCACAAAAAGAGTAGCTATAAATGGTTTTGTACATGTGGGTCCTTTTCCCTTTTCCATGATCTCTTTGGGGAACAGACCCAAAAATGATATTGCTGGGTCAAAGGGTATGCACAGCTTCATAGCCCTTTGGGCATAATTCCAATTTGCTCTCCAGAATGGTTGGATCAGTTCACAGCTCCACCAACAATGGATTAGTGTTCCAATTTTCCCACAGCTTCTCCAACATTTATTATTGATCTTTTTTGTCATTTTAGCCAATCTGATAGGTGTCATGTGGTACCTCAGAGTTGTTTTAATTTGCATCTCTCTAATCAATAGTGATTTAGAGAATTTTTTTTTATATGGGGATAGCTTTGATTTCTTCATCAGAAAACTGCCTGGTCATATCCTTTGACCAATTCTCAATTGGGGAATGACTTGGATTCTTATAAATTTTATTTAGTTCCCTATATATTTTAGAAATGAGGCCTTTATCAGAAGTACTGGCCATAAAAATTGTTTCCCAGCTTTCTGCATCCCTTCTAATTTTGGATGCATTGCTTCTGTTTGTACAAAAACTTTTTTTATTTAATGTAATCAAAATCATCCTTTTTGCATTTCATGATATTCTCTATCTCTTGTTTGGTCATAAACTGTTCTTCTTTCCAAAGATCTGAAAAGAGAACTATTCCTTCTTCTCATAATTTACCTATGTATCACCTCTTAAGTCTAAATCATTTACCCAATTTGACCTTCTTTTAGTATAAGGTATAAGATGCTGGTCTATGCCTAATTTCTGCCATACCATCTTCTAGTTTTCCCAGTAGTTTTTGTCAAATACTGAATTCCTATCCCAGAAGCTGGAGTCTTTGGGTTGATCAAACGGTACATTACTAATGTCATTTACTACTGTGTCTCCTGTTCCTAGCTTATTCTATTGATGCTCCACTCTATTTCTTAGTCAGTACCAGATAGTTTTGATGACTGTCACTTTATAGTAAAGCTCCAGATTTGGTACAGCTAACCCACCTTCCTGTGCATTTTTTTCATTATTTCCCTTGATATTCTTGATTTTTGGTTTTTCCAAATGAATTTTGTTATTATTTTTTCTAGCTCTATAAAATAATTTTCAGGTAGTCTGATTGGTATGGCACTGAATAAATAAATTAATTTAGGGAGGATTGTCATTTTTATTATATTAGCTTGACATATCCATGAGTAATTGATATCTTTCCAATTATTTAGATCTGATTTCATTTGTGTGAAAAGTGTTTTGTAATTTTGTTCATAGAGTTCCTGGGTTTGTCTTGGCAAGTAGACTCCCAAGTATTTTATATTATCTACCATTACTTTAAATGGAATATCTCTTTCTATCTCTTGCTGCTGGATTTTGTTGGTCATGTATAGAAATGCTGTTGATTTATGTTGATTTATTTTATATCCTGCTACTTTGCTAAAGTTGTTAATTGTATCAAGAAATTATTGAGTTGATTCTCTAGGATTCTCTAATTATACCATCAAATCATCTGCAAAGAGTGATAGTTTTGTTTCCTCCTTGCCTATTCTAATTCCTTTAATTACTTTTTCTTCTCTTATTGCTAACACTAACATTTCTAGTATAATATTAAATAATAGAGGTGATAATGGACATCCCTGTTTCACCCCTGATCTTATTGGTAAAGTCTCTAACTTATCTCCATTACATATAATGCTTGCTGGTGGTTTTAGGTAGATACTGCTTATTATTTTACAGAAAGCTCCACCTATTCCTAAACTCTCTAATCTTTTTATTAGAAGCTCTCTAGCTATGAATGGGTGCTGTATTTTGTCAAAAGCTTTCTCTTCATCTACTGAGATAATCACATGATTTTGGTTAGTTTTCTTACTTATGTGGTTGATTATGTTAATAGTTTTCCTAATGTTGTACCAGCCCTGCATTCCTGGTATAAATCCCACCTGGTCATAGTGTATTATCCTGGTGATCACTTGCTGTAATCTCCTTGCTAAAATCTTATTTGATATTTTAGCATCAATATTCATTAGGGAAATTGGTCTATAATTTTCTTTCTCTATTTTTTGTTTGCCTGGTTTTGATATCACCACCATATTTGGTAGAACTCCTTCTTCACCTATTTTTCCAAATAATTTGTATAATATTGGAATTCATTGTTCTTTACATGTTTGGTAGAATTCACCTGTAAACCCATCTGGCCCTGGGGATTTTTTCTTAGGAAGTTCATTAATGTCTTGCTCAATTTCTTTTTCTAATATGGGCTTATTTAAGGATTTTATTTCCTCTTCAGTTAACCTGCACAGTTTGTATTTTTGTAAATATTTATCCATTTCATTTAAATTCTCAAATTTATTGGCATGCATTTGGGCAAAACAGTTCCTAATTATTACTTTAATTTCCACTTCATTGGTGGTAGAATCACCCCTTTCACTTTTGATACTGGTAATTTGGTTTTCTTCTTTTTTTTTCTAATCAAATTAACCAGTGGTTTATCTATTTTTTTGTTTTTTTCATAAAACCAGCTCTTAGTTTTATTGATTAATGCTACAGTTTTCTTGCTTTCAATTTTATTAATTTCTCCTTTACTTTTCAGGATTTCTAATTTACTATTTAATTGGGGATTTCTAATTTGTACTTTTTCTAGCTTTTTAAGTTGCATGCCCAATTCATTGATCTCCTCTTTCTCTGTTTTATTCATGTAAGCATTTAGAGCTATAAAATTTCCCCTAAGCACTGCTTTGGCTGTATCCCATAGATTTTGGTATATTGTCTCATTGTCATTCTCTTGGAAAAAACTATTGATTGTTTCTATGATTTGTTGTTTGACCCACTCATTCTTTAGAATGAAATTATTTAGTTTCCATTTGATTTTTAGTCTACCATTCCATGGCTCTTTATTATATGTCATTTTTATTGCATCATGGTCTGAGAAGGATGCATTTACTATTTCTGCCTTTCTACATTTGACAATGATGTTTTTGTGCCCCAATACATGGTCAATTTTTGAAAATATGCCATGTACTGCTGAGAAAAGGGTATATTCCTTTCTATCCCCATTCAGTTTTCTGTAGACATCTATCATGTCTAACTTTTCTTGTATTCTATTCACCTCTTTCACTTCTTTCTTATTTATTTTTCAGCTACCCAGCAAAACTCACCATAATCTTTCAGCAGAAAACAATGGGACTTTAATGAAAAAGAAGGCTTTCAGATATTTGTGATGAAAAGACCTGAACTGTATGGAAAATTTGACTTTCAAATACAAGACCCTAGAGAACCATAACAAATTGGGGCTGGGAGACATACCTGCGGTCTTACAGCAGGCAACTGCCTTGTGTCTAAGTCCCGGTTTTGGCTGGGATTCCGCTGGGTCCAGGGGTGATGCTTTGTCCACTGTGTCACTTAGCTAGGTGATGAAATCTTTAGGGCTAAAATGACGGGTGAAGGGAAGTCACTGGGGGAGGGGGAAGGGCAGAGGTGAAATCCTACATGAAAGAAACAGGAAAAGGCTTATGGAGTGGGGGAAAGAGATGGGAGAGGATCAGGGCAGTAAATGAATTTTACACTCATCAGAAAAGGCTCAAAGACCTTAAACTCATCAGAGCTGCCTCAAGGAGGGACTAACAGACACACCCAACTGGGTGGAGTAATCTATTTAATATGGGCAGTAAATGAGGCTAACACTCATCAGAATTGGCTCAAAGACCTCAATCTCATTAGAATTGGCTCAAAGAGGGAATAATATACACACTCAATTGGGTAGAGTACTCTCTCTAACCCTGAAGGAAAATAGGAGGGGAAGGGGATAAAGATAGAGAGACAAAAGAAGGAAGGGCAGAGTGGGGGAGGGGACAGATAGAAACAAATTCCTTTTGAAGAGTGATAGGATGAAAGAAGATGGATAATAGAATAAATATCATAGGGAAGGGAATAGGATGGAAGGGAAACTGTTAACAATAGTAATCATGAAAAAGAGAAAAGGAGGGAAATTGTACAAAAATTATTTATAGCAACTCTTGGTGGAGACTAAGAATTGAGATTTGAGGGAATGTCCATCAATTGAGGAATGATGGAAAAAGCTGTGCTATATGATTGTAGTGGAGGTCTTGTGCTACAGGAAATGACAAACAGTATGATCCCCCCCAAAACTGGAAAGACTAATGAACATCGATGTATAGTGAAGTGAGCAGAGCTGGGAGGACATTGTGCATAGTGACAGCAGTATTGTTCAATGAGCAATTGTGAATGACTTGACTACTCTCAGCAGTGCACTGATCCAGGACAATCCCAAGGAACTAATGAGGAAGTTTACTATGCACCTCTATAGAAAGAACTGACAAAAAGAACACTTGTGGATTGTACATATATAATCTGATTGTGATCTTGTGGAGGGGGGGAGGAAAGGGAAGGAGGGAGGGAGAAAAATTTGGAACCCTAAATCTTATGAAAATGAATGTTGAAAAGCACCCTTACATGTAACTGGAAAATAAATTATATTAAATTTAAAAATTAAGTTGAATTTAATTTAATTTAAAAGAATAATAAAAAAGAGATTAGTGGATTCTTTTGATTTCTATTTTACCCTCTTATTCTAGAATATCAGAGCAGTTTTCCTTGATAATTTTTTGAAAGATGATGTGTTGGCTTTTTAAAATTTTTAAAATTTTTTTAAATTTTATTTTATCTTTTTTGCTTTTTAAAGAAATCATGGCTTGGGGCAACTAGGTGGCACAGTGGATAAAGCCCTAGCCCTGGATTCAGGAGTACCTGAGTTCAAACCCGGACTCAGATGCTTGACACTTATTAGCTGTGTGACCCTGGGCAAATCACTTAACCCTCATTGAACCACCAAAAAAGAAAAAAATAAAAGAAAGAAAAAAGAAGAAAAAAAAATCATGGCTTTCAGGTAGTCCAATATTTGAAATTCTCTCACCTAGATCTATTTTCCATGACTTTTCAGTAAGATATTTCACATTTTCTTCTATTTTCCATTCTTTTAATTTTGTCTGATTTTATTTTAGCTTCTTGATATCTCATGAATTCATTACCTTCCAATTCACCAATATTAATATTTAAAGAATTATTTTCTTCAACTAGCTTTTGTTCCTCCTTTTCCATTTGGCCAATTCTACCTTTTTTGTGAGGCATTTGGGGTTAAGTTACTTGCCCATAGTCACATAGCTAGTAAGTGTTCAAGTGTCTTGAGTCCAGATTTGAACAAGTCCTCCTGAATCCAGGGTCAGTGCGCTATCCACTGTTCTACCTAGCTGTCCCCTGGCCAATTCTGCCTTTTGTCCATTTGTCCAATTCTGATTTTTAAATAGTTCTCTTCAGTGAATTTTTGTACATCTTTTTTCTATTTTTCCAATCCTTCTTTTCAAGATCTTCTATTGATTGCATTTTTTGCCACCTTTACCATCTGGCCTATTCTATTTTAAAGGTGTTATTTTATTCAATATTCTTTGTGTTTACTTTACCAATCTATTAGCTCACTTTTCATGATTTTTTTGCATCAATCTCACTCTTTCTTTCAATTTCACTCTACCTCTTATTTGATTTTTAAAATGCAGTTTGAGCTCTTTGAAGAATTCTTTTTGATCCTGAGACCAGTCATATTCCTTTGCAGCTTTGGATATAGTAGTTTTGACTTTGTTATCTTCTTCTCAATTCATGTTTTGATCTTCCCTGTCACCATGGTAAGTTTCTATGGCAAGGATCTTTTTTAAAAAATTCTTGTTAGCTTATTTTTCTGGCCTATTTCTTGACTTTTATTTCTATATTAGAAGTGAGTTCTGCTCTCAGATGGAGATGGCACTGTCCCAAGCTTCAGGTGTTTTTGTGCAGCTTTTTACAGAGCTAGTTTTAGAGGTCTCTAAGTTTTTTGTTCTTTGCAGGTTGTCTGACTTAAAGAGAGCTGTATTTAATAATTTCTCAGCTTTTCCTCCACTCTGTGAGTATTCACAAGCATACTTTTCTGCTCTGGAAATGTGAACAGAGTCGCTGATCCCCTGTGGCTACAAGCTCTGGTGTGATAGTGCTCCACTTTGCTCAGAGACTGTGATCCAGAACTACAACCCAGATCTGAGTATGGGTAATGCAACAGACTTCTTCACCCAATGCCAGCAAAGGGAAGCTTGTAATCTTCTGACCAATTTTCTGACCCTATTATTTTTTATGGGTTGAGAACTTCAGTAGCAGGAGCTGCAACCCCCAACAACTGATGCTGGTTATCTGTGGCCAGGCCTGTACTAGTACAGTTATCCCTGGACTGTACTTTACTCTCACCTTAGTGTGAAAGACCTTTCTTGCAGATCTTTTGGCTAGAAATTATTTTACCCTGTCCTTTTCTGGGTTCTGATGATCTATAATTTTTTGAGGCATTATTTAAGTGTTTGGAAGGGAACTTGGGAGAGCTTCAGTAAGTTCTTGCCTTTTCTCTGCCATCTTGATTCTATATCTTTGGTTCAGCTGGGCTGAGTATATTCTATTAAAATGGGATTATTTTTGGAAAATGTAATACAAATGGTTAATTGTATTTAAAGAAAATTACTAGGCTACATTGCCTTCCTCTTCACTACCATGCTTAACAATGCAAAGATCCTTAGGGGGAAGCAACCCTGTTGTTGTTTATCTTTTATTCCTAAAGATAGATTTGGAACTGAAGCAATGTCTGGGAGAATATGGTAGATGTAATTCACCCATTATATATCCACCTGTTATGTCTTATGAGACAGGACTTACCAGACAAAGTTTCTGGTTTAAAGATAGTGAAAGTTCAGATTGGGACTTGTTGCACAGTAAGGAAGTTTACTGTAGGTCCCAAATGAACATAGTGGCATGCTAATTCATGGCTGCTGGGTAGGGGGATAATTAGGACTTATCCTATAAATAGAATGCAGCAAACAAAAGATAATGAAGCATACATTTCTTAAATGAGGCCCCTTTTTCAAAATATTGGCATATTTTCCCACAGGGTTTCCTTTGGTTTAATTATATCTGAATGATTCTCAGGATAATAAAGCTTGACCATTTTTTTCTTATTGCAGAAGTAACTTCTGGCACAAATCAAGTGATAATATGCGATTCATTTACATATTAATAAGTCAAAATATATTAAGCACCCACTATGTCCTGAGCAACTTGCTAGGTGTCATAAAAATGAGGGTAAGGAAATTGTTTTAAAAGCTGTCTGAAAGATGATTTGGAATAAAAAGTGACTCTAGGCAAGGAGATAAATTAAGAGACTGTCATAGCAATCATACCCTGAGATATTGGAGGTATAATAGGGTAGTGGTTGTTAAATTAGAAGTAAAGGTGGAATCTGAAGACATTGTGGAGAAAGAATTGTCATGCCTTGGGATAAATAGGATTGGGAAAATAGGGTAGAAGAGAAAAATCAAGATGTTTGCGGAGCTCAGAGCATGATGGTATCTTGATGTCTTATACAAATCAGTATAGTTTCAGTAGTGGTATCAAATTCAGACAAAAACAGATCCCTATGGGTTACAGATTGGCTTAGAAAACTACAAATAAGTATTATATATGTTGGATTATTTTTCAATTACTTATTACATTTTTATTTGGTTGGGCAGCACTTGGGAGTTTTTATTGCACGTAGTGGACCATTTGTATAAGAATTACAAGTTTCAAAAATGGGAAATAACTGGGTTGAAAGATTTTGAGTTTAATTTATTTACTTTTTCAGTGGTCTTTGGTATATGCAAATAGATGACCTGTAGGGTACAGGGTTGAAAAGAGAATGAGGGGTTGGGGCTTTTATATACAGCTTTGAAAATTTTCTAGTCATGAATGGAAGGACTTGCCCTCAGCATCAGATTTAGGAGACAGACTGTTAAACTATTTTAAGTCTCAGAATGCAAAAGAGACTCACAGGGTGGGATTTCTTCTGATCAGAAGGTATCTTAGTCTTAGGAGGAGAATATATTGTTGGGCAACCAAAAGCTCTTTAAGGAATTTCTTTCTACTAAAAATGCTTAAGATGCTTGTTGACTCTATGATCCTGGGAAGTTAATAACTTCTTTGTGCCTTGGTGTATTTTAAAATGAGGTAATTGGGCTCAATGAGTTCTATGGTACCGTCTAAGTTTAAATCCATAATTCAATGACTCCATGTAAGAGATATAGAGGAAAATCTTTACACAATTACTTTTACATAGATTAGTAGTCTCTAGTGTGAGGACCACAATTTGATATACTCAGCGTTATTTGGGTGACTTGCCTTAATATTGGGGTCCTGGAAATATGAGGGACTTTTAAGTTTTAAGCCTCCCCTCTAAACAGCCCTTTTTAGATTTTTCTCCCAGGCCAATAAGAAAGTAGCCTCTAAGCTTTAGTTCACAAAAGGATCAGATTTTATTACTTGGGAATTAATTAAAGAACAAAGGTGAAACTAATGAAAATCAAAGATAAGGAAATAGGAAAATGGAAATACAGATGAATATTATTAACTCTAAACTTAACCTATGCAATCCCAGTCCATTCCCAATTAAACTAGTTCAAAGGAATTTAGGGTTTTTCATAAGTAACTCACCCAAGCCTGAACAGCCCACCAAACTGAGAACCAGCACACTGCCACCTCAAGGGCCCAAGCAGATAACATACCGGAAGTAGCCTGCCTCCCTTCTCGGAGCATTCAATGTCCCCTCCCTCAAAAGGAGAGGTCCTTCAAAGAGCTGCCTTCATAATCTTGGGGTGGGCCAGGTGTGGCCCCTCCCAAATGAGTTAGCTAAAAATGGGAATATTAATCTTTACCCCAAATAATTTTTACCATACTAGAACAAAATAGGTTTGGTCAGTCTGAAGTAGAACATATCAGTTTATCCCCAAGGTTAACATCAAAGAAGGGTGAGGGGAGATTTAAGTAAAGCACTGAGAGTTTTCAATTGAGCAAATTTACAATATTGTATTCTTCTGGAGGTCCCAAGGACTTGGTTCAGCACAAAGGCCATTGACTAGGATCTATGAATAAATCAACAAGAATTTATTAAATGCCTAATATATGGAGTTAGGTGATACAGCTGATAGAATGATGGGCCTGGAGTCAGGAAAACTCATGTTTTTGAGTTCCATTTTGGCCTCAGACACTACCTATGTCACCCTTGACAAATCACTTAATTCTATTTGCCTGAATTCCTCAATTGCAAAATGAACCGGAGAAGGAAATGGCAAACCACTCCAGTATCTTTGCCAAGAAAACACCAAATGGTGTTACAAAGAATCAGACACAACATTTGAAAATGTTAGGCACCAAGAATATAGAAGGGATAGACTGGACCTATGATGTCAAAATGGGAAACTTACAGGTGAGAAATTCCTTCTACCAGTGGTGGTCATCACCTTTCTGCAACATACAGTCACAGAGTCTTCTTGGGCACTATGAGGTTATATGATTTGCCAAGGGTTATACTATTCATATGTGTGAGAGATGAGACTTGAACCCATATTTTCCTATCTCCAGAACAACTCTATTCATTACACTGAGTTACTGTATTTGGCTATAGAAAGAATAAAACAATCCCTACTCTCAGAGAGTTTGCCTTATAACAGAGGAAGGGATCTTAAAGGTCATATAATCCAATTCCTTCAGTTCAAAGATGAAGATTCAACAGGATAGATAACCATGGAACCCTCAGGTAGTAAGTGGCAGAAGGAGGATTTGAAATCCAACTCAGGTCCTGTGATGACAAATTTGGTCTTCTTTCCACTAAAACATCATATGTCCCCTTCTTCAAAGGTAGCATTCCATGCATTAGGAGGATATTTGCAATTACATTATGAGAAATCATGACTGATTTAATGATAGCTTTAGTCCTGTTCCTTCCCCACTTCATATACTTCCACCCTGTTTTGTAGTAATGTTATAAGTACACATGTCTTATCTGTTGTACTCTTCTGTGAGATCCTCTGGGGCAAGGTTGAGTCTGATTCAAATTTTTATCCCCTACAATTCTTATCAAAGTTTCCTGCTGTGTACCTGTCCAAGGTATGCATGTATGCATGTACATGCACATATATCTGCATGTACATGCGTACATTTATATGTATATAAAATATATACACATATATGAATGTGTATATGTATATGCACGTACACATATATGTTTATATTATATGTTATATATACATATGTATGGAGAGAGAGAGAGATATCCATGCCCTCACGCAAGGGGTGAGATCAACTGGCATATTAATCCTTATGGTGAATCAGAAAAGCAGCTCAAGCTTTATGTTTCAGACTCTCAAGTATCCTGTTTCATTTTTTTTTTTTTGCTTGATCTTGTTTCTCAGTATCCTGTCCATTCCATTCCCCCTCTGGATGATATCTCAACTTTTTGATATCTCAACTCTTCTTGATCTCAACTCCTATCTACCCCTATTACCAATCCCATTTTGAAATAGGACTCTATTACTCTCAACTTCCCCTGCTACAATAGCAAGCTTCAGTTTTAGCTTATGCTTCTTGGCAGAGAAGTCAGGAGGATAGCTGAGGATGTAAAACATAAGAGCACCTGGAGTTTTTGTTTTTGTTGTTGTTGTTTTTTCTCTCTAGAACACCCATGATAGCAGTAGTAAAAGTCATTTTATTTGGAGGCCACCAGTAACCTGGGAGTCAAGGTTTCCCAGGGAGCTCATAAACTCTGCCAAGTCCATGATTTACAGATGGCAGTGTGGTGATGTTGAATAGAAAGTATTTATTCTCACAGCAATTCTATCACTGAAAAGATTTCCTGGAACAAGGGAACAAGGGAAACAAATCATAGGAAAGTTTTATTTATTTCCTTTGTTTTCATTGAACTATCAGACTAATTTGATGTTTCATTTGTTATTCATTGATACAAACAATACCAAGGTGTGTAGGGAATGTGAAGGGGGCATTTAGTGTGACTAGTTTGTGTGTGTGAGTGTGTATTTACGTGGTATGTGTGTGCAAGCACAGGCACACTTTGGAAGGATTGAGTGAAGGGACATGAAAGGAAAATGGAGTAAACACTAAAGATAATGTGAAAGGACATGAAGAGAGTTTGAAACATATATGTAATATATGGGGAACGTTTCAAGAATATTTATTATTTCAAATTTTGACTTATCTGTTTCCACATGTGATCTTGGGTAATTTGTTTTACTTCTATAAAACTCTTTCCATATTTGTAGAATGAAAAGGCTAGACTGGTGTAATTCTATGATTTCTTTAAGCTGTAAGTATTATCCTATAATTCAGGACATTTAAAAAATTTTCATAAAATATAGTGTTTTGAAGCTTCAGTGCCAAATATCAGACAGCATACAACATGATCCCTGGAAGATCTGAATGAATTTCAATATCTGAGAGACATTTGGGGATGGCTAAAGTCATGGTGAAAACTTTTAATATAGGTAATCTTACAGTTCATCATGGAATTCTATCAGGAACCCTAACCCTAATAGCCTTAGAGTTCTGGAAGTTATAGTCATCTAGTTGGGTTTTAGACCTAAACAAACCAAGAGGGAGCTTAGATATTTTACATTTTAAGATCAATAAGGCAATGATATAGTGCATCTCATTGCCCTAAATAAATTCACTTCACTAAGTCAAGAAGAACCACACTCTATGGTATTGAAAAAGTTGGCAGACATGATTGTCAGATGTGAAATTCTGTCTGTGAAAATTGACAAAGTAAGAAAATCTGGTGTAGTTCCACAGGATTGAATAAGGAAAAATATGTTGCCAATTAAAAAACCGTGGAGTTCCAAAAATTATAAGTCATTATGCTTGATGTTGATTTCTGGGAGAAAACCTAAAATACATTTTTTTGTTTTGTTTTGTTTTGTTTTGTTTGCTTTTTTGTGGGGCAATTGGGGTTAAGTGACTTGCCCAGGGTCATACAGCTAGTAAGTGTTAAGTGTCTGAGGCCAGATTTGAACTCAGGTTCTTCTGAATCCAGGGCGGTGCTCTATCCATTGTGCCACCTAGCTGCCCCCTATAATATATTTTTAAAGGGGTTATTTGTAAAAGGGAAGCAGTGCTTACTAGAGGCCAACGTGTCATTGTTAAGAACAAATAATAACTGAATAACTTGATTTCCTTTTTTTTTTTTGAGCACAATAATTCAATTGAGAGGTTGACAAAAGTTTTAGAGCTATTCAGAGTTTAGAAAGAGACAGTCTTTCATGTTATAATTTTGGGAAAATTTGGATGTGAGTTAGGATGTAGTAAAGATAGGTGAATTGAAAACTTAATGAATGTCCAAGGTCAAAGAGTAGCCATAAATAGGTCAATATTAATAAAGAAAAAGGGAATAGCTAAATGGCAAATTGTATAGAATGTATGACTTGGAGTGAGGAAGACCTAAGTTTAGCTTCTGCTTGAGAAACTTAATAATTATATGACCTTGGGTTAGCCACTTAATCTCCCTGTGCCTCAGTTTCCTTAAAAGTAAATTAGGAATAATACTAGCACTTACTTGATAAGATTCTTGTGATGATCATTGAGATAACACCTATTGGGGCAGCTAGGTGGTGCAGTACATAAAGCACTGGCCTTGGATTCAGGAGGACCTGAGTTCAAATCCAGTCTCAAACACTTGACACTTACTAGCTGTGTGACTCTGGGCAAGTCACTTAACCCTCATTGCCCTGCCAAAAAAAAAAGAAAAAAAAAAGAGATAACACCTATTAAACATTTTGATAACCTTCAAGCACTATGTAAATCCTAGCTATTATCGTTGCTTTTATTATTAATGCAGATATACATAGAGCTGTACTTGGTTCTACACTGTTTGATATTTTAATAAAGGATTTAGATGATGGTATAGGAGGTAAGCTTGACAAATTTGTAGAGTCTAAAATTAGAGTGAATACACTTGTAGCCAATATACTGTTTATGAGAGTGAACTTTCAAAACAGAGCTTGTCAATTTAGAATTATATACCTAATGCAATAAGGTAAAATTTATTTGGGGATAAATATATATTTCTGTATTTGGGTTTAGAAATTCAACATCATAAGTATAGGGTGGGTGAAATATGGATAAACATTTTTTACAATGAAAACGATCTGGGAGTTTCAGTAATTTGCAAACTCAATATGATTTTACAGTTTTCTATGGTAGTCAAAAACAACCAATAATATTCTAGCATATACTTAGAAGCATTATAGTATAGCATAAAGGCAGCAACATTCCTACTATACCCTTTGCTAATAAGAACATGTTGGAATTATTTGGTTCAGTTTTAAAATGCTTTTTGTTTTTTTGTGTGTGGGGCAATGGGGGTTAAGTGACTTAACTTGCCCAGGGTCACACAGCTAGTGTCGATTGTCTGAGGCCGAATTTGAACTCAGGTCCTCCTGAATCCAGGGCTGGTGCTTTATCTACTGCACCACCTAGCTGCCCCCATAAAATGCATTTTAATGTAGCATGTGTGGCTACCCTTACCTTCAGATTTAATATGGGGTGTTTGATATAGTACTGATATAAATCCAATTTGAGGTCTCATTGTGTATGCTGTCTACCAGCATACTAGGCACCACAATCCAAATAGTGAAACTTTTAATAAGGGCATAAAAATAAAATAGGCCATAAGAGGAGGGATCTCATATACAATGCGGTATAACATCTCTCAGTTTTCCATGTAAAGCATTCCCCCCCCAGAAATCCATACTCTTAAGAGTGAATTCTAGCTAAAGCAATTCTTTTAGCCAGAACACTTCTTTTATCTCCATCTTCCAGCAACAAACTCTATTTTTTTGCTCCCTGCCTGAAAAAGCTGTTGATTTCCATTTCTTCACAGACTTACACTTGTTATATCATGCTGAATTGCTTTGAATCATTGAAATGCTGGAACTGTCTTTGGCTACTAGAACTTCTTCCTTAAAGCAGTGTCATTTATCAAATTACCTTCATTAGACGTATTTTCAGCTCCTTTGCTATATATTCTCAAGTTACATACAACCAGCACAGAAAAGAACACATAACTCCTCCAGTCAAGTGTTTTTTTTTTCTAACTCACAAGTTCTTCTATTCCAAATAATGGGAGTTCCTCCAAGTTCAATTTATATTTATGTTCAAGTGAAGAAATTGTTTTCAACTCCCATCATAAGGTATCTGCAAATATTCAATAAACCTCAAGGAAACAGTTACACTGGAGAGGAACCCACCATAAGATTAGCAGGTTAAAGATGCAGAGATACATATGAACAAGGTAAGGAAAGAGAAAAAAACCAAACAAGCCAATAACTAGTTTGGTTTTAAGATAGAAAGCATAGCCCTATGGCAATATTTTCCTTTCACTGGAGGTCATAAAACAGAAGTTAGAGTAAAAGTTATGGAAAATATTATTCAAATCTTGGTAAGAAGTGGGTTAAAAAAAATCAATTGTGAAAGTCCCTTATAAATGAGTATCTTGGATTCTGTGACACAAACAAATGATGACAGAGTGGGAATATGAGTCAGAGAACAGGCAACTAAGTTCAAAGCCCAAAGTTCTATTGTCTAGACTGATACATACAGAAGAATAACAGTGGGTTAATGTTTTCTTTCCCCAGTCCTGGTAGTTGAAATGAGTTCTTGTTTCCTGGGATAACATAATTTTAGTATGTGAAATTTGAATTCAGTCCTATAGTTAATGGTTCACAAAGAGGTGACAGATTGTATCTAAGCATAATAAGGTATTCTAAAGGAACCTCAATCGTCAAAACAGTTAGAATTGTCCAAAATAAATGGTAGGAGCAACCATTACATAGGGAAGGGGTAATTAGAAAAATGCCAAGAGGAAAACCAGAAGAAAATTGAGGTCATGAGTCTGTACAGAAGAGATCCTAGAATTTTGAAGAAATGCTATACTGCAAGAGAATGATAAAAGCACAACTTGGAGTCAGGATGATCTGAATTTAGGTGTTTCACCTTGAGATAATCAATTAAGCACTTTGGGCTTCACTTTCCTCATTTTTAAATGAGACGTTTAGATTAGATAAATTCTAATGTTCCCTCTAGTCCTAAATCATAGTCCTGTGAAATCCTCATAAACAAAGAAGATATCTTCAATAGCTGCAACTAGAACTGTATGAAAGTGAATAAAAGGATCTCAAAAACAATGAGAATCATAAATAAAATTAAATTAAATTAAATAAAGGAAAAGTAAAGCATGTAATTCAAATTCTTAATGAAAATCTGAAAAGAAGAATTAGAAAAACTACAACTTAGCAAAGGAAGAGACACTGAAAATGAGAAACAGGAAACTAAAAAGAAATATAACAGTATAAAAGCAAACATATAGGAACATTTGTCCTTTCTATATTATATTCTGAGCCTTCCTTACTATGCCACAAAAACCTTTTCATCCTGGAAGTTCAGCCCTGGAATTCACAAGTGTGAGACATCTCCCACTGATTTGATGTCTTCATAGAACCTCCATTTAAAGAGAGCATCCAGCCATTCCAGGAGTAGAGCCAATATTGTAGAGTAGAGCAAGTATTTAGCCAAGTGCTCCCAACATTGTACTCTAAACAACTTTAAAATAACTACTTAAATCAAATTCTGGACTGGCAGAGCCAAAAAAGAAGTGAAAATGAGACATTTTTTCAGCACAAGACAATTTAGGAGTCTGGAAAGAGAGACCTCTGAAACAGGGATGCAGGTTAGTATGGAGCCCACATGGGTGAAACACCATTGTGGGGACTATGTGGTGGCAACAGAAGCAACAGCAGCTTTGGGAACTCTCAACCCAAAAACATTCAAAGGATCTGGCGACATTTTAGAAAGAGAATGCAGGAGATATCTATGCTAGCAGTGGATGCAGAATCAAAAGGTTTCTTTTTTCCTGGTAAATTTATTGTTTATACCCACTTATGGATTTCAGGTCAAGGACTGAGAGGAACTCTTTTAGTCAAGAGGGAACCATGAGGAGCAGTATCACTTTTAGTTACAAGGGACTCTGAGGAATAGCATTGATTGCAATCCCAAAGGATCAAGCTTCCTTCCTGGGTAAAGACAAGAGTGTATGCCAAGAGAACTATGACAACACTTCTCCCATATCACCTTCAAAGAAGTAAAAAATGCCAAACTCCTAGAACTAGCTCTCAAATGGTAGTGCAAAATGTCAGAAGCTTGAGAAAATGCCCTTCTGCCCCATTCCTGGATTTTAGTACAACTTTAACATATAGTTCAAAGTCAAGAAATAAGGTAGAAAAATGAGCAAACAACTTGTATGAGAGGAAGTGGAGCCAAGACGGTAGAGAAAAGGCAGAAACTTGTCAGCTCTCTCCTAAACCCCTCTGAAAAGCTTTAAATAATGCCATAAAACAATTCCTTGAGTGGCATAACTCACAAAAGGAGAGGGTAAAATAACTTTCCAGCCAAAAACAACTTAGAAGATCAGCAGGAAATGTTCATCATAACCCGGTGAGAGTGGAGCACAAACCAGCACAGACTGGGCCCCAACAAACCAGGAGTAGGCCTTAGAAGCTACTGAATCAGCAGCAGCAGTGGCTGCTTCTGGGGTTTTTAGCCCACAGAGAGTAATGGGATCAAACAAATGGTCAGAAGATAACAGTGGTATCTTAACTGGCACTGGGGGTAGGACACTGTTGCTTTGCCTGTAGTCAGAGCTGGGTTGTGGTCCTAAGTGTTAATCCCAGGTTGATGAGGAATACTAGTACACCAGAGCTTGCAGCCACATTGGAGCAGGTAGCATCACAGTTTTAGGGCAGAAAAGTTTTTTGTGACCACTCACAGACCAGAGCATAGGCCAGGGAAGTAGTAAACACACTTCTCCTTAGATCATACCACTTTGGAAAAACTGAAAACTTACAGGTACTTAGAAATATCTCAGAAAACAGCTACACAAAATCCATAAAGCTTGGGACAGTATATCCTCCAACATGGAAGCAGAGTCCCACTTTAACAAAGAATTAAAACCTTAAAAAAAACACCCAGAATATCCCACATGGTATAATTGGTCCCAAAAGCCAATGAGAAGAAGAATTTCTTGGAAACAGAATTGGCCAAATGGAAAAAAGATATGATCAAATTCAATGAAGAGAGGGACTTCTTTTTTTTTTTTTTTTTTTTTTTTTAGTGAGGCAATTGGGATTAAATGACTTGCCCAGGGTCACACAGCTAGTCAAGTATTAAGTGTCTGAGACCAGATTTGAGCTCAGGTCCTCCTGACTCCAGGGCTGCTGCTCTATCCACTGCGCCATCTAGCTGCCCCGAGAGAGGGACTTATTGAAAGTAGAATTGGCCAAATGGCAAAAGAGGTACAAAAAAAAAATCACTGTGGTGGGTAGGGTGGGACAGGATTCCTTACAAAGTAGAATTTGCCAAATGGAAAAGGAGGAACAAAAGCTCACCAAAGAAAATAATTCTTAAAAAAGAGAATTGAGCAAATGGTAGCTAATGACTTTATGAGAAATCAATAAACAATTGAACAAAACCAAAAGAATAAACAAATGGAGATAATGTTAAATATCTCATTGGAAAAACAACTGACCTGGAAAATAGAACCATGAGAGATAATTTAAACATTATTGGGATACCTGAAAGCCATGATCAAATAAGAGCCTCAACATTATCTTTCAAGAAATTATCAAGGAAAACTTCACTGATATTCTAGAACCAGCAGGTAAAATAGAAATTGAAAGTGTTCACCTATCACCTCATGAAAGAGATCCCAAAATGAAAACTCCCAGAAATATTATATCCAAAGGCCAGAGCTCCCCAATAAAGGAAAGAACATCGCAAGCAGCTACAAAGGAATAGTTCAAATATCATGGAGCCATGGTCAGGATAACACAAGATTTAGCACTTTCTACATTAAAGTGTAAGAGGGCTTGCAATATGATATTACAGAGAGGAAAGGAGCTAAGATTACAACCAAGAGTCGCCTACCCAAAAAAACCTGAGTATAATCCTTCAGGGGAAAATGGATATTCAATGAAATAGAGGACTTTTAAGCATTCTTGATGAAAAAAAAAACTGAATACAAAATTTGACTTTCAAAAATAAGACTCAAGAAAAGTATAAAAAGGTAGACGGAGAAGAGAAATCATAAGGGACTTAATAAGGTTAAACTGTTTACATTCCTAAATGGTAAGATGATACCTGCAACTCCTAATAACTTTTTCATTATTAGGGCAGTTAGAAGGAGTATATATAGAGTTATACAGAGTATATATAGAAAGAGAAGACAGGTTTGAGTTGAATATGAAGGGATGATATTTTTAAATAAAATTAGGGGTTAAAAAGGAATGTACTGGCAGAAAGGGAATGGGAAAGGTAAAATGGGGCAAATTATCTCACATAAAAGAGGCAAGAAAAAGCTATTACAATGGAGGATAAGATGCGTGAGGTGGGGATGTAACCGAGCCTTACTCTCATTGAAATTGTCTCAAATAGGAAATGACATACACTTTTAATTGGGTTGCAAAATCTATCTTATTCTATTGGAAAGTTAGAGCTTAAGGGGAAAAGAGAAGGGTGGTGGGTGGTGATGATGGAAGGGAGGGAATATTGTGGGAGTTGGCAGTTAGAAACAAAGCAATTTTTAAGGGGGATAGGGTCAAAGAAGAGAGAATAGAATAAACAGAGGGTGAAATAGGATGGCAGAAAATACAGTTAGTAATGGTAACTGTGAAAAAAGATGAAGAGAAATAGAGTTAGCAATTATAACTGAAAAAAATGAAGGAAGTTTTTCTGAAAAAAAAAAGCTTCATTTCTCAAATGTATAGAAAATTGTGTCAAATTAATAGAAATAGGAGTTATTCCCCAATTGGTGAATGATCAGAATTTATGAACAGTTTTCAGATGAAAAAGTCAAACTTGTTTATAGCCATTTGGAAAAAAAAATGCTCTAAATCACTATTGATTGGAGAAATGCAAACAAAAACAATTCTGAAGCACTACCTCATTAGACTAGCTAACGAGACAGAAAAGAAAAAATGACAAATGTTGGAGGGAATGTGGGAAAAATCATACATTAATGCCTTATTGGTTGAGGCATAAACTGATTCAACCATTCTGTAGACAAGTCTGGAACCATGTCCAAAGGGCTATAAAATCATTCATACACTTTGACCTAGTAATACCACTACTAGGTCTATACCCAAAAAGAGATAAAAACCAAAAAGTTAAAGGACCCATGGGTACAAAAACTATATAGCAGCTCTTTTCTGGTGGCACAGAATGGGAAATTGAGGGAATGCCCATCAACTGAGAAATGGCTGAACAAATTATGGCATGTGATTATTATGGAATACTATTATGATATAAGAAATGATTAGTCCTTCAGAGGTTTCTTAGATCATTGTATTACTGAGACTAATGAAAAAAAAAAGCTATCTATACCCAAAGAACTGATGATGTCTAAATGGAGATTAAAGCATACTTTATTTTTCTTTGCTATTTTTTGGCTTATATACTTTGTAACAATAAGACTAATATGGAAATACATCTTGAATGATTAAACAAGTATAACCAATATTGAATTGCTTGCTTTCTAAATGGGGGGGGTGGAGAGGAAAGAAGGGAGAGAATCTGGAACCCAAAGTTTTAAAAATAGATGTTAAAAATTGATTTTGCATGTAATTGGGGAAAACAAAATACTAAACTATGCCAAAAAAGGAGCAAACAAGAACAACAACAAAAGAATCAGACTAAAAACAAGCTACTACTGTGACAGGTAAGGTCAAGACACATTCAGAAGAAGACAAGGAAAATCTTAAATAAAAAAAGTGAATTGGGCACAAACCCAACAAGGATTTTTTGAAGAGCTGAAAAATTCTTTGCAAAATAAAATAAGACTGATAGAGAAAAATTAGGTAAAGAAATGACAGAAAAGAAATAAAATTATGAAAAGACAATTACTAACTCGGTAAATGATGCTTAAAAATATTGGAGAAAATAAAACCTTAAAAAATATATTTGGCCAAATGGAAAAAGAAGTATAAAAACTCACTAAAAACATAATTCTTTTAAAAATAAAGTTGGGAAAGTGGAAGCTAATGACTCCATGAGACATCAAGAAACAACAAAACAAAGACAAAAGGAAGAAAAAATAGAAGAAAATATGAAATATCTCATTGGAAAAATAAGTGATCTTGAAAATGGATTAAGGAGAGATAATTAAAATTATTATACTACTTAAAAGCTATGGTAAAAGAAAGAGCTTAGAGATCATATTTCAAGAAATTATTTAGGAAAAATTTTATATAATATAGAAGCACAAGGTAAAATAGAAATTAAAGGAATCCATTAACCACCTGAGATACCTAAATCAAATCCCCCAAGAATGATTGAGCCAAATTTTAGAGATCCTAAGTCACAGACAGAACAAATGCTACAAACAGCCAGAAAGAAATAACTCAAAAACCATGGAGCCACAGTCAGGATCACATAATATTGAAGAGCTACCAAGTTAAGGGAGCAGGGGCCTTATCTTATAATATTCCAGAAGGCAAAACAGTTGTGATTACAATCAAGAATAAACTAGCCAGAAAAACTGGGTATAATTCTTCAAGGGAAAAAAGAATATTTAATGAAATAGAGGTTTTTCAAACCCTCATAATGAAAAGACTAGAACTGAATAGAAAATTTGAATTATAAATAATACCTGTAAATTCTAATAACTTTATCATTATACACACATATTTATTTGATTGGTAATATAAATATATCTATCTTATACAATAGAGAAGGAGAGCAAGGGGATAAGAAAAAGGTAGGGGAATAAAAGAAGGAAGTGGACAGAAGCAAAACAGACTTTGGAAGGACAGGACAGAGAGAGAGATAGACATATATATAGAGAGAAGGAGACAGAGATAAGGATGACAGAAGAAAATATGATGGAAGGAAATACACATAATAATAATTATGAATGTGAAAAAGATGAACTCACCCATAAATAGAAGCAGATATCAGAAGAGATTAAAAATAAAATATCATAATATATTGTTTAAAAGAAACTATTGAAACATAGACATAGAGTTAAAAGAAAGGGCAAGAGTAGAATCTATTATGCCTCAACTGATGTAAACAATAACAACAACAACAACACAGGGGTAGCTATCATGACCTCAGACAAAGCAAAATCAAAATAAGCCTAAAGAAAAGCAGGGAAACATACATAGACAATGAATCAATATGGACCAAATGGTATAATATCTGAATTATTAAAGAAAAAGTAAAATGAATTATAGGAGGAAATAGATAGTAAAACTATGCTAGTGCTAGGCCTCAACTTTCCCCTGTCAGAGTCAGATAAATCTAACTATAAAGAAGGAAGTTAAGGAGATGAATAGAATCTTATAAAAGTAAGAAATGATAGACCTCTGAATAAAAATGAATGGAGATAGAAAGAAGAAACCATTTTCTAAGGTGTACATAAAAACTTCATAAGAATTGACTGTATTTGGCTATAAACCCTCACAACCTAATGCAGCAAAGGAGAAATATTAAATATGACCTTTCAAACCATAATGCAATAAAATTGCATTAAATAAAGAGCTGTGGAAGTATAGATTAAAAGCTAATTGGAAGGGCATCTAGATGGCACAGTGGATAGAGCACCAGCCCTGGAGTCAGGAGTACCTGAGTTCAAATCCAGCCTCAGACACTTAACACTTACTAGCTGTGTGACCCTGGGCAAGTCACTTAACCCCAATTGACTCACTAAAAAAAAAAAAAAAAAAAAAAAAAAGCTAATTGGAAACAAAATAACCTAATCCTAAAGAAATGCAGGGTCTAAGACCAAATCATAGAAATATCAAACATATAATTAAAGAGAATGACAACAATAAACAATATTTCAAAATCTGTAGGGTGTAGTCAAATAAGTGCTTAGGGGAAAATGTATATATCTAAAAACATACATCAATAAAAGAGATAAAGGGAAGATCAATGAATTGGGCATAAAATTAAAAAAAAACTTGAAAAAGGAAAAAAAAACCTTAATTAAACACCCAATTGAAAATTTTCAAAATAGAAGGTGAGAATAATAAAATTGGAAGTTAAAAATGAATTAATAAATAAAATAGTCTACTTTTATAAAAACATAAAACAAATAAAACAATGGTCAATGTAATTTAAAAAATTAAAGAAGAAAACAAAAGTATTAATACAAAAATGAGAAGGGTTACTGTACAACCAAGGAAGATGAAATTAAAGCAGTATTTATGAGTTATTTTGTGCAATTATATTCCAGTGAAATTGACAATCTAATTGAAATGGATGAATATTTACAAAAATATAAACTGATTGGACAACTAGGTGGCACAATGGATAAAGCACCAGCCCTGAATTCAGGAGGACTTAAGTTCAAATCTGGCCTTAGACACTTGACACTTAATAGGTATGACCCTGGGCAAGTCACATAACCCTCATTGCCCTGCAAAAAAAAAAAAAATTAAAAAAAATATATATACCCACACATACATACATACATATATATATATATATATATATATATATATATATATATATGTAAACTGCTTGAATTAAGAGAAGAATAAATAGGATATTTAAACAATTCCAATTTACAAAAAGATATTGAGAAAACCATCAGATAGCTTCCTAAGAAAATAACGCCAGGGGCAGCTAGGTGGCGTGGTGGATAGAGCACCGGCCCTGGAGTCAGGAGTACCTGAGTTCAAATCTGGCCTCAGACACCTAACACTTACTAGCTGTGTGACCCTGGGCAAGTCACTTAACCCCAATTGCCTCACTTAAAAAAAAAATTTTAAAAATTAGAAAATAACGCCAATCCCAAATGAATTCACAGTTGAATTATACAAAACATTAAAAGAACAATTAATCCCAATATAATATAAAGTATTCAGATAAAAAAGTAGATAATTCTTACCACAATCCTTTTATGATACAAATTTGGGGTTGATAAGTAAACCGGGGGGGGGGGGGATGGAGAAAGAAAACTGTAGAACAATATCATTAATGAACACAGATGCAAAAACATTAAATGAAATACAAGTAAGGAAAATATTGTACCATAGCACAAAGATTATACACTATGATGAGGTGGAATTTATACCAGAAATTCATGGCTGATTTAATATTTAGAAAACTATCAGCAAAATTTACCATATCAATAACAAAAACAACAAAATTCCTATGATTTTTATCAATATCTGCAGAAAAAGCATTTGAGAAAATACAATACTCATTCCTATTAAAACATAAAAAAGCATAGGAATAAATGGAGCCTTCCCAAAATGATTAGTGATATCTACCTAAAACCAAGAGAAAGCACTATCTGTAATGCAAACTTGAAGCCATTCTAATAAAATCAGGGGTGAAGCAAAGATACCCATCATCATCATCACTATTTTTCAGTATTGTACTATAAATGCTAACTAGAGCAATTAAGACAAGAAAATCGAAATTGCAGGGATGAAAATAGGCAATGAGGAAAGAAAAGTGTTACTCCAGGCAGATGATATAATTGCATGTTTAGAGAGCCCTAGAGAATCAACTAAAAACTAGTTAAAACATTAACAACTTCAGCAAAGTTCAGGATATAAAACAAGCACTGGTGGATCAACAGTATTCCTATGTACTATGAATAAAATTTATCAGGAAGAGATAAAAATTATATTTAAAATACTTTTAAACAATATAAAATACTTGTGAGTCTATCGTCCAAGACAAATCCCGGGACTAACAATTACAAAATAGTATTCACACAAATAAAGAAAGCTTTAAACAACTGTAAAAATATTAATTGCTCATGGGTAAGAAAAGCCAATATTAAAAAAATGATAATTCTACCTACGTTAATTTACTTTTGTAGTTCCACACCCACAAAACTACCAAAGAATTATTTTATAGAGGTAGCAAAAATAACAAAATTCATCTGGAAGAGCAAACAGTAAAGAATGTCAAGGGAATCATTTTTTTTTTTTTAATGTGAAGGAATGTAGCCTAGCAATACCAGATTTCAAATTATAGTACGAATATAGTACAATAATAAATGACTATAGTAATCTAGTGTTTGATAAAACCAAAGATCCAACTTTATGTGGTAAAACTCACCATTTTGGGGAAAAAAAATTGCTGGGAAAACTGGAAAGCAGTTTGTATGAAACTAGGCATAGACCAGTATCTCACAATGCATTCTAAAATAAGGCCAAAATGGAAATTATTTAGATATAAAGGGTGACATCATAAGTAAATTATGAAGCATAAATTTTGTTTTCCTGTCAGATCTATGGATAAGGGAATACTTTATGATCCATTGAGATAAAGAGAATCAGAGGATATAAAATGGATACTTTTGATTACGTGAAATTAAAAAACTTTTGCCAAATGAAGCCAAAATTAGAAGAAAACAGGAAACAGTAAAATTTTACAGCAAGCCCCTCTGACAAAGGTTTACTTTCTCAAATATATAGAAGCAACTTTGTCAAAATAAGAATTGTCCCTCAGTTGATGAATGGTCAAAGGCTATGAACAGGCAGTTTTCAGAAGAACAAGGAATCGCAGCTATCAGTAGTCATGTAAAAAAAAAAAGCTTTAAACCACTACTGTTTAGAGAAATGCAAATTAGAATAAATCTGAGATACCACCTCACATATATCAGCTTGGTAATATGACAAAAAAGTACAATCACAAATGCTGCAGGGGACGTGTAAAAATTGAGACTCAATGCACTATTCCTGGAGTTGTAAACTTATCTGATAATTATGGAGAACAACTTGGAACTACTCCCCAATTTTTATAAAACTGCATATCCTTTGATGCATCAATACCACTCCTATGTTTGTACCCTAAGAATATTGAAGAAAATGAAAAAAGGACTTATTTGTACGAAAGTATTTATAGCAGCTCTTTTTTGTTGTGGGAAATAATTTGAAATTGAAGGGATGGGCATTAACTGGGGAATGGCTGCAGAAGCTGTGGTATATAATTGTAACAGAATATTTTTCTATAAGAAATGATGAGCAAGATGGTTTCAGAAAAAAAACAAACAAACAAGTTCGGGAGACTTAGATGAAGTTGTTCAAAGTGAAGTGAAAAGAACCAGTTACACAGTACCAGTAAGAATGACTTTGCTACTCTAATTAATTCAGTGATCTTAGACAATTCCAAAGGACCCCTGGTGAAAAATGGTAGCCACATCCAGAGAGAGAACTGATAAACTTTGAATGAAGTTGAAGCATAAGTTTTTACTTTCTCTATTTTACTTTTTTTGTTCTCTTTGCTATTGTAATATAGTTTATGTCCTAGAAGACTTTCTCTACTATGTCTTGCACCAGACATCATCTTCTCCCCTATCCCTAATCTCCAGTTACCCTATATGTGTTGTCTTCCCCCATTACAATGTAAGTGACTTGACAGCAAGAACTGTCTTTCTTTCAACTTACATGTCCATCTCTTAGGACAGTTCCTGGCATATAATAGGTGTTTTATATATGCTACTTGAATAGTAGACTGATTTCTCTAAGGTCTGAATTCATTATTGAGTGAAAACTTAGACTGCAATGTGGGACAATAAATAGAGTTCTGGACCTGAAGTCAGGAATACCTGAGTGGATATGCAGCCCCAGATACTGAGTAACTATGTGATCTTGACAAGGCATTTAATCTGCCTGCACAAGTTTCCTCATTTGGAAAATGGAAACAATAACAGCACCATACCTCCCAGGGTTGTTGTTGTTGTTGTTGTTGTTGTAATGGTTTCTAATCCAAGGAAGTTCTTTATATTCTATTTAGTACAGGGAAGTTGTGAATACTTCATCTTCATGTAGCTTCCAGGCACAGCTTTATATCCTTTACTGTCACAGGTTCCAAAAGTTCTTAACAGTATATCCAAGCCAAGATGTCTGAGTGAGGAAGCAACCCAATGCAGCTCTCCCAGATTTTCCCTCTAAACCAACATAAAACTGACTCTGAACTCTCTGAGGAGCAGGGAAACAAACTACCAGTCCATCAGTAAAGGTCTGTCTTACCTGGGTGGGAGGGAAGTGAAGTCCAGGATCAGCAGCAACAGCAACAGCTTCTGGGCTCACAGAAGGGGCCTATAGCATACCTCTGAGCCTACTGAACAGAAGTGAAGCTCCACCCAAACAGGTCAACAACAGATTCTCACCCCTGTGATGTCCTAACCGAGAGATTATTTCCAGATCAAACCACCTACAGGGATTCAACAGATTGAAACAAAATTACCCTTCAAGATCCTGTTACCAGAGTGATTGGTTACCATAACAACCCAGCAACTAAATACAACCTCTGGGCCAGATGATCAACAAGATCACTACTCCAGGACTTGTATACCATATAGACTTTGTTAACTTTAGCTACTGAGCAAGTGACTGACGGAAAAATGAGAAAAAACAATGAAAAAAAAGGTTGACTATAGACAGCTACTTCAATAATAGGAAATATCAAGACACAAACATAGAGGACAGTAAGAAAATGACTACAAATAAACCTTCAAAGAGAAGTACAAATTGGTCTCAGGCCCAAACTAAATTCCTGGAAAAACTTAAAAAGGACTTTGAAATTCAAATTAGAGAGACTGAGGAAAGATTGGAAGTGATGCAGCAGAACCATGAAAAAGAAATTAAAAATAATAATATAAAAATACAAAAAAATTACTGATGAAGATAAATCCCTAAAACAGATTTAGCCAAATGGAAAAGGAATTACAAAAAGTCAATGAAAAAAAATTCTTTAAAAATTAAAATTGAACAAATGGATACTAGTGACTCTTCAAGACACCAAGATGCAGTAAAACAAAATCAGAAAAGCAAAAAAAAAAAAAAAAAAGAAGAGAATGTGAAATTTCTCACTAAAAAAACAACAACAACAAAAAAGCAACTGACATAGAGAATAGATCCAGGAGAGATAATATAAGAATTATTGGTCTACCTGAAATCTACAATGTAACAAAAAGCCTGGACAACATCTTTCAAGCTATCATCAAGGAAAATTGCTCTGAAATATCAGAACCGGAGGGCAAAATTGATATTGCATGAAATAGATTCAAAAATGAAAACTCCTTGGAACATCATAGCCAACTTTCAAAAATCACAGATCAAAGAAAAAGTATTGCAAGCAACCAAAAAAAAAAAAAAGAATTCAAATACTATGCAGTTACAGTCAGAATTATACAGGCTCAGGGGCAGCTAGGTAGTGCACTGGATAAAACGCTGACCCTGGATTCAGGAGGGCTTGAGTTCAAATCCAGCCTCAGACACTTGATATTTACTAATTGTATGAACTGGGCAAGCCACTTAACCCTCATTGTTGGGAAAAAAAAATTACACAGGATTTAGTAGCTTCCACATTAAAGAACCATAGGATGATTAACTATGAAAGAAATGAAGAGCAAGATGATATCAGAAGGACATATGAAAATGCAAACCATCAACAGAGTAAGAATTGATGGCATCTGAATACAGATTGAAGTATAGTTTTATTTGTTAGTTCATCTTTCTAAACTTATTTTGTCTAGTTTCTTTCACAACCTGACTAATGCAAAGATGTTTTACATAACTGCACATGTATGACTTATACTGAAATTCTTGATTTCTTAGGGAGGGTTGAAGAGGGAGGGAGGAAGAACATTTGGAACACAAAGTTTTAAAAAATAAATGTGAAAAAAATGTTCATTTTTTAAAAATGTAATATGGGAAAAATTCTAAACAAAATGAAAATAAAAATAAAAAAAGAAAGAATTACAGAGCTTTGAATAAAATACACCAGAATGCAAGGGAGTTAGGTTTACAACTAAGAATTACATACTGAGCAAAATTGAATATAATCTTTCAGGGTAAAAAAATGGCCATTTAACAAAATAGAGGAATTTCAAGGATTTTTAATTAAAATTCCAGAGTTAAATGGGAAATTTTACTTCAAAATACAAGGTTCAAGTGAAACATAAAAAAGATAAAAAAGAAACAAGAAAAATGCTAAGAAATTTAATAAGGTTACACTTTTCTAGTTCTGTATGATCATATTTGTAAGTCTTAATAACTTTATTGTAAAAGTAACTATTATTGCAATTAGGAGTATATATAAAGAACTTGTGATCATAAGGTAATATTTATGGTACAATAATATTTGTAAGTCTAAAAAATTATACTATAAGAATGGTTAGAAAGAGTATATGTAGACAGAGGGTGTGATCAAAAAGTGACATTGATGATGCAACACCATAGAAAACAAAATAAAAGGCTAAAAAGAAATTGCATGTTAGAAGTAGGAGGGGAAAACACACACATATACACAAAGAGGCATAAAAATGATCATAATGGAGGGGAGCAAAGGGGACATGGTCAAAGATCCAACCTTACTTTCATCAAAGGTGAGTCAAATACAACAAATACACTCAGTTTGATATGGAAATCTATCTTACCCTTAGGTGGTGGAGAGAAGCCAGGAAGTTGCCTGAGCTTTCCCATGTTTCCCTCAAAAACACCATTAAATCAAGCCTCTAAACAGATTCTGGAACTACAAGAACTACAAAAAGACAGAACAACAGAATCCTCCTCCTTGAGATAATTTAGAAGAATTAAGGAAAGGTTTGTCTCACCTGGGCCAATGGGGAGGGTGGCTCAGCACAGCTTGACACAGTGGGCAGCTCCACACAGCTGCAGCTCAACACAGCTGAGAGTGGGGCAGCTAAGATTGGTAAGAAGCTTGCAACAGTGACCCCTGTGCCCCAGGAGCAGACTTCAACTTTATAAGTTTAAAAATAGGCTACAATATGAGTATGAAACAAAAAAGACCCTTACCATAGACAGCTTCTAGGATGAAAGGGAAGATCAAAACTCAAACTCAGATGAGTTAGTCAAAAAGCCTACAAGTGAAGACTCAAGTGGGAAGAAGATCTTGTCTCAAGACCAAAAAGCCTTCTTTGAAGAGCTCAAAAAGGCTTATAAAAAACAAATGATGGGGGGGCGGAGCCAAGATGGCAGAGAGGAAGCAGCAAGCTGCCTGAGCTCTCCTTCTGTTCCCTCAAAATGAACATTAAATCAAGCCTCTGGACGGATTCTGAAACTACAGAACCTGCAAAGAGACAGAGAGACACAGTCCTCCAACCAGAGATAATTTAGAAGACTTCAGGAAAAGGTCAGTCTGACTCGGGCAAAAGGGAGGCCCAGCGCAGGGCAGCAACCCAGCGCCGAGGGGGTTGGGGCAAGTCAGCAGGAGCTGCAGGCCACAGCCGAACAACTGAGGCTCCCGGAACCTGGTTCAAAAATCTGGTGGCCAAGAAGGACAGTGGAAAAACCTACCTGCACCGGCCGGGAGGGAGACAAACGGGTCAGGCGGGATCAGACGCCGGGGTCTAGCGCCTGGCTGGCCGAGGGCAATCAGACAGGAAGTGCAGGGCAGGGGATCTCCACACACCATAAAGGCCTCAGAGTAAAAGCCCGGTCACACAGCACCTATACCCCTGCACAAGAAGCCCAAAACAGGGACCCTGGTGCCCCCAGAGCAGACCTCAACTTAAAGAATAAATAAATAAGTCGCAATAATGAGTAAGAAGCAAAAAAGAGCCCTCTCCATTGAGAGCTTCTGTATCAATAGGGAAGAAGCCAACATAAACTCAGATGAGGACAATAGCCTCAAATTGTCTACATCTGAAGCCTCACAAGGGAAGGTGAATTGGTTGCAAGAACAAAAAGCCTTCCTGGAAGAGCTCAAAAAGGATTTTAAAAATCAATTGCAAGAAGTAGAAGAAAAAATGGGGAGAGAAATGAAAGCAAAACAAGAAAACTATGAAAAAAGAATCAGCAGCTTGGAAAAGGAAGCTGAAGGAAACAAAGCCTTAAAAAATTCATTTGGCCAAATGGAAAAAAAGCTGCATAATCTCACTGAAGAAAACAATACCTTTAAAAATTCACTTAGCCAAATGGAAAAAAAAGTTGCATAATCTCACTGAAGAAAACAATGCCTTAAAAATTAAAGTGGGACAGTTGGAAGATAAGGAAGCCATGAGACACCAGGAATCAGTCAAGCAGAATAAAAAAATGAAAAAATAGAAGAAAATGTGAAATACCTCATTGGAAAGACAACTGATCTGGAAAACAGATCCAGAGGAGACAATTTGAGAATCATTGCACTGCCTGAAAGCCATGACCAGAAAAAGGATCTAGACACCATATTCCAGGAAATTATTAAGGAGAACTGCCCTGATATCATAGAATCAGAGGATAAAATCATCATTGAAAGAATCCACCGAACACCTCCTGAAAGAGACCCCAAAAGGAAAACTCCAAGGAATATTGTAGCCAAATTCCAGAATTATCAGGTGAAGGAGAAAATACTCCAAGCAGCCAGAAAGAAGCAATTTAAATATCATGAAGCCACAGTCAGGATTGCTCAGGACCTGGCAGCTTCAACATTAAAGGACGGCAAGGCTTGGAATATGATATTCCGGAAGGCAAAGGAGCTTGGATTGCAGCCGAGAATCTATTACCCAGCAAAAATGTGCATTTTCTTTCAGGGGAAAAGATGGATATTTAATGACATTGGGGACTTTCAATCTTTCCTGGTGAAAAGACCAGAACTGAATAGAAAATTTGATCTCAACATACAAGACTCAAGAGAAGTTTAAAAAGGTAAACAGAGGGGAAAAAAAAAGTTACCCTATTAGGTTAAACTGTTTATATCCCTACACAGGATGATAATACTCATAACTCGTAAGAACTGTAAATGTATTTGGGCAGAGAGAAGGACTTTATATAGAGGGTATAAATATAAATTGTCTTTGATGTGATGATACAAAAGAATTAAGGGGTTAAAAAGGGAGTCTATGGGGAGGAGAGGAAAGGGGAGGTGGAATGGGATGAATTATATCATATGAAGAGGTGGAAAAAAACCTATTACAATAGAGGGAAAGAAAGGAGGGGGGAACATGGTTTCAACCCTATTCTCATTAGATTTGACTCAAAGAGGGAATAACATATACGTTCATTGGGATAAAGAAACTTAACTCATTCTTTAGGGAAACAAAAGGGGAAGGGAAAGGGGGGGACTGATAGAAGGGAGGACAAAAGCAAGGGAGAAAAGGGTAAAGAAAAGAGAGGGGGGTGATAAAAAGGGAGGACAGATCAGGGGAGGCAGGGTTAAGAAGCAAAACGTTGGTGAGGAGGAATAGGGTGAAAGAAGGGGGGAAAAGTACAAAGGGGGTAAATAGAATGGAGCGGAATAGACAGTCAGTAATAATAACTGTGAATGTGAATGGGATGAACTCTGCTATAAAACGGAAGCGAATTGCAGAGTGGATTAAAAACCAGAACCCTACAATATGCTGTTTACAAGAAACACATTTGAAGCAGAGAGATACACACAGAGTAAAGGTAAAAGGCTGGAGCAGAATATATTATGCCTCAGCTAAAGTAAAAAAGGCAGGGGTAGCAATCCTTATCTCAGACAAAGTGCAGGCAAAAATAGATCTCATTAAAAGAGATAAGGAAGGAAATTACATCTTACTTAAAGGTACTATAGATAATGAAGTAATATCAATATTAAATATGTATGTGCCAAGTGGTATAGCATCCAAGTTCTTAGAGAAATTAAATGAGTTACAAGAGGAATTAGACAGTAATACTATACTAGTGGGGGATCTGAATCTCCCCCTCTCAGAATTAGATAAATCTAGCCAAAAAATAAATAAGAAAGAAGTGAAAGAGGTGAATAGATTACTAGAAAAGTTAGACATGATAGATGTCTGAAGAAAATTGAATGGGGATAGAAAGGAATATACCTTTTTCTCAGCAGTACATGGCACATTTTCAAAAATTGACCATGTATTAGGGTACAAAAACATCCTAATCAAATGTAGAAAGGCAGAAATAGTAAATGCATCCTTCTCAGATCATGATGCAATAAAAATTACATGTAAGAAAGAGCCAGGGAAAAGTAGAATGAAAATCAATTGGAAACTAAATAATTTCATTCTAAAGAATGAATGGGCCAAACAAGAAATCATAGAAACAATCAATAACTTTATCCAAGAGAATGACAATAATGAGACAACATACCAAAATCTATGGGATGCAGCCAAAGCAGTGCTTAGGGGAAAATTTATAGCTCTAAATGCTTACATGAATAAGAAAGAGAAAGAGGATATTAATGAATTGGGCATGCAACTTAAAAAGCTAGAAAAAGAACAAATTAGAAATCCCCAATTAGACACTAAATTAGAGATCCTGAAAATTAAAGGAGAAATTAATAAGATTGAAAGCAAAAAAAACTATAGAATTAATCAATAAAACTAAGAGCTAGTTTTATGAGAAAACCAATAAAATAGATAAAATATTGGTTAATTTGATTAAAAAAAAGAAAGAAGAAAACCAAATTACCAGTATCAAAAATGAAAAGGGTGATGTTACCACCAATGAAGTGGAAATTAAAGCAATAATTAGGAAATATTTTGCCCAGAAGAATGCCAATAAATTTGACAATCTAAATGAAATGGATGAATATTTACAAAAATACAAACTGCCCAGGTTAACTGAAGAGGAAATAAAATCCTTAAATAAACCCATATTAGAAAAAGAAATTGAACAACTCATTAATGAACTCCCTAAGAAAAAATCCCTAGGGCCAGATGGGTTTACGGGTGAATTTTACCAAACATTTAAAGAACAATTAATTCCAATATTAGACAAATTGAGATGGTGATAATAGAAGGCGGAGGGATGACTGATACAAGGGGGGAGATATTGGGGAAGGTGGTGATCATAAGTAAAACAATGATGGGAAAGGAGAGGTGGGGGTCAGAGTGGGAAGGATAAACAGGTAAAAAATAGCATAGAGAGAAATAGACAGTCATCATAACTATAAATGTGAACACATTTAAAGCAGAATGATATGGGGTAAATGTAAAGAGTTCGAACAAAATCTATTATGCTTCAGATTGTAAGGGGCTAAAATTCTAGATATTCTGTCTAAAATATCTGAGTGGTCACCAATAAATTATAAGCTTTAGCAAGAGTATATAGACTTTTAAGAATTTCTTAAGGAGAATAAGAATTTGGTGAAGAGAGAGAGAAAGGCCTAGATTCTTCTATCTATATTGGGGAGATACAGTTCTCCTGCTCCACTCTCCACGAGAGTCCTGGTGAAAAAGAGTGAGAGAGCTAGCCTTGTCCCTTCTTCCTCCCAGAAACAAAAGTCACTTCCTGATGCCAAAGAAAAGCCACATTGCTTGCCCTCAGACACCTTCTCCTCATGGTGGAGCTTTCCTACAGTAGCTGTCCAGCAGGTGGCATCATTCCAGTCGTTACAAGATGAAGCAAAGAAAGAAGGGGTAGCAAACATGATTTCAGACTAAGCAAAAGCAAAATGGATCTAGTTAAAAGAGATAAAGAGCAAAACTATATTTGGCTGAAAGATACCATGGACAATGAAGTCATATCAATGCTTAATATATATGTACTAAATTGTATAGCTTCTAAATTTTTGAAGAAGTTTAATGAGTTGGAAAATCTCCAGGACCAGATGGATTAATAAGTGAATTCTACCAAACTTTTAAAGAACAATTAATCCCAATACTATATAAATTATTTGAAAAAATAAGTGCTTTAGAAAAGCCTGGAAAGGCATGTATGAAATGATCTATTGAAAAGTGAGAAGAAAACACTGTACACAGAGACAGCAATATTGGTTGATGAAGAATTGTGAATGACTTGACTATTCTTAATAATACAGTGATTAACGACAATCCAAGACAAAGAATATTGATGAAACATACCATCTGCCTTCAGGGAAAGAAGTGATATTGATGGAACAAATTGAAGCAGGCTTTTTTTCACATTCTTTAATTAAGTGGCAAATATGGTGATGTTTTATGTGATCATATATGTATGACCTGCATCAGATTGTTTGCCATCTTGGGGAGGTTGAAGGAGAGGGAGGGAAGGAGGGATAGAGATTGGAACAAGAGAATAAAAATAAAAATGTTTAATCTGGAAAGGCGGGGCTGTGCTAGGAAGGGTACCAGAGGTATATATGTATTTATATTGGGGAAATTTATTTTGATTTGGGGACCCTACCTGTAGGTTGTTTAGAAAGCCTTAGGCCCTCAGGGTCTCTCCCCCTCCTCCTCAGTTTCAGCTGAGCAGAAAAAGCCCCGTGGGCTATACAACACTCCAGGTCAGACAGCTGGGGGGAAAAAAAGGCCCCAGCTCCCTCCGACCTGAGCGGAGCTATCCGAAGCATCCCGGATGGCCTGTGGGATGGCCTGTGCTGAGGCATGAGGCTGGAGAGCACCCCCCCCCACCAGCTGCGGCTCTGGCTGGTGGATTAGCTTGGTCTATGGGGGTGAAGGAAGCCCTGAGATTTGAGTGGAGAGAAGAAAAGGTATATATAGACCTGGGAGTGAGACAGGAGTGGGGACAGACTAGAGGATGGATTAGATAGACAAGACTCAGGGGTTCAGACAGACAAGAAGAGGTCAAGAGGCAGCTGAGGAGACGGCAAAGATTGGAGACTAGAGACGGGGCTACGAGGACACAGGAGAAGACAAGAAGGACTAGGAGCAGGCAAAAGAGAGGCTGAAGGGCAAACTTACAGAGCAGACAGACAGAAGGTTACAGGCCTTAATACAAACCAGGGAAAGTGTAATGTGCCCTGAGGCCGGAGGCGGCTAAGGCCCTTATTGTATTGAAGAAGTGAGGTGCAGCCCATGGGAAAGAGACACAGTGGAAAGAGACCGCAGGAAAGCAGTCAGGTTGTATATTTTATTTTCCTGTATTCTTAATTTTAAATAGTATCTCATAAATAAACTCTGCTTTGATTATTTAGTTAAGAGGCTTCTTAATATTTTGCTTATCAATTTGGGAGTGGAGCAGTGTGCTGGAACTTTATAAACGGCCCACATTAAATTAATGAAGTCAGATAGCCAAATAGTCAAAAGTCCCAGAATTAGTACTCCAATCAGATTAGCCCCCCAAATTAGCCATAGTTAACAAAATATTTTACAATATACACACACATAAATATATGTTGTCATTTATGTTGTGCATTTATGAGTTATTTATGTTTAATTTATATAGCAACTATATTTAACTTTTTCATATAAATTAGTTATATAAATTGCTATGTATATGTTAATATAAAAGTTATTTAAGGATTTAAAATACTGTTATATGTATTAAAATTATGTCTAGATATATCTAAATGTAATAATGTAGAATATTTATATTATATAAGTCATATATTTGTGTATGTGTATATTATATGTATGACTGATATATGCATAAAACATAATTATATATCACAATTAAATAAAAAATTTACAGAAAAGAGTATACCCTTGATAAACTATATTGTCTTCTCAAAGCCACTTCTCCCTAAGGAGGGATTTAAACCCTAGGTACCCCTTTAAACTTCAGATTGGGCATTTTTTAGTTATGTAGGAAATGGCCTTAATAAATTTCTAGAATACTTCTTATTACTGGACTTCTCAAGAACTTTTACAACCAAGTGCATGTAGGTGGTGCAGTGGATAAAGAACTGACCCTGGATTCAGGAGGACTTGAGTTTCAAAACCAGCCTCAAGCACTTGACACTAGCTGTGTGACCCTGGTCAAGTCACTAAACCCTCATTGCCCTGTTCCTCTCCAAACCCCCCCCCCAAAAAAAAAGGTATATATAGGACTTCAGAGAAAAAAAGTGACTTGACCAGAAGGACTCCCTAGAAAACTGAAAGAAATGAAATGAGAGATAGATGCAAAAATGAAATTAAAACTCTTTTGAAAGAAAAATGGAAGAATAATAAATACTTCAGACAGGAGTTGAAACCTTTTATTATTGTTCTAAGATAGGATTGAACCATGCTGATATCTAAACCAATTCTTTTCTCAGTTTTTTTTTCTTTTCCTCCCTCTCGTTGTCTGTCTAGTTATCTAAAAGTTAATATGTGTCTGAATATTTTTTGAAAGGAAGGATATGACAAGAGCAATAGATAATGAAAATAGAGAAAAGTTGATAGTCCTTTATCACATCGTTGTTACTTATTGCCCATGTGACAATTAAGCTAACCTCTCTGGGTCTCTATTTCCTCAAATGCAATTGCAGAGGTTTGGGTTCCATGACTGCTAATTTCCTTTGCAGCTCTATTTTCCTTAGTAAGGACATATATAGAAGAATCATAAAAACATAATGATAATGATGATAAGGAGGAAGACAATGATGACAATAAGGAAAATAAGGAATGCGGTCTAAATGAGGTGAAGAATTTACATTTGGGGGACTAAAAAATGTCACTTTATCCCCTAGTTAGTAGGATCTCTGTATAGTGGCCAGGAAAGAAATGTATCAAAAGCAATGTTTGCCATTTATATGGTATTTTGGGGTTCAAAACATGCTATTTTATATGAATTTAGAATGGTGCTAGTCAAGTAAGCTTCTGTTTGGTGTTCTTCTATTTCACTGAAGCATGATGTGAGGTTTTCAACTCTCAATGAGATTTTTGTGTTTATGGTGAATGTCTCCTGTAGGTTGGAAGACAGAAAAGGATAATTTTCATTGTGTGCCAAGGATTTAGGAGAGATCAACAGCAATGCTGGCTTATAGTGGCTATAAATGGGATGTGACTACCAAACATGAGTTTATGTATGGCAAGGACAATTTGTGCCAGCTGTTTCTTCGTAATTGTTCTACTGCACAGATGCAAAGATTGAGGGGAGGGAAGTAGATGGCACACATTAAAAATAGTTTAGGATAGTTAAGTGAAAACAGGAGAATAAAGGCAAAGAATTTTAAGGTGCTGTGGAAGGTGGCATTGATGAAGGTAACAGCAGCAGTAATAATAAATCCTATTTCTATAGTGCTTTAAGGTAGAAAAACTCTCCTTTCTCAATATTCCTTTGAATTAGTATAAATATGGCCACCATTTTCTCAGTGAGAAAACTGAAGCTTTGGGGGGTTAAGTGATTTTCTTATACTCACACAACTATGTGTAAGAAGTGCATGGTTTCCTGATTATGTCCAACACTTTTTCAACTATGATTTCAGTATGGGAATAGATGTACACAATAGCAAAGTTGGAATCTAGCATCTGAGCAAGGCATGTGGAATTGGAACTTTCAAAGTCATGGTATAGTCATAGAAAATATTAAATTATGTTGCTATTATATTCCATCAGGATCAACTGCACTTGAAAATAATTAAAAGCCAGATGGGTGTAATTCTAAAATTCATATTATAATGATATATAGCATCCAAGGAAGCTTAATACTGAGTAAGTACGATATAGAAGGAAGAACAATGGATTTAGAGTTAGAGAACTTGGGTTCAAATCCCACTTTTGTCATTTATTTATATTTGGGATTTTGGATAAGTCACTTGGTCTAAGTTTCCTTGCCAATAAAAGAAAGGTCTGAACTAGCTACATTTCAGGTCTCAATCTATGCTCCCATGAAAATAATGAGAAAACCTAGCAATATTATATCCCATCTAAATCATGTTCTGTAGATTAGTGACAGGCAATATTCAAGGGAAGTTTCCTTCCTCTCTAAATTTCCTACCTTCTTTTCTAAAAAGCCAAACTGGTATAAAATCTCTTTTTTCCTCTTTACTGCTAATTTACAAATGCTCTCACCTCATCTACAAAGGTAGAAAACATATTTTAAAGAAAGATATTTAAGCAGGCTCATTTACATATCTCTATCTAATTTTACTGCCACCACTTTGAAAATTGTGAACATTTTCTAAATTAAATTGCATTTTAGTGGTGATGGAAAAGTATAATCAGGACCAGTCTTGTTCAAAATTTTGAATTAGGTAAAGTTTTCAGTTCCTCCAAGTATTCTTTTCTGTACAAATTTATCCCTCCCCCTCCCCATATTGATAGAGGAACTTCTTTTAGGAATCTATTAAGTGCAGGCACCGTGCACTTCCTTGCAAATACAAACACAAAAGTACAACAAATCCTGCCCTCAAAAAATTTAGAGACCTCCTCCTTCTCACTCCTGTCCATTTGAGACATTCTGAGACCTCATGTTTCTTTTCCCCCATCACTCCCTTCCCCTTCCCCAAATCTTCTTTGGATTTTTATTTTACCATTTACCATTTTTTAAACAGTTAACCTTGCCAAACGATTATATATTTGCCATTGCCATCAGGACAAATTAAATTCAAGGAAGCATTTTCATTTTAATCTGAAGCTATTGTGTCTAGGATTATGGAAATGATCATTCCTTTTTATTCTGCTCTGGACAGTTTACATTTGGAGTATAATATTCTGCTTTGGATAACACATTTTAGGAAGGACATGGATAATTTAGTGAGCATCCACAGATTGGGAACCAGGATGGTGAAGACGATCAAGTTCATACTAAAGGAGAATCACTGGAAAGTTTTAGCCTAGATATGAAAGGGCTTAAATGAGACATGGTAACTGATTTCAAATATATGAAAGGCTATCATAGGGAAGAAGAAATAGACTTGAAAATATTGACCCAAGAGGGTTCACCTAGGCTAAATATGTAAAATTTATTAAAAGGGGGGCAGCTAGGTGGCACAGTGGATAAAGCAGCGGCTCTGGATTCAGGAAGACCTGAGTTCAAATCTGACCTCAAACACTTTACACTTACTTGTTCTGTGACTCTGAGCAACACAATTAACCGTCATTGCCCTGAAAAAAAAGAAAAGTTATTAAAAGGCAAATTTAAGCTTTAGGTAAATCAAAAATTCCAAATAATCAGAAGTATCCAAAAGTTGTATGTTCTGGCATAGGTCTTATTGATTTTTCTCTAAATTAGTGACTAAAAGGGCAAAAATGGGGATTATCACTTTTATGTTGTAGATGGCATTTTGCTTTTGTACAGATTGGTTTGCTTTCCTTAGATCACTTCCAATCTTGTGCTTCTTTGATTCTGTATTTTTTTCCTTGTGTAATGATAAGCTTTTTCTCTATTCCTGGAGTGAAGGGGTGGGTAGGTATTTGTATGATATGATTATGGATTTGAGTCAGATTGGACTCTGAGGATGGGGTTTGGAAGGTACCCAGCCCTGCCCCAGTATAGTTTGTTTAGAAGTTTATTGCTTGTCAAATTCTCACTGTCTCCTTTAAGTTTTATTGCCAATTAACAGTATTTTTACTTCTGCTCAGTCTCCCCACTTGTCAGCTACATATTAGTTTTGTCTGCAATCCATCATGTGTCAGAACCCCAGTCAGTGGGTCAGGGAGTTAGCCGACCAATTCAATACTCGGGACTCAAGAAGAAAGGACGGGACTCGGCACAGGATGCAGCAATTGAGTTGAGACCAGATGTTAAGTGACATTGTCTCTTTTTTTCTCAGAGCAGAATCCCCTTGACCCTAGGGTCCCAACAATGGATTATTCTTTTCTTCCCAACATAACCGAAGATAAATTTTAACCCTGTCATCCTTATCTTTAGAGACAGGGGCCTGGAGAGGGGAGTCAGTGGGAACTGTGAGATCTGAAACATCTGACTCTCACTCCCCTGTTTCTTCTTCCTTTGGTTTGACCTTGTTCCCCCTCCCCTTTTTCCCCCTTGTTCCTGGAACACGTATGCATGTCTCCATACATTGATCATGAGCTGAACACGCACCCTGGGTGAGACAGGATTGGATGTTAGATTGTGAGCTCATCCACCCTAGGTGTACGTGGGGACAGTCCTTTTCAAAATTACTATAAAAACCTAGAGGATTGGGCATATCTTTGCAAGACTTCAATGTGTAATTGGGTTTTGCCTGTCCTCATGAGGATGTAATAAATCTGTCTCTGCTTGACTTGGTGGTCTCCTCGAGTTATTTGGGTAAACTGAGGCAGTTTGCTCCATACATAAAGAATCTGTCCTCTGAAATCCTATTGGCTTCCCAATAGATATGTATAAGGCTTATACCTAGGGAACTGACCAGCATTACCACTAGCCCCTCCTTTGAGAGTAAGGGAAGGGTTAATGATAATGGCCCCTCAAGATGTTCTAGGACCCTAGGGTCATGCTCTAGGTATCCTTATGGAGATCCTCCATTCCCCAACTAGTAATGCCTTTTCTGATTTAATCAATTAGTAAGCATTTATTAATGCCTACTATGTCCTTAGCATGATGCACAAACTGGGGACACAAAGAAAGACAAAATATAGGCTCTAATCTTAAGGAGCTCTTCAGTCTAGTGAAAGGGCCAACAAGAAACCAAATACATATAAAAATCTACATGATAAACTGAAGATAAGGAATGGAGGGAAATCACTAAGATTTAAGGACAATCAAGGAAAAACTTTTTGCAGAATGTGAGATTTTAGTCTGGACTAAAGGAAGATAGAAAATCTAAGAGGCAGAAATGAGGAGGGAGAGAATTCCAGGTCGGGGAGATAGCCAGTAAAATGCCTAAATGCAATGTGAATGGAGATGGAATGTCTTGTTTGAGGAATAGCAAGGGGATTGATACTGATGTGGTGGAGAGTATGTGTGTGAGGGAGGGGTACAGTAAGGTATAAGAAGGCTGGAAAGGTAGTAGGGGAGTAGAGTATGAGGGGCTGTGAATGCCTAATAAAATATGTTATATTTTATCCTAGAGGCAGTAAGGAGCTGCTAGAGTTGATTAAATAAATAACAAGTTCAGATTTTAGTTTTAGAAAGAGCAGTTTGACAGCTCAGTGGATGAAAGACTGCAATGAGCAGAGATTTATGGTGGGAAGACCAAATATCAGACTATTTCATTAGGCTAGGTATGAGGTGATGAGGGCCTGTACCATGTTAGTGGCAGTGTCAGGGGAGAAAAGAGGGCATATTTATGGAATGTTTTAAAAGTAGGATAAGAGGCCTTCACAGCCAATTGATGTGTGGAGTGAAAGAATTTGGAGTCAAGGATGAAACCTATGTTGCCACCCTGGATGAGTGGGAGGATGGTGATTCCCTTGACAGTAACAGAGAATGTAGTGTGAGAAAACAATGTTTTTTGGGGGACCCCCTCACTCCAGGGAGTCTTGCCTGATCTCCTTTAAGATCAGCCCAGAGTCAGTAGGATTGAAAAGAAATGTAGATTGATCTTCCTGACTACCTAAAGGAAGTTAACTCACCTAGCTGACCTCTCAAGTCATGTCAATCAATGGATTTGCCAATTAATTTGGATCAATGTGCAGTGACCCACTTCTACTTGAGAAAGGATAAAAATCCTTGGGCAAGGGGAATTGCTCTCTTCTCTCCCCTGCTCTTCTTGCTGCACCTCTCCCCACCTTGGGATTTTATGCTGGGCTTACACCCAGTAAAATTAAGAATAAATGCTCAGTGCTAAAACTGGTGCAGTAGCCTCTAATTTAAAAGTAGCAATATATTAGTAACCCCAGTTAAGTTCCTTAAAACCTAGAAAAGTGATAGGGATCCCCATATATTTTCAAACAATACATTAGGAATAAGGGAAGATTTTGGGAGAAATATAAGGAGTTAAATTTTAGACATGTTGACTTTCAGGTGTCTACTCTACATCCTTAATCATTATTAAATGATCTCTGACATCTTTGCAACCCTAACTCATACCAGTAATAAATGAGTTATGGTTCTAGTAGAAACAAGGATATTGTGGAATTTAGAGTATTGTGGCAAGATTTAAGAAGATTATGGGGGAAATAAGAGGGAGATATTTGCATGAACAAGCTCAATGAAGAGAGTGGAGATGCAATTTATTATGGACACTCCTGCCCAGGAGTGGGCCCTTTGCTATCTACCTTTTGGTATTGGCATCACTAAAATGTAAGGGTCTACACTAATATCTTGTTAGGATTAGGCAGTTTGAAAGTCTATTAGATTTCATTAAGCTATCTATGTCAGTGAATGGTTTGTTATGTGGAGAGAGACTCTATACAAAGGTATCCAGAGTCAAGCACACTTAACCACCCTACCTTTTGGAAGCAAAACAAAATGAAATTTCTCATTTGCCTTGTGTTGCTATCTCTTTTACTGAAGATCTGCAGCCCCCTTCACCCCTGCCCTGCCCCCCCCACACACACACACATACACACACCTCACAGGTTATCAACTGGACTATGTTCTGCTCTTGAGGGATCAAGCATTTTGTTGTTGTTTTCATTTGGGGGATGAGAATTCCTGGCCTAATTTTTTCAGCAAGGTCTTTTCCCCTCTTCTTCTTCCTTTTTGAGTTTCAAATTTCCTTTGTTGGAGAGAATGGAATTTAATTAATGGTAATCCAGAAGTATTGTTGTTGCTGTTGTTTTTCCTGTGCAACTCAGTTTAATTTTGTAAGTCTTTGTGGAGTCAGTGCTGGGGAGGAATGAATGTTGAACACTGAGCTTGTAGTTTATGACAATATTGAATGCCTGTTGAAAATGGTCAGAAAGTTTCAGTAAGCTTTTTGACTATAACATTTTATGGGTGGTTAAAGCTGTCAGCACAACATTCAAAGTAAATGCAATGGGAGGTCATTCAACAACTGAGTATGTGCAGTCAACCAATATAGAAAACTGTAGGAGACAGCAAGAGTACTAATTATTTTAGTCCTTATTGAAACTGAACAAAATTCAAAAATATATCAACTCTGAAAAACTCCTTTAAATATATATTTTTTAAATCTCTTCTTTAATTTATATATTTAATCCAAGTTATCTAGGTTATCTGGACAATTAGCATATTGGGTTGATTGTGAAAAATAAGAATATTAAAGTAAGCAACTTTTAACAATGAACAGAATTTTTGAGAGAATTACAAAGAAGCAGAAGCAAATTCAGCTACACTAAAGTACCTATATAATTTTTACCAATAGTTGTAGAATAAAAATAAAAAGGAGTAATATATTTTATACCAGAATTTGTTCAATTGTTTATGTGAGTAATAAAGCTTTGGTTTCTATTGTATCATTTTTCAAATCCATGACTGAATCAGGCTACTAGAACAATGATTTTAATGTAGTGAGGGCTGCCCCTCACATGTAGAATGTGTGTGTGTTTGTGTGTGTGTATGACTTATGGAGAGACAGAATAAACATTTCCTACCTGAGATGCTCCTTTCCTTCGCCAATGAAGAATTTACTTCCTCCCAGGAGAAGAAGTAGGATGTTAGGGCTAGAAGTTTGGCTACTTCAGAGGGAGGAGGTCCCAAGCTAGAATTGTATTTATCTGTTACCTTAAACCTAGGGGATGCAGCTTTCAGATTCATGCTAAACTTCTGGTCACTGTTTATCAATGGGATTTTATATCTAAGGCTAGTCCCACTTTGCATCAAAAAGCAATTCCATAATGAACATACATATGGCAAATATCAAAGAAAAATAAAAATATTTATTCACATTGGTAACAAAACAGAAATCAAATGAAGTACCCATATGAGAAGAGATAGCAGACAATACAGATTGAAGAAGCTCTCCCATTGGGAGCAAGGTAACAGAGAGAGAGAGAGAGACAGACACACACACGGGGGGTGGGGGGAGGGAGAGAGAGAAACACTTGATAACTAGATCTCATTTATTGAAAGGGAAATTCCCTAAAATCTCTATACTGCAGCAACCCAGCCATGATAGAGACTGCCAACTCTACTCATATTAGTTTCTTCTAAGAGTCCTATTTTCTCTTCAGCAACTGACATGGGGTTGGTATTATTCATCTTCTAAAAGGTAAAATCCAGAAATTCCTGAGGCAACTGCAGAGTCAGAAGAGACTGAAGAAACTTGAAGAAGGTTTGACCAAAAATATCAAAGGAGCTAGTAAAAATGTTATGGAATAAGGTGTAGCTGTATCAGATCTTAAACTAATTTATAAAGCAGTAATTATCAAAACTATCTGGTACTGGCTAAGAAATAGAAAGGTAGATAAATGAACAAAAGGTAGATCAAAGGTAGTGTAGACATACAATTTAGAGCAACAAAGAAGTATAGTTAACTTGAATTTGACAAGAGTAAAGACTTTTGGGATAATTTTGGTAAAACTTTGGTAAAAATTGTTGGGAAAACTGGAAAGCAGTCAGGTAGAAATTCAGCGTAGACAAATATCTTATGCTATTTAATAAGAGAAGGTCAAAATGAATGCATGACCTAGATATAAAGAGGGAGATTACAATAAGATTTGAAGAACATGGAACATATTAGTTATCAGGTTTATTGATAAGTGAACACATTATGAATAAACAAGAGGTAGAGAACAGAGGTGTAAAATGGATAATTATGATTATATTAAATTTAAAAAGGTTTTGTACACATAGAATAAACATAGCCAAGGTCAGAAGGAGATGAGAAAAGTGAGGAAAATATAGACATTTTATCAGATAAGGCTTAATATCTCAAATATATAAATAACTTTGTAAAAATCTCTAAGAATATGTGTCATTACCCAATTGATAAATGGTCAAGGGTATGAACAAGAAGTTTTCCAATGAAGAAATCAAAGCAATTTAGTCATGTGAAAAAATGCTCTAAATCATTATTCATTAGAGAAACACAAATTAAAAAATAACCTTCAAATATCATTTTATACCCATCAGATTTGCTAAAATTATTGAAGGGGAAAGCACCAAATTTGGAGAGAATGTGGAAAAATTGGGACAGTAGTTTACTGCTGGTGAAATGCTGAATTTATTATATATTTGAAAGAAACAGAAAGTTGTATATAATAGATTTTCAGTTTTAATAAAAATTATATTTTTATTATTCTACTGTGTTATGGGAATCCTAATTTTGTTTCATAAACATAAAATAAATAAAATTTTAAAATATTATTGACTGACAATCCAGAATCATAAATTCCTCCAGCATGTCTGGTTCTATTTGGTCCCTCATTCTCAAGCCACACTTGATTGTTAATATTATTTCATGTTTAAATTTATTATTAAATATTAAGATTTTAAAGTGCTGTGGGAGATGAGATTATTTAGGTAAGATATTGCAACAAACATTTATTAAGTTTATATATATATATGTATATATAAAATCATCATTAAGTACCATGGTAATTTCTGGGGACACAAATATAAGCAAAAAGAAAGACAATCCCTCCTCTCAAGGAGCTTATATTCTAATGGGAAGGCCAACATAGAAATGGGAAGGAGGTGTGGTATGAGGACACCTGATATGGCGTATTGAAGTATAGAAGCAGGGTCAGCAGGGAAATGAAGGTTAATGGTCTAGTCCCTTCTCTCAAATGCAGGCATGAGGAGAAACTCAACAATGGAAGAAGGGGGCTATCAGCACATAGGATAAGAACATCCCAGCTGCTGGGGGTGGGGGTGGGTTTCAGGGTGAAAGTGAAGCTGAGGCATACTGTTTAAGTCTGACAATTCAAAAGTAGAGCTGGGAGGGGAAGAAGGTTTCCTGTCTCCAAAATTAATTCAATTCAATCAGTGAACATTTATTAAGTGCCTACTGTTTGCATATACTATGTGCATAACAATATGCTAAGTATTCCACCCATCTCAAAAGAAATTGGGAAATATCCTCAGTACATTTGGTGGACCCTTGTGGTGAACTTAGAGAAAGACAGAGTGAAGAGTAGCATAGGTTGGGTTTTGATTTGTGTGGTTGGAAAAAACATCAAATTCAATGAGATCACAGAATCATTTAGTATTTTTTGTTTTGCATCTCATTTGAGTTGAATATCAACTCTTTATGGTAAGGACTAAAGGTATTATAACCATTTTATGAATGAGGAAAAAAATTGATGCTAATAAAAGTTAACTATCTTGCCAAAGACCATAGAGTTTGTCAGTATTAGGTAAGGTATAAATTCAGATATTCCTAAAGTCTTCACTCTATCTAATATGATCTGCTTTCCCTATGAAGACACTGAGAACCACCTAAGAGGTGAAAATACCTGTTTGAAACCAAAGAACTGGTACTTAAAACCAGGTCTTCAGAATGCAAATTCAGTGGGTGCTCTTTCCTTCAAATTATTCTATCTCTTGTTTTCCTGGAGGGAATCTTGTAGACTCTCAGGGGAGCCTGTTAGTGATAGGGAACTTACAAATTTGTAGCAAATCTGTCCTGATTTTATATGTGACAGATTTTCACTGAGTGACTAATTTCCTATGTGAGGTTTATGATGATAAATGATCTTAAGCTATTATGTACTTCTTATTTTCCTCTAACTGAGTCAAGGTTACATTGATAGCATGAGGCCAATGAGAGAGCAAAGCAACAAGTGCAAAGCTTGTCAGAGTGTGGGAGGTGTTAAACTAGTGGAGCATTTGTACTGACAGGAGGAAGTGGGGGAGGAATGTAAAGAAGGAAAAAAAATACAATGATGTTAATAAAATCAGTAGTCATCACTTAATTCCCAATATAGAGGCCATTTCTTCAAGATAATAAATAATAGTAGAAAAACATATTTGAGAGATATATTTAAAAATAAATATGTATATAATAAAAAGATGTTTTAGAATAATACATTGTATAAACAAACATGTTCTATAGAGATAAATATAGAGCTTCTGCTGTGTACAATAGCTTGAATATATTAAGTTGGGAAATATCTAACTGTGAAATGAACTTGACTTTTGGGGCTTGTGACTAATCTTGAAAAATTAAGCATGAGGATTGGGAATTAAAAGGAAATTAATTAACTAAATAAAAACACTCCTTATGTCTGGTATTCATCCTCTCTAAGGTAATTTCCCATGGCATATTAGCTCCTCACCTTGAACTCAGGATAAGTGACCTTATTTTCAATTGTGAATGCTTTCACTTTCCATTACTTACTAAACTTCCTAAATAATTTAACATCAGACTTTAAATACAGTATCATTATTCTCCATCTCTTCAAGTTCCAGATTTTATTGATCTTCTATGTTGGGCCCTAATTAAATGTCCTCTCTCTTCTGCTGCTTCTAACTTTTCTGTCTCTGCTCTTAGTACCATTTTTCCCTTCTACTCATCTCCACATGAGCTAGACAATAGACATTCATTTTCTAGGCTTTATTTACAAGAAAACAATAAACATATTCATAAATAAGTTGTACACACACACACACACACACACACACACACACACACATATATATATATATATATATATATATATATATATATATATATATATATATATATATATATATATACACACACACACACACACACACACACACACACACACAAGTTTCCAGGATAAGTAAATGCTTACAGATTGATCATGGCTCATGGTCATTTTCCAATGGTCATTTTCTAACAAGTTGCTCTTGACAATGACATTTTACCACTATCAAGCCATTAGATGAAATGGGCATCTTCTATTCCATAACAGTCCAAAGCATTCCCTGATAAGATAAGGGGTGAAATAAAGGAAACAAAGATGCCATTATCAATGTTATTATTCAGTATTGTGCTAGAAATGTTAGCTTTAGCAATAAGAGAAGAAAAATAAATTGAAAGAATAGGCAAGGAGGAAACAAAACTGACACTCTTTGCAGATGATATAATAATGATATACTTAGAGAATCCTAAAGAATCAACTAAAAACTATTTGAAACAATCCTTTATCAAAGTTATGGAATATAAAATAAACCCATATAGATGATCAGCATTTTGACATATGACCACCAAATCCCAGCAGCAAGAGATAGAAAGAGAAATTCCATTTAAATTAACCGTAGACAATATGAAATATTTGGGAATCTACCTGCCTAGACAAACCCAGGAACTATATAAACACAATTACAAAAACATTTTTCACACAAATAAAATAAAATCTAAACAATTGGAAAAATATCAGTTGCTCACGAATAAATCAAACTAATACAATAAAAATGAACTTAATTATTCAGTGCCATACCAATTGAACTGCCAAAAAATATTTTCTAGAGCTAGAAAAAATACTAAAATTTATCAAGAAGAACAAAAGATCAAGAATATCAAGTGAGTTAATGAAAAATTCAAAGTAAGGTGGCCTAGCCATACCAGATCTAACACTATATTTAAAGCAGCAGTCATCAAAACTATAAAGTACTGGCTAAGAAATAGAGTGGTGGATGAATCGATTAGGTTAGGCACACAAGACACAGTAGCAAATGACAATATCAGAACACCCCAAAGAAAATTTAAGATCTAAATGGGATCTAAATAAGTCTAACTCACTCAGAGCCTACGACTACTACCACGACTCCGAGAAGCTTTCTGATAAAAAAACAAATGATAAAATTACTATGAGAGGGTTAATACAGTATAATGTAGTAGACTACTGAACTTTAAGTCTGCAGATCTGGATTCAAATACTTCTTCAGACATTTATTAGATGACATCGATTAGCATAACAGGAAAACTTATAACTTCTGTTTCCTCATTTGAAAGATGGGGATAATACTTATATAACATGCATAACAGAGTTTCTGGGAGGAACATATCCCCATAAGTTCTAAGGAACTATCACATAAAGTTTTTCTTAAGTATTTCAATACAGTACATAGAATGCTTGATATTGACCTAAGTTTGAATCCTGCCAAGGGCATTTACTAACCTGTCTGATTCTGGGAAAGTAATGCAAACTATTATTGTTGTTCTCCTTAACATGATAGTTTTTAAATTAAACACATTCCCTAGGTAACTTGGCAAATTCACCAATAAAATCTTATTTCCTCAAAGGAAATGCTTGTGAACCTCTAATATTTCCTAGTAAAAGTGACTGTGATTTTAATAGAGAATTTTTATTAGTATGCTTTGTGTGTAATTGCATATTTGTTATATAATAAACCTAGGCGTGCTGTCAATTATCTATTCTTCACAATTTAAGTCTAAATTTCTCTTGTCTTTCAGGCTAGTTTTATTATTGGGGGGGGGGAGTGGAAGGTGGCAGAGAGAGATCAATTTCCTTAGTTTTTATAGCCTAAATTAATCAATAGATATTTAAAAAGTGATAAGGACTTGCACAGCACTGCAGATGATACGAATATAGATACTCCTCCTCTTACAAATAGATGTTGTTTTTAAATTTTTATTTGTGATTCATTTTTATAATGTTATAAACAACAGAATATTCCCAGCATAGTGTAACGATTAGAATGACGCCACCTGCTGGAGACTTACTGTAGAAGAGTTCCGCCCATGAAGCGAAGGTCTTTAAGGGCAAGACCAGGAGTCTTTTCTTTGGCGTCTGGAAGTGACGCGGGCTAGTGGGAGGAGGAAGGAAGAGACTGGTGCTTGGGCTCATTCTCTTGCCTTTGGACTCTGGTGGAGAGCGGAGCTAGAAATGTGCTCTCCCTTTAATAGATAGGAATCTAGGCCTTTCTCTTTACCAAATTCTTATTCTCCTTAATAAATGCTTAAAAGTCTAACTCTTGCTAAAGCTTATAATTTATTGGTGACCACTCATTAGATATTTTAGACAGTTTAGCTAGAATTTTAGCCCTGAACAAGTTAACAAAAATCCATTCCTAGAATAAAAGAAGAGTAGAATTATAACTGATCTTAGATAATGATTTAGTTCTAACACCTCATTTTTAAGTTCAACTAAAAAAGTACTCGAACATTAGACTAATAATACTGCAGCATTTTACCATAATCTAAATTTTCTCATATGAAGTCCCATGTCAGGTTCCAATTTAGCAATTTATGAATATATTTTCAGTGCCAATAAGCTTAGCAAGAGGATTTGAAATCTTCCCTTTTATAACCCAGCCTGACTTTCTTATGTCACAGCAGCAGCAATAAGACATCTAGGGTCTCAGGACTGTAGGAAACATGGGGAGGGAAGATGGCTCTAGGTTCTTTAGCAATTGTCACAAACGGAGTGGCTTCAGCAATAGCAGGAATAACAGATGAGAAAAATTCCTGTGTCAAAAAAAATCAAAGTGGGTACACATGAGTTGTAGCCATTTTTAAATAAGGAGCATATTTATAGGTCAAGAGAAATTACAATCTAGTTGGAAGAAATAGGGTCACATTTGATAAGAGCCAAGGGTACTAGAGACAATAAGGGCTCTTGTGTTCAGAGGCAGAAGAAACTATTGAGGGTTAGAGTAGTCAAGAAAATGTGATTGGAATAGATGGGATAAGAATGTGGTCTTAAAGGATAGTAGGCAAAGCAGTTTAAGGAAATTTCAGGAAGGAAAATATACCTATGCAAAGGGCCAGTGTAGACAAATGATGAAATAAACTGTCTTAGGGACAATTTGAAGACTGGTATGACAAAGAAACAGTATAAAATAGTGAGAAATAAAGAAGTGGGCTTTGAATGCCAGATTAATGAAGTTGGACTTTATCTAGGAATTACATAAAACTTTTTTGACAAAGGGACTACTATGGTGAAAACAATATTTCCAAAAAGTTAATCTTATGGAGATTGATGGGTAGATTGAGGGAAGAAAGAGGAGACTATTGTAATAGCTTACATCTGAGATCATAGGGCCTGGAATCTGATGGTAAGAAAGAAAAAGAGGAATGAATTATGTAAAAAATATATATAATTAAAAGTAGGATGAGGTAATTGACAGAAAATCAGCCTCAGAGTACAGAGGCACTAGATTCTAGACCTGCTTCTGACAGGTATCAATATTTGACCTCAGTCAAGTGACTTAATCTTTCATGTTCCTATTTTCTTTTTGAGAGTATACATGGCAGAGCATTTGCAAATCTGATTTGGCAGTGGGTTCTCACACTGGAAGGGTCCTAGGTTCCTATACTATTGAATGATTATGTCTATACAAAAGAAAAACATGTTTAAAAAGCAGGAAGAACTAAGATGCTACATGTTGGAGCATTTCAGGGATATTTATCAGTCTAAAGGGTATAATTTATAGCATCCAAATCTTCTTTGGTACCAAGCTCAGCAATCAGTTTTGATTATTTTATTGTTATTGCTATTTTTTCTGTTTACATTTTTGTAGTCAATGTGTGTATTGTTCATTTTTTTTTATAAGATAGCAACTGGTCTACTTCTTCCTTTTACTTTACATATCTAGTAAGCTCAAGTTATCTATTGATACATGGACCCACTGTACTATAATTGTAGTTAGTACTCCCTAATGAGGACATCCTTGTTCACAGATAATAGCATTGTAGATTAAGAGTTGGAGGGGACTTAGATGGAATCTTCTACAATCTTTAATTTGACAAGTGAGTAATTGAAGCTGAAATTTCAATGGTTTGCCCATTGTCACATTAGCAGGAGATAGATCTGAGATTAAAATCCAAGCCTTTTGGCTCAAACTCATTGATGTTTTTCTCTGTACTGTGCTGTCTCTGGACTCCTTTGGACTCCATTCAATTTAACAATAATTAAATGTCTATATATACAAGGTACTGTAAAGTATGCTGGTGATAAAGAGAAGGGAAAATGAACCACATGTACAAAAATATTTATAGCAGCTCTCTTTGTGTTGGCAAATAATTGGAAATCAAGGGAATGCCCATCAATTGGGGAGTTGCTGAACAAGTTGTGGTATATGAATGTAATGGAGTATTATTGTGTTGTAAGAAATAATGAGCAAGCAGATTTCAGGAAAATCTGGGAAAGATTTACGTGGACTAATGCTGAGTGAAGTAAGCAGAACCAAGAGAATATTGTACACAATAACAGCAACATTGTATGATAATCAACTGTGATAGATTTGGCCCTTCTCAGCAGTGCAATGATCCAAGACAATTCCAAAGAACTCATGATGGAAAATGTTCTCCAAATCCAGAAAAAAAAAGGATTGCATATTCTCAATGTAGATTGAACCATACTGTTTCTACTTTTTGGTTGTTGTTTTTTTCTTTATTGAGGTTTTCCCCTTGTGTTCTGATTCTTCTTTCACAACATGACTAATGCAGAAATATGTTCAATGTGATTGTACATCTATAACCTATATCACATTGCTTTATGTCTGGGGGAAGGGACAGGGAAAGGAGAGAGGGAGAAAAAAATTGGAACTAAAAATCTTATGGAAACAAATGTTGAAAACTAACTTTACATGTAACTGGAAAATAATAAAATATTTTTAAGATTAAAAAAGAATACTAGTGATAAAGGGTAACATGAAATCTTCCTAAGGAAGATTTTTTTCTTTTTCATTTTAAAAAATATTTTTATTTAAAAGTTTTGAGTTCCAAATTATATCACTCCCCCCCTTCTACTTCCTGACATGGTAAGCAATCAGCTATAGCTTATACATGTGCAATTATTTTTTATTTATTTTTTTTAGTGAGGCAATTGGGGTTAAGTGACTCTCCCAGGGTCACACAGCTAGTAAGAGTTAAGTGTCTGAGGCCAGATTTGAACTCAGGTACTCCTGACTCCAGGGCCAGTGCTCTATCCACTGAGCTATCTAGCTGCCCCCAAATGTTCTTTTTTTTTTTTTTTTTTTGCAGGGCAATGAGGGTTAAGTGACTTGTCCAGGGTCACACAGCTAGTAAAGTCTCAAGTGTCTGAGGCCGCATTTGAACTCAGGTCCTCCTGAATTCAGAGCTAGTGTTTTATCTACTGCACCACCTAGCTGCCCCCAATACATGTGCAATTATGTAAAATATTACCATATTACTAATTTTATAAAAGAGAACTCGAATAAAAGAAAAAAAATGAAAGAAAGTGCAAAATAGTATACTTCAGTCTATGTTCAATAAATATCAGGATTTTTTTTCCTTTGGAGGTGGATAGGATGCTTCATAATTAGTCCTCTGGGTTTGTCTTGGATCATTGTGTTGCAGAGAATAATTAAGTCTTTCACAGTTCATGAAATAATACTGCTGTCACTGTGCAAAACATTCTGGTTCTTCTCACTTCACTATACATCAGTTCATACAAGTCTTTCCAGGCCTTTATGAAATAATTTGATTTGTCATTTCTTATGCCAAAATAATATTCCATCACAATCATATGCCACAGCCCAACTGATGGGCATTCCCTTGATTTCCAATTCTTACACATCACAAAAAGAGCTGCTATAAATATTTTTGTACTAATAGCTCTTTTGGGGGATGTCATTGGGCTATGAACCTAGCAGTGATATTTCTGGATCAAAGGATACGCACAGTTTTATAGCCCTTTGGGCAAAGTTCCAAATTGCTCTTCAGAATGGCTGGATCAGTTCAAAACTCCACCAGCATTGAATTAGTGTCCCAGTTTTCCCACATCCCCTCAATATCCAACATTTTCCTAAGGAGGACTTTTCAAGAAGTTGGGTTTTTTTTGTTTGTTTTTTAATTTGCCTGGAGCTTTCTCCTTTCTAAGATCACACCCAGAGCATTATGCTTCATTTTAGGCATCAGCTTTAATGAAAAATATAGATGACCTGGATCACATCCTTGGAAGGCTATCTGAATGGTAAGAGAATTTTTTATGGTTTATCAGAATTGACTGAAGGAACTATGGCCATTTACCTTAAAGAATGCATAGAAGACCTGGGGATGGCAGGGGTGGGGTAGAGCAAGAATAATATGACTATCAAATCAACAAAGGCTTAGACTTCTTTTGTCACCAGAAATCAGATTTAGTAACACTGAATGGAAAGTGTACAGGTTCAATCAGATGTAATTCTATTCCATTCACTCAATATTTATTAAAAAGCTGATGGTATACAAGGTACCTTATTAGGGGGGAAGAAAAGCTTTCTAATAATCAAATTTGCTTGAAAATAGATGAAGTTCCCACCTCAGGAGATAATGGGTTCTCCTTCACTATATATTTTCAAATATAGTCTGGAAGACCACTTGTCCCTGATAATATAAGGTTATTTTGTGGATTTGATGACCTCTGAGGCCCCTTTCAGTTCTAAGGCTTTCTGATTCCTTGAATCTCAGATCAAGTATTACTTTTATTTACCACATGACTGTAATCCTTTGGACTTTTTTTTTTAATCATGCCCCCAGGGATCTCATCATTAGGAATCTTATTTTCCTGCATCAACACCTTCAGTACCCTCTGATTGTAGGGTGGAGAAAAGAGTTACTTTTCAAACCTTCATTTAAAGAGGGAAACCATTTATTAATTTCCCACTTGTCCTTTGGACATCTCCATCATGGCTTTTTCCTAATCACCTTCCCCCTACCCTTCTCAGGCTTCCTTTGTCTTCTTTCATTAGATTGTAAACTCCTTGAGAGCAGGGAGCATCTTTAGTTTTCTATTTATATTCTTAGAACAGTGCCTGTGATTAATCAATGTTTATGGTGAGTCACCTGTCTCGTTTGTGAGTAAATGTCCTTCTATATAAAAGGAGATGATTGACAGGTTACTTTCTGTGGTTCTTGAAATTTTAGATCCTATAATTCTATCCCTTCACTGTTGAAAAACAAACACAAAACCGAAAACAAAACATAGAGAATCTATAACATTTTCAGATAAACAAAGAAAGTTTAAGTAGCTAATAGTGAAGCCTTTGTTCATTTAGGAAGTTCAGGAGACTGTTTTGTCCCCAAAAAGAGGAATGAATTTTTTTAGTTCAGTTAATCACCATTTAAAGAGCATTTTTGTGTATAGCATGGGTCTTAGACTCATGAGATGTGAAAAATTTCAACTTCTAATAAGAGGGGAGAAAAGCATAAAAACTGCTGAAATTTCATGGTTAGCCATGAATCTAGTATAACATTGTTATTAACACCCCCAAACCATAACATTTTCCTGAGTATAAAATTTCCACATTTTAAAAATACTAGCTGAAGATCAATAAAATTATATTACCCTTTCACAGTGGTACCCGGCATTAAAGGTACCAAAAGCCTTGGCTGCCTGTAAAAATATTATGAAGATATTATGCTGTATTTCATTTCCAAATCACTGGTAGGAAAAAGCCAGTATAGGGGAAAAGTTGAAAGAAAAATGTATCCAGAGATCATTGGAGAGGTATTTCAATAATAGGGTTGCCAAAATCATTTCTTGACTTTTTATCTCCCATGTTTCTGATATTAGAAATGATGAAAATTGGAATAAAATTGGAGAGTATGCATTGTGACTGAAAATGAACAAGAAATTCCTCCCCAAAGTAACTCTTCCTATTAACCTATTTTCTTGTGGAGAGACAGTATTTTATTTCTGGGATTTGATTCCTCTATTTCACAGGGACAGTAGTGGAACATTGACTAAAATTCTTTATCATGATAGACCATACACATTCCTGTTATATACATATATGTATAAATACATGATGTACATATACATATAAATGACTTCACCTATACATTTCTATTTTTATAGGGCATCCTATAGAAATATAATAGATATATTTAGTATATTCTAGAGACTAAATATATAGGATTTATATCTTATTTTTGTTATATAGATACCACAAGAACATATTTACTATGTGAAATATGTTATTTACAATGTAAATGTGTATTATGTATAATATAAAAAGATATCTATATTTATATGCACATATAATTTTATTGCTAGTTTTTTTATATGGCTTTCATTCTACAAAAGTCTTCCTTTGTTCCTTAGGCAGTCATTCTCTACAACTGAGCTTAAAAAAAGAAAGGCAAAACAAATAAAATGTGGGAAGGGTGTAGTTTGGCCAAAGCATCAACATCTGATGATATATTAAATACTCCACAGCCATATTCTTCAAAGTTACAAAAAAAGGAAGCAAGTAGGTGTTCTCATCTTTTCAAGGCCAAGCTTGGTCATTATAATTCCTTCCTTCCTTCCTTCCTTCCTTCCTTCCTTCCTTCCTTCCTTCCTTCCTTCCTTCCTTCCTTCCTTCCTTCCTTCCTTCCATCTTTCTTTCCCAATACATTGTTTATACTCTTTTACAAGTTCTGCTTACTGTATACTCTTTAGTAATTCATATTTTTCCCCTGCTTCTCTGAATTCTTTATATTTATCATCTCTTGCAGTATTATTCCATTACTGTCACATTTTGTTTAATCATTCTCTGGTTGATAACCATCTAATTTGTCTCTAGGTTTTTGCTATGACATATGGTGCTGTTATAATTATTTCACAATGTACTGGACATTTCTGTCTTAAACATCTGTGGGGTATATGCCTACCAATGGGTTTTCTAGGTTAATGGATATGCACATTTTAATATCCTTTTAAAACATAGGTCCAAATAGGTTTTCAGAAAAGTTGAACCAATTCACAATTTGACCAAGAATTTATTAGTATGCACATATTCCAATGACATGGAAAAGTGTGTACTGTTTGGGTCAGAGAACCTGAATTCAAATTCCAAGTCTCGTGTTTATTGTTTTTATGCCTTTGGGCATCATCTCCTTGGAGCTCAGTTTCCTGATAGCTGGGAAATGAAGAAGTTGAACTAGATGATTTAAGAGGTAGATATCCCTTCCAGTTGCAGTTCAAAAATCCTATCAGAAAGTCCCTCTAATTCTAAGATAAATTTTGCTTTTATGAATTCCAGACTAAGAGGTTTATTTTTAAAAGAGAGATTAGGGCATTTATTATTTATTGAAGAGAGTCACCCATCAGACATGCTTAAGGCATTAGAGATAAATGCTGAAGCCTGTTCAGTGTCATTTTGAAGTGGGGGGGATGGATTTAATTGATCAAATTGATTGTGAGGTGTCCCAAACAATTACAAGACTCAGTGCCTCAGTTTCCCAGGTTTTATCAGAAGACTGGTGGCCACAGGAAGAACAGGCAAAGGAAAAAAGCATGGTGTTTCAAATAGTGAGAGGAAAAGTGTTTATATTTATAGTAGAAAAAGTTGGTTATCTCTTCATTATCTTAATCTCCTCCTTGTAGGAAGGTCATATTCTATTTTGGACTTCCTGGGGTCATAAGACATCCTCCAATGTGAGTACCTTTTTCCCTAGGGGTACGTTTTTGGGGTTTAAATGTCATAAGGTGAACCTCAGGAAACTTATGGTCCTTCTACACATGTTCCTACAGACATGTTTAAACTTGTCAGATCCCAAGGGTCTCTCTGTTTAGGATATCTCTTTACTTTAAACTCTGGTTTCTGGGTCCAGTTTGTGTTTCCTGTCATTTAGGATTATTAATAGTTATTAATGGTTAATGGTCCCTGGTAATTTTCTCCTTAGGCTTCTGTTGATAGTGCTGGTTGATTGAGACTCAAAACGTCTGTTACTGTGTTGTTAATAAGAACACAAAATTTAGTTTCTCTGTTAAGCATTTTAGCTGGTTATTGATCAATTCTTAGATTATCTATTAACCCCCTTTTAGCTACTGATGATTAGAGCTCATGTCTTAATTGGCTTAGGTATTACGTTGTCTGTTTACCCTTTTTAGCCTCCTCCATCAATTTTATAGGATATCATTTGCTTTACAGTTTCAGATGTTTTCTTGATTTGAACTCTGTAGGCTGAATCCAGATATGAATAAGAGGACACTTGCTTTCTCCCTTTCATTATGCCTTCAGTATTCTAAATAATATCCTGCTTATATTAAAAAAATAATAAACCTTAAGCTGACAAAATTCTTATATAAAAGCTTCATTGTCCTTTTACAGTAAGCTCTTTTTCCAACTTTACTACAGATGAAGAAACTGAAGCCCAGAGAGTTTAAACAACTTGCCCAAGTACATATAGATAGTAAATAGAAAGGTTAGGTCCTGTCACTCCAAAATTATAATTATTCTCTGTTCAATTTCTTTTTTTTCCCCTTTGATTGGGTTGTTTGAAATTTCTATTTCTTCTTTTGTTAATTTGGATCTTCCAAAATTTTATATAATCATTTATTTCCTTTATATTCTCAATTGGTCATGCACATCATTGTGTATAAGTTTCCAAAGAAACAAAATACTATGTTTTTACAAACAAGTTTATCTTTCCCAGAGTACCTACAGGTTAGCGTTTTCCAAGTAGTGAAAACAGGCTTCATGTTGAATAAGAAAATAAAGAGGTTCATTTAAATGTATTTGTACCCCAAATAAAACATGAGCAAATTCTGTTCCTACCTGGGGGAAAATGATGTTTGTTTATTTTTTTTATTTAGCAAAAATGTTATATTTATATAGGACCAAAATTTATTCTAGTTTCTGTTTCTCTGAGGATGTTCAAAAAGCAGAACTATCTTAAGAGAGCATATTTCAGATGACAATGGATTACTATGGAAGGTATGAAAAAAATGCACTCTTGCCATTTTCATTGAACTTTTTTTTTTTTTGGTGGGGCAATGAGGGTTAAGTGACTTGCCCAGGGTCACATAGCTAGTGTCAAGTGACTGAGGCTGGATTTGAACTCAGGTACTCCTGAATTCAGGGCCTGTGCTTTGTATCCTGTGCCACCTAGCTTCCTCCCTTCATTGAACTTTAAATGGATATTGGAACAGGGTTTTTTGTTTGTTTGTTTTTTAGTATCAGAATTCTAAAGAAATGGATCTTTTTTTTCAAGCTTGAACAGATAGTAAAGATATTGGAATCTGACCTCCTCATTGCACAGGGTGAGGGAAATGAAACAGATAATATGTGACAGACTCAAAGTCACACAGCTATTGTTGGGAGGACTTGTGACCTTGATGGGGGGCCGGTTCACCCCAAAATTTGGAGGTTCATCACAAAACATGTAAAAGAAAAAGAGATATATTAGGAAAGAGGAAGATATGGCTGGGGTACAGATTACCATGGTGACTGTCCCATTGGAGTAAGAGAAGACCTGGTCTTTTGTATCTTTACAAAATAAAGAGAGAGAAGGGATTACAAAGCACTGGGAAGGAAATGCAAACAACAGGGAGGGGATTTTGTAATAATGGGGCATCAGTAAGATTTGCAGCACCCATCCATATCTTGCATATCATCTTGCAGACCTTGGTATTGCTTCAAGCTCAGCAATAACCATTGCTGAGGTGGGAGACAGAGCTGCCCCTCCCTTGGGAGAGTTCAAGGATTCCTTGGAGACTAGACTCTTTAAGTTTCTGGGCATCCTACTGTATCCCTATGTATGATATGATTATGGATTTGAGTCAGATTAAACTCTGAGGATGGGGTCTGGAAGGTACCCAGCCCTGACCCAATATAGTTAGTTTAGAAGTTTATTGCTTGTCAAATTCTCACTGTCTCCTTTAAGTTTAATTGCCAATTATTTCTTTGACTTCCCAACATAGCCGAAGATAAATTTTAACCCTGTCATCCTTATCTTTAGAGACAAGGGCCTGGAGAGGGGAGTCAGTGGGAACTGTGAGATTTGAAACATCTGACTCTCACTCCCCTGTTTCCTTTTCCTTTGGTTTGACCTTGTTCCCCCTCCCCTTTTCCCCCTTGCTCCTGGAACACGTATGCATGTCTCCATACATTGATCACGAGCTGAACACGCACCTTGGATGAGACAGGATTGGATGTTAGATTGGGAGCTCATCCACCCTAGGTGTACGTGGGGACAGTCCTTTTCAAGATTATTATAAAAATCCTAGAGGATTGGGCATATCTTTGCAAGACTTCAATGTGTAATTGGGTTTTGCCCGTCCTCATGAGGATGCAATAAATCTGTCTCTGCTTGACTTGGTGGTCTCCTTGAGTTATTTGGGTAAACTGAGGCAGTTTGCTCCATACACCTACAACAGTAGTAATACTTCCTGTGTTGAAATCAAGGGAAATGTACTTCTACTTTATAAAAAATTTCCAAGATCCTCTCATCCAGGGCTTCTTAACTTTAGGTCCAAGTTCTCCCCCACTCCAGGATCAGTAGATGGATTTCAGGGGGTTTATGGACTTGTATGGAAAAATACACATTTTTAATGTAATTGTTTTCCATAAAAATCCTATTTGGATATTATGCATTTCAAAACTTTATTCTGAATAGAAGTACACAGCATACAGAAAAGTTAAGAACCCCTGCTCAAGTGTATAACAATTGGAATGTAAGCTCCCTTGGTGCAGCTAGATGGTACAGTGGATAGAGCACTGGCCCTGGATTAAGGAGGACCTGAGTTCAAAACTGGCCTCAGACACTTGACACTTACTAGCTGTGTGATCCTGGGCAAGTCACTTCACCCTCATTGCCCCAGAAAATAAACAAAAACAAACAAAAGAACAAACAAAAAGAATGTAAACTCCGGGATGTAAGAGACCATTTCCCTTTTATCTCTGGTACCTAGTACTCAATAAGTGCTCATTGATTGATATTTTTGAACTTTTTTTTCCCTAATGAGCAAAAATCACTTTTCTCTCTTCATATTTTTCCATCATGGGAAAAAAAGTAAGAAAAAACAAAACTTGTGACAAATATACAGTCAAGCAAAATAAATCTCAAAATTGGTCTTGTTCATAAATGTATATTGTATTATTCAACTTGAATCTATGACAAATCTGTCAGGATTTGGGAAGTTTCTTCATTATTGATCCTTTGAAATTTTGTTTAGTTTTTACATTGATCAGAGTGCTTACTATAAAGTCTTTCAAAGTTGATTTCATTTGTTTGCATTGTTTTGTTTTATTGAGCTGAGCTTAATCTTTTATTCAATCAACACTGTTGATCTACAGAAAAGTTTTGACCCCTCTATTCCTGACCTAGGTTGGTTTGCTCTTCCTTAGACAGCCTGATCTCCTATTTTCCCTTCCCCTAGCTCACCACATCAGTGTTGGACTTAGTCCTAATACTCAATAAACCTAAAGTAGTTCAGAATTCCTATGTTTAAGTGACACACCAGCCTCATCCTCTCAAATAGCAAGGGTTTACAGATGTGTTTCACCACATGGATAGAATTGTGCATTTTTATACTGATATATAAATTATTCTAGTTCTGCTCAATTCACAATTAGAAAGGAAGTAAGTAACCTGGGTGTGTGGGGGGTGGAGTCTACAGCAATTTTCTCTGATAGGTGTCTCTTTACCAAGCTATATAAATATGAGAGTTGGAATAATGCCCCCTGCTGGGAGGAACATTTTGTGAGCCAGAGCCTGAGGACTAGCCCTGTGGCCTTGGCGTCAGGAAGTGACATTTGCTCATGGATACTGTCGATCAAAGCTACCAGCCAATTACCTTGGACCTGTGTGTGTGTGGAAGGCCCTGTTTCCATTTTCATAGGAGGCTTCTGGGACAAAGAAGGGGCAGGGCTCTCTTTTTTTCACTGGGACCTCATGTGGAGTGAAGTAGAGATGCTGGCTCCCTTAGATAGATAGATGAAGGCATCTTGGCCTCTTTCTCTCTCCTCACCAAATTCTTATGCTCCATAATAAATGCTTAAAAGTCTAAACTCTTGCTAAAGCTTCTAATTTATTGGTGACCACTCATTAGATTTTTAGACAGTCTAGCTAGAATTTTAGCCACCTTACAGATAGCAACTATTCATAAAGAACTGATTCAATTTTTTTTTAAGAATAAGAGCCATTCCCCAACTGATAATTGCTTAAAGGATATGAAGAGGCAGTTTTCACAGGAAGATATCCAAGTTATCAGTAATCATATGAAAATTCTCTAAATCAGTAAAAATAAGAGGAATGAACATTAAAGCAACTCTTAGAGTCTACCTCATACTTATGTGATTGTCAAAGTTGAAGAAAAAAAAAAGAATATGACAAATGTTAGAGAGGATGTGGGAAAACAGGTATATTAACCTACTGTTGGTGGAGCTATGCACTAATATGATCATTCTGGAAAGAAATTTTGAACCATGCTCTCAAAGTCATTAAAATGTATGTATTCTTACCCATTACTATCACTTCTAGGCCTCTACCATAAAGGGATCAAAGAAAGTGTGTGTGTGTGTGTGTGTGTGTGTGTGTGTGTGTGTGTGTGTGTGTGAATGATCCATATATGCAAAAATATTTCACTCATTCAGACACAATCTGTGATTTCACTGGCATGGGATCTTCAGAATTTATTTGCCCAAAGTTATAAAACAAATGTGTATCAGAGGTGAAATTTAAACTTATCTTCCTGACTTAAATTTCACCTCTGATCCACATTTCTTTTATGACTTTGGGCCAATAAATGCATCTCTCTCAGTGTCCCTAGGCAACTTTTCAGATATCTAGTTGATCTACATAGGTAAAAGGAGTTTCCTCATCTGAAGAGCCTATGCCAATGAAATCACAGATCGTGTCTGAATGAGTGAAAATAATTCAGAAAATATTTTCACCAGCTAATAATTTTAGCTAAGATATAATGAACCTAAATTTCTATAATTGTTTATGTATCCCCCTATAGTAGTCAGTCCTCAATATTTCAATTTTTTTAAGATAAGAAAAGTGATAATTTCTTTCATTTCTTTGTTTTTATTTCCTTTTCTTCTTTTTAGCCCCCCTCCATTTATTTTTCTTTAAAAAAAAAAGTAATTGTGGCACAGTGGATAGAGCACCAGCCCTGGAGTCAGGAGGACCTGAGTTCAAATCCAGCCTCAGATACTTGACAACTTACTAACTGCGTGACCCTGGGCTAGTCACTTAACCTCAATTGCTTCACCAAAAAAAATGGTCTTCTATATACTGAACTGCATTATAGTTGTTGAGGCAGAAAAAGCGTTAAAGTGCTTGGTAGTGGCTGAGGAAAGGGAGAGAAAAAGGTAGTCTGGGGATTTCCCCTTCTGCTACTGCTCCATCCATCTATTTCTCATCCTTGTTATTCTCTTCTCTTCCTCCTTCCTAAAACTATTAAGCTTAGAAGGAAAGATTATTAGCTCTTCTTATCACATTCACTTACTGCCATGAAGTGATTTAGAGGAAAAACAGCTAACCTGAACCTTCTCTCCCTGGAACCAAAGGTTTATCCTCAAAGATAAAGGGTGGAAGGTGGAGATGTTAGAATTCACCTTTCAATAATTTACAAATATTCTCTCTTCGTACTTATTTTTTTTTCCTCTCAGAGAAACAAGATCCATAAAACTTTGATGCCAAACATTTTCCTCTAAGTAGATCCTTAACAACTTGAGGAAATGCTAAAAGAATGGGAGAGGGGCTTTTAAAAGTAAATTCTAATGAACTTTAGTGGTTTTTACAGGGGGAGGTAAATCAAAAATTAATTAAAACTTTCCATGTCCATATAGTTCCTATCCTCCTCCCATCCTTTTATAGGGAAAATCCCCCCTTTTTTTTCAGGGAATAAGAGGGTGGGGAGCAGAGGTGTCTAAAGGAATAATGGATATATATATATATATATATATATATATATATATATATATATATATATATATATATATATTTAACATCTTTTTTTCCTTTTGCAATTGAAATATAAACATTAAGATAACAAATCGAATTGAACATTCATCTTGACTTTAGACAAACTTTCTTTTCAGTAACATTTGTGGAAATTTATTATGACTTGGGGACCCTGCCTTTGGGCTGAGATTAAAAAGCCTTAGGCCTTCAGGGGTTTTTTCTGGGTAAGAGGGGCTGGGGCCTCTCCCCCTCTGCTTCAGCTGAGCAGAAACGCCCTGTGGACCTTATGGGACACCAGGTCGGATGGCTGGGGAAAAAAAACGCAGCTTCCTCCACCTTGAGGTGATCTATCCCAGAGATCCCAGGCTCGTCCAGGCCGGCCTCTGACACAGCCTGTGACAGGCCCCAGGAGCACAGCAGGAGGCATGGCCCCTCAAGTCCTGGGTGTGTTCAAGGCCCCTGGCTGCAGCCCTAGCATAGCCAGCAGATTAGCCTGGCATGTATGGGGGCACAGGGAGCCCAAGGTTTGAGGGGAGAAAAGGAAGATATATACTGGGGAGTTAGGCAGTGAAGGAAGTTGGAGAAGACAGTGATGGAGAAAGCAAGAGAGGGCTGACAGACAGGGGTTTGCAACAGTAAGAGGATTTTTAAGGGGATTGGCAAGAGTACGGAGCAGGGGGCCTTTTCAGTGATGGGAACAATGCTAGAAGAAGGTCCGTTGGTACAGAGAGCAGAAGACACTAAGAAAGTTGCAGGCATGGCAAATGAGTTCATTGGCAGAAAGTTTAAAGACTGACAGGTTGTATTTTACTTTTGTTATCCTTGTTTCTACATTTAACTCTAAATTTATTCACCTAAATAAACCCTGCTTTGATTATTTAATTAAGAGGCTTCTTAATTGTTTGCTTAACAATTTGGGAGCAAAGCAGTATGGAGAAAATTTTTTTTAAAAGTCCCTAACAAATTGGCTTAGGAAATTAATAGCAGTCAGATAGCCAGTCAGTCAAAAGTCCCCAGATTAATCCTCCGGTTAGTTTACCCGCCCCCAGTCAGATTATCCCCCTAAGTTAGCTAAAATATTTCCATAACACATTTACTATATATATGTATATATATATATATATATGTATCTATATGTATACAGATATAGAGATACCCATGTATGTGTATATATGTATATATGTATGTATGTATGAATTCATGTATGTATAATCTGCCTCTCTAAAATACCTTAGCTGGAGCTACAATATTATTAATATGCCTTCCTAATAGGCAGATTGCAATCCTTCCATACTTACTGTGCTGTAATTCTTATCTACATTGTTTCCTTGTAAATCATAAGATTTAGAGTTGAAAGATTGTTTACAGGCCATATTGTACAACGCTATTAATTTCACAGATAGGGAAACTGAGAACCAAGACTATCAAATGGTTTATCCAAGTGTCATACAGGTAAAAACTCTTGGAATTGGAACCAAATTATTCTAATGATAAGATTCAGTGGATTCAGATTTCAGTCCTTCCATTTTTTTCTCATAAAATATTTTAAAAATACATGCTTGTGTATATATTTGTATTTCTATATGCTGCTCTTCTAAAATGAGATCTTTTTAACTGAATGGATCTGTAATCTTTTTGTATGCCCACTAATTCACAGTATTTCCACAGTCTCATTATTTACAATTATCTTCTATATGAAACACACATGTATATGTATTTTATATAAATATATGTGTGTGTGTATTTAGTGAGTGTGTGTATACTGCGAAATATCACATTTTATGGGATGAAAACAGGTTTTATATCTGACAGATATGATAGAAAATGTGGGCTATACCATAATCATTTTGTTATATACACAAATGATAAAAAGATAGATCTGCGAAGCAAAGCAAACTAAGAAATATTCTTTTTTGTTTTTTGTTTTTTGTTTATCAAGCCATACTTTTAGTGCTGCTACAGACTGAAGGCTCAGAAATAAATAGAAGATTCCTTTCCAATCATGTAATTTTATGGACTATCTACTTTAGCTCAGGAAAGAAGGATAGAGTTCAAATTTCAATGAACAAGACATTTTCTTGCTTACACAGCCATAGAGGGAGGACATAGCCAATAAAACATCTTTTAAATAATGGGAACAAATGGTTTGGGTAGAAACAGATGACTACCATAAAACAGTTTGTGTAGATATTTTCTTGGTAACCTAAATCTAAGCATTTAACAAATAATTATTAGAACTTCCTGATTATCAGTTATCTCTTAGAAAAAGGAGTTCCTTACTGAGGGTCTTCTCAGGTTCAGTGCCCAACCTAACTAAACCATGTTGCCTCTCAATATTCACAGGGTCTATTATTGTCTGTAATATGTTTTCATTTAACTCTAAACTTCATTATTGAAATCAACTTATAAACATAACTACAAATTATGTATAGACAGAATGCTATCCAAAATCCAGTATTTCTTATATCTTCAGAGAAGTCTGGATACAGTTGATCAAAGCAAGTGAAAATACGTTGCCCCTTTACTATCATTCAGAAGAACTGTCTCTATTTGAACAGAGAGTGATTCACTAATTCTTTTTTTTTTTTGTGGGGCAATGAGGGTTAAGTGAGTTGCCCAGGGTCACACAGCTAGTAAGTGTCAAGTGTCTGAGGCAGATTTGAACTCAGGTCCTCCTGAATCCAGGGCCAGTGCTCTATCCACTGCACCACCTAGCTGCCCCCAATTCACTAATTCTTGTTGACAATTTTTAACAATTTGTCCCAGTGCATTCTTAATTTGAACTATTCTTAGCTTTAGTATTATGAGGTACTATTTTTTTATAACTAACATGAGTTAGTTATACACAAATTCTTTAAACTCACCTGAAGTATACATTGACTTGTCGTCAGAAACAATATTACCTGGCAATCTTTGTGTTTCAAAATAACTGAAGCAAAATTGTGATGATTACAGCAGTGAAATGGAATTAGGAACATTTCCATCCAAAAGAATTTTTTAAAACTTTGATCCTTCGTCTGAAAAAGCCTTCCAAAATCATTATGAAATCTTGACTAAGGCAGCAATTGTACTACATGCTCTCAGAAGAAGCAGAGTGCGAGAGAGAGAGAGACAGAGAGAGACAGAGAGAGAGAGAGATACAGAGACAGTGGCAGAGACACACAGAGACAGAGAGAGATGGAGAGACAGAGAGAGAGGTGAGGGATTATTTATATAATATTTGCTAAAATAGCCTTGCTCAGACTGGAGAGACTTTCATTATTTTTCTGTAGTTTTAGAATAGAAAACATAGATCCTACAAGAAAAGCTGCTTTACAAAAGTAGGCCATTTAAAATAAAACAAAAAGAAATATAGAAAACTTCTTGGAAGTTCATAATATTTGACATTAGGTGATCTTGGTTATTCATGTATGAGTAAAATCCTAGAATTTTGTGGTAATCATGGAATCTATAGATAATCACAGAACCTTCTTCCTGATTCTGTAGTATTTTAAATTATGCTCATTGAAGGTGGTTGTCAGTGCAAGACAGAAATTATGGCATAGCAATAAGTATATATCTTCTATAATTTATTCCCCAAATGCTTATCAACAAAGTTTTTGAGCACTCAAGATAATGATGATTACCTAATTGATGCAAGGAATTGTGTTGTTGTTATAACAGGATTAGAAGGAAACTTGTCACATGCAACAGGAGTGCAGAGTGTCAACTACATTCATTTGCAGGTCACTCCTTAGTCTACTACTTGACTCTATACCATATTCAATTTCATCATTCTAAATTTTAGGCTAATCGAGGAATATAATTTGAGATTTCATCATTATTTATTAAAATGTTAATATATCTATCATTTAACCAACTAGACTCAGAGATCCATACCAGTTCATCAAATATCATGTACTTAATAGGATGGTTGTCACCAGCAATTAAAATATGTTCAAAGCAATCTTCAATACAGGTTCCAGAATGACAGTCCTAATGAATTCTTTACTAGAATTACTTTAATGATGACTTCACATTGACTTCAGCTGCTTAACTTTAATAGGAACCCAACCTTACTGACAGGATGGTAATTATGCCACATATTAACAAACAATGTATAAGCAGACATTTGAGGTTGGTGACCTTGCACAGGCCTCCTTCACTTAAATCCAATTCATTGCTAGTCATGACATCACCATGATGTCATGGTCCTCTTTAAGAATGAAGGACAAACAACAACAGCAACAACAAGAAGCAGACATTTATACAAGAATTCTACCTTACTTCAAAAGTACCTTAGAAACAATTCACAATATGAGAAATACTATAGGATTGAGAATCATATATTTAGAGATGGAAGGGAACATTAAGATAATTTAGTCCAACTATTTCATCTAATAGTTTAAGAAACTAATGCTCCAGGGGCAGCTAGGTGGTACAGTGGATAGAGCATCGGCCCTAGAGTCAGGAAGACTTGAGTTCAAATTCGGCCTCAGACACTTGACATGTACTAGCTGTGTGACCCTGGGCAAGTCACTTAACCCCAATTGCCTCACCCCCAAAAAAAACAAATAAAAAAGAAAAGAAAAGAAAAGAAACTGAAGCTCCAATAGGGTAAGTGACTTCTATAAGGGCACACAGGAGAGAAATTTGAAGCCATGTCCTCTGTCTCTATATCTAGCACTTTTTCAATAATATGGCCTTGAAGGGTTTAAAAAGCAGAAGTATACTACTTTGTATCATAATTCTGCAATTCTTACATAACAACTATATAAGATATAGTTTCATAAGTCTTCTTTTATGAAAATATTTTAATAGTCTCATAATGATTTGCTTGCAGTGGTTTAAAATAGTACAACTTGGGTCTTATAAATATGCTAAGTCTGGGGCAGCTAGGTGGCGAAGTGGATAGAGCACCTGCCCTGGAGTCAGGAGTACCTGAGTTCAAATCCGGCCTCAGACACTTACCACTTACTAGCTGTGTGACCCTGGGCAAGTCACTTAACCCCAATTGCCTCACCAAAAAAAAAAATAAATAAAAAATAAATATGCTAAGTTCATTTAAAATTTTGTTATCTTTTAATTAATTTATTATTTTTTTAAATTTTAGTGAGGCAATTGGGGTTAAGTGACTTGCCCAGGGCCACATAGCTAGTAAGTATTAAGTGTCTGAGGCTGGATTTGAACTCAGGTACTCCTGACTCCAGGGCCGGTGCTCTATCCACTGCGCCACCTAGCTGCCCCTATCTTTTGATTTAATATTACCTTCATTACTTTTACAAAAAGTTAATCTTAAAAATATTAAAGAATAAAATCTCTTTTTAGCATCTTTATTATGGAACATACATGAATGCATGAAGCCATATGAATAAGTTTTTTGCCACTATGGCCTGACTTTAGTGGTATTATAAACATCAGCTTCCCAGGACTCTCCTTTGCCTTGTAGAATTATTCAAAGGAGTCTTTGACCCTAGAACTTTCACTTTCATTCTAAAGTTTCCTAATTGATGAATCTAAATTCAAGGAATTGTCTCCTGGATCTTCTTGGCTCCTAAACCAATTGGTTCTCTGGTTTTAAGGCGCTGCCCAACTTGGTCCCTAATTAGATCACCCTTCTCCTACTTTTTCTACATTAACTGGATGGTTAATTTTGATATATGCTCATTTCCTTTTTTTCTACATCCTCTCATCCATTACATTACAGATCATAAATGAGGAATTTTCTAGTATTTATTTACAAAGTTCTATTGTGATGCTATTCTCTCGAGAATTGCTTGCCTTCCTAAACTCCATAGCCTGATTCGCTCCTTTCATTGCAACATGCAGGGTGTTGTATAGTTCAAAGGCAATACCTCTGAAGCATTCAGCATAAACAGTGGAGTCAAGCAAGGATGCATGCTAGCTCCCACGCTGTTTGGAATTTTACATCATGCTTTTGGTTCGTCAACTGATGGCATCTATCTGCATTCCTGGTTGGACGGAGGCCTGTTTAACGTTTCATGTCTGATATTCAAAACCAGAGTGAGAGGTAGCACCCTTAGAGACCTGTTTTTTACCGATGATGCCACACTTGCCTGTCACTCAGAGCGTGAATTGCAGACCTTGATGGATCGCTTCTCCCAAGCTTGCATGGACTTTGGCCTAACCATTAATCTTAAAAAGATGAAAGTCATGTGTCAGAGTGCTATGTTGCTTCCATTGATACACATCGGTAGCTACCAGTTGGATGTCGTAAGCCAATTCTCTTATCTTGGCTCTATTGTCAGTGACAATTTGTCACTTGATTCTGAGATCAATCAGAGGATTGGGAAAGCTACTTCAAACATGGCTAAGCTTGCCAAGTGTGTCTGAGCAAACAATAAACTGACAAGACGAACCAAATTTTCCGTCTATAGAGTATGCGTCCTGAGTACCTTACTGTATGGCAGCAAAACATGGATTACATACACTAGACAAGAGAAGAAGCTTAACAGCTTCTACATGCACTGCCTTTGGCGTATCCTTGGCATATCTTGGTCAGATAGGATCACCAACACAGAAGTGCTCCAATGTGCACAACTTCTGAGCATCTACATGCTACTGAAACAATGACGGCTGTGCTGGCTTGGTCATGTGCACCACATGCAAGACTGGCGCATTGCTAAAGACCTAGTCTATGGCAAGTTAGCCTCAGGCCAAAGACCTGGTGGACACCCCCAGCTTCGGTACAGAGATGTATACAAGTGAGACTTGAGGTCTCTGGGAATAGACACCGGCAGCTGGGAGGAAATAGCTAAGGACCATGCCCAATGAAGTTCAGTACTCAGGACCAGTTTGCGCACAGATGAGATGGGCCTCCAAGCTCTGGAGGAAGAAAACTGAGATGAAGGAACTGACAGGCAACAGAGAGTGCAGTTTTCCGTTGTCCTCTTTGTAGCAGGAGCTGTGGCTCCCGTATCAGACTGCACAGCCATACTGTGGCCTGTGGCTCTTCAAGTTGGTGATCCGTGGTCATCCACGACTGGCAGAAGTCTACTACTACTACTATTGTGATGCTTCATTGTGGTTCACTGGTTATTTTGGACTCTCAAAAGTTTGCTTCTGATCATAAACTCTCAAAGGTAATAACTACCATGTTAGAAAGGCTTGAGTACAGTTACAGCAACAGTGCTTGCTTCTTGAGACTGTGTTTGCTCCCTAGCCTTGTTAAGTACAGATTACTAGAAGGTTTGCCACAAGGTGAGAAAATTTTAGCAATGAAAAGAACTAGAAAATAATAATAATGAAAGTCATTTCTGTGGGATTTCCGTTCACATCAGGAGTAAGATTGTTAGAGTGTGAGGAAAATTAAGTTAAGAATACTAAGAATGACAGTTTTTATACTGTCTATAAAAATGAACTATGTTGGCACTGGAAAAGTGAAGTCATTATCCAAAGATCAATGAGTGGATATAGAACTACTGAAGGAACTAAATCATTTCAATATTGACTTCTTCCATACAAATGAAAACAGCAGGCAATGGGAAATGGTAGCTAAATGGAAGGATGATTCATATGTTCTTGGTGAGGCAAATAAAAGATTTGTCAAAATTGTTTTTATGTCTCCAAGAACAACAAGAAATATTAATAAACTATGCATTTTTCCTGTTTGTTATATGGGGTATGGTTAGAGAGAAGGGATTGTCATTAATAGCAATGCCAAAAATAGGGTCATAGAAACATTTAAACAATAAATGGAACAGAAGGAAGTGTAGACAAGTGGGAGTGTTTTGAATTAGCATGTTGAATTTATTATGTTTTTATAAAACGGAGTCATGATGTCATGCCCAATCATCTTTGTGTTCTGCTGTTGTAAAAAAAAAAAAAAAGGTTTGTTTTTTTTTTTTGCTTAAGGTAAAATATATTAAAACAAATTTAAACTATATATCATATGTTTTGAAATGTTATGCTAAAATGCTTATGGATTTTTTTTAAAGTAGGATAAGATAATTGCAACTTATGTACCAACTACTGTTTCAATGAATAAAAACATAGAGAAATTCTACAAATATCTTGAAAAGATTATCTGAATTTAATCCACATATATTTTAATACTGACTTCAATGCAAGCATGAACATAGGCAGTGATGGCACAAAATGTAGGTCAACAGCAAGTAATAAAAGAATCTGAAAAGGCTTTCCAGTATCTCAAATGTATATAGTAAAAATATTTTTTAGAAAGGAGAATTAAGAATATCTGGATATATATAGTGAGTACAGAATTACATTTAAGTAAATGAAATTTATTTAAATTTAAAACAAAATTGAAATTATGAAAAACATATAAACATAATAGGTTGTCAGTAAATAGCTATTAGTGTGAGAACTAGTTGTAAATAAGCTTTTATAAAAGGATCATCCACCTTTTAGGGCAAAGATATGGGCCTACTTGGCTCCCTGTATTCAGAGGTATGTCAAATTTGGTCTAGTTCAGAACCAAAAGCAAGTTAAGAGGTTACCAAATCGAAAATTTAGTAACTTGGAAGTCACCAAGTGACAAATTTGGGATTGATGTAGCAAGAAACACACACACACACACACACACACAGTACTTGGAATTAGAACTGTCCAGGAACAAAAAAAACTCCTTTCATAGGTAGTGGTTTCACATTTTCTGCAGGTCCTCAAGCTGAAACTATCTGACCAATTGCTTGATATGTTTCAACAGGGATTATTTTTCATGTATGGGTTGATGAGGTACCTTCCAACTCTAAAATTTCATAATTATGTAAATCAATATCAAATTACAATAAAGAGTAAAAGTTAGAAGATGGGGCATATGATTATAATATTTCTCACCTTATCTATCGAAAAAAACTATTTGGAGATGATAAATGAACATACATGGTTACAGACTATTGACATTTCATAAATAAATTTAATAATTCATGTAAATCTATCACTATAACACTGTGGTAAAAAATGTCTAGAAATTGCCTTAGCCAAATCAGTTCTTTGGAGCAGAGTCGAAAATTATCATCTACGTTACCTTATAAAATGACTTCAAGAGATGATGGAAAAATAAGACTAGTTACTGATGTAACTGGAAGGAATGTTAGGAATAAATAAAAATGTAAAATATTTATTATATTATTATGACTATTTTCTCCATCAATGACATTGGAACCAGCATAGTTGTACAGTAATTTCACAACCTGTCACGTGATGTATGAGTAAGTAGAAATAACACTCAGTAAAACAACAAAGGGAAGAGCAGGTGGACTAGAACAAATATTTACAGAGGTCAGTCATGATGAAGGTGGTGTAATTTTGAAGGCATTATGGTATTGATTCTCATGATATCTGAAAATGGATAAAAATTGCTTAGAAAAAATAATAAATGTTATTTTTTGGAAAACAGTTCAAAATATGAATAAAACCAATATGCCTGATTTTCTACTCTTACAAAACTTTTAGGAGAATATACTAGAATTGACTTAATCTTTATGGTAAAAAAATTACATCAAAGGTACAGAGCATACAAGAGCATATCTCATTAATTTCTGTTACCTATAAAAAAACACATTTGATTCATAGCAACAAAATGACATCTTAAAGGCTCTTCTTCAGGGAAGTGTTTCCCATACATATGGTAAAACAATGGTAAAGCTATGATAGAATCTATAAAAGTTGAAATCAAAGAGATAACTTTGTTAATTATTATATGGTGTTTTTAAAAAAGTCATATGAGGGGAAAAAGAATAAAACAGGGAGATATATTCTCACTAACAGTTTTTGTCACTGTTAATGATAATGCCTAACTCAGAGTTTAAATGGAAGAGGGTTAGTTAAAAAGTGCTAGTAAGGTTTCCTTGAATCTCCTCCCCACCCAGTCTTAAGCACTTCTTTACTGACATTTTCAATTCCATTTTCAGAGCATCATTCTTTAGATTTAAGTATATTAATGTTAAAATATAAATATGTCTAGAGATGTAGTAATTTCAACTTCTATTTGTTGTTTAATAATTAGAAAAAATGACCTTCATATTCTTTTATAAAGGAAGATTTTTGCCTGAAGGAAGAATTAAGGTCTTAGAAACCTAAGCCAAGGTTTGGTAGAGTAGGAGGGAAAGTATTTTGAAATCTAATTAAGTCAGGAGTAGTGGGATGAATGGAGCACTGAAAACCATCTTTGCCCATTGAAAATTAGTGCTAAGGGGTGGCTAGGTGGCACAGTGGATAAAGCACCAGCCCTGGATTCAGGAGTTCCTGAGTTCAAATCCGGCCTCAGACACTTGACACTTACTAGCTGTGTGACCTTGGGCAAGTCACTTAACCCCCACTGTCCTGCAAAAAAAAAGAAAGAAAAAAGAAAATTAGTGCTGAATATCAAACACATATTGTCAAAATCCACTGAAATGTTTTTTTTTTTCTTGAGTTAAACAAAAATGCTTGCACTTTCATAGATGTGTAGATTATAAATATCCTTGAAGGCTTAGATTGTAATTCCTCTGGAGGCCTTAGAAGGGATGTAATTTTATAGGCAAAATAAAATAACAGGACTTGTGCCTTTGAGTTATGAACTTTTATATATGCAAGTGGTTATTTTTCCTATTTATTTGTCACTTTCACATTCTTTATTTACCTTTCTTTTGGTGGGGCAATGAGGATTAAGTGACTTGCCTAGGGTCACACAGCTAGTAACTGTTAAGTGTCTGAGGCCACATCTGAACTCAGGTCCTCCTGAAACTAGAGTCAGTGCTTTATCAACTGAGCCACCTAGCTCCTCCTCTTTTATTTTTCTGATAAAAGTATTTTTTTCTAGTTACATGTAAAAATAGTTCTCAACATTTGTGTATACAAGCTTTCCAATTTCAGATTTTTCTCCCTCCCTTCCCTTCCTCCCCCTCCCCTAGATAGCAGGCAATTGGATATAGGTTTATATATATACACACACACATATACATATATATATATATATACATATACATATATATACACACATAATAACATTAAATGTATTTCTGCATTAGTTGTATAATAAGAGAAGCATCAGAGCAATGAGGAAAAACCTCAAAATAGAAAAACAACAGCACCAAAAGCAAACTAAATAGTATGGTTCAATCAGCATCTCTACTCCACAGTTTATTTTTTTTTCTGGATTTGGAGATCACCTTCCATCATGGGTCCCTTGGAACTCTTCTGTACCATTGCATTGGTGAGAAGAATCTAGTCCATCACAGTAGATCAACACAGAATGTTGATGATTCTGTGTACAATGTTCTTCTGATTCTGCTCATCTCACTCATCATCAGTTCATGCAAGTCCCTCCAGGTTTCTCTGAACTCCTCCTGCTCATTGTCTCTTACAGCACAATAGAATTCCATTACATTCATATACCACAAATTGTTCAGCCATTCCTCAATTGATAGGCAACCCCTCAATTTCCAATTTGCTCTTCCTCTTTATTTACTTTTACTCCAATAACCACTTTCTTAGTTTCAAACTCAATGGTTTTTGTTGTTTTGTTTTGTTTTTCGGTGGGGCAATGAGGGTTAAGTGACTTGCCCAGGGTCACACAGCTAGTAAGTGTCAAGTGTCTGAGGCTGGATTTGAACTCAAGTCCTCCAGGGCAGGTGCTTTATCCACTGTGCCTCTATGGTTTTGATGTAAAATGCACATATATTTTAGTGGCTTCTTTTGTGTTTAATTTAGACTCAAAGGTGTTTATTATAAACTGCAGAGGCAGCAATGTGGTTTCATGTCATAAAACTTTATACCATAACTCTTGTAACATTATAATGATGTCTTGAGACATATTAGTCAAAGGGAATTTATGTGAGGTCATGGTTTTCATTGATGAGAATATTTCAAAATGCTTAGTCATTTTCAAAAGGTTTCTCTCCCAAATTCGTAATATTTCATAATAATTTATTAACAAAGTTTAACTTTCTGTGCCTAAGGAATAATGCTGATTCCTCAAAATATTGTAGAATTTATTTGGCTAAATATAAGATTTTATACATTTTAAAATGCATATGTACGTTGTAAAGCTAATTCTTTTAACTAGAAACACAAACACACACACACACACACACACACACACACACAAGAAATGTACTCACCGAAAACCTTTGTTTTCATTAGAAGAAACATATTTTTTTAGAACAATTCCTACCTCCTAATAACACTAAACCACACAACAGGAAAAAATTCCAATCCACTATCATTTTCTAGAAAATAAATCATATATCTGTAGTCAAATACTCAAAATGAATTTTTCATCTAATCTGTTTGGATATTTCCTCCAATGAGGCAGATGGAATACTATCTGCCCATGCTTACTCAGTGTGATTCTTGTTCACTTTCTACTACTATGGTGCATACACTCAGTGTTGGAGACATTCTTTCCTTACTCCTGAATTGTGAGGTCATCAGGGAGCACTCTGGCTTTTTACTTGTCATCCCTTACCTTTGCCATGTGACTAGTCTTTATCTAGTATATATTTCTCTGATGGCATTTTGTATTCCTATTCTTCACAATTCCTAATTTGTTATATGTTCCAGCCTGCTCAATTCCACAGGCTTCCTCTTCTCTGCCCTCTATGTAAATTTATTTTTGAATTTTGTGAAGACTTGTATTCCATGCCTCGTAACTATTTAAAAACATTGATAGAATAATGATATTGAAAATAATGGGGGCAACTAGGTGGTGCAGTGGATAGAGTACCAGCCCTGGATTCAGGAAGACCTGAGTTCAAATCTGGCCTCAGACACTTAACACTTACTACCTGTGTGACCCTGGGCAAGTCACTTAACCCCAATTGCCTCACCAAAAAAGAAAGAAAGAAAGAAAGAAAGGAAGGAAGGAAGGAAGGAAGGAAGGAAGGAAGGAAGGAAGGAAGAAAGAAAGAAAGAAAGAAAGAAAGAAAGAAAGAAAGAAAGAAAGAAAGAAAGAAAGAAAGAAAGAAAGAAAGAAAGAAAGAAAGAAAGAAAGAAAGAAAGAAAGAAAACAATGGGCTTTTGTTTCTTTGAGTAGTGTACAATCAATAAAGTAATGTTATAATTTTTTAAAGGCAATATACTCTATTCCCTGGGCAGAACTTATCACATATTTTTAAGATTTGGTTTGCTTTTCTTACCCTGGCTAGAAGTACAATCGTCATTCACAGGCACAATGTCATGCCAATTAGCATGGAACTATTGTTTCTACTACATTTCTGAACCAAGCCAGTTTGTACCTTTTTAATCTATCTGTTGGCCCCTTGCTTAAAATAATTGGCCCTGGCCCTAACCTTAAATTAATTTGCTCTATACATTTTGCATCCAACTGCTAATAATAATCTGGTTTTTTTTTTACTATTTTATTTTCTTTTGTGGATTGTCAAGTCAAAATGTTTTCAGTATTACATATTGCTTCTAGATTACTCTGCAATGTTTTTGGACCTGAAATCTTCCAGAATAGAAGGATCTGAAGGACCTTGCTATGTAGAGCAATCTGAATTCTACTTGGACACCATGTTGGATTTTGTCTATCAGTGTGGTTAAATTCTATGATGAGAATGTCTCCCTAGTTTTTTATTGTCAAAATGTCATTCTGCATGCTTATATCTGTTGTATTTGTAAACTAGAAATATTTGGTCTCTAAAATAAAAAAAAAACACAAAAACAACAACCTTTTTTTTCTTAGTTATTGTTGTCCTTCACAGTGGGGAAAGTGGTAGTTTTTCTCCACTTCCATTAATATTACACAATTATTTGCATCCTGATAAGATTTTCATTGATAAGAAGCAAAGGATATTTTTCCTGAGAATTGAGCATGTAAAAAATGATACATCTGTAGTTGTGAAGATCTTTTTACTTCTATTGTCTAAGGAACTGTATGTCTATCAAAGGGCATAAAATCTGTTTTCACCAAGAAAAATTCTGACAGCTCTCTCTTTTGTGATTCTTCACCACTCTTTGAATAACTGGCTTTCTCCCCAAAGATTTGATTTTATACATTATATCCTACTTTAACTGAAAGTTTAGTTTCTTCAGGAGATCTTTATTGTTTAGTTCTTCTTTACCCCAATCATTGTTCAGCAGATTTGTCCATAATCTGCGTGTACTTTAAAAAAATGTTCATCAAGTATTTAACACACATTTAACATGTGAGTATTATTATAGTAGGGGCAGCTAGTGATGCAGTGGATAAAGTGCCAGGCCTGGAATCAGAAGGTCTTGAGTTCAAATCTGGCTTCAGACACTTTCTAGCTATCAAACCTTGGGAATGTCACTTAACTCTGTTTGCCTCTGTTTCCTCATCTATAAAATGAGCTGAAGGAGGAAATAACAAACCACTCCAGTATCTTTGCTAAGAAAACTCCAAAAGGGGTCATGAACAATTGAAAAAGATTGAAATTGACTAAACAACAAAATTTATACTAGGTGTTATTGAATATGCAAAAGAAGTAGGAGGCGCTTCCACGTTCTCAGTGATCTAATAAAAGACAAAACAAAATAAAAACATGGAATATCAGACAAGAATATAGAATGTAGCAAATGATAGCAGCAAAAATACTATTACAAAGCTTAATAATATATAATGATTGGAGAAGACATTAATTTATTTATGACTTTGCCCAGATGTATAAAGATTTTGTCGTGAATTAAATGTTACAAAAAGGTAAACAGATATATTATTGGATATTTTTGTGAGTTAAATGGGTAAAACACATTTCTCCACATAAGAAGTGTGATCAAATACATCACTATCATAAGACAAAAGGAAACATGATAAAAAAAGTTTATTGATAGGGTGCCATACCAATTAAAAAAGGATCAATGGAGGCCTCAGTTTCTAGCCAAAGATCTTGAAAAAAATGATAGCTCTTTTATACGTTTTGGGGAGCACAAAATAAAGAACAAAATAGTGTAGATAACATCATGGGTTTGAAGGCAACTTGATTGATAACATAGCTGGAGGTGAGGGGAACAACATGAATGGCTAGAAGTAGGTAATGAAGGGCTAGCATCAACCCTTCTTTCTTTAAGAAATGTTAATTATTTGAGTCCCCTTGCAGGGTTGAAAGATAGTGGGTCATACTTCTTTGGAGAGCAAACCAGATATTCTTGAAAGATACCTTGGTGTTATAAAGATACAAGACGTAATTCCCTTGTGTTCACCCACATTCCCCAAGGATAGCAGAATCACTTGAGGAAAGAATAAAATAGTGGTTAACAAGAGAACTGGATTACTAAACTTAACCCATTACAGGCCAGGTGAATTCTGAACTAAATTCAGACACAGGGAACCATGACTTAAGCAGTTAAAGAAGAAAATCAATTGTAAAAAGGATCAATATAAGATGATGTAGAATCAATTTAATCTCAGTTTGACAAGATACAGAAATTAGTCGTCAACAAAGGTAGAGAAAAAGAGGATCAAGCAGACCAGGTACCTTTAAAGGGCTCTCAGTTTTCCTAATATGATCCTGCTTTGATTTCTCAAGTACTTTTAAAGTTCTGAAATGGAAGGATCATTCTACTTAGTTGGAATTCCCTTTGGAAGGTGTAATATAAGGCTGTGAATATGGAATGCAATAAGAACATGTTTTGACTGACAAAGTAACTGGGCCTAGGTGTCCTGCTGACATTGTAAAACTATCCTGGAGATACTATTTGCACTTCATGAAATTCCTCTTACCTTTTTTACATTAACTGTTACCTAACCACACTTTCTTCATCATGTACTTATGACATTTACAGTTTTTATCTAAATATAAGAATTTATCTTTATGGCCATCATACTCCATCATATTGGATCTTGCCTTTTCCATCTTTTGAAAATCTGTATACTATCATTGAACAGATTTTCTTCTCAAATTTTCATGTCATCACAAATTTATCATTTTTTTGTTCATCAATATTGTATTTAAAAAATAATAATTTTGCATAATGCAGAACCAAAGAGAAATCTCTTGGGAAGAAGAGTATGGTATTAATAATAATTAGCATGTATATAGCAATTTAAGGATTGCAATATATTTTATATATATTTTCTTATTTTTTCCCTCACAATAACCCGTGGAGTGAGTTGCTATTTTTACATTATTTTACAGATTAGGAAACTGAGGTAGATATAGTTTAATTGACTTGCTCAGGATCATGGCACTAGTCAGTATCTAAGATTGGATTTGAACACTGGTTTTCCTTACTCCAGGTTTATCACTCTACCCATTGTGCCATCTAGTTGCTTATGTGAATAGCTTCTAAATTTATGTTGTCAATAGGTTTCATAATAAAACCATTTTGAAATGCAACTAATGACAATAAATGTGATACTCAAAGTCATTTATTTCTACCTTCTTTTCTGAAGAACTCCTCCTTCCCCCCCCCCCCAACCATCATGGCATTGATTTTATTTTTAAGTTCTCTTTGTAATTTCTATCCCCTTCACTTCAATTTCTATCATTCTTGCCTATGATTTGATACCTACTTTAAATCTTGTCTCTTTTATAAAGCCTCCTTATGTTACTGATCCCTCTTTTGAAGAAAATATGTCCTCTACCATTCTTTTTAAAGTCTTGCCTTATGCTGATTTTAATCCTTTCTTTTTTCTCTTTCTACCTTTTTTCTTCCTTTTTCTTTCTCTCTTTTTCTTCCTTCCTCTTTCCCTTCCTTCCTTCTTTCCTTCCATCCTTTTATAATGGATATGTTTTCCTACTCTTATTAGACTATTAACTCATTGGAGTTAATATAAAAGGCAATACTTTTTTTTTCTTTCAATGACATTTAGTAGGCATTTAGTCAATATTTACATGATATAACCTCCAATAGGATTAGAGGCTATTTAAAATTTTGTTTTTGAATCCTTAGTATAAAACCAAATATTGTCACTTGTATACTTAAGAAATGCTTGTTTGAAGCTATGGTATATGACTGTGATGGAATATTATTTTGCTATAGGAAACAGCAAGTGGAAAGACTTGTATAAACTGATGTATAGTGAAGTGAGCAGAACCAGGAGAATGTTGTGCACAGCGACAGCAATATTGTTTGAGGAAGAACTGTAAATGATAAACAACTATTTTCAGTAATACAATGATCCAGGACAATCCTAAAGGACTAAAATTGAAGCATACTATCTACCTCCAAAAAAAGAACCATATTATTTTTCACTCTTTTTTTTCTTTTATCCAAATTTTCTTGTACAAAAGAACTAATATGGTGATGTTTTACATAATTGCACAAGTAAAATCTATATCTGCTCCCCTTGGAGAAAGTAGAGGGATAGGAAAGGGAGATAAAATTTGAAACTCAAATCTTTAAAAAAAGTTTATCATTTTAAACAAGAAAAAGGAATGCTTGTTTGATTCTATTTATCTGATTTCTGGGAAGATACGTTTTGAGTAATGAAACATATTTAAAGCAAAGATAATAATCAAGATACAATTATTAGTATCTCAGTTGTGAAGATACTAATTCTGAAATGTGAAGATAATATATTGTCACATAAGGTTATTAACAATGATAAAAGTCAACTTCTAATAGTGATAAGTAGTATGAAAAAGGAGAAAGTTCAGTTCTGTGGGCTAATGCCATATATAATGCATGGCGTTTCCAAAAGGAACTATTGCCATATGAAGATTTTATAAATAATAACACCAAAGGTGATACTAATTTTACTGTGGAAATTTTTCCTCCATAAATGTAGTAGGAACCTAAGCTGTGGACATTTATAATTAGAATGGGGGAAAAAAAAGTAAAACCAAGTGTCCTAAAAGATGTAAGCAGGAACAGCCCTAAGGCAACATTATTAAGAGGGGAAAAAATGTCTTCAATGCCTGCCATCTCCAAATTTGGAGATTTCCTTCATGTCCTCGTTCAATGTGCCTCTCTTGCTTTTCAGCAGCTGTCACCTCACATCTCTAGTGTCCTCAGGCTTCTCCTTTGCTGACAAGATCACCCATCCTCTGACCTCCCCCTATCCAGTGTAAACCATCTTCTTTTTTTTTCCCTTGTCAAAAAATATGCCCCTCCACCTTCAGAGAAGAAACTGTCACTCCTTATGTGCTAAGGAGTCTGAATGGTTCAAAGTGATGTTACCCCTCCAAGGTGACACATTTAATATTAATAGGATACTCTGCAGTGGTAATGCTTACACAAATGAATGATCATACTTACACATACACACACACACACACACATTGTTCACAGATTCATTATCACATAGTGTTCTCAAGTATATTATCTCATACATCTGAATCTACACCTTGGTGAAAAGCTTGTTGAATGAATAATTTTTCAAAATATAAACAAGATCATAGATGATATTAATACCAGAAACATGAAACAAAACATGATTATATCAATAGATGCATCAAGAGAAGTTTTGACAAAATAGAACTAATGACTTTTTAAGCTTAAAATCAAGTTTTCTTGAACCTGGGAAAAAAAACCATTTTCTGATTATTACATTAAAAACAATCCACTTCCCTAAAGATGTAAAACAACAACAAACCAGTAACAATACTTCATTTTTGCTTGGGATTACACCTATATACAGGGACATGTATATTATAGTGATGTGAGTTTTAACTTGGAGTCAAGGGGACTTAAATTCAAATCCTGCCTTCTTTGATATTTATTAGTTTTGTGAAGAATCACTTGACTTCTATGTGCCTCCAGAAACTCATAAAAACTTATCTATAAATTCATAGATCAGGTTGCCTCCATGTACAGATTTCTATAAATAGAGTTTATTTACTTACAAATGAAAATAACAGATTGTTCTTTGAAATATATCTGTTATAAAAGGGATTAAGTAAAATAACTGATTAATTCAGAGAGAAAGAATAAATCAGGAAAGTTTGTCATTTCACAGTTCTATTAGAATTTAATTCCTATAATTATGTGCTAAATTTCATTCCTATCTAACATGTTCTACCATGAAAGACTTGGTAAGATTAAAATTTTGTGAATAATCTTTATGATAATGCCATTTCCTAAAAGCATTTTGTTGAATAGAGCTTAAGTTTAATAATGCATGCCAGCTTTGCCAATCAATCAACAATTTTATTGTGTATATTATCTTCTGTATACTATGCTAGGTGCTGATGATCCAAATGCAGAAAATGAAACCATCTCAGCTCCGAAGGTCTTGGTATTCTATGACACTTACTACAAGTGTTATCCTAGGGGCCTTCCATCTTCTATCAGGACCTACACGTATGGACTGGTTGACCTCTATGGATTCTTCCAAAATCTAATATTCAAAGATTCTGCGACTAGAGTGATTAAATATCTCAACATAAAGAAAAGTGGAATAATGAGAGGAAGCCCAAATGATAGGATTCTCAGTTATCAGGAGAAATACACTATAGATGGCTAAAAAGGTCAAACATCCTCCTATTTCCAGTCCATGCTACTATAAATTGATTAACAACAATGATAAATACAACAACACAATAATTAACATGATAAAATATAATGGGACCTATTCTTTTAAACCTGACCACAACCTCCAAAACTCCTTTGAGGTAATCTTCCTTCAAGGTTGGAAAATTTCATGTTTAATAATCTCAAAGATTTCAAGTTTTGGGGCAATAGAACAAAGAATAGGGAATACTTAGGAGGCTGCATGAAGTGCATCCATTTCAGAAATAATGAGCTGCCAATTTTAGAGCAGTAGGAAGCCTTGGCTCCTAGCAGGCAAGACAGTTTTTAGCTTTCCTTCAAAAAATAGTTAAAAATACAAAAAAGTTAGTCTCTTTTCTGTTCCCAGACTGGACAATATCCTGACCTTCAGAGTTGGAAAGAAAAATGCACATTAGGCTAGAGATGATTGAGAAGGAAATAATGATAGCTCAGCTTTTCAGAAGTCCAGGGTTATACCTTTTCAAGGACAAATTTAGCCATGGACCAAAATGCTAAGCTTATGTCTACACTTGCAGAGAGAAGAAGAAATAGAAGCACTTATGTGTTAATTTTGGATAAGTTATTTGACATGTAAAATATACAGGTAAATGAGGGAAAATTTTTTTAATAATTTGGGATCTTTGTGCAATGTGATTAAGTACATAAGAATATGAAAAGGTAATATTTGGGCAACAACAATTTATAAAGCTTTGAACAAAAACAACAAAAATTGTTTATAGCTTAATAGTGACAGTTTTACATATGATAGTATAGAATGGTATTAGAATTCATGGATAGAAGATGTAGTAGAAGAAGCTTTGATTATAAAATTGGAAAAATCATTCTTATCAAGGCTATGTCACTTACTGAATGAATTTAGACAAGTTATTGAAATGTTATCAATCCCATTTTCCTCATCTGAAAAAAAATGGGGTTAGCACATATCTGGAATACCTCAAATGATTGTCATGAGAATGTGCTTTGTAAATTATCAACAAGTACATTATAAAGTAATTATTATAGAGGGAAAGCACCATGGTGTTATAGACAGGATCTTATAATCTGGAAGACTTCAAGTTCTGACCAGTATCTATTTTGTGTGACCATGTTAAAATCACAAGGGGCAGCTAGGTGGCGCAGTGGATAAAGCACAGGCCCTGGATTCAGGAGGACCTGGGTTCAAATTCAGCCTCAGACACTTGACACTTACTAGCTGTGTGACCCTGGGCAAGTCACTTAACCCCAATTGCCTTACCAAAAAACAAACAAAAACAAAACAAAAACAAAAACAAAAATCACAAGCTCTCAGGGCCCTAGGTAATGTTTATAAAAATTTCTAGTTAATTGTTGATATGAATGGGTAGAAGGAGTTTCCACGCTGGGTATTCCTGTTGAAATAAGTCTTTATATGTACATGTTACAATATTAGTTGAAGTATATTCATTAAGTGGTCATGTTTGGAAAAAGCCTGTTTGAAGAAAAAAATATCATTCAGTTCTCTCCCTCTCTCATAGACACACACACACACACACACACGCACATATACTCACACATACTTTTATTCAACAATAATACTTTATATAAGACATTTTATAATTTATAAAGTTCATGTAAGGATTTCTCAATTTTTTGTTGTCATTAGCCAGTAATCTTTGTAGATTGTTTCTGCCCTTGGATAACACACACACACACACACACACACACACACACAGGGGTAGGGGGAAGAGAAAGAGAAATCAAAATACTTAATTCTTTCACTTTTAGAATAAATATTTCTCTTCATAATACAGATTTTATCCAGATCTAACTCTTAATAATTTAGATCAACCAAATTTGCATAGGGGAGCAATAAAATTAATAAAGAAATTTGAAAAGCCAATATTCTTGCTCTAGGTATGATGTCTATAAATAACTATTCTGTCTCTTTGGCGTATAATTTACTTCTCTCTTTTACTGTTTGTTCAGTTGACAACAAAGGAAACAGAGTAAAGATTAGAACTGATGCATTTATAATTACTTAGAATAAGCTAGACAGAAGAGTAATGTATGATGACTTATATTTATCTGCAACATGTATTCATTTCTTTTCAGATTGCAATGGATTTGAAGGGAGAAGGAATGCAGGCTTCTGATAAATGCTACAACTAGGGTGTAACAGAAGCATGAGGAGAAAATAATCATTTAACTTTGACCTTAGAAAGCAGTGTTTCAATTAAATATCAACATAGTACTTCAAACACTTAGCACTGTCATTGACTCTTGGCCTTGAAAACATTTAATGCACCTAGAATAAGTTTGGTTTTCAGAGTTAAATGTTCAAGAGAGAGAAAATCACTAAAGGGTGTTAATGCCAGGGAATCATATACATGGATTGAAAATTTCATAAAGTAAGGGGAAATTTTCTAGTTGAAGAAAGAGATTCAAAATGAAATTCCAAGGAACTGCCATCCTGAGTGTGGTTGCTTAGCTATTGGGGGTAATATCATTATTATCCATTTAGAATTTCTTACCTTCTGGCTCATTAGAATGAAGATATAATAATTCATCACTGTGTCATCTCTCATTACCAGCCCCAAAGCAAAACATTTTAATAAATGGTGACAAATATCAATTACATACTTGAATTGATAAAATGGCATTGTGTTTACAGGGTTTGACTTATTTGATTCTAAACCAAGAATTCTTAACTTGGGACATTAGATAGCTGTCAGTGTAGGAGAGGGTGATAAAACATATTTTGAACATTATGGTTTATACCTTAGTGTAAATTTATCTTTCAGTTTGGTTAAAAGATCCAAGGGAACTAGATATAGAAAATAGGGATATTTAACATTGGGATGAATGTTATGGGGAAAGGGGCCATCTAGTTACAAATCACAGGATGATATATATGTGTCATAAGGGCATCAGAGTGCTACTGTCATGGCCTCTGAAGAGCTAATTAGTAACAAAGGGAAACAAAAACTAATTTCTTCTGATTCAGTGTCTTGTGATCTTTCCATTACATTACTTGCATATGAGAGGGGAGAGGAAGGTGGGAGAAATGGTTGAAATTGAGTAGTTACTTTATATTTTAAAGGTGTTTTTTCTAACTTGCCTAAGTACTACATTTCTTTGAATTGACCCTCCCATTATTGTGACATTCCTATTTTGTCATTTCCCCCATGAACCTATTCTTTACTGAGATCATCTTCTAATGTATTGGTCCCTGCTCATTGGCACTCAGAACAGAGAGCAGTAAGTGAATTCGATTCTGTCTAGCCTCAAGGTCCACTTTGAGAAGTCTCAGGGCTCTGCTTTGCTTAGATCCCAGTGCTGTTTCCTCTTGTTTTCTCTCACTTACTGGATAAAGAACATTTATAGGACATTAATGCTGAAGAAGCAGCTTTCTTGGAGATTTTCTGGCAGGCACCTTTTTTTTTTCTCTTTTTTAAAGGAGGCAACAAAATCTTGTGGTAATATTGTAAGGAGATACAGCACTTTCAATTTCCTGAGCCTGCAGAGTTTGTTACAGACACTATAGATGTAGAAACAATAGTCTATGTATGCTGTTGACAAGTATGCAGATTTAATGGAATTCAGTGAAGAAATTGTCACCAATTTCAAATATAATGAGTTAAAAACATGTCCCTGTGTACCTACATAAGTAGAGAGGAGACTTTGCATTCCCAGGAAACTGCCCTTTGATGAAAGAATGGGGTTAAAGATGTAAGCAGACACTCTTTATTAAACCAGTTGTGGTGGTCTTAGAGGTCTCTAAGGCAATCAAGTCATGCTATTCATATTACACAGCGACACAACGTTATCCCTTAAGCGATTTCCCTAGGCTTGGTATTGGAGTGGAGTTGCACAATGAAGATGATTAGGATTCTTCACAATCTTAACCCTTATATCACAATTAAAAGTGTTTTCTTAGCTGTTGAGGAAGGATTAATCTTTATACTTCTAACTACAAAAATGAGATTACTATTGATGCCATCATTTTTGGAAAATGTTCTTTCCCTTGTTCTTTCTATATAATGTTATTAGCTAATTCTAATTCTTATATTCCTAGATAGGTTTTATAAAAGATTTAGGTTAGGTTCCATGTTATAAATCTCTAAAGTCAAAAGGGAATGAGGGGCAGCTAGGTGATGCAGTGGATAAAGCACTGGCCCTCAATTCAGGAGGACCTGAGTTCAAATCTGACCTCAGACACTTGGCATACTTAGTAGCTGTGTGACCCTGGGCAAGTCACTTAACCCTCTTTGCCCCACAAAAAAAGGAATGAAAGTAAGCTGGGATGAAAAAAAATATTTAAAAAATATTATACATGTTTTCTTAATGCCTATTTACCTACCTTTCCCCCATTGTTTTACATTCAAAAATATTGTAGGAGAGGAATAAAAAGAGGGGGAAGTAATCACATGAACATTTGGGTGGTTACACATTCTCACCCTTAAGCATCATGTATTCATCTTTGATTCTTAATAATTAAAGTACTTTCAGTCACATAGCATTGCACAGCAATCAATGGCAAAGTTAACTAGAACCTTTGACTTAGCATTATTCCAGGTCTTAAATAATTCACAGTTGCTTACAGCAGATGACTGCTTTTGTTAAGATTGGAAAGAGATGTAGTTAGAAACCTGAGCATATCATCTTCCTATTTCTGAAGAAAGGAAAATGTAAATTAATAAATAAATGGAAAAAACAATATAATAAATGAAATATTTTTACAACTCTCATCACATACGTAGCTATGCTTGGAACTTAGTAGGTGCTTAAAAATGCTTATGTCATTTCTTCCATTATTAAGCACTTAACATGAACAAGTCACTGTGTTAGACTGTAGGTTCAAAGTAAAAGAAAATAAAAGCAGTCTCAGCTGTCAAGGAACTCACATTTACTAAAACAAACTTCTCAACTAGTTCCAAGAGTAGTTGTAAATTGATGGCAATGACAGAAGACACAATACTGTTAAAGAGATTTTAGATGTAAGGGTTTTTATGTAAGATATAAGATCTTAGGATATAAGGTTTTTGGGGATCTTAAAAGAAGGGCTGAACACTAAGGGGTGGGGATGGTGAGGTGAGGCCCCTTCTGGCCCCTGGAGGTTCCTCACTCTCCCATACTCTCCCTGCCCCAGACTTGGTAACCACCTGTCTGATGTTACCAGTTTTACTGCCTTTTTGAAGGAATCCTCTGAGTAACTCCCAAGTGGCCGGGGAAGTTTTGGTGATCAATGTCCATCTTGCTAAAACTCCTTGTGGTCTTTGGCTTAATTGGTGTGTGTATCCCCTTGATGGATATTATTAACCACAGATGCTTATATAGTGCATTACAGTTTGCAAAACTCTTCACATACATTATCAGTCAAGCCTTAACAACAAGCACCTGGCACAGAGTAGGTGCTTAAAAATGCTTGTTTTAGTGCTTGGCTAACCTTTAAGGTATCCCTAGTATTAATTCATATTGTCATTTTTACAAATGAGGAAACAGGTTTGGAGAGGCTATTGTGGAAATTTATTTTGATTTGGGGACCCTACCTTTGGGCTGAGATTAGAAAGCCTTAGGCCCTCAGGGTCTCTTCTGTGTGGGAGGTGCTGGTGCCCCTCCCCCTCCACTTCAGCTGAGCCAAAAAGTCCTGTGGGCTGTACAAGAAGCCAGGTCAGACAGCTGGGGGAGAGAGCCCGAGCTCCCTCTGCTGTGAGCAGATCTATCTGAGAGATCCTGGGCTTGTCCAGGCCGGACTCTGGCATAGCCTGTGCTGAGGCACGTGATGCTCGAGCATCCCCATCCCCTCAGCCACAGCCCTGGATGGTGGATTATCTTGGTAGATGTGGGGGGTGCAAAAAGCCCCGAGATTTCAGTGGGGAGAGGCAAGATTTTATATATATAGACCTGGGAGTTAGATGGAAAGGGGAAGGCCAAAGGACAAGATTAAGAGAGGCTGACAAGATTAGAAGAATGGAGAACGTCCGGGCTGGCAAAGGCAGCAGAGGGCAGACTGATGGAGCAGACAGACAGAACAGGAGGCAGCAGAGAGCACAGAAGCAGTCAGCACAGGGTACAGGTTGGAGAAAGAGAAGATTAAGAGAACAGAAAGACTGGAGCACTAGGAGAACGGAAGGAGAGGTCGGTGAGAGAAACTCAGGGGTTCAGCAGTGGCAGTAAGGAGGGGAAAGTTAGAAGCAGGGGGATTTACAAAGTGAAAGGGGCATGGAGTTAGAAAGTAGCTGAGCAGGGAAAGTGCAACATACCCTAAGGCAAGAGGTGGCAAAAGCCCTTATTGTATTAAAACAGTTCAAGGCCCAGCAGGTGGAAAGAGACCTTGAACGCAGTCAGGTTGTACATTTTATTTCCCTGTATTCTTAATTTTAAACAGTATCTCACAAATAAACTCTGTTTTGATTATTTACTTAAGAGGCTTCTTAATCTTTAGCTTATCAATTTTGGGAGTGGAGCAGTGTGGTGGAACTTTAATAATGGCCCATATTAAATTAATAGCAGTCAGATAGCCAGTTAGTCAACAGTCCCAGATTAAGTACCCCAATCAGATTAGTCCTCCAGTCAGATGAGTCGCCCCAAATTAGCCCCAGTCAGTAATAATATTTCCACATTTGAATGGTGACCACAAAGGGACTTATGACCCAATTATAATTTTTCATAAACCTATAATTTTTCATATATATTTTTTCATAAATCCAATTATAGAAATTTTTCAGATATGATATAGCTAGCTAATAATTAATTAATTTTTTTACACTATTGTGTAATTTAAGATTCTAAATGTGGGTTCTAATCTGTTCCCCCAGTTTGGGGGGAAATTCACTAAAATCACTGATAAAACAAGTTTAGGTTTTTAAGGGTTTATTGAAAGATAGAAAGAGAAAGATTGAGAACAGAATTCCAACAGCCTGGCATTCCTATCTTTCCTCAAATTTACTGTGAAGTCCTCTGCCGCCACCACCATCAAGTCAGGAACCAACAAAAAAAGACAGAGCTCTCCGCGCAGGCCCTCTTTCCTCCTTCCTGTCCCCTCCCAGAAAATAGATGGCTCCTCAAGTTGATTGGCTGGTAGCCTTGATAGACAGCACCCATGAGCAAATGTCACTTCCTGACGCCAAGGAAAAGCCACATGGCCTTGCCCTCTGAGGCATTCTCCTCATGGTGGAGCTTTCCTATAGTAAGTATCCAGTAGGTGGCGTCATTCCAATAATTACACTGTCAACCCAAGGTTAGTTTTAGGAGTCAGAGTTGAACCCAGGTGTTCTGAACCTCAAATCCATCTTTCAGTCCTCAATCTCTATATCACAACCCTGTCTTAGTAGATCTTAGTATACCTGAGTTGTTGTAGCAAAACCAAAAACAAACAAAAAAACCTTATCCCTATCCCTATGCAATCTTGGTATCACTTATCTCTGAGTATTACTATTTAAATACCAGGATTATCTGGGAAATGTGTTGATCCATGTGACCTCACTGGCTTCTGACTGAAGATTAAAGCTTTGTGAACAAATAGTTTTTGAAAAATGTTTGTTTATGTGGTGGGGTTTAGGGGACACTCAGGAAAATGGATATCAACAGATATAGGAATAGCTTAACAAATTATGGTATATGAATGCAATAGCATATCATTCTTTAAATAAATGATGAATATCAAGAATTCTAAGTGGCATACAGTTTAATACTCATCTTGACTCACCAAAGTTTGTACAGATAGCCAAGGGCCTCTGATTCTAAAATTCAGCACTCCCTATTGTGTACACATAGTTCTTTTTCAGCATGAATATAAATGGATAAGCCTGACACCTTTCCTTTTGTGTTTTGAGCAGGATACATTTTTATTACTTGTTGAATAGTTAACTTTGTAGCCTCCTTTCTGTAAGTTTTACACCTGTATGTGGGCAGCAAGGTGGATAGAGAACTGGCTGTGAAGTTGGGAGGACCTGAGTTCAAATCTCGCCTCTGACACTTACTAGCTGTGTGACTCTGGACAAATCACTTAACTCCAATTGATTTAAACATCCAGAGCCATATCCAGTCATCCTTATATATATTTTGCCACTGAATCCAGATGGATCTGGAGGAGAGAGGAAGGTTGGTGACCTTGCACAGCCCTCCGTCACTGAAAACCAATTCAATGCAAGTTATAACATCACCCCCATGTCATGGCCTTCAAGAACAAAGGACAAACAACAACAATCTTAATTGAGATTAATCTTCATACATTCTCTTATCTGTTGTCTTTCAGGAAACATCTAAAAATCAACCAAAAAGTGGTGAACATATTTGGCAATGTTTAAATAGCTATGGATATTTGAGTAGTGGCAGGAGTTAGGAACACTTGGATTTAAGTTCCATTTCTCACTCTTACTAGCTCTGTGATCCCAAATAAATCACTTAACTTTTTAGTGGCTCAGGCATTTTTCTAAGATTATGAGTTTTAGAATAGTTTAACAATCTTTATTAGTAACAGGAGTTTCCTCCAGGGGTTATCCATAGCAACGAAATCACAGGACTAGAAAAACATGTAGAGGTAGACCTCATTTTATTACACTTCCTTTTATCTCATAGAAATTACTTTTCTAAAACAAATTGAAGGTTTTGGCAACCCTGTGCTGAACAAGGGTATCGATGCCATCCCCCCACCCAATAACATGTGTTCACATTATGTTTCTGTGTCACATTTTGGAAATTCTCACAATATTTCAAACTTTTTAATTGGTATTATATCTGTTATGGTATTCTGTGATCAGTGATCTTCAAAGCTACAATGATAATTTTTTTGGGATCAAATCATTTATTATAATTGTTTTGAGGAACAAATCTCTCCCATACAAGATAGTGAACCGAACTGATAAATGTTGTGTGTGTTCTGACTGCTCCATTGACTATTTCCCCATCTCTCTCCTACTTCTTGGGCCTCCCTATTCCCTGAGACACAATATTGAAATTAGGCCATTTAATAACACCACAAGGGCCACTAAGTGTTCAAGTGAAAGGAAGAGTCAATAGATGCTGCAAGTTTCATTGTTGTCTTATTTTAAGTAATTGCCACATCTAAGTCAATCGTCAGCATCCACCAACCTGATCAGTCAGCAGCCATCAACACTGGGGGAAGACCACCACTTAGCAAAAAGATTACAACTCCCCAAAGACACAGGAGATGTTAGCATTTTTAATCAACAAAGTTGGGTTTTTTTTTTGTTGTTTTTTTTTTGTGAGGCAATTGGGGTTAAGTGATTTGCCCAGGGTCACGCAGCCAGTAATTGTTAAGTGTCTGAGGCCAGATTTGAACTCAGGTCCTCCTGACTCCAAGGACAGTGCTCTATCCACTTTACCATCTAGCTACCCCAATAAAGTATTTTAATTAAGGTATACACATTATTTTTAGACATAATAATATTGCACACTTAATAGACTACAGCATAGTATAAACATTACTTTTATATGCACTGGGAAATAAATATTCATGTGATTCATTGTACTGTGATATTTGCTTTTTTGCAGTCATCTGGAACGAAACCCATATTATCTCTGAGATATGTCTATATGTATTTATATACACATATGTATACTCATATGTGCTTGTATAAATATATGTCTTGATTGGATATTTACATGCTCAGAGCAGAAAATATTTTATATATACTGTTATGCTCAATAGTCAGCAGAATGTAAAATGATATTCCCTTACAAATGAAATAAAGGGGGAAATGAGATGGGGTAGACCATGAAATGTAAGCTTTCTTCCTTGCTCTAAAATTTTATTATATTGTGACTTGGTATCTTGGCTTGAAATGTATGTACTTATAATAAAGTTGATAAGACTTACAGACAAAAGCATGCTATTTTTCACTTTCATTTTTCTTTTATTCAAGTTTCTTGTAGAAAATGACTAATATGGTAATGTTTTCCATAATTGCACATGTATAACCTATATCTGATTGCTTACTAACTCAGGCAGAGGGGAGAGAAGGGACAGAAGGAGGAAGAGAATTTTAAACTCAGAACTTTAAATGTTTATTTTTTTATAAAAAGAATTTTATGTACTCAGATGAACAAATATATCTATAATGTTGCTGTATTCAATGCATAGATGTGTGTTCACACATACATATGTTTGTATGTATGACTACACACATGTGCTTATGTCTATCTATCTATCTATCTATCTATCTATCTATCTATCTATCTATCTATCTATCTATCTATCTATCTATCTATCTATCTATCACTTATTTCTCTTGCATTGTTGTCATCACCAACATTTCTATAGCTCCCAAACAGCAGCAGGGAAAGGGGAAATTCCTGTTTTATTCCTAAATTACCTGAGAAAAATTCTATTTCCCCACTATACATAAACTTCTTCATTTGCCTTTTTAAAGATATTCACAACCAGAACTCAACCTATCTTTCCAGCCTTTTAAACATTTGTCAAACATGGCACTACACATCTTATTTCTCACCTTTGTACTATCTGTCTCCTACACCAAGAATTCAAACCCTTCTCATCTCCATCTCTCAGAATCCCTATGCAGTCTTGCTGTGGAATGTAAACATTTGCAGGAGAGACTGACCTTCAATTCCAACAAAGAAAATGTACCCTAGTTAGAGAACCAAGCTAGTAGGAACCAGCAACATAAGAAAACAGGGAAGTATGTAGCTTGTGAGAAAATATTAGACATCAGTTGATCTTACTTCCCATCTAAGCTGCTTTTCTCTCATTTGTGTGCTAGATATGCGAATTTTATTCATATATACATATATGCATGTATATATGCACACATATACATATATACATACATATATATGTGTGTGTATATAAATATATATATATATATATATACACACACACACACATTTTTCTTATTAAAAAATCCCTTTACCTATATTACATATGTGATTCTTGAGACTGAGAAAGAAACTGTCTTACTAAAATTTTTTTTGGGGGGTGGGGCAATGAGGGTTAACACAGCTCGTAAGTGTCAAGTGTCTGAGGCCAGATTTGAACTCAGGGCCAAGTGCTTTATCCACTAACTAAATAATTTTAATGAAATATATACAGTCTTTATACCTAAAGCATGGAAGGAAAATGCAGAGAAAGATAACTAAAATTTCACTAATAAATTTTGATTCCAAATTTGTTAAATGAAGCCATACAAAAAAAACCCAAACTTTACCTCAACATATTCCCCAAAATATTCACTGTGATTATGTTGAGTTTATTACAGGGATGCTAGAATTTTTCAGCATTAAGAAGTCAGTGAACATAAATCATATATATATATGTATATATATATATATATATATATATATACACATATATATATATATACACACACATAATATGTATCACAAATGTTTTATTTTACAAATAAATACTAAAAAGTATTTGAGAATCTACAAAAGTCATTTATAATTATAAAAAACTCATGAAGACCACACACAGGAAGTCAGATAGTCTCAATATTTCCTTCCTTGTATAAAATTTTATGGATCTGAGACTCAAGGAGGTCACAAGATTAGTTTTAGGTTACACAGTTCAGGAAAGAGCCAGTGTTAGTACTCATGAGCCTTGACTTGCTCTACTGTTATTTCCCCTTCACTGCCCTCTCACCATTACATACAGGCTTTTACTTACATATTCCTATTATGTATGTGTATATAAATATATATAAACCACTCACTGTATTTTCAACAGTAGATTTATCCTGTGCACAGGTGGGAGGATAGGGAGCCATTTATAGACTTTGATCTAAATATTTTATTGAGGAGGATCAATAAAAGGCCTGTTTCTCCATAGCCTCATAGGCTTAAGGAACCTGGGGGAATCTTATAACTCCCCCCACCTTAAAGACTGGTGAGAAAGCCAGGAGTTACAGTATGTTTCACTTTGCATCAGCTCATGTAAGTCTTTCCAGGTTTTTGTGATAGCATCCTGGAAATCCTTTTATTTATTTTTTTTATAGTAAGCTCCATTTATATAGTACTTTAAAGGGAGATTTCCTTACAAAACAGCCATGAGGTTGATTATTGCAACATTAATAGCTAACATTTATATGGTAACTTACACCTGACAAAGAATTTTTTCACAATAGCCAATCAAAGTAAGTGCTATCCTCCTCCTCCTCCTCATCATCTTAAATTGCTCTTGCCTCTGCTTCAAATTTTTCCAAGTTACTATTGCTGTTTCCCTCCATCTTATTTGCTCCCATGATATTTGCTCTATTTTCTATCTTCTTTTGCCCTTTCCCTCCTCAAAAGTGTTTTTCTTCTTACTACCACTCCCCCAATCTGCCTTCCCTTCCTTCACCCCTCCCCCCTTATCCCTTTCTCCTCTCACTTCCCCACAGGGCAAGACATATTACTAAACCCACAATAGTGTGTATGTTATTCCCTCTTTGAGACAATTCTGATGAAAGCAAGGCTCCCTCACTCCCCTGCACCTCTCCCATCTTCCCCTCCACTCCATAAGCTTTTTCTTGCTTCTTTTATGTGAACTACTTTACTCCATTCCACCTCTCCCTATCCCTTTCTCCCAGTGCAATCCTTTCACCCCTTATTTTATTTTAAATATGTCATCATGGTGCAGCTAGGTAACACAGTGGATAAAGTACCAGTCCTGAACCAAGGAGGACCTGAACACAAATCTGGCCCCAGACACAAGACACTCAACAGATGCTAAACCCTGTGCCTGCCACCCCACCATGACCAACCCACAACACCCTAACCCAACAAAAGCAAAACCAAAAGAGAAAACAAACAGAAAAACAAACAAAAGATAAACAAAAATGAATGCTTTACAGATTTCATCCATTAATAATCAATTCCCACCTGTGTGTCTCTGGACACACAGCCCTAATACTGAGAAAGTTCTTATGACTTACAAGTATCATCTTCCCATGTAGGAATGGAAACATTTTAACCCTTTAACCTCCCTGATGATTTCTTTTTCCTGTTTACCTCTTTATGCTTCTCCAGGGTCTTGCATTTGAAAGTCAAATTTTCTGTTCAGTTCAGGTCTTTTCTTCACAAATGCTTGAAATTCCTCTTCTTCACTGAGGTCCTATTTTTTCTCCTGAAAGATTATACAGTTTTGCTGGGTAGGTGATTTTTGGTTGTAATCCCAATTCTTTTGTTGTATGGAATATAATATTCCATGCCCTCTGATCCTTTAATGTAGAAGCTTCCAGATCTTATGTTATCCTTATTGTGGTTCCACAATATTTGAATTGTTTCTTTCTGGCTGTTTGCAATATTTTTTCCTTGACCTGGGAATTCTGGAAGTTTTCATTTTGGGGTCTCTTTTAGGAGGTAATTGGTGGATTCTTTCAATTTCTCTTTTACCTTCTGCTTCTCAAATATCAGGGCAATTTTCCCTAACAATCTCTTGGAAGATGATGTCTAAGCTCTTTTTTTTTTTTGATCATGGTTTTCAGATAGTTCAATAATTTTCAAATTATCTCTCCTGGATCTGTTTTCCAAGTCAGCTGTTTTTCCATTGAGATATTTCACAATGCACTAATTTTTTTTCATTCATTTGGATTTTCCTTTTAGAATCCTGATTTCTCATAAAGTCATTAGCTTCCATTTGCTCAATCCTAATTATTAGGAAATTATTTTCTTCAGGGAGCTTTCTCATTTGGCTTTTCAAGCTGTTGACTTTTTTCATGACCTTCCTGCATCATTCTCCTTCAATTTTTTTCCTCTACTTCTCTTACTTTTCCCTCTACCTCTCTTATTTAATCTTCAAAGTCATTTTTAAGCACTTCTGTGACCTGAGATCAATTCATATTTTTCTTGGAAGCTTTGGATATTAGAGCTTTGACTTTGTTATCTTCTTCTGAGGGTTTATTTTGATCTTCCTTGTCACCAAAAAAAAGAAAAAAAAAACACCTTTTATGATCTTCATATTTTTCTGTCTGCTCATTTTGCTAGCCTATTTCTTGATTTTTAACTCCTTTTTAAAGTGGGGCACTGCTTCCAGAATGCAGTGTCCTAAGCTTCAGGTTGTCCCAGACAGTATGATTTAAGGAGAGACAGGTTCTTTACTCCCATGGCCTGTGTTCTGGTCTGTAAATAATTCTAGGCCTACTTGCTCTTTAACCCAGAAAAAAATTCTCTTTCACTGTGTTTGCTAGCTCTGGTAAGCCTGTGCCCCTCTCCGACAAGGGCCACCACTCAAGACTGCTTTCTGGTTCCCCAGCACAAGTAAAACAACCAAGTTCTGCCTCAGCACCAGCAGAGACCCCTTTAATTCTCCCCAACCCTGGTGAATCACTTCACCCTCTCACCAGCCTGTGAGCTGAAATACAGAATTGACCAATGCTGAAGCCAATTTAGAAGCTCTGGACATCTCTTTCTCTGGTGCAGCCTGCCTGGGGCTGGATATGTGTTGGTACATACAAGGGTCTGGTCTCTACTCCTACCCTAGTACAATAGACTTTTCCTGCTGACTTTCTAAGCCATCTTTGGCTGGAAAATGATCTTATGTTGTTCTTTTGTGGGTTCTGCTCCAAGAATAGTCTTATGGTATTATTTAGAGGATTTTGGAGAAATTGTGTTGGGAGCTCTGAGAGGTTACTGCCTTTCCTCTACCAACTTGGCTCTGCCCTCTGAAATTCTTAACACATGAGATGCCAATGTGGTAGGCAATAAAGGAATAGAGGATTATATCTAGGGAATTACCAAGAAAATTCTCCAGCTTTCTGTCATTGTAGCAATGGTGTTAATTAATTAATTACATAGGATAATTAATGTCTTGAATATTGAAGACATGAAATACAAGAGAAATAAATTCCACTTGCCCAGAAAGGTTTTAGTGATGATATCAGCAAAGTAGGTTACTTTAACAGGCCAGGGACCAAATGAAGCACCTAAAATGGAGGATGGAGTAGTAAATAAGCCTTTATCTCCTCCTTCACAACTATGTGGTAGGTATAAAAGATGTAAAAGGAGTTTGTCATTGTGGAGAGGATAATTATTCATTATAGGTACCACAAATGCAGATAGCTCTAAACAAAGGATCACATTAGTGGAATTCATGTTGATTAATTAGACTTTGATAAGTCAGTGACTTCAACTTCTTTCTATATAAAAATTCCAGAATGTACTATTAGAGGTATGTTTACTGAACATCTCAAAAAGGAATACAGTAAGTGGAAATACTGTAAAACATGGAATATTGTAGACATAGTTTATTGAAATTTTATTTAAGCATTTAACAAAATCTTACACATTATTCTCATGAGAAAGATGACAGGCCCAAGCCCAAATGATTGTATAATTAGGTGTGTTCAAGACTGGTTGAATGGCTGGATGCCAAGTGCAGTTATTAATGGTTGGATATTAATATGAAAGGATGTCCCTAGTGGAGTTTCTCAAGAATCTGTTCTTGGCAAAGGATGATTTTTTAATGAATGACTTGGATAAAAGCTTAGATGACATGCTTATCAGGTACATGGATAGAACAAAGTCACATGGTTTGGCTCTCATAAAGATCCAAAAAGTAAGGATCTAAAAAGGAAGTGACATTAAAACATTGGGTCAAATTACATAAGAAAACATTTAATAGTGATAAATGTACACTGTTACACTTGGATTAAAAAATATCAACTTTGTGAGTCCAAGATGAGATGGACATGTAAATGGCACTTTGTCCAAAACAACGATTTAAAGAGCTAATTAGGGGATTAGTTGTATCAATATGCTTGAATTTTGTGATAAAGCAGCCCAAGAAGGCTAATTTCATTTTCAGCTGCATTTACAGAAGCATAATATTCAGGGTTTATAAAGACAGAGTCACACTTTATCCTGCCCTGGTCAAATCAAATATGTAATACCGTGTTGAGTGATGAGCAGCCCATTTTAGAAAAGTTAGCTATTCTGTCAGAGACCTTTCTATTATATACAATAAGTAATCAAGATAATGTTAATAGTAGATGGTTTATATAGCTACTTTCCAATATCTGCAAGATTTAATAGGGTATATTCCACATATATTAAGGACATTAAAGTTAAGAAAAAGTAATAAGTCATCTTTCACAAACAATGTTAACTAGCAGAGCACATGTTTATAGCCAAAAGATTGACAATTAATACAATATCTCACTGTTCTTTTTTGTTTGCTAACTCTAAAATAGCATTCATTTGGTGGAGGAAAATGTGCTCTGTAAAATATTTGTTCTAACAGGGTACATATTATGCATATGTTAAAATCATACAAGACTCACTGAAAATGTAATATCAAATATACATTTGTTTTATGACTCAGATTATTGATGCCTAATGAGTTATAAAACACAGAGATGAATCTCACCAAAGGAGTCTGCACTGTCAGATAGGATGTCAAGTGTGGTGTCCAAACTCAACAAAGAATATTTTGAGGTGCTCCAGATGTTCCACTTTGCAAATTCTACTGATTGCATCGAATTGGGAGCACTACAGAACCTTCTAAGTGGAAACCATATCAACGTTTTTTTAGAAAAGTTAACTATTCACAGGGAAAAATATATGATGAATGCACATGTAATTGTATGGAACATCCATAGAACTGTCCCATTGATAAATATAACTTGGACAGACAAAGAAGCGAAAGTGAACTTAGCCCCAAAATGAATTGAGGAAAGAGGACTTGATTGAATGGTACAGTGCTTTTATTGTTCCCAAGCTTCTTGCTGACGCAAAAATATACTTTTCATCATAAATATATTCCTGGTGATATTGTATGGCTCTGAGTAATAATAACATATTCTTTTGTAGGTCACCTAAGAGTCACTGTAGAAGCACATTGTGGGTGGGAATGTGAGGACTTGTTTTACTAGTTTTCCAGATGTTTATAGGATGTTTGTATATATATAAAGTTCTCAGGCTACTTACCTACTTACTCAGGCTACTTACTTACTGAGGCCTATTTACCATAATAAATCAAATCAGCTCAGGTACTAAAGTAATCCAGGGGGATGTTTGAATATTTCCTCATAAATATTACAATTTTAAACTCTCTCAATAAGTTAAGATTATAGTCCCTATTCTGGTATATTGAATAAGATTGATTGAACTCAGGTTTGCAAGTGTTTCATTTTGGGTTACACCTTGAGCAACTTTGCTTTAGGGAATACATTATTTCATTCTCATTCACAGTCTATGGTGGTTGGATAGTTTTGTATTATTGAATTTCTACATCCACAAGTTCTGAGACTATTTCTTGTAGTATTTCTTGCATTGTCATATTCAGGTATTTTTACTTCTTATGTTTTTTTTTTCTGGAAAGCACATGGCCCTTAAGTTTATATATATATATGCATATGTATATATATGTATATATGTATATATATGTATATATGTATGTGTATATATGTATATATGCACAAAGATACATATGTACTGTGTGTATATATGTATTATATATATATGTATATATACCTTGTATGGTATATATACTGTGTATAAATTTGTGTTTATATCTATATATCTACATACCTACACACAGTATATACACATACATACCACATATAGTACATATATATATATATATATACATGCATACACACATACACACACACATATGTCCTGATTCCAAGATCAATATGTTCTGTTTATATGGAGATCATTTATCATTGCTTTTTGCTCCTTTTGAGATTGACCTTCACTTCAGAATATTGGTATTACTCAATAAGTTGTTCTTTCTTTGCTTCTTTAGAGAGACTTATCACCTTGGATTCCCATTTTTCTCTTGTTATTTATTTCTTCTGTGCAGGCCACAAAGTCTTTCCTTTATTACTTCATCACTTCTTTCAAGATTCTTATTTCTTGCTTGAACCATTCTGGAACATTGCCTTTCTGACTTCTCCTTTTATGAGTGTTCTTCACAATTTGGAGCCCAAAGGTCTCTCCTTCTCCCACCTTGAAGAATTCACTTACCAATGGCCTGGGGAGGTAGGGTAGGTGGGTGAAGGATGCAAGATTATACTCAGAAAACATGTGCATTTATGTAGTAGCTTAGAGCTTTGGACTTCAATTCAGAAAACACACTCTAGCTATATAACTGTGGACAAGCTACTTAATGCTTCACTTTCCATTTCCTCATCTTTATAATAGAAATAATAATGATTGAACTACCTTGTTTTCATTGTGAGGAAAGTGTTTTAAAATGCAGAAGATTGTATAAGTGCAAATTGTAAAAATAATAATCATGGGGGTGGTTTTAAATTGGTATTTTACATTATGAAATTCAGTTTGTTTTCTTGTAGTCAATGCTTTCTTATTTTCCTAGGGGTAAAAATACACAAACTTCTGAAGATTTTAATAACATCAAATATCCATTAGGAACATTTTGACAAGTTGAATTAGACAAGTACATATTTTAGTTACCTAGAAATGCACAGTTTTTCATAGTAAATAGAAAAGGTTCTGGGGCAAAATGTGCTTTACATTTTGTCAAATCTTCACTGTTCAAAAAATAGTTTGAGGCATAAAATGACCTAGAACACAGCTTTATCTTTTCCCAATAAGTGGCCTTAGTAGTAATAAAGCAAAGTAACAGTGATCTCCTAACAACAACAACAATAATAGCAGCAATAATCTAGTATTAAGGTTTACAAAGTGTTTTATATACATAATCACATTTTTCTTTAAAAAATAATGCCCTTATTTTCTCTAAACTTTGAATAATATCATAACCCATCCATGCCTGTCCATGGACTCTTGTCCATGTACTTCTATCCATGCCTTCCCCAAAAATGCCACATGGGAATTCATTCTGAACTCAACATACTGACAGCCTCTTACTCCCACAATTATAAGAATTACAATGGAAAACTCTTTTTACCTCACATCTCAGTCTTGCCACATGACAAGTCCACCATCTCTGCCTCTTCTACTGTGCTAAATATTAGGAATGGAAATACAAAAGCAAAGACTTTGCCTGCCCTCAAAGTACTTATATTCTAATTATGGAAATAATATTCCTAGAGGAACTGTAGGCTGGAATGGTGAGTAAAGTCATTAGGGAGTATGACAGACTCCATTCAAAAGCAATGACAAACTTAATTTGATTATAGTTCATAGTGCCAAAAAGATGAAGGAGATTTTGGAGGAGACTGAAGAGGTTGGAAGAAAGAAAAGCATGGCTGGGACTTTGCAGAAATAGTACCTAGAAGTTATATTCATTAAATAGGAAAGTGGGGTCTCAAAGGGTTAGTTCTTTGGGTCCAGAGTCTGTGGTATGGGCAGTCTTATCTTTGGGAAGAAGATTGTAAATAAGGCCAGAGAGGAAGGAGTTCTTTAATATGACAATAGAAATTAGTTTCTGTTGTTGATAAAATTCTGGGGATTATTATATTTTAGCTCATTATATGATAAATGAAGAAATATAGAAATGTAATTATGCCTAGGAACTGAAACAATAAAAACGAAACTATTTTTATGAGCTAGCTCACCAAACCACAAGAAAAATAAGATTATCTGTTTTCTATGGTAGCATAAAGGTAATTTTCCTATGACTTCTGCAGATATTAGCAATGTTCCAATATGGGTAACATGGCCAGGTCTCTTTAATTCTTAAAAAAAAGAAAAAATAATTTCCCTGTCCCCTATTCAATCACCATTTTATTGCTATTTTCCATTTCTTTGCTGTACATCTTGAGAAAGTCCATACCAATGTCATCTCTTTTGCAACCATTTTCTTAATTTCCTACAATGTAGTTTCATTGAATTAAAAAAAAAATTACTTTTTCCTATTGCCTGTTTCTCATATCCAATCAACTTCCAGGTACTATTGGTTTCATATTATTTAGGCTGAGCTTCTTTTCTCTTTTTGCATTGTCTCCTACCCTGGTTCAACTTTCCCTCTGCCTCTCTAATTGTTAATCTTTCTCTTTACTCACAGGGAGATCACCTTTGAATAGGGAAGGCAAGAAGTATATATAAATATAAATACCAATGAATATAGCATTGTAAAATGTGCTCAAGTTTGGGTGAGAGGGAACTAACAGTATGGTGAATTAGAAAAGGCTTCACATATGTGATGACTGAATTGAGTTTTGAAGAAAAGCACACTATAGATACAAAGAGACAACAGTAATGAGACACATTCCAGGAATAGGAAAGATGAGAGGTGTAGTATCTTGCCTGAGGAACAGCAAGATCAGTTTAACTAGACCAAAAAAGAAAAATATGGGGGAGGGCAGCAGGGTGGCAAAGTGGATAAAGCACTGGTCCTGGATTCAGGAGGACCTGAATTCAAATATAGCCTCAGACACTTGACACTTACTGGCTGTGTGACCCTGGGCAAGTCACTTAACCTTCATTGCCCCACAAAAAAGAAACAAATAAATAAATAAATAATATATATGAGGGGAAGTTAGGTATAATAAGATGAGAAATGTAGATTGAAGTTAAGTTGTGAAGAACTTTAAATACCAAAAAGGAATTTATATTTGATGGTAAAATAAAAGTCAAGATTAAAATCTAATTAATTAACACTATGATAGCAATCTGCTCATTAAGTCTTCTTATTCCCTTTCTTTTCCTTATCCAATTGATCCTTCATATTTCTGAGAGAATAATATTTTTTGTATATAGAATTTTTCCTAGAAAATCTTTAGTGGTCCCATATTGCCTACTGACTTTAGGTCAAATTCTTTTTCCTGCTATTCAAGGCCTGTTTTATCTCTACAGTATTTGTAATACCCCTTTATGGTTAATTTTCACTTTAGCAATACTAGACTACTTACATCATGTGCCCTTCTTTATTTTAGTCTTTACTCACATTTTCTCCTATTGCCTCTTTTTAGCATCCACAGCACTTAGCACAGTGCCTAACACCTAGTAGGTGCTTAATAAGATTGCTTGCCTTTTCCCCTTTTGTTGAGTTGAATTAAAATTAACCATAGCGGGCAGCTAGTTGGCACAGTGGATAAAGCACCGGCCCTGGATTCAGGAGTACCTGAATTCAAATCTGGCCTCAGACACTTGATACTTACTAGCTATGTGACCCTGGGCAAGTCACTTAACCCCCATTGCCATGCCAAAACAAACAAACAAAAAAACCTAACCATAAATGCTACCTGTTCCATCTCTACATAAAACATGAAGATTTCTCTAATTTCTCTTATCAGTAGTGAGTTTCTTCCTGAGACCTCCTCATATTCTTACTACTCACCCCTTTTTCAATTCCTTAATGGACTTAATGTATAATAATGAATAGTATAGTTATTTTTATTGGTATCATATTATTTATTATAATGTCAGGGACTATAGCTCTTCTGTTTTTATTTTTGGGTTTTTTTTATTTGTTTCTTTGTTTTTGTGGGGAAATAAGGGTTAAGTGACTTGCCCAGGGTCACACAGCTAACAAGTGTCAAGTGTCTGAGGTCAGATTTGAACTCAGGTATTCCTGAATCCAGGGCCGGTGCTTTATCTACTTCATCACCTAGCTGCCCTCCTATAGCTCTTCTAAACTGTATATATTTCCTTCTTTCTAGCACACCACTTTACTGACAATAGTTGCTTAATGTTATTGGAAAGAATGAATTTAAAATGTAGTAGGGTAATTGCCCATAACCTGAGACCAGTCAGCTACAGTTGTTGAAGGCGAAGCTAGCCTTCAATTTCTTTAATTACTGCTACTGACTCAAATGGTCAAAAATAATTGTATTTTCCTTAAGATAGTTTTAACTTAGATGTCAGTTGATTTCAGATTGCTATTAATGATAATGCAAGCTGACTTGTACTAAATTTCCCTTAGCAGGCAATTGACAATTAAAGACATTTTACTCTTCTTTCTAGATAAGCTTTTCTCTTTGGTCTCTGGTGAAACAGCAATTACCACATCAGCTCCAAATTCTTTTTCATTTCTTGCCACAGCAGCTGAGGGTATTTGCACAAATTTCATGCCTATGTTTGGACTTCATTGACACAGATTTTGCCAAGTCGCAACTTCATACACTGCATTTATGCAGTGGGAAGACAGATATTTTATGGAGAGATCAGAGACCAGAGTTGTTGAGGTGATTTTCATCTAATGTTCCCACTGAGCTCTGGTGTGAATGGCTCAGAGACTAAGACATATTATTTGCATAATAATAAATAGCAAGAAAATCTTGACTAGCTAGGGAGGTACATAGCCATTTTCTTACAAATTGTTTTTGATACTTAGTTTACATATTCCCAGCATTTTGTAAAAGGCAGCAAACACACAAACAACAAAAATTCATTTAAGCCATTTAATGAGTTGGAATTTACTTAAGGAGATACTATATGTTCAGCAGGTTGCAAATCTTCAAAAAAGCTATGTAAAAGTGAGGGTTTTTTTTTTTACTATATTATAAAAGATTTTTCAGTTTTCTTAATGCAATTCCCTAAGCAATAAAATTAGTGTGGGGGATCATGGTAGGTACTTAAAAGAACTTTCTTGAATGACTGATAAGCATAAAAACAAAACAAAAAACAAATTAAGAAATACTTTTCAATATCTCATATTTACTTATAATTTTGGCATTCTAAGTAATCACAAAATAAAGCTGCTTAGATTGTTTTAGACCATTTTTCCTATAGGAAGCACCATGCAAGTAATAAACAAACTGAAGAATAAACAAACGGATGATGGAATTGAAATTGTTTTCCCTGGACAATATGAAAAGATAGTATTAGAAAGTCAAGAGCTTTACTCATACCTGTATACTATTCATATGTATATGTATGCATGTGTATATATGTATATTTATACATGTATACATACACATATATAAATGCACACACACATGTATGTATATCTTCAGGTCTGGTTATATAAGTGTGCGTATGTGCATATGTGTATGCATATGTGTATATGTGTGTATACACACATGTCTGTCTATATCTATGTCTATCTATATCTCTATATAGATATAAATTTATCAATCTATCTATCTATCTATCTATCTATCTATCTATCTATCTATCTATCTATCTATCTATCTATCTATCTACCAGAACTAAAGATTCTACTCTGGGATCCTAGCCTTCAGATGAATGAGCATTTTACTTTGTCTATCCTGGACCAAGTGTCATAATGTTATCTTTTAATCCACTTTACTTCATATCACAGTGCTCATAATATTAGCTTTCCTCTCCCTACTTTCCAATTTCCAATTCCAAATTTGAGAATAGTAATAAAATAAATATTGTTATTTCTGAAAAAGATGTGCCTTATAATTGAAATCAGCATTCCAGTAAATTTGCTATCCAAATATTCTTTTCTGTCTGCACTATGCTATATATGTTGCACTCGACTATTAAAATGTTAAATATTTGAGGGCAGGGGCTGTCTTACTTTCACAATGTCTGGCATGAAGCAACTATTTCATTTTTTTCATTTATTTCTTTGAACATAATGTTTCTTAGAGAGGTGGAAGGAAAATAAACTATTGTAGATGGCTATTAGAGAGGTTGCCACTGGGAGAAGGAGAGAGGCATGTCAGGGCTCAGAAGGAGCTTACCTATCATATATGCTACAGGTGTTGAGGTTTTCAATGAATTACTGTTGATAATTTATTTCAACCTACCGTAAGAATGCAAATAATACCATTTCTATCTAAATTTTGTCACACTGGGACAAAGACCAGTTATGCCACTGCTGATATAAGTCTGTAATTACATAGTGTCTGGTAATGTCACTAATTGCTTCAAGCTTATCACTTTTCTTGTCATAATTTGATATTCAAATTGTTTGATTGTCAAGCTCCCTCTTATTATTTCTTCCCTAGCCCCCAAAGCCCAACAGTGGTGTAAAAATGCATAGCACACATTAAATATATCTTTAATTGATTTGAATGAATTTTCCTACTTTTATACTAAGATATAACAAAAAAGCAAATTGTAGAACATTGTCTACATTTGTACATATCAAAAATGCTTATCTTCTTCTGTATATTTTGTCCATAACCTCTCAGTCAAAAATGGGTAGCATATATCATCCTTGGTCCTATGGAAATTTGGTTGTTCATTCATTGCATTATTGAGGATTCTTAAGTATTTTAAAATGATTTTTCTTTACAATATTGTTCTTATATAATTTATTATGGTTTTCCTCACTTCATTTTTTGTAAAATTAATAAAACATACAAAAATAGCTAATCATTTTTTTTCAAAGAGAGAAAACCAAATTTTATCAAAAAGAACTGACAAGAATGAAAGAGAAAATTTAAAAAATATATATATGAGAAACTAGTTGGCCCAAATATATGCTAACAAAACTAATAATCTAGTAGAAATGGAAGAGTACTTATAAAAAATATAAAATTTCCAGATAAACAAAAGAATAGACTATTTAAAAAATACTTCAAAATAAGGTGAAATTAGGCAAATTGCTAATGAAATCCCAAAGGGGAGGGGGAAAACACTGGTCTATTAAATTTGACAACTCTAACCAAGAAGAATCCAACAATGTTAATCAGCAATACACCTGATGCATAATAATCAGTTAAACATAACATAAATAAGTGGAGCAAAAATCCACTATGATATAGATGAAATGGGGGGTGGGGAGAGAATAGCAGTAGCCATTATGATATGAAACAAAGCAAGAAAATAAAAGAAAAAGAAAAACAAGAACACAATCTTGATTCAAGATACCATAGATAATGAATGAACATCTATAGTAAACATATAAGTACAGTACAGAATTTAAATGCTTTTTTTTTAATTCATGCAAAGAAGATGATAGACTAGGGGCTACTGCCTGGCTGAACTCTCCCAAAAGTTCCCTTCAGACAACTTTAAAATAACACCTTGAATCTAATTTTTGAGTGGAAGAGAAAATAAAAAGTCTTGGGTGAATCATTTGTCTGACCTAAGAACACTTAAGAGGTTGGCAGGAGACCTGGGTAGAGCTCTGTCTAAACCTCATTCACATAGCAGCTGTAAGAGCAGCCTTAACAGTGGCCACAGGGGTAACAGCTTCAGGAGCTCTCAAACCAGATATGGTAAGGGAAGTAGACAATTCATCAGAAAGAGAATAGAAAGCATCCTTTGCTGGCACTGGGTACAGCCAGTGCTGATTAGCAGCTCTATGCCCCAGAAAAAGTTCTGGGTGGCATTTCCAGAGTGGAGAAGAGTACTTGGCATAGAGTGTGAGATGTTGGTCTGTACCTAGTATTTGCTAAACTGCTTTTCAGTTTTCCCAGCAATTTCTATCAAATTGTGAAATCTTACAGTGCCCTGCTCCCTCCAGGATTGGATCTCTTCGTGTATCAAGCACAAGATTACTATTACATTGTCTGCTGTGTACTTGATCTATTCCACTGATCTACTACTCTATTTCATTTTCAGTACCATTTTGTTTTAATGATTGCCATTTTGTCCTATAGTTTGATAACAGTTATTGCTAGGCAACCTACCTTCAAATTTTTTTCATTAATTCTCTTGATATTGTTGACATTTATTCTTCCAGATAAATGTTGTTATTTTTTCCTAGTCCTATAATTCTTTGGTAGTTTCATTGTTGTGGCACAGAAATAGTAATTTAATTTGGCATTATCATTTTTATCATAATAGCTCTGCCTACCCATTGAGCAGTTAATATTTCTGAAATTGTTAAGATATGCCATTATTTATATGAAGGGTTTTGTAATTATAGTCATAAAGTTCCTGGGTTTGTCTTATCAAGTAGACACCCAAGATTTTTATAGTGACTGTGTTTAATAAGTGGTATTTCTCTTTCTATCTATTGCTGCTGGGTTTTCTTATTGGTATATAGAAATGCTAATTTATGTGGGTTTATTTTATATCTCATGATTTTGCTGAAGTTCTTTGTTGATTTTCTAGGGTTCTCTAAATATAGCATAACATCATCTTCAAAGAGTGATAGTTTTGCTTCCTCATAACCTATTTTTATTCTTCCAATTTCTTTTAATAACATTGAATAATAATGATAGTGGACAGCCTTGCTTCCCCCCAATTTTATTGGGAAAGTTTCTAGCTTATCCCCATTATCAATAATTCTTTCTTTTGGTTTTAGATAGATACTACTAATCATTTTAAGAAAGGGTACTTATAGGGTCAGCTAAGGGGTGATGTGGATAAAGCACTGGCCCTGGATTCAGGAGGAGCTGAGTTCAAATTCGGCCTCAGACACTTGACACTTACTAGCTGTGTGACCTTGGGCAATTCACTTAACCCCCATTGCCCTGACAAGAAAAAAAAAGAAAAGAAAGGTTCCTTTTATCCTTATGCTCTCTATTATTTTTAAGAAGGAATAAATGTATTTTGTCAAATGCTTTTTTCCTGCATTTATAGATAAAATAATATGATTTTTGTTGTTTTTTTCTTTTTGATGTCAATTTTGCTCATAGTGTTTTTTTTTGTTTGTTTTTTTGTTTGTTTTTTTTGGTGAGGCAATTGGGGTTAAGTGACTTGCCCAAGGTCACACAGCTAGTAAGTGTTAAGTGTCTGAGGCCGGATTTGAACTCAGGTACTCCTGACTCCAGGGCCGGTGCTCTATCCACTGTGCCACCTAGCTGCCCCCTCATAGTTTTTCAAATATTGATCCAGTCCTGAATTCCTGGGTATAAATTATACCTAGTCATAATATATGATCTTTGTGGTATATTTCTAAAATCTTCTTGCTAATATTTTATTTAAATTTTTTGCATTGCTATTCTTTAAAGAAAGTGTCCTATAGTTTTCCTTCTCTGTTTTTACTTTACTTGGTTTAGTTATCAAATCCTTATTTGTCTTATGAAAAGAATTTGGCAGGACTCCTTTACCTGTTTACTTTCAAAGAGTTTACATAGTGTTATAGAATTTGTATAGTATTGGGATTAATTATTTCTTAAATGTTTGATAGAATTCACTTCTAGGCGGAGCCAAGATGGCGAAGGAGAGGCTGTGACTCCCACAAGCTCCAGATAAACCCATCCGTTCATGCCCAAATAATGAGGTAAAAATCAAAACCCAGAACAGCTTAATGCACATAAGAACAGAGTGAGACTATTTCTCCGCAAAAGAGGGCAATTCTGATCACCTACTGATCAGGCTGAACAGGTCAGCGCACGGTCCAGACCTAGCCAAGGACACTGCTTCCAGCCCATGTCAGAGTCTTCAGCACCAGCAGCTTCTGAGGCTCCGATCACAGACTGGCAAGGGGGTTGGGCTGTAGGCCAGGGTGAAGCGGAGGCAGTATATACTGGAGTTGGGGCAAAGTGCCCTGGGTCTGAATCAGTGGGCTGAATCGAGTGGTGGTGGCCCAGTGGGGGAGGGGTAAAAGCACGCCAAGCTTCTGGTCATAGAGAATCAGAGTTCAATCAGATTTCTGTTTATGAGTCAAAGAGAAAGTGGCTGTGATTACTCACAAGCCAGGCAGGCTGAGAAGAAGCCCAATCACCCCCTGGGCCAGGCGGGAGCAGGAACAGTGTGTCCTGGAAGCAGCGCGACACTTTAAGAAGGAGTAAAAAACCAAGAAATAGTAAGCCAGGATGAGTAGGCAGAGAAAGCAGAAGACCATGGAAAACTTCTTTGGGGGAAAGGTAGACCACAATACATCCTCAGAAGAAGAAAATAATAATAGGGTCAAAGCTTCAACATCCAAAGCTTCCAAGAAAAATACGAACTGGTCTCAGGCCATGGAAGCTCTCAAAAGGGACTTTGAAGAGAAAGTAGGAGAGATAGAATGAAGATGTAGAGAAAAGGAGGAAGGAATGGAAAGGGAAATGAGAGCGATGCAGGAGATTCGTGAGAAAAAAGTCAACAGTTTGAAAAGCCAAAATGAAAAGGAGATTAAAAAACTGTCTGCTGAAAATAATTGCCTAAGAATTAGGACTGAACAAATGGAAGCTAGTGACCTTATGAGAAACCAAGACAGAGTAAAGCAAATCCAATTGAATGAAAAAATAGAGGGCAATGTGAAATATCTCCTTGGAAAAACAGCTGACTTAGAAAATAAATCTAGGAGAGATAATTTGAAAATCATTGGACTACCTGAAAACCATGACCAAAACCAGAGCTTAGACACCATCCTCCAAGAGATTGTGAGGGAAAATTGCCCTGATATTCTTGAAGCAGAAGCTAAAATAGAAATTGAAAGAATCCACGATCACCTCCTGAAAGAGATCCCAAAAGGAAAACCTCCAGGAATATTATAGCCAAATTCCAGAACTCCCAGGTCAAGGAGAAAATATTGCAAGCAGCTAGAAAAAGGAATTTAAATACTGTGGAGCTCCAATAAGGATAAAGCAAGATATAGCAACTTCTACATTAAAGGACTGGAGGACATGGAATATGATATTCCAGAGGGCAAAGGAACTGGGACTACAGCCAAAAATCACGTACCCAGAAAAACTAAGCATCATATTTCAGAGGGAAACACAGAATTTCAATGAGAAAGAAGACTTTCAGGCATTTGTTATGAAAAGACCTGAACTGAATAGAAAATTTGACTTTCAAATACAAGACGCTGGAGAAGCATAAAAAGATAAATAAGAAAAAGACATCATGAGGGATATTAATAGATCAAACTATTTATATTCCTACATGGGAAGATAATACTTCAAACTCATAAGAACTATCTCAATAAGGATTTAACAGAGGGCACAGATCTGAACTGAATACGAAGGGATGTTATGTTTAGTTCTTTGTGGGGTGTCTTATGTCTGGGGCTGGATTTGGGCTTGGGGCCTCCTGGGTCCAGGGCTGGTGCATTGTCCACTGTGCCACCTATCTAACCCATAATGACATCCTTAAAATAGGGTTGAGGTGTAGGAGAAATAGACTGGGGGAGGGAGAAGGGGAGAGATGGTCTGGGGAGAGATTGTTCACATGAAGGAAACAAGAAAAAAGCTTATGGAGGGGAGGGGAAGAGGGGGAAGGAATTGGGGAGTGAGTGAACCTTAATATCATCAGAATTGACTCAAAGAAGGACTAACATACATACTCAAGTGGGTATAGTAATATATTTTTGCCCTGAGGGAGGGGAGGGAGATGGGGGGGGGAGAGGGGAAGGAGGGAAGGGCAGATTGGGGGAGAGAGCAGTAAAAAGCAAAATACTTTTGAGGAAGGTAAAGATGTTCTGCATAACAGCACAAGTATGACATATTGAATTGCTTGATTTCATAGGAAGGGTTGAGGAAAGAGGGAGGAAGAAAATTTGGAACATAGAATTAGCTCAAAGACCTCAAACTCTTCATGGTTCATAGAGGGAATAACATTCACAGTCAGTTGGGAGGAGTAATCTATTTAACCCTACAGGAAAGTATGAGGAGAAGAGGATAAGGAAGGAAGGGTGAAAAAAAAAGGGAGTGCAGAATAGGGGAGGGACAGTCAGAAGTAAAACACTTTTGAGGATGAATAGTTTAAAAGAAGATAGAAAATAGAGTAAATATCATGGGAAGGGAATAGGATGGAGGGAAATAGTTATGATGATTGAATGTAATGGCAAAATATATGGTACCTACTTTGCTGGGCTAATATGAAGAAAATTCTTTGTCAAGTTTAAGGTACTTTATTTAGGTTATGATGAACAGGATACTATCAGAAAAACCTGGAAAGACCTACATGAACTGAAGTAGAGTGAAATGTACTGTATACAAAATAACAGCAATAGTGTAAGATGATCTACTGGGGAGCATGTGGTTATTTTCAGCAAGGCAATGGTCCAATATAACCCTGAAGGACTTATGAAAATGGCAACCCATCTACAGAGAAAGAAGTGATAGTATCTGAAAATAGATGGAAACACATTTTTTTTTTTCTTTCTTTTTTTTTTTTTTTTTGTGAGGCAATTGGGGTTGGGTGGCTTGCCCGGGTTCACACGGCTGGTGGGTATTGAGTGTCTGAGGCCGGATTTGGGCTCAGGTGCTCCTGGTTCCAGGGCTGGTGCTCTGTCCACTGCACCACCTAGCTGCCCCTGGAAACACACTAAAAAAAATTTTTTTTTCGCTTTGACAATTCCTCAGTCTGAAGTTTTGGGAGTTTTTTCACTGTTTTCTCTCGCAACCTAGCTAATGTGGGAATGTTTTCCATGACTACTCATGTATAACTTATTTTGAAATGCTTGAGTTCTAGTGGGTGGGGGTGGGAATGGAGGAGGAAGAGAAGTTGGACTACAATTTTTTAAAAAAATTGATGTTAAAATTTGTTTTTACATATATTTTGGAAAATAAAATTCTATTCAATAAAAAAAATGTAATGATATAAAAAATAAAAAACAAACAAGCAAACAAAAACAAAACAAAACAAAAAAAAAGAATTCACTTCTAAATCTGTCTGGTACTTTTTGTTTTGTTTTGTTTTTGAGAGGCAAAGGAGGTTAAGTGACTTGCCCAGGGTCACACAGCTAGTAAGTGCTAATGTCTGAGGCCGGCTTTGAACTCGGGTCCTCCTGAATTCAGGGCCAATGCTCTATCCACTGCACCACCTAGCTGCCCCCTGTCTGGCCTGGTACTTTTAATGCTTCTCATGAGTTTTGCATTTGAAAGTCAAATTTTCTATTCAGCTCTTTCCTTTTCATCAGGAATGCTTGAAAATGTTTTATTAAATGTCCATTTTTCCTTTTTTTCTCAGTTTTGTTGGGCAGGTTATTCTTTGTTTTAATCCCAGTTATTTTGCCTTATGGAATATCATATTCCAATACCTCTGCTACTTTAACATGGCAGCTTCTAAATCTTGTGTGATTATGACAATGACTCCATTATATTTGAATGTTTTCTTTTTTTTTCTGGATGCTTGAAGTATTTTTTTCCTTTACTTTAGAGCACTTGAATGTGGCTATTATCTTTCTGGAACTTTTCTTTTTGTGACTTATTTCAGGTAGTTATTAATGGATGCTTTCAATTTCTATTTAACCCTGTGGTTCTAGGATTTGGAAGTATTTTTCTTCAATAATTTCTTGAAATGTGATGTTGATGTTTTTCCTTTGATCATAGCATCTGGTTTAAATTATCTCTCCTTGACTTATTATCCAGGTCAGTGGTTTTGATGAAACATTTCACATTTTCTTCTATTTTTTTTTCATTCTGTTTTCTTGTTTCTTGATGTCTCATGGAGTCATTAAGTTCTACTTGCCAAATTCCAATTTCTTTCTTTCTTTTTTTTTTTTTTGGTGAGGCAATTGGGGTTAAGTGGCATGTCCAGGGTCACACAGCTAGTAAGTGTTAAGTGTCTGAGGCTGTATTTGAACTTAGGCCCTCCTGAATCCAAGGTCAGTGCTCTATCCACTGTGCCACCTAGCTGCCCCCAAATTCCAATTTCTAAGGAATGTTTTTATTTATTGATCTTTTGTACATCTTTTCCATTTAGCCAATTCTAAATTTTAAGGAGTTTTCATCAGGGAACTTTTGTATATTTTTCCTTTTTATTCTGTTTTAACATCTTATTTTCTCCAACATTTCATGCTTCTTTAATAAACTATTAGTTGCCTTTTCATGATTTTCTTCCTTTGCTATCATTTCTTTTCCTATTTTTTTCCTTTACAACTCTGATTTAGAAAATTATTTTAGGTCTTCCAGAAATTCTTGTTTTGTCACACTTTTCTTTGACACTTTGCTTGTAGAAGTTTTTACTTTGTTGTTTTCTTTTGAAAATTTTTTCTGATTTTTCCAAGCATCATAGTTGCTTTTATGGTCAGATAATTTCTGTTATTGTTCTTTACTCATATTCTTTCCTATTTCTTGACTTTGAATTTACATAAAAGTTGAGCTCTGTTCCCAGAATAGGGGAGGAGGGTCACTGTCCCAAGCTGTGGGCTTTTCCACATTGCTGTCCTCAAAACTAATTTTGGGGGTTGGAAAGTTTTCAGTGTTAGTGTGATGGTATGGTCTGGGGAGAGTTGTTCTTGCTGCTCTCCTGGTCTGCACCCTGGTCCTTCCCCATTAAGGGCATTTAATTAAAGAAAAAAAGTTATAGAGCCCATTATTGCAATGTGCTTCATAAATATCTCATTTGATCTTCACAACAACCATTTTAATCTTCATTTTACAGAGGAGGAAACTGAGGGAGAAAGAAGTTAAGTGACTTATCCAGGGACACACAATTACTAAACAGATAAAGCTGCATTTGAACTCAGGTCTTCTGACCCCATGTCAGTACTCTATCTACAGTACAACCTAGCTGCTTAAAAAAAAAAAAACAGGAAAAAAAACCTATAGCAATCATTTAAGCAAAATGAGTTCACCCAAGGGCTATGTGTAAGTATCTATATCTAAATTTATATCTATATAAATTGCTGTAGCCTGAGTCTGTCAACCCTATGTTAGGAGTATGGTATTATGCTTTCTCATAGGTCCACTGCAGACATGGTTGGCCATTATTTCCCTCAAAATTCTTAGGTCTTTCTGAATCAATTTTCATTGATATATTGTAGTCAACATAAACATTGTTTTATTCAATGAATTCTGTATCAGTTTCTACTTCTCTAAGAACATCTCTGGAAGATGGCAGAGAGAATACAGGGAGTTGCTTGAACTCTCCCAAGTTTCCCTCAAAAGCAACATTAAATAAATCCTCTAAAAAGATTCAGAAACTACCATACCTACAAAAAGACAGAGACACAATCTTCCAACTTGAAATAATTTGGAAGACTTCAGAAAAGGTCAATTTCACTTGGACAAAAGTGGAATGCAGCATAGCACATTGCAGAGGCAGTCTGAACAAGTCAGAAGGAGGCTCTTAGCCACAGCACATGAAGAAAGGCCCCTTGATCCTGGCACAGCAAGCTGGTTGCACTGCAAGCCAGTTGTGAGATCTTCCATAACTGGCTGAGAAGGCAAACTCCTAGCTGGAGAACAACCCATAGGACAGGTCAAATAGGCCAAGCCATCACCACACAGGGTGCAAGCACAGGGAATAAGCCCAGGGCAGTGAGTGATCCACAAGTCACAGTGCCCTCAGAGCAGAAATCCAGTGCCCCTGTCCCCCAACACATGAATACTGAAACAGTGGCCCCTGTGTCCCAGTAACAGACATCAACTTAAAAAACATATATGAGGGGGCAGCTAGGTGGTACAGTGGATAAAGCACTGGCCCTAGATTCAGGAGGACCTGAGTTCAAATCTGGCCTCAGACTCTTGACACTTACTAGCTGTCTGACCCTGGGCAAGTCACTTAACCCTTGTTGCCCCACCAAATATATATATATATATATATATATATATTGAGCTAATAACAGAAAAGAGCCCTTACCATTGAAAGCTTCTGGGTCAAAAGGAAAGAGCAAAACACAAATTCAGATGAGGACAATACTCTCAAAATGCATAGATGTGAAGCCTCAAGAGGGGAGATTAATTGGTCTCAAGACCAAAAAACCTAGGAAGAGCTCAAAAAGGATTTCAAAAATCAAATGAGAGAGGTAGAAGAAAAAAATGGGAAAAAATGAGAGAAATGAAAGCTACACAGTAAAATTGTGAAAAAAGAATCAACAGCTTGGACATGGAAGCACAGAAATTGACTGAAGAAAACAATTCCTTTTTATTTTATTTACAATTTTTCCCCAAATTATATGTAAAAACAAATTTTAACATCAATATTTAAAATTTTGTATTCCAGATTCTCTTCCTCCCTCCCTCCCCACCACCCCCTTAAGAACTTAAGCAATTCAATATAAGTTATACACTGGTAGTCATGCAAAATATTTCAACATTAGTCAGGTGGTGAAAGAAAACAGACAAAAAACTTTTAGAAAAAAGAACTAACAAAAATATGCTTCAATCTATAAATAAGATGCCATCAATTCTTTCTCTGTAGATGGAATGCATTTTTCATAATTCATTCAGAGATGTCTTTGATCAGTGTATTGCTGAAAAGAACTGTCATTCACAGCAGATCATCTTACAATAATGCTATTATTTTGAATACAGTACATTCCTCTTTGCATCTGCTCATGTTTTTCCAGGTTTTTCTGATAGCATCCTGCTCATCATTTCTTATAGCACAAGAGTGTTCCATCATAATCTAATCCCACAGCTTGTTCAGACATTCACCAAATGATAGACATCTCCCCAATTTCAAATTCAATGTTTTTATCTCTTTTTGGATACCAACCAAGTAGTGGTATTACTAGGTCAAAGAGTATGCCTAGTTTTATAGTCTTTTGGCCATAGTTCCAAATAGCTCTACAAAATGTTTGAATCAGTTTATAGCTTTACCAAGAGTGTACTATTGCCTCATTTTCCCTATATCCTCCACAACATTTATCATTTCTATGCTGTGCCATTATGGAATCCAGTGGGTATGAGGTAGTACCCAGAATTGTTTTGATCTGAATCTCTCCAATCAATAGTAAGTTAGAACATTTTTTTCATATGGCTATAGGTAGCTTTTATTACTTCATCTGAAAACTTCATGGCCTTTGATAATCCATCAATTGTGGAATGAATCTTATTTTAACAAATGTTTTTGAGAACAGAGGCCTATCCAACAAACAATTCATTATTCTTCAAAATTAGTATTGCTAACTGTATTTCCCTCTATCCTATTCCCTCCCCATTATATTTACTCTATTTTCTATCTTCTTTTACCCTATCCCTTCTCAAAAGTGTTTTCCTTCTGACTACTCCCTCCCCCAATCTGCCCTCCCTTCTTTCACCACCCATCCCCTTATCCCCTTCCTTTCCTACTTTTCTGCAGGATAAGATAGACTCGTACACCTAATTAAAAAAAAACAATTATATAGAAATACATTTAGCCAAATGGAAAAGGAGGTTTAAAGCTTGTTGAAGAAAACAATGCCTTAAAAATGTGAATTGGACCAATGGAAGCTAATGACTCCATGAGACACCAGGAATCAAACAGAATCTAAAGAATGAAAAAATAGAAAGAAAAAAAAAAAAACATGTGAAATACCTCGTTGGAAAGACAACTGACCTGGAAAATAGATCCAGGAGAGACAATTTGAGAATGATTGGACTGCCTGAAAGCCATGACCAGAAAAAGAATCTAGACACCATATTCCAGGAAATTATCAAGGAGAACTACCCTGATATTATAGAATCAGAGGAAAAACCATCATTGAAAGAATCCACCGATCACCTCTTGAAAGGGACCTCAAAAGGAAAATTCAAAGGAATATAATAGCCCAATTCCAGAATTACCAGGTGAAGAAGAAAATAATCCAAGCAGCCAGAAAGAAGCAATTTAAATATCATAGAACCACAGTCAGGATTGCACAGAACCTGACAGCTTCAACATTACAGGATAAGAAGACTTGGAATATGAGATTCTGCAAGGCAAAAGAGTTTGGCTTGTAACTACCCTGCAAAACTGATCTTTCTATTTCAGGGAAAAGATGTACATTCAATAAAATAAGGGGCTTTCAAGGTCTCCTGATGAAGAGACTAGAAGTGAACAGAAAATTTGTTCTTAAAATTCAACATGCAAGACAAATATAAAAAGGTAAATGGGGAAAGAAAAGTTATTCAATAAGGTTAAACTGTTTACATCACTACAAGGAAAGATAATACTTATAACTATTGAAAATTGCATTCATATTTGGGCAGATATGAGGAGTATACTTAGAGGGTATAGGTATAAATTTACTTTGATGTGATGATATAAAGAAAATTAATGGGTGAAAAAGGAGTATATGGGGAGAAGAGGAAAGTGGAGGTGGAATGGGGTTAATTACATATTTTTTTCTTGCAGGGCAATGAGGGTTAAGTGACTTGCCCAGGGTCACACAGCTAGTAAGTGTCAAGTGTCCGAGGCCAGATTTGAACTCAGGTATTCCTGAATCCAGGGCCGGTTCTTTATCCACTGTGCCACCTAGCTGCCCCAGTTAATTACATTGTAAGAAGATGCACAAAAAACCTATTAAAACAGAGGGAAGGAAGAGAGGGGTGAGCATTGTTTCAATCTTACTCTCATCAGATAAATTCATTTGGATAAAGAAATTTAGCTTACAGTTTAAGAAACCAAATGGGTAAGGAAAAATGTGAGTGCAATGATAGAAGGGAGGGCAGAAGCAGGGCAGGAAAGGTTAAAGAAAAGGTAGAAGGGCTGATAAAAGAGAGGGCAAATTGGGGGAGCCAGGGGTCAGAAGTAAAACACTGGTGAGGAGGAATAGGGTGAATAAAGAAAAAAAAGCTCAAAGATGGGAAATAGTAATCATAACTGTGAATGTGAATGTGATGAACTTTCCACAAAAGAGAATCAAATTACAGAGTGGATTAAAAACCAGACTCCTACAAAATGCTGTTTATAAGAAACATGTTTGAAGCAGAGAGATACACACAGAGTAAAAGTAAAAGGCTGGAGCAAAATACATTATGCTTTACCTAAAATCAAAAAAGCAGGCATAGCAATCCTTATCTGAGACAAAGCAAAAGGAAAAATGATCCAATTAAAAGAGATAAGGAAGGAAACTCATCTTGCTAAAAGCTACCATAGATATTAAAGTAATATCAGTACTAAGTATATATGCAACAAGTGGTATAGCATCCAAATTCTCAGAGGAGAAGTTAAATGAGTATCAAGACAAATAGACAGTAAAAGTATACTAGTGGGGGATCTCAAACTTCTCTTCTCAGAACTAGATAAATGTAACCACAAAATAAATAAGAAAGAAGTTAGAGGTGAATAGACTTTTAGAGCAATTTGATATGACAGACATGTGAAGAAAATTGAATGGGGATAGAAAGGAATATACATTTTTCTCAGAGGTACATGACACATACAGAAAAAATGACCATGGATTAGGATGAAAAAAACTCAAAATCAAATGTTGAAAGGCAGAAATACTAAATGCATCCTTTGCAGATCATGATCCAATAAAAATTGCATGTAAGAAAGCTCTATGGAAAGATAGAAAATTGATTGGAAACTAAATGACCTTATCCTAAAGAATGAGTGGGTCAAACAATAAATCATAGAAACAATCAATAACTTTATCCAAGGGAATGACATTAATTCAAAAACATACCAAAATTTATGGGATGCAAGGAAATCAGTTCTTAGGGGAAATTTCATATCTCTAAAAGTTTACATGAATGAAACAGAGAAAGAGGTGATACATGAATTGCGCACACAACTAAAAAGGCTAGAAACAGAACAAATTAAAAATCCCCAAATAAATACTAAATTAGAAATGCTGAAAATCAAAGGAGAAATTAATAAAACTGAAAGTAATAAAACAACATAATTAATAAATAAAACTAAGAGCTGGTTTTATGAAAATAATCAACAAAATAGACAAACCTTTGGTTCATTTGATTACAAAAAAACATAGAAGAAAACCAAATTACCAGCATCAAAAATGAAAGGGTTAAATTCCCAAACAATGAAGTGGAAATTAACGCAATAATTAAGAATTCTTTTACTCAACTAAATGGCAATAAATTTGACAATCTAAATTAAATGGATAAATATTTACAAAAATATAAACTGTCCAGATTAACAGAAGACTAAATAAAATTCTTAATTAATTCCATTTTAGAAAAAGAAATTGAACAAGCTATCAACTAACTTCCTAAGAAAAAAATCTCCAGTGCCAAATGGGTTTGCAGGTGAATTCCACCAAAAATCTAAAGAAAAATTAATTCCAATACTCTATGAATTACTTGGAAAAGTAGGTAAAGAAGGAGTTCAACCAAATTCTTTTTATGACTTAAATATGGTGTTGATGCCTAAATCAGGTAGAACCAAAACAGAGAAAGAAAATTACAGACCAATTTCTCTAATGAATATTGATACAAAAATCTTAAATAAAATATTAGCAGGGAGATTACATCAATTCATCACCAGGATAGTACACTTTGACCAAGTGGGATTTATACCAGGAATGCAACGATGGTTCAACCTTAATAAAACTATCAACATAATCAACCACATGAATAAGAAAACTAACCCAAATCATATGATTATCTCAACAAATGCAGAGAAAGCTTTTGACAAAATATACCATTCATTTCTACTTAAAACACTAGAGAGCACATGAATAAGTGGAGCTTTCCTTAAAATAATAAGCAGTATCAAACTAAAAACATCAGCATACTATACATGTAATGGGGGTAAGTTGGAGGCATTTTCAATAAGATCAGGGGAGAAACAGGGATGTCCATTATCACCTCTACTACTTACTCTTGTCCTAGAAATATTAACTTCAGCAATAAGAGAAGGAAAAGGAATCAAAGGCATTAGAATAGGCCAGGGAAAAAAAACTATCACTCTTTGCTGATGATATGGTGTTATACTTAGAGAATCTGAGAGAATCAACTAAATAAGTACTTGAAACAATTAACAACTTTAGCAAAGTTGCAGGATAAAAAAAAATCCACATAAATCATCAGCATTTCTATACATGAACAATAAAGCTTAGCAGTGAGAGATAAAGAGAAAATCCACTTAAATTAACTGTAGACAATATAAAATACTTGGGAGTCTACCTGCCAAGACAAACCCAGGAACTTTATGAACACAATTACAAAACACTTTTCACACAAATAAAATCAGATCTAAATAATTGGAAAAATATCAATTGCTCATGCATAGGGCAAGCTAATATAATAAAAATGACAATTCTACCTAAATTACTTTATTTATTCAGTGCCATTCTAATCAGACTACCTAAAATTATTTTATAGAGCTAGAAAAAATAATAACAAAATTCATCTGGAAGAAGAAAAGTTGAAGAATATAAAGGGAACTAATGAAAAAATTCACAGCTGACAGCTAGCTGGAGCAGTGGATAGAGCACTGGCCCTGGAGTCAGGAGTACCTCGGTACAAATCCAGCCTCAGACACTTGACACTTACTAGCTGTGTGACCTTGGGCAAGTCACTTAACTCCAATTGCCTCACCAAAACAAACAAACAAACAAACAAACAAAAAAACACAGGAAGTTGGGTTAGCTGTACCAAATCTGAAGCTGTAGTATAAAGTGGCAGTCATCAAAACTATTTGGTACTGGCTAAGAAGTATTATAGTGGATCAATGGAATACATTAGGCACAGAAGACACAGTGGTAAATGACTATAGTAATCTACTGTTTGATAAACCAAAAGACTCCAGGTTCTGGGAAAGGAACTCAGTATTTGACAAAAACTTCTGGGAAAACTGGAAGATAGAAAAAATTAGAAGGGAGGCAGAAAGCTAGGAAACAATTTTTAAAGCCAGAATTTCTGATAAAGGCCTCATTTCTAAAATAGATAGGATAAGAAACCAAATTTATAATAATGCAAGTCATTTTGCAATGGAGAAATGGTCAAAGGATATGAACAGGCAGTTTTCTGATGAATAAATCAAAGTTATCTATTGCTATATCACAAAATGCTCTAAATCACCATTGATAGAGAAATGCAAATTAAAACAACTCTGAGCTACCAACCACACCTATCAGATTGGCTAAAATGAAAAAAAAAGGAAAATAAGAAATGTTGAAGAAGTTGTGGAAAAATTGGCATGCTAATGCATTCTTGGTGGAGCGGTTAAGTGATCCAACCATTCTGGAGAGCAATTCGGAATTATGGCAAAAGGGCTATAAAATAATGCATGCCCTTTGACCCAGCAATACCACTATTAGGTCTTTTCCCCAAAGAGATCATAAAAAGGTAAAAGGACCCACATGTACAAAAATATTTATAGCTCCTCCTTTTGTGGTAGCAAAGAATTGGAAATTGAGGGGATGCTCATAATTGGAGAATGGCTAAACAACTTGTGGTATACAAATGTAATGGAATTCTATTGTTCTATAAAAAACAATGATCAGGAAGATTTCAGAGAAACCTGGAAGGACTTACATGAACTGATGCTGAGTGAGATGAGCATAACCAGGAAAACATTGTACACAGTATAAACAACATTGTGTTATGATCAACTATGATAGACTCAGTTCTTAGTAATACCATGATCCATGGTAATTCCAAAGGACTCTTGATGGAAAATGCTCTCAAATCCAGAAAAAAGAACTGTGGAATCTAGATGCTCATTTAACCATACTGTTTCTACTTTTTTTGTTTTTCTTATTTTTTGAGTTTTTTTCCGTTTTGTTCTGATTTTTTTACCACATGACTAATGCAGAAATGTTTAATGTGATTGTACATATATAACCTATATCAAATTGCTTTCTGTCTTGGGGAAGGGGGATAGAAGGGAGGGAGGGAGAATAATTTGGAACTAGAAATCTAATAAAAACAAATGTTGAATACTAACTCTAAATAACTAGAAAAAATACTTTTAAGTTAAAAGAGCAAGTTAATTTTTTTTTAAAGCTGGACAAAAAGAAAATTTCTGTCATCATTTCTTAGTGCATACTCATATGCTGTTACATTCATGGTCCACTATTTGTTCAGACATTCCCCTTATTAGTTTCATGATCATTAGCACCACCTTCTTTTTCAATTTAGAAGTTTGTTTTGTGGGGTTTACTCTCTCAGGTACTATGTCTTTTTTTTTTAATTTTTTTCGTGAGGCAATTGGGGTTAAGTTACTTGCCCAAGGTCACACAGCTAGTAAATGTCAAGTGTCTCAGGTTAGATTTGAACTCAGGTCCTCCTGAATCCAGGGATGGTGCTCTATCCACTCCACCACCTAGCTACCCTGCTATGTCTTCTCTTAACCCGCCTTCACAATCCTCCCTTATTTCCCTGTTGTTTTATGTATTCCTATATCAAACCAAGAGAGTGTTCAACTCTCTTTTACCTGATAAGAGCTTCACCAGATATCTGTTTTCCTATGCCTTCTTCAATATTTGAATACTTTCATCTATACCAATTATGAGAAGCAAGTTCTGCCCCTTTCTTCCTCCATTCTACACTAGTATATTCATTTTATTTTCTCCTCTTCCCATTCTCAAATGGAATCAATCTACCTGCAATGTCTTCTGTTTTTCTTATTTAGTTCCTTCAATGCCATTTGAAAACATTGCAATTCTGAAGGATAACTTGTTTGTTCTCAATTGTATATTAGTATTGAATAAAGTACCATTAATTACTTCAAAAATATTTAAACTCTGAAGGTTAAATTATTCTTGCTTGTTTGTTTGTTTGTTTTGCGGGGCAATGGGGATTAAGTGACTTGCCCAGGGTCACACAGCTAGTAAGTGTCAAGTGTCTGAGGCTGGCTTTGAACTCAGGGCCTCCTGAATCCAGGGCCTCCTGAATCCAGGTATTCTTGGTTTTAAGCTAAAAATTCTTGCCTTTTGGATACTGCATTCTGTGCTCTCCTCTTTTTTTTAGTAGATGCTGCCTGTTTTCATGTGATCCTTATTTTGGTTCTTGGTACTTATACTGCTTCTTTCTGGATGTTTTCAATATATTCTCTTTGATGTGGGAGCTTTCAATTTTGGCTATGGTATTACCAGGACTTTTCCCTTTAGGATTTCTTTCAAGAGATAATCAGTGGATTATTTCTATCTTCTATCTTTTCCTCTAGATCTAATAAACCTGAGGAATTTTCATTTGTGCTTTCTCAAAATTAAAGCATTATCCTTATTATTAAGTATGAAATAAATGTCATGTTTTTGCAGTTAAATAGGTATGTGAGTTATGTGAGTGCTTGAGGGTTCTCTGCCTCTGTGTAGGTTTCCATCTTGAATCCCCTAGCTCAGCCCCTCCCCCCCAACTTGCCTTCTCTCTCTCTCTCTCTCTCTCTCTCTCTCTCTCTCTCTCTCTGGAGCTTATTTTCTTTCATTTTTTTTTTGCTGGTCAATGGGGGTTAAGTGACTTGCCCAGGGTCACACAGCTAGTAAGTGTTAAGTGTCTGAGGCCGGATTTGAACTCAGGTTCTCCTGAATCCAGGGCCGGTGCTTTATCCACTGCCCCAGCTAGCTGCCCCCTATGGAGCTTATTCTCAACAATTGCTGTACTCACTGGATACATTTTTTAAAATTTCCTGTTGCTAATTTAAAAGTCAAATAAGTTGACCTTTTCAAATATAATTTATCTATAAAGTAGTAGAATTATTTCCACAAAATCCAGCCATACTTCTCTCAGTAAAAACAAAAGCAAACAAAAACAAACAACCTCACCCTCAAATACAGGTGTGAACTCATCAATTTAGGATGATTTGTGTCTTTATCTGTCCACACGTTAATAAGAGCTAGCACTTATGTATCATTTTCAGATTTGTCTTCACAACAACTCTCTGAGTTGCTTTTATTCTCATTTTTTCTTTTTGTGAGGCAATTGGGGTTAAGTGACTTGCCCAGGGTCACACAACTAGTGAGTGTTAAGTGTCTGAGGCCAGATTCAAACTCAGGTACTCCTGAATCCAGGGCTGGTGCTCTATCCACTGCACCATCTAGCTGCCCCATATTCTCATTTTAAAGATGAAGAATTTGGGACATTGGGAGGGAAGAGAATTGCCCAAAGTCACAAAACTGGTGTCAGAGGCAGGATTAGAATTGAGATCTTTCTGACTATACATTCTGCCCTCTGTCTACTGTACCACCTAACTCTCTATATCTGAGTTAGAATCCCCTTTAAAATCTAGAAACAATTGAAGGAAATGGAGGAGGGGTCTTTGCAGTGCAGCCAATTTAGATTTGATAGCAGGACACACTTCTTGACAATTAAAGTTGTCCTAAATTGCAATGAGCTGTCTGAAGAGTTAATGAGTTTTCCTTCCTTAGAGGTCTTCCAGCAGAGGGGAGACAAACACTTGTGAAGTTTGTTATAGTATGCATTCCTTTTATAGTATGGGCTGAGCCTGATGGAAGGACATCCAACTCTCAAACTGTGATGTCCAACAAGTCCTTACCTAGACCCTGTTTGTAGACACCCCTGACTTTGAACCACTAATGGTAAGGAAAAGTTTTGTCTGACATAATTCTTAATCTGCCTCTTTGCAGCTCCCTCTTCCACTCCACTGTTCCTGGTTCTTCCAATAGAGTCAGAATGAGTTATTTCATCCAGGTGATAGTCCTTTAGAAATAGCTCTCATGACTTCCCTGAGCCTTCCCTCCCAGATTCTATGCTCCTTCAGGAGAAATAGACTAATTCCTATTATTTTTGTAATCTTGTTCTCTGTCCAGGTTTCTCACTGGAAACCCCAACCCTATCTGTATCCTTTTGGTTCCAGTCTCATTTTTAAGCTACCTCCTTGTTTTTTCCCTTCCATAGCTTCAACTTCTCTTGCCCCTGGAATCTTGGGGCATCTTGGTGGGATTCTGGGCAAGCCAAGAAGAGCAAACACCATTTCTATTAATTATTTAATTGGATCAGTCAGTGATTTTCAGTGCAGGTTATCCCACAGGGGGATGGGCCCAAGCCTCTTGTGTATAATTTTTGGTATATATGGACCCAAAAAGGTCAAACCCCACCTCTCAGGTATTGCATCAATCTACACATGGCAACAAAAATAGGAAGGGTAGGAAGGACTATAGGTATTCAGCCACTCAGACTTCACATTGTGAAATTGAATTTTGTACAGATTCCTGGTATGTTTCTTTGACAAGAGGGTAGAATGGGCACTCATCTGGGAATCCATTTTGTGATCAAAGAGAGAATGGCATCAGTAGTTTTTGCTGTCTTTTGAGTAGTCCCTCACCCTCACCTCAGGTGCAGCACCTGCCAGGTGGTCAGGGCCCAGGAGGTGTCAAGGCCCTCCACAGAGGCAGACAGCAGAGAGGACCTGTGGAGATACTGTGCACCTGCAAAGGAATTTTCAGGTGACAGCATGCTCACTTCATTTTATGCAAGTTCATTCAAGTATTCCCAGGTTTCTTTGAACCCATAATTTTTGTCATTTCCTCTGATGTATTAATATTCCATTAAATTCACATACCATGATTTGTTCAGCTATCCTCCAAATGATGGGTTTCCCTTTAGCTTCACGTTCTTTGCTACTATAGGAGAAGTACTTTCCTCTTTGTTCTCTTGTGTACAAACCTAGTACAATCATTACTGGTTCAAAAGTTATGTCCAATTTATAGTCTGTTGTAGCATAGTTCCAAGCTAGGACTTATTTTCTAGTTACCATTTCATTGTAAATAGTCACCAGTTACCCTCCCAGCAATGGGTACTGAACTTCTTGTTGAACCATCCAAACCATATCTCTTATAAAGGAATATTTTGGGGGCAGCTAGGTGGCATAGTGGATAGAGTACCAGCCCTGGAGTCAGGAGTACCTGAGTTCAAATCCAGCCTCAGAACATTGACACTTACTAGTTGTGTGACCCTGGGCAAGTCACTTAACCCCAATTGCCTCACCAAAAAAAAAATTAAAATTAAAAAAAAGGAATATCTTAGTGCCCACTTCACTTTGTAAAAAAGAAACAAATGTTTTCTCTTGTAAACAATGATGTGGTTTCTATAACCACTGACTTTGATCACCACTACCTTTTCATTGCCTAGAGCTTATTTATTTTAATAGCCAACTTTACATTAAAAATCCCCTCTAGAAGCATAAGATTTTATTTGTGTTTATGATTATTTTTGGGTTTTTTTTGGGGGGGGGCTTTTGGGATGTCAATTTATTTATTTTTCCTTCAAGCAAAGGGATCATTTTCATGGGGATATACTCTTAAAACCACCAGCAATTAGAGGAACTGAAAGTGACTGGACAGAGAAAGGGACTTCTTCCATTCCTGTAGATCTGCAGGTGGGCTAGAGGCCCTAGTGGTGGTCCTTAACAGTGCCATGGAAAATAGGAAATTCTATTCATTAAAGTAGGAGGGGAGATGACAAGCAATTTTTAAAAACTTTGTTTTGATTTTTGATTGGCAAAGAATATACATTCATGGCAATCAGGTGGGAGAAAAGAATATCAAACCTCCTCAAATAGTACTATTTTTTCTACTGATGGTTGTTATTCTCTGGGACTACTTGGTTCTGTAGTGCTAATAATTTAGAACTGTGTTGCTAAACCCATCTTTTTTTTCCAAGATAATGGACATTGTGATTGAAGTCCTCACTTTGGTTGAATATTATTCCCTATTCCTTTAACTCCTTGAAGCGTTGTGAAACCTTCCAAAATTTTCCCTATAAAAATGCATTGATTTTTCAGGTTTTGTTTACTGCTTGGCCTTGTTTGATGCAGGGCCCTGGGTAGGAAAATAGAGGGTGAGACAATAAGTAGCATAATATCATACCCCAATCTATCTTCAGCAACTTCTTTCAGAGGAACACTTTGCAACTGAATCAAAGCCATAACTAGGGTGTGGTAGCTGTATTTGTCTTCCAGGTTGGTTGGTTTTCCTACATTCTGGAAGAGGGCCAAAATGACTTCACTATGTTAGAGTCAAGGTACAATGTGTCTGACTGACTGATCAAACCAATATGAACTCAGAATGCTCTACCACAAGTCGGGTAAAAATACTCCATATGAAAATGTGGAGTAAAGATGTCTAAATTTGTGCATCTCACATTTCTTTTGAGCTACTGATATTCTGTTTCTCTTAAAAAACACAGTACCTTCTTTGATGTGGCTATGCCATGCTGGGTGGTCCTTTGCTAGTATCTCCTATGTAACACAAATAATTCCAAAGTTCTTCAGTGGACTCTAGGTAGCAGTATCTTCAGGAGCATACTTCCTCCCAGGGGCAATCTGATTTTCTCTTCTTTGAGTGGAAGGGTTGAATGAAAGGCAGCTATCCAGGGACAACCAGGTGCTGCGAGCTCCCCATATTGTTGAAATCAATCTCCTGGCTAAGCCTTTGACAAATTAATAAGGATTGATGTGGAATCTGTTTCCAGTGCCTAGTAGACTGAATAGCACATAGTAGGTACTTAATGAATGCATCTTGACTGATTTGGGAAGTGAAGGCATATCATTGTCACTACATAAGTTTTCTGACTAAGCATTCAAGGATGATACTTCTTTCTCTTAAGTCTTTTTCTCATAATTACATTATTCTTTTACCTTATGATTGCATGCCAAGATCTTGTGATCTTGTTTATGTCAAACTCCCTCTAACAATACTGACTGCAACTTGTTTATAGATCAGTAGGAGAATATTAGAGGCCGAATTCCTCAAGGAATGGGAAATTTCATATCTCCCAAAGACTATTCTACCTTTGCTTTGTATTAATTATTATGCTTCATTATGTTTATATGAAACTAAAATCTACTTCTTGTTTTTTTTCTTTTGCCTTAGATTCAGAGAGTTTAAGGGAATTATTGAAGATTGCACAGTTAATATTTGAGTTAGGATTTGAACACAGGTCCCTGTAGTACCAATTTCAGCTTTTCATCCACTAAACCATATTTTAGCTCTCTCTCTCTCTCTCTCTCTCTCTCTCTGTCTCTCTCTGTCTCTCTCTGTCTCTGTCTCTCTCTGTCTCTCTCTGTCTCTCTCTCTCTGTCTCTCTCTGTCTCTCTCTCTCTCTCTCTCTCTCAAAAAGCAAAACAAAAGAACCAAAAACAAACAAAAAATTTTTATTAATAACTTTTGTTTTGATGTTGTTTTGATGTCTAAATTTTCCCCTGGATCATACCTGCTCTATTCCCTTCATTTAAAAAGATAATTGTACTTTTTTAACATGCATTTAATATTTTTTGAGTTCTAAAATTTCTCTCCCTTCAACCTCTTCCCCGTTCACTGTGAAGGACAGTAAGATGATAGCAATTATACGTGAAAAGTCATGCTAAATGTATTTCCATATTAAACATGTTAAAAAATAAAACAAGTAAAAAAGAAAGCATACTTCAATCCATACTCAGAGTTAATCAACTTTATCTTCATAGATAGCATTTTTCATTGGAAGTCCTTTGGTGGCAGGTAGGACTCTCACAGTTGATCATAGTTACAATAATGCTGTTTTTATTATACAAAGTTCTCTTAGTTCTGCTTACTTCAATTTGCATTCTATCTCTAGGAAAATAAATCTCCAGGTACAATTTCATATATTCACACAAATTTCCTTAAGTGTCATTTTCTCTTTTCATAGAATTTAAGAGGAAAATGAGAACCCAGAGATCACAGCATTATAATTGGTAGGGAAGGGAAAGGAAGGGAAGTTATGGGTCATTTGTTCCAATTTCTTCCTCATTTTACAGGCAGAAAAGTGAAACCCAGAGATTCTTTGTGAGTTTCCCAGTGTTATATGATCATATAGGTGGAAGACAAGATTCAAACCTGGCTACTCTGAATCCCAAACCAGACTCTCTACATTGTGCCATGTTGCCTTGGCAACCCAATGCCCCTCCTCCACTTTTTTCTTTTTTTTTTTTTTATAAATGATGAAAATGAGACACAAAATTGTAAATGACTGACTAACTGACAGTTTTGTTCTGTCCAAATTAGTTCTATGACCCTAGAACTCTTCTACTAACATCTATCTTCATGTTTCAGAGTAAAGCTTTTAACTCCTTTTTTCATCTACATCATTCAATATAAATAGTTCCTTTCCTTTAATATCTGTTCTGCTTACCTCACAGAGTTGTTGTGAAGATCAGAGGAAATACTATTTTTGAGAGGATTTACCAGACTATGAACAGAGAAATTCAATGCATAGACTGAGAGATTGAAGGAACTTTCTTTATTTTTTGGGGGGAGGGGGGTGAGGCAATTGGGGTTAAGTGACTTGCCCAGGGTCACATAGCTAGTAAGTGTCAAGTGTCTATGGTCCAATTTGAACTCAGGTCCCCCTGAATCCAGGGCCAGTGCTCTATCCACTGCACCACCTAGCTGCCCCATTGAAGGAACTTTCAAAATAATCTGGTCCAACCCCTTTATTTTTGAGGTTATTCAAGGTCACACAGGAAGGAAATGAGGTGATATTTCAGTTCAAATCCTCTGTCTCTAAACACTGCATGGTGTATTAAGGGGGGAATAGTGCCTCTGATGTGAGAGCTGGCCAAGCCCTTTTCAGGGTTGTTAATCTACCATCAGCATCCACCTATTACCCAACTCAAACCTGTTGCTCCAAGAATATCTAGCATGCACAGTAACCATACCTCAGTAAATCAATTTCAGCAGAGAGGCTAAATAGATTGAGGGTAACATATAGGTCTCAAACTCATCATAGATTAGGAAGGTGTCTACCCTAAGAATGTGAAGACTTCCCTTTCTAAAATGGGTAGATGAGAAAAAAAATTAGTTCCAATTGTCATGAAGGCAGATGAAGCAAGTGCTCTAGAGCACTTAGTTCTTGATCAGACATAGAACATGTGAAGATCATTAACTGCATCCTGGGCCATCATCAGTCATCTTTGTTTTTGTCTGGAAATTGAACTTCAAGGACTCTAGAACAGAGATTGAAGCTGATGACTTTGTGCAATTCTGCCTCATTTAAATCCAATTTACAGAAGTCAAGACATTTTCAAAAAAGAATGAACAACTTCACCATACTACTTTCTCAAGTTCAAGAATTTTAATTCTGTACCTAATATGTACAGAACATGTTGACTGATAGAAAGATAAATAAGACACTGGAGGAATAGTCTAGTAGGGAGGATGTCATAGGTATACCAATAATGATAATGCAAATACAATATAATAATTGAATAAAAGCCAAAGTAGTTATTATATGAGTTTAAGTGGAAGATTTATAATTTTCATCCAGAGAAATAAGAGGTTTTCAGGAGGAAGTACTATTCAATATAGCCCTAGAAGGAGGGCTAGGATTTCTTCTGGAGAAGAAGGGAGATATTTTCAGATATAAGGAATGTCATGGGCAAAAGCATTGAGATGTAAGAAAATTACAGCACACCCAAGGGGGTGGTGAACAGGAGTAGAAAACCTTGTTTGATTTGATTATAGAGCATCTGATGAGGAGTAGTATGAGGATGTTGGACAGAGTAATAATTAACATGTATATAGAGATTATATGACATGTGGGCAGTAGCCACATTTTGGAAGACCTTGATAGGACCATAGGAAGCTGCATTAAGGCCAATGAGAGAATTTGACAAAGAATACAAAGCAAGGCACTCTATTTCCTTTTAATGCCCTATGGATTTGTAATGCCCATGATAATATGACTTAGAAAATTCTCTGTCCAGGCCATTCTTCAGCATTGAATATTCTTTGGTAGAATGTCATGTGTTTAGCCAGGAGTTATTTCCAGTGACATTTAGTAATATTATTATAGACAGCTGCCTGTTCTTTCTTGGTCTAAAGTAGTATATGGAGAAAAGCATGCTGTGATTCAGTAACATATTAAATCTTTTAGGAGCCTTAGGCGCTAAGATTTCCAATTGTATTCCAACCCCCTCTCTACCATGTATAATAAAATGGGATTTTTCACCAGGGAGAAGTGGGTTCCCAACCTATCTTCAGTAGAGTTACCCTTGGGTGTTCCTTGGTATTCAAGAGATTAATGTGTCTATCAGATAACCTGGCATTGATAAAAGTACAAGTAGAGAGTTTGGTCTCATGTTTTGGCAAAAAAGTCCCTGGATTTAGACTCAAAGTATTTTAACCCATATCTTTGACTCCTTGTCTGGACTCTTTCCAGTTTACCATACCGACTGCTATTTACTGCCTATACAACTTTAGGTAGGTGATAGCTTCTCTGAAAGTGAAGAGACTTTATTAAGTGATCTCCATGATCCCTTCACTATTAAAGCCTAATATCCTATGAAAACACAGAATAAAGTATCCTTAATTGTCAGTAGTGTACTGGAAAAGTGGGTATTTTAAATAATAAATAGGAAGTAAAAAGCAAACTATTCATCAACCACTAAAACCAAATCAATGGACAATTAGCAAGTTCCTTTAAATAAAATAACCCTGAAAATTCATAAAAGCCTCAGTAGAGCTAAATTATAGATAGCTTTTATTAAACTGATATGAGAATATTAATCTACTATATATGTATAATTGTTATTTGCACAAATATACTATGATAACATAGCAAATCTTTCTGATTTATTCTTCCAGACTTATGCAGGCTACATCCCTTTCTTGGAGATATACTCTTATTCATCACAGAAATCTCTAATGCTATCACTTCAAGTTCAGTTTCTGATGTTCTCCCAACTGTTAAGTGACAAAAATTAATGCCTCATTTCAACTTAACTAATGAATATAAATTAGTTCCAACTATATATACACATATATGCATCTATAAACATACATAGACACATCCATGCATACATATTTAATGTGATGATATAGCATGGACAGAAATAAACATTTCCTTCTAACCCCTAGGGGACACTCTCGTCCATACCACCTTTTGCCTTTGGGAAAGTAGTATAGGGTAGAACTTGCCCATAGATGTTATTGGATTTAATGTAGTTTCATCATAAAATACACTCATCCCTTCCATAACTCCCATGCCATGTTCATTTCCAAATTTTGCATAGATGATGGATGGTGAATGCTATATCTCTCCTACTGCTGGACTAAGTCCTAAGGGTTGTTCCTAGGGCCCTAGATGTTGAGCTACCTGATCAGAAAAAGAGGCTCTAAGGGCAGCTAGGTGGTACAGTGAATAAATTACTGGCCCTGGATTCAGGAGGATCTGAGTTCAAATCCAGTCTCAGACACTTGACACTTACTACCTGTGTGAATTTAGGCAAGTCACTTGACCCTCATTGCTCCACCAAAATAAAAAAGAAAGAAGAAATGCAAAGAAAACAATCAAAGAGGACTGTATTCATGGGCCATCATTGTCTCTTACTGAATCAGCAGCTGTGTAGAAAAGATTTACCAAGATCCAGGCCCTGCATGACTAGGGCCTTTGAAATGCATCCCAATTTTGTCTCCACAGACAATTGAAAAGGCTCTTTTTGACCATGCACTTATCATGCTTGGTCCTGTCATGGAATATTTGTGTTTGTTCCAGTCAAAAGAGGGATTGCATCAACAAAGTAACTTTACATAGGTCAGTTTCCCATTAAAATAACTCTCTCTCTCTCTTTCTCTTCTCTCTCCATATGTATATGTATGTTTATGTACATGCATATATGTTGTGTAATTTAAAATTCTAAATGTGGGTTCTAATCTGTCCCCAAAGTTTTTGGGGGAAACTAACTAAAATCACTGATAAACAAGTTTAGGTTTTTTTAAAGGATTTATTGAAAGTTAGTAAAAGAAAGAGGAAGATTGAGAACAGATTTCTTATAGCCTGAAATCCTCACCTTCCTAAACTCCCCTGTGAAGTTCCCTGCCACCACACTGATGTCTCTCAGCCAAAAAGAGCCAGCTTCCTGCGCAGGCTCAGCTTCCTCCTTCCTGTCCCCTCCCAGAAATGGGAGGCTCCTCAAGCCAATTGGTTGACTGGGCCAGAAGGTGGTCATAGTTCAAAGCCATCAGCTTCTGAGTACCATGCTTACTTAAGTACTCTTAAGTACCAGCCAGATGTGCTTACAATCTAGTAAGCAGCCAACACTAAGTTGCCTTATCTAATTCAATCAGTTTAAATCTCCAGGTGGGTCCTTAGTATCTGCTAAATCCATTATCTTAACACAAGGTACATGCATGCATACAAAGACACAATGGTAGCCTGCAGTTGAGAGAGAAAATGCATTTTGAAGCCAATAATACAAGTTCAAGTCCTGCCTTTGACATATTCTGGCTGTATGATCTTAGGCAAGTTATATAACTTCTGGGTATTCTATACAATTCTCTTAGACTTGGTTGTATGGAGTTATATTGGTAGGAGTTTCCTCACCTAGAAGGCAGACAAAACAATGTTCGTGTATGTGGTAAGCTTGTTCAAAGGCATGGAGGTTACAGATCCATTGTCTGACCTAAAGAAAGGCAAGGAGGTAATTTTGATTGCAATAAAATGAGCTTAAGGGGAGTAGTGTGAAAGCAATCTGGAAAGTTAGGCTGTTGCAAGATGTGAAGGGCATCAAATGCTGAACAAAGGAATTTGTATTTTATCTTATAGGTAAAAATGATTTAATGAAGCTGCTTGATTAAGAAATAAAGAAGGGAGTAATACAGAAAGAGAAGGGGAAGGAGAAAGATGAATGGGAAGAAAACCATAAAGGAGTCAATCAGTCAGATAGATTTGTGTTTTCACAGCACCAAGCAACTGACTCTTATTTGTTCTAATTTGTTGCTTTGGCATCATGGAATTAAGGCCTCTTCAATTTGTGACACTTTTGAGATTTTAAATCCGTCTTACCTTACTTGGTAAAGAATAGTAGGCATCTTGTTTGTTCTTTAAACAACACATAGCACGTTTATTTCATCAAGGTCCATAATTCTTATATGTTCATTTTGTAACAATTTGAACCAAATTATTGAATCTGAAATGTTCTTACAAAAACAAATTAAAAACCCAAACAAAACCCTCCATCTTCCTAATTTCTCTCCATATCCAGGCACCTAGAAGAATTCTCTCCTTACATTAAATGTGTGAAATGATGTTGCTGCATATTTTCACAGCTAGTTGATTACTTAACCATCTGTTCCTTCTGATGATGCAAGATAATAAAAGGGGGTGGGGTGGGCATCATTAGAAACTTTGAAAAAAATGAAATCTCAGTGGTGATGTTTTAATTTTCCCTTCTAATTTGAGCAATGGTCCATAAATTCAGATGCAGATTTTCAGTCTAATTCATGTGTAATGGTGTTGACTGAAGGAGGGCCATAGGAATTCTTGTTAGAGTAGTAATGGAAATGTAAAATGCCATTTCTCCATGGCATGGATCCTGAAACAATTATTTGAAGGGGGCTCAGTGAAGGGAGATATAGCAGACAAGAACATTCACTTTTATAGTTAAAAAGTTATTTAGTAGCTCATATTTTTAAAAAGTTCACAGTTGATTTAACTATCTTCAGTTTGGAAACAAGATTCCCCCAAATATAATCATGACAAATACATATATTTCTAAGGGCAGTTTCCATATGTAAAATTCTCAACTTCCTCCTTTTTCCCCCCTAGTCAATTCTAGAAAAATATTCCAACATTACAATTCTCCTTTCCTCTTCAGTGAATCCAATCTTCTCCAATGACTTATATATTCCTTGATACTTAAAGTCCTACCATGTAATTGAACACAGCTCACTCACTATGGGAAAACATTCAGGGAAAATCATTGTCCATATTCTGTGAAACTGCACAGCTTGCATAACTCAAAAACAAAGGTCAATTTTAGGTCTGTTCCTCTACATGATAGCTTTGTATCCTCGCTATTTTCAATCCATCTCAAACTTGGTCCAGAAAGTACAGATTTGTTTTCCAGAAACTCCCTTATAATTTTGTCACTGATGCTTTGTTTCACCTCTTATTTCTTCAGCTTACAGGAGGGTCCTGGGTCTATTTTTCACCATTGTTTCACTTTTTAACCAGGGGCCATATTGTTCCCTGATCTATATGATTCCTTCTGGACATGAATCTCTAGATTCATAGTTGCATGACTGTATAAGTTTTCCTTTAAAAAGCATTTGAAGTACCTACTATGTACCAGGTGCTACACTTGACAATGGGATATAAAATAAAAAATAAAACAGTTCTTGCCTTTACATTTTATTTGTAGGGGCAATATGTATATAGATCAAGAGACATACACAAGTATTCTTTTACAAAACAAAAAAACAATACACTTACTATTGGCACTACTACATGCCATATGAGACACTGTGCTAAGTCCTGGGATACAAAGAAAGGCAAAGTGTAGTCTAAGCTTTCAATGAGCTCACAAAGTATTCAGAATAGAAACTATGTACAAAGAAGCTATATACTGTATAAATAGGAGATCATCACAAAGAAAAGGCAATACCATTAATGGGGATTGGGGAAGGCTTCTTGCAGCAAGTAGGATTTTAGCTGGCACTTAAAGGAAGCCTGAAGATAGAGATGAGAAGAGAGAATAGTCTAGGTGTAAGGAGATAACTAATAAAATTGTATGAAATTGGGAGATTGAGTATTATGTGCAAAGTATAGCAAGAAGGACAGTTTCACTGGATTGTAGAATTATAGAATGGACAATAAGTGGAGGGAAGGAAGGTCTAAGAAGATTGGAAGGAAGGGGCCAGGTGATGTTTAAGAAACAAAGAAAGGAATGTTATGTTTTAAAAAACCCATGTCTTTTGTGCTGGAAGTAACAAGGAGTCATTAGATGTTATTTATCCACACCAAAAGATCAACTCTTTTTACTGAGCCTCATGTGTCATGTTTTCTAGCTATATTACTTTTCTAGCTGTCATTGTCTGGATGTTCATCATTTTATCTAAAATTTGGCAACTAGAGTTGATCCCAATATTCATATGGTCTGACATTGGTTTTGTCCATTCCCAGCTTGTTAATTCTCTGAACCAACTGACAGGTCACTATGAGCTTTCCTCTGTATCCAAAAGTCTGGGTGTATGGGCATAAGTACAGATGGGAGGAGCAGCCAGTCACAACTGAAAATACAGAATTTGGGATTCAGTTCTCTCAAATGGGATTGGGTAGACTGAAAGGAAAGCCTTTCTATACCTGTATGAATATAGTCATCTTAAAGTCATTATCTTATTTTGTTTTATTATACTTTCATCCTTAGTTCTGTGGTAATTGAATACAATCTTGACTTTGTCTTAATTCATTTAAAGAAGGGTCAGAAACACATTGATTGGAGACTGAGAAAAATTATCAAGATTTTTCAGGTTTCAGGTTAGGTTCATAGAATTAAAAGATAAAGTAAAAGATTAATTTATCTGGGGAAGTAATGGTAGAGCTTATTGGTAGAAACTTACCCATTCTCACAACCCCAGGAAAAATAACATGCCAAAAAAACACATTGTATCTATGATGGGATATCAAGCTGGTTCACCGGTGAGGATACTCCAACTTCACTGCTCATATATAAACTGATAATAAACACTCATCAATGCTGATGAGTGTTAGGCTCATTTACTGCCCAGATTAAATAGATTACTCCACCCAATTGGGTGTGTGTATATTAATCCCTCCTTGAGGCAACTCTGATGAGTTTAAGGTCTTTGAGCCTATTCTGATGAGTGTAAAATTCATTTACTGCCCTGTTCCTCCCCCATCTCTTCCCCGCTCCATAAGTCCTTTCCTATTTCTTTCATGTGGGATTTTACCCCATAATAAATCAGTAAGCATTTATCAATGACCTATTGTATGATAAGTATTATGCTTGGTTCTGAGGGGTTTTGTCCACATAAGCATCCTTTTTCTTAAAAGACCTAAGAAGCAATGTAAGTAATTTACTGACAACCGTGACTATATGATTCCTATAAAATATATCCAACCTATTTTAATTATTATGGTATGTAATAGTACAATAAATGAGTGCCTCATAAAATACTCAAAAGCTTGGGGCAGCAGTGGATAAAGCACTGGCCCTGAATTCAGAAAGACCTGAGCTCAAATATGACCTCAGACACTTGACACTAGCTGTGTGACCCTGAGCAAGTCACTTAACCCTCATTGTCCCACAAAAAAAAAATAATGATACTCAAAAGCTGTAAATGAAAAGTTTAAAATGTACACATCTTATGTTAGCTAATTCCAGTGAAAGAGGTAAGACAGAAATCTTTTTATTTATCAGCTCTAGGAACTAATTAGAAAGAGTATCACATGTCTAAGAAGCTTTATATCTTAAAGCATAGGCACAGTTGGTTGATAACAATGTACTCAATCTTGCTGTCAGTCATCCTCAGCACATCTGGGATAAAATTCTATTTCCTGCCCTACATCTATACTCCTAAATAAGGCAATGTTTTTTTATGTACAGATTAGTTTGACTGAATTCAGCCAAATTATTATTTTTTTTTCTTCCTACAACATAGCAAATCACTGTTTAACTTTCCCCACCCCCCTCACATTTCAACCAGCTGTTCATTTATGGTAGACCAGTATCAAAATCCACACTGCCTAACATACTTCTCCAAGATGTTCTCAACTTATTTGATATGCTCCTCACTTCACATTAAAATAGCCTGTGATCCAACATCTGAAAAAGCATGGCTAGGCATGACTTTTGGTGTTAATGAAGTAGGCTGTCGAGCCCAGTGAATTTTTGGCATTTTGTACCAGGCTGATAACATGGAACAACCATATTATAATTATAGTTAGTTCTAACAGAACCTTCCACATATAGGAATGTTAAAATGAAACTATGGTCTAGACAAACTAACTGGTTCTCTAGCTGTTTTCCTCCTTATATTCCACTTCCTGTCTTTACACATTTGCACATGCTATCTCCAGGTCTGGAATGCATTTCTACCTCTTCTTCCCATCCCCCCTCCTCCAGGCAATGAGGGTTAAGTGACTTGCCCAAGGTCACACAGCTAGTAAGTGTCAAATGCCTGAATCCAGATATGAACTCAGGTCCTCCCAAATCCAGGGCTGATGCTTTATCTACTGTGCCACCTAGCTGCCCCCATTTCTACCTTTTCTGATTGCCTTCAGTAGTACCTCTCAACTCTGAAATTATTTGTATTTATTTTATGTTTTACATATAATTTTAAGTGAATGATTGTCTCCCCTGAAAGAATGTAAGCCCCTTCAGGGCAGATATTTTCATATTCACATCTATATATGTCTAGGATGCTGTGTAGGTTTTCTTTCTATCAATGTTATTGGAAAGAACAACTTAGATATTAGGAGACCAATGTGTTAAATCTACCACTCAGACAAATCCCTGGCACAACTTTGGGCAAACTATATAATTTCTTTGGACTTTAGTTTCTTCATATGAAAAATGAATGTGTCAGACTAAATATTCAGTAAGGTTCTTTCATTTTTATGATCTAGGTTCTTTGATTATAATAAATAATTAATCCTTAATAATTAATATTTAACCCTTATTTACATTGTATGTTTTCATTTTCATTGATTAAACATTTAGAAGATTGGCATTCACTACAAGGAATATGATCTTGGTACCTATCACACAAGTAGTAAGTGACAGAATCATGATTCAAACTCAAGTGTTATGATAAAGTAATCAATTATTTTATTTATTTATTATTTATCTATCTATTTATTTATTTTTGGATTTTTAAAAATCAATTTATTAACTAGGCTGGCCTATAATCAATAACTAGATGGCCAGTGGCTTCTCTCATAACCAAAGGCAGAAAGGGCAATTCTCTCTCTCTTTCTCTCTCTCTCTCTCTCTCTCTCTCTCTCTCTCTCTCTCTCTCTCTCTCTCTCTCTCTCTCCTACAACAAAAAATTTATTTTATTTTTTCCAGTTAAATGCAAGGGTAGTTTTCAACATTAATTTTCATAAGATTTAGAGCTCCAAAGTTTTATCCCTTACTCCTTCTCCTCCCCCCTCCACAAGACAGCCAACAATCTAATATAGGTTATACATGTACAATCCATAAGTGCTCTTTTTATCAGTTCATCAGTTTTTTCTATGGGGGTGGATAGTATGCTTCCTCATTAATCCCTTGGGATTGTCTTGGATCATTGTATTGCTGAGAGTAGTTAAGTCATTCAAAATTACTCATCAAACAATACCTCTGTCACCTTCAGTCATTCCTCAGTTGATGGACATTCCCTTAATTCCCAATTCTTAGCCACCACAAAGAGTTGCTATAATTATTTTTGGTACAATTTTCCCCCCTTTTCTCTTTTTTCATGTTTACTATTGTTAATTGTTTCCCTCCATCCTATTCTCTTCCCCATGATATGTACTCTACTATCTATCTTCTTTCACCCTATCCCTCTTCAAAAGGGATTTTTCAAAAGGGATTTGATCTGTCCCCTCCCCCAATATGCCCTCCCTTCTTTTGCCCCTCTCTCTTTATCCCCTTCCCCTCCTATTTTCCTGCTGGGTTAGATAGATTACTCCACCCAATTGGGGGGGTGTGTTAATCCCTCCTTGGGGGAACTATGATAAGATTAAGGTCTTTGAGCCAATGCTGATGAGTGTTAGGCTCATTTACTGCCCAGATTAAATAGATTACTCCACCCAATTGGGTGTGTGTATATTAATCCCTCCTTGAGGCAACTCTGATGAGTTTAAGGTCTTTGAGCCTATTCTGATGAGTGTAAAATTAATTTACTGCCCTGTTCCTCCCCCATCTCTTCCCCCGCTCCATAAGTCCTTTCCTATTTCTTTCATGTGGGATTTTACCCCATTCTAGCTCTGCCATTCCCCCTACCCCAGTGCATTACAGTCACCCCTCAATTTAACCCTAAAGATGTTATCCTTGGGCAGCTAGGTGACACAGTGGACAAAGCATCCACCCTGGACCCAGGGGGATACCAGCCAAAACCAGCCTCAGACACAAGACAGTCCCCCACTGCATGACCCCAGGTATGTCCCCCAACTCCAATTTTTTATGGTTATCAAGGGTCTTGTATTTGAAAGTCAAATTTGCCATTCAGTTCAGGTCTTTTCATCAAGAATAATTGAAAGTCCTCTTTTTCATTGAAGTCCCATTTTTTATTCTGAAAGTTTATGTCAAGTTTTGCTGGATATGCGATTCTTGGTTGTAACCCCAATTACTTTGCCCTCTGGAATATGATATTCTATGCTCTCTGATCCTTCAATGTAGAAGCTGCTAGAACCCTTTTCCATTTGGCTGTTCAAGCTGCAAACTTTTTCTCATGTCTTCCCTGTATCACCCTCATTTCTCTTTCCATTTTTTCATCTACCTCTCTTACTTTATCTTCAAAGTCCTTTTTGAACACTTCTATAGACTGAAACAAATTCATATTTTTCTTGGAAGCTATGGATATAGATGTTCTGACATTGCTATCCTCTTCTGAGGGTATACCTTGATCTTTCTTGTCACCAAACTAACTTTATATGGTCCACACCTTTTTTTGCCTGCTCATCTTGCCAGCCTATTTCTTGAATTTTGCCTCCTTTTTACAGTGAGGCACTTCCTCCAGGACACACTATCCCAAGCTTCAGCAGCTCCCAGGTGCTAAGATTTAAAGAGAGGCAGGTTCTCACCTCAGCTGGCCCGTGTTCCAGTCTGTAAATAACCACAAGTTGCTTCCTCTTTAACTAGGAAACAAATCTGGTTCACTTTGGTTGCAAGAACAAGTGTGCCTGTGCCCCTCCCCACCTGGGATTGCCATTCAAGACTGCATCCTGTATATGAGCCCTGGCAAAATGTCAGAGTTCCACTTCAGTGTCAGCAGAGATACATTTAATCTCCCCCAGGCTAACTGTTCAACTCTCTCACCAGACTATGAGCTGAGTTAGCTGCAGCTGCAACTGATTCAGAGGCTCCAGAAATCTCTTCCTTTGCTCAGGACTGGGGTTGGATCTGTATCAGCACAGCTTCTTGGTTGGGCTCCACTCCCGCCCTGGTACAGGAGACCCCTCCTGCTGAAATTCTAAGCCATTGTTGCCATTGTTGGCTGGAAAATGGTCTCAGCCAGTCCTTTATTTGGAGTTTTGAGATGCCAGTGGGATATTACCATTTAAAATATAACAAAGTCAGTTCAAGATATGTCTCTTTCTTTCTTTTTTTCTTTCTTTCTCTCTCTCTCTCTCTCTCTCTCTCTCTGTCTCTCAGGGGCAATGAGGGTTAAGTGACTTCCTAGGGTCACACAGCTCATATTTGTCAAGTACCCAAGGTGAGATTTGAACTCAGGTCCTCCTGAATTCAGCACCAGTTCTCTATCTACTGTTTCATCTAGCTGCCCCATCAGTTCAAGATCTGAAGCTAGAACTCAAGAAAGACATTCTGCCAAGTATATAAATGCGCTAATCACGATGAGCACATTTCCTGTAGAAGTCTGTGATTTAATTAGTTCTATGGTACCTGGGAAAAGAGGAAAGTTCTTTCATTTTTCTTTCCACACAAATGAGATTAACTAATTAGCACTCCATACATCACAGAGAGCATAATGCTTATGGGCTAATAATTTCATTTGGGAATAGTGAGAAAGAGAGAGAGACTAATGGATAGACCCTAAGTGACAAGCAATTGACTACAAATGTTTACAAAATGTTTACAAAGTGCTAAGAGTTAGAAACTGTAAGAATATTTTTGATGACTGGTTGGGCCTAATTTGGGGGGCTTATCTGATTGGGGTACTTAATCTGGGACTGTTGACTACTGACTGCTATTAACTTAGCATGGGCCGTTTATGAAGTTCCACCACACTGCTCCACTCCCAAATTCATAAGCAAATTATTAAGAAGCCTCTTAACTAAATAATTAAAGCAGAGTTTATTTACAAGATACTATTTAAAATTAAGAATACAGGGAAATAAGATGTACAACCTGATTGCATTGCAGTGAGTCTCTTTCCACTGCATCTCTTTCCCACCTTCTTCGCAGAACTTCTTTAATACAATAAGGGCCTTAGCCTCCTCTTGCCTTGGGGCACTCAGGTCCTTTATTCTAACTCCAAGCCCCTTTCACTTTGTAAATCCCCCTGCTTCTAACTTTCCTCTCTTTACTGCCACCGCTGAACCCCTGTGTTTCTCTCTCACCGACCTTCTGTCTGTCTGCTCCATCAGTCTGCCCTTCGGCCTCTCTTCTCTGTTCCTGTTCTTTCTCATCTGCCAGCCTTTCCTCCTTGCTCCTAGTCCTTTAGCCTTCTCCTGCGTCCTTCTAGCCCCCGTCTCTCATCTGCCCCGCTTCCTGTCTCTCAATCTCCAACCTTTCTCATCTCGTAAGCTGCCCCTTCTCATCTTCTTGTCTGTCTCCTTGTCCGAACCTCTCTAATCTCATCAGCCACCCCCCTGAGTCTAACTCCCAGGTCTATATATACCTTTTCTTCTCTCCACTCAAATCTCGGGGCCTCCTGCTCCCCCATGGACCAAGCTAATCCTCCAGCCAGGGCTGTGGCTGGTGGTGGAGGGTGTGCTCGAGCCTCACGTTCTACACCAGAGCCCAGCCTGGACAAGCCCAGGATCTCTCGGATACCTCCGCTCAGGTCAGGGGGAGCTGTGGGCTTTTTTACCCCAGCTGTCTGACCTGGCATCTTGTACAGCCCACGGGGCTTTTTGGCTCAGCTGAAGCAGAGGGGGAGGGGCACCAGCACCTCCCACACGGAAGAGACCCTGAGGGCCTAAGGCTTTCTAATCTCAGCCCAAAGGTAGGGTCCCCAAATCAAAATAAATTTCCACAAAACTATATACCAGGCCCTATGAAAATGATGATATGTAATACCAGATTTATAACTAAAAATGAAGCAGACCCTACTCATAAGGAGCTTATGTTCTATTATGAGAGACAATATAAGTACATACAATACATCAAGAAAAGTCTTATAAATAAAATAATATTTGAAGTGATCTATGATGGAAATGAGATTCTAACAGGCAAAGTTGAACTTCATTTCTAGCATTGGTGACAGCCTATTCCAGGGCACAGAAGTGGAAAATGGAGAGCTATGTGTGAGGAACAATAAAATGTCCAGTTTGGCTACTTGGTAGAATTGGAGTAATGCATATAATCATTGATTGATAGGTTAGAGTCAATTGTGAAGGACTTTAAATACCAAAGAGGCTAGTTTGTATTTGAGCATAGAGGTGAAAACAAGAGATTATTAAATAATAAGCTGTAGTTCAGTGCTTTTGGAAAATTATTTTGATATCAGCATGAAGGCTGAATTAGTGAGGGTAGAGACTCGAGATAAGTTCAGTTAAGTTGCTGCTGCATTAACCAATGAAAAAGGTGAGGAAGGCATAAATTAGAAATAAAATGGGGTTCTGAGTGGGAAAGTTGGCCTCAGAGGAGGGTAATCCATAGAATGATCTGGTGGCTGGTATGCATAACCATGAAGGAGGGTCCTGAGGAAGATCATGAGTTTCAGGGAATGAACATTGGGGTAGGAGAGGGGAAACCAAATACCAAAGCTGCTCACTTTGGAATGACACCTAGGTTCTCTGATTTTTACATCAGATGGATTTCATTCATGTTAAACAGAAGACCTGCTGACCTCATTTTAGCCTTGTTTTCTCAGCACTGTAGATATCTATATATGCCATTTTCTTCTTTCAGAAAAGGACAAGAACATGCTTTTAAAGCTGCCCTTTTGGATTGAAAGCTGTTTCTATACACAGGAGGAATATCCCTGAAAACAAATAGCCATGGAGTTTGACCTGAGGATTTTCCTAACACCAGAGGACACACAAGGGTGTTTTTAACAGCATTTTAAAGTAGCAATGTTTCTTGATTATCCTAATGTACATTATACAAAATATTTTTGAAGGATAGGAGAAATATATTTTTTTCCTTCTGAGCTAATATATTTCTCAGTGCAAAATAATATAAGAAGAGAAATGGTAGACTGCAGTTTGACTATGCAATTCCCAGGACATTCAAATTCTTCTAACAGAAGTTACTTAACCAGGAAATAATTTTAATTAATCATTTGGGCATTGTCTTTTTGAAAGGAAGGAGTTATAGTATATAACAATTCGTCTGTACCAGTGTACCTTGAAATGAAAGAATATAAAGTGGATAGTCAGTAAACTCTAATTACCATTCTCTTTTGTAGGAATCACAAAAATTGCTAATTTCTGAAATCAGCCGTGAAAATTGAGTAGAATGATTTCATTCACCTTTCTTGGAAATGTTACTTCTGCCAGCACAATGACATTAAAAAGGGGAAGAGGGACATAAATTTTATACTTGAATAAGCAAATTTAGATTAATATTTCAGTAACAATTTCTATTCAAATAAACATTTTGATTTTACTAGCAATTGTTTATCAATTATCTAGCCTTAATCCTCAGCCTAAATTATTGGTAGTCATCAATTCAATTTAACAAACATTAAGTGGAAGACTGTGTGATGTGCTGAGGAAGGAGAGGGAAAGGTATACACAAAAGAGTTTGAAACGTGATTGTAGATGTTCTGGAACTTGGAAATTATTAAGTGTGATGTGATGGGTTTAAATAAATAGAATCTAGGAGCAGCTAGGTGATGCAGTGGATAAAGCACCGGCCTTCGATTCAGGAGGACCTGAGTTCAAATCCGGCATCAGACACTTGATACTTACTAGCTGTGTGACCCTGGGCAAGTCACTTAACCCTCATTTCCCTGAAAAAAAAAATAGAATCCAAGATAGGTTATGAAAGGGCAATAGGAAAAGTCCAAAGTCACCTTTTAATTCAAAGGGAGAAGAGCTCATATTCAAACCAAAGTGTTATAGAGGCTTTATCAGGGACCTCGCAATTGAGCTGAACATTAAATGGGGAGATTGGTCTAGTCGATAGGACACTAGACTTGGGGTTATGAAGGACTGGTTTAAATATCTTGCATAATAAACTTACTGTGTGGGTGACCAGGGTAAATCACTTCTTTTTTAAAAATGATAAACAGTTTTTAAATTTAATGTTTTGAGTTCCAAATTTTATCCCTCTTTCCCACCCTTCCCTCTCCCATCCCTGAGGTTGTAAACAATCAGATATAGGTTATACATGTGCAGTTATGTAAGCATTACTATATTAATCATTTTGTACAAGAAAACTTGAAGAAAAGAAAAAAACAATTGAAAGAAATAAAGTGAAAAATAGCATGCTTCAGTCTGTTCAGTCAATATAAATTTTTTCTTTGTAGGTAGATAGTATGCTTCATCATTAGTGCTTTGGGATTGTCTTGGATTATTGTATTTCAGAAAATAGTTATGTCATTTACAGTTTTTCATCAAACAATATTGCTGTCACTGTGCACAATATTCTCTTGGTTCTTCTCACTTCACTATATATTAGCTCATACAAGTCTTTCTAGGACTTTCTGAAATTATCCTGCTTGTAAATACTCATTTCCTTTAGCTGATGTCCTTGGGATTTCCCATCATGAAAAGCTTATTTCATCAGAAAAAAATAGCATCTAAACTAGAAAAAAACAAAAAACAACTAAATGATTAGAGGAAGCCAGGTAGTCATATTGTGGAGGAGTGAATTTTATCTGCTTATGGTTCTCAACTAAAATTCTAGTTTCCTTTGCCTTATTGTGCTATATACATAGGCAGCATTTGACAAGTCCCAGAATGGCATGCTCAGAGGCAAAGTTTCTACCAGTGGAAGACTACTGGCTGATACTCCTGTGAAAAATAGTCAAGTTCCTCTCTAATGACTCTAGGTAAATGGATGATTGGTTTCTGAGGCATTTTAAGTCTGGACCCAGGATATACCAACAGTGTCTCTGAGGATACCTCTAAAAATATCTAAAGTATAGATATTTGTTGCATATGAATTCTGACATAGTCAAATAAATAGGCTCATTTGATGAACAAGGCTGGTCTTGGAAAAAAAAAAACAATTTTTGAAAAAGGCTGTTTGGATTAGATGCCAATTTCTTCTTTCTGCCTGTCACCTTATATTCTTATGTAAAATTAGCTAGTCTATCCTGTCTTAATGAAACACAAGTTGTGGTATGTGATGGTGATGGATCATTATTGCGATATAAAAAAATGACAAGCAGGATAATTTCAGAAAGTCCTCAGTTTCCATGATATTTGATGTGTTTCTTTTGGACTGTTGCAATATTTTCTCCTTGAATCAGAAGCTCTGGGGTTTGACTGTATTATTCATGGAAGTTTTCATTTGGGATTGCTTTTACAAAGTGATTAGTGGATTCTTCCATTCATTTTTCATTTTTCATTCTATATCTAAGACATTTGGGGAAATTTCCTTGATTTATTGACATATTATTTCTATGCCCTTTTTTGATCATATTTTTCAGCAAATCCAACAATTCCTAAATTATCTCTCCTCAATATGTTTTCTAGGTCTTTTGTTCTTCAGTGAGATAATTTACATTAAAAAAAAAACTGTTTCTTGATGTTTCATGGAGTCATTAGTTTCCAATTGCCCAATTTAAAATTTTTGGTAATAATTTTAAATACTAATTTATTTTCCCTAAGTACATGTTAAAACAATTTTTAACATTCTTTAAAACTTTGAGTTCCAGATTCTATCCCTCCATTACTCTCTCCCCTCAGCCCTCCCTGAGATGGCAAGTAATTTCATATAGGTTATGCATGTGTAATCATGTAAAACATTCCCATTGTACTCATAGTACAGCAAGACTAGAAAAAGAAAAGAAGGAAGGAAGGAAGGAAGGAAGGAAGGAAGGAAGGAAGGAAGGAAGGAAGGAAGGAAGGAAGGAAGGAAGGAAGGAAGGAAGGAAGGAAGGAAGGAAGGAAGGAAGGAAGGAAGGAAGAAGGAAAGAAAGGAGAGAAAGCATGCTTTAGTCTGTATTCAGTCAATATTAGTTCTTTATGTAGAGACAGCATATTTTATAATGAGTATATTAGGATTGTCTTAGATCATGGTTTTACTGAGAATAGTTCAGTCATCATAGTTCTTCATCATACAACAATGTTGTTATTGTGTGCAACATTCTTCTGGTTCTGTTCACTTAACATTGCATCAGTTCATGTAAGTTTTTCTAGGATTTTTCTGAAATCATCATGTGTGTCCTTTTTATAGCAAAATAATAATCCATCACAATCATATACCACAGATTGTTCCGTCATTCCCCAATTAATGAACATCCCCTTGAGTTACAATTTATAGTCACCATAAACATAGCTGCTATAAATAATTTTTGTACAAATAGATCCTTTTCCTTTAAAAATTGTCTTTAGGATCAAAGACCTAGCATTGGGATAGCTGTATGAAAGGGTAGGCACAGTTTGATTATCCTTTGGGTACAGTTCCAAATGGTTCTCCAGAAGAGTTAAATTATTTCACAGCTCTACCAACAATGCCAGTTTTCCAACATGCTCTCCAGCATTTACCAATTTCATTTTTTGTGATATCAGCCAATTTGATAGGTGTGAGGTAGTACCTCAGAGTTGTTTTAATTCACATTTCTCTAATCAATAGTGGCTTAGAACATTTTATATGACTATAAAGAGTTCTGATTTCTTTCTCTGACAATCCCCTGTTCATATTCTTTGACCATTTATCAATTGGGGAATAACACATCCTCATAATTTTGACTCAGTTCTCTATATATTTGAGAAATGATGTCCTTATCAGAGATAATTGTTGCAAAATTACCTCCCCCCATTTTTATGCTTTCTTTATAATTCAACCTGTAATGGTTTTGATTTTGTAAAACTTTTTTTAAATTTACATAATCAAAATTATGTTTAGATCTGACTATTTCTTTGAAGAGTATTTTGTAATTGTGTTTGTATTGTTCCTGGGTTTGTCTTGGCAAGTGGACTCCCAAATATTTTATATTGTCTACATTTATTTGAAATGGAATTTCTCTTTCTATCTTTAATGCTGAGTTTTATTGGTCATATATAAAAATACTGATGATTTATGTAAAATTAATTTTTATCATACAACTTTGCTAAAATTGTTAATAGTCTCAAGTAGCTTTTTAGTAGATTCTTTAGAATTCTCTATGTATACCATCATATTATCCACAAAGAGTAATAGTTTTGTTTCCTCATTACCTATTCTAATTCCTTCATTTTATTTTTCTTCTCTTATTGCTAAGGCTAATATTTCTAGTACAATATTGAATTATAGTGGTGATAATGATCATCCTTGTTTCACCTCTGATCTTACTGTGAATGTTTCTAATTTTTGCCCATTACATATAATGCTTGGTTGGTTTTAGATAGGTACTGCTTAATATTTTAAGGAAACCTCAATTTATGCCTATGCTCTCTAGTGTTTTAAATAAGAATGGGTGCTATATTTTGTCAAAAGCTTTCTTTACATCCATTGAGAAAAGCATATGATTTGGGTTACTTTTTGTTATTGTTTCCTGATTATTTTTCTAGCCCATTTCTTGACTTTGAGCTTGATGTTAAAGTTGGCCTCTGCTCATTTACAGGTGGAGTCACTGAGATTTAAGCTTTTTCATGTTATTCTTTTCAGAGCTAGTTATGGATGTCTACAAGTTTTTTGTGCTTACAAGATGGCATAATCTGGAGAGAGTTGTGGTCACTGTTCTTCTGTTATGAATTCTGGTCTTTACCTAGGAAGGGCACCAGGTCCTCTGCAGCAGCAAGTATTTGTGCTCCTCTTGGCCCTTGGACACTGACATGTTCTCCTATAGTCAGAAGCTCTAGTGCTCTTCTTTGCCTGAGAACTGTGACCAAGGCCTCAGCTCCCTTTTCACTGACTGTAAACATTATTCTCTGGCTCGAAATGCAACCTAGTAATTTATGTAACCAAAAGAGAAGCCAATCAGTGTCAATAGCACCCAGTATCAATAAAGAGTCCCCTATATTCTCTTTCTGATCAGTTATCTGACCCCTTTACAGTCTCTAGGCTGAGAGCTCCCCAAAATTGATAATGTTGTTGCAACCACCTCAAAGGCCTTTAGTGGCTGCTGTAGCTGTATGGACTTTGGGCTAGCTATGGTGTCACAGACCTCTCCCACTGACCTCCTATGATGTCTTACACAGGAAAAAATTTTCACTCTAATCTGTGTTTCTTGGCTCTGCCACTCCAAATTTGATTGGATGCATTATTTCAAAGTTGTTTGGAAGGGAATACTGGGAGATTGCATTTTTGACCCTGCCTGTACTCTGCCATCTTGACTTAGCCACCTTTCTTTTAAAAGGAAATATACTTCCCCTTTTTACTACTATATCTCTTGAGCCCCCACTGATGTATTCTCTTTACATAACCAGCCACATGAAGATAACTTTTTTCCTTAACAATAAGACAAAGGAAATAATAACATCATAAATACTCATACATTAAATGAAAAATGCAAATACTTAATTTATGACAATCCACAAAAAGACCTTGATTACAATTATCCACCAAGGCAATCTTTTTTGTTTGTTTGTTTTGTTTTTTGGTGAAGCAACTGGGGCTAAGTGACTTGCCCAGGGTCATACAGCTAGTAAGTGTTAAGTTTCTGAGGCCGCATTTGAACTCAGGACCTCCTGAATCCAGGGCCAGTGCTCTATCCACTGAGCCACCTAGCTGCCCCTAAGGCAATCAGTATATGTTAGAAAGAGTAGACTGAAACCTACCAAGGAGTCACATGTTGACTTCTTTACATGTGTCATAAAAATACATGAGCTCAAATAACTCACAAATCTCAAATTACACATTCTAGTGTCCCCTTCTGTCTTAGGAATGGTCCATAAATGTCTTTTTTTCAGGGCCATGAAGGTTAAGTGACTTGCACAGGGTCACAGAGCTAGTAAGTGTCAAGTGTCTGAAGCCAGATTTGAACACAGGTCCTCCTGAATCCAGGGCCGGTGCTTTATCCACTGTACCACCCAGTTGCACCCCATAAATGTCCTTTTATGGATATAACTTCTAGGATTTTTTTTTTTACTTTGATGGACTTCTATTGCAAACACATACAACAACAGCTTATCTAGTCTATGTTGTTTGGCTGCTTTTTTTTGCTTTTTATTACCTATCACTGCTAATGAAGCCAGGGACAATAATGGCTAAGAGCCAAGGGAGTACTTCCAATATAGATTTAGAATGTTTCTTTAGTGTTGAAATTTATTTTCTTTCAACTAAGTCTTTATGCCATCTCAATTACTGAAATATGAAAAGAACAGTGAAAGGGCTCATTTGTGATTTAAGCTTTAAAATTGGACCTGTACCTTTTTTCTTTTTCTTTTCCATAAAATTGTTTTATTATTCTTCAGTTACATGTAGAGATATTTTTCAACATTTGTTTTTATAAGACTTCTAGTTTCAAATTTTTCTCCCTCCCTCCCCTCTCCCCAAGACAGCAGGCAATCTGATATAGGTTATATATGTGTAACTACATTAAACATATTTCTGCATTAGTCTTATTGTGTAGAAAGAATCAGAACAAAAATTAAAAACCTCAAAAAAGAAAAAAAATAGAAATAGTATGGCTCAATCTGCATCTAGATTTCATAGTTCTTTTTTTTCTGGATTTGGAGAGCATTTTCCATCATGAGTCCTTTGGAACAATCTTGGACCATTGCATTGCTGAAAAGAGTCAAGATTATCACAGTTGATCAACACACATAATGTTGTTGATACTACATAAAATGTTCTCCTGGTTCTGCTCATCTCATTCAGCATCAGTTCATGCAAGTCCTTCCAGGTTTCTCTGAAATCTGCCTACTCATCATTTCTTAGAGCACAATAGTATCCTATTATATCCATACACCATAACTTGTTCAGCCATTCCCCAATTGATGGGCATCCCCATAATTTCCAATTCCTTGCCACCACAAAAAGAGCAGCTATAAATATATTTGTACATATGGGTCCTTTCCCTTGCCCATGATTCTTTGGGATATAGACCTAGTAGGGGTATTGCTGGGTCAAAATGTATGCACAGCTTTATAGCCCTTTGGAAGTAGTTCCAAATTGCTCTCCAGAATGGATGGGACAGTTCACAGCTCTACCAACAATGCATTTGTGTTCCAATTTTTCCATGGCTTCTCCAACATTTATTATTTTCCTATTTTGTCATATTAGCTAATCTGATAGGTGTTAGGTGGTACTTCAGAATACTTCTCTTTTGAATAGATGTTTCTTCTGCTCAGTTGAGTTTTTCCTCACACTATAATAGATAATATCTCAATAGGCATATCATTTCAGCCAACCTAGCACATGTGCCATTACTTCTCTGATTTTCTATCTACAATTTGTCCCACTTCTCAACTGGACTTTCTCATAAATAGCCATTTTAATCTCCATCATTTCCCTTACAATTTAAATAATTTGTCTCTCAATCTCTCTCTCTCTCTCTCTCTCTCTCTCTCTCTCTCTCTCTCTCTCTCTTTCTCCTTCATTTCTATCTTCTCAGCTTTCTGAGTTCAGATTCTGGATTATCTATGTAAATGATAGAATTTTAGCATGATCAATAATAAAATCCTCATCTGATCACATTAAGATAAATTACATTTCCTCCAAAATTCTGCAAATATTTTGATGTCTTTATGTTTTACGTTACTAAATCTTACGTTGAAATTCAGTAGCAACAACTTAGAACTTTAATCTTTAACGTAATTTATCAGTAAATGTAACTTAGAAAAAAAATATGTGTAATGTAGTGTTCCTTTGAATTTTCTTGATGAGTTAATTGGGCTCAGAGTTCTAATTCTTTGATTTCTAGTATGTGTTGCCCACTTTTCTAGTACTCTGCAACTATCAGTAATGGAGTAGGAGGGGGATATACAACATAAAGGCTATTTTGTGTTTGTCTTTGCATCACATATTGCTAGGTCCACAAAGTGTTCATATATCAGAGATGGTCCTCTCCTCTTCTGACTGATATGATCTTGGGAAAGGAGAGAATAGTTGTTCTCTTATTGGAAATATTCCTAGCCTTTTTCACATAGTAGTAACTACCAGAAATTTTATTCCATTGTAAGTTTTCAAGAAGCAGAATCACTTCGATACCATGACAAGATGTTGAAATAGGACTTTGTAGATGTGGGCAACATAGATTAATTAAATGTAATGATTCCTTCTATAATAGTAATATACAATGAAGCTCTACAAATCATAGACCAAAAAAATACATAGGGGAACAGGCCCAGTTTTAATAAATCAGGTATCAAGCACCTGCTTTGTGTCCTGTTCTAAATCACATTAGATGTTCCTTCACATGGGCAGCTTTACCCTAGAGAAGAGACAAAATCATTTTCCTGGAAATAATGTATGTTGCCTGGTTTTGACAGGGCATTTCACTTACCCTTTTAGAGGTTTGCTTCAATATTTACAATATATTAACTTCAAATGGGCTAAATAGACAAAATTGGCTGGAGTACCAATCTATAAACATTTACTATTAGAAGTGCATTTAAAATATTAGGAGTGATTTCATTCCTTAAAAGCTATAAGTGAAATATTTATGATCCTGAAGGGGCTTTTGAAAAGTTACTCATTTTTTTCCCTTTTACACCTTCTGATATAAAACAAGAGGATGAATCATATAAAATTACTGGTAAGTATATTTATAGTGACTATAAAGCAATACTGTATTCTTTCACTGTTCATTCAGTATGTGCCTGGAGAGTAAATGGTATAAAAGAATCTAATATGTTTCTGCTAGTCAAATTATCTTCAAAGTTTTATGACAAGACCAAATATTTGTTTACTAGGGCCAAAGATAAATAAAATCTTTGTTCTCTGGGTAGAAACTTAGGTCAGGGAGAAATTATGCTGGAAAAATTTCTTAGAGTATGCATAAAAGAAAGCCCTAATAACAAGAGTCATGCTGACACATAAAGAGTGACAAAAATAGAATTATGGAATTTGGGATTGGAAAGTACCTTGGAGAACAACTAACCTTCACTCTTTATTTTATTGATGAGACAACTGAGACCTAGCAAAATTAAATATTTTTGAGAATACCTGCAGCTAGACATTTAAAGAACTATGGCCAGAAACTAGAGTTTCTAACTCCCAGAACATGGTTACTATCATATACATTTTCTCAAGAGTGATTTCAGGGATAAAGGCTCTATTCTCCAGATAATAGCTCTCCTGTTCCATCAGTGCATCCTGAAAATTCTTTTATTCTGATGGAAGCTTGTGGAGAGTTGGAGTGGTGTGGGGGTAGGGCTAAGATGTGCTAGTGCTGAACAGAAAAGGTAAGTAGGAAGGTAAGCAAATGAAGTAGAAATGAGAAGAAAGGGTTCTGATGATAATATAATCACTCTTGCTCATTTATGGACGATAAGTTTGGGGCCTAAGCTTAAGGATATAATATTGCTATGCATATAATATAAACTATCTAATTTTATGTAATCTAATAAAAGTCCTAATATCTTACAATATATCATTTTGTAAAAAATCATTCTTCATCTTGATGTTGTTACTACATTAAACACCCATTATTATAGACATTCCTTATGTTATTGCAGGCCATATCTGCTCTATACCCTAGTAGATTCCCCTTGTAAGCTTGGCTAAAAAGCATTCATCTCCTAGTGGCCAATCATCTGGTAATGAGCCTCTTTACATTTTTTTAGTTTGATCCACATGTGGCAGACATACAGTTCATTAATAGGTCATATTCTAATCATTTCCATCCCAGTAAAGTTTAGAACTTCATAAAACCATACTAATTAGCTCCACTATGAAGATATGTTACCAATTTAACATAGATCTTCACTAAGGATAGCTCTTTTATAATTCCCAATTTCATTCACCATCCCTCTAAAATAGAAACTCTTATTGTCCTTCTCAAACCTTCTCAGTCCCCTAATGGCCCCCTTCCCTCTCAGATACAAATTTTGCTTCATATTTGATTGAAAAAAAAATGAGGCATTTCACCAAGAGCTTCCTCTTTTCTCTTCTTTCTCATCTCACATCATCTAGGTAACTTCCTCATGATACCATGTCCTCCTTTGCTCTTGCCACACACAAAGAGAAGGGCCTTCTCCTTTCTTTTTTACATTTTTTAAAAATAAATTAATTTATTTAGAATTTTCCTCAAGTTATGTGTGAAAACAAATTTTCACATCAATTTTTTAAAATTTATGTTCCAAATTCTCTTCCTCTCTCCTCACCTTTCCTTAAGAACTCGAGCAATTCAATATAAGTTATACATGTGCAGTTGTTTAAAACATTTCCACATTAGAATGAACAAAAATTATATTTCAATCTGTATTCAGATACCATCAGTTTTTTCTCCGTAGATGGATTGCATTTTTCATAAATTCTTCTTATAGCATCCTGCTTATCACTTCTTACAGCACAATAGTGTTCCCTCCTTATCCCATCCCACAACTTATTCAGCCATTTCCCAATTGATAGACCTTACACATGACAGTTTCAATTCATAAACCCTAAAGGGCAGGGATTGTCCACTTTTACCCCATTCTTTTCAATTCCTAAACTTCTATTTTTTAAAAAAAAATTTAGTTTTCAATATTTATTCTTATAAGATTTCTAGTTTAAAATTTTTCTCCCTCACTCCCCTCACTCCTCCCTCCCCAAGACAGCAAGCAATCTGATATAGGTTATATATGTATAATCACACTAAACATTTATACACATTAGCCATGATATGAAAGAAGAATCAGAGCAAAAGGGAAAAAACTGAAAAAAAGGAAAACTGAAAAAAGTAGAAATAGTATGGTTTAATCTGCATCTAGATTTCACAGTTTGTTTTTTTCTCTTGGATTTTGAGAGAATTTTCCACCATGAGACCTTTGAAACTCTCTTGGACAACTGTATTGCTGAGAAGAGTTAAGTCTATGACAGTAGATCAACACACAATGTTGTTGATACTGTGTAAAATATTTTCTTGGTTCTGATAATCTCACACATAATCATTTCATATAAGTAGCTCCAGATTTCTCTGAAACCTGCTTGATCATCCTTTCTTCACATTGATTTTTTAAAAAAGGCAACTTTGTGTTATAATTTTCATCCTCCCTCCCTCCTCAACCCTCCCTATGGAATCAAGCAATTCAATATAAGTCATACATATGCAGTTATGCCAAGCATCTTCACATTAGTCAAGTTGTGAAAGAAAATAGACAGAATAGTTTTAGAGAGAGGAACAAATAAAATTATACTTCAATCTGTATTCAAATACCATTAGTTCTTCCTCTGTTGATGGTTTGCATTTTGGATACATCCTTCTGATATCATCCTGCTCATCATTTCTTTCACAGTTAACTACTGCTAACTGTATTACCTTCCATCTTATTCCCTCCCCTTGATATCTACTCCATTTTCTATCTTCTTTCACCCAATCCCTCCTCAAAGGTGTTTTGCTTTTTACTGCCCCTGCCCTCATCTGCCCTCCCTTCCTTCACCTCTCTACCCCCCCATTTTTCCCTTCCCCTCCCACTTTCCCTCAGGTCACAATATATTACTATATCCATTTGAGTGTTTATTTTATTCCCTCTTTGAACCAATTCTAATGAAAGTAAGGCTCACTAAATTCCCCACTCCTTTCCCATTTTCCCCTCCACTCCATAAGCTTTTTCTTGTTTCTTTTATGTACGCTTTTTTTACACCTTCCACCTCTCCCTTTCCCTTTCTTCCAGTGCATTTCTCTTACCCCTGAACTTTATTTTAAAGATGCCATCCTGGGTTTGCTAGTTGGTACAGTAGACAAAGCACCAGCCCTGGATCCAGGAGGCCCCAAGCCCAAATCCAGCCCCAGACATAAGCCACTACACCCTGCCTGCCCCACAAAAAAAAAAAAATGGACAGATGCTTTACAAATATCATCCCTTCATATCCAATTAACACCTGTGCCCTCTATGTATATTCCTTTCAGCTGCCCTAATACTGAGAGAGCTCTTATGAGTTGGAAGTATTATATTCTCAAATAAGAATGTAAACAGTTTAACTTTTTAATGCCCCTCATGATTTATTTTTCCTTTTTACCTTTTTATGCTTCTCTAGGGTCTTGTATTTGAAAGTCAAATTTTCTATTCAGTTCAGGTCTTTTCATCACAAATGCCTGGAAGTCCTCTTTTTCACTGAAGTCCTATTTTTCCCCTGAAACATTATACATAGTTTTGCTGAGTAGGTTATTTTAGGTTGCAGTCCCAGTTCCTTTGCCCTCCATAATATCATATTCTATGTCCTCTGGTCCTTTAATGTAGAAGCTCCTAAATCCTCTGTTATCCTGACTGTGGCTACACAGTATTTGACTTCCTTTTTTCTAGGGGCAAGCAATATTTTCTCCTTGGCCTGGGAGCTCTGGAATTTGGCTATAATATTCCTGGAAGTTTTTCTTTTGAGATCTCTTTCTGGAGGTGATTGGTGAATTCTTTCAATTTCTATTTTATCCTCTGCATCTAGAATATCACGGGAATTTTCCCTTACAATTTCTTGGAAGATGATGTCTAGGCTCTTATTTTGGTCATGGTTTTCAGGTAGACCATTGTGTAATACTTAAGAGTTTAGTCAGACATCCAAGATGCCAAGGTCATCTACTGCACCTGCCTGTGGCAACAGGCAAGTGATGAGGTAGTAGGTGCAGATAAACTTGATGCTGTTATCGCAATCCTGCACACAGGTAGCTGAGGCTATAGCACCATTTTGTGAACAGGATTCCACTTACCATCAGTACATGGAAAGTGCACACACTTATCGGCAACAAGAAATCCATGTTTGGCACATAGTGCTTGACCAATCACAGACTTACCTTCTCTAAGCTATATATTTGCATTCAACAAAAGCTACAGCCACAAAGCAAGATGACTTTCAGAAGACAATGTCAGCACATTAGAGTGCCTTTCCTAGCATGAAGAGTTCATGGATAATTTCTAGGAAAAGCTGAGCCAACACAATATCAAAATGGTTTGATGAAAATAATGTTAAAATTCAGAAGCTGTTAAGTAAAAAATGAGAACTCCACAGATGTTGATAGCAGGATGGTTTCTCTGTCTTTAAAAAACTACATTTGGGGCAGCTAGGTGGCACAGTGGATAGAGCACCAGCCCTGGAGTCAGGAGTACCTGAGTTCAAATCCAGCCTCAGAAACTTAACACTTACTAGCTGTGTGGCCCTGGGCAAATCACTTAACCCCAATTGCCTCACTAAAAAAAACAAAAACCAAAACAAACAAACAGAAACCAAACCAAAACAAAAACAAATAAAAAGCAGCATTTAATTCCTTCAGAACTAAAGTTCAAGCAAAGCTTAGAGAGATGCAGGATTCTTGACTCAGTAAAAAGGCACATGAAAATTAGTTTTGCCCTGATAGTAACTACCCAAAGCACTTCTATAATGTGCACATTGCTACTACCCAATACTGATGGAACCACACTGATCAGTGATAAGGACATGATCCTGGAAAGATGGGCTGAATACTTCTATAGTGTTTCTCAACAAATCATCACCAATCAATGTTGAAACCATTGATGATATACCTCAGATCAAAATCAAACCCTCTCTAGCTAAATTTCCAAATGAAGAAGAGGTTTTGAATGCCATTAGGCTCCTCTTGTGTGGCAAAGCACCTGGTGCTGATTCTATTTTTGCTGAGATTTACAAGGCAGGGAGTCCATTGCTCATATAAAACCTTTATATATACTTTAGGATATCCACTAGGGAAGATTATAAGCTCTAGTAAGGGATTTTAAAGGATGGGGTGCACATAGGTATCGTTGTAGATATTATGGAAGGAATGACTTGATTGAAGGAGATTGGAATTTAGTGAGAGAGTGAAGGTCACAGTAGGGGCAATCTATTGGATAAGACAGAAAAGATAGAAAAATCAAGGTGAATGTAGAAGGATATCATTATCAAAAAGTAAGCCTATCTTTTCATCAGATACCTGAGTGAAGGAAGACATGGTGGGAGATGATGTCTGAAGGATGTGACATGACAAGGGGAAAAGATGTAGTTCTCAGCAAATGAACTTGCTTTATTTGGTGAGGAGAGATTCTCAGTGGAGAGTATGGTGGAAGTGGGTACCAGGGGAAGCCTGAGAGGAAGTTTAGAGAATTCTTTGGTAGATAATATATTAAGGAAGACTAGGAGAATGATGCACGTGCAATGAGGTCCTAGTTGAGTTTAGGTAATATAACTTTGTAGTTGACCCTGTCAATATGGTTGATCAGTAAATAAAATAAATACAGGGAAGCATAGTGAGATTTGCATGAACTGAAAAAACTAAGTAGAATCATTAGAACAATACTTGTATTGATTCAGGCAATGCAAATGGAAAGGACCACAACAAAACAAGTGAAAGGAATTTTTCAAAATTACAACAACTGAGCTGGACTCAAAGAAGACATATGAAAATGAACTTTCCTCCATCTATCTTCTTTGCCACAGGTGAGAAACTTTGGATGTGGAACATTCCATGTAACGTCAGACTCCTTTTTTGTGTTTATTAGTTTTATTTGACATTTCCCCTTTTTGTATTCTTTGTTATAACTGATGGTGCCTGAGGCACACTGGGGAGGAGTACAGGAGAGTATCAGAAAATAAGACAATGTAAAAAAAAAGATGATTTTTAAAAATACTATAACTACTTTGGCTATCCTGTAAAAATATTAGTATTAAAAGGAATCTAAGAAATAATCACAGATCATAGATTTTTTTCAAATCAGACCAAGACTTTTATTTACTAATGCCTTCCAAAATATTCTTTGATGACATCTTTGTCCTGAGATTCCTTGCCATAGTCTTTAACAACAACACCACTGCAGCCAACCACATTGCAGGGCTTCCCCTCTCTGTCAATTTTACAGAGGTCTACCCATTCACCCAACTTCTTGTTGTCATCAACCTTGATCAAGTTAATTTGGTGCTCAGCACACAGGGTTTCAACCAATTTTATATACATAGATTCATCAGAATTCGAAGCAAGAACACAAAGATGGGCTTGGCGTTTGTCCACGGCTTTGGGGGCTTCACGAATTCCACAAGCTAGTCCATCATGGATGAGTGCATTCTTCAGCACTTCTTTTAGAGTGGTGTTAACATCCATTATACCAGGGGCAGCTAGGTGGTGCAGTGGATAGAGCAGCGGGCCTGGATTCAGGAGGACCTGAATTCAAACCTGGCTTCAGACACTTAACACTTACTAGCTGTGTGACCCTAGGCAAGTCACTTTAGCCCAATTGCCTCACCAAATCAAAAAAACAAAAAACATCCATTACACCTCCAGCAGTAATGCCTTCCTCGGCCATGGCAGCAGTTCATGGGTGAAGCTAATTCTTGAAAACACCCGGGAGCCTCTGCCTCCCCACTAGATTCAGAGTCGACAGGGAAAGAGAGGATAGATCATAGATTTTAACACTACAGGAAGTGCACCTAGTACAAACATGTTCTTTTTTAGGTGAGGAAATGGTAGTCTAGAATACAGAAATCATTTGTCCAAATATAAACTAAATCCACCATGTAATTAATCCAAAAAGTAAGCTCAGGGTTTCTGAGTCTAAGCCTATTTTCCTCCACTACAACATGCTGGTAGCCCTATAACAAGATGTAGGGTAAAGAGATAATACAATGGCCAGAGCTTGAGACAAGCTCTTTGGTACTATTCTCTCTTTGAAATGTACTGGGAGTGGGGCAGGTTTTCAAAGAGCAAGCAAGAAATATATTTATTAGTTCAAGTATATTGTTCATTTTGTCCTTTACAGGTAACACTGATTTAGCAAGAAATGGAGATGATACTGCCACAGAGGAGCTCCCCCCTCCCACCCCGTATAGAATGCAATGTTTGCATTCTCAGAACATGATTCAGTGATCTAACCGTTGGATTGTAGGTGTTGCTCATCCTAAAGATCTACTCCAAATGATCATATGGCTGAGCATTTGAAAGATTTTTATTCATTCATAATTTTGAACATACCATAGAATCTAGTACATACAAACACACATCTCCATATACATGAATGTGCACAGACACAACACATACATACATAACACATTTATATCCAGTCTACATAAACACACATGCATATATATATACATATACACATTAATATATTCTAAGTTGCAAATAATCAGTTGTATGAATTATAAATAAATTTCAAGTATGTTATTTCACACATAAGGAGGCCATATTTAACATATATGTGAGCCATAAAACTATTTATATATATATATTATATATATATTTTGAAATATCTCTCTATATACCTATTTTTTTTTCATGAGGCAATTGCGGTTAAGTGACTTGACCAGGGTTACATAGCTAGTAAGTGTCAAGTGTCTGAGACCAGATTTGAACTCAGGTCCTCCTGAATCCAGGGCCATTGCTCTATTCACTGCATGCCACCTAGTTGCCCCCTCTATATATACCTTTTAAAGGTTAAAATTGCAGTGAGACTTTTGATAGTCTGAACATATAAATTTAAATGGCTCATATGGATTATTTAGATTTAGCACTCAATTTGTATAGATGAGGAAATTTAGATTAAGTGATTTGCCCCAGATTCCAAATCCAGTCAACAAGGAAGCCGAAACAAATCCAGATCTTCTGAATTCATAGTCCTATGTTCTGTCTCTTACACTACACTGTAAAATTTCTTGGATTTAACATTTAATTTGTAATGAAATGGCTTAGTTGTCCAGATTTTCTTGTGAAATGAGTAGACATTCATTAATATTATTGTAAATCAAAATGTGCTTCTTGTTAAAAGTTAGCATGCCCCCCCACCCCATTCACCAAACTCTGGGGATTTATAACCTTATGTTGTCCTGTCTCTTTCTTTCCTTTCACATTTGGAGAGTGTCTCAAAGGTACCAAGATCTTGATGTGCGCACAGAAAAAGAGAAAGATGGTCTAGAGAGAAAAGGTCTTGTCAAAAACTAGCTCCTTGTTTTCTCTTGTACCTCTTTAAGAACAAACTGGACCTATGATTTCACTGGTATAGGAAATTCCCTGGTGAACAAATATTATTAATACAAATTGACAATATCATCTAGAGAGTTTCCTACAGCAAAGTTTCTTAAACTGTGGATCACAACTCCATATGGGGTCACATAACAATGTGGGGGTCATGAAAATTTTGGCAACAGTTAAAGTTTATGTATACCTATTTTATATACCTGTTTACCTGGGGTCACATAAAAATTTCTCAGGCAAAAAGACTTCACAAGTAGAAAAAGTTTTAGAAGCCCTGCTCTATATTACCTAGAGGCTAAGGGAATTTCCCCAGGTCACTGAGGCAGTATGTATGAAAGAAGGGACTTAAATACTGGTCTTCCTACCTCTGTGGCTAGCTCTTTGTTACACAACAATGTTTGGCATTGTGTTTAAATTACATGTGTTTTCATGAAAGAAAAGCAAAAGATATAAGAAAAGGAAAGAAAGTAAAAGAACATGGTTTATAAACAGAAAATGCTAAATAAAATGAACTATTATTTTATTAAAATTCTCCTCTTAATTGCTTTCAGAAAAAAACAACCTAGATTTACTGATGAAATGGTTGAAAAACCTATTGTCTTTATCATTTTCTTGTTTTCCTTAGAAACCTATGTTGTGGTGCCATTTAAAACCACAAAATTTTATTTTTATTTTTATTTTTTTAGTGAGGCAATTGGGGTCAATTGACTTGCCCAGGGTCACACAGCTTGTAAGTGTTAAGTGTCCGAGGCTGGATTTGAACTCATTTACTCCTGACTCCAGGGCTGGTGCTCTATCCACTGTGCCATCTAGCTTCCCCCAAAGCACAAGATTTTAAAGATGTTATTGTCTTCAGTTAGATGAGGTAAGTAGATGAAAACTTACATTATTGGGAAGATATAATAATACACCTAAGCCAACAGTGAATTTTCCTCCTTTTTTCTCATTGCAGTGGCATGCATTTAATTATTGGAATACCAGGTAGTGGTCTTTGCACAGCAGTTATAGCAGTTTCATTGTCTTCTTGGCTTATCCACTGAAATATTCAAATGCTCCATTTAAAAACCATTAGCTACTGGAGCACTAGCTAATGCCAGAGGAAGAAAATGTAGCTGGGATTTCAGTGGCCACGAGCCAGGAAAATATATGCTAATGCTGTATGCAGCATCTTGCTCCCAGCTCTTCTCTAATAACAATGCCACATGCCCAAGAATGAAAATGTTGATTTTGGGACCTCTGTGTGAGAGGTAGATAATAGTTAGGGCTGTACAGATGGTACTAGACTTGGCACCAGGTGAAAGACTTGGGCCAGGAGAATCTAAACTCTCAAACTGACTCAAAGGGAAAAAAGCAGCTGGGGGGTTGTATACATATGATAATTTAAAGTGAGCAAAAAATAGCACAACCAAAACAAGATTAAAAATGCATGTGCCCAGCAGAAACACTACTGCAGTTCAAAAAATAGAAAGGATGATAACATTATTGAAAAATCAAGAGGCTTAATATAAGCCTCCTCCTTTATCCAATACCATGCCCACCCTGAGGTGTCCTCTGTTCTTTCCTCAAATTTCCTAAATGAGGTAAGACTACAGGATAGTCTTTGTCTCTTAGGACACTCTTAATGTCCTTTTTCTTTCATATTACAGTTGATGTAACTTGAATTTTTACCAATAAGGTCAACTTATTTTTCTTCTAGATATTTAGAAAGAGAGCTTTCTTTGACTCTGTAAATCAATCCTATATTTGTAGTAAAGAATCAGATTCAGTGCTGTTGGGGAATCTAAGGAGAAGCAGAGAGGCAAAAGCACAGAACTTAGAATCTGGAGACTTTCTTTCAAATCTTGGCTCTCAGGCTGACTTGCTATGTGATGTTGGGAAAATAATTTACTCTACCTGAGTCTCATTTTTTCTTTTTTATTGTTTGACCTCTGATTTCCTTGGTATAAGTACTCTGCTTATGAAAACTCCTTTACCCAGTGAAGATCAGAATCCACCTTTAACATATAGTCTTAGTTGCCTGGAGGCACTAAAAACATAATTGATTTGTACAAAGTCCCAAAGTTAGTAAGTATAAGTCAGAAAATACTTGAACACAGGTCTTTCTGACTAGCCACTGTGGCATGCTAACTCCCTCTCCATCTATAGAATAAGAATGATAATTCTTTTACTACCTATTTCATGAGCCTGTTGTAAACAAAAGTGCTCTGTAAACCTTAAAATAACAACAACAATAAATAATAATGATAAATTTGAATTTAGGAAAACTTTAATTTTTTATTCGACACCTAATACCAGCCTATGACCTTGGTCCAGTCTTTCAACTTCTTATCTGTTTCCTCCTCTATAATAAAGACAAAGTAATTTTCCTGAGCTACTTATCTATTTCCTGTTTGTGCATGGGTTTTTCAGTGTATTCTTTTGGCAATATCTTTTCAGTTTCTGTCTCCATTGATCTTTACCCACTGATCTTTCCTGTGGTAGTTGGATTTCAGAAATTCTAGGGAAAGCATAAGATATAAAGCATCCAAATTATTAAAAAGCTACAGGGTGAGTCTAGGAGAGATGGGAAGTCCTTAAGAATATAATTTATAAAACAAAAAAATTTGCAAGTCTATGTAGAGGGAAATGAAGGTTTTTTGGGGGTAGTAGTTCCAAAAGGACTGATGTTGATACACAGGAAGCTCATTAACCAATTTATATTTTTAAAGACCTATGAAACAATAGGAAATAAGGGAAGGCAATACATGATGAATACAATAATGTTGTAAGTCTGGTAAGAATAGTGTTGGGAGTACTAACATTCAGATTGAGTTGAGACTGGAAAGGAAAATAGATCAACAAAAATAGGCTTATTAAGGTATTTTTGAGAAAATTATATAGCACAAAATAAGAGCTAGGTCTGGTGCTATGAGTGATTAGGCCTTGATAACTGACCACAAAGAAAAGGGAAAAAATACACAATTTTTTTTGCTTCCTTTCTCAAAAAAAAAAAAAAAGAACTTTGGAAGAGTTGGATAACAAGTTGTTAATAAAGATTTAAAACAATAAAAATTGCCATAAAATATATTGTAAACTTATCTGTCTATTGGCTGTCTGTCTCGCTATCTATCATCTATCTATCTAGCACGAGCCTCATAACAATCCTATGAGGTAGTTATGATACGGCTTATCATCTCCTATGGTTGAATGTCCAGTTTCCAAGTTATATTATATTTATTTTTCTATTTGAATATGTCCCCTAAAATACAATGCAAATTCCATGAGGGCATAAGCTGTTTTCTTTTGCTTTGTCATGTTTTTTTTTTTTTTTAACTGCAGCACCGAGTACTGTCTTGATCATAGTAGGTATACAATACATTTTTCTTAAATGAATGAATGAATGAATGAATGAATGAATGACCTGGGACAAAGAATAATCATAACTGATTTGCTGTCTTCTTTGAGGGAAGTGCATAATGCAGTGTCCCTCACATTTTTGTGCTTAGTCCTATTTTTTTTTCATTCTTTTACCAATGTCTTTTAAAGGACATAGAAACTTTATCAAACTTGTGTATGCTATAAACTTTGGATGGATAATCTGGCCAATGTCATAGTTAGAATCTTTAAAAAAATTTTGATGGACTATCATATTAGGCAAATAGGGCAAACTGAAATTTCATAAGTATAAACAAAAGTCTCACTGTTTAGTTTTTTTAATCAATTAGACAGTTATATGGATGTATTCTGGGTCCAGGGGTGTGATGGAGACAGCTCCGAGGCTGCAAGAGCCAATTGTTAAATCAGTATGAGCATTTATACCTCAGAAACCAAAAAATACTATGGACTAGGGGTTGGTTTCTTTTTATTTCCGTGTGTGTGTGTGTGTGTGTGTGTGTGTGTGTGTGTGTGTGTATGTGCGCCCGTTTGGGTGTGTATTGTCTTGACTTAAGAAAGTGTTAATAATGCTGATTACATTTAAATGTATGTTTGCTTACCATTTTTCCAATGAGACTTGTTGTAAAGCATTTAGAAGCACACTCTTGAGCTAGACTCTCACTAGCTGCATAGCTTGAAGTCTGTAGGAGGGCAAAAAAGGATTTAGAGTATAAAGTCTTCACCATACTGAAAGTTTGAGGGCTAATAATAGTAAGTAATAATTATAAATGTCATTTATATAGAGCTTTAAGATTTGCAAATGCTTTACATCTATTGTCTCATTTGAGGCTCTAACATCCCTTACCTAGGTGCCACAATTTAGGAAACCTAATAAGCTACCTAGAGGAAGACAAAATGATTAAAGATCTTGATATTTTGCTAAGAACTGAAAGAATGAGGGATGCTTAACATGGAAAAGAGAAGATTTAGGGCAGAAACGGTAACTACTCTGAAGTATCTGAAAGATGATCATGTGGAAGAGAAATTAGCCTTTTGAGCTTGTCTCCAGAGTAAAGGATTCTGGGTAATTATTGGAAGATTCAGGCAGAATTATTTTGGACCAATATAAGGAGGAGGGATTCCTAACCATTATAGCAATCCAAAAGTGAAATGTGATTCCTTGGGGGTTTGGAAACTGCCTCTCATTGGAGCTCTTCAATTAGAGTCTAGGTGATGACATATTTGGAAAACCAGGACAGGCTGTATTATATTGAGTTTTGAATTCCTTTCATGTGCCATTATTATAACCAAACAAAATTTTGCCTTATTATGAAGTTGACTACAAAGTGATGAATAATTTTGTTCATAGCAAAACTTAAAGACAAAATCAGTAATTAAGATACCTGAAAGCTAAAATATCAGATTTAGTGTCATGGGGCCTAGGATCAAGTTCAAGATATGATATTTTCCATCTCTGTGACTTAGGCACTTCACTTTAGCACTCTGATCTTCATTGCTTAGTCTTTCAAATAAAGGAATTGGATTAAATTACCTTAAATTATTTTTTACTTTTGAATTATATGGTATACCTGTTTGGCTTGATTAGGGTCTCTGATTCTGCATCCATTTCAATTTCTACAATTCTAGTAAGGAGGGACTATTTTTTGTTGTTTTGATTCCCTTTTTATCACTATTTGGCAGATAGTGCCAAATTAAGTACTTACCAACTGTTCTAATTGATTATTTGCAAAACATTTTATATTCATTTCAGAGAAGATTGATATATATATATATATATATATATATATATATATATATATGGTATTCAATAAAACCTGATGTTGGCATAAATGAGGAAAGTGAGTCTCAGACTAATGAAATGACTTTTCTAATTATGGATTAGAATTTAGGCTTTCTTCTTACTATTCCATCAGTCTTTCTTTTGATGAAAGTTTTTTCTAGTCAATATTAAAAGGTTACTCTATTCCCCATCACAAGTATAAGGTGTCACTTTAGTATAAGGAGGCTGACTTTTAAACAAATACACTAGAGCATATGTAGCAAAAAGAATATTATCTAGCAAAAAAAAAGTCTATTTGAAAGTATTACACTCATCCATCTCTGTTGCTCTTGTTCAAAACAAGAGATTGAACACCTCATTTGGTATGATCTTCAAAGACATTTAATAGGTCACACAAAAAATCATCTTCATTCCATTATAATCACACCATGACATTCTCTTCAGCATGACTGCCTAGTTGCTACTGAGTCTCTTCTGGATCCAGGTGTATCTTGACCTTGAAATTATAATGACTGAAGGCCAAAACAATATCATGTTCTAGGGCCATGGCAAAAAGAGGGCATGACTGACATCTACAGGCAACATCGTAGTAAACGGAAATTGGTGATAATTTTCAGATGGGTCCTTAGCCTATGATAAATATCCATAAATATCAATTCATGAAGTTGCGATGGAAGTTCCTCATCATAAATAGTGATAGACATGAGATAACATTAAATCCTGTGAATATTGACTGACCTCAAACTTCATAAAATAAATGGACAGTTAATATATATCATATTTTAGAAACTTTACTTTGCAAGGAAATATTTTTGCACATTAAGAAAGAAGTAGCATATATTGCCAACTTTAGAACATTAAGTGACTTCTAGCATTAAAGGTATAATGAGACCAGGGACAGCTAGGTGGCACAGTAGATAGAGCACCAGCCCTGGAGTCCAGAGTACCTGAGTTCAAATCCAGCCTCAGACAATTGACATTTACTAACTATGTGACCCTGGGCAAGTCACTTAACCCCAATCACCTCACCAAAAAGAAAAAAAAAAAACAAAAGTATAATGAGACCAAATGATTTATAATGATCATTTTAAAAACTAAACCCAAACAGCACAACAGTTGGCAAATGCACAAATAAGGAAAATTAGGAATCATTCAACAAAATATATGACTTTGTAACAAAAGTCTGAGCGAAAGCAAGGAGGAAAGTTGTTCTAGATTAGAGAAGGCAAGGAAAAATGAAAGAGACTATTACTGAGTTATTCTGTGGGATTTATTAATTGTTATAATAATCACCCATGTCTTATATCACCTTGATGTTGACAGCATAAGTAGGAGTGTCACCATATTTGGTATGAAATGAGTAAATGCAAATTGAATATGTGGGTGGTTACTGAATAAAGAGTAGTTTGTTTCTATTGTTTGCAACTTTTACTGTAATCACCATTTTATAATTAAAATAAAAAATCCCTGTGAGGAATGAGTAAGATAATATCTCCAAAAAGCTTTGAGTCCCTCAAAAGAGTAGAGATGGAGATATTTCAAAGCTATCCCTACCATATGTTCAACATTCATTTTCTTTGTCAAATTCCACTTTGAGTCTTAGCAGAAACTCAAATTACACAGTTAGTCCTTGAAAATGGTTGGTGGTGGCACCCTGCCAACAATAGAAATCAATAAGAAGAAATTATGCTTGTCTATGTGGAACTTGGAAGCAATTTACTTGATAGTGGGCACTCTGATGAATTAGAATCTGCTGAGAATCAGATAATGTTAGAACTGGAAGCAACTTTAGAGCTTATATAACCCAAACTCCTCATTTCACAAATATGGAAACTATTGTCTAGAAAGATCCAGCCCAAGACTATAATAGAGGTGTTCTTTCTCCCTTTGCTATAATATTCTTTCACTAAAATGGATTGCATCATACATATTCTAATCTTCAAATCAAAAGACTGCTTCCTTTACTGTTTACATTTCTAAAATATGGATCATAATTAACTACAAATAAATGTATATGTGTATATAGTTGGATAATTTATGTGTGTTATTTGTATATGTGCATAATACCTACATATTTATCTTTATACATCTGTGTATATATATTTGTGTATATGTGTGTATGCATTCCTTAAATGCTTACCATGTGCCAGGTACTATGCTTAACCCAGGGAAACAAAGAAAGACAAAATATTAGTTTGTGACCTCTACTGAAAACAAACAAAAAAACTCGCAATCGAATGAGCAAGATAACATGCATACAGCTGTATATAGACATGATTCCATAAAACAAAGATATTTAATTCTTATAATTGCCTTGTGTGTTTTTTCATTTAAAATTAAGATATAATAATTTTCCTTATAAATGAATGAATATTTAAAATGATGGCAAGAATTGGACCTATGGTGACGTCTAACAAAATGACAGATGATAAGAGAGTGGAAAATGATAGGCCTAGATTTTGTTTGGCTTTATTTCATCCCCAAATGAGCCCTAATTTCAGTAAAAAGTGAATGATTCATTTCTCAATTGATGGTCTTCTCCTTAAGATCCAATTCTTTGATGCCACACAGAAAACTACTATAAATATATTTTTTTATACATATGGACTATTTTCCTTTTCCTTTGATCAGTCTGGACTATATACCTAGTAGTGCTTTCCCTGAGTTAAAGGACAAATCATGAAGAAGAAGGCTAGGTGATGGACTAAATAGGTAGAATGAACAACAATTTTTTGGCTAAAGCAAATTTGGGAAATTGCTTCAAGATGCCTATTTGTTGAAAGGATTTTTTTTCTTTTTTTTTTTCCTTTAGGGTAGTGGATTAGGAGGGAGAGAAAATAAAAATAAATGCTTGTTAACCTAAAAATAATTTAAAAAAAAAGAATTTGCATGAGCCTTTTTCTATGACTTTGGAATGGGCATTTCCTTTCTTTGGGTCTTCATTTTCCTACTCTGTAGAATGTAGGCATTGTACACTGAATCCTTTGACTTTTGGTAAACATTTCCATATACTATTTTCAATATGAAAGGAAATTCATTCTCGATTTTACCGATGAACAATAAATACAATATGATAATTTTTGTAAAGTAAACTTTATTTGTCATATAACATTTTTAGAATCATAAGTTCGTTTAATATTTATCAAAACATAACAAAAAATGAATGATACCCTTAACTTTGTTTCTTGCAACCAAGTTTTATTCTCAGGACTTGTTTTTTGAATTGTACACATATAATATTAAATATCCTTGATATTTCACTAAGGATACCACATACATTTTTGGGGGGATGGACTTAAAATGTATGTGTGTGTATATCCATATCTATATCTATACCTATATCTATATCTCTCTATCTATATAATTTTTTGGGAGGTGGATTGGAGTTAATTGACTTGTCCAGGGTCCCAGAGCTCCATGGCTTGTGCTCTATCCACTGTGCCACCTAGTTTTCCCTAAAAGATTATTATTATTATTATTTTTATTATTATTATTATTATTATTATTATTAATGGGGCAATGAAGGTTAAGTGACTTGCCCAGGATCACACAGATAGTGTCTGAGGTCAGATTTGAACTCAGGTCCTCCTGAATTCAGGGCTAGTGCTTTATCCACTGTACCCTCTAGCTTCCCCATAAACTGTATATTTTCAAAACTACTTTTATAATAGGATTATTTCCCATTGTCATAGATAGGGGATAGGAGGATGTAAAGAAGTGGGGAACATATAGGTGCCAGATTAATAACTTCTGAAATCCTCTACAACCCTGTCTATTAAGGAAGAATCACCTTCATTTTATTCCTTTCATAAATAGAAGGTTTCCTTTACCTGCTTTTCTATTTTTCCTTCCTTGCCCTATGCTTCTACCTTTGATTTAGATGGTAAAATGCTGGAGGGCAAGGACTTTGCCTTTTATATATGTAGAGAACAAGCCAAAAACACATCATTCAATACATAAATGATTAATGTTGAATGCGAAAATAAAAGCTAATTGATATTCCATTCAACATTAGCCCTTAGGTGCTACATATTATTCTTAGGTTAAAAATCATTTTGATTAGGATTTTCTGGTGCTTTCAAGTAAAATGGTATCCCAACATAGCCAAGAATCCTGATGTATATAGAAGTAAAGTGATTTGTCCAATGCTTCAATGAAGTTTGGTAGAGATAGAGCTAAATTTCATAAGCTTATGACTCCCAAACATTTGTGATTTTTCTAGCCCTGTGGGGAGGGATAGGTATAGGTAAAATATATATATTTTATCTCTGATTTCCTAATTGTGATTGAAGACATCACTTTTACTAAGCTTTGATCAAAGGGATAATATGATCATAGGCTTAGAGTTATAAAGAACATTAAAGATCATTCAGTTCAACCTCTATATTTGACATATGAGGAAACTGAGGCCCAGAAATGTGAAATGACTTATCCAAGGTTACACAGGTTAGCAGGCTTCAAGGGTAGAACTTGAATCTTATTGAAATTAAGCCTAGTATCCTACATATTAAGATGTATTATGAGATTGATACTACTGAGGACTACAGAAACCAGAGAAGGTTTAGAAATCATTTGCTTAATTGTCAGGAACAGTTCTTATTTTCCTCACCTGAAATGTCTGCCCACTTCCTTTCTGACTACCCCCAACCATACCCATCCTTTAATATCCAGTGTATTTCCATACTTCTATGCAACAATTTTCCTCATTAGCTCATTCAACACTAATCCTTTGAACATTTGCTTTCTATATCACTTACTTGGCACTTCATATATTGCCTTAACATTTATTTTTTCATATATATATATCTTGTCTCTCCAACTAGTTTATATACTTTTCAAAAATGGAAACCAGCTCATCTTTCTATTTCCCAGTACTTCAAGTATAGTACAACAGTTGTTCTGGTAAGGCTTTGGCTAGTTGCCTTGAAAGGGTGCCTAAGTTGCTAAAGACTCTGGAAGTTGTATTTCTTCCCAGAGTAGAAAGAAAGGAAGTTAATGCAAGTTCAGAACTGTAGGGCCAGATTTTCTTCCCACAGTACAAATTCTGAAAGCTTTCTAAATAGGGTGAGGAGAGAAGATACTGGGAGTGGCAGAAGGTGTTGGAACTTTCCCAACTCGTGGAGCAGTGTGATTCTGTGTGTGTGTGTGTGTGTGTGTGTGTGTGTGTGTGTGTGTGTGTGAGGGGGGATTTGGGGGGCATTAATCATCTGGGATACTTGCTCAGGTATCTGTATTGTTTAAGGAAAAAACTCATAGAACTTGACAATTCTTACTCTGTAGCCCCTTTTTATTTATTTTTATTCATTCATTCATTCACTCATTTATTTATTTGTTTGTTTGTTTATTCCTGTATTTGTGTATTTATTTCTTTATTTTGGTGGGGCAATAAGGGTTAAGTGACTTGCCCAGTGTCACACAGCTAGTAAGTGTCAAGTGTCTGAGGCCAGATTTGAACTCAGGTCCTCCTGAATCCAGGGCCAGTGCTTTATCCATTGTGCTACCTATCTGCCCCCTGTAGCCCCTTTCTTACTTCAAGTGGCTATAACTGATACCTGTTTCTAACCATGTCCATCTATTCTTTTTTAAGATTCTATCATTGATTAAATCTTATATCTCAAAAACTCCTGTGGTCATCTCAGTCCTTTGAATTTCTCATGATTTTTTATTAGTGACAGGAGCATTTGGGACATATCTGAAAGTCACACAGAAGAGACCAATGCTTCCTAACCCAAGGCAGGGCACCCAGTTCCCAGCCAATTGTTTAAGTTTTTGGTCTCTACTTGGTAGCATCATTAAGAGACTTTCAAAGATTTTCTAATTTAATTCCCAAAGAAGTACTACAGATTCAAAGCCTTTTAAATCTGCCTCAGCAAGTCACCAACCTAATGTAGTGATCCCTAGGGTTACAAGAATGTGTGTGTATGTGTGTTTGTGTGTTTGTGTGTGTGTGTGTGAGGGTGGATGGGAATTAATTACTATGACAGTTCCTTATATGTAGGATGTGCTAAATAAATATTTGATTGAATGACTTGTAAATCTTTTCTTTTAAATGTATAATTCAAAATTAATATGTAGCATATTTGAGATTCAAACCCAGGTCTTCTGACTATAGACCCTGTCATCTCTTTACTATATGATGGGTCATCACCATTTTCTGACTCAAGTGTTGAGCATTATATGAAAGCAATATTCCAGGGATCAATATAATGTATTTAAAAAAACCCTGAAAAATATATGTAGGGGGTCTTTGTAGTTTTAAATCTTATTTTGTTATAAAATTACAAATACTTGTTAGGACTTGCATATGCCCTTTTTATTATCTTTGAAAGATAGTAATTATTCAGATAACTAAAGTGAATACAATGGTTTGCATACAATTTACTAAATAAATATTTCTTGAATTTAGTAGGAAAAACAGCATCATATAGTAGAATGGGCACTGAATTTCCAGCTTTTCTACTTATTATTTATTTGGCTTATGGTAAACTATTGAATTTATTTGGGCCTATGTTTCCTTATCTATAAAATGTGGGGAAGAAATAGGTGATTTCTATGACTTCTTGTAGCTTTAAATTTACTACCTATTCAATTAATTATGAAGGAGAAAAGGTGAAAAAGAATGAGTGAATGAAGAGGCAAAAAGATGGGAATGCATAGCATTTTGGATTGAAGAAACAAATCTGACTATGAGTGTTTGTGTATAGAGGATTAGTGAGATGGGAAAGGCAAATTAGGCCATTCCATGTCTTGAATGAAAGAATAAGAAATTGGGACTTTATACAATGCAGAAAAGTCTTCTGAATAAAAAACTGAAATGATGAAAGTAACATTCTAACAAGATTAATCAGATGGCAAGGTGCCATCTAAATGTACAGGAAATGAAGTTAGAACTTGCTTAGATATGTTAATAAATGCTTGAATGAGAATAGTCAGTGGGAAGAATAGAAATATATAAGATATTCTTAAGGAAAAATAGATATACAATATGGGAAGATGCCAAGGAAAGGAAAAATCAGAGATGAGCCTAAAACATAGAAAATATAAAGATATCACTATTAGAAACAGGCAAATGTGGTGGTTAAGCTGTGTTGGTCAAGGGGAAGATTACAAGTTGCAACATAGACATTAAGATTGTCATGGCACTGTAGCAATGATAGATTCAGTAGAGATTGAAGAGAGGGGTGACATTCCCTAGAATATGTGTAATATTCTCTATCAAATATAGGATTTGATGTCCTGAGTATGACTCAAAATACATAGATAAAATCAAATAAAAGTACTAGGCATTATAGAATTAAATTGTAAGCCAAAGACTTCATATATGTAGGTGAAAAAGAAACTCTTTCCTACCATTTTTTTTTTTGGTGAGGCATTTGGGGTTAAGTGACTTGCCCAGGGTCACACGGCTAGTAAGTGTCAAGTGTCTGAGGCTGGATTTGAACTCAGGTCCTCCTGAATCCAGGGCCAGTGCTCTATCCACTGCGCTATCTAGCTGCCCCTCTTTCCTACCATTTTATCAGTGAAATTAAGCAGACACAGACAGCACCGGTATACTTTGTGATGCAAAAATCCCAGTATAGTTTTGTTTTAAACTGTTAAAACTTAAAAGTGCCTAAGACTTTTTAATTATAGTGAATATACATACCTACATACATACATTCAATTTGTGAAATACCATGTTTATACTCAGAAATATAATTCCAATGAAATAAAACTGAGACTCATAGTTGAGTTATAATAGAAACATTGATGATTTCTATTTTAGGATACTTACAAAGAATATATAAAAAATGGAGTGCTAGACTTGGAACACATATGTTTAAATCCTACCTTTGATCATTACTAGCTGGGGGACCATGGATCAGCCATTCAACCCTTTCTGATTCTCAATTTCTTCAATCATATAATGGGGATAAAAATAGTTTTAGTACCTACCTCATAGGGTTGTTTTCTATATGTTTGAATTCTATATAAATGTCAATTATTACTATAGTACTACTTCATATCTACTGCTAAATGGATAATTCTACTGTCATTAAGCCTTCACATTTCTCCCAACTAAGGATTAAGGTAGAAGAGAGGAATAACATTGTGATTATATAATTATATATATATATATATACACACACAGAACTGGTGTAGAATTAGAAATTTGGGTTGTCTCTTATAAAATGAGGACTATGCCTTTCCTAAAGGTGGTAAGGATTAAGTCTGATAATATATGGAAAACACTTTGTAAATATATAAAGTTCTATAAGGGATTTCAGCTATTAGTTATGCTTGTACTTGCTTTTGCTGCTTGCCTTTTCCAATTTTAATTATTTTTAAAGAAAATTCCCATATATTTAATACTAGAATTGTGGTTGGTTCCCAGGGGAAAGCAAAATGATTTGCATTGTGATTTGTTTTTAGTTTACATTATTGCCTCTAAGTCTAGATACAAAGCAATAGTAAGTAATTAGTCATATAACAAACTAGGAACATGGTGAGAGGTCATGAGTAGTTTCCAAGAAAGACCTGTTTCAAAATCCATGAGAAAGATATGCATTTATTCCCCAGAGGAATAGGTGTCCTGAGAAGAAATCCATGCAAAGGGAAGTATTAGACTTCCTGACCACAAATGCGAGTTATTGGTGGCAGAATTCTTTCAGCAGGCAAATATTAACTATTTCCTATTACAGGATTATTAAGACCATGTGTCCAAGACATTTATTCTTACTAGTTTGCCACTTGGGTTTGTATGACCTATCTAGCACTATAATCACTTTCTACAAGGTATCTCACAAGATTCACTTTGTTCTAGACCTCTTTTTCACATAATCATAATATTAGATAGGAAGTTAAAGGTCACCTAATCCAACCCCCTCTATTTGGATTTGTGATCACCATAATAGATATTCACACAGGCTCTGCTTGAATACATTCAATAAGCTGTAAAATGAGGGGTTGCACTAGTTAACCTCAAAGTCCCTTCAATTCATCTGAATTCAACACACATTTTGTAAGCATTTATCCAATGGGGTAGGTGCTAGGAACACAAAGATGAAACAGCTCATGACTTCAAAGAACCCACATTCTACTTAGTACAACATATACACAGATGAGGATATCAAAATACATTCAGAGTGAATACAAAGTAATTTCCCTAAAAGCATAATGTCAGACCTCTAGTAATAGGTATGAGAGGAGGATCAAGAAAGTTCTGTAGGAAAGACTAAGTTGATGAAGGAAATGTTCAAAGATTCCATGGCAGCTGAAAATATATCATGTATGGTGAATAGCAAGTGGGTCAGTTTGATTGGAGCACAGGATAAAAGGAAGTAGTATTAAATCAGTGTAGGAAGAGAGGTTGAAGTCAGATGGTGAAGAGTGTTCCTTATTTTTTTTCTTTGTAATTTTTATTATTTATTTAGAATTTTACTTTCCTGAATTACCTGTAAATACAAAGTTTGACATCATATTTTTTTAAATAAAACTTTGTGTTCCAAATTCTCTTCCTCTCTCCCTCCCCCTACCAAGAACACAAGCAATTCAATACAACATATACATGAGCAGTCATGCAAAACATTTCCATATTAGCCAGGTTGTAAAAAAAATGGACAAAAACAAAACTTCAGATAAAGGAAGTAACAAAAATTATGCTTCAGTCTGTATTCAGATACCATCAGTTCTCTCTCTGTACATGGACTGCAATTTTCATACGACCTTCAGAGTTGTCTTGGATCATTGCATTGCTGAAAATAACCATGTCATTCAGAGTAGATCATCTTGAAATATTACTGTTATTTTGTATGCTATATATTTCATATAGCATCAGCTCATGCAGGTCTTTCCAAGTTTTACTGATAGCATCCTGCTCATCTTTTTTTAAATAGTAAACTACAGTGGGCAGCTAGGTGGTGCAGGGGATAAAGCACCAGCCCTAGATTCAGGAGTACCTGAGTTCAAATCCTGCCTTAGACACTTGACACTTAACTAGATGTGTGATCCTGGGCAAGTCACTTAACCCTCATTGCCCCACCAAAAAAAAAATAATAAACTACATTTACATAGTACTTTTTTTTTGGTGGGGCAATGAGGGTTAAGTGACTTGCCCAGGATCACACAGTTAGTGAGTGTCAAGTGTCTGAGGTCATATTTGAACTCAGATACTTCTGAATCCAGGGCCACTGCTTTATCCACTGTGCAACCTAGCTGCCCCCTAACTAGTACTTTAAAGAGGGATTTTCTTACAATAAACCCATAAGTTTGATTCTTGCAACAGCAGTAATAGATAACATTTATATAGTACCTTATACCTGACAAAGAATTTTCTTCATGGTAGCCCATTACCATATGTTTTATCAATCATCATAAATCAATCATCATCACCAATCAAACCTCATCTTCATCAATTAATCCTCCTTATCAATCAGTCCTCATTGTCAATCAATTCTCATTTTCATCCAACCATCACCATCATCAATTCATCCATCCATCAATCATCATAATTAACCTATATTACTCTTCTCTGCTTCAAATTTTTTTCACAATTACTATTGTTCACTGTTTCCCTCCATCCTATTCTTCCCTATGATATTTACTCTATTTTTCTATCTTCTTTCATCCTATTCCCTCCTCCAAAAGTGTTTTGCTTCTGAACTGCCCCCTCCCCCATCTGCCCTCCCTTCTTTAACCCCTCCCTATTCCCCTTACCCTCCTACTTTCCTGCAAGGTTTACATATATTACTCCATCCAATTGACTGTGTATGTTTTTCTCTCCTTGTGCAAAACTGATGAAATTAAGATATTTGAGCCAATTTTGATTAGCGTAAGGATCATGTACTGCACTGTTCCTCTACCATCTCTCCTCCCACTCCATAAGCCCTTTCCTGCTGTTTTCATGTGGGATTTCACCCCATTCTACCTCTTCCCTTCCCCAGTCCAATCTTCTCAACCCTCACTTTTGCCCTAAACATGCCATGGGGCAGCTAAGTGACACAGTAGACAAAGCACCCAGGAGGAACTAAGCCCAAATCTGGCCTTAGACACAACATCCTCACCCACTGCTTGACCCCAGGCATGCCATCCATCCCCAACTGACACATCAAAAAACCCCACAATAAACAAATAAATGCTTCAAAGATATAAGCCTTTCATGGTCAATTCCTCCCGTGCCCTCTGTGTAAATTTATTACTCTCATCTGCCTTAATACTGAAAAAGTTCTTATGAGTTAGACATATCATTTTCCCATGTAGGAATGTAGACAGTTTAACCTTTTAACATACCTCTTTAATTTTTTTTCTTGTTTACCTTTTTATGGTTCTCTAGGGTATTGTATTTGAAAGTCAAATTTTCTATTCAGTTCAGGTCTTTTCATCATTAATACCTGAAAGTCCTCTTTTTAATTGAAGTCCCATTTTCCCCAGAAAGAATATACTCAGTTTTGCTGGGTAGGTGACTTTTGGTTGTAAATAAATTCTTTTGCCCTCTGGAACTATCATATTCCATGTTCTCCAGTCTTTTAGTGTATAAGTGGCTAGATCTTCGTGCCATCCTGTTGGTGGCTCCACAATAATTGGATTGTTTCTTTTTGGCAGCTTGCAATATTTTCCTCGTTGACCTTGGGAGCTCTGAAATTTGGATATAATTTCCTGGAGTTTTTCCTTTTGGGATCTCTTTCAGGAGGTGATTGGTGGATTCCTTTCAATTTTCTGTATTAATTTCTGTTTCTATGATACCAGGACAATTTCCCTGACAAATCTCTTGGAAGATGATGTCTAAGCTTTTTTTTTTTTTTTTTATCATGGTTTTCAGGTAATCCAATAATTTTCAAATCAGCCCCTCCCTGGATCTATTTTCCATGTCAGCTATTTTCCAAAACAGAGATTTCACATTGCCCTTTATTTTTTTATTCATTTAGATTTGTTTATTGTGTCTGATTTCTCATAAAGTAACTAACTCCCATTTGTTCAATTCTAATTCTAGGCAATTATTTTCTTAAGAGAGATTTTCCATTTGGCCTTTTCAAGCTGTTGACTTTTTTGTCATGATGTTCATGCAAGATTGTGAAGAGTTTAAATGGCAGTGTAAAAGCACCTTATTTTTTTAATGCTAGAAGCAATACAGAGCTCTGAAGCTTCTTGCATAGTAAAGTGACATTGTTAGAGGTATGCTTTAGAAAAAAAAATATTTTGGCATCTTGTGAATGATAGATTAGACATCCGAGAACACATAGAGAGCACTGAATTAAGGCAGACTGGAATGTTGAGCCTGAATTAGGCTTGTGCCAATCAGAATGAAGAGAAGGGGATAGGATAACACTGTTGTATAGGTTGTGCACAAGTCTTTGCAACTGATTAGTTATTAAAGGGAAAGAAGAAGGAACAGTCAAGATTGGCCATGTAGTTCCAAACCTTGTATGACTGAACTTCTGTCAAGGCCATCACAAAAATAGGAAATTAGAAAAGGAAGTTGATCCTGACTGATGATATTTTACTGAATAGTTCAAGGGAATTCATCTCATTACCTTTTTCTTTTTTCCTTCTTTTTTTTGGATAGATTTCATTGTAGGAAGTTCTTAATATTGAGCCCCAAATATATCTTTATATTTTTCACCTATTTATCATAGATTTACTTTCTGGAGTAACAAGAATAAATCTATTCTTTTAGTCTTTCAAATATTTGGAAACAATAATCACATTCCTTTGTAAGCTTTGTTTCTATGATAATACTCTCAGATCCTTCCACTTTTCAACATTTTTATGATTACTCTTGATTACACACCAGTTCTAATTTTCTCCGTAAAATGTAGTGACCAGAACTTAACACAGTTCACAGTTTATAGGTATGATTCGACTAATGCAGAACCTGGTGAGGCTATTATGTCTTTGATCTGGATTATGTTAGTAATGCTGCTTAAGATGTCCATTTCTTAATGGTCTCTATCATATTGTTGCAAAATTCTGCTTTAAATTTGAGCTTTCATCACTACTTACCCTTTGATTTTTTTATTAAACATTTTTCATTACCACCATTAGAGGTAGGTAGCACCAATTGTAATTATCCTCTTTTTGCAGAGGGGGAAACTGAATCACAGAGAGGTCAATAATTAATTCCTGCCACATTAATTTCTAATTAATTTGTGAAATAGCAAGAATATAAGTCAAGATTCAAACTCAGGTGTTTCATCTAGATGAGTAGATTTCACCATGGTTGAGCAACTTTGAAAGCCCTCTCATTGTTTTTTAACTAATTCATTTTGATTCTGATTCTATAACTTCACTAACTAGCTATTTTCACATTGTTCATCTTGATTTGAAAATAATACATATATATATTCATTTAAATTGTGGGATAAATATTTAATAGAAGAGGGCCAAAGTCATTGCTCTAATCAAATGCCACTAGACATTTTCCAAATTACTTGTTCAGACTTGAATAAGTAATGATAATTTTTTTTTACATCCAACCAGTTTGCATCCAAGTGACTATATAATTGTATAGTACATATATTTTCCTCTTTTGGCACGGATGAAACTATTGTGAAATTCTCAAGAAATAGTCTGTCCCCTATTGCGCAATATTTTCTTGAGATATTTAGTCAAACACTGTAATAAAATAAAAGCACTATTTTTGACATCGTTCTGATTTACCAATTCAGCACTCCTGATGCTGGCTGCAGGGGGGGAAATGGAGTTTAATTTGATAGGACTTGTTCTTTTTTTTTTTTTGAATAATGCCTTTTTAAAAAATTAATAAAGTATTTTATTTTTTCCCATTACATGTAAAGATAGTTCTCAACTTTTGTTTATACAGGCTTTCTAATTTCATATTTTTCCCTCCCTCCCCCCTCCCCTAAATGGCAGGTAATCTGATATAGGTTATATATATATATATATATATATATATATATATATATATATATATATATACACATAATAACATTAATCCTATTTCTGCATTAGTCATGTTATAAGAGAAAAATCAGAGCAATGATGAAAAACCTCAAAATAGAAAAAACAACAGCACCAAAAACAAAAGAAATAGTATGGTTCATTCAGCATCTATACTCCACAGTTTTTTTTTTCCTTGGATTTGGAGATCCTCTTCTATCATGAGTTTCCTGGAACTCTTCTGTACCATTGCATTGGTGAGAAGAATATAGTCCATTACAGTAGATCAACACTCAATGTTGATGATACTGTGTACAATGTCCTTCTGGTTCTGCTCATCTCACTCATCATCAGCTCATGCAAGACCCTCCAGGTTTCTCTGAACTCCTCCTGCTCATCGTTTCTTACAGCACAATAGTATTCCATTGTATTCATATACCACAACTTGTCCAGCCATTCCCCAATTGATGGGCATCCCCTCAACTTGCAATTCCTTGCCACCACATACAGAGCAGCTATTAATATTTTTGTACATGTGGGTCCCTTTCCCCTTTCCATGATTTCTTTGGGAAAAAGACCCAAAAGTGGTATTGCTGGGTCAAAGGGTATGGACACGTTTATTGCCCTTTGGGCATAATTCCAAATTGCTTTCCAGAATGGTTGGATCAGTTCACAGCTCCACCAACAATGCATTAGTGTTCCAAGATATGACTTGTTCTTAATGAACTCATAATAGCTCGAAGTAATCACAGTTTCCTTTATGATGTGATACTAAACAATCTGTTGAATAGTCTAATCTAAAGTTTTCCTAGGAATCAAATTCAAATCAACCTCACTAATATGTAGTCTCTTTGTTGTTATTCAGTTGTGTCCAACTCTTTGTGATTCTATTTGGGGTTTTCTTGGTAAAGATAAGGGAATGGTTTGTACTTCCTTCTCCAGCTCATTTTAGAGGTGAGGAAATTGAAAGAAAAAGTGTCAAGTGATGTGCCCAACATCACCCACCCTAGAAGTTTTCTGAGACCAGATTTGAATTCAGGAAGATGAATATTCCTGACTCCAGACCTGGCACTCTATCCACTATGTCACCCAGCTGCCCTGTATCTCTTTACTAGGACATTTGTCCATCTTCATTATTCCAGTATCACAGTGGAAGAATGTAAGATTCAAATTAAGAAGCTCTAGCTTCTAATTTCAACTCTATGCTCACTAACCATTTGACTGCTGTCAATCATTCATAGACTCTGTTTTTCTGTTTTCTCATCTTTAAAGAAGAAGAAATCTTGTCTGTGCCCTTCCATTTCCTTCCCTTGCTTTTCCTTTTCTCCTACCATTTTTCTTTCCTCCTCCTTTTGTTTTCGTCCTCCTTCCTTCCCTTCTCACCACAAACCATTTCATATTGCCCTTCACTTTCCCTCAACAGTCTTTCCAGATACAGTAACCTATTGGAATCATGGTACTAATACCAATGCAGAGAGTTAAAAACTTTAGAAGAGGATGTGAGAAATAACTCTTACTCTCATTCATTTTGTTTAAATTTCAAAATTTGAAAGCACCAAAACAGAGAAGTAATAATGACTTAAAAACCTGGTAGATCATTTTTCACAAAAGTAAGACATTTTAGGGGCAGTTAGGTGGTGTAGTGGGTAGAGCACTGGCTCTGGAGTCAGGAGGACCTGAGTTCAAATCCAGCGTCAGACTTAACACTTACTAGCTGTGTGACCCTGGGCAAGTCACTTAACCCCAATTGCCTTACCAAAAAAAAATTTTAAAAAGACATTTTAGCCATCTAGATTATTTGATTCCTTTTCATATAGTGAGTTCAATCTACTGGTGTTAAATTAGCCAGTGGTGAGTCCATTTATGGGTACATAAAGGCAGCAGAAACTTTCTGAAATTGAAAAATTTCAAATTGAATTTAGATGAGATATAGTTTCAAACACATTCCTTAGCTTAGATCCATCTCAATCTTCAGAATAATCTTAGGAAATTTTTTAAAGGATTCATTTCTCATCAACTTGTCAGAGAATGTGATAATAAATGAAAGTATGTTTGGTGGTTTTTTTTTAATCCCTCCATACCCATTTTACTTCTCAAAAGGCACATTTTCTGCCATTTAATTATAATCCTTAAAATCCCACAAATTAGAACACAAGCCCCTGATAGCTATAAAAACTGAGAAATAGATGAAACAGTAAATGCTGAAACCTGTTTCATTTTACTTTTCTCCTATTCTCCACCCCCACCCAAGACGCATCGCATTGTCATATTGTGGTGACATAATGGTTGTTTGCTGATCTTTTCATTAATTAGTTTTTGAAGGTTAATCCCATTAGGCATTTCCAACATTAAATATTAAGGCTGATAAATTTTTGAATTTAGGAACATGAATACATTTAAGAATGGTTTAAAATAAGCTCTACCATAAATCTAATGGAGAAGAAAGGAATGATTACATTGGATTACATATTTTCAGGTTTTTACAAGGCTGTTAAATCAGGCAATAATTTAAAATTTTATTTTTCTTCAAGTGCATGAGCTTCAAGTACAAAAAGCAGAAAATAAAAATTAGTAAAATGTTAAGTTCTTATTTTTAACAGTATTTACTGGTCCCTATTTCAGAACCACAAAAAAATGATAACACTAAAGCACCTAGTACACCTAGTGAAATTTTTAAGAATTAAAATGGCCTCTGTGGGTTTTGACAATCTTTCTAGAGATAAAAGAATGTTGTAAATAATGTATTATCTTCAGAATGTGATCTTAAAAACTAATTTATGGAGGAAATGCCTCAGTGTTTTTGTTAGCAAATAGATATGAAGCCATGTGCCCTCTATAGACTGATTATTAGGCAACCAACCAAAGCTTGCTACTTCTTCTGGTGGAGTATTCATAAATGAGAATAGCCAGGAATTAGGCTGTTATAAGCCCTGAAATACATAGTGATAGGAAAATAAAGTCAAAATAAGGAAAGCAACAAATGAATGCAAGTATATTAGAAAGAAGATGAAAAACATTTTACCTCATTCACAGAATGTCCACACTATGACTTGAATTGTGCTCCCTTGTTCAAAACATGCTTCTTCTAGCATTCACCTTCACATTCTTATGCACATATTTGTCACAGTATACTATTAATCTATGCTGATACTGTAGCAAATGATTTATAGGTAGAGATCAACAGGTACTTTTATGTATGTCCAGGCCTCACTGTGAACTTGGGAACCAGCACTACTTCAGAGGCTCAATGTGTTACATTAACAAGTATTCAGAAGCCTGAACCTGATCCCATCATGACAAGATGGATGATTTCAGAAAAAAAGTTTGTAAGACTTACAAGAACTGATAGAAATTTGAAGTGAAGTAGAACCAGGAGAACATTGTACACAGTTACAGCCATATTGTATGATGGACAATTGTGAACGACACCTATTCTCAGTAATACAATGATCCAAGATAATCCCAAAGAACTAATGATGAAGAATGCTTTCTACCTTGAGGGAAAGAACTTATTATCATTTGAATACAGATCAAAGCATATTATATTTCATATTTGTTTGAGTTTTGTTGTGCAAAATAACTAATATGTAACTTGATTGCCCATGTGTAACATATCAGAATGTTTACTCAAGGAGGGTGGAGGGAAGGGAGAGAGGGATAAAATTTGGAACTTAGAACTTAAAAAAAATGTTCAAAATTGTTTTTTCCATAGAATGGGGGGAAAGAAATATAATTGAAAAACATAATATTATGGCAGATGATGTAAAAGGTATTTGGATCTTAAAAGTAAATTATTTAATAAAATACAAGTATAAATAGCAATAAGTTAATTATTTAAAAAATGCTCCCTGTTATCTACATAACAGATGTAATCTTCCATAGCTGTAAGAGAGTTTTCATCCCTCTGTTACCCTAGCAGACTTGGAGAATGGTTGTCATTCATAGCTATGTTCCTATGAAAATTAGACAATGTAGGCAATGTCCACTCATTTATTATTCCTGGGATTTGTAAACACAAAGACTTTTTAATTGGATGTTTTAAACAACGTTGAATATTTGATCTATCACCCTGCAAAAGAAAGAGATACTACATTAGAAATATGCAAAAAATAATTGAAACTAATTAGGCAAGTGAAATTATAAAGATGTTGATTTCTGGGCTGCAGCATATCAGGAATGCTTACTGACATTTTTTATAGCACATCATATGCTATTCTCACAAACAAATAAAACACATGATTAATAAAATCATTTTTTTACTTTTTTTCTATTTTTCTTTTCTTTTTTGCAACAAATGTATATTTTATTTTTTCTAGTTACATGCAAGGGTAGTTTTCAACATTGATTTTCGTAAGATTTAGAGTTCTAAATATTTCTCCTTCCCTCCCTTTCCTCTCCACAAGACATCGACCAATATGATATAGGTTATATATGTACAATCCACAAGTGCTCTTTATTTCAGTTCTTTCTATGGGGGTGGATAGTATGCTTCCTCGTTAGTCCCTCGGGATTGTCTTGGATCATTGTATTCCTGAGAGTAGTTAATTCATTCAAAATTACTCATCAAACAATACTGCTGTCACCATGCTCAATGTCCTCCCAGTTCTACTCACTTCACTATACATCAGTTCATATGAGTCTTTCCAGGTTTTTCTGGGATCAACTTGTTTGTCATTTCCTATAACACAATAACATTCCACTACAATCATATAAAACAGCTCCTTCATTCCTCAATTGATGGACATCCCCTTGATTCCCAATTCTTAGCCACCACAAAGAGTTGCTATAAATATTTTTTTTGTATAATTTTACCTCTTTTCTCTTTTTCTTGATTATTATTGTTAACTGTTTCCCTCCATTCTATTCTCTTCCCATGATATATACTCTACTTTCTATCTTCTTTCACCCTATCCCTCTTCAAAAGGGATTTGCTTCTATCTGTCCCCTCCCTCAATCTGGTCTCTCTACTTTTGCCCCTCTCTCTTTATCCCTTCCCCTCCTATTTTCCTGAAGGGTTAGATAGATTACTCCACCCAATTGAATGTGTGTGTTATTCCCTCCTTGAGCCAATTCTGATGAGATTGAGGTCTTTGAGCCTATTCTGATGAGTGTAAAATTAATTTACTTCACTGCTCCTCCCCCATCTCTTCCTCTACTCCATAAGCCCTTTCCTGTTTCTTTCATGTGGGTTCTACACCATGCTACCTCTGCCTTTCCCCCTCTCCCATGGCATTCCACTCACCCCTCAATTTAACCCTAAAGATATCATCATGGGGCATCTAGATGACACAGTGTAAAAAGCATCCACCCTGGACACAGGGGGATCCCAGCCAAAACCTAGCCTCAGAAATAAGACAGTCACCCACTGCATGACCCCAGGTATGTCCCCTAACTCCATTCTATATGGTTCTCGAGGTTCTTGTATTTGAAAGTCATATTTGCCATTCAGTTCAGGTCTTTTCATCACAATTAACTGGAAGTCCTCTTTTATGTTGACGTCCCATTTTTTCCCTCTGAAATATTATGCTCAGTTCTGCTGGATATGTGTTCCTTTGCCCTCAGGATTATCATATTCCATACCCTCTGGTTCTTTAATGTAGAAGCTGCTAGATATTGTGGTATCCTTACTGGGGCTCCATAGTACTTGAATTCTTTCTTTTTGGCAGCTTGCAATATTTTCTCCTTGACCTGAGACTTCTGGAATGTGGCTATAATATTCCTAGGAGTTTTCCTTTTGAGATCTCTTTCAGGAGGTGATCAGTGGATTAATTCCATATCTACTTTACCTTCTGCTTCTAGAATATCAGGGCAATTTTCCCTGACAGTTTCTTGGAAGATGATGTCTAAGCTCTTTCTTGATGATGGTTTTCAAGTAGATAAATAATTTTCAAATTATCTTTCCTGGACCTATTTTCTAGGTCAGTACTTTTTCCAAGAAGATATTTCACATTGCCCTCTATTTTTTTTATTCATTTGTATTTGCTTTATTGTGTCTTGGTTTCTCATAAACCCAACAGCTTTCATTTCTTCAATCTTAATTATCAGGCAATTATGTTCATCAGAGAGCTTTTGTACCCCCTTTTCCATTTGGCCAATTTGGCTTTTTAAGCTATTGACTTTCTTCTCATGACTTTCCTGCATCTCCATCATTTCTCTTTCCATTTTTTCCTCTACCTCTCTAACTTTATCTTCATAGTCCTTTTTGATGACCTCTGTGGCCTGAGACCAAGTCATATTTTTTCATGAAAGTTTTAGATATAGGGGCCCTGACATTGACATCTTCCTCTGAGGGTACACTTCGATCTTCCTTGTCACTAAACAAACTTTCTATGTTCCTCACCTTTCTCTGTCTGTTCATCTTGCCTTTCTTTTACTTGAATTTTAGCTCCTTAAAGTGGGACAGTTTCCAGGCTGCACTATCCCAAGCTTCAGAAGGTCCCAGGTGGTATGATTTCAGAAAGAACAAGTTCTTCACTCACTTGGCATGTTCCCTCATCCGTAGATGACCCCAGACCAACTTGTTAATCAACAAACATGTGCCCCTATCCAACCTAGGCCACTGCTACTCAAGCCTACCTCCTGGTTCCAAGCAGGGGTGAAAAACCCAAGTTCTGTCTCAGCACCAGCACAGACCTCTGTGATCTTCCCCTGCCAATGGCTCAGCCCTCTCACCAGACTGTGATCTTGGTTCCAAGTAACACTGGGGCAGCAGCTTATTCAGAGGCTTTGGGGGTTTCTTTCTCTGGAGAGTTCTCCCTGAGACTAGATTTGTGCCAGTGTGACTGTGGGGTTGGGCTCCACTCCTGTGCATATAATTTATATTTTTGTAGGAATACCTCACCTACCTAAAACTCTACTATATAGTAATTTCCCTCAGTTAAAATAAATTTTAAAATAGCAACCACAATGCCTCTGAGCAGGAAAAATGTATATCATATGATTCCTTTATTAAGTTTATGAAAATTGAAAGACTTAAGAACTCTGGTAAATTCAATCACCAATCATGATTCCAGAATACTGTGAATGAAGAATGTTACACAACACTTGGCAGAGACATGCTGACGTGGTCAATGTGGCAATTTGTTTTTGTTTGACTGCATATATTTATTATTGACAAGAATGTCAAGAGAAAATTGTATTTAGATAAAGAAGTTGCAAAATAGCATCTGTCACTGTGTCCAGTGCTAGCACAAGGGTACCCTCTAATCTCTTTCTGACCAGTTGCCAGGTCCTCTAATTGTTTGTTTCCTCTAAAAGTTTTAAACTCATGAACCTGTTTTTGCTTCTGCTTTCACCATTTAGTCCCAACACGTCTTTTATCTATTAAAACTCTGGACCCCTCTCCTCCCTCCCTTTTTGACCTCCTTTATTGTCTTTGGCTGAAAGCATTCTTCAACCTGACTATGCCTTGACTCTGGCATTCCATAATTTGATTTGAGGTGTGATAAAACTTGGTTGGAGGGGAGTGTGGGGAGAAATTAGCTGAGTGCCTTTCTACTCCATCATCTTGGCTGTATCCCTGGATGGATAAATGATTTAGATATATAAGGTGATTTCATAAGGAATCACAGTGGCATTGAACATTTACCTGTCAGATATATAGATAAGGAAAGGGTTTATGACCAAACAAGTTATAGTGAGGATCACAGGAAATAATATAGAAATTTTGGTTACAGGAAATAATTTTTAAAAAACACAGAACCAAAGCACCTAAAATTAGAAGGAAAGTAGATGACTGAGATAACACTTTTGCAGCATCTTTCTCTGGCAATGGCATTATTTCTCAGATACACACATTTCCATACATAGACAAACACATACATACACACATACACATACACATATATTTATGTATATATGCACACACACACACACACACACACACATATATATATATGTGAATATGGATATATAGAGACAAATTTTATGCTTCATGAATTTGCATGTCATCCTTATTGCAGGGGCCATGCTAATCTCTGTATTGTACCAATTTTAGTATAAGTACTTCTGAAGCTAGCACAGACAAATTAATTTTAAAAATTATGATTAATTCTCTGACTGATAAATGGTCAAACTATATGAATAGGCAGTTTTTAGAAGAAATCAAAATTATCAGTAGTTAGATGAAAGAAGGCTCTAAAGCATCATTTATTAGAAAAATGGAAAATCAAAAAACTCTGAGGTACCACTTCATGCCTATCAGATTGAGAAACATGACAGAAAATGAAAATGGCAAATGCTTGAGGGGATGTGAAAAAAATGGGATATTAAAGAACAATTGGTGGGGTTATAAACTGATGTAATTATTGAGGAGAATTTAAAATTATTTAATATGGCCATAAAACTGTGCATACCCTTTGACTTAGCAATATCATTACTAGTTCCATATCCCCAAAAGATCACAGAACAAAAGGGTTTTTCATGCAAGAATATTTATAGCAACTCTCTTTGTGGTGGCAAAGAATTGGAGATTGAAGGGATACTCATTAATTGGGTAATGGCTGAATAATTTATAATGTATGATTATAATGGAACACTTGTGCAACAAGAAATGATAAGCATGATAGTTTCAGCAAAACCTGGAAATACTCCTGTGAAATTAGGAAAAGTTAAATGAATGGAATCAGAAGGACATTATACACAATTACAACAATGTTTTAATGATGATTAATTGTGAAATATTGAGCTACTCTGACCAATACTGATCCAACACAATTCCAAAGAACCCAAGATGAAAAAATGCTATCAAAATCCAGAGAAAAAACTGGTGAACTCTGAGTACACACTGAAACATAATTTTTATTTTATATATTTTATTATTTGCATGGTGAATATGAAATATATTTTGAATGACTTCCCATGTATAAATAAAATATTATTTGCATTCTCACGGTATGGGAGTAAGGGGTGAGAACTAAGGACTTAAATGTTTAAACATTAATGTCTGAAAGTTTTAAAATATAATTGAGAAATATTTAAAGAAACATTTAAAATATATGTTAAAATCAAAATGGAAGAGAAAAAATGTACTATATCTTGAACTTAGTTTAGAAAAATTTAACCTGATAGAGCCAAGATGGCCGAGTGAAGGCAGTAACCTGACTGAGCTCTCCAAAGTTTCCCTTAAAAATAACATTAAATCAAGCCTCTATACTGATTCTGAAACCACAGAACCTCCACAAAGACAGAGGGACACAATCTTCCAAAAGGAAATAATTTAAAAGACTAAAGGAAAGATCAGTCTCACTCAGGCTGGGGTGGGGGGGTTGGGGGGGAGCACAGCACACCTCAGTGCAGAGCAGCATGGAGGGGGTCGGAGCAAGTCAGCAGAAAGCAGCTGAGGCCCCTGGATTCTGGCTCAGCAGGCTATCAGTGCAGCAGGCCAGTGGTGAAATCCACTAGGATCCGCTGAGAGGGCAGGCTGCCAGCTAGGGGTCCACTCACAGGATGGGTGCGACCAGGCCTGGCCATCCCAGAGCTCGCCAGAAGCAAGCCCAGGGCACTAAGAAATCCACAAGCCATAGATGCCTCAGAGCAGAAAACCTGCAATACAGCCACTATCTCCCAGCACAAGAAGCTTGAAACAGTGACCCAGCTACCCAAGGAGTGGACCTCAACTTAAAAAAAAAAATAAGTGGCAATATGAGCAAGAAACAAAAAAAGATCTCTCACCATTGAGAGCTTCTGTGTCAACAGGGAAGAGTCAAACACAAATTCAGATGAGGACAATACTCTCAAATTGCCTACATGTGAATCCTCAAGAGGGAAGATGAATTTGTCTCAAAAACAAAAAGGCTTCTTGGAAGAGCTCAAAAAGGATTTTAAAAATCAATTGAGAGAGGTAGAAAAAAATGGGGAGAGAAATGAAAGCAACACAAGAAAATTATGAAAAAAAGAAGCAGCAGCTTTTAAAAGGAAGTGCAAAGATTGACTGAAGAAACAATTCCTTAAAAACTTCATTTGGCCAAATGGAAAAAGGAGGTGCATAACCTGACTGAAGAAAACAATGCCTTAAAAATTCAAATTGGACAGTTGGAAGCTAAGGACTTCATGAGACACCAGGAATCAGTCAAACAAAATCAAAAGAGTGAAAAAACATAGAAGAAAATATGAAATACCTCATTGGAAGGCCTGGAAAACAGATACAGGAGAGACAATGTGAATATCACTGGACTGCTTGAAAGCCATGATCAGAAAGAGTCTGGATACCATATTCCAGGAAATTATCAAGAACTGCCCTGACATTATAGAATCAGAGGATAAAATCATCATAGAAAGACTCCACCAATTAACTCCTGAAAGAGACCCCAAAAGGAAAACTCCAAGGAATATTGTGGCCAAATTCCAGAATTACCAGGTGAAGGGGAAAATATTGCAAGCAGCCAGAAAGAAGCAATTTAAATATCATAGAGCCACAGACAGGATTGCTCAGGACCTGACAGCATCAACATTAAAGGATCACAAGGCTTAGAGGCAAAGGAGGTTGTACTGCAGCCAAGAATCTATTACCCAGAAAAACTGATTATTCTCTTTCAGGGGAAAAGATGGACATTCAATGAAAAAGGGGACTTTCAAGGTTTCCTGATGAAAAGACCAGAAGCAAATAGAAAATTCGATCTTAACATACAAGACTCAAGAGAAGTTTAAAAAGGTAAACAGGGGGGGAAATATTCAATAAGGTTAAACTGTTTACATACCTAAACAGGAAAATAATACCTATAACTCTTAAGAACTGTGTGTTTATGTGTGTGTGTGTGTGTGTCTGTATGTATATAGGCATATATGTATATGAATATATGTTTGGACAGACAAATGGATTATACATAGAGGGTATTGTAGAAATATTTTTAATGATTGGGCCTGATTTGGGGGCTAAAGCTGACTGGAGGACTAATCTGGGGACCTTTGACTATTTGGCTATCTGATTGCTTTTAACTTAATGTGGGCCATTTATAAAGTCCACCACACTGATCCACTCTCAAATTGATAAGCAAAATATTAAGAAGCCTCTTAACTAAATAATCAAATCAGAGTTTATTTATGAGATACTATTTAAAATTAAGAATACAGTTAAATAAAATGTACAACCTGACTGCATTGCGGTGCATCTCTTTCCACTGCATCTCTTTTCCACCTGCTGAGCCTGGAACTTCTTTAATACAATAAGGGCCTTAGCCACCTCTTGCCTTAGGGCACTCAGGTCCTTTATTCTAACTCTGAGACCCTTTCACTTTATAAATCCCCCTGCTTCTAACTTTCCTCTCCTTACTGCTACCACTGAACCCCTCTGTGTTTCTCTCTCACCGACCTTCTGTCTGTCTGCTCCGTCAGTCTGCCCTTCAGCCTTTCTTTTCTCTGCTCCTAGTCCTTCTCATCTTCTCCTGCATCCTTGTAGCCCCCTGTCTGTCTTCTCCAACCTTTGCCATCTCATCTGCCCTCCCCCTGAGTCTAACTCCTAGGTCTATATATACCTTTTCTTCTCTCCACTCAAATCTCGGGGCTTCCTGCACCCGAATAGACCAAGATAATCCTCCAGCCAGGGCTGCGGCTGGTGGTGGTGGGGTGTGCTCGAGCATCACGTGCTACACCAGAGCACAGCCTGGACAAGCCCATGATCTCTCAGATACCTCCGCTCAGGTTGGAGGGAGCTGGGGTCTTTTTCCCCCAGGTGTCTGACCTGGTGTCTTATACAGCCCAAGGGGCTTTTTGGCTCAGCTGAAGCAGAGGGGGAGGAGCACCAGCCCCTCCCACACAGAAGAGACCCTGAGGGCCTAAGGCTTTCTAATCTCAGCCTAAAGGTAGGGTCCCCAAATCAAAATAAATTTCCATAGTATAAATATAAATTGTTTTTTATGTGATGATAGAAAGAAAATTAAGGGGTTAAAAAGGGGAGAAGAGGAAAGGGAAAGTGGAATGGGGTGAATTACATCATATAAAGAGGTGCAAAAACCCTATTACAATAGAGGGAAAGAAGGGAGGAATGAACATTGTTTTAACCTTACTCTCACTAGATTTGATTCAAAGAGGGAATAACATATACGTTCATTTGGATAAAGAAACTTCTCATATTCTTTAGGGAAGTAAAAGGGAAAGGAGAAAGGGGGGATTGATAGAAGGGAGGGCAGAAGCAGGGGAGAAAAGGGTAAAGAAAAGGGAGGAGGGCTGATAAAAGGAAGGGCCCATTGGTGGAAGCAGGGGTAAGAAACAAAATGTTGGTGAGGAGGAATAAGGGGAAAGAAGGAGGGGGATGTATAAAGGGGGTAAATAGAATGGATGGAAATAGGCAGCTTGTAATAATAACTCTAAATGTAAATGGGATGAACTGCTACAAAATGGAAGAGAAATGCAGAGCAGATTAAAAACCAGAATCCCAAAATATGCTGTTAACAAGAAAAACATTTGAAGCAGAGAGATACACACAGAGTAAAGGAAAAAGGTTGGGGCAGAATATATTATGCTTCAGCTAAAGTAAAAAAAAAAGCAGGGGTAGCAATCCTTATCTCAGACAATGCAAAGGCAAAAAATAGATCTCATTAAAAGAGATAAGGAAGGAAACTACATCTTGCTAAAAGTTACTACAGAAAATAAAGAACTATCAATACTAAACATATATGGGTCAAATGGTATAGCATCCAAATTCTTAGAGGAAAAGTTAAATGAGTTACAAGAGGAAATAGAGAGCCAAACTATACTAGTGGGGGATCTGGATCTTCTCCTCTCAGAATAAGATAAATATAGACACAAAATTAATAAGAAAGAAGTTAAAGATGTGAACAGAATGTTAGAAAAGTTACACATGATAGATGTCTGGAGAAAACTGAATGGGGATAGAAAGGAATATACCTTTTTCTCAGCAGTACATGGCACATATTCAAAAACTGACTATGCATCAGGGCATAAAAACCTCATAATCAAGAGTATAAAGGCAGAAATAGTAAATGCATTTTTCTCAGATCATAATGCAATAAAAATTACATATAATAAAGAGCCATGGAAAGGTAGACTGAAAATTAATTTGGTTCCCAAATTCTAAAGAATGAGTGGGTCAAACAACAAATCATAGAAACAATCAGTAACTTCATTCAAGACAATGACAATAATGAGACAACATCACAAAATCTATGGGATGCAGCCAAAGCAGTGCTTAGGGAAAAATTTATATCTCTAATGCTTACATCAATAAAAAAGAGAAAGAGGAGATCAATGAATTGGGCACACAACTTAAAAAGCTAGAAAAAGAACAAATTCAAATCCACACTTAAATACTAATTAGAAATTCTAAAATATTTTTGAAATCTAAAAATTAAAGGAGAAATTAATAAAATTGAAAGCAAGAAAACTATAGAATTAATCAATAAAACTAAGAGCTAGTTTTATCAGAAAACCAATAAAATAGATAAACCATTGGAAAATTTGATTTAAAAAAAGAAAGAAGAAAACCAAATTACCAGTATTAAAAATGAAAGGGGTGATTTCACCACCAATGGATTGGAAATTAAACCAATAATCAGGGACTATTTTTCCCAACTGTATGCAAATAAATTTGAAAATCTAAATGAAATGGATAAATATCTACAAAAATACAAACAGTCCAGGTTAATTGTAGAGGAAATAAAGTCCTTAAATAAGCCAATATCCGAAAAAGAAATTGAACAAGCCCTTAATGAACTCCCTATGAAAAAATTCCCAAGGCCAGATGGGTTTTCAAGCGAATTCTACCAAACATTTAAAGAAAAATTAATTCCAATATTATTCAAATTATTTGAAAAAATAGGTGGAGTTTTACCAAATTCCTTTTATGCCAGAAATATGGTGTTGATACCAAAACCAGGCAGAGCCAAAGCAGAGATAGAAAATTATAGAACAATTTCCCTAATGAATATTGATGCTAAAATCTTAAATAAGTTATTAGCAAGGAGATTACAGCAAGTGATCACCAGGATAATACACTATGACCAGGTGGTATTTATACCAGGAATGCAGGGCTGGTTCAACATTAGGAAAACTATTAACATAATCAGCCACATCAATAAGAAAACTAATCAAAATCATATGATTATTTTAATAGATGCAGAGAAAGCTTTTGACAAAGCACAGCACCCATTCATAATAAAAACCCTAGAGAGCTTAGGAATAGGTGGTGCTTTCCTTAACATTATAAGCAGTATTTACCAAAAAACATCAGTAAGCATTATATGTAATGGAGATAAGTTAGAGGCTTTACCACTAAGATCAGGGGTGAAACAGGGATGTCCATTATCACCTCTATTATTTAATATTGTACTAGAAATGTTAGCTATAGCAAAAGAGAAGAAAAAGGAATTAATAGAATTAGAATATGTAAGGAGAAAACATAACTATCACTCTTTGCAGATGATATGATGGAATACTTAAATAATCCTAGAAAATCAACTCAAAAATTACTTGAAACAATTAACAACTTTAGCAAAGTAGCAGGATATAAAATAAATCTGCATAAATCATTAGCATTTCTATACATAATCAACAAAGTCCAGCAGCAAGAGATAGAAAGAGAAATTCCATTTAAAGTAATGGTAGACAATATAAAATACTTTGGACTCTACTTGCCAAGACAAAACTAGGAACTCTATGAACACAATTACAAAACACCTTTCACACAAATCAAATCAGATCTAAATAATTGGGAAAATATCAATTGTTCATGGATAGGCCGAGATAATATAATAAAAATGACCATTCTACCTAAATTATTGTACTTATTCATTGCCATACCAATCAGACTACCTGAAAATTATTTTATGGAGCTAAAAAATAATAACAAAATTCATCTGGAAAAACAAAAGGTCAAGAATATCAGGAGAAATAATGAAAAAAATGTGCAGGATGGTGAGCTAGCTGTACCAACTCTGAAGCTTTAACATAAAGCAGCAGTCATCAAAACTATCTGGTACTGGCTAAGAAATAGAGTGGTGGATCAATGCAATAGGCTAGGAACAGGAGAAACTGTAGTAAATGACTTTATTAATGTACTGTTTGATAAACCCAAAGACTCTTGGATAGGAATTCTGTATTTGACAATATCTGCTGGGAAAACTGGAAGAGAGTATGGCAGAAACTAGGCATAGACCAACATCTTGCACATTATGCTAAAATAATGTCAAAATGGGTACATGATTTAGACATAAAAGGTGATACCATAGGTAAATTAGGAGAGGAAGGAATAGTTTACCTATCAGGCCTTTGGAAAGGAGAACAGTTTATGACCAAACAAAAGATAGAGAATATTATGAAATGCAAAATGGATTATTTTGATTACATTAAATTAAAATGTTTTTGTACAAACAGAAGCAATGCATCCAAAATTAGAAGAGAGGCAGAAATCTGGGAAACAATTTTTATGGCCAGTAATTCTGATAAAGGCCTAATTTCTAAGATATATCAGGAAATAATTCAAATTTACCAGAATCCAAGTCATTCTCCACTTAAGAAATGGTCAAAGGTTATAAGCAGGTAGTTTTCTGATGAATAAATCAAAGCTATCTATAGCCATATGAAAAAGTGCTCTAAATGATTTTTGGTTAGAGAGATGCAAATTAAAACAACTCTGAGGTACCAGCTGACACCTATCAGATTGGCTAATATGACAAAAAAAGGAAAATAATAAATGTTGGAGAAGCTGTGGGAAAATTGGAACACTAATGCATTGTTGGTGGAGCTGTGAACTGATCCAACCACTCTGGAGAGCGGTTTGAAACTTTACCCAAAGGGCTATAAAGCTTTGCATACCTTTTGACCCAGCAATACTACTATTAGGACTTTTACCCAAAGCAATCATGGAAACGGGAAAAGGACCCACATGTACAAAAGTATTTATAGCTCCTCTTTTTGTTTTGGCAAGGAATAAGAAATTGAGGGGATGCCCATCAATTGGGGAATGGCTGGACAAGTTGTGGTATATGAATGTAATGGAATACTATTGTGCTCTAAGAAACAATGAGCAGGCAGGTTTCAGAGAAACCTGGAAAGACTTGAAAAACTGATGCTGAGTGAGATGAGTAGAACCAGGAGAACATTGTACACAGTATCTACAATATTGTGTGTTGATCAACTGTGATATACTTGATTATTCTCAGCAATACATTGTTCCAAGACAGTTCCACAGGACTCATGATGGAAAATACTCTCCAGATCCAGAAAAAAAAAAGAATTTTTGAATCTGGATTCAGATTGAACCATACTATTTCTATTGTTTTTGTTGTTGCTGTTTTTCTTTTTCTAGGTTTTTCCTTTTTGCTCTGATTCTTCTCTCATTACATGACTAATACAGAAACATGTTTAATATGGTTGTATATATAACCTATATCAGATTACTTGCTGTCTTGGGGAGGGGGGCAGGGTGGGGAGGGATGGAGAAAAATTTGAAACTAGAAATCTTACAGGGGCAGCTAGGTGGTGCAGTGGATAGAGCACCGGCCTTGGAATCAGGAGTACCTGTGTTCAAATCTGGCTTCAGACACTTAAAACTTACTAGCTGTGTGACTTTGGGCAAGTCACTTAACCCCAATTGCCTCATTAAAAAAGAAAAAAGAAAAAAAATCTTATAAAACCAAATGTTGAAAATTATTTCTAAATGTAACTGGAAAATAATAAAATATTTATATCGGAAAAAAATTAACACACAAAGGATGGCACAGATTTGTATAATTCATAGGTCTTTTCAAAGGGGTCTTATATTTGACTACAAGCTCAGATTAACCCAGTGACTATTTTGTGTTGCAGTGAGAGTTTAGTGACTCGCCCAGGGTCACACAGCTAGTAAGTGTCTGAGGACAGATTTGAACTCAGGTCCTCCTGACTCCAGGGCCAGTGCTTTATCCACTGCACCACCTAGCTGCCCAACCCAGTGACTTTAAAAAGCTGCTGAACCAAAAAAAAAAAAAATAACAAAATCTTCAGCTGCACCAATAATATAAGTATAGATTCCAGAATAATGGAGTTTATCAGTCTTATTACACTGACCTCTGTTCAGGGAACATCTAGAGAATTATATTCCATATGTCACAATTTAGAGAGGAAATTGACAAACTGGGACATAAAATGTACAAAAGAAGATAGTTGTAGGAGGCTGAGAGGATTCCAAATCATAGGATATCATGAATAGCTAAGGGAACCAGGGTTATTTAGTGAGGAGAAGAGATGATTTATGTGTTAAAGGACAACTGTCTTCAAATACCTGAAGAATTGTAATCTGGAAGAAGAATGAAATTCATTTTCTGCAACACCAGAGGGCAAAGCTAAGGAAAATAGACTAAACATACAATGAGTCAGATCATGATTCTATAGAATTACAGCTCTCTAACAATTTTGTATAAGTAGGTGAGAGTGAGCTTCCTAAAACTGGAAAGTTTTAAGTAGGAATTGAAAAAAAAAATTGAGAGGGATGTTGTTGAGAATGGGAAGGGAGATTTATTGAACACCTATTATGTGCCAAGAGCAGTACTAAGCACTTCATTTTATTTACTTTTTTTGTGAGGCAATTGGGGTTAAGTGACTTGCCCAGGGTCACACAGCTAGTTAGTTTTAAGTGTCTGAGGCTGGATTTTAACTCAGGTCCTTCCTGACTTCAGGGCCAGTGCTCTATCCACTGTGCCACCTAGCTGCCTCTAAGCACTTTAAAATAGGTCATTGAGTCTTACCTTGTGAGGCAATCGCTATTATTATCCCCCTTTTTTATATTTGAGGAAAGAGGCCAATTGTGATTAAATGACTTGGATAGAGTAACAAAGCCAGTAAGCAACTGAGGTTAGATTTGAATTTAGATCTTCCTGACTCCAGGCCCATCATTTTCTCCACTGCACCACCTAATTGTCTCTATGTTAAAGGAATTCCAATGTGTAATGAGTATTTAGACTGTTATATGCCAGTTCTAAAAGTCTGTGATTCTATTTTTCTTTATTCTCCTTTTCTAATCTTCATCTCTATTATTTTCCAAAATTTAACTTTAAAATAAAGATTTCCTCTTCTCTTGTTTTTGATACACATTTCTCTTTCTTATTACTAACACCTTTATTTTAAAAATTGTGAACTTAACAAGCACCAATAAAAAACAAAAGATTTGTGAAGTATATAAAACTTTAAAAAGGCAAAAATGTTGTGAATTTTTATTATAAACAGAACAGTTTGCCCATGGATTTTTCACAGTTTTTCTGGTTATCTGAAAGGAAGCATCATTGGAAAGATCACTATTTTGGAGGGCCCAATTTCAAGGCTTATCCCTACCACTTAAGACTTTAGTCAACATGGGCAGTGCATAGCCTCTTTCCAGGCCTGCTGCTCATATGTAAAATAAAGTGCTCGGACCAGACATTTTATAGTTCTTTGTTTTTTATTTTCAGAAAAGACCACTGACACTACAGGTTGTGCTTTGACTTGTGCATGAATTGGATTTAAGTGAGTCAGAATGACAGTCATCAGTCTCTCTCTTCCTGAGTCATTGAAGTATAGTGGCAAGACAGTAGTCAAGAAAGCTGGAGATGGTTCAGTATGCAGTGGATGATTTTTGTTTCTTTGATGTCTGAAATACCTCTAAGTCCTCCATGGAACCTCTTTCAGCTTTCATGGCCATAGGAACAATTTTCAATTATTCACCCATTCTGCAGGGGGTGGGGGAAGTCTTCACATGTTTCAGGTAGACATTCCCCTTATTCACAGATGGGTTTGAGTCCTGTTGGATACCCTCAACCTGGTTCAGCCCATTTGCTGAGATGGTTTTATCAATGTGTAGTCACTGTGCATGCATAGCTTCTTGAAGGCACAGGTGAGATAGATGATAGGTGGACATCAAAAGTGAATAAGAGGTCCTGAACAGATCTGGCGTGTCCCTCAAACCAGAGGTGCTAGTCCTTCTTTAACACAGTATAATGATTATGATCATAGCTCTTATTATTATAACAATAATGACAACAACCTCATTTATATAGCACTTAAAGGTTTTCAATATGGTTTACATATGTTATTCCATTTGTTCTTCACACCTTTGTGAGGTAGGTGCCATTATTTTTCCCATTAGAAGAATGAGGAAATTTAGTCAGAGAAAAGTTAACGTATTTGATACTGGATCTCACGGGCAGTAAGTCAATTTGACCTCACACCTGTTTTGATTCCAAATCAAGTACTCTATCCATTTAGAAACCAATAATTTAGATACCCATAAAAATCCACCTAAGCTTCCATTTATTTTTCAAATCTATAATCTTAAAATCCTATTAACATATTTATCAATCAAAATATTTCAATTAACTTAAGTAACAAGCATATATTCAAGTTAATTTGTTTTAGAAACCTACCATTTCATTAAGTGCCTCCAAGTTTATATAATATTCACATTAATTCACATAGTGGCAGGTATGTTAGTTTTACTCATGATAAAAACTAAAGTATTCTTCAGAAAAGTATGTTTTCATATTATACTATAAAACTTGGAGGATACTATTTTTTATTTTTATTATAATATTTTCTTCTGACATATACTGAAATGCATTAACATTTGTTATTCTTAGGCCTGTCCCATTTTGTTTTACTTGGTAGACATTAATTTCTATTTTTCTAAGGAATAAATTGAAATGCAGAACATTAATTTTATTTAGCACTAATAGTTAAAGTACTACCTTTTCTAGAAAAAAATCATTATTCTTTTGTTGTTATCCTTTTTATCATTCATCTCTTGATTTCCTTAGCTTTTTATCTTTAATTGAAAATTTGGAGAGCCATCTGGAATTATGCCCAAACACTGCTTAAACTGTGTCTACTCTTTGACCCAGTAAAACCACTACTAGTTCTGTTTCCCAGCATGATTAGGGAAAAGGGTAAAGAACCTATCTGTTCTAAAATATTTATGGCAGCTTTTTTTGTGGTGTGAAAGAACTGAAAATTGCAGGAATGCCTATCAAATGGGAAATGGCTGAACAAGTTTTGGTATATTATTTTGATGGAATACAACTGTATTATAAGAAATGATGAGCTTGATGATCTTAGAAAAACATGATATATGGCTCATGACTTGGTATAGGGAATGGATAGTAAAAATAAATCTAAAATATTTCTTCTATAATATCTTATTGAAGAGACAAGTTTGTTGTTCTTGCTAGGTTATACATTGTATTCATTAGCTATTTATTCACAGGTCAATACAATTGATGAAATTTGCTTTAAATGCATTGTTAATATTTATGCTTTATGCTGTTCAATTGAACAATGACAACTTCCTTTGCTTTTTCTGGGTCTTCTTGTGTATTTTCTCTTTATTTTTTTTTCCCATTTCACTCCACTAAATTATTATCTTCATGTTTTATCACATGTAAATGATTCTGTGTTCTTAAAGAGAAGGTCATCCTTATAGAAACATGAAGACTTGAAATCTTTCCTCAAATGAGTTCTTCACTCATTTTCTAGCCATTCTAGTCATGCCACCTGTACTCTAGATATCATCTTTATCCTCCATCCTTTGGCAAACTTACCTGAACAGCAACTAAAGTTCCATTCCCGACTATTTCTAAACCACCTACACATTCAATCCTTCTTTCAATTCCTCTTTTTATATTATTTATTTCCAGTGGAATGTAAGCTCCCTGATATTAGGAAGTCTTGATTTTTTATACCCTATCCCTCCCCTTATATTTCATTCACTGAAAATGGCCTTCTTTTCCTCACACACAACACCCCATCTCTGTATTCCATACCATTCCCTAGATGTCTCTCATGGTTAGAATGGTTTCCCTTTGCACTTCTGTCTCCTAACTTCCTTGACTTACTTTAAGATTTCAAAATGCATCTTATTATAAGGAGACTTTTTTCTTTTCTCTCCCACCTCCCAGATTTAATCTACTCACTGTTAGTGCCATCTCTTGGGCACTATTTTTCATTTAAATGGTATATGAATTGTATGTATAGGACTTGTTTTGTTTTGGGGTTTTTTTGTATTTTATATATTGCCAATAGTGGATAGAACATTGGACATGGAGTCAGAAAAACTTGGGTTCAAATGTAACTTCAGACACATCTAAGCATATGATTCTGGGCAAATCATTTAGCCTCTATATGCATTAGTTTCTGAATCTATAAATTGGGGACAATAATAGTACTTGTTACCGAGTGTGGTAATGATGATAAAATGAGTTATTTATAGAATACCTTGTGCTCTGCAAAGCTTAAAGCATATTTTAATATTTATCATCATCATAATGATCATTATCATCATCAAGGAATCTGATTTTGCCTTTATTTGCATCTCTACCATTGAACACAGTGCTTAATATATAATAAATTTCTTCTCTAGAGAACTAAGTTGAGTAATTTACTGCCTCATAGCAACTTGCCTCTTCCCAGAAAACTCTGTATCCTGTCAACTTTCTTCAGTCTTTGGTATTATTTCTCTTATGTCCTCAACTTTATTGTGCTAGGAAGAGGAATAAAGAATTACAATTCATTAATACTTTAAGCACCCATGACTTATGACACAAGACTGGTACTAACCTTGATCCAACTCTCATTCATAAAAGTTCCACTTTCATAATCCAGAACTCTGGAATTCCTCTTTCTGATAAAAACTTCATATCCTTTATTCACCCTCCACATACCTATTAATTCAATTTTTCTTTGTCAAAGCTTCCAGTATGTCTACTGTTTTCTGAATATAGCATGCTGTGTCTGGCTCTCCTTCCCCCCTCAAAATCTTGATTCTCTAGTGAATCATTTGAGTTCTATATGTATTGTTAACCTTAAAATTTATTCTCCTTTTGTACTTTCGTCAATCATGCATTGCCGGGGCAGCTAGGTGGCACAGTGGATAGAACACCATCCCTGGAGTCAGGAGTACCTGAGTTCAAATCTGGCGTCACACACTTAACACTTACTAGCTTTGTGACCCTAGGCAAGTCACTTAACCCCAATTGCCTCACTAAAAAAAAAAAACAATAATGCATTGCCAAAACCCAGCCCTATTTTACCCTTAGCTTTATCCATGTGGTACTGAAAATTTCTTGGATATATCCCTGAAAGGCTGAATGGTATTATTTTAAATTGATTGTACCTAATCTCAACTAGGCCTTCACTTTTATGTGGCAATTACTTTAATTCTTACTCTCCAATGCAACTAATTCTAAATTTCTTTCTCCTCAAAATTCCCTGACAAATCAGCTTCTCAGCAAAACTCTCCTAATAAAATACTGAGGAAAAAGGAGAAAACTATTGAATGTCCCTCTTCTTTACCCTTCATATTCATTCAGCAATACTTTTCATTAAACATTGTGATAAAATAATGGGATTTGGCAGACACCCAGGGTCCCACCTAATTGATTTAGTATTTTTTGTATTGGGTGAGAATAAGAAACTAAGTACCTAGTTAAGGATGTTTGGATGGAGACCACAGCTGGCTAGCCCTGAGTGATGTTGTTCTCAGAGGTGGTGTACTACTGACATCAGCAAAAGACCACTCTCAACCAATCAGCTTGAAGGACCTCAACTTTGTGTGAGGGAGAGAGGAACTAGGAAGTGAAGTGGACGCTCGCTCAAGAAAGCAGCCTCTTTTTGGGTGAGGAATAAGCATGTGACAGCAGAGGGAGAACAGGAGAGCCCCTGAGAACAGGAGAGCCCCTTGTCATTTGGGACATCGGCTTGGTGGCAGAATTTCATGTGGGCTGCTAGGAAAGGAAAGGTTTCTTCCTCTCTAGCTATACCAAATAGATCCAAGCTTTAATAAATCTTTAAAAGCCTAAACTCTTTCTGAATTTATCAGTGATTTTAGCCAGCTCCCCCCATCAAGACTGGTGGGGGGCAAATTAGAACCCACAATTTAGTTTTTAAACAACACAACATCCCCGAGTCTTAAGATTCACAACATACACAGGGTGAGGTACATTGATATGAATGTGCAGAGGAGACCAAGAATGATAAGTTTGGCTCATAAGAATAAAACCACAACTGAGCAGAATAACAAAAAAATCAAGGAGGAACGAGCATCTAGAATATCAATAGTGCCAAAAGCTGCAGAGAAGGCAGGAGGGATGCAGAGTGTGAAAAAGTCTTTGGATTTAGCGATGAATACATAGTGACCTTGAAGACAGTTTCATTGAGTGGTGGAATCATCAGTGGTAATATTATAACAATTAATATAGGAAATATATTAGGTATGTATATCAAAACTCTCCTAAAAGTAAAAATTTTGTTATTGTAATAACACTTCACTTCTCAAATCCATGCCTTTTCATTGGATGTCACTGTGCATAGAATGCTATCCTTCCCCATCTCTAACTTTGTTTTCCTCAAGAGTCTGCTACTATTGATGGATCTGTGAACTTGTCCAAATATCCAAATTTAGAACCATGTCCCCAAATCTATTAAACTGTTCATACCTTTTGACCTAGTAATACTGTTACTAAGTCTAGAGACAAAAGAAAGAGGAATTGGGTCCTTTGTATAAAAATATTTATGAAATTTCTTTTGTGATGGCAAAGAATTGGAAACTGATTTGATGTCCCTTAATTGGGGAATGATGGAACAAGTTATGCTATATGAATGTGATGGAGTACTCTTGTACTATAAGAAGTCAAGAAAGAGATGATTTCAAAGGAAGGAACACTTATATGACCTCCAAAAAATGTGGAGAGCGGACCCAGGAGGATAATTTATGAGAGAATGATTTTGTGAAGATAATCAACTTTGAAAGACTTAGGAACTCTGATCAACATAATGAACAAACCCAATTCTGAAAGATTCATATTAAAACATCCTATCCACTTCCTGATAGTTTGTGCATTCAACAAACAGATATATGCAATTTTTCCTTTTTCTTCTTCTAAGATGTGGTTAATGCATGAATGTGTTTTGCACAACTATACATATTTGTAATGGGTTTTGTTTTTCTTTCCTTCTCAATGGTTAGGGTAGAGGGAAGAGAAATATAGAGAATTCAGATCTAAAAACAAAACACATTTTTTAAAAAGGCTTAGCGCTAATACTGCCTTCTGAAGGCTCTTTATTCTCTTCCCCTGTTCCTCTTTTCACATTATGAGAGCCTTCCATCTGATACACCTCTTATTTACACTACATCTATTTTGTAGCTACTTATATGTTGTCTTTCTCATTACAATGTGAGTTCCCTATAGACAGGGATCATACTTTTGCTTCTTTTTTTTGATTCCCAGGACTTAGTACAATTCCTGGCACACAGAAGTACTTAATAAATGTTGCTGACTGACTTACAGAAACCAGATTACAAGAGGATGAGAAGTGATTGGGCAGTCATCTACTGAAAATGAGAGAAAAGGTGGATATATCAAGTGCTAGTGATAAGGACTGATCTTGTGATTCCATTGCAACTCTAAAAAGGACTCTAGCAATGCAAATAGGCAACTCTAAAAAGGACTCTAGCAATGCAAATAGGCATGTTAAATATAACTTATTAGTTTAGAGATCTGCTTAGGGCACTGAGAGTTGAATTAAATAAATATAGTATATATTTTACATTGTTTCTAATTTCTTAAGGGTTTCCTGTTCAGATGCATAATGAATAATATATAAACAATAGCAAAGACAAATGGAGCCAATTGTAAAAATTCAACTTACATTGATATTTTTCATATTCACGTGACCCTATATGGTTCCCTCAAATTCTAGATTTTAAAGGTATTTCACCTTCATGTGATCACATTATTGGCACTTTTCATGAGAAAATATCCCAGAAAATCCCACAATGAGGAAAACATCCCACTACTATAGTTTTAATTGGCTGCAGAATAAATTCCTTATACTGACAGTGATTTCCTGAAAATTTTCCAGGAGAAACCAAAGTCACATTGAGGGCTCAAAGCAGAGCACCATGGCATATTACCATCACAATATGATAGGCAAAATTTAAAAAATAATAAAAGGAAAATTAGACAGAAGATAAGGTGAACAACGCAATTATGGGTGTGTTAATTTTATGAAGTGTATACTTCATTAAATTTTTCCCTAACTTTCTATTTTTATGAATGCCATACATACTCATATTCATGTGCATGTGTACATATGCATGTACACACACACACACACACACACAAACGGATCATAGAGAGCACCTCATATTTCAGGGTGACAAGTAACAAATGTGATTGAAAATGTTCTGTGTAGAGCATAATGACTTAATGACTAATTTTGATGGGCAAGCTTCTTTAATAAATAAATAAATATATATGTATATATATATATATGCCTGTATGCATGTATATGTATACATATAAATATATCACAAAATAAATTGAATAAGATCTTGAGTTTAAGGAAAGTATAAATTTCTTGCTAAAGATACATCAAGTCCTTACTGGATGCTATTATGAAGCTTCTCTATGTCATGCAATTTTAATGATTGACTCACTAAGACAGAAGTCTTTACTACTTCTTGTCAAGTTGAGGTAATTGGGTGTTCTGGGAATATAATCATGGAAAGGAGATACAATTTTGCTCAGGTAGCTTAAGGCATATTTTCACCAAAGATGCTCATATAACCCAACTCAGTTCTATAAATCAAGAGTCATATTCTTAATTCAAAGACTGTAACATCTCTCTAATGCTCATGGGTACTGTCTTACTAAATGGCATGGATCATATGGAAAGTATATCTCCTTTAATTAGCTTGAAATTACTAGAGCAGTAAAAAAAATGAAAGGCTCTTTTCAGGTAATTTGAAATTGGTTGAGTATATTAACATTCAACTAACTTAGTGACATTGTTTTCTCTTTAAATTTCATTGCCAAAGCCTATAATCCAATTATCTCAATGTTGTAATATATAATACATGAGCTCTCTCTCTCTCCATGCACATACATACAAATATAAAACACCATCATACTACATATATATGTATATATTACTATTATATCTATAAAGATTATACACTATATTACACACACATATTTGTAAAACACCATTACATTTTATGTATGCATACACATGTGTGTAGGTATGTATGTGTATATCTATATCTATCTGTTCATCTAGTTATCTAATTGAATCTATTTAATCTATCTAATGCCTTGTGTAATGAAAGCCTATTATCCCCTTTCCCAAACTACCCAAGCCACTAAAGCCTCTGAACAGATTTACCTCCTCTTTTCAGTGTCAGTAATGCTGGTTCAGCTTGACTGACATGATAAATACTCTTTCCTGTTTCATCAAGCCATCTATCCTAGTCATAATTTTAATTATTCTTCCTTATTGCATCCACTTATAGTCCTTCAGTTTATACACCTTGGGTTACTGATAACATTTATTATTTAGTACTGTTTCTTTTAAAAATATCAAATTAACAACAAAATTAAAAATGACAGAATTTAGACTCATTTAAACATTGTTAAATTTTAACCACCATACATATTCACTACCCTATAAATATTGCTTGAACTCAGAAGAGTATGGTAGAAGGGAGCCAAAATGGTGTAGTAGAGGAAATACTCTACTGAGATTTCCTCATATCTCCCTCAAACAAATTTAATACAATACCTCAAACTGAATTCTGGACTGAAAGAGCCAAGAAAAAGTTACATTGAGATATTCATTCAGTCCAAGACAACTTATGAAGTTGGAAAAAGAGATCTGTCACAAGGGGGTAGAGGTTGGCTCATAACCCACATGCATGAAATGCCAGTGGTGGGACTAGGTGATAACAACAGAAGTATTAGCAATTTCTGGAATTTTCAAGCCAGAGATGGTAAGAAGATCTGGAAACTTGTTAGAAAATAGTTAAAGAGGACCACTATTTAAGCACTGGGTGCAAGAATAGTTGCTATTTGGTGAATCTATTACCTATCTCCACTTATGGGCTTCAGATAGAGGGGAGAATAGGTAGCACTTTGAGTCACAGGGGATCAGTGATGTTGAGGAATACTATCACTTCTAGTCCGAAAGGAACAGGGACTCTGAGAAACAGTATTGTTTCTGGTCCCAAGGGATCTGAAGCCCTGAGAAGCAGTATCACTTCCAGTACCAGGGAAGCAAGAACTGTAAGTAATTCTGATTGCAACCACAAGGGATTAGGGACCCTTCCTGTATAAGGATTGGAGGACAGACCAGGAGAACAGTGACCACACTTCTCACCAGATCACAACACCTATGAAGTACCCCAAATTCTCAAAGCTCCAAAACTAACTCTGAAAATAGCATTGTGAGAAAGGTAAAAGCCAGAGACTATGCCCTTCCAACCTCCCCTGACACACGCCAGAAACAAAGAATAACACAAAAGCAAGATATCTATCTATCTATCTATCTATCTATCTATCTATCTATCTATCTATCTATCTATCTATCTATCTATCTATATAATTATGTAGTATTTAAAACAAAGGCAAAAGAAAAAATACAGAAGAAAATGTGAAATATTTCACTGAAAAAACAACTGACAAGGAGAGATACTTGAAGGCTTGTTTGAATACCTAAAGGTGATGATTTTTCAAAAGTGCATAGACATCATATTTACAAGAAATTATCTAAGAAAACTGACCTAATATCCTAGAGCCAGTGATTAAAATGGAACACAAAAGAATTCATTCATAAATACCTTAAAGTGATACTGAAATGAAAATTCCAAAGAGTGTTATAGCCAAATTCCAGAGCTCCAAAATCAGAAAGAAAATACTTCAACCAACCAGAAACAAACCATTCAAATATTGTCGAGACACAGGTAGGATCACACAAGATTTTACAACTACCATTTTAAAGGAGTCAAAGGCTTAGAATATATTTCACGAGGAAAAGGAACTTGGATTTCCTTCAAGAACAACCAACCCAGAAACATCAAGTATAATCTGTCAAGGGAAAATAGATATTAAATGAAATAGAAGACATTCAAGAATTCCTAATGAAAAAATCAGAGTCAAATAGAAAGTTTGACTTTCAGGTAAAAGACTCAAGAGAAGCATAAGAAGGGAAATGTGAAAGAGGAATCATAAGGGAATAAAGTTAGTCCTTTATAAGATAATACATGGAATTTCCAAGTACTTGATCCTTATGAATACAAATATAAAGATTTTACACAGAAAAAATGGACTATAAGGAATTTTTTATGTTGGTTTTATATAAAAACAATAAAGGGGGCAGCTAGGTGGCACAGTGGATAAAGCACTGGCTATGGATTCAGGAGGATTTAAGTTCAAATACAGTCTCAGACACTTGCCACTTACTAGTTGTGTGACCCATGACAAGTCATTTAACCCTCATTGCCTCACAAAAAAAAAAATGTATTATGCGAAGAAATAATAAAACTATAGTAATAAAGTAATTAAACTTTTCCCTCTCAAACTTATGTAAATCTAATCATTAAATAAATAGGAAAGGTGTTAAAGAGATTAGGAAAATTTTTAAAAAGTGAGATTTGATAGACTTTGTAGAAAAATGAATATGAATTGAGAGTATACATTTTACCCAGCTATATGTAACATGTCCATAAAAATTGACCACATATTAGGGCATAAGCAGAAATATTAAATGCACCATTTTCAAATTCAAATGCAATAAAATTACATTCAATAAAAAGCTATGGATCATAGATTAAAATTACTTATAAACTAAATCATCTAACATTAAGAATGAGTGGGTAAAAGAACAAATCATAGAAACAATCCATAATTTCATTAAAAAACATGACAATGATGATTTCCAATTTGATGTGATGCAGCCAAAGCAGTATTTAGGGGAAGATTTTTATTCTTAAACATGTACATCAATAAAACAGAAAGAACAGATAAATGAATTGGGAATGAAACAAAAAAAAACTACATAAAGAACAAATGAAAATTTCCCAAGTAAACACCAAAATGGGAATTCTGGAAATTAAGGAAGAGATAAATTAAATTAAAAGTTAAAAAATGAACTAACAAATAAAAATAGGACCTGATTTTATGGAAAAATAGATAAACAATTGGTTAATTTGATTCAAAAAAGAAATATAATGACAAGGAAGATTGTGGTACAGATTCAGAAGACATTGGAATCAAAAGAGCTACAAGCAAAGCTTCAAAGGGAAAAAGTAAATTGGACACAAATCCAACAAAAATTTCTAGAAGAGCTAAATTGATTTTCAAAATCAAATAAGAGTGGTAGAGAAAAATATATAAAGAGAGCAAAGGAAGAAAATTATAAAAAGACAATTAAGGTCATCATAAAATTAAAATTACATGGAATAAAGAGCCATGGAAAGGTAGAATGAAACTTAATTGGAAACTAAATAATTTTATTCTAAAGAATGAGTGGGTCAAACAACAAATCATAGAAACAATCAATAACATCATCCAAGAGCATCACAATAATGAGGCAACATACCAAAATCTTTGGGATGCAGCCAAAACAGTGCTTAGGGGAAATTTTATATCTCTAAAAGCTTACATCAATAAAAAAAGAGAAAGAGGAGATCACTGAATTGGGCATGCAACTTAAAAAGCTAGAAAAAGAAGAAATTAAATATTCCCAATAAAATACTAAATTAGAAATTCTAAAAATTCAAGGAGAAATTAATAAAATTGAAAGCAAGGAAACTATAGAATTAATCAATAAAACTAAGAACTGGTTTTATCTTAAAACCAATAAAATTAACCAATAAACCATTGGTTAATTTGATTTTAAAAAAAGAAAGAAAACCAAAACACCAGTATCAAAAATGAAAGGGCTGATCTCACCACCAATGAAGTGGAAATTAAAGCAATAATCAGGGACTATTTTGCCCTACTGTATGGCAACAAATTTCACAATCTAAATGAAATAGATAAATATTTACCAAAATAAAAGTTTCCCAGGTTAAAAGAAGAGGAAATAAAATCCTTAAATAAGCCCATATCAGAAAAAGAAATTGAACATGCGATTAATGAACTCCCTAAGAAAAAAATCTCCAGGTCCAGATGGGTTTTCAAGTGATTTCTACCGAACATTTAAAGAACAATTAATTCCAATACTATACAAACTATTTGGAAAAATAGATGAAGGATTTCCACCAAACTCCTCTTTTGACTCAAATATGGTGTTCATACCAAAACCAGGCAGAGCCAAAACAGAGAAGGAAAATTATAGACAAGTTTCCCTAATGAATATTGTTGCAAAAATCTTAAATAAGATATTAGCAAGGAGATTACACAAAGTGATCCCCAGGATAATATACTATGACCAGGTGGGATTTATACCAGGAATGCAGGGTTGGTTCAACATTAGGAAAACTATTTTTTTGTTTTGTTTTGTTTTGGTTTTTTTGGCAGGCCAATGAGGGTTAAATGGCTTGCACAAGGTCACACAGCTAATATGTGTCCAGTGTCTGAGGCTGGATTTTTACTCAGGTCCTCCTGAATCCAGGGCCAGTGCTCTATCTACTGTGTGACCTAGCTGTCCCCAACATTAGGAAAAATATTGACATTATCAACCACATCAATAACAAAACTAACCAAAATCATTTGATTATCTAAATGGATGCAGAGAAAGCTGTTGACAAAATACAGCACCCATTCTTAATAAAAACACTAGAGAGTTTTATAATAGGTGGTGCTTTCCTTACAATTATAAGCAGTATCTACCTAAAACCATCAGCAAGCATTATATGTGATGGAGATAAGTTAGAGCCCTTCCCAATAAGTTCAAGATTGAAACAGCCATGTCCATTATCACCTCTATTATTTAATATTGTACTAGAAATGTTAGCTTTAGCAATCAGAAAAGAAAAAGGAATTAAAGGAATTAGAATAGGTAAGGAGGAAACAAAACTATCACTCTTTGCAGATGATATGATGGTATACTTAGAGAATCTTAGAGAATCAATTCAAAAATTACTTGAAACAATTAACAACATTAGCAAAGTAGTGGGATATAAAATAAATCCACATAAATCATTGCATTTCTATACACAACCAACAGTGTCCAGCAGCAAGTTATAGAAAGAGAAATTCCATTTAAAGTAATGGTAGACAATATAAAATACTTGGAAGTCTACTTGCCAAGACAAAGGCAGGAACTCTATGAACACAATTACAAACACTCTTCACACAAATCAAATCAGATCTAAATAATTGGAAAAATATCAATTGATCATGGTTAGGCTGAGCTAATATAATAAAAATGACTATTCTACCTAAATTAATGTACTTATTCAGTGCCATACCAATCATACTACCTAAAAATTATTTTATAGAGCTAGAAAAATTAATAATAAAATTCATATGGAAAAACAAAAGGTCAAGAATATCAAGGGAACCAATAAAAAATGCACAGGAAGGCAGGTAACAAATTTTAAGCTATACTATAATGCAGCAGTCATCAAAACTATTTAGTACTGGCTAAGAAATAGAGTGGGGGATCAATGAAATAGGAGACACAATAGTAAATGACTTTAAGAATGTACTGTTTGATAAACCCAAAGAGTACAACTTTGGGGATAGGAACTCAGTATTTGACAAAAACTGCTGGGAAAACTGGAAGAGAGTATGGCAGAAACTGGGCATAGACCAACATCTTATACCTTATACTAAAATAAGGTTGAAATGGGTACATGATTTAGACATAAAAGTTGATACCATAGGTAAATTAGGAGAAGGAATAGTTTAACTCTCAGATCTTTTAAAAGGAGAACAGTTTATGACCAAACAAGAGATAGAGAATGGTATAAAATACAAAATGGATGATTTTTATTACATTAAATTAAAAAGATTTTGTACAAACAGAAGCAATGCATCCAAAATTAGAAGGGAGACAGAAAACTGGGAAACAATTTTTATAGCTAGCACTTCTGATAAAGGACTAATTTCTAAAATATATCAAGAACTAAATCAAATTTATAAGAATCCAAGTCATTCCCCAATTGAGAAATGGTCAAAGGATATGAACAGGCAGTTTTCTGATGAAGAAATCAAAGCTATCTATAGCCATATTTTTTTAAAATGCTCTAAATCACTATTGATTAGAGAGATGCAAATTAAAACAGCTCTGAGGTACCACCTGACACCTATCAGATTGGCTAATATGACAAAAAAAGGAAAATAATAAATGTTGGAGAAGCTATGGAAAAATTGGAACACCAATGCATTGTTGGTGGAGCTGTGAACTGATCCATCCACTCTGGAGAGCAGTTTGGAACTATGCCCAAAGGGCTATAAAGCTTTGCATACTCTTTGATCCTGCCATACCACTATTAGGACTTTTTCCCAAAGAGGTCATAAAAAAAGGGAAAATGACACACATGTACAAAAATATTTATAGCTGCTGTTTTTGTGGTTGCAAGGAACTGGAAGTTGAGGGGATGCCCATCAATTGGGGAATGGCTGAACAAGTTGTGGTACATGAATCTAATGGAATAATATTATGCTATAAGAAATGATGAGCAGGCGGGTTTCAGAGAAATCTGGAAGGACTTGCATGAACTGATGCTGAGTGAGATGAGTAGAATCAGGAGAACATTGTACACAGTATCAACAACATTGTGTGTTGATCAACTGTGATGGACTTGATTCTTCTCAGCAATACAACAGTCCAAGATAGACTCATGCTGGAAAATGCTCTCTTAATCCAGAAAAAAAAAAAAAAAACTGTTGAATCTGGGTGCAGATCAAATCATACTATTTCTATTGTTTTTGTTGGTGTTGTTTTTCTTTTTTGAGTTTTTTCTTTTTTGTTCTGATTCTTTCACAGCATGAGTAATGCAGAAATATGTTTAATGTGATTATACATATATAACCAATATCAAATTACTTGTTGTCTTTCAGATGTGTGGAATGAGGGGAGGGATGGAGAAAAATTTGAAACAAGAAATGTTATAAAAACAAATGTTGAAAGATATCTATACATGTAACTGGAAAATAATATATTTATATGGAAAAACAACACCACACAAAGATCTAAACAATTAGAGAAATATTTATTGCTTATGAATATGGCCAAGCTAATGTAATAAAAATGAGAATTCTTAGTTAATGTACTTATTCAGTGCCATATCAATCAATCTACCAAGATGTTATTTTATAGAACTAGAAAAAATAATGACAAAATTCATCTGGAAAAAAAAAAATAGTTCAAGACAGTAAAAGCAACCATGAAAATAAATGTGAGTAGGTGACTTAGCAGAACTAGATTCCAAAGTATATTAAAAAGTGGCAATTAAAACAATCTGGTAGTAACTAAAAAAATTGGTGGGCCAGTGTGATAGAATAAATATACAATACACAATAATAAATGACAATAGTGATCCAAAGTTCAATTAATCCAAAGTCCCAATCTTTAGGGGTAAAAACTCAACATTTGACATTTATTACGGGAAAACTCAAGAATGTATCAGCAGAAACTAGGCATAGACCAACATGTCACATTGTATACAAAGATAAGTTCAAGATGGATAAATGATTTAAACATAAAGTGCGATATCATAAATAAATTAGGGGATCATGGAAAATTTTTCATGTTAGATTTATGGATAAGAGAGGATTTGGAGACCTAAGAAGAGTTGGAGAGGATCACATCATATAAAACTGATAATTTTCATTACATGACATTTAAAAATATGTACTTTTGCACAAACAAAAATAATCTATCCAAAAGTAGAAGGAAAATCGGAAATTGGTGGGAAATTTTGAAGTGTTTTTCTTTTGAAGGCCTCATTTCTGAAATATACATGGATTTGACCCAAATATAAAAATAAGAGCCTTTCAGAGCAGCTAGGTGGCACAGTGGATAGAGCACCAGCCCTGGAGTCAGGAGGACCTGAGTTCAAATCCGGCCTCAGACACTTGACTCTTACTAGCTGTGTGACCTTGGGCAAGTCATTTAACCTCAATTGCCTCACAAAAAAAAAGGAAAAAAAAAGAAAAAAGAGCCTTTCTACAGTTGGTAAATAATCGAAAATATGAATAAGCAATTTTCTGAAGAAATCGAAGCTATCAATGATCACATCAAAGTGTTCTAAATCACCATTGATTTGAGAAATGTAAATTAACACAAGACTGAGATACTATCTCATATCAATCAGACTGGCTAATATGAAGGAAAAGGCAAATGACAAATTTTGGAGTGGGTAATGGGAAAAAAAATTGGGATACTAATGCATTGTTGGTGGAGTTTGGAACTAGTCCAAATTTTCCCAAAAACAATTTAGAACTATACCTAAAGGGCTGTGAAACTGTGTATACCACTTGGCTCAGCAATGCCAATACTAGATTCTTATCCCAAGGAAATAAGAGAAAAGGTGGAAAAGTCCTATTTGTGCAAAAGTATTTATATTAGCTATTTTGTGGTACAAAGAATAGGAAATTGAGGGGATAACCACAAACTGGTGAATGGCTAAAAAATTGTGGCATATGATTGTGATGGAATACTATTGTGCTATAAGAATTGATGAGCACAATGCTTTCAGACAAACTTGGAAGGAATTATATGAACTGATTAAATTGAAGGGAGGAAAACAAGGAGAACACTGTACATGACAACAGCAATATTGCAAGGATAATCAACTGTGAAGGACATCTCTACTTTGATGAAGACAACAATCCAATATAGTTCCAAAGGACTTATGATGAAAAATTCTGTCCACCTCTTGAGAGATACCTATCTAACTCTGAAGGCAGATTAAAGCATGTTTTTATTTTATTTCTTTTATTTTTTGCATGTGTGTTTTCTTTTGTAACATGGCTAATATGGAAATAGGTTTTACATGACTTCACATGGATAATCAACATCAAATTGTTTGCCTTCTCAAGGAGAAGGACTGTTGGCAGAGAGAGAAATGTGGAATTCACAATTTTTAAAAACATGGATGTTAAAAATTTTTACATGTAATTGGGAAATATTTAATGATAAAAATATATGTTGGACAAAAGAGTACAGTATCCACAGGAAATGAAGTAATCAACAGACTGGTAGCCTACTGACTATATTAATAACAGTAATAACCATGATAGCTATCATTTATTTTTTATAGCTATCATTTAAATAGTAACATAATGTTTTCATTGTGCTTTACATTTATTATGTGATTTGTGCCTAATAAAACACTTAAAGATGGCTGTGAAATAGTGAATGTGTTGTCAGGTTTATTTGTTGAGTTGTTTAGTTGTGTCTAAGTGTTTTTTCTTCCTTCTTTTAAAAATCTTTATTAAAAGGAATAGTTCACTTGCTAGGGGAGTGAAAATTAATATATTTGGAAATGAAGATTACATAAAAACAACAAAAATAATTTATTTGAATAAATATAAATAAATTGTTAACTTTTTAATATCAGTGATGTTTTGATATACTTTGATTGACTGATAATAAGCCTTTACTTAGTTTTTAGCTATTCATGATTAAATCTGCATGAGGACATTTGAGACACCCGGTAAATTACCAATAAAATTCAGTAGGAAGAGCTAGAAAGATAAATGTCATTAAAAATTACCATGGAAAATATAAAAGATGGAGGAGTCTATATGTCCAGCATTCAGAGGTACTATATGAACACAACTATAAAATACACTTTCTAAAAATCAAGATAAATCCAAATAATTAGAGAATATGAATTGCTCATGGCTATGCCAAGCCAACATAATAAAGATGATAAAACTATTAGTACTGAGGACAATGCCCCAATCCATTCCTGATTCTATCCCCTTCATTACATCAAAGCCCTGATTGTGTAATTCTAGAACAAGTGAAAAGGGTTTCTAAGAAGCTCAGAACAAGTGCTTAAAATGTGTATATGTGGTGAGGGTGCCTTCCACTCAGAAACATTTTAAAGACATAGTAACTTGGGCATAGAAATTCAGCATAATGGTCAAATATCCTGTTTCTGTTTCTTCCAAGTCTTACTCCATGCATCTAATTTTGTTCCATCTAATCTCCCACAGCACAAAAACCTGTACTCAGTTCCTAGTTTACACAAAGCAACTTTCTTGTTGTGCTTGACCACAGCTCACCATGCCCTTCCATTTAATCTGCTCAGGCCTACTACTTCCTATTTTAACATCCCAATCTATTATTTTCCTTTACCATTAGCCAGCTTGAGATGCAATCACGACCCTGCCAGTCCAAAACACCTTAGAATGTAGGGTCTAAATTAAGCCACAAGTAACGTTTAGAAGATTAAAATATTTCCTTATAAGTGGGCAAAAATGAATAAGGTGAGGTTTGTAGAAACATTTTGATTTACTTGGGCTAATTTGGGGGCTAATCTGACTGGAAGACTAATCTGGGGATTTTTGACTAACTGGCTATCTGACTGCTATTAATTTAATATGGGCCATTTATAAAGTTCCACCACACTGTTTCACTCCCAAAATTGATAAGCAAAAGATTAAGCAGCCTCTTAACTAAATAATCAAAGCAGAGTTTATTTATAAAATACTATTTAAAATTAAGAATACAGGGAAATAAAATGTACAACCTGACTGCGATCCGGCCTGACTCCACCTGCTGTGCCTGGAAAATTTTTAATACAATAAGGGCCATAGCCACCTCTTGCCTTAGGGTATGTTCCACTTTCACTGCTCAGCTACTTTCTTCTAACTTTCCTCTTAATCTACTGGCCTCCTTCCAGCGTCTCTAGTCTCAGTTCCCTCCTTGTAGCCCCTTTCTGTCCATTCCTCTCCACCCTCTTAAACTTCCGGCCTCTCCCTTGCTCCTAGTCCTTTAGCCTTCCCCTGAGTCCTTCTCTGTTCTTCTAATCTTGTCATCTTCTTCTCTGTTCTTCTAATCTTGTCAGTCCCCTTTCCTCTTAATCTTGTCCTCCCCGATAATCTTGTCCTTCAGCCTCTCCTTCCTGTCTAACTCCTAGGTCTATATATATCTTTCTTCTCTCCACTCAAATCTCAGGGGTTTCTGTACCCCCATACACACCAAGCTAATCTGCCAGCCAGGGCTGGGCTGGGCGGGGAAGGGGGGGGGCGTGCTCGAGCCTCCCATGCGTACCACACCCAGGGCTCCAGGGGCCCGTGCCCGTGCTGCATGCCTGGGACCTTGGCATGGACTATGCCAGAGCCCAGCCTAGATAAGCCCAGGATGTCTCCAATAGATCCTCTCAGGGTGGAGGGAGCTGGGGATCCCACCCCCAGCTGTCTGACCAGGCATCTTGTATGGCCCATGGGGCTTTTTGGCTCAGATGAAGCATAGTGGGAGGGGAACCAGCACCCCCCACACAGAAAAGACCCTGAGGGCCTAAGGCTTTCTAATCTCAGCCCAAAGGTAGGATCCCCAAATCAAAATAAATTTGCACAGGTTCAAAAAGGAAAGTGTAGGGGCCAAAATTTAATATATGGAGTGTCAATTGGGTGACTCACCAAAATATTGGGGTCTCAGAAATAATGAGGGACCTTTAGGTTCAAAGCTCCCTCCCCTCTGAACTGCCCTTTTAGATATTTCTCCTAGGCCAATGAGAAAGTAGCCTTACAGCTTTATTTTCCACAAAAGGATTAGATTTTATTACTTGGGAATTAATTAAACAACAAAGGTGAAATTAATAAAAATCAAAGATAAGGAAGTAGGGAAAAAGAAATACAGATAAATTATCTAAACTCTAAACTATCAGCAGATCTTTCCAATTAAGCTAATTTAAAGGAATGCAGGTTTTATTGTGTTCACTCGCCAAAACCTGGAAAGTTTGCTAGCTTTCTCACATCACCAGGAAGGGGGGAGGGGAGAGACACACACACACACACACACACACACACACACACACACGCGCGCGCGCGAGAGAGAGAGAGAGAGAGAGAGAGAGAGAGAGAGAGAGAGAGAGAGAGAGAGAGAGAGAGAGAGAGAGAGAGAGAGAGAGAACGAGAAAGAGAACGAGAACACAACATTCTCCAAAGACTGTTTTGAAGGACCTCCCCTTCTCCTTCTGACCTCAGTAGCATACATAATTTCAGGTGTGGCCCCTCCCAAATGAGTCAGCTAAAACTCCAATAATTTTTACCACAAGAGAAAAATTATATTGAGAATGGAGAGTTGAAGAAATAAAAATTGAAGCACATATTTCATTAATATTTGCAAAAGAAAGGGAAAAAATGGGATAACAAAAATTGCCTAATGTATTTTTATGTAAGGCAATTTGGTTAGAGAGAATTTATTTTTTTTTAAATAAGCAATTTAGCTGAAAAGATATCTTTAAGACAATGTGTCTGTTAAATGAGCAGGCCTTTGGCAATTAAATATGACTGAAATCACTAAGATAATGAACTTTTTGAGCTCTGCAAGAAGAACATGCAGAGATTTAGACAATTAGACAGTAATAGAAACATTTCAGAAAGCTTTTGAGAAAATTAAATGCTGTTAAAGGGAAATTTGAAAAATTTGAAAAAAATATGACTCATATACCCCAGAGTTCTGAGGAAAACAGCTTGTAAACACATGGAATTAGGCTTGCCAATTCAAAACCAATTAAGAAGATATATAAATGTCATGCGAAAAAACAAAAACAAGGTGGGAGAGACTTTATCCTTCTGTAGAAACACAGGACTAAAAGTTGGTGGATGAAAACTGAAAATAGGAAAATAATGATGAAAATACCAATCATGGAATTATAAACAGCAAACAGTGGGAGATTCATGAGAATTCATTTTTAAAATATTTCATCTATACTCTGATGTCTAGCTAGATAACTGCTATTGTAGACTGATATTTGTCTTAGAATGTAAACTTATTGAGTTGAGATTGTTTTATCCTTTTTACTTGTATACCCATTACCCAGCATAGTGTCTGTCATACAGGAAAAGCTTGTTAAATATTTGCTCATTGAATGATTAGAGACACTTCTTCACCACTTAGATATCATTGACATTTGAATCAGTCCTGAACCAGAAATGAACTCAAACACCTCTGAGTCCAATGAAAACAAATGTAGCAGAACCTTTGTACTTCTCCCTTCTCAGATATCCAGGAAATTTGATTAATTTTATATACATTATTTCAGTTCATTCAATCCCGTGACAATCCATGAAGTAGGGAGAGAATATTAATTCCATTTTAAAGATGAAGAAAATAACTTGGAGATAAAATTTCTGCTCAAGGTTATTGTGGGCATTGAAATTGGCCTCAGGATCCCTGAGCAGAGCTGCCACTTCCCCTCCTGCTCCCTTTCAGCTTCAGGGAGGCCTCTGAGCTGGGCTAAACTGTGCAGATGAAAACCCGGAGCCATGGGTGTGGCACGGCCCCTTTAGCACAGTGGAAAGGTCCACAAAAACCCTCAGGGATGCTGAGCTTTTCTCAACCCCAGCTGCAGGCTCATGAAGTACAGGGCTTGGCCAGCCCTGGGGGCGGCAAGCCTGGGTTTCACCTGGGAGAGCACGTTAATAAAAAGGGGGCTGAGAAATGACATGGGGAGACCCTACAAGAGGGGGGAGCGCACAGAGAAAGGGCTATGATACAGAAAAACTAGGAGAACGGACAGAGGTGGTCAGCACAGAGGAGTTGGAGAAAGGGCTTTCCAGTTAGAAGATAGAGAGGAAAAAGGACAGACAGAAAGAGGACGGACAGAAGGGGGATGCTGGATGGACACTGGGGATGCTGGATGACTAGGATGACACAAGGAGGTCAGTGAGAGAAGAAGCGCTTGGGGTTTCTTCAGGACAGTACAGAAAGGGGGTTTGCTAAGGAGACTGAGGGTACCGTAGTGAGAGAGAAGTTAAAGAGTGAAGCAAGGGGCTTGGAGTTAGAAAAAGGAGTTGAGCAGTGAAAGTGAAAGGGCAGGGGAGCTGGAGTGAAGGAGATAAAGAGTGAAAGTTGAAGAAAGCTGGAGCATGCCCTAAGGCAAGAGGCTAGGTGTGCATAGGCCCTTAGGAAAAGCAGACAGGTAGTATAATTTGCATTTTAAAAATTTGTCTCTTACATTTATTTTTATAAATAAACTCTACCTTTATTATTTAATTAAGAGACTTAATCTTTTGCCTCTCAATTTGGGATCAGAACTGTGTGGGGAAAATTTTAGATGGCCCATACTAAGTTAATAACAGTCAGATACACAGCCCATCAAAAGTCCCCAGATTAGTCCTCTAGTCAGATTTAGGCCAATAGTTAGTATAAAATATTTTACATTATAACAGTAATGATAGATTGAACTAGGTTTAAAACTTGTTTTTTATTTACTGATCCAAGCCCTTTTTATTTCATCACAGGTACAGTAATAAGGTGATCTTGTTTGCATCTTTTAATACCATCATAGTTTATTAACAAAAAGCAGGTAGACAACCAGCAGACATTGTGGGATGGTAAGTTAAAAGTAAGAAGATAGGAAACTATGTAGTGTGGAAAATTGACTTTGAGAAATAAATGCAATCACAGTAAAGAGGCATACTTATACCTATGGTATGATACATTCATTATGTGGGTTAAAATATATTTATTTTATAATATCTCATGTATGGAACATCTGAGCTGGCCTGTAATTAGGTACAATTTAGGGTAATTTTAAGTAGCACAAACACTCCTGAATACTTACTTCTCCTAGAACATTATAGCACAATGTGGTAGCTTCTGTTCAAAACAACCCAAAGCAGTATGATATGTTTTAGAAATAATATGTAGGTTTAACAAAGCAAATTGAAATTTACAAAATATTTGTGTTATTTCATTTGATCCTTTTGAGAACCCTGTGAAGTAAGTTCTATTATTTTCCCCATTTTACAGATGAGGAAACAAGTGAAGATAGCATAAACTTTTTCAGAGTCATACAGCTTTTAAATTTCTGAGACAGGAGTTGAACTCCGTATATTTTACTGTAATTCCAAAACCCTGTCCACAGTACTTGGCTGTATGCACATATACATGTTATCAAAGATAGGTTCATTGATAGATACACAACCTCATCAATGTAGGGTCTCCCTAATTTAACTCACAACCCACTCATATCTTTTCATCTTTTGTAATGCTTATGTTTTTTTTTTCTGGACCTATGACTAAATCAATGTAATGAATAAATGATTGACAGTGAATCTATAACTACCAATGCAGCTCTGCAGCTTAGTGAGTTGCTCAGGGCACTGAGATTAAAATGTGTCACAAAGATAGTACATATCATAAGTAAGATTTGAACCCAGATCCTTCTAAATCCACAGCCAGCTCTCTATTCACGACACTGTTTCTTCTTTGACATTCCACCTATCTTTAATAGATGATCAATCTAATAGGTCAGATTCCTTCTGTGTATGTGTGTGTGTGTGTGTGTGTGTGTGTGTGTATGTGTGTGCATTTATGTGTATGTATGTATGTTTTGGTAGTTGTTTTGTTTTGTTTTAGATTTCAGTGAAGGATTCAAGCTGTCCATCTTTACTCCTGCTGTGTGACAATTCTACCTCCTTTTCTGATGACATACAGTGTTTTTGAAATCATCTAAACAACTTTTTTATTATTACCTCCTCATTGGAATTATGCTGCAAACTATTTATGCCCACCATGCATTGCTCAACTCTTCTTTGGGTCAGTCACCAACAATTTTGGATCTATGCCCAACATTGTGAGAGTGTGTGCATTTGTACGTACACCTTGATCAGAGAGATTAAAATTCAAGTGTCAGCCACTCCTTACTCAATCCTCCTTTTTATATGGATATATAATTTTGTACCCTAATTATGTGAGATAATTACCCCTAATTTTCCCTTTACTTTATGTCTAATGTATTATTCTACCCTTACTTGTCCATTACTTTTTTAAGATCATCAAGCCTTAACAGGACTACAGCCAGACCTTCAGTTAATTTGTCTTGCCTGTGTGACCTCTGATGGTTATTGGCTTCAGAAAAGATGTATTTTTTTATCTTCCCATATAAAAATATAAAGAGTTTATTCTTATTTAGGTCTTTATTTTTATTTAATGTTTACCTTTTTATGTTTCTCTAGACTCCTGGTTTTTAACTTCATAGTTTCTGTGCAGCTGTGGTCTTTTTCATCAGAAATGCTTGGAAGTTATCTACTTCATTAAAGATTGTTCCCCACCTCCCCGCCCATAGAATTATACTCAATTTTCTTGAGTAAGTTATTCTAGCACACACACACACACACAAACTTCCTTTGCCTTCTTGAATACTGTGTTCTAAGCACTTCATAATTATGGCTGCTGGAAGGACTTGCATGAACTGATGCTGAGTGAGATGAACAGAACCAGGAAATCATTGTACACATTATCAACAATATTGTCTTTTGATCAACCATGATAGACTTGAATCTTTTTGGCCATACAATGGTTCAAGATATTTCCAAAGAACTCATGATGGAAAATGCTCTACAAATCCAGAAAAAAATAACTGTGGCATCTAGATATAGATTCAACCATACTATTTCTAGTTTTTTGGTTTTTATTTTTTGAGTTTCGTTCTATTTTATCCTTACTATTTCACAGCATGATTAATGCAGAATTATATTCAATATGATTGTACATATATAACCTATATAGGATTGCTTGATGTCTTGGAGAGGGGGGAAGTAGAGGAGGGAGAGACAAAAATTTGGAACTAGAATTCTAATAAAAACAAATGTTGAAAACTATCTCTACATGTAACTAGAAAATAATAAAATACTTTTATGATTAAAAACCAAGAAAAATGGAGAAGAGTTTGGCAAAATTAGGCATAAAACAACATTTCACACCCTATACCATGATATGGTCAAAATGGGTACATGATTCAGATATGAAGTGTGATATAAGCAAATTATGGGAACATAGAAAAATGTACCTGTCAAATCTATGGATAGAGGAGGATTTATGACCAAACAAGGGAAAGAGCATTACAATATATAAAATTGATAATTTTGATTATATTAAATTAAAATATATTGCACAAAAATCCCAGTATAACTAAGATTAGAAGAAAAGCAAAAACCTCATGGAAAATTTATCGGTATTTTCTCTGACAATGACCTTTCTAAAGTATATAGACAAATGAGAAAAAATTGTCAGAATATAAATCATTCCCTAATTGATAAGTGTTCAAAGGGATTTGAACAAGAAGGTGTTTTTTTTGTTTGTTCTTTTGTGGGGCAATGCGTGTTAAGTGACTTGCAAGGTGTCACACAGCTAGTGCCAAGAATCTGAGGCTGGATTTGAACTCAGTTCCTTCTGATTACATGGCTGTTGCTTTATCCACTGTGCCACCTAGCTGCCCCCAAATAAGAAGTTTTTAGGTTTTTCTGGCGGTGAAGATCTCCTCGTGCCAACATGCCTCGTGCAAGAGATCTTTTGCACCCCTCTCCCAAGGAGAAGCGGAAACACAAGAAGAAGCGTCTGGTGCAGAGTCCGAACTCGTATTTCATGGATGTAAAGTGCCCGAGCTGCTATAAAATCACCACTGTCTTCAGCCATGCACAAAGGTAGTTCTCTGTGTCAGATGCTCCACTGTATTTTGTCAGCCTACCGGAGGAAAGGCAAGACTTATAGAAGGATGCTCCTTCTTGTGTTTCCACTTCTCCTCGGGAGAGGGGTGCAGAAGATCTCTTGCAAGAGGCATATTGGCACGGGGATATCTTCATCGCCAGAAAAACCTAAAAACTTCTTATTTGGGGGCAACTAGGTGGCACAGTGGATAAAGCACTAATGACTGAATCAAGATGAATGAGGAAGTGTAAACAATTAAACAAATTTGGTACAAAAAAAAGTTTTTAGAAAAAAATCAAAGTTATGTGTGTTCATATGAAAAATTATCTAAATCACTATTGATTAGAGAAATGAAAATTAAAACAACTCTGAAGTGCCACCTCACACCTATCAGATTAGCTAATATGACAGAAAAGGAAAATAAATGACAAATGTTTAGTGGATGTAAAAAAAAGTAGACATAAATGCAGTGTTGATGAAGTTGTAAACTCATTGAAACATGCTGGAGAGCAATTTGGAATTGTGCTAAAAGGGTTATATCCTAGCCATACCAGAGCTAGGTCTATATCCCAAAGAGAGCAAAGAAAAAGCTAAAAATCTATATGTACAAAAATATTCATAGCAGCTCTTTTGTCATGGTAACGAATTAGAAATTGAGTGGGTACTCATCCACTTATGAATGGCTAAACTAATTGTGGCATATGATTGTGATGTAATTCTATTGTGGTATAAGAAATGATGAGCAGGATGATTTCAGAAAAGCCTGGTAAGGCTTATAAAAACAGAAAAAAGTGAATTGTGCAGAATCAAGAAAACTTTGTACAAAAATTTTGTAATGATCAACTGTAAAATACAGCTATTCTAACTGACACAATGATCCAAGACAATTCAAAGGGCTTACAATTAAAAAAAAAATACTATCTTCTTCCAGAGAAAGAACTGATGAAGTCTGAATGTAGGTCAAAACATACAGAAAAAACAAAAAACAAAACAAAACAAAAACTTTTTCCCCTGTTTTTTTTTAACATGGTTAATTTGGAATTTTTGCATAAATGCATATGTATAATCTATATTAAGTTGCTTGCCTTTTCAAGGAAGGGGCCAGGAATTCAGAAAATGAGTGAATTTGAAATTCAAAATTTTTTAAAATGCATCGAAAATTTTACATGTATTTGAGAAAAATAAATTTGAAATATTCTTCCAATGATTCTATATAGCTACAGTCATGGAACATCATTACCACTAAAATGTCAAAATGTTGGGTGGCCTAAATGTCAATAGATAGATATATAGTAACTATGAATAGGCAAAACCAGGCTGCCCACGGTATCTTGTATGCCATGAATCCTAAAATACATCACAGAGTTCTATGGTAGTCAAAGGATAATAGAAGAAATGGCCCAGAGTTTCACAAGATGAGAAGAGATTGACAGGTTGTCATCTGTACCACTGATTTATATACCCCTATTAATGAGTTCAAGATGAATATTGATATATTTCAATATGAACTCTTAGTTACTAATTGACAAGGATAGGTGGAAATAATGTTTTCACATGTGTGTATGTATATATATGTTTATATACATACACAAAAATATATACATATACACATATATTTATATATACTTCTTATGAGTGGAAGGGAAAAATATCAACTTTATATAATATATTTCTATTTAGATTTCTTTTCTTTGACTAATAATTTTCTTAAAGCAATAGCCCTACCATGATCAAGATTCTTAGCATGCAAGTATACCGTTTTCTTAAGCTTGCTTTCTTATATGAAAACTGCCAAAGCATCTTAATGTAACAAATATTCCCTATAAATTAGCCATCTGAAAAGAGGATAAAGAGAATCATATTCTTCAATTTGCTAACTTTTTATATTTTAATTAAGACACTATTCATAATTTTTTCAAGTGAAATGTATCCATTATGGAAAAAAATAAACCTATAAAACAATGTCTGCCACTATCATGTTGAAAATGGGCATATAACAGTGGATAAGAAGCTTTTTAAAGGCATTCTTCAATATGCCTTTAAAAATGTGAATGGCTATGAGGGGAAAAAACAAGTTTTCTAAGCATTCCAACTGAAATCTACTTGGCATCTTCCCTTAAATGACTAACTAAATAATTGAAAAAAAAAAATTAGGACTTAAATGCTGGATTCTCTGATGACTTTGATACTTCTATAGAGTGTTGAACTTTTAAAAAATAATTATGTTATTCTGAACTTAGGAAATAAAATCAGTGTTTCCATAAGAGAGTAGAATAGAAAAATAGATGATTTCATAGGAGACTGAAAATCTATTATGTGCAACCTGCTATTCCTTTTAAATAAAAAATAAAGTTATGTATCTTTCCTTTTCCCCCTTTTTTTCTTCCCCCCACCCTAGGGATGGCTACCATTAGACACACACATACACACATATACATACACACACACACAAATATATATATATATATACATATACACACATATATATATGTATACACATGTGCACAAACTCATGTATACATATATATGTAATATCATTCTATACATACAAATTTCAGTTCTTGCTCTGGATGCAGATAGTACCTTCTTTCATAGGTTGTTTGTAGTTAATTTGGGTATTTATAATTGTCAAAATGACAATCTTCTCAAAGTTGTTCTTAAAACAATATTGTTTTTATTGTATACAATGTTATGTTAATTCTGCTCATTTTGCTTTTCATTATATCATTCAAGTCTTTCCAAGTTTTTTTAATATAATTAAGCTCATTATTTCTTATAGCACAGTAGTATTCCATCATGATCATATACCGCTACTTGTTCAGCCATTCCCCAAATGATAAGCATCAACACAATTTTTAGTTCTTTGCCACCATAATGAATTGGGTATGCAATTTAACATACAAAAAGAACAAACTAAATATGCAATTAGAAATCCTAAAAACTAAAGGTAAGATTAATAAAATTGAATGTACAAAGCATTGAATTGATATAACTAGGAGTTAGTTTTATGAAAAAAACATGCAATAAAATAGATAAATCATTGATTAATATGCTTTTTAAAAATGAAAAAGAAAATCAAATTACTAGTATTAGCCATGAAAAGGGTGAAAAGGCCATTAAGAAAAATGAAATCAGGGCAAGTATAAGGAGTTATTTTACAAAATTATATTCCAATAAATGCAATAATTTAAGTGAAATGGAATATTATTTACAAAAATAAAAACTGCCTAGATTAGCAAAGTAGGAAATAGGATATTTAAATAGACCTACTTAGAAAAAAATAAATTTAGCAGACCAAATCACTAGGACCAGACAGATTTACAAGTGAATTCTATCAAAACTTTAAAGACCAACTAATTACAATGGTAAATTATTTGCAATAATAGGCAAATAAGTGGTCTACCAAACTCCTTTTATGAAACAAATATGATACTGACACCTAAACCAGGAAGAGTAAAAACAGAGAAAGAAAATTATAGACCAATTTCTTTAATGCATAAGGATGCAAAAATCCTAAATGAAATACTAGCTAAAAGTTTACCAAATATTACAAACCTTACACATTATGACAAAGCATGATTTATACCAGGAATATTGGGAAAGTTTAACGTAATGAAAACTATTAACATAATTATTGCATATATAACAAAAGTAATAAAAATCATAAGTATCTCAATAGATGCAGAAAAAGCTTTTGATAAAATACAAAACTTGCTTCTATTAAAAACACTTGAAAGTATAGGTATGAATGTTTTTTTCCCCATAATTTGATTTTTAAATTTACCTAAAATCAGAAGCAAACATTATTTATAATGGAGATAAGCTAGAAGTCTTCCCAGTAAGACCAGTTAGGAAACAAGGTTGCCTATTGTCACCAATATTATTCAGTATTTTATTGGAAATTCTAGGAATACCAATAAGAGAAGAAATTGAATGAATCAGACTAGGAAAGGAGGTAATAAACCTATCTGTTTTTGTGGATGATATGATGACATACTTGGAAAATACTGAAAACTCAACTAAAAACAATAATTTTAGCCAATTAGAAAGATATAAAGTAAATCCATATAAATCATGATCTTTGCTATATGTCACAAACAAAACTCTGCAAGAAGAGATAGTAAGAGATACCCCATTTTAAATCACTATATAATCTAAATTATATTTTATATAAAGTATAATAACTTTATACTCCCAGGCATAAAACACTTGCCAAAACAATCCCAGGAACTATATGAATAAAATTATAAAATAAAAAATGTTTTATATAAATGAAATGAGATTTAAATGGTTGGAGAAAAAATTATTGTCCATGGGTGAGCAAGGCCAATATAGTAAAAATCACAATTTTACCTACACTAATTTCTATATTCAATGCCTTCCCAATTAAAATACAAAAAATAATACTGAGGTGTTGAACTTTTATTTTGTACTTTTGAAAGCTTCTCTCTAGGGAGGATGTATTATTAATTAATCATTTTCAGTGTGCCAATATTCATGATCACTTTTGTGGTTTTCTTGGCAAAGATTTTGGACTGCTTTGTTATTTCCTTCTCCAGCTTATTTTATAAATGAGGAAACTGAGGCAAATAAGGTTACATGACTTGCCTAGTGTCACACAGCTAGTAAGTGTCTTATGTAAGATTTGAACTCATATTTTCCTGACTCTAGACCCAGTACTCTATACACTGTGCCACATTGCTGCCCCCATTGAGGTTGTATGCAAGTCTGATGTCACCTTAATGAATTGACTAAAGGACACTGAACTGAAGTTTAGACTTCTGTGCTGCCCCCAGAAAGACTGAATCAGGCCTCTTAGGGTCTCTTAAATGAGGAGAGTTTCTTTGGCAATGAAGTCAACAGATTTACTTGTGCATTGTTTTGTTCCTTTTCCACCAGAGACACTGAAGAAAATGAGAATATATTAATGACAATTTTGTACAACTCTGGAGCAAAGGCAGAGGCAAATAATGTGTTTTTGTGTGACATATACAACATGTTTCTGTAACCCAATTTTCTGGAGAAGTTCCTGATACACTTGCAGCCCAAATTCTAAAGTCTTGGAATATGGCTTTATGGAAAGAAAAGGTTGCTTTTTGCTTGTTTGATTGTGTGTGTGTGTGTGTGTGTGTGTGTGTTTCTCCTTAGTACCAATTTAAGTGATACCCAGAGCTTGCCACTCTTGGCCATAAGTTACAAATAGAAGATTGGGGATCTGTATTCGTGGAAGAAGCATCTAAAAATACTGATCACTGATGCAATAGTATTCTGAAAAAGTTTTCAGTGTGTTTTAGTTTTCATCTGAGTTTTTCCACCTGACTAAGGCTATGTAGAAATGATCCAGCTACTGGGATCCAATTTTAGTCAGAACTCAATCAAACTTTGAATTTTTTTCTTAAGATTTGAAATTCAAAACAACAAAAACAACAAACTCATCCAACCCCAGCTGGGGAGTGTTTTTAATTCCTCTGCACCGTCTGGCTATGATCAGGAATAGATTTCCAAGTTCCAATATAGCGAAGAAGAAAAAAATAAATAAATAACCAAAACATAAAGCCCCCAAACCTCCTGCCTATAATTCAAGCAAAGAAACTCTTGAGCAAGAATAGAATACATCAGAATTCTAATCTCAATGACTCTCAATTAGAACCTCTTAACTCTAATGTTTGTAATATTCAGGATAATAGGATTTTTTGAGGCCTACTAAAGTACAGTGTGAGTGTTGTTCATAAACAAAAGAAAGACACAGTTCCTAACTCTAAAGGTATTTTCCTTTTGGAGAAAAAAAAAGTGGTTAGGATTTAGCTTTTTGATGACAGTTGTTTGGGATGATGACCTTGTGAGAAACTTAGGTTATCATCAGGGAATATTAACTTAAACATAATTTAAATTTTCCCTGATGAGCTTTATGAGGTCAGAGTGACTTAGAGGATAGAGTGTTTGTTTTGGAGTAAAGAAGGCCTAGGTTGGCCTTTTTTTTCCATCATACATATTAATGTGTAGCTATGGTGTTAAGTATCTAACTTTATTAATACCACAAAATTTTTGAAACAATAAATGATAGACAAATAGCTCAGATGCATTGATTAATTGGTAGAGGTAATTTCCAAACAAATAAATCCCTATACTGATGAAATTCTGGACCTGGGGAATACACACACACACACACACACTCACACATAAATACACCTATGCACATATATGTCTCTCAAATCATAAAACAATATTTTCAAGTAAATAGATGTTTTATAGTATTGAACAAATAATTTCCTTGATTAAAATAAAAAAAAACACTTGGGAAATCATTAGCGTTATTTTATTCTGTCTTATAATGTTTCAGCAATGATAACATCCCCTAGTGGTGTCCAAGTTTATTTTAACTTTTATGAGCAGAAGTTTAGGCAGGTAAGTCAATAATAAACTGTTTAAGATTGGTCTTTCTATGGCCAAAAACATAGTTGTTTATTTGTTTATTTTTTGGACAAAACAAAAATAAAAAGATAAAAACCTCCACTTCATGACAAAAGGGAAAGCTATGGCTAAGCTAAGTTAAAGTATTTGAAATCATGAAAAAGTCAGAGAATAGAATTGGCCTTATTTAGGTGATCGAATTCCCCATATTATAGCTTGGCTACCACCTGAAACCTGGAAGAAAATAAATGAAATAGTATTTATAAAAACAGAAGAATGGGAAATCATATTTATTATGTTTATTATGTTTATTTCTGTATTTCATTCATAAATATCTTACTCCTATGCCTCAAGATGACATGGAAGACTATTTTAGTAGAATGCAAATTTGAGCAAGTTCTACCAAATTTGGGGACCTACAATAGACACAACAACAAAATTTGAGTCTGTCCCTAGCACCAGACTGTGTTTATTTTTCAAGGACCTGCATATCTAAGTGCAGAGAGGCTCCTTGCCAGCAGTCTTGCCACTAGATGATGAATTCCTTGGCCAAGGCAACCAATGGGGAAAAAATAGATAAAACACTTAGATCCGTATGACTCTCTTATTACTCTGCATTGGTTGTAGCAAAGTGACAGGGGGAAAAGGGATGTAGGGGAGAAGGGTTATGAATTACAGTTTTTAGACTATCTATAAATATTATTTTAACTGTTGACATTTCTCCTTGCCACCAATCTCAGCCAAATGAATAAGCATGGAGAGAGTTACTACCCAAACTACCCATGAACTACCCAAACAGATATAAAATTAATTTGATTATACATATAATATAAAAAAATAATAGCTTTATCAATGTTGCACAAACTCACTAGATTTTGTAGCTAACTATACAGTGAATTATAGTTGAAGCAAGGACTTCCAGGTAACTACCACCCTCGTGCCTCCAAAGATTCACTATTATTTATGGATTCATTGATATTTGAACTCATCTTAAGAAAAAAAAGCTTTTCATAAAACTATTAGAGATTAGGGCTACAATATCCTTCATTCCAGCATTAGAAAATAAGGTCAAATATTTTTTGAGAGAATTAATATGTTCACTTAAATCACCTGATATTAAATAATTGATGGTAAATGATTTTTCAACCTGAGGTCCTTATGGGAAATTGAAGACTTATAGGTGGAGGTGAAGCAGGGATTCCACAATAAAATGGGATGCTTGAGGTGATAAAGGCAAGTATTCATTGAGGAGGAAAATTAGGTTTCTATAAATAGGGAGTAGCATTTTCCAGGAAAAATTACTTGTACAATCACAGAGGGTGGAGCCAAGATGTTGGAGTAAGGCCAGAAATCAACAGAACTCTCCTAAATATACTTCCAAATAATTATAAAATAATGCCTGAAAATGAATTCTGGAGTGGCAGAACCAATAATTTCCAGCCTCAAACAACATATAAGTTTGGTAGGAAAAAATCTGTCTTAAAGGGGGAAAAGGGGAGCATAGTCTAGTGCAGTCAGCATCCAAGTAAGCCCGCAGCAGGCCAGAAGCAACACCCTTAGCTCTTGGTGCAAGAAGCTTGGGATAGTGTCCCTCCAGGACAACAATGTCAAAATGCTCATATGTGCATCATCAAAGAAAATATATTTGTAACTGGTGGAATAAATTCCATCAATTAATTGGTCAATAAAATAGCACTAAATGACAAACACTGTATTAAGTGTTGGGATATAAAAAGGTTAAAAAAGTATTTGATAGGGGGGCAGCTAGGTGGTGCAGTGGATAGAGCATCGGCCCTGGATTCAGGAGGACCTGAGTTCAAATCCAGACTCATACACTTAACACTTATTAGCTATGTGACCTTGGGCAAGTCACTTAACCCTCATTGCCTTGTTAAAAAAAAAAAGTATTTGATAAATCAGTGGAATAATAAACATGTAAGAAAAATATGTAAAAAACAACATACATACAAACTATAAACAAAGTAGATGGGATATGATATGAAAGAAAATGTTTCTAATATCTGGGGAGGTTAAGAAACGTATGTTGCAAAAGATGAGATGTAAACTAACAGGAAGAGGGATGAAATTCCAGACATAGGGACTGACATAATTAGAAATATGTGACTATGACATATTAGGATGTAGTTTGATAATATTGACTAGGGGTCTCGTTTTTTTTATTATATAATTCTATTAGTTTAAAAATGTGCATATATCTCCAATATTTTTAAATCTTTCTATTTGTAATTTTTGTGGCTGTGCTTCTGTAATAGAAACTATTCCTATTGGCCATTATTTTTAAAATGACAGAAAAAGAGAAATTGAACAATGTAAGATAAAAATTAAATAATATTTGTTTACAGAGTCACTGGGGACCCACTGCATTTATCAAGAGGGTGACATAGTAACTTTTATGATTTCATTAAATTATTTTGGCAATTCTACATAATATAAAATGGAGTGAAGAGACTTGAAGAAAGGACATCGATTAGGATGTTATTGCCATAATTTTGGTAAGATGCAATGAGAACCTGAGCAAGGCTGTGTAAGTAGAGAGAAAAGGACACATGAGAGATGTGAAGACATTTTGGAAACTGTTTGGATATGTGGGGAGAAGAGTTCACAACATAGTTGTGAATTTGGGTGACTGGACGAATGGTGGTGCTTTGATACTAATTAGGAAAGTTTGTAAGATAGATCGGTTTGGAGGAGAAAGATAATGCAATGAGATCTGTTGAAACTCATCTATGCTTGCTCAATATATTCATCCCCTTCCCTTCTTTAACTCTTCTTTTACACCTCTTTGTTTGATATAATTTAATCTTTTCTGCCCTCCCGTTACTTCTCCAAGTACAATCATTTTTACACCCCTTAATTTGTTATACTATTACATCAAAGTCAATTTATACCTGTACTCTTCATTTATGGGAATATTTTTTCTAATTGCCCTAACAGAGATACAATTCTTAAGAGTGAAGAGTGTCATCTTCCCATTTAGGAATGTAAACAGTGTTGAATAACCTTTTTTTTCCTCTCCTGTTTACCTTTTAATGCTTCTCTTGAGTTTTATCTTTGAAAATCAAAATTTCTGTTGAGCTCTGGTCTTTTCTTTGTTTTGTTTTGGTTTTCGGTGAGGCAATTGGAGTTAAGTGACTTGCCCAGGGTCACACAGCTAGTAAGTGTTAAGTTTCTGAGGCCAGATTTGAACTCAGGTCTTCCTGACTCCAGGGCCAGTGCTCTATCCACTGCATCGCCTAGCTGCCCCCAAGCTCTGGTCTTTTCAACAAGAAGATTTAGAACTTCCCTATTTCACTAAATGCCCATTTCCCCCCTAAAAATTATGTTCACTTTTTCTTGGTAGTTGACTCTTGGTTGTAATCCAAGCTCCTTTGCCTTCTGGAATATCATATTCTAAGCCCTTCAATCCTTTAATGTAGAACCTGCTAAGTTCTGAGTAACTTTGATATTTCTATTGTTTCTGGCTGCTAGCAGTATTTTCTCTTTGATCTGAGAGTTGTGGAATTTAGCTATAAATTCCATGGAGTTTTCATTCAGATCAATTTCAGGAGATGATCAGTGTATTTTCTAAATTATTATTTTACCCTATGGTTCTAGAACATCAGGGCAGTTTCCCTTGATAATTTCTTGAAAAATTCTCTTCAGGCTCTTGTTTTGATCATGTTGCTCAGGTAACCTAATAATTGTTTTTTGTTTTTTGGGGTTTTTTTAATGTATAAGGTATTTTATTTTTTTCCGTTACATGTAAAGATAGTTCTCAACTTTTGTTTATACAAGCTTTACAATTTCAGATTTTTCTCCCTCTCTCCCCTCCCTCCCCCCTCCCCTAGACAGCAGGTAATCTGATATAGGTTATATCTATATATCTCTATACATATAGATATAGATATATACACACACATATATATATACACATAATAACATTAATCCTATTTCTGCATTAATCCTGTTACAAGAGAAAAAATCAGAGCAGTGATGCAAAACCTCAAAATAGAAAAAAAAACAACAGCACCCAAAACAAAAGAAATAATATGGTTCAATCAGCATCTATACTCCACAGTTCTTTCTTTCTTTTTTTTTCTTGGATTTGGAGATCCTCTTCTATCATGAGTTCCCTGGAACTCTTCTGTACCATTGCATTGGTGAGAAGAATATAGTCCATCACAGTAGGTCAACACTCAATGTTGATGATACTGTGTACAATGTTCTTCTGGTTCTGCTCATCTCAGTCATCATCAGCTCACGTAAGACCCTCCAGGTTTCTCTGAACTCTTCCTGCTCATCATTTCTTACAGCACAATAGTATTCCATTGTATTCATATACCACAACTTGTCCAGCCATTCCCCAATTGATGGGCACCCCCTCAACCTCCAATTCCTTGCTACCACGTAAAGAGCAGCTATAAATGTTTTTGTACATGTGGGTCCCTTTCCCCCTTCCATGATTTCTTTGGGCAAAAGACCCAAAAGTGGAATTGCTGGGTCAAAGGGTATGCACAGCTTTATTGCCCTTTGGGCATGATTCCAAATTGCTCTCCAGAATGGTTGGATCAGCTCACAGCTCCACCAACAATGCATTAGTGTTCCAATTTTCCCACAGCCTCTCCAACATTTATTATCTTCCTTTTTTGTCATTCTAGCCAATCTGATAGGTGTCAGGTGGTACCTCAGAGTTGTTTTAATTTGCATCTCTCTAATCATTACAGATTTAGAGCATTTTTTCATATGGGAATAGATAGCTTTGGTTTCTTCATCAGAAAACTGCCTGTTCATATCCTTTGACCATTTCTCAATTGGGGAATGACTTGGATTCTTATAAATTTGATTTAATTCCCTATATATTTTAGAGATGAGGCCTTTATCAGAAGCACTGGCCTCAAAAATTGTTTCCCAGTTTTCTGCCTCCCTTCCAATTTTGGATGCATTGCTTCTGTTTGTACAAAACTTTTTTAATTTAATATAATCAAAATCATCCATTTTGCATTTTATAATATACTCTATCTCTTGTTTGGTCAAAAACTGTTCTCCTTTCCAAAGATCTGATAGGTACACTATTCCTTTCTCTCCTAATTTACCTATGGTATCACCTCTTATGTCTAAATCATGTATCCATTTTGACCTTATTTTAGTATAAGGTGTAAGATGTTGGTCTATGCCTAATTTCTGCCATACTATCTTCCAGTTTTCCCAGCAGTTTTTGTCAAATACTGAGTTCCTATCCCAGAAGCTGGAGTCTTTGGGTTTATCAAACACTACATTACTAGTGTCATTTACTACTGCATTTCCTGAGCCTAGCCTATTCCATTGATCTACCACTCTATTTTTTAGCCAGTACCAGATAGTTTTGATGACTGCCGCTTTATAGTAAAGCTCCACGTTTGGTACCGCTAACCCACCTTCCTGTGAATTTTTTTTCATTATTTCCCTGGATAGTCTTGATTTTTTGTTTTTCCAGATGAATTTTGTTATTATTTTTTCTAGCTGTATAAAATAATTTTTAGGTAGTCTGATTGGTATGGCACTGAATAAGTAAATTAATTTAGGCAGTATTGTCATTTTTACTATATTAGCTCTGCCTATCCATGAGCAATTGATAACTTTCCAATTATTTAGATCTGATTTGATTTGTGTGAAGAGTGTTTGGTAGTTGTGTTCATAGAGTTCCTGGGTTTGTCTTGGCAAGTAGACTCCCAAGTATTTTATATTATCTACCATTACTTTAAATGGAATTTCTCTTTCTATCTCTTGCTGCTGGACTTTGTTGGTCATGTATAGAAATGCTGAGGATTTATGTGGATTTATTTTATATCCAGCTACTTTGCTAAAGTTGTTCATTGTTTCAAGTAATTTTTGAGTTGATTCTCTAAGATTCCTTAAGTATACCATCATATCATCTGCAAAGAGTGATAGTTTTGTTTCCTCCTTGCCTATTCTAATTCCTTTAATTCCTTTCTCTTCTCTGATTGCTAAAGCTAATATTTCTAGGACAATATTAAATAATAGGGGTGATAATGGACATCCCTGTTTCACCCCTGATCTTATTGGGAAGGCCTCTAATTTATCTCCATTGCATATAATACTTGCTGATGGCTTTAGGTAGATACTGTTTATTATTCTAAGGAAAGCTCCCCCTATTCCTAAACTCTCTAGTGTTTTTATTAGGAATGGGTGCTGTGCTTTGTCAAAAGCTTTCTCTGCATCTATTGAGATAATCATATGATTTTGGTTGGTTTTCTTATTGATGTGGTTGATTATGTTAATAGTTTTCCTAATGTTGAACCAGCCCTGCATTCCTGGTATAAATCCCACCTGGTCATAGTGTATTATCCTGGTGATCACTTGCTGTAATCTCCTTGCTAATATCTTATTTAAGATTTTAGCATCAATATTCATTAGGGAAATTGGTCTATAATTTTCTTTCTCTGTTTTTGCTTTGCCTGGTTTTGGTATCACCACCATATTTGTGTCATAAAACGAATTTGTTAAAACTCCTTCTTCACATATTTTTCCAAATAATTTGTATAATATTGGAATTGATTGTTCTTTAAATGTTTGGTAAAATTCACCCGTAAACCCATCTGGCCCTGGGGGTTTTTTCTTAGGGAGTTCATTAATAGCTTGTTCAATTTCTTTTTCTAATATGGGTTTATTTAAGAATTTTATTTCCTCTTCAGTTAACCTGGGCAGTTTGTATTTTTGTAAATATTCATCCATTTCATTTAGATTGTCAAATTTATTGGCATACAGTTGGGCAAAATATTTCCTAATTATTGCTTTAATTTCCACTTCATTGGTGGTAACATTACCCTTTTCATTTTTGATACTGGTAATTTGGTTTTCTTCTTTCTTTTTTTTAATCAAATTAACCAATATTTTATCTATTTTATTGGTTTTTTCGTAACACCAGCTCTTAGTTTTATTGATTAATTCTATAGTTTTTTTGCTTTCAATCTTATTAATTTCTCCTTTAATTTTCAGTATCTCTAATTTAGTGTCTAATTGGGGATTTCTAATTTGTTCTTTTTCTAGCTTTTTAAGTTGCATGCCCAATTCATTAATCTCCTCTTTCTCTTTCTTATTCATGTAAGCATTTAGAGCTATAAATTTTCCCCTAAGCACTGCTTTGGCTGCATCCCATAGATTTTGGTATGTTGTCTCATTATTGTCATTCTCTTGGATAAAGTTATTGATTGTTTCTATGATTTCTTGTTTGGCCCATTCATTCTTTAGAATGAAATTATTTAGTTTCCAATTGATTTTCATTCTACTTTTCCCTGGCTTTTTCTTACATGTAATTTTTATTGCATCATGATCTGAGAAGGATGCATTTACTATTTCTGCCTTTCTACATTTGACTATGATGTTTTTGTGCCTATAATACATGGTCAATTTTTGAAAATGTGCCATGTACTGCTGAGAAAAAGGTATATTCCTTTCTATCCCCATTCAATTTTCTCCAGACATCTATCATGTCTAACTTTTCTAGTAATCTATTCACCTCTTTCACTCCTTTCTTATTTTTTTTTGGCTAGATTTATCTAATTCTGAGAGGGGGAGATTCAGATCCCCCACTAGTATAGTATTACTGTCTAATTCCTCTTGTAACTCCTTTAACTACTCCTCTAAGGACTTGGATGCTATACCACTTGGCGCATACATATTTAATATTGATATTACTTCATTATCTATAGTACCTTTAAGTAAGATGTAATTTCCTTCCTTAGCTCTTTTAATGAGATCTATTTTTGTCTGTACTTTGTCTGAGATAAGGATTGCTACCCCTGCCTTTTTTACTTTAGCTGAGGCATAATATATTCTGCTCCAGCCTTTTACCTTTACTCTGTGTGTATCTCTCTGCTTCAAATGTGTTTCTTGTAAACAGCATATTGTAGGGTTCTGGTTTTTAATCCACTCTGCAATTCGCTTCCGTTTTATAGCAGAGTTCATCCCATTCACATTCACAGTTATTAGTACTGTCTATTTCCCTCCATTCTATTTACCCCCTTTGTACTTTTCCCCCCTTCTTTCACCCTATTCCTCCTCACCGACGTTTTACTTCTTACCCCTGCCTCCCCCAATCTGCCCTCCCTTTTTATCACCCCCCTCTCTTTTCTTTACCCTTTTCTCCCTTGCTTTTGTCCTCCCTTCTATCAGTCCCCCCCTTTCCCTTCCCCTTTTGTTTCCCTAAAGAATGAGTTAAGTTTCTTTATCCCAATGAACATATATGTTATTCTCTCTTTGTGTCAAATCTAATGAGAATAGGGTTGAAACCATGTTCCCCCCTCCTTTCTTTCCCTCTATTGTAATAGTTTTTTTCCACCTCTTCATATGATATAATTCATCCCATTCCACCTCCCCTTTCCTCTCCTCCCCATAGACTCCCTTTTTAACCCCTTAATTCTTTTTTATCATCACATCAAAGAGAATTTATATTTATACCCTCTATATAAAGTCCTTCTCTCTGCCCAAATACATTTACAGTTCTTAAGAGTTATGAGTATTATCTTCCTGTGTAGGGATATAAACAGTTTAACCTAATAGGGTAACTTTTTTTTTCCCCCTCTGTTTACCTTTTTAAACTTCTCTTGAGTCTTGTATGTTGAGATCAAATTTTCTATTCAGTTCTGGTCTTTTCAACAGGAAAGATTGAAAGTCCCCAATGTCATTAAATGTCCATCTTTTCCCCGAAAGAAAATGCACATTTTTGCTGGGTAATAGATTCTTGGCTGCAATCCAAGCTCCTTTGCCTTCCGGAATATCATATTCCAAGCCTTGCCGTCCTTTAATGTTGAAGCTGCCAGGTCCTGAGCAGTCATAACTGTGGCTCCATGATATTTAAATTGCTTCTTTCTGGCTGCTTGGAGTATTTTCTCCTTCACCTGATAATTCTGGAATTTGGCTACAATATTCCTTGGAGTTTTCCTTTTGGGGTCTCTTTCAGGAGGTGATCGGTGGATTCTTTCAATGATGATTTTATCCTCTGATTCTATGATATCAGGGCAGTTCTCCTTAATAATTTCCTGGAATATGGTGTCTAGATTCTTTTTCTGGTCATGGCTTTCATGCAGTCCAATGATTCTCAAATTGTCTCTCCTCGATCTGTTTTCCAGATCAGTTGTCTTTCCAATGAGGTATTTCACATTTTCTTCTATTTTTTCATTTTTTTTATTCTGCTTGACTGATTCCTGGTGTCTCATGGATTCCTTATCTTCCAACTGTCCCACTTTAATTTTTAAGGCATTGTTTTCTTCAGTGAGATTATGCAGCTTTTTTTTCCATTTGGCCAAATGAATTTTTTAAGTAATTGTTTTCTTCAGCTTCCTTTTCCAAGCTGCTGATTCTTTTTTCATAGTTTTCTTGTTTTGCTTTCATTTCTCTCCCCATTTTTTCTTCTACCTCTTGCAATTGATTTTTAAAATCCTTTTTGAGCTCTTCCAGGAAGGCTTTTTGTTCTTTAGACCAATTCACCTTCCCTTGTGAGGCTTCAGATGTAGACAATTTGAGGCTATTGTCCTCATTTGAGTTTGTGTTGGCTTCTTCCCTATTGATACAGAAGCTCTCAATGGAGAGGGCTCTTTTTTGCTTCTTACTCATTATTGCAACTTATTTATTTATTCTTTAAGTTGAGGTCTGCTCTGGGGGCACCAGGGTCCCTGTTTTGGGCTTCTTGTGCAGGGGTATAGGTGCTGTGTGACCGGGCTTTTACTCTGAGGCCTTTATGGTGTGTGGAGATCCCCCGGCCTGCACTTCCTGTCTGATTGTGCTTGGCCAGCCAGGGGCCAGACCCTGGTGTCTGATCCCGCCTGACCCGTTTGTCTCCCTCCCGGCCGGTGCAGGTAGGTTTTTCCACTGTCCTTCTTGGCCACCAGATTTTTGAACCAGGTTCCAGGAGCCTCAGTTGTCCAGCTGTGGCCCGCAGCTCCTGCTGACTTGCCCCGACCCCCTTGGCGCTGGGTTGCTGCCCTGCGCTGGGCCTCCCTTTTACCCGAGTCAGACCGACCTTTTCCTGAAGTCATCTAAATTATCTCTGGTTGGAGGACTGTGTCTCTCTGTCTCTTTGCAGGTTCTGTAGTTTTAGAATCCATCCAGAGGCTTGATTTAATGTTCGTTTTGAGGGAACAGAAGGAGAGCTCAGGCAGCTTGCTGCTTCCTCTCCACCATCTTGGCTCCGCCCCCTAACCTAATAATTTTTAAATAATTTCTCCTGGATCTATTTTTGTGGTTACTTGTTATTTCCAATGAGTATTTTATTCTTCTATTTTATTCAATCTTTTAATGATATCTGATTGATTATTATTTTTTTTTAATGAGGCAATTAGGGTTAAGTGACTTTCCCAGGGTCACACAGCTAGTAAGTGTCAAGGCTCTGAGGCTGGATTTGAACTCAGGTACTCCTGATTCCAGGGCCTGTGCTCTATCTACTGTGCCACCTAGCTTCCCATATCTGACTGATTCTTGATGTCACATAGCATTCACTTCCACTTGTCCAATTATAATTTTAAGAAAATATTTCTTCAGTTAGCTTTTTTTATTTTCTTTCTATTGGGCCAATTCTACTTTTTGAGGCGTCCCCCTCCCCCAAGCTATTGACTCCTTTTGGTGATTCTCTTGCATCACTCTCATTCATTTTCCCAATTTTTCTTCTACTTCTCTTATTTGAATTTTACAATCCTTTTGAGTTCTTCCAGGAGGACGTAGTGGATTTGAGACCAATTCATATTCCTTTTTGAATCTTTAAATGTAGACATTTTGACATTGTTGTCCACTTCTGAGTTTGTCTTGATATTCCCTGTCTCCATAGTAGCATTCTATGGTCAGGACTCTTTTGTTGCTTTTTTGTCCTTGACTTTCTAGATTATTTTATCATTAATGTATGTATGTAAGTATGTATGTATGTATGTATGTATCTATCTATCTATCTATCTATTTATTTATTTATTTATTTATTTATTTATAGTTTTGGGTTGATGTGGTGAACCCAGAGAGCTCTCTGTCACCCCTCTGACTGAGTTCCCCCTCCCCATACTTGGGCCATGGTCACTGAAGCAGCAAGAGTTTCCAGAGACAATGCCTGGCCAGTCTCTCAGGGTCTGAGGAATCAGCTGTACAAACCTTGCTCTGGTAAGGCCTAGAACAAGTTCTGACGTGTCAAGGCTGAAAGGTTGAAAGATCACTCTTATTCTATTAGAATTATTTTGCAGAGACTTTATTTGATTTCTTTATGGGGTTTTTTTTTTTTGCTTTAAATACTGAGCTATCCCAATAATAAATCTCACAGTTATTCACCCTAAGGTGGTGCTGATGTGTCAATTATTAATCATCTCCTATCCTCCACCCCCATCAAGGACTTGAATTCGAGACCCCGACAGGTCCAATTTTTATCCCTCTTTCCCTCCCTCCCCTCACCCCTTCCTAAGTTGGCAAACCATCAGACATGGGTTGTACTTGTATGATTATGTAAAACATTTCCATATTTGTCATTTTGTACAAGCAAACTTGATTAAAAGGGAAAAAATGAAAGTCAAAAATAGCTTGCTTCCTTCTGTTCCATCAATATCAGTTCTTTCTTTGGAGGTGGATAATATGTTTCATCAATAGTTCTTTAAGATTGTCTTGAATCATTGTATTGTTGAGTATATTCAAGCCATTCACAGTGCTTCATAATTATTTCATCACTTTTGACGTTGTGTTCTGCTCCTATGGTACAGGGTGCACTCTTTCATGGTTCTTGTGTTGGGGCCCAGTGGCCTGGTCACTGGCTTTCTGTGCCAGATCCTCTTGGGTTGGGTGCCTACTGTATTTATGTGGCCTGGCCCAGTTGAGTCTTTTGTATTGGGGCTTCTAGGGCAAGCTGTTTGCCTTCTGCACTGGGGCTGGAGATCTCACAGTTGGCCTGTTTTGCTGGTGGTCTGTGCTGCCAGAACCACAGGTGCTCCACTGCTATATGTGCTGTGGCTAAGAGCCTCCCACTGGCTTACCCAGATACCACCTGCACTATTCTTTACTCCTTTTTATCCAAGTGAAATAGACCTTTCCTAAAGTCTTTTGAAGTGATCTTAACCTGGAAAATTGTTTCACTCCATCTTTTTTTGAGAGTTCTATCACATCAGAATTCATCTAGAGGCTTAATTGTTTTAAAAAAAAAAACTGGGGAGAGCTGAGGCAACTTCCTAGCTTTTCTTCTCTACCTTGACTCTACCTCAATGCTGGTTCAGTTAACTCTTTTTTCTTTTTTTTTGAAGTAAAAATAAAGTCAAACTGTATTTATTGTTTTTTAATCAAACCAATAGGAAAATATGACATAGCCTTGAAACACTGAACATCAAGGCTTTGTTAACTGCATTCAGTAAGAAGTTGGTATAAAGAAAACAAGATCTTTTCCAACATAATATCTGGTACTGACAAGAGTTTTAACTGACAGTGATTACTAGGTAATTGGTGTCAGCTGCCTCCTGTACTGCGGTTGTAGAAAAAAGCTCTGCCTTGCAATTTGCTTAAGCCCCAGAAGTTTAAGTTGTCTTCCTACCCTTTCCTGTTCTCAGAGGCTCCTCTTAACTTGCTTCTGTTGAAGAGGGGAAATAAGTAGGACCAAGGTCAGGTATCACATATTTTTGTCCTTTGGAGAAAACTAACTTTTCCCCAAACCAGTCATCTACCATTCCCTTAAGCAAGAGACTTAAGATTGCTCTGCAAGAGGCTTTCCTTGGCCTTACCTAAAAAGGATTTCATGTTAGTCTCAAAAGAACACTTTAACTCAGGTGTTGCCCCTGTAGTACCTTCCAGAAGAGGAAGAAAAGGTAACCTGAGCAGCAGTGCTAGAGAAGCTAAGGTAAAGGAAAGAACTTCACATGCTTGGTGGGAGATTTCCCTCTTATGTTCTTGCTTGGTGTCCCAACTGAAAGCTGTCGTGAGCACTGTCCTAATCAAAGGAAAGTCCACCCAGAAGCTGCTCAGTGTTCTAACCCAAGTAACCTTCCTTCCCCAAACTGCCCTCTGAATGCCAAGTTCTTGTGCTGGGGAGAAAAGCACAACCATGTTTCTCTTTTCCAGTCAGTACTGAACTTATGGCTGCTGCTTTATGGTATATGGGAAATGGCTGAATCAGGTAGACAGGAAGTTGGCACCAAACAAAAGTGGATGGCTGCCGCAGGGCTTCATACCAGATGGGAGGTAGGTTGGGGAGAACTGCTAATTCCCACCAATGCAAGGGGCTATTCCAGTGTTCAGGAACGGAATACCTGTGAACCAGCTGAAAGCTATCAAGGGCTCCAACAGACAGAACAGGGGGCATCTTCAATGACAGGACAGGCCTGGGTATTATAAGCCTCCCACACTACCTCCAAACCAGACCTGAGAACCAGTTTCTTCCATTTCTTCACCTATGGGCTAAAACATATAATGGAACCAACAGAGTCCAGAGGCAGATGCCAAATTCCCATAAAAATTTTCTTAAACTTGCTACAGCCTCCATTTCTTCATTCTTAAATTTTCACTGAAAGGTAAAAGTTTCCAATCATTTTTAAAAGCAGACCCATTCTCCCACCCCATGACTACTGACAACGACTCTATTTTGCAATAGATGTCAGGGAATCCTTCATCTTCTTGGTCATGGTATGGATGAGGTACATGTGTTCATCAACACATTTGGTCACACAGGACTCCAGCTGCCTCTTCACTTGCTGTTCCTTGCTCTCAGCATCCATCAGGTCTTTGGCTTTGTCATTGCAGTGCATGGTGCATCGAGCCAGACGGTCCTGGAATTTTTCCAGTTCTATTGTCACAAAGGCCTGTGCTTGGGTCAATGGTGCATAGCAGCGCTCAATGCACTGATGAACCTGCTGCATGGAGGCCTGGTTATCCTCACAGCAGCTGGCACTGCATCAGAACATGATACCCTGCATCTTGCGGATATTCTCCCGATCCAGCCCCTCCACTGCCTCCTGTACCTGCAACTGCTGTGACTCAGCCATGGTGCACACACCCACCCCTGGGCCTGTTCCCTGCCCAGCTCAGCTGAGCACACTACCCCAGCATCCACATGGAGCCCCAAGAGTGCCAATGAACTCTTTTTTTTCCTTTTTTTTTTTTTTTTTTTGGTGAGGCAATTGGGGTTAAGTAACTTGTCCAGGGTCACACAGCTGGTAAGTGTCAAGTGTCTGAGGCCAGATTTGAACTCAGGTCCTCCTGAATCCAGGGCCAGGGGTCTATCCACTGTGTCACCTAGCTGCCCAGCCAATTAACTCTTTTTTTTTTTTAAGGGCAATGAGGGTTAAGTGACTTGCCCAGGGTCATACAGCTAGTAAGTGTCAAGTGTCTGAGGCCGGATTTGAACTCAGGTCCTCCTGAATCCAGGGCTGGTGCTTAATCCACTGTACCACCTAGCTGCTCCAGCCAATGAACTCTTAATCAATTATCTTCTTTAGGAAGAAATGACTGATAGTTATGATTGAAAACAAAAAGGAGATATCCATATAAGAGGTAATTTAACTTCAGTGGCATTCTGGCCTCATCTATAGTCACTCAATTGTTTCCCATGTTGTTTGCTTCAAAAATATCTACTGGCAAAAGTAAGAAATAAGACATCTTCTCTAATGACTTATTTAACTTTGCATTAAAAAAAATAGGGTAAAAAATTAGGGGGAAACTAGGTGGTGCATTGGATAAAGCAATGGCCCTGGATTCAGAAGGACCTAAGTTCAAATCTGGCCTCAAACACTTGACACTTACTAGCTGTGTGACCTGGACAGGTCACTTAACCATCATTGACCCACAAAAAACAAAACAAAACAAAAACCACAATTTTTTAAAATTCTGTTTTTATCACATACACATATCACATACACTGGACCTCTGATTTCAATGGTGAGAGGTTGTTTTGGAATGTCTAGTTTGTAAATTCCCTCATATCAATATAGATCAGCAATACTGTATCTTTAAAAAATAATGTAATTCTTTATTTTGGGGGAAATTGTCTTGTTAAAAATATATTATTTTTATTTAGTATTTTATTTCTCCGCAATTACATGTAAACTTATTTTTTAACATCTGTTTTGGAAATGTTGAATTCAAATTCTCTTTCTTCTTCCTTCCCCCTTCCCTTTAAGAAGGCAAGCCATTCAGTATAGGTCATACATGTCATGCAAAAGAGTTTGATAATTGTCATGTTGTAAAAGAAAACATAAAAAAACTCAAGAAAAATAAAGTTTAAAAAGTTATGCTTAGGGGCACTTAGGTGGCACAGTGGATAGAGCACAGGCTGTGGAGTCAGGAGTACCTGAGTTCAAATCCAGCCTCAGACAATTGACACTTACTAGCTGTGTGACCCTGGGCAAGTCACTTAACCCCAATTGCCTCACCAAAAAAAAAGTTATGCTTAGGGGGCATCTAGGTAGTGGCTTGGATAAAGCACCAGTCCTGGATTCAGGAAGACCTGAGTTCAAATCCAGCCTCAGACACTTAACACTTACTAGCTGTGTGACCCTGGGCAAGTCACATAACCCTCACTGCCCTGAAAAAACAAAACAAAAACAACAACAACAACAAAAAGTTATGCTTAAATCTGTATTTAGGCACTTCTTTCTCTGAAAATAGATAGCATTTTTCATCATAAGTCCTCCAGAGTTGTCTTGGATCATCAAATTGATGAGAATAGCTAAGTCCTTCATAGGTGATCAGCTTACAATATTGCTCTTACTTTGTACACAGCACATTTCACTTTGCATCATCTCATGTAAGTCTTTCAAATATTTTTTGAGAGCATCCTGCTCATCATTTATTATAACACAATATTAGTGTATCATAATCACATACCACAATTTGTTCAGTCATTACCCAAGTGTTGGGCATCTCCTCAATTTTTAATTCTTTATTGCCAGAAGAAAACTGATATAAATATTTTATACCTATAGGTACTTTTCCTTTTTAAAAATTATTTTGGATACAGCCTTAGTACTGGCATTGCTATGTCAAAGAGTATGCATGATCCTATAGACCTTTGGGCATAGTTCCAAATTCATCTACAGAATGCGTGAATCACTTTACAATTCCACCAACAGCTCCATTAATGGCTCATTTTTTCCCACATCCCCTTGTGGAAATTTATTTTGATTTGGGGACCCTACCTTTAGGCTGAGATTAGAAAGCCTTAAGCCCTCAGGGTCTCTCCCCCTCCTCCTCAGCTTCAGCTGAGCGAAAAAGCCCCATGGGCTATACAAGACGCCAGGTCAGACAGCTGGGGGAAAAAAAAAAGTCCCCAGCTCCCTCTGACCTGAGTGGAGCTATCTGAAGGATCCCGGATGGCCTGTGCCTCAGCATAAGGCTCGAGAGCACCCCCCCCCCCCAGCTGCAGCTCTGGCTGGTGGATTAGCTTGGTCTGTGGGGGTGAAGGAAGCCCCGAGATTTGAGTGGAGAGAAGAAAAGGTATATATAGACCTGGGAGTTAGAAAAAAGAAGGAAGGAGACGGATTAGAAAGAGGAAGGAGACGGACTAGATAAAGAAGGACAGACTAGATAGACAAGACTCAGGGGTTCGGATGGACAAGAAGAGGTCAAGAGGCGGCTGAGGAGACGGCAAAGATTGGAGCCTAGAGACGGGGCTACAAGGAAGCAGGAGAAGACAGACTGACCAGGAGGCAGCAGAGAGCACAGAAGCAGGTCAGCACAGGGTACAGGTTGGAGAAAGTGAAGATTAAGAGGAGTTAGAAGAAAATAGCTGACTAGGGAAACTGTAACTTGCCCTGAGGCCGGAGGCAGCTAAGGCCCTTATTGTATTCAAGAAGTTCAAAGCGCAGCAGGTGGGAAAGAGGAGTGGAAAGAGACTGCAGGAAAGCAGTCAGGTTGTACACTTTATTTCCCTGTATTCTTAAATTGAAATAGTATCTCTTGAATAGAGTCTGCTTTGATTATTTAGTTAAGAGCCTTCTTAATCTTTAGTTTATCAGTTTGGGAGCAGTGTGGTGGAACTTTATAAACGGCCCACATTAAATTAACGAAGTCAGATAGCCAAGTAGTCACAAGTCCCAGATTAGTCCTCCCCTCAGCTTTAGCCCCCCAAATCAGGCCCGATCATCAAAATATTTCTACACCCTCCAATAGATGTTGTTTTCCTCCCTTGTCCTATTAGCCAATCTAATAGGTATGTAGTAGTACCTCAGAACTGTTTGGATTTGCATCTCTTCAGTCAACACTTAACTAGAACATTTTTCCCAAATGGCCATAGATAGCTTTGATTACTTTATCTTAAATGTGTTCATATCTTTTGATAATTTATCAATTGGGGAATGGCTCTTTTTCTTTTTTATAAATTTGTCTCAATTCTCCATATGCTTGATAAATAAGACCTTTATTGGGGGAACTTGATTCAAAGTATGTTTCACAGTTTCTATTTCTAATTGTATTTCCCTCTATATACTTTTATGTGAGATAATTTAAGCAATTTCACTTCTCCCTTTCCCTTTCTCCCAGTGCATTCATCTCTTACTACTTAATTTTATTGTTTTAAATGTCATCCTTTCAAATTCAATTCATATCAACACCCTCATTCTCTCTCTCTCTCTCTCTCTCTCTCTCTCTCTCTCTCTCTCTCTCTCTATATATATATATATATATATATATATATATATATATATTCCTTCCAACTGTCCTAATAATGAAAAAGTTCTTATGAGTTACAAGTATCATTTTCCCATGTAGCAATATAAACAGTTTATCCTTAATAAATTCCTTAGGATTTCATTTTCCTGTTTACCTTTCTATGCTTCTTTTGGATCTTGTATATTAAAGTGAAATTTTCTATTCAGCTTTGGTCTTTTGATCAAGAATGACAGAAAGTCTACTCTTTGAGTGAATGCCTATTTGTTCCCCTGAACGATTATATTCACTTTTGCTGGGTAAGTGATTTTTGTTTGTAATTCCAATTCCTCTCCCCTCTGGAATAACATATTTCAAACTGTCCAAGTCTTTAATGTAGAAGCTGCTAAATTTTTTGTGATCCTGACTGTAGCTACATGGTATTTGCATTGTTTTTTTTCTGGCTGCTTGCCATATTTTCTCCTTTACCTGACAGCTCTAGAATTTGGCTATAATATTCCTGGGAGTTTTCATTTTGGGATCTTTCAGGAGGTGATTAGTGGATTCCTTCTATTTGTTTTACAATCTGGTTCTAGGATATCAGGACAGTTTTCCTTGAAAATTTCTTGAAAGATGATGTGTAAGCTCCTTTTTTGACGATGGCTTTCAGAATACATCACACCTACAACATTTCTGACAAGGGCTCAATAAGAAATTAGTGACTGGGTTTGAAATGATCATAAGATTGCTTGCAAATGACCATTGCTCCTTAGAAATTTTAATGGAGGAGAGGAAAGTGGACATAGTCTCGTGTACTCTTGATTTTTGAAGTGTAAGTAAAAAAGCATTCAGTAAAGGACTGGTAACATCTCATGATATAAAATAATACAGAAATAGTTCAATAAGGATAGGAAATACATATCTTGAAATTATGAAATCACAAAGATGAAGAGAGAAAGGAAAATAACCTGAGAACAATAACACTTCCTCTGGCTTTATATCCCATGCTCCCAATAGAATGATGTGACTTCTCAAGGCCCTCCTGAGTCTGGATTCCTCCATAGATTGACTGACCCACTGCTACAATAACTTAACTGATAACATTCCTTCATTGTTTAAAGTCTGCAGAATACTCTTCATTTTGTTTGTTTAACCCATCATGTTTGTTCCCTTTTAGATCCAATCAAAAGATTTACACATTCTATACAGTACTCAAGTCTAAATTATTCTGTTTGCACATTTTAAACAATATCATTTTGGGGGGTAAAGATGTAAACAGCTGCCCCTCTTAAAGAAACTGATAAATCATTCATTTTTTCTTAATTTGTTATTTTAAAGTAAAAGTGAAATGATGACTTGTGACTTTGAATGTCATTCTAAAAAAAAAAAAGAAATATTGCATTACTAATGTAGAAATAATGAGAAGCACCAGAGGAAGTAACCATTACACCATAGATTTCTTGATACACAAAACTGAACATTGTATGAGGAAAACCCTCAATTTTGGCAAAGCAGGATTCCAGGAGCTGAGAGGATGAATATTTATAATGACATGCCTTAAAATTCTGCAGAATGGATAGATTTCATGATACTATCCACGCCTAGTTCTCCTAACTCTCCAAGTTTTCCATCTCAGCATCTTTTGCTGGTTCATGATAGAGATCACAGCAAGTAAGTTTGAATGGTCCCCAAAGCTCTGTTTTAGGTCCTCTCCCTTTCATCCCCTATATTTCCTCTTTGGGTAATCTCAGAATATTTTATTGGTTTAATTATCTCAATACTAGTGACTCCCAGATTTACATATCTAGCCTCAGTGTCTACCTTAGGTTTCAGTCCCATATCATCAATTGCTTATTAAGCCATTTCAAATTAGATGTCCCAGAGATATCTCAAATTCAATACTTCTAAAACAAATTTCATTATATGCCCCACCCCCAAAACCCACCTCTTCCATCACCTATTTTTTATGGTAACACTATCAATTTCTGAGAGTTGTAGCCTTGGTGCTACAGGGCATTATTCTTTATTTCTCACACTCTGAAATATGTAATCATTTGCCAAATAGCATGATTTCTATTTCCACAACATTTTTCATAATAAATACTTTATTTTTACTTAAATAACTTGTTTATTGATTAATAAATGTATAAAATTCTTAGCCAATAGAAAGAAGAAAGAGCTACTTAGTTCTTACTTTACTTCTAATAGAATAAGAAAGCTAATAATGAATTAATACAAAAGACAATTGGGGAGAAGAGAAAAGAAGATAATTCCTAGAAGTAAGTAGGTATTTATTACATGTTTACTAATTTATTGATTCATTGATTGGAACCAAGATATCTATGGAAAAATAAACCATGAATTAAATTTCAAGATATGTCATCAGGTCTCGAAATGACACCAAGGAAATTAAGAAGGAATTAACATTAGTAAGGTAATCTAGACAATATTTCACATATATTTTATAAAAGATCAAGAAGAAATTATAAAAATAATGAATACTATGGAGAACATAAGAGAATACCAGTCAATAAAATACAATGGATTTTCTAAAGAGTAAAATTATTATGGCGAACTCAAAGCAACTGGAGTAAACACACACATAAAATTATTAGATTGTCCATATACCTAGCAAAAATGTAGAATTAAGTGAAAATTTGGCAGTAGGCCACAGCACCAAAATATTTCTGAGATCTTGGCCAGTTTAACAAAACAAAAGTTTTTGAATTTTCAATCGTTGGAAATTGAACGGGGTGACATTGAGGGAGAAATTGCAAAGCTGCAAAGTAATACTAAATGAATTTCCTGTCTTTGAAAAGAGAAGGTCAATTTAAAGAGATACATAGTTATTAATTTAAAAAGGTAATATTTAAGATGTTTTTGTTAAGTTTAGATTAATTGAATTAATAATAAAGTGTGTATTTATTTCCAACAGAAAATTTGTAGAAAAAATATAGCTTAAGGTAGATGAAAATAGAGTAAATACTCCAATGAAAAAATGGAAGAGAAATGTCATTTTTAGTCAACTATAGAGAAAAAGAAGAAAATGGAAGAAATTATTGAAGAAATAAAAAGAATGGATTAGATTATCCAGAGATAAATGAATTTTATACAATATAAAGCAATATCTCTAAAGAGAAAAGAAACATGGGGAAAATGGTGACAAATACATTGGTTAAACACCTGACACCCAGAATCTCTTAAAAAAAAAACCCAATCCTTACTCCTGTTACTAGTGCATGTTATTTGATAAAACAATTATCAAAGCATAAGAACAGATGATTTTGAAGGTAAAATTACAAATTCTTAACAACATGAAGGCATATTCACATTCATAAATGATCTAAAAAATAAAAATCAGTATTACTAGGATATTGTTATATTGACACTAGAATAACAAAAGTAATAAAAATAAATGTCAGTATTTGAGACTGTAATAAAACAATCTGATGACAATCCAATACACTGTTGATGGAAACATAAATTAATGAGAACATTTCTGAGAGTAATTGATAAATATATAATCAGTCACAAAAATTTTCATTCTTAAGATCCAGTGATTCTTATGAAATATTTTTTATCCTACAACACCTCATTAAAGTGCAGTTAAATGTACTAAAGGTAAAAAAACACTACCATCTGTGCAAAATATTTTCTTCAGAGAACTTTTGCATCTCTTTTTCCATTTGACTTTTTTCTCCTGACTTTCCTGCATTACTCTCATTTCTCTTTCCATTTTTTCCTCTACCTTTTTTACTTGACATTAAAAGTCCCTTTTGAGTGCCTCTATGGCCTCTATGAGACCAATTCATATTTTCTTGGAAGCTTTGGATGTAGGAGCCCTAATACTGCTATCCTAGCCTGAAGGGACACCTTGATCGTCCTTGTCACTAAAGAAACTTTCTATGGTTTGCAACTTCCTCTGCTTGCTCATCTTGCTCGTCTTTTACTTGACTTTGAACTCCTTCTTACAGTGAGGTCCCTGCTTCCAAGCTACACTGTCCCAAGCTTCAGGGGGTCCCAGGTGTTATGATTTAAGGAAGGGTAGGTAGGTTCTTCACTCACCTGGCCTATGCTCTCTTCTGGAAATAACCCCAGGCCTACTTGCTAATTAACCAGGAAACAAAATTTTGTTTGCTTTGGTTGTTAGCTCCCAAGAGCCTGCATGCTTCCCCCACCTGGGCCTCCCACAGTTCAAGGTTTCTTCCTGGTTCCCTGCTGGGGTAGGGTTCCTGAATTCCTCCTCAGCTCTGGCAGACTGTATTCCCCAAACTCCCCAGCCCCCAGCCAGCCATTCAGCAATTCAGCCATTGCCTTCTCACCAAACCATGAGGTTAGTTCCACAAGATGCTGGTGCTGCAGCTGATTTGAAGATTTGGAAGCTCAGGGATAAGTTTCTCTGACACAGCCTGCCTGAAGCTGGATCTGTATTGGTGTGATTGGGAGTTGGACTTCACTTCCAGCCTAGCCACCCTTTTGCCAAACTTATATGCCGTCTTTGGCTGGAAAATAATCTCAACCCATTGTTTTGTGGGTTCTGCTGCTCCAGGAGTTGTCTTATGGCTGTGTTTGGAGCTTTTTGGAGTGATTGTATCAGGTGCTCTGAGCATTTAATGACTTTCCTCTCCCATCTTATCTCCACCCAAGATAAACATCACTTTGCATTGCTGAAGTGCATTCATCAGTATAAGGAACTCCCAGTTGCGGAAATTTATTATAAAAATGAATATTGACAGGGGCAGCTAGGTGACACAGTAGATAAAACACTGGCCCTGGATTCAGGAGGACCTGAGTTCAAATCCAGCCTGAAACACTAGGCACTTACTAGCTGTGTGACCCTGGGCAATTCATTTAACCCTCATTGTCCTACCAAAATGAATATTGACATCTTATTACTTTAGATAGTTACTCAGTAATCTTTATTTGAAGGCTGGCTCACTATCTAATTTCCACAAAGCCTCTCATATAAGTAGCATGACACACAGGTTATATTACAATATGTTAAATTATATGACATTGTATTATATTATAGGTATTCATACAAACACACACACAAATGGAACTTGGGGGGAATCCTTAGGGACCATTTAGTTCAAAACTCCTCATTTTACATATAAGAAAACTGAGGCCCAAGGATGTTAAGCAATATAGCCAAGGTCACTTAATATGTATATGGGACAGGATTTGGACCTAACTCCTCTGACTCCAGGGCCAGTTCTCTTTCACTGTACCATTTTTTCTCACACTATTCAAATATTCAAATGGATCTGTGGTCTCACTGATTTGGAAATTCTCTCAGATTATAACCTATCTATTCTGTCTTTTTTATAGCTCGTCACATTATGCCCAAAGTTCCCCATCAGTGAAGATGCACCAAACCTGTTGGAGTACTAACTCTTTTTCTCTAGACAAGAACCATAAGGGTAGCAGTAGAGAGCTCTGATTGCCCTGCTATTTTATTCCTTACTCTTGCCTCATAGCCAGGCAATCATACCTAGTTTTTGTGTCACTAATATTTTAATGGCATCCTTTAATCCTCCTTTTCTTTTTAGTTCTTCATTGATTTCAGGTTGTAGCCTGATAAAATATACCATATACCTCTCCAATGGCCTCTTTTTGATATCCCTTTTTAGTGCTTTGGAGACAGTGGTGTTCGGTGTCATTGTGATATATCAATATCAATAAAATTTAGCAAAACTTTGAAGTCAGGAAAAAGAAAAGAACTCTGAAATTTCCTGAAAATAATCCGGTTGTTTCTCTTCCTGTTTAACTCTAGCATGATCATCAGCCAGCATTTATTTAGCATCTGGTATGTCTTCAGCATCAGAGTAAGTGCTGAAGATACAAAGAAAGGCAAAAAAAAGCTCTTACTTTCATGATGCACACAATGTAATGGGGAAGATAACATGTTAGTAACTATGTACAAACAAAATATAGATTGTATAAATTTGCACTATCACAGAAGGAAGTCATTAATATTAAGGAGGCCTTGAAAATGTTTTTTTTTTTTTTTTTAGAACATGGGACTTTAGGTAAGACTTAAAGACAGACAGGGAAACCAAGAAGCAGAGATGAAGGAAGAGTGTATTCTGAGGATGGAGAACAGCCAATGGAAAAAAAAAAAGGAAATGACAAACAGGATGATGCCTGAAAAACCTGGAAAGACACTAATGAACATCAATGTATAGTAAAGTCAGCAGATCTGGGAGGACATTGTGCATAGTGACAGTAGTATTGCTTAATGAGCAATTGTGAATGACTTAACTACTCTCAGCAGTGCAATGATCCAAGACAATCCCAAGGAACTAATGAGGAAGCTTACTATGCACCCCTATAGAAAGAACTGATAAAAAGAACACTTGTGGATTGTACATATATAACCTGGATGCAATCTTGGGGGAGGGAGGTAGGAAAGGGAGGGAGGGAGAAAAATTTGGAACTCTAAATCTTATGAAAATGAATGTTGAAAACTACCGTTACATGTAACTGGAAAATAAAATAAATGTTTGTTGCTGAATTAAAAAAAAAAAGAAAATGCTAAGAGTTAGGAGATTAAATGTTTAATGAGAAGAACAAGACAGAGGCTAGTGTCACTGGATTACTGAAAACATGGAAATGAGGCAAAGATTTTGCCTTTATGATATTCCCCTTCTTCAGATATAATGTCTATTGCTCCTTATGTATGAAATTTATATAGCTGATATCAATGTTGCTTCTCTCATTCACTTGTTTTTCAATTGCTAGTATAAATAATTCAGGATAAATACTTGTAATTAAAATGATAAATGTATCATCATCATCATCATTAATTTTTTTGCTCTTATTCCTCTTTGTATCTTCCTTCCTTTCCTCATTTTATCATCTGTTATCTATCATTCTATGTATTTATCATTGATCAATTTTTGTCTGATCATCTGACCTTAACACTGAGAAGACAATGCTCTATAGAGGGATAAAAAGGCTTTGACACCTTTCATTTCTTCTTTCTTAATCATATCTTCCATGTATTTCTTCCCAAACTCACCTTTTTCTACCTTTGCACTGAAGTCACTTGCTAAGAGAATGCATATTAATTTGATAAGGAAAGTCTTGACAGGTTATACATATAATTTTTCCCAACTTCTCTTTAACAAATGGCATCACTGTATATGCTGCATTTATTTTCATTGTGTTTTTGCAAGTGCTTATTATTAATATATCAAATGAAGCAAATATCCTATGGAAGGATATTTCTCTTGACTCTTGGTTACATGATAAAACCTACTCCTTGAATTATTTGCTTTACTTTTCCAAAAAAATACCAGTCAATGCTCCTTATTTTTAGCTGAAATTTCATTCTTCTAGTTTCATTTAAAATAATATTAATATTTATTGTTTCAGTTTTCCCAGTAATATGTATATGCTTTTTAATTAAAAAATTTCATATTTAGAGTACTGATGCTAAAATTGAAGTTTTGTGATGGTCTAAAAATATGTGATTCTTAGTACCTTTTAGCCTCCTCTCCCATTCTCATATTTATTATCACAACAGAATTTATAAGGAACTAAACAAGACAGATAATTATTTTTTTACTGAGACAATTAGGGTTAAGTGACTTGCCTAGGGTCACACAGCTAGTATGTGTTAAGTGTCTGAGGCTGGATTTGAACTCAGGTACTCCTGATTCCAGGGCCAGTGCTCTATCCACTGTTCCACCTTGCTGCCCCCAGATCATTATTTTTAAATTACTTTTCTTTAATTCATGGTTGGTATTTGCCAAAAAAATCATCATGAGATGACTGCCTCCTTGGGGATGAAACTCTCCATATTCAGTTGATTTGTTCTTTGAAAACAGGCTCATTCTGTATCTGGGGACAAAATCAAAGCCCTTTCAGAATAGTAGAAATCACTAGATCTTACTCTTTTCTGCCATGACCTTCAAAAACACAGGTTAGCCTTCATGTTACAATACACTGAAGTATGATGTTTTGTTATATTACAAAAAGTGATAAATGCTAATGCAGTAAAATATGGAAGGACATATATGAACTTTTACAAATATCAACTGTCTAGGGACTAACTGCAACTAGAGCCACACATAAACATAAGGCAAAGGTAACCAAGCTTCAGTTAGATATTGAAGGCAAACATAGAAAGTATATGTCTTGGGGTTTTTTTAGTTTTATGATTTTAAATATGGATGTAATATAAATTTTTTGCATTTTTTAAAATTCATATTTTTTTGTTGTTTTCATGGAAGGGGAAAAAGGCACCAATCTTTGAAGAAAACTGCATTCTAAATTCTCTTCTATTCAAAAAGGTATGATCCAATGACTGTGTAATGACTGAGATTAAAATAAAGTCTTTAATGTCAATGTACCACTATTCTAAATAGTAACCTTTTTTAGTATAATTTCTAAACAGAGAAATTCAGCTTTATACTTTTACAGGTGCATTATATTTCATATTTCATCCTGATATAACATTTTATAATCTCAAAGTACAGAGAATTAAAAAATAGTTTTGAATTCTACAAGTGAGGGGCATAATTTTATAGTAACAACTTCCAAGTAATTGTGAATTATTAATTGAGTTCTGAATCACCTACTCAAATGACTTTTTGAAGTTGCTGATGAAGATGAGCCTATTTTATCTTTTCCTTCCTTGTGAAATGATGATTCTATTGTGGTCTGTGGCTGGCAATAAGTAAAGAAAATCATAAAATGGCTGTCAGAGTGACAATGTGACTTGCTGGGAAAAATAACTAACTAAAAACAGCGTAGCACTAGATCTTCTTGTCTGGATGATATTAATTCTATACAAACATATAATAGGATTTAACCCTGCTTAATTAAAATGAAGAGAATGAAGCCTTGTCTATATACCAGTACAATAATAGTGTCATTCATTTGGAAACAAGCTCACACTTACATAAGACTTCGTCTTATGTCTTTAAAAGATATATGGAGTTGGGCGGCTAGGTGGCGCAGTGGATAAAGCACCGGCCCTGGATTCAGGAGTACCTGAGTTCAAATCCGACCTCAGACACTTGACACTTACTAGCTGTGTGACCCTGGGCAAGTCACTTAACCCCAATCGCCTCACCAAAAAAATAAAGAAAAGATATGTGGAGTTTTGTATTTTATTTCAAGGTAATACTTCATTATTTCAAGGATCTATAATTTGATATATGTTGTTACTCCCTTCTACTCCACATTGCTTTAAAACTTTAATAAACTATAGGATATTACTGGTTGTAATATTCCTTTCATTGTGACATATTATAACCCATGAACATATTCTTTCCTGTGTGATACTTTTCCATGTTCTTCCAAAAGTACTCTTTTGTCACATATTTTTTCAGTGGTATCCCTCAAGCCATTTTTTACAAAAACAATTATCGTTTTCACATCACAGAAGTTAGGAGCACAGTGCCTCTGTGATCTAGAAAATTTGCATAAATGTTTTGGCCTTCCCTTTATACCAGAGAAGTCTGAACTTTTTTCTTTTAAAGAGTGTTTGGTCATAGGTTCTATGTCATCTGCTGACTTTTGCTTGTCATCTGTGGTTTCTGAAAAATTCCCCAAAATTGCCATTTAATTTCTTAAGCTAACCTATGATATATCAAAACTGCAATGGGGAAAGGAGATGTGAAAGGGATAACTGTAGTTTGTAGGTTTTAGCAGAAAATAATTTACAGCCCATTTGTGTCCTGTCTCTCCATTTATAATTGGGCCATCTGGTAAGTGGCATAGTGGATAGGATGCTAGTCCTGGAGTCAGTGCTTTCCTTAACTGAAATTTGGCCTCAGACATTTACTAGATACCTGACCCTAGGCAAATCACTTAACTCAGTTTGCCTCAGTTCATCTGTAAAATGAACTGGAGAAGGAAATGGCAAACTATTCCAGTATATCTTCCAAGAAAACCCTAAATGGGGTCATACATAATTGAACATGACTGAACAACAAAAACAAAATTTTGTCCCCAAAAGCATTGCCGAATGTGGGGCAATGGGAGGAATTAATATGAATATGTGTGTATATGTATATGAATGTATATATATGTGTGTGTGTTTGTGTGTGTGTGTGTGTATATGTGTGTATTTTTTATTTTTTAAGTATTGCTCAAATACCCAAATGGTATCCATTCTGCCTTTCTGTTCAGTCTTAGGCTGAACTTATTGCCAATCTGTAGTGCCTCTGCTAGACATATGTATGCAATTGACTTATCATGCAGTTACAGATCATAGTGTGAAAAATATTTTAAATTACATAATTGTTCATGTTTGCTTTGTTTGTCTGACTTCTTTTGTGCAATCATAAAGTTTATTGATAAGTTCCTGTAATGCTAGTGTTTTCTTTTGAGATTACATCCCAGTTACATCACATAGCTTACATGTAACATGGTTTATCCTCCATAGAAGGTGAATTCTTTGAGAGTAAGGGCAATGTTTTTGGTTTCCTTTTCAACAAGGATGCCCTTACAATATTTCTAAATTATGCATATACTAATTTTGTAAAGATGAAAAGATAATCATAACAATTGATAATTGCCTGCTAAGTCATCTGTTTTTTGTTGTTGTTTTTTTTGCCACTGGAAAGAATGTGGTCATCAGAATATGAGTGTTCTTGGAATTGTCTAATGAGAGACAGGGGAATCACGAAGTACAATTCTAAATATACCACACTAAGCAAGCAAATGTGGGATATCTGGTATACATTTTGGTTAATCCTTAGCACACAAGCATCATGAGTTATTCTTGAAGCTAGAGTAGAAGTAGTCATAGTGGCTCACACAAAATGTGTTGGCACTATGTAAATGGTGGAAATAAAGAAAGAGTTAGATTTGATTTATTTCCCTATATATTTTAGAAATGAGGCTATAAAAATTGTTTCCTAGCTTTCTGCCTCTCTTCTAATTTTGGATGCATTGCTTCTGTTTGTACAAAATTTTTTTAAATTTAATGTAATCAAAATCATCCATTTTGCATTTTATAATATTCTCTGTCTCTTGTTTGGTCATAAACTGTTTTCCTTTCCAAAGATCTGATAGGTACACTATTCCTTTCTCTCCTAATTTACCTATGGTACCACCTCTTACGTCTAAATCATGTATCTATTTTGACCTTATTTTAGTATAAGGTGTAAGATGTTGGTCTATGCCTACTTTCTGTCATACTATCTTCCAGTTTTCCCAGCAGTTTTTGTCAAATACTGAGTTCCTATCCCAGAAGCTGGAGTCTTTGGGTTTATCAAACACTACATTACTAGTGTCATTTACTACTGCATTTCCTGTGCCTAGCCTATTCCATTGATCCTCCACTCTATTTCTTAGCCAGTATCAGATAGTTTTGATGACTGCCGCTTTATAGTAAAGCTCCAGGTTTGGTACCGCTAACCCACCTTCCTGTGAATTTTTTTTCATTATTTCCCTGGATATTTTTGACTTTTTGTTTTTCCAGATGAATTTTGTTATTATTTTTTCTAGCTGTATAAAATAATTTTTAGGTAGTCTGATTGGTATGGCACTGAATAAGTAAATTAATTTAGGCAGTATTGTCATTTTTACTATATTAGCTCTGCCTATCCATGAGCAATTGATAGCTTTCCAATTATTTAGATCTGATTTGATTTGTGTGAAGAGTGTTTGGTAGTTGTGTTCATAGAGTTCCTGGGTTTGTCCTGGCAAGTAGACTCCCAAGTATTTTATATTATCTACCATTACTTTAAATGGAATTTCTCTTTCTATCTCTTGCTACTGGACTTTGTTGGTCATGTATAGAAATGCTGATGATTTATGTGGATTTATTTTATATCCTGCTACTTTGCTAAAGTTGTTAATTGTTTCAAGTAATTTTTGAGTTGATTCTCTAAGATTCCTTAAGTATACCATCATATCATCTGCAAAGAGTGATAGTTTTGTTTCCTCCTTGCCTATTCTAATTCCTTTAATTCCCTTCTCTTCTCTGATTGCTAAAGCTAACATTTCTAGAACAATATTAAATAATAGGGGTGATAATGGACATCCCTGTTTCACCCCTGATGTTATTGGGAAGGCCTCTAATTTATCTCCATTGCATATAATGCTTGCTGATGGCTTTAGGTAGATACTGTTTATTATTCTAAGGAAAGTTCCCCCTATTCCTAAACTCTCTAGTGTTTTTATTAGGAATGGGTGTTGTATTTTGTCAGAAGCTTTCTCTGCATCTATTGAGATAATCATATGATTTGGTTGGTTTTCTTATTGATGTGGTTGATTATGTTAATAGTTTTCCTAATGTTGAACCAGCCCTGCATTCCTGGTATAAATCCCACCTGGTCATAGTGTATTATCCTGGTGATCACTTGCTGTAATCTCCTTGCTAATATCTTATTTAAGTTTTTAGCATCAATATTCATTAGCAAAATTGGTCTATAATTTTTCTTTCTCTGTTTTTGCTTTGCCTGGTTTTGGTATCACCACCATATTTGTGTCATAAAACAAATTTGGTAGAACTCCTTCTTCACCTATTTTTCCACATAATTTGTAAAATATTGGAATTGATTGTTCTTTAAATGTTTGGTAAAATTCACCCGTAAACCCATCTGGCCCTAGGGATTTTTTCTTAGAGAGTTCATTAATGAGTTGTTCAATTTCTTTTTCTAATATGGGTTTATTTAAGGATTTCATTTCTTCTTCGGTTAACCTGGGCCCTTTGTATTTTTGTAAATATTCTTCCATTTCATTTAGATGGTCAAATTTGTTGGCATATATTTGGGCAAAATATTTCCTAATTTTTTATTTAATTTCCACTTCATTGGTGGTAACATCACCCTTTTCATTTTTGATACTGGTAATTTGGTTTTCTTTTTTTTTAATCAAATTAACCAATATTTTATCTATTTTATTGGTTTTTTCATAAAATCAGCTCTTAGTTTTATAGATTAATTCTATAGATTTTTTTGCTTTCAATCTTATTAATTTCTCCTTTAATTTTCAGGATCTCTAGCTTAGTATCTGATTGGGGTTTTCTAATTTGTTCTGTTTCTAGCTTTTTAAGTTGCATGCCCAATTCATTAATCTCCTCTTTTTCTTTTTTATTCATGTAAGCATTTAGAGCTATAAATTATCCCCTAAGCACTGCTTTGGCTGCATCCCATAGATTTTGGTATGTTGTCTCATTATTGTCATTCTCTTGGATAAAGTTATTCATTGTTTCCATGATCTGTTGTTGGACCCACTCATTCTTTAGAATGATATTACTTAGTTTCCAATTGATTTTCATTCTACTTTTCCCTGGCTCTTTCTTACATGTAATTTTTATTGCATCATGATCTGAGAAGGATGCATTTACTATTTCTGCCTTTCTACATTTGACTATGATGTTTTTGTGCTCTAATACATGGTCGGTTTTTGAAAATGTGCCATGTACTGCTGAGAAAAAGGTATATTCCTTTCTATCCCCATTCAATTTTCTTCAGACATCTATCATGTCTAACTTTTCTAGTAATCTATTCACCTCTTTCACTTCTTTCTTATTTATTTTTCAAATCCCCCACTAGTATAATATTACTGTCTAATTCCTCTTGTACCTCATTTAACTTCTCCTCTAAGAATTTGGATGCTATACCACTTGGCACATACATATTTAATAGTGATATTACTTCATTATCTATAGTACCTTTTAGCAAGATGTAATTTCCTTCCTTATCTCTTTTAAAGAGATCTATTTTTGCTTGCACTTTGAGATAAGGATTGCTACCCCTGCTTTTTTTTTTTTTACTTTAGCTGAAGCATAATATATTCTGCTACAGCCTTTTATCTCTACCCTGTGTGTATCTCTCTGCTTCAAATGTGTTTCTTGTAAACTGCATATTGTAGGATTCTGTTTTTTAATTCACTCTGCAATTTGCTTCCATTTTATAGCAGAGTTCATCCCATTCACATTCACAGTTATTAGTACTGTCTATTTCCCTCCATTCTATTTACCCCCTTTGTAGTTTTCCCCTTTCTTTCACCTTATTCCTCCTCACTGATGTTTTACTTCTTCCCCCTGCCTCCCCTAATCTGAGTTCCCTTTTTATCACCCCATCTCTTTTCTTTACCCTTTTTTCCCTTGTTTTTGTCCTCCCTTCTCTCAGTTCCCCCCTTTCCCTTCCCCTTTCCCTTCCCTTTTTTCTTCCCTAAAGAATGAGCTGAGTTTCTTTAATCCCAATGAACATATGTTATTCCCTCTTTGAATCAAACTAATGAGAGTAGGGTTGAAACAATATTCACCCCTCATTTCTTTCCCTCTATTGTAATAGGTTTGCTTTTTCACCTCTTCATATGATATAATTCATCCCATTCTACCTCCCCTTTCCTCTCCTCCCCATCGACTCCCTTTTTAACCCCTTAATTTTCTTTGTGTCATCACATCAAAAACAATTTATATTTATATCTTCTGTGTAAAGACTTTCTCTCTGCCCAAATACATTTACAGTTATTAAGACTTATGAGTATTATCTTCCTGTGTAGGAATATAAACAGTTTAACCTAATTGAGTAACCATTTTTTTCCCTCTGTTTACCTTTTTAAACTTCTCTTGAGTCTTGTATGTTAAGATCAAATTTTCTATTCAGTTCTGGTCTTTTCATCAGGAAAGATTGAAATTCCCCAATGTTATTAAATGTCCATCTTTTCCCCTGAAAGAGAATAATCATTTTTGCTGGGTAATAGATTCTTGGCTGCAATCCTTGCTCCTTTGCCTTCTGGAATATCATATTCCAAGCCTTGCCGTCCTTTAATGTTGAAGCTGCCAGGTCCTGAGCAGTCATAACTGTGGCTCCATGATATTTAAATTGCTTCTTTCTGGCTGCTTGGAGTATTTTCTCCTTCACCTGGTAATTCTGGAATTTGGCTACAATATTCCTTGGAGTTTTCCTTTTGGGGTCTCTTTCAGGAGGTGATCAGTGGATTCTTTCAATGATGATTTTATCCTCTGATTCCATGATATCTGGGCAGTTCTCCTTAATAATTTCCTGGAATATGGTGTCTAAATTCTTTTTCTGGTCATGGCTTTCAGGCAGTCCAATGATTTTCAAACTGTCTCTCTTGGATCTGTTTTCCAGATCAGTTGTCTTTCCAATGAGGTATTTCACATTTTCTTCTATTTTTTCATTTTTTTTATTCTGCTTGACTGATTCCCAGTGTCTCATGGATTCCTTATCTTCCAACTGTCCAATTTTAATTTTTAAGGCATTGTTTTCTTCAGTGAGATTATGCAGCTTTTTTTCCATTTGACCAAATGAATTTTTTAAGGCATTGTTTTCTTCAGTGAGATTATGCACTTTTTTTTCCATTTGGCCAGATGAATTTTTAAAGGCATTTTTTTCTTCAATGAGATTATGCACCTTTTATTTCCATTTGGCCAGATGAATTTTTTAAGTAATTGTTTTCTGCAGTCAGTCTTTGTGCTTCCTTTTCCAAGCTGCTGATTCTTTTTCATAGTTTTCTTGTTTTGCTTTCATTTCTCTCCCCATTTTTTCTTCTACCTCTCTCAATTGATTTTTAAAATCCTTTTTGAGCTCTTCCAGGAAGGCTTTTTGTTCTTTAGACCAATTCACCTTCCCTTATCAGGCTTCACATGTAGGTAATTTGAGGGTATTTTTCTCATCTGAGTTTGTGCTGGCTTCTTCCCTATTGATAGAGAAGCCCTCAGTGGAGAGGGCTCTTTTTTGCTTCTTATTAATTATTGCAGTTTATTTATTTTTTAAGTTGAGGTCTGCTCTAGGGGCACCAGGGTCCCTGTTTGGGGATTCTTGTGCAGGGGTATAGGTGCTGTTTGACCAACTTTTTACTCTGAGACCTTTATAGTATGTGCAGTTCACCCCCTGCACTTCCTCTCTGAGCATGCTAGGTCAGTGTGCCTGGTCATGCCTCTCCTGTTCATGGTCCTACAGCTGGCAACTTGCCCTCTTGGCTGGTGTAGGTAGGTTTTTCCTCTGTCCTTGTCCACCAGATTTTTGAGCCAGGTTCCAGGGGCCTCAGTTGTTCGGCTGTGGCTCACAGCTTCTGCTGACTTGCCCCCTGACCCTCTTGGTGCTGGGCTGCTGCCCTGTGCTGGGTCTCCCTTTTGCCCAAGTCAGACAGACTTTTTCCTGAAGTCTTCTAAATTATCTCTGGTTGGAAGACTGTTGTCTCTCGGGCTCTTTGCAGGTTCTGTAGTTTCAGAATCCGTCCAGAGGCTTGATTTAATGTTCTTTTTGAGGTAACAGAAGTAGAGCTCAGGCAACTTGCTGCTTCCTCTCTGCTGTCTTCCATAGATATTTCTAGCCATTTGATGCCTCAGACCAAGAATGCAAACTGAAGATATTGGATGACACTATGTAAAAGCAGACTGTCACAAATGATATATGATGAACTAAAAGATGTAGAAACACAAGCTTTTCTAATCATGAGAAAAGAGTATTTTTCCCTAGAACAAGATGGAGTATTTTCCCACCCCTTTTAATGACAGATAAGAAAGTATTTACTACAGAGATTAAAAAATAATAATTTAATTGATTCTTTAGTCAGATAAAATGAAAATAGTCATCAACCCAGACTCTTGGAGAACACATACAAGTATAATATTCATGTCACTGATCTGTTCGTTTCTTCTCGTTACTTTGGGTATACTTATTCTTTAAAAAATTAATATATTAAGGGAATTAAGTAAGTAAGGGACTCTAAGTCATTGATCTATAAATGCTAGGCATTATTTCATTGAAGTTGACTTTTGATAGAACCTTAAATATTACGATTTGGATTGAATACTTCCATGCTTGTATGTTCAGAAATCTGGGGCAAAAGGAAAAAAAAAATCACTAGGCCTAATCTAAAGTCTATGTGAGTTGAGCTGAGTTCAGTGGAAAACCATAGCATATTTCTAGCTTTCCCATGATGAAAGACAAAAATCCTGGAAGGATAAAAAGCTTCCCAGCATGCTAGCATCCAAGCAGATTCATGTAATTCAAAGATCCAGGTAGGTCCCATCTGTTAAGGTTTGATTGTTTTTCCTAAAAAGGAGACTTGGAACAAATTAGACTTGAGTGCAATTCTTCCCTATTAGTAATATGTTTCCGGGTATATGATTTGTTTTCTGTTAGCCTCAGCTTCCTCATGAGAAAAAAAAAATCATTGTAATAATAGCTGCTTCTAGACAGGATTAAGATTTAAATCAAATGAAATTTGTATGGCAAATTTTTTATTACTTCATTCCCTTCCAGCTTTAAATCTATGAACCCATAATTGCTATTTATTAAAAATTTTTAATTTTTGAATGAGAATGTCCAACAATGAGGAAAATTACTTTTCCTGATATTCACATTAATAGTTTGACCCAAAATGAATGAAAAAAGTTTTAGAATTGAGATGTTTCTTGATAAGGCAACAGCTGAAAATTAAGTGTCCTTGTCTTCTCATGCCCTCTAATACCATGGACTTTCTGACTTTTAAATAGACTGGAAGATTAACCCAGTGATAACCTTTCCATTGTCTTTTTTCTTTGCCTTCAAATAGCAGAGTTCAGCAATAATAAAAAAAAATCAATTTGCCTTAGAAAAATAGAAGAGGAAATAAGTCTTTGGTAGAGATTTTGCCTTGGGGGAAAAAGCCTGGTGACTTTGAAAGCACTATTTTATTTCTGAATTGTAAAGGTTTGTGGATTTCTTTTCTTATTCAAATCTGCATTAGGTTCTGCACCTCTCTAAAGCACATACCCCTAATAACAATAGTGGAATCCTCCATGGACTTTTCATCCAGCTGCTATCTTCTCAGTAATAACTACTTGTTACTTTGTTTTCATATGTAAATCTTAGGTAAATCTTTTGAAGAGGCCATGGTATTTGTTAAGGTGACCTATTGGTACTCTGGGATCACCAGTGCCTGGAATCTGGAAGACCTAAGTTTAAATATTGCCTTATATACTGATTATGTAACTATGAGTAAGTCATTTAACCTCTCCTCATCCTCCATTTCTTCACCTATAAAATGGGGATCATAAAAGCACCTTTCTTTCTGGTTTGTTGTGAACATGAAATGAGATAACACATATGTGTTTGGTAGACCTTAAACTGTCTTATTGCTAGATATTATATAATATAGCACTATCTGTATTTAGGTAGGTATTTTAAAAAATAATAGTAGCTGAATTTTGTGGAATTTTAAATTTTGCAAAGCACTTTATGAATTGTTATGGATCCAGAGTATCTCAAACCCCAACTCATTTCCTTTATAACATGAGTATATGTTGATATGTTTATAATTTGATTATTACAACAACCCTGTAAAGTAGGCTATTAAAACCTTTTTGCAGATGGGGAAACTGAGGCACAGAGGTTTTTTTTAATACAGTAATTAATAATGTTTGTTGTATTGCTTTCCTGTATCTGTGATTGAAGCAACTGATTAAAAAATAATAATAATAACTCCAATGGTACCTGAGCCTTGTTACACTTTACATACACCAATGTCAAGTATATTTATTCTTTAAGAATGCCATTTAATTAGTTTATTTTTAAAAAAAGGAAAACTTTAAAGATCTCTAGGAATACCTTTCCACTAAATAAGTTATTAGGACAATGGAATTGTTTTTTTTTTTTAATAACATTCTGAAAGGACTTTAGTGTAAAACAAAAAGAACAAGTATCTTTAGAGTTAGGTGAAACCTGACCAGTTAGAGTGAAAAAAAAGTGGAAAATGGAAAAATAGATGATGGAAATAAGGGCTTAATGAATATTATTACATAAATATGAAGCTCTTCTAGAGAAGGAGCGGTCTTTATTCCTTGAAGAGAAAATAGCTGATTACCCTCCAACAAATGATTAAAGAAAATCACAGTAAGGATCAGAGATGAAGATGGTGGTGGTGGTGATGATGATACCTATTTGGCTAACATTAAATAATTGCTTATAGTTTATAAAGCACTTTGTAAATATTAATTTATTTTATCCTTCTAACAACCCTGGCAGTTGGATGCTATTGTTATCTCCATTTTATAAATGAAAAAACCCAAGGCCAACCAATGTTAAGTGAATTACCTAGGTAATTCATACCACATAGCTGGTAAGTAATTATAGATGAATTTGAAATCAAGTTTTCCTGACTGTGGATTCAGTGCTCTATCTAATACATCTGTATCTAAGCTCTGACTACTATATTTGTATCTTAGCTGTCTCCATTATATCCAGGCCAGATAACTATCTTCCTTCCAATGGTTGATTACTCTCTGTTAAGGTTGTCTCAGGAAGAAAATGTTAATGCAGTAGCAACTAAGTGGCTTGGTGCATAGGGTACTACATTTAGAGTCAGAAAGTTCTGATGTCAAATTCTCTCAGATAATTTCTAGTTATATTCTTCTGGGCATGTTAATTAGCCTTTCAGCCTCAGTCTCATCATTTGTAAAACAGGAATAATAATAACTATTATTGTTGTTGTTGTTGTTGTTGTTTTATACCTACCCCAAAAGGCTATTGTATAGATTAAATGAAATAATGTCACATGTTTTGTAAACTTGAAAGGGCTATATAAATTTGTGTATTATATTTTATTATAATCTCCTTTTCATGTTTCCAACATGTGACAAATGGCCTCCAATGACCTGACAAACTATAACTACATGTGAATTTTATGATTCATATGAATCAAAATGGTATTATTGAAAGAGATATATTAAATATGCCCAATGGTTAAAAATCTTGGCTAAACATATTAAGACTTTAATAAGGGAGCTATTTTAATTGCAGATACTCATCAGAATTGAGAAGAGAAAAGTAAATTCTAAAGAAGAACTACTGAATAAGAAGATAATGTTTGAGAATTGTATTTACAATTCTTCACTATGACTTAAAATATTAGAATAGCTACCCTCCACACTGGCATGTATTGTCATGATCAAAAATTGGTAAGGAGTCAAAAGAACACAAACATGCAAAAGGGATGAATCTGCCTAGGTATATCCACCAATTAGATATTATGAATTTCAGACTGCTACAGTATATGAAAAGAATAGCAGTAAAGATGCTAAGAAGTTGATAGGAATTAAAATTCAAGAAAGAAGCCAGTAAAAAATAGATTGTCACACAGCAAACTTCAGAAATTCACAAAGCATGGATACACTAAGCAAGATAAAATAAGAATTCTAAAGAAAGTAGGGACATTTGCTTTTTTAAATATAACTGAGAGGGTGAAAGGATAAAATGATATCCATGACTAAAATGTTTTGGAAAGTTATACCTAAATACTGAAAAATAATATTAAAAAAATTAGGAGAGTGCATCATTACATATTAAGATAATCTAATGGTGAGAAAATCAGGGGACTAGAAGGGAAAAGTATGGTGAAGAGCATTTGTTTGATTATCCTTGGCAACAGAAAAGAAAACAACATTGTCATTAGAGTGTTGAGGAGACGGGGAAAATATCATAAGCTTTATACAGAGGCATTATATAATTTGTTGGTGTTATTGTTCAGTCATTCAGTTGTGTCTTATACTTTGTTACCCGGTGGACCATAGCATGCTAATACTATCTATGGTATTATCTTGCCAAAGATACTGGGGTGTTTTACCATTTTTTTTTTGGCCATTTCTTTCTCCAATGGATTAAGACAAATAGCAGTTAAATGAATTGCCCAGGATCACACAGTTAGTAAATGTCTATGGCTAGATTTGAACTCAGTTCTTCATAACTTTAGACATAGTACCTTATCCACTGAACCACCTAGTTGACTTATATAGACATCTGCAGTTTTTTTTTTTTTTGAGGTTAAGTGACCTGCCCAGGGTCACACAGCTAGTAAGTGTTAAGTGTCTGAGGTCGGATTTGAACTCAGGTACTCCTGAATCCAGGGCCAGTGCTCTATCTACTGCACCATCTAGCTGCCCCCGGTTTTTTTTTTTTTCTTTTCAAAAAGTTGAGTAGCTTAGTAATTGTTGACATGCTGAACCTAATTCCCTCATTCAAAGGATGGAACAACCAACAAGAAGTTTTAATCTCCATCTGGTTTTTACTATTTTACTATTGATGTGGACATGAAACAAACTCTGGGAGGAACTAATGACCCAACATAAATCTTTAAAAGGTGTGTGGAAGATAGAATCAAGGAAAGAGAACAGAGGATGATTACAACTATATGGTGTATATCTGTAAGAACATTGTTAAGAAGCCTAAAGTTTAGCTTCATGAGGAAAAAAAGGATGTTTTTTTTTTAAAGAGCAATATTGTGGAAATTAAGAAGTCAAAAGAAGGATGACAATCATATAACTTGCTTTTGGGGATGAGAATATGAAAGCTAACAATAAAAAGAATTGCTCAAATCTTACTTTGCTTCTGTTATCTTTGCCAAAGAAAGGGTCCTTTAAGTAAGAAAGAACTGTGCACCTCTCTGTCAGTTTATCATTTTGGCTATTCATACAGAAGATAAATAAAGTGATCATAAAATGACAATAGTTAATATTAATATATATTTTTAAGTTGACAAAGTACTCTCTTTAGGTATATGCATAAATTTTCATGTAATTTTCACAGAAGCTCTGGGATTTAGGTAATATTATAAATAGGAATTTACAGATTAGTGGCATGCCCAGGATGAACAAGTGAGTTTCTACAGCAGGATTTGAAACCAGGTCTTTCTGACTTAAAATCCAGTACTCTATTCCATCATCTAAGCGCTTCCATAATTATGACAGCTAGCATTTATATTTTCTTCTATAGTTTGCAAAATAATTTACATGTTTCATTTCTGCTAATACACAAGATAATAAAGAACATGGACCTGACTTTAAAGAATTCATGATCTGCTCCAGGCAAACTACAACCTCTCAGTTCAGAAAGAGCCAGATCATATAATTGTTGAACCAATATTAATGATATTTGGAAATTTATGGTAAAAGAGAGAGATACCATAAGATTAGAATATAACACCTTAATTTTCAGGACAAAATGAAATAAATAGAATCAAAGATACAAAACAGGAATTTTAACTTTAACTTTTTGCTGAAAACTTAGAAGATGTTTTTAAAGGGATGGTTAGTGAAAATCCTTTCTTTCTTCCCCCCCCAAAAAAAAAGTGGTAGTAGCAATAACAATCTAGCATGGCTTCATCAAGAACAAGTAAGGCTATTGTAATATTATTTTCTTTCTTTAGAAGATTACAAAACTGCCAGGATATGTATAATCCACATAGTTTAGGACTTTAAAGTATCCCTGATGAAAACACCAGAGCTGAAAAGAAAATTTGACATTCAAATGCAGAACTGAAGAGAATCACAAACAGACAAATATGAAGGAATAATGATAAGGGACTGAAAAAGTTAAACTATTTAACTTATATGGAAAGATAATACATATAAACTTTCAGAACTTTATTACCACCATGAGGTGTTAGAAGGAATCTAATTAGAGAACCTGGGTTTGTTTCTATTGTTTTCATGATAACAAAAGAACAAAAGTGTAGGGAAGAAGAATGTACTGGAAGATTAGGGCAGGAAATGGAAGAATAGGAAAAAATATATATAACAAAAACCTTAACCATAAAAAGCTAATACACACACGTGTGTGTGTGTGCGCGTGTGTCTGTGTATTCTGATTTCAAAAAGTCTGAGAAGACATGAACTGATGCAAAGTGAAGTGGGCAAAGTAGAAAAATTTACAAAGTAACAGTAATATCATAAATATAATCAACTATGAAAGACTTAGTATTTTTTATCACAATGATCCAACAAAATTTGAAAAGACCCATGATACACTTCCCAAATTCCAACACTGTTTTCTATTAATTAAATTAATCCTATGAAGTAACCAAGATTTCTTCAACCTTAATGTATTGTGTTATCAAGCTTAAACTTAAGAGATATGAAAATTTAGCTTGTTTCATTTTTAATGCTTTCCAGAAAATTATATCTTAATATTTTATTCACAAAGTATTCCATTTACATCAACCTTATACTTTTTATCATGGTAATGAACCCCAGTTTTGTCCCCAGAGGCAGTGGGATGCTGTCATGATTAAACATGGTGTCCACATACAGGAAGAGAACCAATGGACTCAAGAAAGCAAAATGAAATATATTTTCTTCTTTTTCTTTCATTCTGTTTTTTTTTTGTAAAATGACAAATATGGAAAAATTTGTCTATACAATTTCAATATACTTTATTTTTCTTGCCTATTAAATGAGGTAAGTTGCATGAGGGAATGGAGAGATTTTTGGAATTCCTAAAATAAAATGTAATTTAAAGGAAAAAATAGTAAACTAAATTAATTGCTATACTTCCATTTCTTGTTCTTTTTAGTTACTAGAGATTAAAAATCTTCTATTTTGAACTTGTGCCGCCATGAATTAAACATGTTAAGGTTCTATGTCCTTATAGACCAGAACTACACAGACCAAAGAAGAGTAGTTTGTTGTTGTTTTTTTCCTGCCATGTATTGGGGCCATTTTCACTGAAGAAGAATATTGTCTTATGGGAATATTACCTATGGGGTTAATTTTTCCTCTTATAACACAAAAATACAATATAGCCAACAACATTTATAATAGGACCATATTGAAGATCCTTGCTTTTGAGTAATCATGAGAATCAAAGACAATAATAGGTTAAAACAGCAATTGAAAAAAGATTTAGATTAAACACTTTTGGGAAGGAAGGGAGAGGATCCTGCTTCATTAAGTAAACTCCGGACAATTTTGCTTAAAGATTCTCTTGCTTGTCAAAATAAGTGAGACAAGGCATCCACTTGAAGTAATGATAAATTTTCATTTTAAAGAATATTGTCCCTGAAACACTTAAATAGTAAGCATCATTTTTTTCTTTGTTCCTGATCAATTGGAGGTGTAAACCTTGGACTTAAATTTGTATCTATACTCTATAGTAGATGAGTCATTTAAGAGATGCATAGAAGCCCACAGTGAAAATTAATGACCCAAGTGAACTCCTGAAGTTCAAAATCTGAGGTATTTTCCCTGAAAATAAGGGTTCAGAAAGTGGCCCAAAGTATAGGGTGTAGGCAAAAAACAGGTTTTTGTAAAAATATTTTCAGTTTCCTTTTCAACTGGCCTAATTTCTTTTCTCTATGTCTCATTATCATCAATATTCCATTTTTCTGACTGTAACGAGTTCTGGGGATCTATAATGCTGTGATATTTTGGTGCCGTAATTTTAAATTTTATGTAGCTCTATTTGTCTTGAGTGCTGAAATATGATTACAAGAAAATTGTGGTTTTTTTGATGAGTGCTTCATAGTTCACACTATTCATGAATATTAGATGATAAACAAATTCAACTTCCTAATTTACTATTTTAAAGATCTATTTTCTTAAAAATAAAACAGAAATACTTATTAATCATTAAAAATATAATCATATACTAATTAACAACATTTCTAAGGAAATCAATGTTTATATTGTGATAAGATTAAGAAAACAAAAGGAAAACAGCTCTTTTAGAGAGTTGTTAACAAGAACAATGAGAATTGAGACTCAATTTCAGCAATTGTAGAGAGAAGGAAATGACATTTTAATCTCAAAATTTAGTCTGGTAATAATCTAAGAATACATGGTAAATTAGCTTAAGTAATATTTCTGTATTTTCAGAGTTATCAGAGAGAATGGAGTGTTTCTTTTTTTAAATAGAAGAAATTATCTAAAGAAGCAGATAAACATCTTGGCTTGTGCTATGAGTCTGTGGGGAGGAAATGTAAGAGTGGAATGGAAGGAATGGATATGAAGATAATGAGGAGAGAAGAGGACCTCTTGAAGAGGAAATAGTTGTTTGCCCTCCAAAAAATAACATTATAGATTCAATGATGCTTTCCTTTAAAAGATCATTCAGTGAGTATCAAAGGGGAAAGAAATGTAGAGTACTAGTGGTTTGTAATTCCCAGAGGACTCTAACAGCTGTTTATTGACCTGATACCATAATAGGTATCATGACCCCACCAAAATAGTTTTTTTAAATTTCTATATTTTGTTTTTATACTAAGTTTAGTCTTTATCATCTGGCTTCCAGAAAATCCTAAGAGCCTTTAAATCCTAAATCCTTTAACTGATAGACTTGTGACCTCTTGAAAATTTAAAACTTACTAGACCATATTAATTCTATATTAACAATATTAATTAATAGGTCATATGGATGAATGTAAAGTATTATAACTAATTTTAATGAAACAAATGGCACAAATTCAGATGTGGGAAGTATTGGTAGATAACACTTTGACTGAAAAGATATGAGTGTTTTAGGAGAGTGTAAGTTCAATATGAGTTAATAGTGTGATTTTACAGTTCAAAATGTAAAGTGTAAAAAAAAAAAGTAAAATGCACTAAGAAAGTTATTCCTTCCGGGCTCAAATATCAGTCCCATTATAATGTGAAGTATTGTGTCCAGATTTGGATAGCAAAGTTTCAGAAGGATATTAATGGAAACTATACAAAGGAAAGCAATGATAATGGTGATAGTTCTCATGTCCATGCAATATGAGCATCAGCTGAAGCTTTTGGAGATATTTACTTTTGAGAATAGAAGGCTTGATAGGAGGGTTGGCAAGATATGTGTTTAAGTAATTGAAGGTTTAAGTGGAAGAGAGATTAGATCCATATTGTTTGACCTAATCAAAGGGCAAAATTAGGAGCAATGAGTAGAAGTCTTTCTCTTTCTCTAAAATTTTCACATTCTCTTTATCTTAAGGCACAGTATCAGTCTTTATTATTTAAGTTGCACAATTTGTTTTCCATTCTGTAATAAATATATATCTACTTTATTAACACACTTTTATTACCAGAAAAAATTATATAATGAATATATTAATCTACATGGGATTTCTGTCCCCTTTCAAGCTTTTTACAGAATCTTGGTAATTCAAAAGAGTTGTGTAGAAAAAAATGTTCTCAAGTCTTGAAAATAATTTCCATATCATATATTTTAGTTGCTTTTTAAATTGTTGAAAGTATTTATTTGTAAATCTATTTGGACTAGGGGGTCTTCCCTGAATTTTATAGTTCATTTATGACTCATTTAATTGTATTGGGTTGCTTAAAATTTCCTATTCATCTTAAAATGTTAATATTATGTTAATTCAGATATTTTATATTTTAGGGAATTATCCATTTTATTTCAATTGTAATATGTCCTAGCATACAACTGTGTAAAGGCGACTCTGATCACTACTTTTTATTTCTTCTTTGTTATGATTTCACTTTATTTTTTTCCAGTAATTTGCCTTTTCTCTCTCAATCTCTCTGTTCCTGCTTCATCACTCTCTCCCTTCCTTTTTAATATAGGTTAGATAAAGGTTTACACAATTTTGTGTATGTCAATTTTCATTGTTTTTATTTTCTTGTATTTTTAAATAATCTATATTATTTATTACAACTATATTTTAGTTTATTTTCTCTTTTGTGTTTCTTGTCTTGTTGATTTCTTGACTAGTATTTTTTTCTTTAATTATATATTCAGTTCATTAATCTTCTCTCTTCTTTGTTATTACATGCTTTCAGAAGTGTAATTTTTCTTTTGAGGTTTGCTTTAGCTTCATTTCTCCCAAATGCATATGTTGTGTCAACATCATTCTCTTTCATATAGTTTTAATTATTTTGGAAATGGAGATTAGTTAGGGAATGTCATATAGATTTGTTGAGTACTTCCTTTCATAATAGCATAGGGCACAGAACTTTTTTTAAGAGTAGAACTTCAGGAAAATTTAACACTTATCCTAGCTACTTATCGAAAGAATATGTGGCTCTCCTCCATGGAGCTTGATGAATGAATGAAAATAAATAAATAAATGGAAAACTATTTCTCGTTTACTATATGGTAAGTGGTTTTATAAATATTGGGGGTACAAAAAAATCTGACAGTCCTTACCCTCAACAAAACATTTCTATGTTAACTAGGGCAGGATATTTTGTTTTGGAAATTTACAAAATCCTATGACTATAAGGGTATCGCCTAATGACTGGGGACTGAGACCCCAAAACTCAGACTCTTTTCAGAGGATCTACCCTTTCTGTGTCATATTAAAGTAGAAATTAATCATCTAACCATGGATGGTGTTGAATTTCTTTAACAGGATTAAAAAATATTTTAATCTTCTTTATACTATCATCATCAATAGTGACTTCATATATAAACACATAACACTGGCAGACATGTGTTTGCATGTGATATGAGATTCTCATAGAGGGAATCTTTTTTTTTAGTTATTCACAGTTTATTACCACAAATGAAAATGTGCAAATTTTTACTCATTTTCTTCACTTTCTTCAGTCTAGCATTTGGATTAATGATCTTGCTGGCTAGATGAGCCACTCCTTTGAACTATGACTTTGTGATTCTTTGAGGAAACATTGTGAGCAATCTCAGCACATCAACAGCACATCTAGCTCTTTGATGTTGTATACCAAAAACTTCCTAAATCCGCTAGGTAACATGTTTTTTGTCTTCTTACTGCTTCCATAATCAATATTTAACATCAAGATCTGGCCCTTGAATCATCTTCACACTCAGCTGTCAATGCCTCTTGGTTTATATCAGTTTCTCTTAATCTTGACATATAGGTATCACTGGTGGCAGATAAATTTCTTGTTCTTCTTCTTGATGATTTTGGGCTTCATAAGCAATATGAGGGCAGCCATGGTGCCAGCAAAAAGAGAACTGCCCCTCCTCTGGAAGCACCAAGGGAAAGAGGGAGAGAAGGAAATCAGAAGGAATTTTTTTTAAGCAGTCTTAGCTTTGAGAATTGCCTTGAGAGAACTCTGGGTTTGCAGACATGATGGCAGTGTGAAAAAAGAACTATAGCCAAACTCTCCCACCATTCCCCTCCAAACAACTTCGAAATAATGGGTCAAACTGATTTCTTGAGCTGCTGAGCCAACAAAGGATCAGCCTTTGAGATTCTTCCAGCTGAGGACAGTTTAAGAGGTTTGGAAAGAGAGATAGGTCTCTAACACTTGCGTGAAGGCTAACCCAGAGCCTACATGAATACAACACCAGTGGTAATAATAGCATCAGCAGCTTTGGGATCTCTCAAGTCAGAGGTAGTCAAGTGATCAGGGAATTGGGTTGCTTTGATGGCAACATTGTGTTTCACTAGTTGCAGGACTCAACAGTATTTCGCAACTCTGTTGACTCTACCTACTTTCACAACTCAGTAGAAGGGGGGAGAAGAACATTTGCATTCAAGGGAACAGTGTCCCTGAAGAGCAGTATTGACTGCCATTTCAAAGGGTCTGGGGCCAGATTTGGGCTCAGGACCTCCTGGGTCCAAGGCTGGTGCTTTGTCCACTGTGTCACCTAGCTAACCCATGATGACATACTTAAAATAGGGTTGAGGGGTAGGAGGAATGTACTAGGGGAGAGGTGGACTTGGGAGAGGTAGCTCACATGAAGGAAACAAGAAAAAAGCTTATGGAGGCGAAGGAAAGAGAGGGAAGGAGTGGGGGAGTGAGTGAGCCTTACTATCATCAGAATTGGCTCAAAGAGGGAATAACATACATGCTCAAGTGGGTATAGTAATATATTTTTGCCCTGAGGGAAAGTGGGAGGGGAGGGAAATGGGGGTAGTGGAGAAGAAGGGAAGGAAAGAAGGGCAGATTAGGGGACAGAACAGTAAAAAGCAAAACACTTTTGAGGAAGATGACGTTCTGTATAACTGCACAAGTATGACATTTTGAATTGCTTGATTTCATAGGGAGGGTTGAGGAAGGAGGGAGGAAGAAAAATTTGGAACACAGAATTAGCTCAAAGACCTTAATCTCATCAGAGTGGACTCAAAGAGGGAATAACATTCACAACCAATTGGGAGGATAAGGAGGGAAAGGTGAAAGAAGGGAGTACAGAGTGGGAGAGGGGACAGTCAGAAGTAAAACACTTTTGAGGAGGAATATTGTAAAAGAAGATATAAAATAAAGTAAATATCATGGGAAGGGAATAGTATGGAGGGAATTAGTTACAATTATTGACTGTAATGGCAAAATGTATGGTACCTACTTTGCTGGGCTATTGTGAAGAGAATTCTTTGTCAGGTTTAAGGTACCATATAAAAGTTATGATGAATAGGATTGTAAAGAATTAATTGTTATTTGAGGTTTTTATGACCCCATCTTTTGGCTAGAATTAAAAAAAAAAAAAACTGTGGCATGCTCACTGTCCTGGACTCTGCAAACCACAGGGTGCTCTACCCACTGATTGTAGCCCTCTCCATGGTGCTGGCACCTCACATCATCACCACTCACAGACACATACATGGGCCTGGCAAAATTATAATGATTGGAAGCCCAGTGAGGGCAGCCATGTGACTGTCAGAGGGGCCAGCCAATTGGCTGGTGGCTCTGTGTGGTCAGCCTGGGGTCTGCTGGGAAGAAGGGAGGTTTTTCTCCATTCTAGCTGGTAGCTGGAAGGCAATAGGACACTGCTGTGTGTTCTCAGCTGATTCCTGGGCAGTGGTATTGTTCAGATTGTATAATTTCCCTTTCCCCATTTTATTTCCTTTTCCTTGATCCTACTGATCCTGTTTGTGTTTTTTTTAAGTTATTTCTTGTTAAATAAATCCTGCTCTGTTTTGAGGGAGGCTGTTTTGAGGGAGGCTGCTTCCTTGCCCCAATATTGCAGCGAGCCACCTACCTAACACTCCACAATTAAAAATTGTTCCCTACCAAAGGATGCTATCAAAAAAGCCTAGAAAGACGTACATGAACTGTAGCAGAGTGAAATTCACTGTATACAAAACAACAGCAATAGAGTAAGATGATCTGCTGAGAAGCACGTGGTTATTTTCAGCAAGGCAATGATCCAAAATAACCCTGAAGGACTTAGGAAAATTGCAATCCATCTACAGAGAAAGAAATAATGATATATTAAAACAGATTGAAACACATTTTTTTCTTTGACAATTCCTTAATCTAAAGTTTTGTTTTTTTAACTGTTTTCTCTCAAAACCTTGCTCATGTGGGGATATTTTCCATGACTACTCATGTACAATTTATATTGAATTGCTTGAGTTCTTGTGGGTGAAGGGTGGGAAGGGAGAGATGAAGAGAAGTTGGAACACAAAGTTTTTAAAAAATTGATGTCAAAATTTGTTTTACATATACTTTGGAAAAATAAAATTCTAAACATAATTTAAAAAGTAAAATAAAATGCTTTGGTATTAGACTCCTACTATAGACTCTCCTGACCCTGTTTCCATTTACCTCTCTATTCTTAATTCCTTGAATTTATTAAAATGATTCATATTTAAGTAATTAAACCAGCTTTACTTATCCTTTTACCCTTCCCTTCCACAGATAAGAACATGACTTAATTTCAACCTCCCAAAATCTTTGTCTTAGTAATAACTGTGTTGTAGTATCATTTCTAAAGAGATTCATTCACTTTTTTCTCCTATTTTTTTGTATACTATTTTAAAGTATTCTAAAGTCTTTTGTACCATTAATGGGATTTGCCATTGCTTGCTCCCTTTTTATTCTCTCTTTTACCTCTGAGGATTAAGAATATGAAACATAGTTTCTGGGTAATTTACACATTTTGTTAATATAGTCAGTGGGTTATTAATAAAATGAGGTCAATGGAACTTCTTTCATAACAAAGATGCCTTCTTCATGGTTAGGTCTTGGTTCATATATCCTTCAAGCTGTAGGAGGGCTATCATACAACAATCAAACCTAATTAGTTACATCATTCAAATCTAACTGATTTGATTGAAGGTAGGGTATTTTAAATTAATCTGGAGAGATGTGACTCAGGTCACTCATCTCTTGGGGAAGAGCTATTTTTCACCTCGATGTGGTTTAATCTCATCAATAACTTGGGCTATTTAGATAAAACGATTTGTCTCCACTCGAGTCCTCTGTTAGCTTGGGTCTAGTATGACCCAGATGAATCTTACTTCCAACTCTGAAGGACTTAGACCTTAAGTAAGTGTAGAAGGAAGAACTAAGAAAGAAGGAGATATCACAGGGAGATATCAATTGTTAATAATTATTTTCACATACTTTAATGGAGCCAAATTTTCTGGAAGTAGGTTTCAAGCCAGTTTTCGTTACTTAGACTTCTCATCTTTTAGCTTTTTCTTTTTATTTCCCTTAGATTGTCTTTGACTTTACTCCTCACCTTTGGCCCTTTCCCCCTCTATTACTGCATAGACTCTAATTGTTGGCTAACCACAGACTCTGTGCATTGTTAAACATAATGACCTGGCTGGCTCCTTCCCTAAAGTAAATTATGAAGAATGATTCAAATTGGATTTCTAGTAACCACTTCCTTGAATAAAGAAGTCTGTAGCACTTTTCCAGTACCTGCCTAATTTGTTGTTTTCAAATCACCCTCCAAAAACAAAAATAAAGAAAGAAAGAAAGAATTCTCAGGCTCTGCTATTACATACAATGAAAAAGAAGAGGAGAGAGAAAACATTTGGGTAGAACTAAAGACCTACATTTCTCTAAGTTAAGAACCACAAGTTAAAAAGAACCAGAGCAGTGGGTATGAAGTAAAGACAGATAAAAATACAATGGACCCATTTCTTGAATCTGCTGATTAAGTACAAGGCATTTATAAAGTTGCAGCTATTTTGTGGTACTCAGAACATTGAACTGGTAATTTATTCAAGATGACGAAGAGGTTCTAAGCAAACTGTGCTTCTATACACATAAAAAATGAACAACAATAAAAAGAAAACATGAGGACATAGAACAAATACCAGAAAGAAGGAGAATAAACAAAACGTACAGCCGAACACACAGGCCTATTAAGATTGAAAATGAAAACAATTTCAACATACCAATGAAATTGAAACATATATATCATTTGGAACAACAGAAACAGCTAAAATGCTAGAAGCAATGCAGATAAAAAGGGAAAATACCACACTGAGATGAACTTAAATTGATAAATGACAAATTTAAATACTTTAAGCAATAACATAGAAGAAAATGACAAGAGTAAATTTATGAAGATGGGGAACTTTAAAACAATTTAGAAAAGGAATTGATATTCAAATAAGGTATTAAAATATTAAAAGTAAATAATGGGAAAAAAGTATCAAGAAAGAATATACTAGACACTGGAGAAAATCTATAAAACTAAACTCACTACACTTGAATTAGAAAGCAAATAGATAAAAGTGGGAAAAAAAATCAGTGAATACCACAATTAAGGAATTGGAAAATATGGATGTGTTAGACACTGACCTGTAGGAACATACCAAAATTAGCACACTCAGTTTTGTTAACATCCTAGGATATTTATAGAGAAAAAAAAAGCAGTCAAATTAGAAATTATATTCCAGGAAAAATGTTAAAAATACCTTTCTAGAGTAACAACAATTAAATATAACAGTATAATAGTGTAAAATAGTGAAATGCAAACTAGATTGGGGTGGTGGAGTGGGAAATGTCAATATTGTTTGAAAGGCTAAATAGGATTCCATTACATAAATTCATTAAAGTGGACTTAAGTCTAATAAGTATAGGAAAAATCTCAAGAATAAAATTTTGAAGACACAAAGAAAAATTCTATTGAAGAAACAGATCTACATGTACAGGAAATTCATTAGCATACAAATATATACATATGCATATATGTGTTTATATGTGTGTATCTTTACCTTACCAATATATAAACACATATATGTATATGTGTATGTGTATATGTATGTGTATATATGTGTGTGTGTATGTGTGCATATTTAAGATTAAGAAAGGAATTAAGGCATAAATATACATTTACAGAAGATACAGCTATGTCAGATGAAGTAGATTTTAAAAGTACCATATGGTTTTATATAAATAGTCTTAGGGGAACTAAAGTATAGAGTAATCTGAGATTTTATTATTGGAAAAGTCGAAATTTTGAGTTAAGAAAAAATAAATAGCTATTCATGTAATAAAAAGGGCTTTAAGTTTTGGAATAGTCATAGCATGAATAATAAATACTGCATTTCTCCCTGTTATATCAAACAGTAATTTAAGAAGAATTGAATAGAATTTAATATTTGAAATTCTATAGGCAAATGTTATTTATAAGTAAATGTTATAAGTAAATTATTGTTTCCCAATGAGAAAATGGGCTGAATGGGATTCAAAACTACAATTATGTATTATTTATAGGAAATACTCTTAATATGGATGTATTTGAATAGGTTCAGACAGAAGGGTTAGTGTAAAATCTGCAAGGCTACTTCAAAATAGGAACAAAACCCGGATTTATAAAATAGGATAAAATTGAATAACAATTAGAAAATATTAAAAAAGAACAATAAGTATATATTAATTTTCTAAAATTCTATTAAAATGAGAGTATAAATTTACATGTGTATGAAAATTTATAATTCTACAATAAAATACAGACGTCAGAAATAATTCTTATAAGAAATAGTTTTTTCTAACAGTTGATGGAATAACTCAATATCAGAAACCCAATAAACAGTATATACTTACACAGAGATGTATATATACACACAATTAATATATACACACATGTGTTTTATATGTATATATTTCTGCACATATTGTTCCTAAAGTAATAGAAAGATAGTACACAAACTAACCTTTATTATGATCAATTGTGTTTTGTTTTTTACCACTAAGTTGGACAAAGGTAAATCACAAAAAAGAAAAATTATGTCATTAATTATTACTTTGATGTTTCAATGGATCTATTTTTTTAAACTGTGGACATTTCTTCCTATAATGGAAATCATAATTTGTCCATGACTACCCAGCCTGAGACTCTTTTTCAATAGTAAACGTATTTTATTTTCCACTTACATAAAAAATATTTCAACATTTGTTTTTTATAACATTTTGAGTTCCAAAATTTTCTACTTCCCTCCCTTCCATCTTCCTCTCCAAGACAGAAAACAATCTAATATAGTTTATACATGTACAATCACATTAAACATATTTCTGCATTAGTCATGTTGTGAAAAAAGAATCAGAACAAAAGGGAAGGGGCAGCTAGATGGTGCAGAGGATGAAGTACTGGCACTGGATTCAGGAGGACCTGAGTTCAAATCTGGTCTCAGACACTTGACACTTAACTAGCAGTATGATCCTGGGCAAGTCACTTAACTCTCATTGCCCTGCAAAATAAAAGGAAAGGAAAAAAGAAAGAAAAGAAGAAAACAATAAAAGGGAAAAACCTCAAAAAAAGGAAAAAAAAACAATAAAAATGTAGGAACAGTATGGTTCCATCTGAATTCAAAACCCAAAGTTCTTTTTTCTGGATGTGGAAAGCATTTTCCATCAATAGTCCTTTGGAATTGTCTTAGATCATTGTACTGCTGAGAAGAGCTACATCTATCACAGTTGATCATCACACAATGTTGCTGTTACTGTGTACAATGTTCTAGTTGTTCACTTCACTCAGCATCAGTCCATTTAAGTCTTTTCAGGTTTTTCTGAAATCTGGCTGCTCATTATTTTTTATAGTAACATAGCATTCCATTACATTCCTATACCACAACTTGTTCAACCATTCTGAAAATGATGGGCATTACCATGATTTCCAATTCTTTGCTACCACAAAGAGAGCTACTATAACTATTTTTCCACATGTGAATCCTTTTCCCTTTTTGTGATTTCTTTGGGATATAGAACTAATATTGGTATAGCTTGGTAAAAGTGTATGTTATATATATATATATATATATATATATATATATATATATATATATATATATATATAATACATAGCAACATAATATATAAAATATGATAATATATTAATAAAATATAATTAATATAGCACACAACAACATAACATGTATCATTATTTATCCTATGTAATTTAATTTAGCACATATATGATTTATATTATGACATATGTTATGTTGTTCTGTTACATATATATCACATAACATAATATAATATATATCATTATTTGTTCTACATAATTAAAATGAGCTTGCAGCAGGCTTATAACCACCATGTGCCCTTCCATTACTCTTTTAGAGATCTTTAACTTGAAATATTTAGATTATAATTTTCAATAACTTGCAGCCACAGATCACTGAAGAATTTGACATGTCTCTATTATGTACCCTCCATTCCTGTTTTTCATTCTCTTAATGAACTCCTCTCCCTTAGTCCTCTCTGAAGCCATTACTCCTGTGCTGAATCCACTCACCTCCCTCTCCAACCTCAACACAAGAGTTGCCCATATCATCTCTGTACTACCCTTTGTTGTTGAATGGCTTAATTTATCATTTCTCTTCTTGTGCCAAGCTTCAACCCTGGGTTACTCTCACCTTTGATTCTGCTCACATGTTGTTAACCAAAATTGGTTAAAGTCAGACAAATGTGCTGAGTGGACATATTATAATTTTTTTATATCTAACTTCAACTGGAATCTCAGTGAAACAAGGAAGAATATAATTATTTCCTCTTTGCCTAATTCAGGCACCAAAGGAGCTATTCCAAAGCTCTCCCCTCATCAATCTCTCTATACTTATTCCCATGGCCAGGAGTAGTGTTAGCAGTGGAAGCAAAGGGGAAGAAGATACAAGGCCAGAGCATAGGGAAGGCGAGCACACCTCTCTTTTTAGCATACCACTTTGGAATTACCATAAACTCACAAACCTGCAGAGTTATTCTGAAAATGGCAAGAAACACATTTACTTAGAAAGGAGCTCCATTCTTCCTTCATGCAGATTTCAACTTTAACACAAAGTTAAAAGTCAAGGAATAGGGTGGGGAAAAAAAGCATTTTTTAAAAAAAGAACCTTACAATAGAAAGTTACCATGGTGAAAGGGAAGATCAAGACACAAATTAGAAAACAAAGTCAAAACTGCTACATGCAAAGATTCAAAGGAAAATATGAAAATATAAATTGGTCAAAGGCAAACAAAAATAATTGAAGAGCTCAAAAAGATTTCAAAATCAAATAAGAGTGGTTGATGCAATAAAATTATTTTAAAAAGAGTAAAAATCTTGGTAAAGGAGGCACAAACATTACTAAAGAAAGAACACCTTAAAAAAGAGAATTGATCAAAGGGCAAATGGAAAAAAAAAAGTCCAAAAGTACACCAAAGAAAAGAATTCTCTAAGAAATAAAATGGTCCAAATGTACAAATGGTCCAAAGGTACAAAAGGACACTAAAGAAAAAAAAAATGCCTTAAAAATTAGAGTTGGAGGGGCAGCTAGGTGGCACAATGGATAGAGCACTGGCCCAGGATTCAGGAGGACCTGAGTTTAAATCCAGACTAAGACACTTAACACTTACTAGCTGTGTGACCCTCGGCAAGTCACTTAACCCTCATTGCCCTGCAAAAAAAAAAAAAAATTAAAGTTGAATGCAATGATCCAATATAACTAGGAAGGACTTATGAAAATTGCAATCCATCTACAGAGAAAGAACTAATGGTATGTGAAAACAGATTGAAGCATAATTTTTTGATAGTTCCTTAATCTGAAGTTTTGTTTTTATCTTTTTTCTCTCACAACCTAGATAATGTGGAGATGTTTTCCATGACTACTCATGTATAACTTATATTGAATTGCTTGAGTTCTTGGGGCTGGGTGGTGGGAAAGGAGGGAGAAAGAGAATTTGGCACACAGAGTTTTAAAAAATTGATGTCAAAATTTCTTTTTACATGTAATTTGGAAAATAAAATTCTAAACAGAAAAAAATAGAGTTGGGCAACTTGAAGATAATAACTCCATGAGACACCAATAAACAATAAAACAAAATAAAAATAAGAAAAAACCAAGAAAATGTGAAATACCTCATTTTAAAAACCAACCTATTTGGGAAAGATAATTTAAGAATTTTAGACTACCTAAAGCCATTATCAAAATATGTTCTTTGACATATTTCTTTTTTTGTAAAGTAATACAATGTAATACCAAATAGCTCTGCAACAATACAATAATGTAAATGTAAAGCTACACAATAAAAAATGATCATGAAAAGCAATGCAGTAAAATACATAACTTTAAAACCATACAAAATAATACTGTGAAACTATTGAATACAATATAATGTTGAAAAGCAATGCAATAAAATACATTCCCCCAGTTACACATTAAGGCAATTTTATCATTTTCTTTTAAAATTTGGGTTCCAAGTTCTCTCCCTCCTTCCCTTTCTTCTTCCCTCATTGAGAAAGCAAGCAATTTGATATAGGTTATTATATGTGTAGCCAGGAAAACATAGTTCCACTTTAGTCATGTTGCTTATTTCTTTATTTAAAGTTTTGAGTTCCAAATTCTATCCCTCACTCCTTCCTTCCCTCTATACCCTGCTGCCTCCTCAATGTTGCAAGCAAACAGTATAGGTTATACTTGTACAATTATGTAAAACATTACATTAGTCATTTTACATAAAAAGACTCAAGTAAAAAAAAATAAAGTGCAAAATTGCATGCTTCAGTCTGTGTTCAATCAATATTAATTCTTTCTAGAGGTAATATTTCAAGAAATTATCAAGTAAAACTACCACAACATCGTAGACCTAAGGGATAAAATACAAATCTAAAGAATCCACCCTCGGGGGGCAGTTAGGTGGCACAGTGGATAGAGCACCATCCTGGTTTCAGGAGGACCTGAGTTCAAATCCAGCATCAGACGTTTCACACTTACTAGATGTGTGACTGGGGAAGTCACTTAACCTTCAATGACCCATAAAAATAATAATAACACATTAAAGAATAAATTTGGGGAGCAGCTAGGTGGCACAGTGGATAAAGCACTGGCCCTGGACTCAGGAGGACACGAGTTCAAAGCCAGCCTCAAACACTTAACACTTACTAGCTGTGTGACCCTGGGCAAGTCACTTAACCCTCATTGCCTCTCAAAAATTAAAAAAAAAAAAGAATAAATTTGTATATTGGAGCTGAGAACTGATCCAACTATTCTGGAGAATAATTTGGAACTATGCCCAAAGGGTCATTGGACTGTTCATACCTTTAGACTCAGTGGTACCACTGCTAGGTCTGTATCCTAAAGAGATCAGAGAAGAGGGAAAAGGACCCACATGAACAAAAATATTTATAGCAGCTCTCTTTGTGATGGCAAAGAATTGGAAATCGAGGGAATGCCCATCAATTGGGAAATGACCAAACAAGTTGTGGTATATTAATGTAATGGAATAGTATTGTGCTGTAAGAAATTATGAACAGGGGGCTGCTAGGTGGCACAGTGGATAGAGAACTGGCCCTGGATTCAGGAGGATCTAAGTTCAAATCTGGCCTCAGACACTTGACATTTACTAGTTGTGTGACCCTGGGCAAGTCACATAAACCACATTTCCCCCCACCCCAAAAAAAAAAAAGTTTTAAAAAGAAACTGTGAACAGGAGGAGTTCAGAGAAACCTGGAAGGACTTACATGAACTGATACTGAATGAGAGGAGCAGAACCAGGAGAACATTGTACAGAGTAACAGCAATATTGTGTGATAAACAATGGTAATAGACTTGGCTTTCTCAGCAGTGCAATGATGCAACACATTTTCAAAGAACTCATGATAGAAAATGTTCTCAACATCCTGTGGATTATGAATGCAGATTGATCCATACTGTTTTGATTTTTGGACCATGTTTTTTCCTTCTTTTTTGAGGTTTTTCCCTTGTACTCTGATTCATCTTTCACAATAAGCAGAAAAATGCAGAAATATATTTAATGTGATTGTACATATTGTACAAATTTAATATATGAAGAGTTAATTGGGTGGATCACCTAAATATTAGGGTCTCGGGAGATAATGAGGGACCTCTCGGTTTAAAGCTCCCTCCCCAACAAAACTGCCTGTTTAGATATTTCTCCCAGGGCAATAAGAAAGGAGCCTTAGAGCCTCTGTTCCACAGATGAATCAGATTTTATTAAGGAGAATAAGATAAACAGCAAAGGTGAAATTAATAAAATCAAAAACAGCAGACTTCTGGGGCAGAGACAAGATGGCAGAGGAAAGGCAGTGAGCTCCTGAACTCATGACATGATCACTCCAAAAAACATTCAAATAACGCCATAGGAAAATGCCCAGAGCAGCAAAACTCACAGAAGAATGTGCTGAAATCATCTTCTAACCAAGAACAGCTTGGAAGGTCTGAAGGCGGGAGCTGCTATGCTAATACAGGAGTTGAACCCAACCGCACAGTCACCCTGACACAGATCCAGTCCCAGGAAGGCCTCACCAGAGAAGCAGACACCCAGAGCCTCTGAATCAGCTGAAGCACCAGTGTTGTCTGGAACTAAGTTCACAGTCTGCTGAGTGGGCTGAGCCTTGGGCAGGGGGGAGACTACAGGGGTCTATACTGGTGCTAAGGCAGAATTTGGATTTTACACCCCTGATGAGAACCAGGAGGTAGGCTCGAGTAGCAGTGGCCCAGGTTGGGGAGGGGCACAGGATCTTCAGAGCTAACAACAACAACACAGAAAGCTGGTTGATTAGCAAGTTGGTCTGGGGTCATCTAAGGATCAGGGAACAGGCCGGGCGAGTGAAGAACCTGATCCTCCTTAAATTATACCACCTGGGACTTCTTGACCTTCGGATACTGCAGCCTGGAAACACTGCCCCACTTTAAGGAGCTAAAAGTCAAGTAAAAGAAAGGCAAGATGAGCCAACAGAGAAAAGTGAGGACCATAGAAAGTTTCTTCAGTAACAAGGAAGACCAAGGGGCACCCTAAGAGGAAGATGTCAACATCAGGACCCCTATATCTAAAGCTTCCAAAAAAAATATGAATTGGTCTCGGGCAATAGGGGTGCTCAAAAAGGACTTTGAAGGTAAAGTTAGAGAGGTAGAGGAAAAAATGGAAAAAGAAATGAGGGTGATGCAGGAAAGACATGAGAAAAAAAGTAAACAGCTTGAAAAGTCAAACTGGCCAAATGGAAAAGGAGGTACAAAATCTCTTTGATGAAAATAATTGCCTAAGAATTAGGATTGAACAAATGGAAGGCAGTGATTTTATGAGAAACCAAGACACAATAAAGCAAATCCAAATGAATTTAAAAAATAGAGGGCAATGTGAAATACCTTCTGGGGAAAACTACTGACGTGGAAAATAGATCCAGGAGAGATCATTTGAAAATTATTGGTCTACCTGAAAACTATGATCAAGGAAAGAGCTTAGACACTGTTAAGGGCTAAAATTCTAGCTAAACTGTCTAAAATATCTAGTGAGTGGTCGCCAATAAATTATAAGCTTTAGCAAGAGTTAGACTTTTAAGCATTTATTAAGGAGAATAAGAATTTGGTAAAGAGAGAGAAAAAGGCCTAGATTCCTATCTATTAAAGGGAGAGCACATTTCTAGCTCCGCTCTCCACCAGAGTCCAGAGGAAAGAGCGCGAGACTGAGCGCCAGTCTCTTCCTTCCTCCTCCCACTAGTCCGCGTCACTTCCTGACTCCTGGTCTTGCCCTCAAAGACCTTCGTTTCACGGGCAGAACTCTTCTACAGTAAGTCTCCAGCAGGTGGCGTCATTCCAATTGTTACAGTCCCCCCTGTTGTTCCTCAAGAAACAAAATGTTTCCTTGACGGAAGAGTAAAAACAATATAATAACTATTGCTAACTAATAATATGTGAACAACAATATAGAAAAGGAAGAGAGGAAAGTTTTGTCCAGAGGGGCGATTTTTTTTTGTCCTCATGAACTGACGCTTTGACATTAGTCTTGCAAAGGGAGGGCTTCTGCAGAGAATACATGTTACAGATGGTGTATATTATAACAGAAAGAGAAAAGAAAAAAAAACAACAAAAACAAAACAAAACTGTTCATTTAAAGTCTCTGAAAGTCTTTTTACAGATGTCCTCTAGGTGTAGTCATGGGATGGAAGTCTTTTCAGGGGTTGATGTGTAGATGCTGGTAATCAGCCAGGAAAATTTCCTACAACATTGAGCTTAACACAACTTTAAAATAGCTTTGTCAATAATCAAATCAAACAATGAAAGTATTCAAAAACATGTCTAAGGGAATTCAGAATCTTAGTTGTTACACATGAAACATATAACAAAACAAAAATTGAAACATTCTTTAAAATTATAATATTACTATAGTCCCCCCTTATGGAGGGTAATTGAGAAGACAATTGCTGCAATATTAATTAATAAAAATAATTTTTATCTTTGTTTTATCACTTTTTGCATCATCTGCCTAATTATCCTCATGCCATTATGAGAAATTAAAAAATCTAATATAATTGGTAACAGGTGTCAAGGCCAAATTCAACACTGTATTTATCATGACACCTGAGATAATTATGGGGGTTACCATAAAAGAACAGAGAAATGATGGGAAATGAGCATTCCCACACTTGAGCAATATATACTGCCCATACAGTATGCCAACCTTAAAATAGGTGGATGGAATATATGTCCATGCCACCGAACATATTGGAGGAAACTGAGTCAGACTTAATCAGATGCATGGGATTGAGATGTCCATGGCATCAGGCATATAGGAGGGAGCATAGAAGCCAGGTGTAGGAGTGAGATGGGTGGGATGAATACTTCCAGCCATCTGTACAATATTGTGGGGAAAAATAAAATAAAATATTAAACCAAGATAATCCAACCTCAACATTAGTCAAAAGCCATTCCCTCGGCCATGCCTTGACTTCATGCATGTCTCCCCTCATGTGACAGTTTAGTGTCTGCTCTTGCATGTATTCCTCTTGTGATTGGATGGCATCTTGGCCAACTGGCATCTGATAACTCAGAATAAAGGCAATTAGTGTCTTAAATGATAAGTTCCCATAATCCAAGTCTCATATGGATTTAAAAATTGAGGATAATAAATGATTGCAAAAAATGTGAATACATCTTGACTTGACACATCTTGACTTGACTTGACACAATATATATTTATGCAACAATTTCAAATAATACCCCTTTTTTTTACTTAGTATACTATTACTTTTGTGAAAAATCAGAACATATTTAAATAGAAGTTAAAGCATAACACAATCTCAATGAAAACTTTTTTTTTAAAAAAATAACTTTTACAAATGTTCCCCTCTTTTTTTTTTTTGGAATATGCTTATCAAAAATAATACTTCTTTACACTTGCCATGGCAACCAATTTGCCAGGGAAATGCTTCAAAGAGTTTGATCAAATAATCAGTTGAGAAAAATAACAAAAACAAACAACTCAGAATATGGGAGCACAATACTCCTAGAATTAACATTGTATTATGAAATCAAAACCATCTTGCAATGTTTCAAAATTAGAGATGAATAAATAGAAAAAAATATACATGGAACAATAAAGGACAATGAAATTCAAACTAGGGAAATCTAAATGAATATGAACTTGATATCAATAAGAGTATTATAAAATATAAACTTGATCACATGACTATAAAAAGCTTTTACAAATATTCTCCTTGTTTTAGAAACTAAGTATAAGACACAATCTCAAAAACCTGAAAATCTCTATGAAAATAAACCCATACCATTAATTTCAAAATGTATATGTAATGGCATAGAAATCCTATGTAACTTCTGAACTGACATTAATACTCTGAGTAAAGTTAGAACACTTTTGATTCTGATATCTAAAATCCCCAATACTCATATCAATACCTTGCTGCTTACTTCTACATTTCTGTAAAATATATACCCTTCCATGGCAAAAGAAGCGGAGTCTTGAACTGTGTTGATGATTGTCATTCTTATTCGGCTTAAGTTTTTCTTCTTTAACCCTTCTATATTGTCTGTCAGTCTTTTCACCATACAAATGCTTTATAAGATTACTAATTAAAGACAAAAGCAGGTTAGCAAAATTATGAACAAATTGAGCATATCTGGAATTTAAAGGGTTTTCTAAAGTTGTCTCAGAAGCACAGCCAGGCTGGGGAAGGGCTGAGCCTGAAGCTGCAAATGTACTTAGAGAAAGTTGCGCATGAGCATTAGATCTCTGGACTTCCCAGGCAGGGGAAGCAATGGGCTTGGCCATGGGGGGAGTAGAGGGTGGGGTCTGGAGAGGAGGGGAGGGACCAGCACAATTTGAATCAGACTTGATTTTGAACTCAGGCCTGGATTCCTCTTCCCCCACTTTGCCTCTGGGTGCTAGGGGATTAAAAGCTTCTAGAGGGTGGGTCATTGCCTCCAGGCATGCAAAATTAAAGCAACAATTAGTGTTAGAACTGGGAAAAACTGCAGGAATCTCTTCAGGTCTCTCTGAAAAAGCATGGTTGGGAGAGGGGGAGATATTTCCTTGTGTGAGTACATTGCTGGCTCTTCTAACAAAAATAAAAAGAAAAATAGAAAATCCACAAAAACAAAGCATTAACATGATCTTATCTCCCATTTGTCTGGTTAAACAGACTAAAATCAAAAATAGGGTAATTAGGGAGTTTAAAAGGTCCATTTGAAAAAATTTAAAGGGAAAAGACAGCCAGTGCGCCAGTACTTAGCAGTTTAAAGGGTAGGGGAAATTTCTTACCCAACCGGGAGATCAGAAGTGAGGTTCAGCTTTCCTCTTCGTGGTCAGCCATCTGTTAAGGGCTAAAATTCTAGCTAAACTGTCTAAAATATCTAGTGAGTGGTCGCCAATAAATTATAAGCTTTAGCAAGAGTTAGACTTTTAAGCATTTATTAAGGAGAATAAGAATTTGGTAAAGAGAGAGAAAAAGGCCTAGATTCCTATCTATTAAAGGGAGAGCACATTTCTAGCTCCGCTCTCCACCAGAGTCCAGAGGAAAGAGCGCGAGACTGAGCGCCAGTCTCTTCCTTCCTCCTCCCACTAGTCCGCGTCACTTCCTGACTCCTGGTCTTGCCCTCAAAGACCTTCGCTTCATGGGCAGAACTCTTCTACAGTAAGTCTCCAGCAGGTGGCGTCATTCCAATCGTTACAACACCATCTTCCAAGATATTCTGAGGGAAAATTACCCTGAAATTCTAGAAGAAGAATCTAAAATAGAAATTGAAAGAATCCACCAATCAGCTCCAGAAAGAGATCCCAAAAGGAAAACTCCTAGGAATATTATAGCCAAGTTCCAGAGCTCTCAGGTCAAGGAGAAAATATTGCAAGCTGTCAAAAAGAAAGATTTCAAGTACTGTGGAGCCCCAATCAGGATAACACAAGATCTAGCAGCTTCTACATTAAAGGACCGGAGGGCATGGAATATAATATTCCAAAGGGCAAAGGAAATGAGATTACAACCAAGAATCACCTACCCAGCAAAACTCACCATAATATTTCAGTGGAAAAAATGGGACTTTAAAGAAAAAGAAGACTTTCAGATATTTGTGATGAAAAGACCTGAACTGAATGGCAAATTCTACTTTCAAATACAAGACCCTAGAGAACCATAAATTAATTGGAGCTGGGGACATACCTGGGGGTCGTGTAGTGGGTGACTGCCTGGTGTCTGAGGCCAGATTTTGGCTAGGATCCCCCTGGGTCCAGGGTGATGCTTTGTCCACTGTGTCACTTAGCTAGGTGATGAACATCTTTAGAGTTAAATTGGGGGTGAAGGGAATTCACTGGGGAGGGGGAAGGGCAGATATGAAATCCTCCATGAAAGAAACAGGAAAAAGCTTATGGAATGGGGAAAGACATGGGAAAGGAGCACTGCAGCAAATGAATTTTACACTCATCAGAATTGGCTCAAAGACCTCAATCTCATAAAAATTGGCTCAAGGAGGAAATAATATGCACAATCAATTGGGTGGAATAATCTCTCTAACCACGCAGGAAAATAGGAGGGGAAGGGGATAAAGAGAGAGGGACAAAAGAAGGAAGGGCAGAGTGGGGGAGGGGACAGATAGAAGCAAATCCCTTTTGAAGTGATAGGATGAAAGAAGATCGATAATAGAATAAATATCATGGGGAAGGGAATAGGATGGGAGGTAAACAGTTAACAATAGTAATCATGAAAAAGAAAAAGGGGTAAAAATTGTACAAAAATTATTTATAGCAACTCTTGTTGGAGCCTAGGAATTGAGAATCAAGAGAATGCCCATCAATTGAGGAATGATGGAAAAAGCTGTGCTATATTATTGTAGTAGAATGGGTCTTGTGCTATAGGAAATGACAAACAGGGATGATCCCTGAAAAACCTGGAAAGACTAATGACATTGATGTATAGTGAAGTGAGCAGAGCTGGGAGGGACATTGTGCATAGTGATAGCAGTATTGTTCAATGAGGCAATTGTGAATGATTTAACTACTCTCAGCAGTGCAATGATCCAAGACAATCCCAGGAACTAATGAGGAAGCTTACTGTGGACCCCTATAGAAAGAACTGATAAAAAAGAACACTTGTGGATTGTACATATATAACCTGTTTGCAATCTTGCGGAGGGGGGAAGGAAAGGGAGGGAAGGAAGGAGGGAGAAAAATTTGAACTCCTAATCTTATGAAAAATGATGTTGAAAACTACCTTACATGTAAATGGAAAATAAAATAAATGTCTTCTTGGAGTGATGTCAGTAAAAATGTTGGCACTCTTCCCTTTGGATATATTACAGGCTTGTGTAGCTCCAATAGTAAGTGATGGTTATCTTCCTGACAGATTTCAGCATTAGGGGAGGCTAAAAGTAAGTCATCAACATATTGTATTAAAGTGGAGCCTTTAAAGGTAATGGAGGCCAGATCCTGCTGTAAAATTTTGGAAAATAATGTAGGACTATCTACAAATCCCTGTGAGAGTCTTGTCCATGTCCACTGTGTATTTTTCCAGGTGAAAGCAAATAAATATTGGAAGTCCTCATATACTGGTATGGAGAAAAAGGCAGAGCAGAAGTCTACCACTGTGAAGCTTGTAGCCTCACATGGAATGGAAGACTATCTTGGCAAGATTTGGGACTATGGCATGTCTCTGTAAAATTCAACCTATATCATATTGCTTACTGTCTTGGGGAGGAGGGAGGGAAAGGAGGGTGGGAGAAAAATTTGGAATTAAAATCCTATGAAAACAAATGTTGAAAACCATCCATACATGTAACTGGAAAATAATAAAATACTTTTAATAAAAAAAGAAAAAGTATCCACTCTTGGCTGTCAAGTGGCACAGTGGATAAAGCACCAACCCTGGACTCAGGAGGACCTGAGTTCCAATGTGGCCACAGAAACTTGACACTTACTAGCTGTGTGAGCCTGGGCAATTCACTTAACCCTCATTACCCACCCCCCCCCAATAAAAAAGATTTATCAGCTTCTACATCAAAGAATCAAGGGCTTGAATATGATATTTTGGACGTCAAAGAAACTAGGGTTACAACCAAAAATAAGCTACTTAGAAGACTGAGTATAATCCTTATGGGAGGAAATGTATATTTAATTAAATTTAGGTCTTTCAAGAATTCTTTATGAAAAAACAACAGCTGAATAGCTGATTTTAACATGAAAGACTCTTGGGGGCACCTAGTTGGCATAGAGGATAAACTACCAGTCCTGGATTCAGCAGGAAATGACTTCAAATCTGGCCTTAGACACTTGAAACTATCTGTGTGATCCTGGGCAAGTCACTTAACCCTCATGGCTCCACCCAAAAGATAAAATAAAAGACTCAAGAGAATCATAAGCATGCAAGCATAAAAGAATAAAAAGGAATCAATAAAACTAATATACTCACATTTCTATATGGGAGAATGATAAGCTATACATCTTAAGCACTCTACCATTATTAGGGCAGTTAAAACGAGTATACATAGATAGAGGGACATGGATTGAGTTGACATAATGGGATGATTTTTAAAAAAAGTAAAATTTTTAATGGGTAAGAAAGAGAGATACACTAGGAGAAGGGTAAAGAGAGAGGAAGAATAGCGGGGAAATTATATTCAATTAAAAAAGGTGTGAAGAGGTAGAGTTTTACATAGAGGGGAAACTGAAGAGTTATTGACACTTTTAACCTTACTATCATTGGAATTTACTCCAAGAGAGAAAAAACATACATATTCAATTGGGTATTAGAATCTTTCTTACCCTACATGGGAAACAACAAAGGGGAATTGTATAAAAAGAAAGGGAAGCTGGCTAACAGAATGGAAGGCAAGTTAAGGGAGGCAGTAGTCAGAAGCAAACACACAGTCATGATGACGGAGAAAGACACAAAGAGAGAGGAGGGGTGGTGGGAGGTTTATTACACAATAAAAATGAAATGGAAGGAAATGACTTAGTAACTAATCATAACTGTGAATGTGAATGTAATGGATTCATACTGTAGAATGGAAGCAGCTTGCAGAATACATTAGAATTCAAAACCCAGTAATATGTTGTTTATAAGAAACATACTTGAAACAGAGAGATTCAAACTGACTAAAGGTTCTAAAGTAGAACTAATTATGCTTTAGCTGAAGGAAAAAAAAAAAAGAAGGGTTAGCCATCATGTTCTCAGACAAAGCAAAAATAGACCCAATTAAAAAATAAAGAGGGAAACAGCATTTTTCTAAAAGTTATAATAGTCAATGAAGTGATATCAATACTAAACATATGTACCAATTGACATAACTTCCAGTATTATAAAATGTTAAATAAATTACAGGAGGAAGAAAACAGTATACCTATTTTAGTGGGAGACTTAAACTTTTCCCATTCAGAAATAGAGAAATAAAACCATAAAATAAACAAGAAAGAATTTAAGGAAATGAATAGAATTTTAGAGAAATTATATATGATAGATGATTGAAGAAAATTGAATGGGGAGTTTCCTTTGTACATGGCACCTTCACAAAAACTGACTATTTTTAGGAAAAAAATCTTACAAATGTAGAAAAACAGAAATGTTAAATCCACATTTTCAAACCAAAATGTAGTTACATATGGGTAATTTAGTCATTTTGATTACATTATTATATTCAATAAAGGTCCATGTAACCATGGACTAAAATTAACTAGAATGTAAATAACATGATCCTAAAGAATGTCATAGACCTCACTGTATTAAAAATCCACTGGCCATGTTAATAAAATATTCTAAATCACTTTTTGATAGAGAAATGCAAATTCAAAAACCCCTGAGGTACCACCTAACACTTTTAAAATGGCTATTATTACAGAAAAAGAAAATGGCAAATGTTGGCAGGGATATGTGAAATATGCTTATTATTCATATGCTATGTCTATCCCATTGAAGTATAATAAGGAACAAACAATATAGGATGTTCAGCTAATTGCATATAATAGTCTAGATGTAAATTTCTTAAAGATTGTTCATGGAACCCTACAAGTGCACAAGAGCTTTTATTGTCTGTGATGTCAAAACTAATTTCATTGTTCTACACATATTATTTGTATCTTTCACTGTTATTCTCTCATGACCTTATGAGTGGAATATTCCAAAGCCCTCTGAAATTAAAAATTTATCTGCAAATAATAACAATGAGTTAATTTCTCAATGGCAGAATGGTAATTTTTCATTACAAATGGGCTAATATAGGAATTTGTTTGGACTTACTGTCTTGCTTTTTATTTGCTCTGGCATAAGAATGAACTATACAGCTAATCATTAAATGTGTGTGTATGTGTGTTTGTGAATGTTTGGCAGGAAACACAAGTAGTACCAAAATGTTTAAAGTGCTCATTAAAATAATTATCATCAGGAACAATTTTTCTTTTTTGTATTTTACAAGGATGGTGCAAAAGTAATGGTGAGTAAAACTAATGAAGCTTTACAATAAATTTAGACGTATCAAATTGTACCAATAGCCAATGTATTCTTTACCTTAAAATAAAGCATTTACACTTATGAATGACACTAATGAAATAAAATAATTATTATATTAAATATGAAACATTGAGTACATCTTTGTAACATTATGTTTAGCAAAATATATTGTAATATTAAAGTATTTCTGCTGTATACCAAATACAATGGTTTTCTTGAGGAAAAGCACTTTTGAGATTGAGTTGGGAACTGCACATAAAGATACTTGTTGGGTACTGTCAAAACAAATCAATAAAATATTTTCACAAAGCCTTTTTCTGGAAGGCTTAAATCCTGAATTAAGTTTTCTCAGCCTATAGTAATTTAAGATAAATATAGGAATATTCTGAGGGTAAGGGAAATTAATTTTGTTTTTCTAAAGACCCCTTCTTGCCCTATGATCATATTAAGCTATGCAATTTGGACTCAGGAGCCTTCACAAAATATTATTACATCTCTGCCAAAGAGGAATTATTTCATTAGTCTCCTATAATATTTTACCACCTTTTATTATTGTCATTATTATAATGATAATTTTTTACACCTTTGGGGGAGAAAATTGGTTTTCATTCCTAAATCAAGTTTAAACTTCTAGAAGACCAAATTTATATCACAAATGTAACTTTGTTCATTTTATATTTTAAATACATCATCCTGAGAGAAAACAGTTCACACATACTAATGTAGTTGAAATTTATCTGGACATGTTCTATTTATCTATCATCTATCTATCTATCTACTGTATATCTTTGTGTGTGTGTGTGTGTGTGTGTGTGTGTGTGTGTGAGAGAGAGAGAGAGAGAGAGAGACAGAGAGACAGAGAGACAGAGAGACAGAGACAGAGACAGAGAGAGAGAAAGAGAGAGACAGAGAGAGAGATTCCTGAGGCTGACAGGAGGAAATATAAAAGGATAATGAGTTCTCAGTTTATAGAATTCTTGGCTGCTTAGGCCTCTGTGTAGCCCCTTGTGCTTTTCCCAACTACTCATGTGGAATTGAATATCAGTGCTAGATATAGATGCCTGGCAATCCACTATCCCAGAATTGCTGAGAGATTGGATGTGTTTATTAAGGAAACTTGGACTTGCAGGCCTCTGCTTGGGCCTTTTGTATAGTTCATATGCTAAGTTGAAAACATTTCTGACTTACTAATCGACAATTGGAAAAGTAGTTGGTGGTATAGTAGAGTGTCAGGCTTAGAGTCAGGAAGACCTGAGCTCAAATTTGGCCTCAGACACTTATTGATTATGACCCAGAGCAAGTCACTTAACCCTGGTTGCCTTAGTTTCCTATGTAAAATGATCTGGAAAAGAAAATGGCAGTGTCTGTGCCAAGAATACCCCAAAAGGGGTCACAATGAGTCTGACACAACTGAAAACTACTGAACTACAAAATGACAATAATCTTGGTTATGTATTAGTGTGGAGGATCAAAGTTATAGTCATTTGGGCATTTTGGTACATTAGTTTGCATCACCCTTCATTATTTCACTGTCATCCTATAATTCTCCACAATTTCCTCCAAAGAAGTCTTCTTATTTTTATTTTTTGCGGGGAGGGAAGGAGGGGGGGATTGAGGGTTAAGTTACCTGCCCAGGTTCACACAGCTAGTAAGAAGAATTCTGCTTACAATAGACCTTTGAATGTGGCCCCAGCAAATTCTCCTAGGATAAATCTCTAAAGATTTCAGCAATGGCACCAGAAGTCTCTTCCCATAAAAAAGGTTCATTATACAGTTCTTCACCATGTGGAATTCTCACATTTCACTATGTGGGCAGGTGAAATGTTAGATTATACTCACAATCCTAAGTATTGACATAGGTCACAAGATTCACTTTGAAAGTCTCACATCAGATATCATGAGCGAGATAGGGAATTCGAGTAGGCAGTTATTAATAAGGCCCAGCAGCAGTGCACAGCAGTACCTAATAGGTGTTCCCAGAGATAGACTTTGTGTTCCTCAACCCACAATTCTTCTATACTTTATAAAACAAATGAGGAGAATGCTTCACCTTTCAAAACTCATGTTTGTAGTGTAGGTGTTGGAGGAATTGAACTAAGAGGTACACTATACGGCAAGCTGACTAAACTGGCTTTAATAGGGATGCAATCTTTAATCTTGACCTCTATGATATCTGTTTATGATTTATTTATTTATTCATATTTTGCTGGGCAATGAAGCTTAAGTGACTAGCCCAGGGTCACACAGCTAGTAAGTGTCAAGTGTCTGAGGCCGGATTTGAACTCAGGTACTCCTGAATCCAGGGCTGGTGCTTTATCTACTGTGCCACCTAGCTGCCCCTCCTCCGTGATATCTTGTAAGTAGTGAAGCATTGTAAAAATTGCTGTACTAATAGATGATTATAAGCAAATTATGTTCCAAGTATAATTTCTAGTTTAGAGTTCAGGATAAGGGTAAACTACTAGGCAGTAGGTGAGCAATAGTAAAGTTCTTATCCTGGTTTCCTTGTGTAATGGTGCCTAGAAGCAAAATATCTTGTTTCATTGCTTCTGATACTCATGAGTCCTACTGAGTTTCATTTTTGTTCACTACAGTATGTAATATCTTGCTGACAAGCAAGCATGCCTCTGAACCACCGGTCTTCCTCTGTATATTTTGGGCTGATCTTGTAACTGCCAGAAGTTATCTTTCAATAAAAAAAATCTAAAGTATGATGGCTGTGTGACTATGAGGAAGCTACAAGAATTCCACAGAGAAAGGTGTCAATCAACAAGGATTAGTAGCCATAATACTCTGCCCAGGGCAAACAGACCTAATTCAGTGGAGACTGCTTATTTTTGAAGATTGTGAAAAAAGAGGGATCATTTTGAGAGCCACAAAATTAAAAAAAAAAACTTTTTTAAAAACAATACTCTTTTGGTGATGCTATATATTTCCCAGTCATATAATGTATATTCTCTAAAAAAATCAAAATCGCAACAATTCAAAGTATGTTTCTAGTCATGTCTCTACAGTAACACTTTTCTTAGTACAGTTCGCTGTTGGCAAGAAATAAGGCATTCACTAATTATTGAGTAGTCTATAAAAATGTTTACTTTGCCCTAACATTAAGAATACATAACAGAGCAAGAATATGCAACATGTAAATTGTTATGCTTAACTTCTCTGCATCTGGCTCCACATTGTTTCCATCTGGAAATGAATCTGTAAATGTCTTACTTAGCATTTGGTGACTTGTGTGGTCTTACGCACTATGTTTGGAATGTCTCCACAAACACCACAAACGTTTATTCCCCTGGAAGACCTGAAAGTTCCATCATTAAATCTAGAGTAAATAAGTTTCTGTGAGTAGCTTTATCCTTTCACAAAGGGCAATGAAAATATGGTGACTTAAGTGTAACAATTTCCATAATATTAAAAATCTATTATGTGTTTTGAGATCAGATTTGCCCCAGGATTCTCAAATAGCAGCTTATTTACTGACTCAGATGCCTAACCCCACCTAGCTGGACACCTGCAGTTCCCTGGCCAATGTTTCCATTCAATTTTGACTTTTCCAGGAGTTTTTCCTTTTGATAATTGCTCCTTCCTTATCTTCAAACTTTGGCTATTTATTGGCACTTTTTCTGCTGCTTACAAACATGCTGATCCTATCCCAATCCTGTAACATACTTTTCCCTAGCTATTTCTTTCACTTGTGTTTTTGTCTTATATCTCTTTTCTCATTCACACATTCTTGGAAATAGCTTTCAAAATTGTTGCTTCAATTTCTCATCTCCCATTATCACTCAGTCCTTTTCTTTTAAAAATAAAGTCACTATGTATCTACTTTTTAAAATTCATTTTAAAAAATTGAATTCTAAATTCTCCCCCTTCTTCCTGTACCTCCCTCACCATTGAGAAAAAGAGAAATGCGACATCAATTATACATATAAAATTATGCAAAATGTTTCCATATTAGCCATGTTACATAAAAAGGAAGAAAAAGTAGAGGTGGGGGTTTATGCTTCAACCTGAACTCAGACTTTCTATCTTGAGGCAACAGCATTTTCATCATCAGTCCTTCTGAATTGTCTAGGATCACTATATTGATAAGTTGGCGGGCATTACAAATATTGCTGTTACTGTATACAAAGATCTCCTGGTTATTCTTAACATCACTTTGCCACAATTCACATAGTCATTTTATTGTTTGTTTTTTTTTTCTGAAACCATTCCCCTCATTATTCTTATAACACAATTATATTCCATCACAATTATATGCTACAACTTCTTCAACTATTCCCCAGTTGATGGGCATCCCTTCACTTGTTGATTCTTTGCCACCATGAAAAGAACTGCTATAAATTGCTATAGGTCCTTTTCCTTTTATTTAGAGACATAACGAGTAGTGGGACTACTGGGTCAAAAAGGTGTAAACAGTTTACAGAACTTTGGGAAAAGTTCCAATTGCTCTATAGAATGGTTGGAATAGTTATACAACTCACTAAAAGTGCTTTAGTGTACCAAATTTTCTCCACAACATCCTCTTACAGTTTTTCATTTCTTTTTCTTTCATCTTAGCCAATCTGATAGGTGTGAGTGGTACCTCAGAGTTTTAATTTGCCTTTCTCTAATCAATATTGATTTAAAGTATTTTTTCATATAACTCTAAATAGCTTTTATTTCTTTTCTGAATCTGCCTATTCATATTGTTTGATCATTTATCAATTGGGGGAATGGTTCTTGTTTATAAATTTGACTCACTTTCCTGTATATTTGAGAAACTTGCTGTAAATTTTCCCCAAGTTTCTTGATTTCATGCTAATCTTGATAGTGTTCTCAGGCCTTTTCAATTTTTATCCAATGCCACCATTCTATATGTCTTTCTCCAAGGTTACCAAGGATCAATTAACTGCTATATCTTGAGCTTTCTGGAGCTTTTTGACACGACTAATTTCTCTATCCACCTGAAACTGTTTTTCAACTGTGGCTTTTGTGATAATACTCTATATAGGTTCTTTTTCTACCTATCTCACCTATCCCTCCTCAATCTTCTTTTCTGTATATCATCAACCTGCAATGTCCTAAGTCTGAGGAACTCTTTAATTGATTTATACTCTTTACCTTGCTTATCTCAATAGTTTCTATGAGCTTAATGATCTTTTCAATGAAAATTGCTCCCAAATCTGTGTAATCAGCTATTATAGGTGGGGACTGGGTATTTTGGATTTAATCATAAAACACTAATAGTCACCATTCTTGATTTAGGATGTTCATTTATTGAGCCACAGTTTCACATTGTATTCAAAGATCACTTCAATAACCCCCATAAAAGCAATCTGAAGTTAGTTAAAAAGGAAAAAAAAAACATTTATTAAGCACCTACTATTTGTGAGCCTCTGAACTAAGTGCTGGGAATACAAAGAATGGCATAAAAAAGAGTCCCTGTTCTCAAGGAACTTACGGTTTAATAGGAGAAGCGCCATGAAAATTACTCTGGGAAGTCTCTACCTTCTCAGAATTTGAAGACCTCCAAAGGAGATGTGAATAGCTTGTATATATTCCACAGGGAGATCTTTCTCATCCAGGTATCCTCCCATAGATGAGTGTGTTTGTTTTACATATAATCTACTTGCTGTGAAAGCCATGTTTGTCTGTGATAAATTTTTAGCCCATTATTCCAGCACCCCGCTGCCCCCCCCCCGCCCAGGCAAAATCATAATCACTGTCCTGAATTATAGTCCCAACAAATTCGACCTCTGCTCTTTAGGCACCTTCTGCCTCATAGCAGCTTGGTGGTCTAGTAGATAAAGTACTAGACCTCAAGTTGGAAAGAATGGCTTTAGATACTTACTAGGTATGTGACCCTGGGCAATTTTCTTAATCTCTGTTTGTCTTAGTTTCCTTAACTGTGAAATGGGGATAATAATAAATACCTACCAATATTATTGTCAGAATTAAATAAAATATTATAAACAAAGTGTCTGTCTCTTAACAGACACACAAAAATGCCTTGTTTCCTTCATGACTTCAAACTTTAGACAAGTTGATACCTCCTACCCAGGTTTTTCAAAACTAACCAGTTGTTAATATCCTGCAAAGTACTTTATTTTTGCTTTATCTCCCCACACCCATATAAGCATATGCATATGTGTATATATGTATTTATATAATTTGGGTGTGTAAACATGCTTCCTATACTGTCTATACAGTTAAGTATATATAAAGTACTTTACAGGAGAATAACTATGGAGTTGTTAATAATATATGTGTGCATATATATGTGTGTGTGTGTGTGTGTATGTGTGTGTATATTCATATATATGTTTATACACATACACATATCTCCTTTTAGTACGGTAGAAGTTCCCTGAAGACAAGAATTCTTTGTTTCGTTTTTATTTTAAATCCATAGCACCTAGGCCAGTACCCTGTCCATAGTAGACTATATTATTACTTTCGTATAGTTTATATTTCAGACGTACTGGACTACTAAATCTTCCTGACTTGTCATTTCTTTTCCCACCTGTGTACCTTTATATCTTCCATGACTAAATGAGTTCCCTACTTACCTCAACGTCTTAGAATTTTTACCTTCATTCAAACCTCAAATCATGCGCTAACTCCTACACAATTTTTTCATATTCTGATGGAATATAATATATTTGATGAATGGAATTATTTTCTTCATATCCCTAGTGCCTAGTGTGTTGTTTTATAAAGTTCCTAATTTGATCTTACTAGTATGTTGAATTGATTGGTTTCAAACCTTCAATCCTTAGTATTCTTTCTTCCTCCCTCAAATTATATAATATTTACTTACTTGTTTACTTGTTGTGTCCCCAAATAAAATAAAGTTTCTTGAGGTCAAGAATTATTCTTTTTTTTTTTGAGTGTCTTTGTAGTGCCAATACCTAGAACAATGTCTCATACAGAGTATATGCTTAATAAATATCTGTCGAATCGAACCCAAACTTTGATTAAAGCCTATTTTCCATGTCAACTTTGTTTCCCTTTTAGATTACAATCCCTGTTAAGAGACAAATATAAGATATATCCTTATTTACTTGTAGCAGATTGCACTTGGATTATCATTGACCACAGTCTAGGCCTTTTCTCTCTTATCCCTGTTAACTTCAGCAAGAGTTGTCTTGTTCTCGTCTGCCTCCTCTGCTAACTGGTTAAATTATTTCAGATTAAATATTCACTGGCTTTTATTGTATTAATACATTTGTTTTGACAAGAAACAAATGTTGCCTTACATTAAATATGTGGATTCCAGTCTCATTGGCAGAACACAAGAAAAGTATCTAGTAGCTGAAGACTATCCTAAAGTCCCTCAAAGTAAACCACACAGTCAAATGACCTACATTCCCTATATGTATGATCAGACTTTTTCAATGACATTTTTCCTCCACATCACAAACTTCTTTCCCTTTTAAAGTTTTATCTGAAGGAAGTATGGAGACAGAGACCTTAGGAAAATCAGCTGAAAAAGCAAAATAGTCAGCAAGAAGGCATATGGTAAAGGGACATGGTATTTTGAAGAACTTTAGAACCTGCTAAGAGAGCATGTTTGCACCCAAATCCCAAAGCAAATATGGTCCAATACCTTATTGAAATTCTTAGTTTGAAGACCAAATGCTGCCCTATGCTCATGGTGACAAATTCAGAGGCATAAATTGGTAGATTTTTTTTAAGTGATAGAAAGATTATATGACATAAAGAAAAAAATGTGGGCCTGGAAGTCATTTCCTGTGAACTCAATTAACCTGGCCAAGGTTATGTCTGATTAAATATTAGAATTAAGTTCTGTTGTCTTATTTAGAATTAAAATTAAAAATAGCACTTAAAGAAAACCACAAAAATTTTAAAAACTCACTGGAACATGAGATCACCAAGTGAGATTATGAAAACAGGAATTCTTAAACTGGAGACTGAATTTTCTTTAATTTTTTTCTTTTTTTTGGTGGGGGGGGTGAGGGCAATGAGGGTTAACTTACTTGCCCAGGGTCACACAGCTAATAAGTGTCAAGTGTCTGAGGCTGGATTTGAACTTAGGTCCTCCTGAATCCAGCCAGGGTCAGTGCTTTATCCACTGTGACACCTAGCTGCCCCTGAGACTATGAATTTTAACAAAAGCATATATACATATATATGTATATATATATATATATCTATGAAGAGAGATATATAGATAGACACAAGCACATATATGAGCATTTCCCCATATAATACATATTCATATAACATATTACATATATAATCTACTATATATGTGTGTATATGTATATACAGAGGAATATATAGACTACATGCATATATACATGCACAATTAATATTTAATAAAATAAAGAACCTTGAAACATTACTGATGAAAAAGCTGAAGCTGAATAGAACATTTGGCATTTAAACAAAGACTTAAGAGAAACATAAAAAGGTCAACATGGAAAAGTAATCATAAAGGAATCAATGGATTTAAACTGTTTCCTTTTGTATACGGGAAAGTGTTATGTGTAACTTCTTTTTGGGGGTGTCATTTTATTTTAAAATTTTTATTTAGTATTTTATTTTTCCCCAATTAAATATGAAGACATTTTAACATACATTTTTAAAACTTTGAGTTCTAACTTTTCTCCCTTCCTCTCTCCCCACCCTGTTTTGAGAAGGCAAGCAATACAATATAAATTATACATGTGTAGTCATGCAAAACATTTCCATGTTAGTCATTTTGTAAAATAAAACAGACAAAAACCCTAAAGAAAAATAGTATTAAAAAATTCTACAATCAGTATTCAGACCCCACAAGCTCTTTCTCTGAGAATGGATAGAATTTTCCAGCATAAGTCCTTCCGAGTTGATCTTGGATTCATTGTATTGTTTAATTTCCACTGCATTGGTGGTAACATCACCCTTTTCATTTTTGATACTGGAAATTCGGTTTTCTTCTTTTTCTTAAATCAAATTAACCAATATTTTAAGTATTTTATTGGTATTTTCATAAAACCAGCTCTTAGCTTTATTGATTAATTCTATAGTTTTCTTGCTTTCAAGTTTATTAATTTCTCCTTTAATTTTCAGAATTTCTAGTTTAGTATCTCAATTGAGGATTTCCAAGTTTGTTCTCTTTCTAGCTTTTTAAAGTTGCATGCCCAATTAATTCATTGATCTCTTTCTCTTTTTTTATTTATATAAGCAGTTAGAGCTATAAATTTTCACTTAAGCACTGCTTTGGCTGCATCCCATAGATTTTGGTATGTTGTCTCATTATTGTCATTCTCTTGGATAAAGTTATTGTTTCTATGATTTGTTGTTTGACCCATTCATTCTTTGGAATGAAATTATTTAGTTTCCAATTGATTTTCAGTCTACTTTTTCATGACTCTTTCTTACATGTAAATTTTATTGCATCATGATCTGAGGAGGATGCATTTACTATTTCTGCCTTTCTACATTTGACTATGATGTTTTTGTGCCCTAATACATGGTCAATTTTTGAAAATGTGCCATGTACTGCTGAGAAGAAGGTATATTCTGTTCTATCCCCATTCAGTTTTCTCCAGAAATCTAGCATGTCTAGCTTTTCTAGTATTCTATTCACCTCTTTCACTTCTTTCTTATTTATTTTCCGGCTAGATTTATCTAATTCTGAGAGGGGGAAATTCAGATCCCCCACTAATATAGTATTACTGTCTAATTCCTCTTGTAACTCATTTAAATTCTCTAAGAATTTGGATGCTATACCACTTGGTGCATACATATTTAATATTGATATTGCTTCATTATCTATAGTGCCTTTTAGCAAGATGTAATTTCCTTTCTTAGCTCTTTTAATGAGATCTATTTTTACCTGAGCTTTGTCTGAAATAAGGATTGCTACCCCTGCTTTTTTTTACTTTAGCTGAAGCATAATATATTCTGCTCCAGCCTTTTAACTTTATTCTGTGTGTATCTCTCTGTTTCAAATGTGTTTCTTGTAAACAGCATATTGCAGGATTCTGGCTTTTAATTTACTCTGCAATTTGCTTCCATTTTATAGCAGAGTTCATCCCATTCACATTCATAGTTATTATTACTGTCTATTCCCCTCCATTCTATTTACTTCCTTTGTACTCCCCCTCTTCTTTCACCCTATTCCTCCTCATCAACATTTTTCTTCTTACCCCTGCCTACCCCAATCTGCCCTCCCTTTTTCTTACCCCCTCCCTTTTCTTTACCCTTTTCTCCCTTGCTTTTGTCTTCCCTTCTATCAGTCTCCCCTTCCCCTTTTATTTTCCTAAAGAATAAGCTAAGTTTTTTGATCCAAATGAATGTATATGTTATTCCTTCTTTGAATCAAATCTAATGAGAGTAGGGTTGAAACAATGTTCACCCCTCCCTTCTTTCCCTCTATTGTAATAGTTTTTTTCACCTCTTCATACGATGTAATTCACCCCATTCCAACTCCCCTTTCCTCTTCTCCCTATAAGCTCCCTTTTTAACCCCTTAATTTCCTTTATGTCATCACACAAAGACAATTTATATTTATACCCTCCGTGTATCATCCCTCTGTCTGCCCAAATACATTTACAAATCTCAAGAGTTATAAGTATTATCTTCCTGTGTAGGGATGTCAACAGTTTAACCTCATTTTTTTCCCCTGTTTACCTTTTTAAACTTCTCTTGAGTCTTGTATGTTAAGATCGAATTTTCTATTTAGTTCTGGTCTTTTCCTCAGGAAACCTTGAAAGTCCCCAGTGTCATTGAATGTCCATCTTTTCCCCTGAAAGAGAATGCACATTTTCATGGGTAATAGATTCTTGGCTGCAGTCCAAGCTCCTTTGCCTTCCAGAATATCATATTCCAATCCTTGCAATTCTGTAATGTTGAAGTTGTTAGATCCTGAGCAATCCTGACCATGGCTCCATGATATTTAAATTGCTTCTTTTTGATTGCTTGGAGTATTTTCTCCTTCACCTGATAATTCTGGAATTTGGCTACAATATTCCTTGGAGTTTTCCTTTTGGGGTCTCTTTCAGTAGGTCATCAGTGGATTCTTTCATTGACAATTTTATCTATCTGATTCTATAATATCAAGGCAGTTCTCCTTAATAATTTCCTGGAATATGTTGTTTAGACTCTTTTTCTGATCATGGCTTTCAGGCAGTCAAATGATTCTCAAATTGTCTCTCCTGGATGTGTTTTTCCTGATCAGTTTTCTTTCCCATGAGGTATTTCACATTTTCTTCTATTTTTTTCATTCTTTTGATTCTCCTTGACTGTTTCCTGGTGTCTCATGGATTCCTTATCTTCCAACTGTCCAATTTTAATTTTTAAGGCATTGTTTTCTTCAATGAGATTATGCACCTTTTTTTCCATTTGGCCAGATGAATTTTTTAAGAAATTGTTTTCTTCAGGCAATCTTTGTGCTTCCTCTTCCAAGCTGCTGATTCTTTTTTCATAATTTTCTTGTGTTGCTTTCATTTCTCTCAATTGATTTTTAAAATCCTTTTTGAGCTCCTCCCAGAAGGCTTTTTGTTCTTGAGACCAATTCATCTTCCCTCTTGAGGCTTCACATGTAGGCAATTTGGGAGTATTGTCCTCATCTGAATTTGTGTTTGCCTCTTCTCTGTCAACACAGAAGCTCTCAATGGTGAGAGTTCTTTTTTGTTTTTTACTCATAATACATCTTATTTTATTTTTTTCAAGTTGAGGTCTCCTCTGGGGGCACCAGGTTCCCTTTTTCAAGCTTCTTGTGATGGGCTGTGTCACTGGCTCTCTACACTGAGACCTCTATGGCTTGTAGATTTTTCACCATCCTAGACTTCCTGTCTGAGTGCTCTGGGATCAGTAGGCCTTCTGGTGCCTGCCCTGTGGGTATCCCTCCTTCTGGCAACCTGCCCTCTCGGCTGGTACAGGTGGGTTTCACCACTGTTCTGCTGCACCACCGATTTGTTTTGCCAGGATCCAATGGTCTCAGTTGTTTTGCTGTGTCCCACAGCTTTCTGCTGACTTGCCCCACCCTCTCCCGCAAGCTGAGCTGTAGTGAGCTGAGCCTCTCTTTTGCCCAAGTGAGACCGACCTTTCCTGAAGTCTTCTAAATTATCTCTGGTTGGAAGACTGTGTCTCTCTGTCTCTTTGCAGGTTCTGTAGTTTCAGAATCCATTTAGAGGCTTGATTCAATGTTCTTTTTGAGGGAACAGAAGGAGAGCTCACGTGATTTGCTGCCTACTCTCCACCATTTTGCCTCTGCCCCCCCCCATCATTGTATTGTTGAGAATAGCTTAGTCATTCATTGTTGATTATCCCATAACATTGCTGTGACTTTGCAAACACAACTTCTAAGAAGTTTATCATGATTAGGACACCTAGAAGGAGACTGAATAGACAGAGGTCACAACTGTGGCTTGATTAAATTTAAAAGATCTTCAAAATTGAATGAGTGAGAAAGAGGGATACATTGAGAGAAGGGGAAAAGGAGAGGTATAATAGGGGAAATTTTCTCACATAAAAAAGGCATAATGGAGAAATTTCTCAAATGAAGGAGGTGGATAAGGAAGAACTTTTATAGTGGAGTGGAAATTGTGGGTAGTGGTGGCAGGAAATATTTGAACATCATTCTCAACAGAATTGGTTCAAAAAGGAAAGAATGCGTGCACACACATATGTGCACAAACACATTCAATTGGATATAGAAATCTATCTTATGCAGTAGGGAGACAGGATAGAAAGGTGATAAAAATATAGGGGGAAATTATAAGGAGTGACAGATTGGTGGAGACTGTGGATGGAAGCAAGACAGATTTTTGAGGAAGAGAAACAGGGGAGACAGAGAGTCAGAGACAGAGAAATGGGGGGATAGAGGAGGAAAATGAGATGAAATGGAATGAAAGCAGATATTAGTAATGGATTAGAAACCAGAATCTAATGATATGTTGCGAACAAGAATGAATTGGGACAGAAAGACACACACGCACACACACACAAACACAAACACACATACACACACTCACACACATAGGATTTTAATGAAGTTAATTGCATTTAAGTGAGAGAGGGCTGTGCAAGGTTACTAACCTCACTCGTTCCTCCAGAACCATCTGGGTCCACTGGCAATATATACATGCACGCATGCATGCATGCACACATGAATAGATGCATACATTCATATACACACATGTGTTTATATGTGTATATATGCCTAGACATGTGTATATAGATATGTCACTATGTGCACATACAAATATACATATATGTGTATACACACATATATCCACAAACATGTACATACAATGCAATATACATACACATGCATGTACACATAATATATGTGCATATTGTGTTTGTATACACATACATGAATGCACACATACATACATATATCAGTAAGACTGGGGATGGCCTTGAATGTTTTAAGGCAATTGAAGTTAAGTTACTTGCCCAGGGTCACATAGCTAGTAAGTGTCTGAGGTGACATTTGGACTCAGGTCCTCCCAACTCCAAGGCCAGTGCTCTATCCACTTTGCCATCTATCTGCCCTCTTTGACCTAAGGATAAGTAGATAGATGATAGATAAATAGACAGATAGATAGATAGATAGATAGATAGATAGATAGATAGATAGATAGATAGATAGATGATAGATGGACAGATAGATAGATAGATAGATAGACAGACAGACAGACAGACAGTTAGATAGATAGATAGATAGATAGATAGATAGATAGATAGATAGATAGATAGATAGATAGATAGATAGATAGATAGATAGACAGAAGGATGGATGGATGGATGGATGGATGGATGGATGGATGGATGGATGGATGGATGGATGATAGACAGAATGACTTCTTAGAATCATTTATTCACTATGCTATATAAAGAAGCATGTTATCTTCAAGTTACCAAACTACATGTGTTTATTCTTCTTGTGGTAGATATATAAAGATGAAGGTTAGTCCTTGATTATATTGGAAGAAGGTATTACTTCTAGCAGCAATGTTGTGGTGAGAATCAAATTGTCATAAACAAAGTTTTATATGTGATCCAAAGACCAAAATGGAGACATTAGGGAAGGCTATCTGGAAAGGATGATATTTTAGTTAAGCTTAATTCAATAGGCAGGGGGATATTACAGATAATCTTATCATGTTTTAATTTTTCAGATGAGGAAACTGAGGGCCAAAGATATTGTGAGATTGGCTGATGGTCACAGAACTAATTAGTTGGAAAATTTCACACTAGAATTCAGGAATCTCAACAACTAGGACTCTGCTCTGTGTTATGCTATATTAACTTTAAAAATGTTTATTTGGTGTCATAAGTCTTAATCTTATGATACTTTTAGGTCTGGCTTTATTTATAGTTGAAGTATCAAATATTCTGATCAATTTTACTTTTCCTGGACCAACTAAGAAAATCAGAGTTTGCGTTTTTTTCTTTCTATTTCCCCCCCTCAAAAAATACTCAAATCCCCCTTGCCAATATTCTCCTACATTTTCCAAATTTAAATGTGTTAGCAGACTCTCAGATTTTGAATGTGGTACCATTAGAGACAACAAACTATCTTGCATATGTCCTGGTACCTGGAACATCAAAACAGTTCATGCCAAATTATTTGAGGCTGTGGGAAAAAGTTCTAGTTTCAAAATAAAATAAAAATATGAAGAATTTAGAATTGATTTTACATTAGAGTCTACAATGTTCCTCCCTTGACTATGGCTGTAGTAAAAGCTGGAGTGATATGACCAAGAATAAGATTTATGGAGATTCTTTGGGGTTTGGGAAAAAATTACATTAAGAACATGAAGGGAAAGTAATTATGTTTTTAGTGACTATTGAACTTTGGGCTGATTAGATGTTAAGATAGCAACTTTAAATATGAATAAAACAAAAATTTTATGTCGCTTTGGAAAGGATACTCAGAAAAATTACAATAAATTTGCTTAATGTCTAAATATGTCTTTTACAAATCACAAATAAATTTAATTTAATTCTCCTAATTGTATTTTGTAATGGACCAAATATAAAAAATAAGTAGCTCTTTAGAAATACCTAAGCCATTACTTCCTGCAAATAAATTAATAGGTAGATAGGCAACACGGAGTATAGAATGTTGAACTTGGATTTAGGATAACTTGAGTTGAATTGGATCTCAAACTCTTACTAGCAATGGGATCAATAAGAAGTCATTTTATCTCTCAGCTTCAGTGTGTTTATTCATAAAATGGGAATGATAATAGCATCTACTACATAGGATTGTTGTGATAATCAAATGCAATAATGTATATAAGGTAACTATTACACTTAAAGCACTATATAAATGCTAGACATTATTATTAAAATTATCCAGATGAAAAATGAGACATGGATGCAAATGGTAAAAATAGTTTTCATTTAAAATTCATGTCTGTAATCACATTAAAATATAGGTTTAACTATAAAAGTTTTATTCAATTTTGTGATTAAATGATAGTTCAATATATCTAATATGTATATTTAACACCTATTTATTAAACACTTTTCCTATACAGAAAAATATAGTAATTGTAGGGAATAATGTATAGAGAAGATGTATATCCTTCTTCAGGAAGCTTACATTTTAGTGGATAGATATGACATAATCAGAAATAATCAAAATGCAAAATAATACAGAATAAGTGCATCAGGGAGATCTAAGACAAAGTTTTATATGTGATCCAATGTCCAAAAGGTCATTTATTAAATGGAGACATGAGGGAAGTTTACCTGGAATGTATGGTATTTCAGTTAAGGTTAATTCAACAGGGGGCAGGAATAATCCAATTAGGTAAGAGCAAAAAATACATGGAAAGTGAGGATTGGGGAAGGGTAGAGATAATATAAGACTGGAAAGCTAAGATGGCATGAGATTGTGGGGAGCTTTGAGCCTGAACTTTTTGGAGTGGGTAATAATAAAATATTGCAAATGTTTAGAGCTAAAAAGTAGTGTGACTAGATAAATAAATGAGAAAAAATAGCTTAGCTTCAATTGAATTGTAGGTGAAGAAGAAGGTAGTAATGAATTTTTAAAGAAACATGAACAGGATAATAAGCTGAATCAGAAGTTAAGAGTACAGAGATATCCAGACTGGATTTCAATGAAGACAAATATTTTTGGCTATGGAGAGTATAGAGTGGAATTTCTTGAGAAGTTGGCAAGAGTTTAAATGTCATTAGCTAGAGTTTAAATGCTAAAATAGATTACTTGGGGAGGTATAAGAATTATGGGAGGAAAAGGAATATATTAGGTGACCTCTCAAAGTTTTTCCAGGCTATTTGTTCTTGTTATTCTTAACTAGAAATGTCAGTATTTTCATCACAGACTTCATATTTCCAAAATGTGACATTAATTAAGCTGAAGGCATTTTATCTTGACTGATTCTGAACTTTTATGGTCCCTTATAATTCTGTCTGATGAATTTTAAACAGCTTAAAAAGTCTATTCTATTTATAAATTATTATATTTCTTCCCCTTTTTAGTTAATATCTTTTAAATTAACTCTTGAAATGATCAGTGTTTTATAATGGACAGAGAATTGGTCTTAATGCTAGGAAGCCCTTAATTTAAAGTATGGTCTCTGACACATTCTGACACTCTGATGCTGCTTAGATCACTTAACTTCTCTGGTTTATTTAACTCTCTATGACTATAAATTACAGATAAGGTGCCAACATGCATACTAGATAAAGTTTACTTGCTCAGAAATTCCTTAGACCAATGAGGTAATAGGTCCATTTTTTTTTTGGCAAGGCAATGGGGGTTAAGTGACTTGCCCAGGGTCACACAGCTAGTAAGTGTCAAGTGTCTGAGGCCGGATTTGAACTCAGGTCCTCCTGACTCCAGGGCCGGTGCTTTATCCACTGCTCCACCTAGCTGCCCCCAATAGGTACAATCTTTATCACCAACTCATGTAACAGATTTAAGTCCTATTCTACCCCTAAACTCTGAGAGTTAAAAAAAAAAATTCTATCACCTGATTTAAAAACAAATACTAAGCTGATGGATATACCTGAAGTCCCTTTTCCTCGGTTCTCTTCTCTATTCTTTCTACATTATTTTTGGTAACCTCATCAACACATGAGTTCAACTATCATCTCTATTCAGATCTCTCCTGGATGTATGTATGTCTGTGTGGATGGATGGATAGAAAGATAGATAGATAGATAGATAGATAGATAGATAGATAGATAGATAGATAGATAGACAGATATATTTATATACATATATGTATATTCAATCTTAGTATTTTCCCTGGGCATTGTAAGCTACTTATTGGATATTTAGAAATGGACATCCCATAGGCATTGAAAATTTAAAACTTCTTTTTGTAACAATAATAAATATAGACAGTATTGGCATAATTCTCAAAGTACTTTACAAACATCTCATTTAATTTTCTCTACTGCCCTGTGAGGGAAATACATCATATATAATTGTCATTGCTATGAAGAGGCCAAACAAAACGTATTCGAGTCAAGAATGCTACAGAAATTTAGCTTGTTCTGCTATTCTTTGGACAACTATGGAACCCCTTGTCTGTTAAGATCCATCATTCATGCTTTGGATCATTCAAAGGAAAACAAGGTTATTGAAGCCCACAATCTGTTGACATGTGTAATGATTGGAATGACGCCACCTACTGGAGACTTGCTGTGGAGAGCTCCACCATGAGGAAAATGCCTCAGAGGCATTGTGGCTTTTCCTTGGCGTCAGGAAATGATGTTTGCTCATGGGTGCTGTCTATCAAGTCTACCAGCCAATCAACTGGAGGAGCCTCCTATGGTCTGGGAGGAGACAGGAAGGAGGAAAGGGAGCCTGCGCAGAGAGCGCTGGCCTTTTGGGCTTGCGGACTTAAAGGTGGGGGCACAAATAGAAGGGAAGGCAGAAGTAAAAGGGGAAAGGGGAAAGAAAAGGAGAGCTAACAAGAGGAAGGGCAGATTGAGGAAGGCGGTGGTCAGAAGCAAAACACTGGTGAGGTAGAGCGGGGTAAAAGGAGAGAGAAAAGTATAAACAAAGAGAAAAATAGGATGCAGGAAAATACAGAGTTAGTAATCACAACTATGAATGTGAATGTGTTGAACTCTCCCATAAAACTAAAATGAATGGCAGTGTGGATTAAAAACCAGAATTCTATTGTGGTAAAATAATGGAATTTGGCAGATGCCCAGGGATTCCCACCTGATTGATTTAGTATTGTTTGAAATGGGTGTGAATGAGAAACTACTAAGTACCCACTTAAAGATGATTAGATTTTAGCCATACCTGGCCTGCCCTGTTAAACCTAGTTTAAACTTGGCCAACCATGAGAAGGAATGTATTCAGAGGCTGTGGACCATGTCATCAACAGGAAACCAGTCTTAGCCACATAATTTGAAGGACCTCCCCTTTGGGGAGGGAGAAAAAGGTAAAAAAAGGGACCACCAATAGGAAGTGGCTCTCTCTCTCTCTTTCTCTCGCCTTGGAGGAGCTTTCTGGAGCAGATTGGAGACAGGCTGCATAAAAATTACAGAGGGGCAGCTGGGTGGTGCAGTGGATAGAGCACTGGCCCTGGAGTCAGGTGTACCTGAGTTCAAATCTGGCCTCAGACACTTAGCACTTACTAGCTGTGTGACCTTGGGCAAGTCACTTAACCCCAATTACCTCACTAAAAAAAAAAAAAATTAAAAAAAATTACAGAGCCCTGATGATAAGTTAATAAAATCCAGGTCTTTGAATAAGCTGAGCTGAAAGCGAGTTTGGGTTTTGCGACAGTCTTTGCTAGGGCCAGGGAGATTATCCATTTTCCTCTTTCCCTATTCCCTTGTCATTGCCTTAATTAATTTCACCATTGCTGTGTATTTTATTCCCATTAATAAAACCTGATTTGTTTGTAGAAAAGAGGCTATTAAGCTCCTTTCTTATTGGCCTGGGAGAAATAACTAAAAAAGGCAGTTCTAGGGGAGGGAACTTTGGACCTAGAGGTCCCTCATTATTTTCTGAACTCCAATATTACAGCTAGCCACCCAATTAACTCTCTCCATATTAAATTTAGCCCCTATGGTTTGACGTCTGTGTTGGTGATCTTATCTGACCAAGATACACCAAGGATGTGCCAAAGGCAGCTCATGTGGAAGCCATTAAGCTTCTTCTTGTGTCTAGTGTATGTAGTCCATGTTTTGCTGCCATACAGCATCTACATGCTACTGAAACAAAGACAGCTGTGCTGGCTGGGTCATATGCACTATATGCAAGATGGGCGCATTCCTAAAGACCTACTCTTTGGTAAGTTAGCCTCAGGCCAAAGACCTGCAGGATGCCCCCAGCTTCACTACAGAGATGTATGCAAGAGAGACTTGAGGGCTCTGGGAATAGTCACCTGCAGCTGGGAGGAGATGGCCAAGGACCTCACCTGATGGAGTTCAGTACTCAGGAGCAGCTTGCGCGCAGCTGAGATGAGCCTCCAAGCTCTGGAGGAAGAAAAATGAATGAGACACAGGAACCGATGAGCAACAGAGAGTGCAGTTTCCTGATGTCCTCAGTGCAGGAGGAGCTGTGGCTCCCTTATCAATCTGCACAGCCACACTGTGGCCTGTGGCTCTTCAAGGCACTGATCCATGGTTGTCCGTGACTGGCGGAAGCCTACTATAGTTTGACTAGCCAGCCAAGAGCTAATGAATCTGGTGGATTTCTTTAACCCACCCCACCCACCCCTTACTTGGCCATGTGCCAACTAATCTGGTGGACCTTTTTAACCCTCCTCCAATGACTCTCTTAGGCAATCTCCCTTGCTCATAAAAGCCTCTGAAAGCCTTAAGGTTTATCTTGCTGGTCAGAGAAAAGCTGGTCCATTTAAAATGGCACCATGTTTGAATATTTTGCTTTCCACTTGTGTATTCTCATTGGGATGTTTTGGGAGAGCATAATGTCCCAATTTAAACAACTAACTTACTCAATATTGCATCATAGCATTACTGGTCTGCTCCTCATTCACACAGTAAAAAATTTTTGGAATAATGGCACGGGAGAGCCCATCTTCCCCACTGAGCACATGTTTAATAATACTGGAAGCATTATATCTAATTTGAACTTTCCTATGGTAGTTTAATCATAGTTCAAAAGAATATAAATTTTATTCTTGCTATTATCATTATTGTAATGTGGCATTTTCTCAAAAAAAGAAAAAAACTGGAAAGAGAGGAAGGAGTGTGACCATAGTGGGCCATGTGGTCAGAGAGATGCTAAGACAGCTCCCTCTGCTAGAGATGACCTCAGTTCAGAAACAGATCTTGAACAATCTTTAGAATAAGATTAGCAGAAACTGCTCCCCCTGAAGGAAGATACAGAACATACCTGTGAGGGAACAGCAGTGCAGGATAGAAAATACACTCTGTTGTTAAGGGTCACACTCCTTCCTCATAGCAGGAAATTCCTTGGTAAGTTCAGGCCAAACTATGACAGAATGACCCCTCCAGGATCCAAACTGGAATTATAATGATGATCAACAATTCCAAGAATTAAAAGATGCTAGAAAAACACTTCTGAAGGGAATGGAATCTTGCTCTAAAAAAATCCAAAAACTGGAAAAAATTCTTAAAACTCACTCAAGAGCCTAATGAACAACCTAATAGGTTTTACAATAGACTTTGTGAAGCTGCTAGGCAATTCACCAGACTGGACCCACTAGATTCAAGGGAATCCTATGTAGTGCTTAATACATTTGTCCACCAATCCTTGAAAGAAATCCGCAAATATTTCATAACACAGTGTCCAGGATGAAAAGATATGACTATAGAAAAGCTTAAAGAAGTTGCCACCTATATCTTTGAGGCAAATGAGAAGAATAAGTCTCAATAGAACATTCTGGCACCAGCATCTAAAAGCCAACACAAAAACCCTAAGGTGATAAACAAGGATACTTGTTGAGGGAATGTAGAACTAGAAAACAAGGAACTTAAGCAGGCAATGGCCCAGAGCCTTGAAAAATTCTTCAAGAGAAATCTGAATTATGGAAACTTTTATCAGAGAGGAAACGACCAAGGTAATTATAGGCCTTTTTACAGGAAGAATCAAAATGGATATAGATCTTTTCAGGGAGATACAGAGAGACAGAATCAGAATAACCATAGACCCTATCAAAAAAGTACAGAAGGAAAGAACCAGAATCAGGGTAACTATGGATTCCCTCAGAGGGAGGCACATGAATGACTATGCAAGGGTGAGGGGTGCACAATAGATACAGAAATTTCATTTTTCCATACCCTGAATATATTAACTCCCTTATAGCAATCCATTCACCTTCCCAGAGTAATGAACCCCATGTGACCCTCAAAGTTGGGGACACGTATTATGATTGTTAGATACAGGAGCCTCTATATCAGTTTTATTGAGTAAACTAGACTCTGGATATAATGCTGTAGGATCTTTAAATGTGGTAGGAGCCACCGGAAAAGCCAAAAGAGTGGCAGAATTAACCCCTCACATGGTATCTATGGGCCCTTTAACAGTAGAACATTCATTTTTACTTATGCCTGATGCCCCTGTAAATCTACTAGGTTATGATCTCCTTTGTAAACTTAGAGCAACCATATCATGTGCTCTAGATGGCACTGTCTCCCTACAAATGCCAGAGAATACTGTTCATTTATTACCAATTTTGATTATAGAGACTCAAGGAACAATGGGGGATACATCCAAAATCCTCTCTGACATTCCGGAGTCTCTATGGGCTTCATCCTCTACTGAAGTGAGGCTCCTTAAATTTGCCATGCCTGTTATCTTTAAAGTTAAAGGGGATTCACCCCAATCCATTTCACAGTATCCATTGTCTAACAAAGCTCTAGAAGGAATCACCCCTATAATTGAGGTTTTGAAAAGCCAGGTCGTTATTGTTCCATGCCATCATTCTCCATGCAATACTCCCATTTTGCGAGTTAAAAAACCCAAGCCTGGGCCAGATGGTAAATCTATTTATCATTTTGTACAAGATCTTAGGGTGATAAACTCTTATGTTATACTGAGACATGTCATAGTCCATAACCCTGCCACAATAGTTTCTTCCATCCCATGTGATGCTACATGATTCACAGTGGTAGACCTCTGCTCTGCATTTTTCTCCATACCAGTGCATGAGGACTACCAATATATATTTGCTTTCACCTGGAAAAATACACAGTGGACCTGGACTAGACTCCCACAAGGATTTGTAGACAGTGCTACATTATTTTCCCCAATTTTATAGCAGGATCTGGCCTCCATTACCTTTAAAAGCTCCAGTTTAGTAAAATATGTTGATGACTTACTTTTAGCCTCCCCTAATCCTGAAACCTGTCAGAAAGATAGCTGTCACTTATTATTAGAGCTACACAAGAGAGGCCACAAGGTTACTAAGTCAATGAGGCTTGCCCCAGGTAGTATATTTGGGCTTCATTCTGGCTGCTGGGACTCACTCTGTCTCTCCTAAGCCAGTCCAGGCCATTCAATAACTTTCTGCCCCTACTACTAAAAAGCAGTTAAGAGCCATTTTGGGAGCTATGGGGTTCTATAGACAGTGTATCCTGTCTTTCAGGGAGCTCACTAAATCCTTGATATCCTTAACAAAAAATAATGTTCCAGAGCCTTTGGAGCTGGAAAGCCAACATCTGTCAGCTCTAAAAGAATTGAAAAAGACCCTATTATCAACATATGCCCTAGGCCTCCCAGATTATAGTAAGCCCTTCACTCTCTCTGTGCATGAGCAAAGAGGGGTGGCTTCAATGACTCAATCACTGGGGCCTGCCCAACAATGATAGCTTACTATTTAATCCAACTAGACTCAGTCACTGCAGGAGCCCTGCCCTACCTGAGGGCAGTGGCCGCAACAGCTATTGTAGTGGAAAAAAGTATCTGATTTGGTCCTAGGTAATCGTCCTTACAAAGTGGAGTCCCTCTTACCATGCCATAGAACACAAGCCTTTTCAGATCAAAGACTGGCTAAGTATGAAGCAGCCCTGTTAGGTAATGAGAATATGACTCAAAAACACTGTACAGTCCTTAATCCAGCAACGCTACTCCCTAACTTTGGCCCCTACACTATGATGTGTTATTGACAAAAAATACATTTGAAGTAGAAAGGCACACACAGAGTAAAGGGAAAAGGGTGGAGTGGAATATATTATGCTTCAGATAAATTAAAAAAAATAAGCAAGGGTAGCAATCCTGATCTCAGACAAAGCAAAAGCAAAAATTGATCTAATTAAAGGAGATTAGGAAGGAACTATATATTGCTAAAGTGTACCATAGACAATGAAGTAATAACAATACTAAGCATATACCACCAAGTGGAACAGCATTCAAATTCTTAAAGAAGTTAAGTGAATTAGAGGGGAAAAAATAGGCAGTAAAACTATACTACTGTGAGAACTCAACCTCCCCCTTTCAAAACTAGACAAATCTAACCACAAAATAAACATAAATGAAGTTAAGGTAGTGAATAGAATTTTAGAAAAGTTAGATATGATAGACCTCTGGAGAAAATTGAAATAAAATAGAATGATGTAACATTTTTCTCAGTGGTACAAAAATTGATCATGTAAAGATTGATCACCTATACAAAAATTGATCATGTAGTAGGGAATAAAAACCTCATGGTCAAATACAGAAAGGCAGAAATAGAAAATGGATCCTTTTCAGATCATAATTCAATAAAAATTAGATATAATAAAGTGGCATGGAAAGATAGACTAAAATTAATTGGAAACTAAATCTCATCTGAAACAGAGTGTGTCACATAACAAATCATTAGAAAAATCAATAACTTCATCAAAGAAAATTACAATAATGAGAAAACATACCAGAAGTTATGGGATGTTTCCAAAGCAGTTCTTAGGGGAAAGTTTATATCTCTAAATGCTTATCTAAATAAAATAGAGAAAGAGATTGATGAATTGCTCATGCAACTAAAAAAAGCTAGAAAACAAATTAAAAATCCCCAATTAAATACAAAATTAGAAATTTTGAAAATAAAAGGAGAGCTTAATAAAATTAAAAGTAAAAAGAATCATAGAATTAATAAATAAAACTAAAAGCTGGTTTTATGCAAAAAATAAAAAAATAGATAGACATTTGTATAATTTGATGTTTAAAAAGAAAGAAGAAAACTAAATTGCCAGTATCAAAGTTGAAAGGGGTGAATTCACCACTATTGATGAGCAAATTAAATCTATAATTAGGAGCTATTTTTCCCAAGTGTATGCCAATAAATTTGATAATCAAAAGGAAATAGATGGATATTTACAAAATATGACCTATCACGATTAACAGAAGAGGAAATACAATATTTGAATAGCCCCATTTTAGAAAAAGAAATTGACTTAGCCATCAATGAACTCCCTTAAAAAAATCTCCAGGACCAGATGGATTTAAAAGAGATTTCTACTAAACATTTAAAGAACAATTAATTCCAATACTATATAAATTATTTGGAAAAATAGGCAAACCATTCCTAAAAAACTCCCTTTATGACACAAAAAGGGTGGTAATCTTTAAACCAGGAAGAATCAAAATAGAGAAAGAAAATTATAGACCAATTTCCTTAAAGAATATTGATGTGAAAATTTTAAATAAAATATAACAAAGAAATTACAACAATTTACCACCAGGATAATATACTATGACCAGGTGGGATTTACACCAGGGATTCAGGCCTGGTTCAACATTAGAAAAGTCTCAACATAACTGAGTACATCAATAATAAAACTAACCAAAATCATATGATTTTCTCAATAGATGAAGAAAAGTCTTTGAACAAAATATAGCATACATTCCTATTAAAAACACTAGAGAGCATAGGGATGGAGCTTTCCTTAAAATGATAAGCAGTACAGGGGCGGCTAGGTGGCGCAGTGGATAGAGCACTGGCCTTGGAGTAAGGAGTACCTGAGTTCAAATCTGGCCTCAGACACTTAACAATTACTAGCTGTGTGACCCTGGGCAAGTCACTTAACCCCAATTGCCTCACTAAAAAAAAATGATAAGCAGTATCTATTTAAACCATCAGCAAGCTTTATATGTAATGGGAATATGTTAGAAGCATTCCTAATAAGTTCCAGGTTGGAAAAGGGATGTCCATTATCACCTCTATTCAATATTGGACCAGAAATGTTAGCATTAGTAATAAGAGAAGAAAATTGAATGAATTATAATAAGCAAGGAGGAAATAAATAATCACACTTTGAAGATGATATGATGGTATTTCTAGAGAATGAATTTTTTTAAAATTACTTGAAACAATTAAAAACTATAGCAAAGTTTCACAATATAAAAAAGATTCACATATATCATTGTGATTTTTATATATGACCAACAAAGCCCAGCAGCAAGAGATATAAAAAAGAAATCCCATTTTAAATAACTATAGACAATATAAAATATTTCGGAGTCTACTTACAACAACAAACCTAGGAACTATATGATCACAACTCCAAAACACTTCCCCCCCAGAAAATAATCGGTTCTATATAACTGGAAAAATACCAATTGTTCATGGATAGGCTGAGAAAATACAATAAAAATGACAATTCTGCCTAAATTAATTGAGTCATTCAGTGCCATACTAATCAAACTACCCAAAATAATTTTATAAGGCTAGAAAAAATAATAACAAAATTCAGCTGGGAGAATAAAATGTCAAGAATATCAAGAGAATTAACAAAAAAAAATACACAGGAAGGTGAGCTAGCCATACCAAATCTAAAACTATATTAAAAAGTGGTAGTCATCAAAATTATTTGCTACTGGCTAAGGAATAGTGTCATGGATCAATGGAATAAATTAGGTACACAAGACAAAGTAGTAAATGGCTATAGTAAGCTATTATTTGATAAACCCAAAGACTTCTGGGAAAGGAACTCACTTTTTGACAAAAACTGCTAGGGAAACTGGAAAACAACATGGCAGAAACTAGGTGTAGACAAAACACCCCATTCCATATACTAAAGTAAGCTCAAAATGGGTAAATAATGTAGACATACAGGATGATGCCATATGCAAATTAGGATAGAGGAAGGAATAGTTTACCACAGGGGAAGAATTTATGACCAAACAAGAGACTGAGAATATTATGAAATGCAAGATGGATCATTCTGATTTCATTAATTTAAAAAGGTTTTGTAGAAAGAAGACATATATATATAGTTAAGATTAGAAGGAAAACTGAAATCTTGAAAATAATTTTTACAGTCAGTATTTCTGATAATGGCCTCATTTTAAAAATATATAGAGAATGAATGAAATTTATAAAAATACAAGTTATTCCCCAATTGAAAAATCATCAAAGGACATGAAAAATCAATTTTCAGATGAAGAAATAAAAATTATCTAGAGCCATATGAAAAAATGTTCTAAATCACTATTTATTAGAAAAATGCACATTAAAACAACTCTGAGGGCGTCTAGGTGGCGCAGTGGATAGAGCACCGGACCTGGAGTCTGGAGTACCTGAGTTCAAATCCGGCTTCAGACACTTAACATTTACTAGCTGTGTGACCCTGGGCAAGTCACTTAATCCCAATTGCCTCACTAAAAAACAAACAAAAAAAAAAAAAACAACTCTGAGCTACTAACTCACAGCTATCTGATTGGCTAATATGACAAAAAATGGAAAATGATAAATGTTAAAGAAGATGTGGGAAAATCAAGACATTGATACATTGTTGGTAGAGTTGTGAACTGATGAAAACATTCTGGGAGTGCAATTTGGAACTATGCCAAAGGGCTATAAAACTGTGGATACCATTTGACATAGCAATACCACTACTAGGTCTGTATCCAAAAGAGATCATAAAATGAAAAAAATAGTTGACTAACTTTATGTTTTATCTTAAAAACAATTTAATTTCTTCACAGCAAGCCTATTGCATTCATAATTTGCATGCTAGTTTCTACATCTTATAGGTGAAAAAACCGATGGACAAAGCAATTCACTGATTTCACCCAGAATCCCAGAGCTTATGTCACAGGCAAAGCTTGAACACATCACTTTCTAGTCAAGAGGTTGTACTTTAATTCCTTCATAGGCTTCCTCTTCCTCTTGAAGTGAAGTAGGCAGATTTAAGTTTTCAAGTAATGCTTTTCTGGTAGATCTAAAATCCTTAGATTACCTCCTCATATTATATCTTTAAATTCAATATTCTGTTTTTAGATGTTGGATCTTTTCTTTTTTATAATGGTGTTTATTTATCTTTAACATTCCTTTTTAAAAATAAAGTTAGCTTCACTTTTTTCCATTCCTTCCAGCCTTTACTTCACCCACTCAGAAGGCAAGCAATGTGATATCAGCTACACTTGTGAAATCAAGCACAACATATTTCCACCTTAGCCATCTTAAAAAAAGAAACAAAAAGTGAGAAAGGTATATTTAAATTTGCACTTAGAATTTATCATTTCTCTCTGAGGACATGGATAGTATTTTTCCTCATGAGTCCTGAATTTTCCTGGATCTTTATATTGGTCAGAGCAGCAAAGTCATTTACAATTGGCTGTCATTGCAATATAGGTATAAATGTGTACAAAGATCTCTGGGTTACTCTCATATCATTTTGCATCAGTTCATAGAGGTAGTTTTCTGAAACCATTCCCTTCATCATTTCTCATATGACAATAATACTTCATCACAATCATAAACCACAACTTTTTCAGCCACTAGTACTAGATAAACATCACCTCAATTTCTATTCTTTGACACCATAAAAAGAGATACAAAAAATACTTTTCTTCACATATGTCTTTTTCCTTTTTTCTTTTATATCTTTGGGATTCAGATCTAGCAGTGGTATGACTTGGTCAAAATCTATACACATATTTTTAGACTTTTGGTCATAGTTCTAAATTTTTCATATAGTTTCCCAAATTATCTGGTATAATTAGTTCCATTTTTGCCTCTGTATGATTTGAGAATATGCCTGCCACCCTTGCTTCCCTTTCTTCAGTTGAGGCATAATAGGTTCTAGCATAGCCGTCAATTTTAACTTTGGGTGTCTTTCTATTTCAAATGTGTCTCTTATAAACAACATATTATTGGATTCTGTTTTCTAATCCATTCTGCTATTTACTTCTGTTCTATGGGTGAGTTCATAGCATTCATATTCATAGTTATGATTACTAATTATATATTTCCTTCAATTTCTTTTTTGGTTTCTTTTCTCTCTTTTAGGCTATACTTCCTCAAATGCCTGTTTTGATTCTAACTGCTGCTCTACACAAACTACCCTTTTATCCTTCCTCAATTTCTTTAATTTCCTTCACCTCCTATTTTACTGTTTGGTAAGATATTTTATTATGGGCAGAGCCAAGTTGGCAGAGAGGAATCAGCAAGCCGCCTGAGCTCTTCTTCTGCTACCTCAAAAAAAAATGTTAAATCAAGCCTCTGGACAGATTATGAAAGTACAGAACCTGCAAAGAAACAGAGAGACACAGTCTTCCAAGCAGAGATAATTTAGAAGACTTCAGGAAATGTCAGTCTGACTCGGACAAAAGGGAGGCACAGCGCAGGGTGGCAGCACAGCCTTGAGGGGGTCAGACAAGTCAGCAGGAAGCTGCAGGTGCAGCCAAGCAACAGAGGCCCCTGGATCCTGGCTCAAAAATCTGGTGGTGCAGGAGGACATTGGAAAAGCCCACCTGCACCAGCTGAGACGGCAGGTTGCCAGCTGGAGGGCCACAAACAGGATAGGCACAACTAGGCCCACTGATCTAAGTGCGCTCAGACAGGAAGTGCAGGGTGGGGGCCTCAGTGTAAAAAGCTGGTGACACAGGACCTATACCCCAGCACAAGAAGCATAAAACAGGGACCTGGTGCCCCCAGAGCAGACCTCAACTTAAAAAATAAATAGATAAGTTGCAATAATGAGTAAGAAGCAAAAAAGAGCCCTCTCCATTGAGAGCTTCTGTATCAATAGGGAAGAAGCCAACACAAACTCAGATGAGGACAATACCCTCAAATTGCCTACAGGTGAAGCCTCAAGAGGGAAGGTGAATTGGTCTCAAGAACAAAAAGCCTTCCTGGAAGAGCTCAAAAAGGATTTTTAAAATCAATTGAGAGAGGTAGAAGAAAAAATGGGGAGAGAACGGAAAGCAAAACAAGAAAACTATGGAAAAAGAATCAGCAGCTTGGAAGAGGAAGCCCAAAGATTGACTGAAGAAAATAATTCTTTAAAAAATTTATCTGGCCAAATGGAAAAAATAAAAAAGGTGCATAATCTCACTGAAAAAAACTCTCAGAATTAGATAAATCTAGCCAAAAAATAAATAAGAAAGAAGTAAAAGAGTTGAATAGATTAAAAGAAAAGTTAAGGGTCAACTAGGTGGTACAGTGGATAAAGCACTGGCCCTGGAGTCAGGAGTACCTGAGTTCAAATCTGGCCTCAGACACTTAACACTTACTGGGCAAGTCACTTAACGCCAATTGCCTCACTAAAAAAAAAAAAAAAAAGAAAAAGAAAAGTTAGACATGATAGATGTCTGGAGAAAATTGAATGGGGATAGACGGGAATATACCTTTTTCTCAGGAGTACATGGCACATTTTCAAAAATTGACCATGTATTATGGCACAAAAACATCATAGTCAAATGTAGAAAGGCAGAAATAGTAAATGCATCCTCCTCAGATCATGATGCAATAAAAATTACATGTAAGAAAGAGCCATGGAAATGTAGACTGAAAATCAATTGGAAACTAAATAATTTAATTCTAAAGAATGAATGGGTCAAACATCAAATCATATAAACAATCAGTAACTATATCCACGAGAATGACAATGATAAGACAACATACCAAAATCTATGGGATGCAGCCAAAGCAGTGCTTAAGTGAAAATTTATAGCTCTAACTGCTTACATGAATAAAAAAAGAGAAAGAGAAGATTAATGAATTGGGCATGCAACTTAAAAAGCTAGAAAATGAACAAATTAGAAATCTCCAATTATATACTAAACTAGAGATCCTGAAAATTAAAGGAGAAATTAATAAGTTTGAAAGCAAGATAACTATAGAATTAATCAATAAAACTAAGAGCTGGTTTTATGAAAAAAACAATAAAATAGATAAAATATTGGTTAATTTGATTTAAAAAAAGAAAGAAGAAAACCAAATTACCAGTATCAAAAATATAAAGGGTGATGTTACCACCAATGATGTGGAAATTAAATCAATAATTAGGAATTATTTTGCCCAACTGTATGCCAATAAATTTGACAATCTAAATGAAATGGATAAATATTTACAAAAGTACAAACTGCCCAGGTTAACTGAAGAGGATTATAAAATCCTTAAATAAGCCCATATTAGAAAAAGAAATTGAACAAGCCATTAATGAACTCCCTAAGAAAAAAACCCCAGGGACAGATGGGTTTACAGGTGAATTTTACCAAATATTTAAATAACAGTTAATTCCAATATGATACAAATTATGTGGAAAAATAGGTGAAGAAGGAGTTCTACCAAATTCCTTTTATATGGTGGTGATACCAAAATCAGGCAAAGCAAAAACAGAGAAAGAAAATTATAGACCAATTTCCCTAATGAATATTGATGTGAAAATCTTAAATAAGATATTAGCAAGGAGACTACAGCAAGTGATCACCAGGATAATACACGATGACCAGGTGGGATTTATACTAGGAATGCAGGGCTGGTTCAACATTAGGAAAACTACTAATATAATCAACCACATCAATATGAAAACCAACCAAAATCATATGATTATCTCAATGGATGCAGAGAAAACTTTTGACAAAATACAGCACCCATTCCTAGTAAAAACAATAGAGAGCTTAGGAATAGGTGGAGCTTTCTTTAAAATAATAAGCAGTATCTACCTAAACCCATCAGCAAGCATTATATGCAATGGAGATAAATTAGAGGCCTTCCCAATAAGATCAGGGGTGAAACAGGGATGTCCATTATCACCCCTATTATTTAATATTGTACTAGAAATGTTAGCTTTAGCAATCAGAGAAGAAAAAGGAATTAAAGGAATTAGAATAGGCAAGGAGGAAACGAAACTATCACACTTTTCAGATGATATGATGGTATACTTAAAGAATCCTAGAGAATCAACTCAAAAATTACTTGATACAATTAACAACTTTAGCAAAGTAGCAGGATATAAAATAAATCCACATAAATCATCAGCATTTCTATACATGACCAACAAAGTCCAGCAGCAAGAGATAGAAAGAGAAATTCCATTTAAAGTAATGGTAGATAATATAAAATACTTGGGAGTCTACTTACCAAGACAAACCCAGGAACTCTATGAACACAACTACCAAACACTTTTCACAGAAATCAAATCAAATCTAAATAATTGGAAAGATATCAATAGCTCATGGATAGACAGAGCTAATATAGTAAAAATGACAATTCTACCTAAATTAATTTACTTATTCAGTGCCATACCAATCAGACTACCTAAAAATTATTTTATAGAGCTACAAAAAATCATAACAAAATTCATCTGAAAAAACAAAAAGTCAAGAATATCAAGGGGAATAATGAAAAAAAAAATGCACAGGGAGGTAGGTTAGCTGTACCAAATCTGGAGCTTTACTATAAAGTGGAAGTCATCAAAACTATCTGGTACTGGCTAAGAAATAGAGTGGTAGATCAATGGAATAGGCTGGGCACAGGAAATGCAGTAGTAAATGACACTAGTAATGTAGTATTTGATAAACCCAAAGACTCCAGCTTCTGGGATAGGAACTCAGTATTTGACAAAAACTGCTGGGAAAACTGGAAGATAGTATGGCAGAAAGTAGGCATAGACCAACATCTTACACCTTATACTAAAATAAGGTCAAAATGGATACACAATTTAGACATAAGAGGTGATACCATACATAAATTAGTAGAGGAAGGAATAGTCTACCCTTCAGATCTTTGGAAAAGAGAACATTTTATGACCAAACAAGAGATAGAGAATATTATGAAATGCAAAATGGATGATTTTGATTACACTAAATTATAAAGTTTCTTTACAAACAGAAGCAATGCATCCAAAATTAGAAGGGAGACAGAAAGCTAGGAAACAATTTTTGTGGCCAGCATTTCTGATAAAGGCCTCATTTCTAAAATATATAGGGAACTAAATCAAATTTATAAGAATCCAAGTCATTCCCCAATTGAGAAATGGTCAAAGGATATGAACAGGCAGTTTTCTGATGATGAAATCAAAGCTATCTATTCCCATATGAAAAAATGCTCTAAATCGCTATTGATTAAAGAGATGCAAATTAAAACAACTCTGAGGTACCAGCTGACACATATCAGATTGGCTAATATGACAAAAAAGGAAAATAATAAATTTTGGAGAAGCTGTGGAAAAATCGAACACTAATGCATTGTTAGTGGAGCTGTGAACTGATCCAACAATACTGGAGAGCAATTTGGAATTATGCCCAACAATTATGCTAAAAGACCTGAGTTTGAATCCTGTCTTATATTTACCTTACTGTTACCCTGGGCAAGTCACTTTAACTCTCTCAAACTGTTTCCTTAGGTATAAAATATGGGTAAAACAAGCATAACAAGAGGATGTACCTTACTAGGTTGTTTTGAGGATGAAAATAAGAAAATACATGTAAAGTACTTCAAAATGATAAAGTATGATAGAAATGGTATCAGTTATCATTATTATAATAACTAAGGTTCTAAATATGGGATTCTATATTTTTATGCTATCCTGATCCTGGTATCAAATGAAAATAAATTTACAGGGAGACTTCAGGGATTCTTACAAATATTTAAATAAAACAATATAAATGTCAAAATGGAACTGATGCCATCATTTCAAATGGCTACATCAATGCTTCCAATATTCAGTCCCTCAAAGATAAAGTATACGGAGTTTACAAGGTATTCAGGAGATGTAAGCATCCATAATATGCTTAAAGTAGTTCTACTATGGTTTTCTTCCACAAAAGGTAAATTTAAAATGTGAAAAAATATATTCAACTGTATCAAACTCAAAATTACAAGGACAGTCCTTTTTTTTAAATTTTATTTTTTTTATTTATTTTTTAACTTTTATTTTATTTTTATTTTATTTTTTAACTTTTGGTTAAGTGACTTTCCCAGGGTCACACAGCTAGTAAGTTTCAAGTGTCTGAGGCCGGATTTGAACTCAGGTTCTCCTGAATCCAGGGTTGGTGCTCTATCCACTGTACCATCTAGTAGCAAGGACAGTTCTGAGAATGTCAGAGTTATTGATAACTGAGTTTATCCTAGTACCTTACAATGAACATAAACTACTCTTCTTATCATCAGTGCTTCATATTATAGAATTAAATGTACAATTCTCACAGAATTCGAACATAATGATAAAATACCAGTTGTTTACAATGCAATAGTTATATCATTTAAAGAACATGGACTTATGCACAAATTGAAAAAGGAATTTTTACTGTCATTGAAAAGATGATTAAGTTCCACAACTAACTCCAGGGCTATAACTCAATGACTGCTACAAATCTTTTGTGGGGCTCTTTTCTGAGGATAAGCCTATAACTCTTCAAAAAAAAGTCACCTATTCTTAATTATTAACAGTGTATTCTGACTTAGGGGAGATTCTATTGATATCTAAGTGAGAAAGCCTTATTTTGAGTACCAATACTTAATTTAGTAGCTGTGTGACCTTGGAGAAATGTTTGAATATCTGTCTTCCTAACTTTTCAGATACCAAAATGGAGATAAAGGTACTTTTACCACCTACTTTCAGGGTTATTGAAAAAAAAAACACAAAAAAAAGCCAGTTTTAAATTAGAGGATTTTTTATCCAACAGACTTATCTGAATGTTTACAAGATACAGGACCCATTTCCTCTGTGTGTACCTATTTTTCCACTGATTTTTCAAACAAGTGAAGATTTTGGGGGAAAAAAAAAACAGAGGCCTGCCACTACAATTGAGGCAATGAAATTATGGAAGTTATAACTCTTCCAGCCTGTAGTGATCTCCAGTATTTCTAAAGTGGAGTATGGAGCAAAACACCTTTGTTAAAAAACAAAACAAAACACTGAAAGGTAGATTGTATGAATGCCTGATCATTTCTTATTGTATTTTAATTGTACTAGAAATTTACTTCTGTTGAAATTTTGAGTGCTTTGGATAAGTTCACTTACTTTCACTGTATACTTCCAGGGATGATGAGGTTCATGTACACATTACCAGGGCTAGCTCAGTGTTTGGAAGGCTCTGAAATAAAGTGGGAGAGAAGAGGTATTAGGCTACATACCAAACTAAAATTCTACATAAGTATTATGCTAAATTCACTCTGCTATGCCTGTGAAATCTGGACAGTCTATCAACACCATGCTAGAAAACTGAACCACTTCCACTTGAATTGTCTTAGGAAGATTCTGAAGATTACCTCATATGATAAGGTACTAAACACTGAAGTCCTCTTTCACACTGAACTGCCAAGCAATCAAATTCTACAAATTCTCTAATGGGCTACATAGCTCAAATATAAAGCAAATGCTACATGGTGGTCAGAAAAAAAGTCGTGCAAGGAAACTTTCAAGGTCTCTCTGCAGAATTTCAGTATTGATTGCAAAATATGGGAGATGCTGGCACAAAACCACTCAGCATGAAGTGCCCACATTAAAAAGCTCTGTACTCAATGAGCAAAAAAGAATCACAGTAGCTCAAAAGTAATGACATGTGCAAATCTAGAGAATCTGTACCACACATTTTCTAGTGGACTACTTGTACCTGACCTATGGTAGAGCCTTCCAAACCTATATTGGACTGATCAGCCATGGGTAAACAAATTGTACCCTGTCCCCAACATTGTGATGTCATTGGTTCTCTTTGAAAATTAAGGACAAACAGCAATATACACCCCCCTAAAATACAAGCCGGTTTCCTTTCTACATTTTCCAGGTAACTTACATAGTTCATCAGATGCCCTCATCAAGGTTATTGCTTGATCATAAGTTTTTAAGGAAGATGGTTGCATTCATATTTACTGGAAAGATAAAAGCTATGGTGGGGATTTGTTTTTATTAGACAATGTCAACCATTAGTGAGAAAAGTAAGAAGCTAATAGGACAGGTTTTTAACATAAAGCAAGTGAGTTAACATATCTCCCTTATGTGTTTTTCCTGGGGAAGGTGAATAAAAATGAAAATGTCAAGAATAAAATCATATAATAAAATTCAGAATGAGAAGGAATTAAGTACTCTAATTTAATACCTTCATTTTACAGATGAAGAAACTGAGGTCAAGAGTAGTTAGGTGACATAATTCCTATGTTGTTTTGCAATTTTTCACCTCCCACTTTAGATATTGCATATGCAATATTATTCATAATTAGCTGTATATGAATTAATTTTATTTTCCATGTAGTCTTTCTTGTCTTTCTAAGTTTCAGGTATTAGTATAAAATACTTCTGAAAAAAAAGTCCATCAATTACTACAGTACTAGACAAAGACTAATTTTTTTTTCACATGGATAGAGATTCATTGGTGTAGGCTCTAATATTCCAACTACAACTTAATGAATGAAAGAGGAAGACTAGAGATGAAGACAAAAGCTTAAAGAACTAGAGGTGGGAGGTTTCTACAAATTGATTCTTCTATGTTACTAGTCAAGCTAGTCAAAACAAGCAACTGATTTCTCCTTTACTTTAATTCCTTAGTTATCCTGATTAAGAAAATAACATTTTTGTAGAATAGACTTAATTCCAAAGTATAAAATGAGATATAAATGTGAGCAGGATACAGGAATGGTTTATAGAAGATTATTAAGGAAAAAATAAGGAACATTTTAGTATATGATGGAGAAAGGGTGATACACAACGGAAGAGAGAAAACATACATAAGTAATTATGGCACTTATATGAGACAATCACCTGAGTTATAAATGCATTGGGATGCATTAAATTCCTTTCTGATGGATTTCTGACTTCACTTAGAATATTCCAAAGAGATATTCAGAAATTAGAGAAATTGAGGAATTTCATATAACTTATTATTTAATTGTTAATTGTCAAGTGATAATAAGTAAAGAAATGACACATTGCATATATTTTAAAACATTGGATTTAATAAATGGAATATTGAAAGGATTGAATCTAGATCATAAGAAACTTTTCTATTATTGTAGAGACTTGTTATGTAAAAGTGGCTCTCAGTCTTTATATGCTGGTGCTAGAATGTGTCTCATGAACATTGGGTGATACAAAGGAGAAAAAGTGGAAGATTTGAGACTGACATTAACTTCATTGAGTTTATTCATTGAAAAAACTGTTGAAATTGTTGGGCAGCATGGTACCTGTTTAAGTAATGCAAGATGGCTTTCAACAACCATTCCATATTTCTGATAGCTGGCTCATTCTAATGAATAAAACTGTTCTTGTTTGATAGGAGAGAGGTAGCACAACTCTTTGGTGGCTTATGTGAAATGAATTAGTTGCCTCAGAATGACTGTCAAGTGGAGATATTTCTAGTATAGAATTCATATGGGTAAAATTATCATGGGTTTGTTAAGGAAGTAAAATACTACCAGAACTACTCTTTTAAGTTGCTACTAGAATCTATCTTAGTCAAACATCATGTTTGACTTCTTCTGAAAGGGTTTCACTGTATATTTCATGAGAATTTATATGCAATAGTTCTCATCAACCTTACCCAATATCCACAACTTTAACTCCCACTCTCTCACTCCCAAACTACTAGTAGTCATTCCTATCACTCAAATTTTCAAACATTCAAAACCCAAAGAAAATTCCACATTTGTGATTAGGTAGAGTGAATAAGAGAGAAGTCAAGAATATGAGGTTTAGATTAGGAAGAAGCTACTGTCCAGAAATGGATTTTTCATTACTTACTGCACAAATTTGACTTAAATGTCTCCCATGTTATCTATGAAATGGCATAATTTTGCTTCTTGGGAAATGTAATTTGTGAGACTTTTTTTGAGAGAGGGTAATTTACAAAAAAAAAATCTACATTTAGTAGATTGGTGCATTAAAAATTATTCCATGTTCCCTATTTGACCTTCAATGTTTTTCATAGGACAAATGTTTTTCAACTAGAAATCCTTTTCCTGTTGTTGTTGCAGAGTTGCAGTTTAAAGAGGAAAAATCAGGTCAGAGTTAGTTATTTTAGGAAAGGGCTACAAGACAGGAATGTTTCATTTATTAAAAAAAAATTGTTGTTGGGGAGGAGAGTCTGAAATTGTAATTTCATCCATTTAGTGACTCCTGACATATAACCTCCATCTATCAAGGCAGACATGCAATTTATTTGTAAATTACAGTCTTAGAGAGTACCATTGGTCACACTAACTTGCTCATGGTAACATATTTAGAATTATTCAGAGGAAAGACTTCCGTAGAGTTCATCCTGATCCTAAGCCTGGCTTCCCCCATATCATGGTCAGACATAGTAATGGATTGAAAACTATCAAAGATGATGCATTTGAAACATTTATCTTTCCTGGTAATTTTATTAAGACTTTTAAAAATAAAATTTAAGGAGTTTTGTCATTCTAGTTGTAATCTTGTAAACATTATTCTCCTTTATTTCTTTCTTGTACTTTTATCCTCCATCTCCTTTTTCTCTTTTACCCCCTCTTTTTTCTTGTATTCTTTCTTTTGCTCCTTCTTCCAAAGCAAAACAAAATGTAAAAATCCACCAAATTTCATGTAGTTACTTTGATCAAGATTACTGAAATTATTTTCTTAAAATGTTAATCTTATATGACCTTGTTTTACTTGCAGCCTTTCTGTTTGGGTTTTAAGTTAAGAACCTTTTTAGATTTAATTTGTCCCAGTGTAAAATTTAAGCTACTTCTTTCTAATGTCAAGTATAGTATCTTTTAGGGTAACAGACATGGGAAACTGTTCATGTCACATTAGAATTACTTTAAAATTTTTGAATTTTGTTTAAGACTAGTGTTTTTTCAATCTATACAGTGGGATTTCCATTGTGAGCTGAGATGAAAGTATGGTTCTGCTCTAAGTGATGACCTAAAATAATTCCTAAACTAGTAGATCGCATGTTTTAAAAGCAGTCTTACTTCATTAAAATGAGCATGATAGAATCTACAGATTCTTGAATAGCCATAGGAAGGATATATCAAAAAGGAATACAATCCAAATTAAAGATACCAGTTACCAGTTATGAACCACTTGATGCTGCCCTTTCATAATCTCTATTGGATAGTTATGGATTCTTCACTCTTCTCTTTCAAAACCTCAATATTTTAATCAATTGATTGTGTAGCCAAAACACATCTCTCTCTCTCTCTCTCTCTCTCTCTCTCTCTCTCTCTCTCTCTCTCTTTTTTGTGGGGCAATTGGGGTTAAGTGACTTGCCCAGGGTCACACAGCTAGTAAGTGTTAAGTGTCTGAGGCCAGATTTGAACTCAGGACGTCCTGAATCCAGGGCCAGTGCTCTATCCACTGTGCCACCTAGCTGCCCCAACACATCTCTCTTGTAACTAATTTAGATCTACCAAAATTGGATTCAAAAAACTCTTAAAAACCAATTTTAGAACAAGGTTTATGAGAATCATTTTTAGCATGAATTCACAATTCCACTGTGTTGCAAATATTTTCCACCTTATATTTATTGTCACTTACTGAAAAATCAAGCAAAGATTTCAAATAGTCATTTAACACCAACACAGAGACTAGACAGAATTCTTCAAATATCTCAGCTACTTTTACATAAGAATAATTGCTGGTTGGGGTTGATGTTGTTAAGGGCTAAAATTCTAGCTAAACTGTCTAAAATATCTAGTGAGTGGTCGGCAATAAATAATAAGCTTTAGCAAGAGTTAGACTTTTAAGCATTTATTAAGGAGAATAAGAATTTGGTAAAGAGAAAGAAAGGCCTAGATTCCTATCTATTAAAGGGAGAGCACATTTCTAGCTCCCTTCTCCACCAGAGTCCAGAGGAAAGACCGCGAGACTGAGCACCAGTCTCTTCCTTCCTCCTCCCACTAGCCCGCGTCACTTCCTGACGCCAAAGAAAAGACTCCTGGTCTTGCCCTCAAAGACCTTCGCTTCATGGGCAGAACTCTTCTACAGTAAGTCTCCAGCAGGTGGAGTCATTCCAATCCTTACAGTTCCCCGCTTTGTTTCCTCAAGAAACAGTACGTTTCCTTGATGAAACAGTCAAAAATAACAGAATATAATAACCTATGCTAACTAACAATATGTTAATAACAATATAGAAAAGGAAGAGAGGAAATTTTTGTCCAGAGGGGTGATTTTTTTGTCCTCATGAACCGACGCTTTGACAGTGGTCTTGCAAAGGGAGGGCCTCTGCAGAGAATACATGTTACAGATGGTGTATATTATAACAGAAAGAGAAAAGAGAAAACAACAACAAAACAAAACTGTTCATTTATAGTCTCTGAAAGTCTTTTCTTAGATGTCCTCTAGGTATAGTCATGGAATGGAAATCTTTTCAGGGGTTGATGTGTGGATGCTGGTAATCAGCCAAGAAAATTTCCTACAAAATTGAGCTTAACACAACTTTAAAATAGCTTTGTCAATAATCAAATCAAACAATGAAAGTTCTCAAAAACATGTCTAAGGGAATTCAGAATCTTGGTTGTTACACATGAAACATATAATAAAACAAAAATTGAAACATTCTTTAAAATTATAATATTACTATAGTCCCCCCTTATGGAGGGTAATTGAGAAGACAATTGCTGCAATATTAATTATTAAAAATAATTTTTATCTTTGTTTCATCACTTTTTTGCATCATCTACCTAATTATCCTCATGCCATTATGAGAAATTTAAAAATCTAATATAATTAGTAATAGATGTCAAGGCCAAATTCAACACTGTTATTTATCATGACACCTGAGATAATTATGGGGGTTACCATAAAAGAACAGAGAAATGATGGGATATGAGCTCTCCCACACTTGAGCAGTATGTACTGCCCATACAGTATGCCAACCTTAAAATAGGTGGATGGAATATATGTCCATGCCACCGAACATACTGGAGGAAACTGAGTCAGACTTAATCAGATGCATGGGATTGAGATGTCCATGGCATCAGGCATATAGGAGGGAGCATAGAAGTCAGGTGTAGAAGTGAGATGGGTGGGATCAGTACTTCCAGCCATCTGTACAATATTGTGGGGAAAAATAAAATAAAATATTAAACCAAGAGAATCCAACCTCAACATTTGTCAAAAGCCATTCCCTTGGCCATACCTTGACTTCATGCATGTCTCCCCTCATGTGACAGTTCAGTGTCTGCTCTTGCATGTATTCCTCTTGTGATTGGATGGCACCTTGGCCAACTGGCATCTGATAACTCAGAATAAAGGCAATTAATGTCTTAAATGATAAGTTCCCATAATCCTTATTTAAGTCTCATATGGATTTAAAAATTGAGGATAATAAATGATTGCAAAAAATGTGAATACATCTTGACTCAGAACACAATATATAATTATGCAACAATTTCAAATAATACCCCTTTTTTTTACTTAGTATACAATTACTTTTGTGAAAAATCAGAACATATTTAAATACAAGTTAAAGCACAACAGAATCCCAAAGAAAACTTTTTTTTTTTGAAAAAAGAAAACTTTTACAAATGTTCCCCTCTTTTTTTTTTTTTGGAATATGCTTATCAAAAATAATACTTCTAGAATCAATTTACACTTGCCATGGCAAACAATTTGCCAGGGAAATGCTTTAAAGAGTTTGATCAAATAATCAGTTGAGAAAAAATAACAAAAACAAACAACTCAGAAAATGGGAGCACAATACTCCTAGAATAACATTGTAATATGAAATCAAAACCATGTTTCAAAATTAGATAGATGAATGAATAGAAGAAAATACACATGGAATAATAAAAGACAATGAAATTCAAACTAGGGAAATCTAAATGAATATGAACTTAATATTAATGAGTCTTATAAAATATAAACTTGATCACATGACTATAAAAAACTTTTACAAATATTCTCCTTGTTTTAAAAACTAAGTATAAGACACAATCTCAAAAGCATGAAAATCTCTATGAAAATAAACCCATACCATTAATTTCAAAATGTATATGTAATAGCATAGAAATCTATGTAACCTCTGAACTGACATTAATAATCTGAGTAAAGTTAGAACACTTTCAATTCTGATATCTAAAATCCCCAATACTCATATCAATACCTTGCTGCTTACTTCTACATTTCTGTAAAATATATACCCTTCCATGGCAAAAGAAGCGGAGTCTAGGACTATGTTGATGATTGTCATTCTTATTCAGCTTAAGTTTTTCTTCTTTAACCCCTCTATATTGTCTGTCAGTCTTTTCACCATACAAATGCTTTATAAGATTACTAATTAAAGACAAAAGCAGGTTAGCAAAATTATGAACAAAACGAGTATATCTGGAATTTAAAGGGCTTTCTAAGGTTGTCTCAGAAGCACAGCCAGGCTGGGGAAGGGCTGAGCCTGAAGCTGCAAATGTAGTTACAGAAAGTTGCGCATGAGCATCAGATCTCTGGACTTCCCAGGCAGGGGAAGCAATGGGCTTGGCCATGGGGGGAGTAGAGGGTGGGGTCTGGAGAGGAGGGGAGGGACCAGCACAATTTGAATCAGACTTGATTTTGAACTCATGCCTGGATTCCTCTTCCCCCACTTTGCCTCCAGGTGCTAGGGGATTAAAAGCTTCTAGAGGGTGGGTCATTGCCTCCAGGCATGCAAAATTAAAGCAACAATTAGTGTTAGAACTGGGAAAAGCTGCGGGAATCTCTTCAGGTTTCTCTGAAAAAGCATGGTTGGGAGAGGGGGAGATATTTCCTTGTGTGAGTACATTGCTGGCTCTTCTAACAAAAATAAAAATAAAAATAGAAAATCCACAAAAACAAAGCATTAACATGATCTTATCCCCCATTTGTCTGGTTAAACAGACTAAAATCAAAAATAGGGTAATTAGGGAGTTTAAAAGGTCCATTTGAAAAAATTTAAAGGGAAAACACAGCCAGTACGCCAGTACTTAGTTAAAGGGAGAGGGTAGGGGAAATTTCTTACCCAACCAGAAGACTGAGGTTTAACTTTCCTCTTCGTGGTCAGCCATCTGTTAAGGGCTAAAATTCTAGCTAAACTGTCTAAAATATCTAGTGAGTAGTCAGGAGGACCTGAGCTTCAAACACTTGACACCATCTAACTGTGTGACCCTGGGCAAGTCACATAATCCGATTGCCCCACAAAAAAAAATGGATTTTATTATTTTTCAGTTATCTATAAGGATAGTTTTCAAAATTTGTTTTCACAGGATTTTTCATTCCATTTTTTTTCTCCCACCCTCCTTTCCCTCCTTCCTCCTCAAGATGGAAAGCAGTCTGATATAGGTTGTACATGTACAATCACATTAAATATATTTCTACATTGGTCATCTTGTAAAAGAAGAATCAGCACAAAGGAAAAACCTCAAAAAAGAAGGGGAAAGCAGTTCAAAAGTAGAAATAGCATGGTTCAATCTGCATTCATAATTCACAGTTCTTTTTTCTGGATGTTGAGAACATTTTCTATCATGAGTTCTTTGAAATTGTTTTGGATCATTGCACTGCTGAGAAGAGCCAAGTCTATCTCCATTGTTCATCACACAATGTTGCTGTTACTGATTACAGTGTTCTCCTGGTTCTGCTCCTCTCAGTCAGCATTATTTCATGTAAGTTCTTCCAGGTTTCTCTGAAATCCTCCTGCTCATTATTTCTTACAGAACAATAGTATTCCATTACATTCATATACCATAACTTCTTTAGCCATTCTGCCATTGGTGGGCATTGCCTTGATTTCCAATTCTTTTGCCACCACAAAGAGAACTGCTATAAATATTTTTGGACATATGGGTCCTTTTCCCTTTTCTATGGTTTCTTTGGGATTCATACCTAGCAGTGGTACTGATGGGTCAAAGGGTATAAACAGTCCCATAGCCGTTTGCACATAGTTCCAAATTGCTCTCTAGAATGTTGGATCAGTTCACAGCTCCACCAACAATGCATTAGTGTTTGAATTTTTCCACAGCTTCTCCAACATTTATTATTTCCTTTTTTTGTCATATTAGCCAATTCGATAGGGGTGAGTTGTTTTAATTTGCATTTCTCTGATCAATAGTGATTTGGAGCATTTTTTCATATGGCAATAGATAGGTTTGACTTCATCAGAAAACTGCCTATTCATATCCTTTGACCATTTCTCAATTGGAGAATGACTTACATTCTTATGAATTTGATTTAGTTCCTGATATATTTTAGAAAAAGTGGGTCAAAAAACAAATCATAGAAACAATCAATAACTTCATCCATGAGAATTGGTATTTAATTTTCTTTCTCTGTTTTGTCTCTCCTGGTTTAGATATCAAAATCATATTTTGTCATAAAAGTAATCTGGTAGAACTCCTTCACCTATTTTTCAAAATAGTTTGTGTAGTAATGGAATTAATTGTTCTTTAAATGTTTGGTAGAATTCACTCATAAACCTATTTGTCCTTGGAGATTTTTTCTAAGGGAGTTCATTAATGGCTTGTTCAATTTCTTTTTTCTAAAATGGGCCTATTTAAGGATTTTATTTCCTCTTCATTTAACCTGGGCAATTTGTATTTTTGTAAATATTTGTCCATTTCATTTAGATTGTTAAATTTGTTGGCATACAATTGGGCAAAATAGCTCTTAATTGTTACTTTAATTTCCACTTCATTGGTGGTGAAATCACCCCTTTCATTTTTGATACTGGTAATTTGATTTTATTCTTTATTTTTTTTTAAATAAAATGAACAAAATCTATATCTATTTTATTGGTTTTTCATAAAACCAGCTATAATTTTTATTTATTAATTCTATAGTTTTCTTGCTTTCAATTTTATTAATTTCTCCTTTGATTTTCAGAATTTCTTATTTAGTATTTAGTTGGGGATTTAGAATTTGTACTTTTTCTAACTTTTTAAGTTGCATGTCATATTCATTGATATCCTCTTTATCTTTTTTATTCATGTAAGCATTTAGAGATATAAAATTTCCCCTAATCAGTGCTTTAGCTGTATTCCATAGGTTTTGGTATATAGTCTCACTATTGTCATTCTAGTGGATAAATTTATTGCTTATTTCTATAATTTATTGTTTGACCCACTATTTCTACCTTTCTACATTTGACTATGAAGTTTTTGTGTCCTAATACATGATCAATTTTTGATTATGTGCCATTCAGTTTTCTCCAGATATCTATCATATCTAACTTTTCTAATATTTAATTTAATTCTTTAACTTCTTTCTTATTTATTTTCTGGTTAGATTTTATCTAATTCTGAGAAGGGAAGGTTTAGATCCCCTACTAGTATGGTTGTGCCATACATTTCCTCTTATAACTCATTTAACTTCTCCCTTAAGAATTTGTATAATATACCCCTTGGAGCATACATGTTTAATATCAATACTACTTCATTATCTATCATACCTTTTAGGAAGATTTAGTTTTCTTCCTTATCTCTTTTAATTGGATCTATTTTTGCCTCTGCTTTGTCTGAGATAAGGATTTCTACCCATGCTTTTTTTTTTTTTACTTCAGCTGAAGCATAGTATATTTTACTCCAACCTTTTACCTTTACTCTATATCTCTCTGTTTCAAATGTATTTCTTATAAACAGCATATTGTAGGATTCTGGTTTTTAATCTACTCTGCAATTCACTTCTGTTTTATGGCAGAGTTCATCCCATTCCCATTCCCATTTAAGATTATTAACTGTTCATTTCCCTCCATCTTCTTTTCCCCTTTGTACTCTTGTTTCCCTTCTTTCACTTTATTCCTCTTGTAAGGGCCAAATTTAGTATGGGAAGAGTTATTTGAGCAGCTTGCCTTAATATTGGGTAAGAAAAGAAACAGCCTTTTTCAAAAACAAAACAGGTTTACTAATAGGAAAAAGTTTAAAACACTATCTGAATCACACAAGTGAGATTAATAGAACTAGAAACAATGTACAAATCTCTGCAGTAAAAAGGCCCCAGGCACCCAAACCTACCTCCAGCCCCTTTGCCTCAATTATAAAAAATGAAATAAGACAAAACAAACAAAAACAAAAAACAAAAACAAAAACAAAAAAAACTCATCACACCTGAAATCTGTAGCTCTAAGGAGAATAAGCTGTGCAGTCTCTTCTGGTTTTGTCTGAAGGTCAAACATCAGCAGCTCCTCTAAATGTCTGGTTTCCTTCCCCATTTCCCTCAGAACCCTCTCTAACTAACTGCCTTTTCACTGAATCCCTAACCCTACTAACTGAATCTCACTCTTGACCATTGTTTTGCTTCTGACCACTGTCTTCCTCAATCTTCCCTCCCTTTTATCAGCTGCCTTTCCTTTTCTTCCTGTTTTCCCCCTGATTTTGCCATTCCTTCTATCAGTACCATCCTTTCTCCCTTCCCCTTTTGTTTCCTTAAAAAGGAAACTAAGTTCATTTATACAAATTGGAGTGTATTTTCTTCCCTCCCTGAACCAAATCTGATGATAGTAAGGTTGAAACAATGCTCACCCCTCACTTTTTTCCCTACTATTGTAATTGGTTCTTTTTGTGCCTCTTCATATGATGTATTTAATGCCATTCCACCTCTCTCTTCCTCTCCTCACCCTAGTCTTCTTCTATTCTGCCCCATAAGAATCTTTTTATCATCACATCCAAGTGAATTTAATAACAATACCTTAACAGAGATACAGATCCCAAGAGTTAAAAAATATTATACTCCCTCCTTTTCTGTTCAGTTCTGGTCTTTTTCTCAGGAAGCATTAGAAGTCCCCCATTTCATTGAATGTCCATCTTTTCCTTTGAAAGAGAATGCTCAGTATTCCTAGATAGTTGATTATGGGTTATGATCCAAGCTCCTTTGCCTTCCTGCATATCATATTCCAAGCCCTGCAATACTTTAATGTTGAAGCTGCCAAGTCCTGTGCAATCCTGACTGTGGCTCCATGGTATTTAAATGGTTTCTTTCTGGATGCTCGTAGTATTTTCTCCTTCACCTGATAATTTTGGAGTTTGGCTATAATATTCCTTAAAATTTTCCTTTTGATGTCTCTTTCAGGAGGTGATTGGTGGATTCTTTCAATGATGATTTTATCCTCTGATTCCACAATTTCATGGCACTTCTCCTTGATAATTTCCTGGAATATGATGTCTAGACTCTTTTCTTGATCATGGCTTTCAGGTAGTCCAATATTTCTCAGATTATCTCTTCGGGAACTATTTTCCAGGTCAATTGTTTTTCCAATGAGGTATTTCACTTTTTCTTCTATTTTTTCAGTCTTTTGATTCTGCTTGACAGATTCTTGGTGTCTCAGGGAGTTATTAGCTTCCATCTGCCCAATTTAATTTTTTTTTTTTTGGTGGGACAATGGGGGTTAAATGACTTGCCCAGGGTCACACAGCTAGTAAGTGTTAAGTGTCTGAGGTCAGACTTAAACTCAGGTACTCCTGAATCCAGGGCCGGTGCTTTATCCACTGCACCACCTACCTGGACCCCCACCCCCCATTTAAATTTTTATAGCATTATTTTACTCAGTAAGCTTTTGCATCTCTTTTTCCATTTGGCCAATTTTTTCTCCCATTTGGCCATTTTTTTTCTCTCATTTGACCAATTGTATTTTTTAAGGAATTGTTTTCCTCAGTTATTTTTTCTGCTTCTTTTTGCTGTGTAACTCTCATTTCTCTTATTTCTTTTTCCATTTTTTCTTCTATCTCTATCATTTGTTTTTTTAAAGCCTTTTTGAGCTCTTCAAAGAAGGCTTTTTGGTCTTGAGATAAGATCATCTTCCCAATTGAGTCTTTACTTGTAGGCATTTTGACAAACTCATCTGACTTTGAGTTTTGGTCTTCCCTTTCACCATAGAAGTCATCAATGGCAAGGGTCCTTTGTTGTTTCTTTCTCATATTGTAGCCTATTTTTAGACTCATAAAGTTGAAGTCTGCTCCTGGAGCACAGGCTTCACTGTTGCAAGCTTCTTATTGCTCTCAGCTGCCCACTGAGCTTAGCTGTCATCTGAGCCAAGCAGTGCTGAGCTGCCCTCCCTTTTCATCCAGGTGAGACAGAACTTTCCTGAAGTCTTCTAAATTATCTCAAGTTGGAGGATTGCATCTCTCCTTTTGTAGGTTCTCTAGTTCCAGAATCTATTTAGAGGCTTGTTTTAATGTTGTTTTTGAGGGAAACACAGGAAAGCTCAGGCAACTTCCTGGCTTCTTTCTGCCATCTAGCCCCTTACATTTTGGATAGGAAGTATAGTTAGCTAATATCAGGTCTCACAGATTCTTTGACCTTAACTTTCAAATTCTTTCAATAATTTCTTTGATACCTCTATAAGAGAGTTCTTATTTCAAAAAGGGAAAGCTTAACCTTGTTTTTAAAGTAGATTGTAAGGATAGGGTAAGAATACTGGTTTTCTCAGGAATGCTATAGGTTATTTACCTTGGCAAAATCACCTGAATTTACTATACCCTTGTTTCTAATGAAAGTTTGAAAGTTAACTTCTGGAGGGAAAACACAATGCTATAGGTCACCTATATTTTAAGTCCAGACTTGTTAAAGGAATTCTCAGATAATAGAATTCTTTCCCCCATAAGTTGGATATTACTTTGGTCAAATAAATACCACGGGTATATTCTAGAAGGATACAATTTTCTAATGCACTTATATTCCAGTACTGAGTATTATATTTATTCTTTTTTCCTCTTGAGACAGAATTTCTGTTTACTTTATTTTCATGGCTTTTAAAAATCTTAATTTGTCTGGTAAGCCTGACTAATTTCAATAACTTTGGCTTTCTCCTTCAAATTTCTTTAGAAGTGACAATGGGCTGTAGGCAAAATTTTAATCACATATCATCCTTCTTGGATATTTAACCATCAATATACTGTAGGAAAAAATTACTATTGTTAAACTATTATTGTCCATGTAATCATTTGATAAGAGCATAAATGAGGCATAGAATCTCACAATCATGACATTTCAGAGTTGAAAGGTACCTCAGAGGCCATCTAGTTTCTGAAGGAAAAGAAAATTCCTCGTATATTATATGTTCCAAGTAGTCATTCAGAATTTACTCAAGACTTCAATGTAGAAGGAACTTACCATAGTTTAAAGGAACACATTATACTCTCCACCAATGACAATTATTGGTTTTTTAACTATAATTAAATTTACCCCTTACAAACTTAATCTATTGCTCTTGCAAATTGTGTGTATTACCCTTGAGACGATGTATAAGAGATCCAATTACTCTACCACCATACAACCCTCCGAATAGTTGAATTCTAATGTAATGAGTCTATTATTTTTATTGTTCTCCAATTTGTGATTAATTCATTCAACAAAACTTTATAATGCATGTACTGAAAGGGCTTGATTATTCAACTTCATTCCATTAGACACTTCGACTTATCAATGTCCTTTCTAAAATGTCATATGTAGAACTGAAACCAGTACTCTAGATATGTTCTGAGTAGCATAAAGTCCAAAATCAGCTTGCTAATCCTGAACAACTGTCATATAAAATTGTGACTCATTAAGTTTGTAGTCTTCTTTTTTATTTTGTTTTTGTTTTTCCTCTTATAAATATTTTATTTCCAATTACATTTAGAGATGATTTACAACATTTGTTTTTATAAGATTTCTAATTTCAAATTTTTCTCCATCCCTCCCCTCCCTTCCCCCTACTCAAGATAGCAAGTAATCTGATATAGGTTACATATGTACAATCATATTAAACATATTTCTGCATTAGTCATGTAATGAGAGAAGAATCAGAGCAAAAAGGAAAAAGCTCCAAAAAGAAAAACAACAAAAACAAAAACAATAGAAATAGTATGGTTCAATCTGCATCCAGATTCAACAGTTCTTTTTTTTTCTGAATTTGGAGATCATTTTCCATCATGAGTCCTTTGGAACTATATTGGACCATTGTATTTCTGAGAAGAATCAAGTCTATCACAGTTGATCAACACACAATGTTTTAAAACTATAACATTCTGGATAGGAATATCTTTGTCTTTTACTCTTCTGTATTCCTTATAGAACTTAGCACGATTTGGAATTTAGTAAATATTTGTGTATTATTAACTGGATGGATGGATGAATACCTGCTTTGAAGATCATGTGTTTTTTTTTTAATTGTGAAACTATTTTATTATTTTCCAGTTACTTGTAGAGATAGTTTTCAACATTTGTTGCTATAAGATTTCTAGTTTCAAATTTCTCCCCCCCTTCCCCCCTCTTCCCTCCCCCCCTCCCCAAGACAGCAAGCAATCTGACATAGGTTATATATGTACAATAATGTCAAACATATTTCTGCATTAGTCATGTTGTAAGAGAAGAATCAGAGCAAAAAGGAAATAGTTCAACAACAAAAAAAACACAACAGCACCAAAAACAAAAGAAATAGTATGGTTCAATCTGCATCTATACTCCACAGTTACTATTTTTTCTTTCTGGATTTGGAGGGCCCTTTCCATCATGAGTCCTTTGGAACCATCTTGTACCATTGTATTGCTGAGAAGCATCAAGTCCATCACAGTTGATCAACACACAATCTTGATGATACTGTGTACAATGTTCTCCTGTTTCTGCTCAACTCATTCATCATCATTTCATGCAAGTCCTTCCAGGTTTCTCTGAACTCCTCCTGCTCATCCTTTCTTACAGCACAATAGAATTCCATTACATCATATACCACAATTTGTTCAGCCATTCCCCAATTGATGGGCAGCCCCTCAATTTCCAATTCCTTGCCACCACAAAAAGAGCAGCTATGAATATTTTTGTTTGTAGTCTTCTAAGACACACACACACACACACACACATCACCTTTTTCATTCTGTTGTTTGTCTAGCAGGCTCCCCTATCTTGTGAATTTGAAAGTTTGAATCCATGTATGAAACTTCCCAGTTGATTACTATTAAATTTTATCTTAGCTCTCCAATTCTTTAAGCTTCTATGACTTTAACAATCTATTGCAGCTTTGTGTCACCCTCTAATCTGATAGGAATGCTATTTATAGGGGGAAAGCAAAGATGGCAGAGGTATGCCAGGAAGTTGTCCTAAGATCTCCCTATTATGCCCTTGGAAACAAATTCTCTAAACAGATTCTGTAGAGAAAAAAACCACAAAAAGACAGAGTGAAACAACTTTCTGGCTTAAGATACTTAGAGAGGACTTCAGGAAAGGTTTGTCTCTCCTGGGTAAAGGGGGAGCACAGCTCAGCACAGACAGTGTCTGGGAGCAGGGGGCTCTTAGCATAGATCAGCAATTGAGGCTTCATGATCCTGGTTTAGTAGGCCAGTAGCACAACAGGCCAACTGTGAAGTCTCCAGCACCAACGCAGAAGGCAAGCTACAGCCTTAGAACCCCTGGTGCAAACGATACAACTGGGACTTTCCACCATAATGTGGTGGCCAAGCCAACAACCCAGAAGACGATGGCCCAGAAAGCCAGTGACCAGACCACTGGCTATCAAAAAAAGCAGCTTGGGACAGTGATGCATGTGCTACAAGGTCACAAAATAGGCTATAATATGAGCAAGAAGCAAACAAAAAGCTCTGACCATACAAAGCTACTATAGCTATATCGAAGATCAAAACACAAAATCAGAAGATAAAAACTGTTAAAATGCATAAATAAAAAGTCTGAAAGGGGAATATAATTTGGTGTCAAGCTCAAAAATCTCTTGGAAAAGTTCAAAATGAATTGTAAAATTAAATAATAGAGGTAGAAGAAAAATTGGGACAATAAATGAGACTTACACAAGAGTCTACAGCTTGTAAAAAGAAGCATAAAAATTGAATGAAAAATAATTCATTTAAGAAATAGAACTGGCAAAATGGGGAGGTACTGGAGAAAATAATTCCTAAAAAAATAGAATTAGGCATGTAGAAGCTAATGATTCTATGAGACATCAAGAATCAGTAAAGCAACATTTAGGAGGCAGCTAGGTGGAGCAGTGGATAAAGCCCTGGCCCTGAATTCAGGAGGGAGGACCTGACTATAAATCCAGCCTCAGACACTTGACACTTACTAGCTGTGTGACCCTGACAAGTCATTTAAACCTCATTAACCTGCAAAAAAAAAAATTAAAAATGGAAGAAACTATTAAATTCCTCATTGAAAAAACAACTGTCCTGGAAAGTATATGAAGCAGGAGAGATAATTTAAGGTTTATTGGACTAACCTGAGTGCCATGATCAAGAGAGAGACAGAGAGACAGAGAAAGAGAGACAGAGACAGACAGAGAAGAGAAGAAGAGATGAAGGCCTAGACAGCATATTTAAAGAAATTATTAAAGAACATTGCCTTGATATCTGAGAACCAGTGGGTAAAAAGTAATTGAAATAATCCATCAATCACCTCCTGAAAGAGATCCCGAAAATAAAAATTCCAAGGAATACTCCAGAACTTTTCAGGTCAAAGAGAAAATATTACAATCATATTTGAAAGAAAATAATTCAAATATCAAGGAGCCACATTTTGGATTACGTAGAATTTAGCAGCTTCTACATTAAAGGATTGCAGGGCTTTAGGATATGATATTACAGAGGCAAAAGAGCTTGGATTACAACCAAGAATTAACTACTTTAGTAAAATTTAGGATAATGTCTCAGGGGGAAAATGGATAGTCAATGAAATAGGGCAATTTCAAACTTTCCTGATGAAAAGACCAAACAAAGGTGAACTGAAAATTTGATCTTCAATTATAAGACTCAATGGAAGCATAAAATGTGATCAGTAAAGAAAAAAAACCATGCTATTCATAAGTTTAAATGTTATTCCTAAATAGGAAGATAATATTTATCTCTATATGGGCAGATAGAAGAGGTAAATATAGACAGAAGTTATTTGACTCTGATATGATATAAAAATTAAGGGGTAAAAAAAAATTGTACTTGGAGAAGAGGAAAGGAGGAGGCAGAATGAGATAAATGATATTATGTGAAGAGTTATTAAAGACCTATTACAGTTTAGGGAAAAGAATGAGTGAGTATTGTTTGAACTCATCAGATTTGGCTCAAAGAGGGAATTACATACACACTTGATTAGGCATAGAAATCTCTTACTCTATAGGGAAGGAGGAGGGGGAAGGGAAAAGGGAAGGAATGGGTGCTGATAGAAGGGATGGCAGATTCAAGTATTCAGAAGCAGAACACTGATGAGGTGTTGAACAAATGTGAAAGGAAAGAGAAAAGTATACATGGGGGGGTAGGATGGAGGGAAATACACAGTAATTATAACAGTGAATGTGAATGGGATGAATTCTCCCATAAAATGGAAGCAGATAGCAAAGTGGATCAAAAACCAGAATCCTACAATATGTTGTTTAAAAGAAACATGTTTGAAGCAGAGAGACACATGCAGAGTAAAGGAAAAAGGCTGGAGCAGAATATATTGTGCTATAGCCGAGGTTAAAAAAAAAAAAAACAGGGGTAGTGTAGTAATTCTGATCTTAGACAAAGCGAAAACACAAAACAGATCTAATTAAAAGATACAAGGAAGGAAACTATATCTTCCTAAAAGGCCTTATAGATAATGAAGTCAAATCAATATTAAACATATATGCATCAACTGGTATAGCATCCAAACTCTAAGAGAAGCTAAGTGAGTTACAGGAAGAAATAAACAGCAAAACTGTACTACTGGGGGACTTCAATCATCTCCTGTTTGAACTAGATAAAAGTAACCACAAAATAAATAAGAAGTTTAGGTGAGTAAAATTTTAGAATATTACATTCGATTGGCTTCTGGAGAAAACTGAATGGGAATAAAAAGAAATATACCTAAATTAAACACACAAAAAAATGATGATGTAACAGGGCTTAAAAAAGCTCATGATCAAATGCAGAAAGGCAGACATAGTAAATGAATTCTTTTCAGATCATGATGCAATATAAATAGCATGTCATAAAGGGCTATGGAAAGATAGATTAAAAATTAAGTGGAAACTTAATGATCTAATTTTTTTTTCTTTTCTTTTTTTTCTGGTGCAATGAGGGTTAAGTGACTTGCCCAAGGTCACACAGCTAGTGTCAAGTGTCTGAGACCAGGTTTGAACTCAGGTCCTCCTGAATAAATAGGCAGTGCTTTATCTACTGTGCCTCCTAGCTGCCCTGCTTAGTGATCCAGAATGAGTGGGTCAAACAACAAATAATAAAAACAATCAATAATTCTATTAAAGAGGATGACAATAATGAGACAACCAAAATTTATGGGATACAGGCAAAGTAGTACTTAGGGGAAATGTGAAATCTCCAAAATTGTACACAAATAAAATGGAAAAAGAGCAGATTAGTGAATTGGGAATGCAACTAAAAAGCTAGAAGTAGAACAAATTAAAAATCCCCAATTAAATACCAAATTAGAAATTATGAAAAGCAATGAAGACATTAAAAAAGTTGAAAGTAAGAAAATTATTGGACTAATGAATAAAACAAAGAGCTGCTTTTTTCCTTAATTTACTTTTAAATTAAGAAGTAAACCAAGTTACCAGTATAAAAATGAAAAGGGTGAATTCACCACCAATGAAGAAGGAATTGAAGCAATAATGAGGAGCTATTTAGCCCAATTGCATGACAATAAATCTGACAATCTAAATTAAATGGAAGAATATTTACAAAAACATAAATTGCACAGATTAACAGAAGAGGAAATATAAAATGTAACATCATTTTAGAAAAAGAAATTTAACAAGCCATCAATGAACTTCCTAAGACAACAATTGCAGTGAGCAGAACCAGAGAAAGATTGTACCCAATTCCAGCAATGTCATGCAATAATCAGCTATGATGGATCTAGATCTAGATCTTCTAAGCAATACAAGAAAATTCCAAAGGACTCATGATGGAAAATATTCTCTACATCCAGGAAAAGAACTATGGAGTCTGAAAATCTATGGGATGCAGCCAAAACAGTTCTTAGGTAAAACTTTATATCTCTAAATACTTACATGAATAAAAAAGAAAAAGAAGAGATCAATGAATTTGGCATGCAACTAAAAAAAAAAAACTAGAAAAGTAACAAATTAAAAATCCCCAACTAAATACTAAATTAGAAATCATGAAAATCAAAGGAGAAATTAATAAAAGTGAAAGCAAGAGAACTATCGAATTAATCAATAAAACTAAGACCTAGTTTTATGAAAAAAGAAATAAAAAATAAGCCTTTGGTTATTTTGAATAAAAAAAAGAAAGAAGAAAACCAAATTACCAGTATCAAAAATGAAAGGGGTGATTTCACCACCAATGAATTGGAAATTAAAGCAATAATTAGGAGCTATTTTGCCCAAATGCATACCAATAAACTTGACAATGTAAATGAAATGGATGAATATTTACAAAAATACAAATTGCTCAAGTTAACTGAAGAGGAAATAAAATCCTTAAATAGGCCCATTTTATAAAAAGAAATTGAATAACTCATCAATGAACACCCTAAGAAAAAAATCTCGAGGGCCAGATGGGTTTACAAGTGAATTCTACCAAACATTTAAAGAACAATTAGTTCCAACACTGCACAAACTATTTGGAAAAATAGGTGAAGAAGGAGTTCTACCAAATTCCTTCTATGACATAAATATGGTGTTGATGCCTAAAGCAGACAGAGCCAAAACAGAAAAAGAAAATTACAGACCAATTTCCCTAATGAATATCAATGCAAAAATCTTAAATAAGATATTAGCAAGGAGAGTGCAGAAAGTGATCAACAGGATAATGCACTATGATCAGGTGGGATTTATACCAGGAATGCGAGGCTGGTTGAACATTAGAAAAACTATTAATATAATCAACCTTATCAATAACAAAATTAACAAAAATCATATGATTATCTCAATAGATGGAGAGAAAGCATTTCATAAAAGACAACACTCATTCCTATTAAAAACACTAGAGATGGGGCAGCTAGGTTGTGCAGTGGATAGAGCACCAGCCCTGGAACCTGGAGGACCTGAGTTCAAATCTGGTTTCAGACATTTAATACTTATTAGCTGCATGACCCTAGGCATGTCACTTAGCCCCAACTGCCTCACCAAAAACAAACAAACAAACAAACAAACAAAAACAAACACTAGAGAGCATAGGAATAGGTGGAGCTTTCCTTAAAATAATAAGCAGTATCTACATAAAACCATCAGCAAACATTATATGTAATGGGGATAAGTTACAGAAATTAGCAATAAGATCAGGGGTGAAACAGGGATGTCCATTATCACCTCAATTATTTTTGTTTGTTTATTTTGGGTTTTTTGGTGAGGCAATTGGGGTTAAGTGACTTGCCTGAGGTCACAAAGCTAGTAAGTGTCAAGTGTCTGAGGCTAGATTTGAACTCAGGCTTCCTGACTCCAGAGCGGTTGCTCTATACACTGTGCCACATAGCTGCCCCTCTATTATTTAATATTGTACTAGAAATGTTAGCTTTAGCAATAAGAGAAGGAAAAGGAATGAATAGAATTAGAATAGGCAAGGAGGAAACAAAACTATCATTCTTTGCAGATGATATGATGGTATACTTGGAGAATCCTAAAGAATCAACTAAAAAACTGTTTGAAACAATTAACAACTTTAGCAAAGTTGCAGGGTATAAAATAAACACACATAAATCATCAGCATTTCTATACCTGACCAACAAAGCTCAGCAGCAAGAGATAGAAAGAGAAATTCTATTTAAAGCAACAATAGACAATATGAACTACCTGGGAGTCTACCTGCCAAGAGAAACCCACGAACTCTATAAACACAATTACAAAACACTTTTCACACAAATAAAATCAGATCTATGCAATTGGAAAATAATAATTGCTCATGGATAGGCTGAGCTAATATAATAAAAATGACAATTTTACCTAAAATAATTTACCTATTCAGTTCCATACCAATCAGACTAGCAAAAAATTATTTTATGGAGTTAGAAAAAATAATAACAAAATTCAACTGGGAAAACAAAAAGTCAAGAATATCAAGGGAACTAATGAAAAAAAATGCACAGGAAGGTGGGCTAGCTGTACCAAATCTGAAGCTATACTATAAAGCAACAGTCATCAAAACTACTTGGTACTGGCTAAGAAATAGAGTGGTAGATCAATGGAATAAGTTAGATACAGGAGACACAGTTGTAAATGACTATAGTAATCTACTGTTTGCTAAATCCAAAGACTCCAGCTTCTAGGATAAGAACTCAGTGTTTGACAAAAACTGCTGGGAAAATTGGAAGATTGTATGGCAGAAACTAGGAATAGACCAACATCTTACACCTTATACAAAAATAAGGTCAAAATGGGTTCAAGATTTAGACATAAAGAGTGATACCATAGATAAATTAGGAGTGGAAGGAATGGTTTATCTCTCAGATTTATGGAGAGTAAAACAATTTATGTCCAAACAAGAGGTAGAGAATATTATAAAATGCACTATGGGGGGCGGCTAGGTGGCGCAGTGGATAAAGCACCGGCCCTGGATTCAGGAGTACCTGAGTTCAAATCCGGCCTCAGACACTTGACACTTACTAGGTGTGTGACCCTGGGCAAGTCACTTAACCCCCATTGCCTTTTAAAAAATAAATAAATAAAATGCACTATGGAAGACTTTGATTACATTAAATGAAAATGCTTTTGTACAAACAGAAGCAATGCAGCCAAAATTAGAAGGGAGGCAGAAAACTGAGAAATAATTTTTACAGCCAGCATTTCTGATAAAGACCACATTTCAAAAATATATATGGAACTTAAATCAAATTTATAAGAATCCAAGTTATTCCCCAATTGAGAAATGGTCAAAGGATATGAACAGGCAATTTTCTGATGAAGAAGTCAACCCTATCTATTGCCATATGAAAAATGCTCTAAATCACTATTGATAAGAGAAATGCAGATTAAAACAACTTTGAGATACCACCTCACACCTATCAGATTGGCTAATATGACAGAAAAGGAAAATAATAAATGTTGGAGAAGCTGTGGAAAATTTGCAACACTAATTCACTGTTGGTGGAGCTGTGAACTGATCTAATCATTCTGGAGAACAATTTGGACCTATGCCCAAAGAGATCAGAGAAGAGGGGAAAGGACCCACATGTCCAAAAATATTTCTAGCAGCTCTCTTTGTGGTGGCAAAGAATTGGAAATCAAGGCAATGCCCACCTATAGTGGAATGGCTAAACAAGTTGTGGTATATGAATGTAATGGAATACTATTGTGCTGGAAGAAATGATGAGCAGGAGGATTACAGAGAAATCTGGAAGGACTTGCATGAACTGATGCTGACTGAGTAGCAGAACCAGGAGAACACTGTACATAGTAACAGCAACATTGTGTGATGAACAATGGGGATAGACTTGGCTCTTCTGAGCAGTGTAATGTTCCAAAACAGTTTCAAAGAACTCAAGATAGAAATACAGCACCAATTCTTATTAAAAACACTAGAGAAAATAGGAGTAAATAGAGGTTTCCTTAAAAGAAGTAGTATTTACCTTAAACTTTCATCAAGCATTATCTGTAATGGGGATGAGCTGGAAGCCTTCCCAATGAGATCAGGGGTTAAACAAGGATGCTCATTATCACCACTATTATTCAATATTGTACCATAAATGTTAGCTTCAACAATAAGAGAATAAAAAGAAAAAAAAAGAATTAGAATAGGCAATGAGGAAACAAATCTATCACTCTTTGCAGATGGTATACTTAGACAATCAATTAAAACACTACTTGAAATAATGAACAACTTTAGCAATGTTGCAGGATAAAAGGAAAACATAAATTCTCAGCATTTCTATATATTAGCAACAGAGCCCAGCAGTAAAAGACAGAATAAATTTCATTAAAAATAACTATAAGAGGCAGCTAGGTGGCATATTGGATAGAGCAGCAGCCCTGGAGTCAGGAGTACCTGAGTCTAAATCCGGCCTCAGACACCCTGGGCAAGTCACTTAACCCATACTGCTCCACAGGAAAAGAAAAAAGAAAGAAAGAGAACTATAGACAATGTAAAGTACTTAGGAATCTACCTGCTGAGACAAACCCAGGGATTATATAAACATAATTTAAAAAACACTATTCGCACAAATAAAGTCAGATCTAAACAATTGGAAAAATATCAATTGCTCATGGGTTTGCCAAGATAATATAATAAAAATGACAATTCTACCAAAATTTATTTTTTCTGTGTAGTAAAAATCAAACTACCTAACAGGTATTTTATAGAGCTACAAAAATAATAACAAAATTCATCTAGAAAAACAAAAGATCAAGAATATAAAGGGAATTAATGAAAAAAATACAAAAGAAAGTGACCTAGTCATGCCAGATCTAAAACCCTATTATGAAGCAGCAGTCATCAAGGACTATTCTTTGGGTCACGATATCAACCAGTTTCTCATTCAGCTAGGTGTATTATCCTTTATCTCTATCATTTCCTGAGATATATCTTGGGGTCCTTTACAAATACATTGCTAAAATCTAAGCAAACATTTTTTCTCCCTTTCAAAAGGCTGTTCATTGATTCACTGCAGGTGATTCTACATGAACCCTTAAACAACCAAGCAACAAACACAGAGAAGAATTAAAAATTACAGAAGCGAAAATAGTACTATGTAAAGGCCACACATTGCAATACCTGTTCATGGATAAGAGGATCATATAATCAGCATTTCTAGAGATCTTAGAAGGCATCTTGTTCTTAAACTGACATTTTTAAAATGGAGGAAACTAAGCTCCCCAAATGGTGAAATATCTAGCTCATATTTATCCAAAAAGTGGGTAGAAGCATCCATCCAAGAAGGTAGATCTTCTGAATCCTTCTTTAGTAATTAACAGATTCTACCATGCTCATTTTATTGCTACTCACTTTTGAAAACAATACAATAGTCTTTCTCTGAAAATTTGGATGATACATGTGGCTGTAGAACTTCTGTCTTCTATGCTAAACTTTTCAAAAGGGAACAGATATGGGGGCAGCTAAGTGGTGCAGTGGATAAAGCACCAGTCCTGGATTCAGGAGGACCTGAGTTTAAATCCAGATTCAGACACTTGACACTTACTAGCTGTGTGACCTTGGGCAAGTCACTTAACCCCCATTGCTCCATAAAAATAAAATAAAATAAAAGGAACGGATGCTATAATCTAAAATTCCTGTTACTTTTATTGCCTTGCATAGGGTTCAATAGACAATGAATTCTTCTATTTGCTTACGTGTTGAACTCAAAACTGCTTTTCCACAAACTTGGTGTCAGTGTCCATTTATCTTTCACTAGAATCCAGAAAGCTTTCTCTGTGAGATGGCTTTTTCAATGGAAGGACCAATTCAGGTATGTTTTATGGAACATCTTCCACATCTCCTAGAAATACGAGGGAGTCCTGGAAGAGAAAATTGGAGGTAGAAGAAATTGGTTTGGCAACAGTACATAATAGCCTTTAACTAACAGTAATCTGCATCATCTGGTAGAGATAAGATTTTAGTAAGTAGGACTATATTCATTTTAAGGAATTCGGAATGAGATCCTTTGATGACTCTATCTTTTTCAGCATTTTGAAACTGTTCCCATGCCAGTGATTCAGAATTATATTTCCATGGAACAAGAAAAAAACCAGTTCTTATTTCACATTGCCATCAAACTTCTTGATCTTGAGCCAGTACTGAATATGCAGTTCTCAGAACTAAGATACTTCTGGTTTTCTGGCATCTTGAAAGTTGCCTAATGTTAGAATAACAAAATTCTGTCAGAGGATCAGACTTCAGGGACTATATCAGCATGCTTTGTGTCACTACTTTGCATGGTATTCAGCTCATTTTACAGATGGTAACATGAGGCCTTGGCAAACTAATTAATCCTAGGTCATTTAAGGTGAGGTAGCTCACTGTCAAAATTGTGTTCCTATGTAGGCCCAGCAAAGTGGCAGATTAACAAAAATTTTGCTGAACTAGAGACATTCTAAATAACCTGGTTGACATTTTTACAAATTGCTGCCAAACACCACCTTTAGGGCAGCTACAAATGATAACGACAACTAACACATTCACTTGGCATGGCAAGAAGAGTGATGCTAAAGATGTGGTGGTAGGATGCATTTTTGTGTGATAAAATTGGGGTTGGGGTCTGGGTAGAGAAAGAGAATATTTATTGTTACTGTAGAATCTATCCATGTGGATCCAATGCTATTGTGTAGCTACACCTGACCAAGATGCCTCTGGAATGGGCTTTCCTCGTGGTAGGGGTTAAACGATTGCTGTTGTTGCTTCTTCTAATGCACTATAGCAGTACAGAAGATGGGTTACCTGTGCTTAAAAATAAGACAATCCCTGTTTTGGCTTTTCACAGGTTACTTAGAAAATTGAGACTATCCACTATAATGCCTTCCACCCCTGTATCCCTTTATTTTATGAGTTTTTGACACACAATCTTGTTGGCTACTCCAGTCTCTGATAAAGAAGGTCTTCTCCTTCCCAAGGACAATCTCTGTACAAGTGCCATTGCTTTGATGCCCTCCATTTTTCTAGATGATTGCCCCTACAATTATTTTCCTTCTCCCTCTTATCTCAAATGATTTTCCATTTGATTCATTCTTCCTGCCTACAAAAAATCCCAAGCCACTCTCATTCTTAAAAACTAAACTCTTCCTTTTTTATTGAAATCCCCATGCAAATATAGTTCTGAAATCACTGAATACATTTCATCTCATCACCCATTTCTCTACCCTTTGTCATCTGGTTCCTGAGCTCTTTACTCAACTAAAAATATTCTCATAAAAGTTATCAATAACCTCTTAATATCCCAATATACTGGTCTTCTCATATTCTCATTCCTTCAGGCCTATCTGCAGAATTTGGCACTGTTAAACACCTTATTCTGCTGTATACTCATATCTGGGATTTTGTGACACTGATCTGCCTTGGTTCTTCTATTTATCTGATGCATATTGGACACTTTGAACTAGGTTTCTCATTAGCAGCTCAACTCAACAGGTCCCAAATAGAACAAATTTTCTTTCCCCCCAAATCCAACCATCTTCTGAACTTTCTTGACTTTGTTTTAAATACCACCATCCTTCCATTCCCACAGGTTAATAGCTTAATTGTTATTCTCCATTCTTCATTCTTCATCTCCCCATGTATTGAATAAGTTTGCAAATCTTATTGTTTCTCTTCAGTAATATCTTGTATCCATCTCTCTTCTCAGCCACCACAATAATTTAAACCCTCATCTCTTCTCTACAGAACCATTTTAACATCTTCATAATTGGCCTTCCTACCTTAGACTCACCTCACAAAAATCAATTTTTAACACAACTACCAAAATGATTTTGTGAAAGTGCCAATATAACCATGTCACTCTCCTGCTACATAAACACTAATGGGTTCCTATTACCCCCAGGTTCATATATTGACTCCTTTGTTTGGTATTTTAAGTCCTTCAAAACGTCTCAACCTACCTTTCTAAATCTGTTACCTATTACTTTCCTGCAGAACCTGTAATCTAGTAAACTGGCTCCTTTATTCTTCCTCATATATAACAGTCCATTTTTTGTGCCTTTGTGCTGTTTTTGGCCCATGCTAAGAATATACAACTAACCTCAACTCAGTCTCTTAGCATCCTTAGTCTAATTTAAAAATCAAATCAAGTGCTACCTATTACACGAATCTTTCCTGACTCCACAGCTTCTATTGCCACCCCATCATTAACTTGTCTTTACCTATATAATAATATTGTCTGTCTCCCTGAAAGAATGTAAGATCCTTAAGGCAAGGGATGGTTTCACTCTCTTCTTTGTATTTCTCATACATAGTACAGTGCCTAGAAGAGAGTAGGTGTTCACTAAATGATTAATGATTGATTGAGTCATTAATTTATCTAGGGCAATCTAGACATAACTCCAGGACATGTGGAGCTGAATTGTATGAGGGTATTTTTGGTAGAGGAGGTTGAGTGTAAGGGCTGCTCACTTCTTGTTGGTTAAGGACTAATAGTTAACATTATAATTATTGTTATTTTGATTGGCCCTATTCTTTTTGAATTTAGCAAACATGTATCTGTTATGGGCAAGATACTATGCTAGGTATTGGGAATATTAAAAAAGAATGTAAAAACTATCTCTGTCCTTAAGCATTTTATATTCTACTTGTTGAGTGAAAAGGGAGTGGAGTAGATGCAGCATTTATACATTTTAGAATATAAAAGATGATTTTATGATGAAGACAGCACTACCAACTATGGAAAATCAGAAGTTTCTTGTAGCTGGGGTAATTGACCAGCATCTATTCACTGCACCATGTAACTGACCATATAAATATATGTATATACATGTTTCCATAGATCTATGTGTATTTGTGTGTATTCATCTATGTACCCATATAAAGTAGATTATATTTGAACACAAGGAAGTTGATAAAGTCACTGAGAGTGGGTGGTTAGAGGGAAAGGAGAGGAGAGAGGACGGGAAGGGTGTGGTGAGAGAACATTCAACTAGGACAGTATCTTGTAGGACTACTAGACACATGAATGATCTTCCAGAAAAGGAGACTGAGAAATAGGAAAACTATGAGAGATTAGTGTGATAAATCCCAAAGGAGGAGAAAGTATTCAGGTCTAGGCTATGGTTAACAGTATAGAAAAGTGAAGAGATATCAAAAATATATATAACTAAAAGGTCATTGCATTCATTAAGCAGTTAAGAGTCTTCATCAGTCAATTTCTGTCGCAAAGATTTATATGGGAGGCTTTTCCAGTTTCAGGTTTGGATTTTTTTGGCCATCTGGCTGCTTACTTACTGCTAGAGTTTATGAATCTTTTTTTGTTTTTATTGGTTGGATTGTAGTTAAATGTGATTGAATAGGAATAAAATGAGGAATTAATATAAACTAAAAGAAAATAAATATATCAACAGTCTCTTTATCTTTTTCATACAAGATGACCATAATGTGTAGGTGAAAAAAGCATTGAACTGGGGAGTCAGAGGACCTTAAATTTTAATTTTGACTTGACCTTGGAAAAATCATTGTACTTCTCTGGGTTTCAGTTTTTTCCTATGTAAAAAGAGGACGTCAAATTTAGTGATCTCTAGGGTCCCGCCAAGATATACCTGATCATAATCTTTTACCATTCTATATTCTCTCTGCCATCTGAACCCATGCCCTTTTATTTATTCTCATTGTAACTTCCAATCTTTTCACCCCTCAGTTCTTTCCCGAGTCATGACCAGCTAAACTGGCTACACTTTATCCTGTTCTTTCGAGTCCCTTGCTCACATATCTTTCTTAACCCCCACTATGAGGGGTTAACTTAACCCCCATACAAAGAGAGAGAGAGAGAGAAGAAGAAGAAGAAGGAGGAGGAGGAGGAGGAGGAGGAGGAGGAGGAGGAGGAGGAGGAGGAGGAGGAGGAGGAGGAGGAAGAGACACAGACACAGACTGATAGAGAGACAGAAACAGAGACAGTGGGAAAGAGACAGACACAAAAAGACAGAAAGAGAGAGGCAGAGCACAAATTGCACTGGAGAGGAATGGCTGCTGACTGCCATACCCTCCCAACACTCCCCGCACCTAATTCCAGAACATAGAAAATAACCAGGCCCCATACAGAAAAGCCGAGGCTTCCCTGCTATCCTGGCGACCAGAGATTCACCCTGTAGTGGAACTGCGTTCTGATGCCCACTTCCACAAGCAGCTTCAGGTCTTTGTCAAGGTAAAATGCCAAATCTGTTATCTATCTTCCACCTCACCTCACCTTTTCAGCGGCTACAAATGAAACTCTCTGCCATCGTTTGGGGAACTAGTGCGCAAGCGTAGCAGAAACAGGGAAAGGTTGGGAGCACTTCCACTATTTATTTTAGTATTTTTTCTATTTCTTAACCATTTCTAATATATGAAATTGCTACCATTTTTTTTCTTGAGTTCCTACCTTTTTTTTTTGTTGTTGTTGTTGCGGGGCAATGGGGGTTAAGTGACTTGCCCAGGGTCACACAGCTAGTAAGTGTCAAGTGTCTGAGGTCGGATTTGAACTCAGGTACTCCTGAATCCAGGGCTGGCACTTTATGCACTGTGCCACCTAGCTGTCTCTCCTATCTTTTTTAATGTGTCACTAATGAAGTTTTTAAGTGTTGTTCCCTAACTCCATTTTGTTTTTCCATGAGCCCTTAGTTTTTATTGCCTTATTTTGCATAAAACAGTGCCTTTTTAAGGAATTCATGTGTTAAATTATAGTCAAATTTATAGATATTGTGCTAATAGGATAGGTCCTAATCGCTCTCTAATTTTGTCTTTTCATTCATGTATACCTTAAGAGTGCCCTTTTACAGGGACAATGTACCAACTTCAGGAGTCTAACACTACCCCCCACCCCTTGTGCCAGAAGTGTAAATAAGGAATGAGAAAGTATTTAAGCATATTTTACAGTACATTTAGCACCTCTCTTCAGCTTTTGACGCTGTTAATCGATTTCTAGATGTTCTCTTTAACTAGGTGGGCAGCTAGGTGGTGAAGAAAAAAGTGTGATGGGTCTAGAGTGAGGGAGATCTGATTTCAAATCCAACCTCAGACTCTTATTAGTAATGTGACTTTGGACAAATCAATTAACCCCTGTTTTCCTCAGTTCCCCCATTTGTAAAATGGGAATAAGACCAATACTTCAATGATAGGGTTGTGAGAATCAAATGAGATAAAGGACATTGCAGAGTGCCTAATGCATAGATTGTCTTTTACCTTTTATGTTTTTTGTATTCCCAGAGTTTAGAATAGTGTATGGCACATAGTAGGTGCATGGTCAATTTATCCACTGGCTATTTGTTAATTGACTGATTGACTGTTCTTTGGCCAGACAAGCTGTTTTGTAAAAAAAAAAAAAAAAAATCTGTGTTATATAAGAGATTATAAGAGTAGACAGCAGAAAAAGGTTTTGTAAATCAATGTGTGTCAGTTGGGGTTGTTTTGAACTTTATAGCAAATAAAAGAATTTAAATCTCAAAAGGTATCTTAGGGATCACATTCCTACCTACTAATTTTGTAGATCAGGAAACTAGGAGAGGAGAAGGTAACACTATAGGATAATAGAAAGATGCCCATCAATTGGGGAATGTCTCAAGAAGTTGTGGTATATGATTTTGATAGAATACTACAGTGCTATAAGGAATGATAAATTCAGTTATCTTATAAAAATCATGGAAAAACTTGCATAAAATAATGAAGAGTGAAATGAGCAGAACACAGAGAATACTGTATACAGTAACAGCTATACTGTTATAAGAATGACTAAGTGAATAAGTTATTTTATCTATTATAAATATCCCAATTAACTATAAAGGCCATATAAAGAAAGATGATATGTGCATCCAGAAAAAGAACTGATAAATAGAAGTACATATAGAATAATTTTACATACATATATGTGTGTGTATGTGGTCTATGACATATGTGTATATATACACATATATATATACATATACTTGTATACCTATACATACATACATATGAATACATGCTGTATATGTATGTATATGTATAACTTTTTGTTTCTAATGGTAGCCATCTCTAGGGTAGTATGGAGGGAAGAAAAAAAGAAATTAGCATTATATTTTTGTATATTTGTAAGGAATAGCAATTTGTGCATAGTGGATTTGCGATTGCATGTATAATTATATTTTTAGTGTAGTATTTTATGGAAAAATTTGTATTATTCCATAAATTTTTTTAAAATAGCTCGAGCATTTCCCCCATGGTAACAGATTGCCCAGAACCTAGTATCTTCATGATATCATTATAGGAATAATTCTAATAGTGGACATTTCAGGACAGGTAAGAAGGCAATGGGGTAGCATTATTTTCATTAGTAGTTATTAAAATTAATAGTCATTAAAATGGTTTAGGCCATGTGGTGCAATTCAGATATCCTCAAATCATGTTATAGAAGGTCATGACACTGACTTTGTATTTTCTACAGCTAATATACTTGTGGAAAACAGGTTGATTTCTTGATTTCATTTAAAAGGTGCCTGTCCAGCCTTAAAATGTTTCCTGGAGTCAGCATATTTCTAGACAGATACATTTAATTCCTGATGATTTAACTCCCAAAGTGTACTCTTAGAATCTAGCTTCTTAAACTGTGGGTCATGACCTCATATGGGGTCATGTAACTGAATGTGGGGATTGTGAAAAATTTGGCAACAGTAAAAGTTTATGTATACCTATTTTATATACCCATATGTATTTCTATTTTATATACCTATCTATCCAGGGTCATGCAAAATTGTCTCAGGCAAAAAGGTGATCACTAGTGAAAAAAAGTTTAAGAAGCCCTGCTCTTAGAGTATAAGTTCTCTAGCATATCAAAACTTAACGTGTACCCGAGTAGACTAATGCAAGAGTCCCCAGTGTAAGAAAATGCAAATGCCTCAACAAGTAAAATTGTGTAAGTAAAAGACTCATTCATTCCTCCTTATTCACTTTTATATCTATTTCTGAAATTTTGATTATAATAGGAAGAATAAATGTTAAAGGGAATGGACATCAGAAAAGGTATATACTTTTACTGCAGTAAATGAGAGAAAGTGTTACATAGTGGATACAGAGCACATTATAAGTAAGGAAGACAGGGAACCAAAACTGTTTATATTTACTTGCTCTGTGACCCTTGGCCAGTCATATGCCCTCTCAACATGGCAAGTCACACTCTAAGGCTACACATCGTGGATTTAAAAAAATATATATATGCATTCTTTATTGTTGGGAGAGAGAGAGAGAGAGAGAGAGAGAGAGAGAGAAGGAGAACCCATGGACATTAGGGAAAAATATTAAAAGGATCTACCCTCAAGGAGTGCCTGATCTAACTCACCATTTAAATGTTCTTAAATGCAGCTTCCTTTCTGCAAAGAAGTCCTACAATTCTTGTTCTTATCTCAATCTGTTTACCCTAAAAACGCCTTATTTGCAAGAGTATGCAGTTCCCCTTATCTACTAGTGTATAAATTCCTATTGCCCCTTAACAAAAATGAGTCACTAAGAAATAGTCAGTTGCAGATTTCTTGGGATTTATCTACCTGTGTGTATAACTTGAGGAGGAGATGGGTATTTATGTTGATATGTAGAACACATACTTATCAGTTACCTCTTACTACATCAATTTGGATTCAATACAATTCTTTTTTTTCTTCTTTAAAAATTATTTTTATTTCATTCAATATTTCCTATTTCATGCCAAAGTCTTTTGAACAATTTTTCTGTATTTTGAGTTCCAAATTCTCACCTTTCCTACCCCTCACCTATCTGTGAGAAGGTAAGCAATTTGAAATTGATTATATATGTGAGGTCATGAAAACATATTTCCATATTAGCCAAATTGCAAAGAAAAACACAAGCAAAATGCAATACAAATTAAGGGGGAAAATGTATACTTCAATGTGAATTGAATTTATCAGTTCTCTCTTAGGAGCTGGATAGCAATTCCCATCATGGGTCCTTTGGAATCATCTTGAATCATTGTCTTTATCATAATATCTGTCTTTTACAATTGATTATCCTTACAAAATAGCTGTTACTGTGTACACTGTTCTCCTAGTTGTGTTCACCTCACTTTGCATGCATTTATTATGTCTTCCCATGTTTTTCTGACACTAGCCTGCTCATCATTTCTTCTAATTTTAAACATGAAGTCTGATGTATTTATTCTAATACTTTAATAAATCTATCCTCTTGGGAAGGGGGGTATTCCCTTAGTGCATATTGCAACCTTTCTGTGACTTTTTCTTTATCAAGTATGATCCTTCTCCATGTTATCCTATGGACAATACATACAGAGAGCCATATATATTTTCTATATTCCACTGGTGGGACACATGCATTCTCTATGTCCATACTTCCCACACTGGCTTGCCTCTTTTTCTAATCATAAAGTTACTCCTTAGTATCCCTTATGTCATGTGTCACACAATACACACATACATGTATGTATATATGTGTGTGTATGCATATATACACACACATATATATGAATTGGATGTATATACATATACATATCTATATCTTTATCTATATAAATTAGGGATATATATTTAAATTGGGAAGGTGCTTCTTCTTCTTCATGCCTATGATACCTCTCTTTATTGACCCTTGGATCACATAAAGGTTTTCTTCTTCAGATATTGTGGTGTCCCCTGATTTTTGATCCCACACCATTACAGGGAGAATCTAGAGTTTCATACCATGTAACAGCTTAGATCATTGAAAGCACAGCATATTTAACTGAAAGCAATGTAACTCAATCTGTTCCTCTCGTTCAATTCTGAGTATAATAAATCGTCTACCCAAAGTGCACATGTCAGATAAAGGCATTTTTATCGTGTGTGTGGTGTGTGGTGTGTGTGTGTGTGTGTGTGTGTGTGTGTATGTGTGTGTGTGTGTGTGTGTAAGAGGAGTCATTTTAATGTTCTGAGATTTGATTAAAAATCATCATAATGCAGATGATTTCTTTAACTACAAGGAATCCTGTATCCTTGTGGATACTGCATAAGACATCCTTCATAAATACATTTGGCAAATTCACATTTTACTAAGTGTTAGTGCTTTCACTTAAGATAACCTACATTTTATCTCAAACACACACATACACACACAGTATTTGCATAGTTATCTACATATATATTCATGTTCTTTACCACTCCTTGGCTAATAGTGCTGTTCTTACCTTTGTGTCTTGGGGTAGTTATCACACAGTAAGAACTTTAAAAAAATGTTGATTCTCCTCAATTGTCAGACAGTTGTTGATCAGTTATGAAGAATAAATACAAAGGTACTTGTACTTGTTAGGGGATTTTGTAAAACTTAATGAATGCATTAGCCATTCCTTCTTTTTTTTCTTTTTCCTTTCTTTATTACTTTCTTTCTTTCTTTCTTTCTTTCTTTCTTTCTTTCTTTCTTTCTTTCTTTCTTTCTTTCTTTCTTTCTTTCTTTTTTAGTGAGGCAATTGGGGTTAAGTGACTTGCCCAGGGTCACACAGCTAGTAAGTGTTAAGTGTCTGAGGTCTGATTTGAACTCAGGTACTCCTGACTCCAGGGGAAGTGCTCTATCCACTGTGCCACCTAGCTGCCCCTTAGCCATTCATTATTAAAGGAAAGAACTTAAATGTGTGCTTTGTTCCATTGTCATTAAAAAAATGTGATTGACAAACAGTGTGAGTGTCCAAGGGGTGTCTTATTCTTCTTATACCTTTAAATCATTGTAAGTTCATTAGACCCATTCCCACAAGATATAAATCCTTAGGGATGTGAATTGGGGGTGTGAGTTCTCACTCAGAAATGTCTGATTGGTTTTCCATCTTAAAATTCAAAGTTAAAGAATCACTAAGTAGTGAGATTATAATTTTCCAGCATGTAAAATTCCCATTAAAGAGCACTTAAAAAATAGTGGGGAAGAGTTTGAACTAAGGTGCCAAGCAGGAGGAATGATGTGTCTAGAGGAAAAAACAACAACACACATTTCAAGAAAGGCTAGGTCAAGAAAAGAAGAGATTTTCCAAATGACATTTATTTCCCTAACATTTCTTGCAAACCAATATTTTAGTGTTTTCAAGTTTGTTTTCCTTTAGTAAATACTGCATGTGTGCATAATTGGTTGAATACAGTTACTTTTCATAAATTCATCTTTTAAAGCACCTTTTGAACTTCCTTATAACACATAAGTAGCCTCAATTTTAGGATTATTCTTTTGTAAACTGTGGTTATCACCAGGGAAGGGAGTTTATCTGATGGTAACTTTTTCAGGAAGGGGCACTGATGAATCTCCCAGATCTTGAATGATTCTATTTGTGAAGCTTTATAAGAACAACAGCCTTCCATCTGGTCATGCCCTGAATACATATTTTTCCCTTCTTTTTGTTCTTATAGCAATCTCCTCCATTCCCCATCCCCACTATTTTTGTGAGCATATTAATGCATGGTAGTAATAAAATAATAAAATCTTTGAGCCCTCAGGTAACTTCTAGTAATCAGGTCAGAGATCAGAAATTCAGATCAATGAAAGTCTGCATATTGTAATATCTAGTGCCATCTTCCCTCCCCCTTTTCACACTGCCTCTCTTTATAAAATCTGTTGATTCAACTAATATAGATAATGCAATACACAACTTGCATAATTAAACATATTGTCATGGGGGAAATTGGTGGTGGCCTCCTTAGGTATTCCTCTTTAAAGATTTACAACTCTCACACAAATTAGAACAAAATGGTCTTTTATTTGGGCATTGGAGGAAGTAAGTGTCCAAGAGGAAAGTCAAAGACTTTCCCTTCAAGGGAAGGAGATGGCTTAGAGACATGTTTCTCCTCAAATGGAAGAAAAGCCAAAGATTTTATAGAGGATAGATGGGATAACCACCTGACAATAGAAAGTTCCTTTTGGGGCTGGGGAAAGCTTGAATGAGTGGTGCTGGTATCTTTGTCCCCTGGTGTAGCTCAGGTAGCAGTCACACTCAATGGACTTATCTCCCAGTGAGGTGGGAGATGTATGAAGGAAGGGTGCTTGTCCTGATTTTTGGAACTTTCTCCTTAGTTGTGTCCATCCTTCAGTTTAGCTTCTCAAGGAGAAAACCTCTGAGTTAGGCCAGACCCATATCACATATCCTTTATGTACAAAGAAGTAAGTTATGATAAAGAAACTACTAACAGTATAACTGCTATATGCTTTTCTCTAGTGTATCAATTACTTTGAAGTTTTCATAAATGAACTAGATTAACTTGGTGAGAAGCATCATTTCTTGTGTGTACATTTGGTACAAATTTAGAACTTCTAATAGAAGAAGGGTAGTACCCTACATGAAAAAATAGGTTGTTTACTCTGCAGATTCCTTAGCTTTCCCCCATAGATAGATTTTATATATATATGTGTGTGTGTGTGTGTATGTATGTATATATGTATATGTATATATGTATGTATAAATATAAATATACATAGAGAGAGATCCTTGCCCTCTTTACCTACCCCATTTACTATGCCACACTCCCTATAGATATTTTTAGATATGTCAAAAATTATCATGGCGAAGTGTAAAGAGATTTATTTTTAATCAGAGTACGTGTTCAAATCTTAGCTCTTATTTTTGCCAGCTATGTTACTATGGGTAAGTAACTTAAACTTGCTGAGCATCATTTACCTGTAGAAATGAGAATAAATTTTTCTCACCTACTTACCTCATAATCTCACTGAAAGGAAAGAACTGTTCATGTCCTTTAAAAATCCTATAGGAATGAATTATTATCTCTAAAACTAGTTGAGCCAAGAATTTCCCATACCAAATAAAAATTCTTTTCTTAGAGTAAAATAATTTTGATTTAAAGATGTATCTCATCAAATATTTCAATTGTGATTTAATTAAAAGTATTTTCTCTATCAGAAAAGTCCAAGTATTTAACACCTTATAAAAAGAGTTGATAAATGCCACATTTGACAGTAAGTGGTTTCCACTACTCTGTTGAAACATACCTTGTCAATTTGTTTTTACCTTATCTCCTTTGTTCTTGTCTTTTACTCAATAATATTCTATACTCTGCTTGTCTTACTTTTTCTTCACCTCTCCAATTTCCTTGTTTCATTTTGGAAATTTCTTATTTGTCTTCTATTTATCTTTGTTCAGCATTCTGCCCCTGACAAGATTTGTCAATAAATATTTATTAATGCCTTAATGTATTGTGCTTAGTGCAGAGGGAAAAAAAAGAAAGATAAAAAATTCTGCCCTCAATGTGCTCACATAATAATTGGGAAGACAACTTGTAAATAACCAGGCATATCAAATTAAAGAGCATATAGAAAATAATTCATTGAGCTAGATAATTCCCTCTGGAGAGCCTGGAAAGTTCTCCTCAAAATAATACTTGAGCTAAACCTTGAAGGAAGGCTGGGATCTGAAGAGAGGCAGAAGAAAAGAAAGAGCATTCCACAAATGGATTATATCCATTTCAAAAGCACTGAAAAGTACATGAAGCATACTTGTACAAGGACTAGGAAGTAGGCCAGTAGAGCTGGGTTATGGATTGCATAGAAAGGAGCAAAGTATAAGAAGACTATAAAGGTAGGAAGGAGGCAGGCTTTGAAGGGATTTGAAGGTAAAGCAAAGTACTTTATATTTTATTCTGGAGGTGGTAGCGAGTTACTGAAATTTACTGAGTAGAGCACTGACTTGGGCTAACATGTGTTAGAAAATTCACTTTGGTAGCTGAGTGAATAATAGCTTTAGTGTGATGATGCTTGATGTGTAGAAAAAAATTAGAGGGTTATTTCAATCATTTAGGAAAATATGATGGTAGTCTGAACTAAAGGCTATGAAGTACGATAAATAATGCTACTACATATTTTCTCTTTGGGGAGACAAACTTGCTACCTGCCACTGGGTGGGGCAATGAGGGTTAAGTGACTTGCCCAGGGTCACACAGCTAGTAAGTGTCAAGTGTCTGAGGTAGATCTGAACTCAGGTCATCCTGAATCCAGGGCCTGTGCTTTATCTACTGTGCCACCTAGCTGCCCCCCATAACCACTTCTTAAAATGAGTTATGTTTGAAACGTTATATTTTGGCATACAAACAGAATGGCAGGGACAAAATAAAAATCTTTTTACAGAAAAAGTGGGGCAAATGCTTTTGAAATCAACATCTCAATTATTTTTACTTACATAGTAGACTTGACAAATTTCAAACAGGAATGTTAGCTCTGGAGGCAGGAAGACTTAAGTTCAACTCCATTCTCAGATGGTTACTAGTTGTATCTTGGATACATGAACACTGTATTTTTCAGTTTCCTCAGCAATAAAATGGGTAAATAATAAACATGCCCACTTCTCAGGGTTGTTTGTGATTAAAACATAATAATTTTAATAAAGAATTTTACAAAATTCACAGTACCACATACATTTTAGTTATTATTATTATTATCATCATTATTATACAATCCTAAGTATCTATGCCTTACATTTCTAGTAAAAAAGAATAGAAATGGTATCATATTATTCATAAAACATGGAACTTTTTGAAGGGAGACTTCTATATCCTAAAGGGATTGGATGAATGGGATCTTTCCTTTGATAAGTATTTCAAGGTAAAGAAATGCCTTATGATCATGGAGAAATGAATAAGACTTTTTCTTCCTGAGAGTTACAAATTGTTACTACTTTATGGTTAAAGGTATACAACACAGGTATCTTGTTTTGAAGTTAGCTCCTGGAAGGGATTTCTAAATTTTCTTTCAAGCATTGTTTAGAATATGAGCTGCATGAACCCTTTAAAGTTAATTGGAATATTACAGTTAAAAATTCATAGATAGCCTGTGAGGAATTGAAGTGGAACGCTGTGCCTATTGAAAAATCTAATATTTTTTCCCCAATTTCAAAACCGCATATTACAAAACAAATTTGAGAGGTCGATTTCTTCCTTTGAAATAGTAAAGCTCTTTTGCTCTGGTTCTTATGTGATTTGTTAAGCAGTGCCTTTAAGCCAATGCCCCAGTAATGCCAAGGTCGCCTCTGTCTGTGCTTCTGAAAAGTTTTTCTCATTAATATCAGACATAAAGACATTTTTAAAGTAAAGTACCATGCTTAAAAGACAAACACAAAGATTGAAAAAGCAACAAACAGCAAATTGCAAAAGAGCTGATTGTGAGCTATCCCTGAGTGATGGAAACAATTGCCATATTCAAATGAGTATATACACCTGATTCTCTTCTTTGAAAAGTCATCTTGTCAAGGTTGTGAAACTATTTTCTAATATTTAGACTGTTCATTGCTCTATTGTTTTGAAGCTATACTGCTTTAATATAATAATAAAGTTTTTAAATAATTAGGTAAATAAACAATGCTAAATAATCACCCATCTTCATGGAAGTACCTGAGAACAAAGATAGGTAATTTTTTTTAATAAGTATATTTTAACCATATGATATGTGATAGAATCTTTACCAATCATTAAATTCATTTGCATTTCATATAAAAATAATTCTCACAAAGTTTTTTCTGCAATTTATAAAAGTTCAGGAAGAGGACTACAAAAGTTATTTTCTACTTATATGCACATTATTCTTAATATTGTTTCCCCTTTAAGATGTTATAGTTTATATGGTAAACTACTTTTCCATTTCATATTCTAATTTAAAGACCTATAAGCTTTTGTGATCTCAGGATAGTGAAAATGATTACTATAGCACATCCTTCATTTCAACACATCGTTTCATATTCATACATCACCTTTCCCCCAATAAGTTAAAACACCTCACATTTATTATATTTGGTGTCTTCAAAAAGAATTGGTATGAACATATTACTCTAATATGTCACCAATGAATAAGTTGAGATAAAGCAACTTCTTCAAGGACATTCACCTTCTTGACTATGCCAACTTATCAATCGTATATCTATGACTGAAATTATAGGAATGGATTTATAAATGAAAGAAATGTTAGAGGTTATAAAATGAAGCATCTCCAATTTATGAAGGAGGAAAATGAGAATTAGAGGAGATAAACAACTTGCCCAGGGTTTTTCAGGTAGTATATTACCAGATCAAGAATTGTATTCGAAAGTCATTAACTTTAAACAAGATGGACTTCTGACTACAACATAGTATTACATTGTGTCTTTTCCAGAAATAGCTTTACATTGGAACATCTTTTATCCAGTCTGTGGGCCAAAGTGCTCTGAGATAAAGAGCCAATTGTAAATTTAGCTTAGATAATGGTATGAATCATTTATATGGATAATTTGAACAGAACCTCCCCAGCAAAAAGGAAATTGCCTGAATGATTTGCTTATTGCTTACATTTCTCTAGCTTCTCTAAAATTACATCCTGAAGACTATGATAAGAAAAAATAATAATAATAGCTAAATTTATAGTGATTTCTTGTTTGTGAGGTACTTTACATAAGAGATGTTAAACATACCACCTGTGTGGTTCATAATACTCCTGATCACAGCCCAAACAAGGTTCATATATAATTGTGAACATTCAATACAATAAATATAAATGCAATAAAATATAGACAATTAATATATAGTTTTCTAAGTCAATATGCAGCCTTCAGAGATCCTTACGTATAGTTGAATGTCCCCTGTTTCTATTTAAATTTGATACCACTGCTTTAATCATATTATCTCATCTTATTCTTTTTTTTTTTTTTTTTAGTGAGGCAATTGGGGTTAAGTGACTTGCCCAGGGTCACACAGCTATTTAAGTGTTAAGTGTCTGAGGCTGGATTTGAACTCAGGTACTCCTGATTCCAGGGCCGGTGCTCTATCCACTGTGCCATCTAGCTGCCCCATCATCTTATTCTTAACATAATCCTAGAAGACAGATGCTATTATTTCAGTCCTCATTTTATCAATGAAGAAATTAAAGCAGACACAGTTTAATTGAATTGCCCAAGGTCACAAAGCTTGTACATCTATGAGGCTAGATTTGAACTCAGGTCTTTCTGAATCCAAGTCTGCCACCTAGCTCCATTTTAATGAATAATATTTTAATGGAATTTCTACATTTCCCAACAATGTACTTGAATTGAATATTGAGTGTGAACATGAAAACTCCCTTGTATTTCCTTATGGTGTGAGAGAGAGAGAGAGAGAGAGAGAGAGAGAGAGAGAGAGAGAGAGAGAGAGAGAGAGAGGCAGGCCTAGACAAGCTTCAAGTCTGATCTTAGTGACAGATAGATATTGGCTACTATCGAAAGATCAGCCTAGCTAAGTATGAAGAAATTCATCACCCATAGGTTGGTTTACTGGGTGAGTTTTTGTTGGTCCTGTCAATCAATGCCTTCTATTAGCATTATATACCTTTCTTCCACAGAGAATCTTATTTTAGTAGTACTACTGTAAAAGAAAATTTCATTTGTTAAAATATACCTTTCCCCCCCAAAGAATAATTTAAAAAATAGAAAAAAAAATAAAGGTGATAGACTCCTATTTTTCTAGAACTTCTGTGTTATAAATGATGTTTTTGCATGAGTGAAACTTTTTCTAAGATATCTCAGCTTTAAGTCTTCGAGATAATTTCTATGATTTCTCTTTGAATAATACCTTTAACCAGGTAACAAAAATTAAAAACAAAATAATTCTCTTGAAATTGCTGTCTTCACAGTGTGCTATCTGTATAATTTTGACTTTTTTGGAAAGAATATAAATTTATTCTAGAATGACAGTAAAAAAGGTGATAGAGGATTACCCATAAACATAAAAAACATTATTTGTGCCAATTTATTTACTTACTCTAAGTTACCACAGTCATCAAAGAAGCTTCTTTGGTGCCTTAATTATTATTCAGTACTAAATTTTTTTTCATTCGTCTATCACTTTGGTATTATAGAAGCTAAGCTTAAGCATCTAGGACTTTGTCCACTATTAAAATCCAAAATCACATAAGTTATAGGCTACTTGTTTCATAATGTCATTTCAATTTATTCTCTATGACAGCTGCAGAGACAGATAAACTCACAAAACAAGACACTATGTGCCTCTCCATTTCCTACAATGGACATTTGGTGATGGAAAGTGACTTTAATGCATTTGACCAGTGCTAAATAAGGGATACAGCAAAGCATTGATATATTTGTAAACTGAAATGCATTAAAAGAGGTAGATACACTAAACAGAAAAAAAATGAATCACTTTGCTGATTAAGGGAATGCTATCAAGGGGGTTTGTTCAAGAAGACTTCTCAGGGATGCACCTTCTGCATTCCCAGTTTTAGTCATTTAAAAAATATCCATGAAAATTAAACTATCATGTTCTTCAGCAATGAATTTTTAACATTCTTCAAAATTAATGATTGATTTTATTAGTTCATCCATTATTTCAACATTTAAAAAGTACCCATATTTTCATGGTTGCATTGAAGCACAGAAACATGTAGTGAGAGAATATTCTGTCTTCCTTCAAAGTATCAGTCAAAAATTCCTGTGTTTAGAATGTCTTCCTTCTTTGATGCAATTTTTGCAATTCACTTTTGTTCTGTCAGGTACTGATTTAATCATCAGTCTATTAATAATGAGGATGCCAAATGTTATTTCAGTTCACAAATAAGAGTGCTGTGTTTTCCACATTAAAGCCAGGCTTCACTATTAAGGATGGTCATCTGTTTATTGCTAATATCCCTTCTCTTCTGATTTGTATCAAGAAGAATCTGACTGTAAATCTACTCTCCAGTGATTTTCACCCTCACTTTGTGTGTGTGTGTGTGTGTGTGTGTGTGTGTGTGTGTGAGAGAGAGAGAGAGAGAGAGAGAGAGAGAGAGAGAAAGGCGCAATTGGGGTTAAGTGACTTGCCCAGGGTCACACAGCTAGTAAGTGTCAAGTGTCTGAGATAGGATTTGAACTCAGATCCTCCTGACTCCAGGGCCAGTGCTCTATTCACTGCTCCACTTAACTGCCCCTTTACTTTCTAAAGACTTTTTTCCCCTAAATTTCTAATACCACCTCTATGAAGGTTTCTATTTTACCAAGTACTAAGATACAGGGTTCACAAGAAGCAATTTAAGTCTGGATTTAATGGAAAGAAATAAGGAGTTTTTATGAATTGTTTTGAAAAAAATACCATGGGAGGGTGAAAAGAACACTGGTTTAAAAGATAAGAGACCTGGGTTCCAGTCCTGGGTTTTTATCTCACTCATGAGAATACTGTAATTATGGCAATGGGTAAAATAATACCTGCCTTACTATACTCAGCTCTTGTGCATATAAAATGAGATAATATTTATGAAAGTTATTTGAAAATATACATTATTATAAGCATCACTTAGCATATTTCTTCATCTGTAAATTAGGGGGTTATTATATATGACTCAGTAATAAGAGCTACATTATTGCATGTGTGAATACACAAGAAGTGTGTGTGTGTGTGTGTGCGTGTGTGTGTGTGTGCAGTAACAATAAACTGGAAAGTGAGCATAGCCTTTGATTATAAGATGGCTGAATACCATGTTCCTACTAATGTAAAGGTAAACAACATTAACAGGAAGCCAAAGTCAAATTACTTAATTGTAACCAGGGATGTGGGTCATGAAAACATATAGTGAAATATATCTTTCATTTTAGTGGAGAGATGAGGGGATGCTGGTATTGTTGTTCAGTTGTTTTTCAGTTGTGTTTGACTCTTTATGACCCCATTTGGGGTTTTCTCAGCAAAGATATGAGAATAGTTTGACATTGCCTCAGTTTCCCCATGTGAAAAATGAGCTGGAGAAGGAAAACAGGGTTAAGTGACTTGCCTAGGATCACACAGCTAGTAATTGTCTGAGGCTAGATTCTTATTCACAAAGATAAGTCTTCCTGACTCAGGGCACTGCACTCAGTGAACCATTTAGCTGCTGGTATGTCAGACTACATATGCTGGCAGACATAGTCTCTGTATTGGTTTGTATGTTTTGCTTAGCCATTCCTGAACAAATGGAGCAAATTTACAATTTGTACCCAGAATGAGAAGGAAGAGAATGAGCTAGATTGCCTTCAGGAAATTGTGAAGTTCATTTAGTGACCTCTAACTGCTACCAAAAAAAAAAAAAGTAAGGCCCATCTTTTTGATTTCAGTATTCTACTGGTGTTATTGTATGGCTTTGTCATCAAACACTATGCTCTCTAAAGATTTTAAAAAGAAAAAAAATCTCTCAGAGGGGATTGGAGACCTGGTAAGCAGGCTGAAATGCATAATAATAATGAATTTAAAAGATTAATAAGAATAAAGGCTGTCACCAAAGAATGAAATAATCAAAGAACATTTTTCTGGAGTCTTTAGCTTAGAGTGGTATCCTTGAGATGTGTTAGGAAAAATAAAAGAAGGCACTAGGACACAGACAGGACTTTCTGTGGTAAATTTAGGAAGGATATGGTTATGATAAGATCAAGGATGTGGGCAGGGGATGGATGGTTTGAGAATTTCATTCTTAAAGGAAACATCTATATTGATATCATAATGAATTCATTTGAATTTTTAAATACAAGAGTGGGTTCAGTGCAGGACTGGGGATGTATATAGGAATATTATTCTAGTGCAAAAGCAAAATACATCAAAATACCCTTGCTGGATGAAAATGAATGAAATTCAAAATGCCATTGCTGAGCTGAATAAAACAAGGCCATTAGTAATTCATTGAGCCCTGGTCAACTCAAATGCATTTTTAATCTGGGAGAATATTAGGCTTCCAAAGCCTAAGCCCTCATTTACATGGTAGAGTCAAAACAAGTCTACCCTTCACTGTTCCAGTTTGAGTGAAGCATATTTCAAAGCCTACAATGGTTTTATTTAGCAGGTGTAATGATGCTGACCATAAGAGTGATGGAAAACCTAATCTGCAGAGAACTACACAGTATGAATACATATAAAAAGAATTTGTGAAGGGAAAAAGTACAACAATGTCTTTATGATATGGTGGAGATGGAATATAGAATGGTATTGTTCACTGTGGTATCATGTAGCCTTAAGACAGTGTCCTCTTCTATACTATTGAACTTTGTATGCTACAAATCCATGTTAGACTCCTTGTTTTTGCTATTGTAATTCTTTGCGTATGTGTTTGTGTGTTTAATCTTTCAGAAAACTATGCATTCTCTCGAGTCTACATTCTAGACTCTATTCTCTCCACTCTTGGAGCATCTAAGCTCCCAATACAAAACAGTCATGGGGCCAACCTCCATAAGGAGGAAGGTTCTATAAGACTAATAATACTGAGTCAATTGAAAAGAATCCTCTGCCATCCAGCACCCCAATAGGGTCAATCAATCACCTCTCCAAAAGGTCTTATTTCTTACTGCATGTAATGCATTATGCTAGGCACTGAGTGGGAATACGTAAAATGTATAAAGGACAATAATTTTCTTAATAATGTATAGTTCAGCTGTAAGCCAATTAAACAATTAGTAAGCATCTACTAATGGATTGCTATTTGTCAGGTGGAATAAAAACAACAAAAATATAAAAATATAGTCCCTGCTTTCTATGAGCTTGCATTCAATAGAAAGGAGAAATGCAATGAAAGACATAATGCCTTAAAATTTGAACACTGCTTTCCTCACAATAATGTTGAGGCAGATGATATTAAAAATATATTATTCCCATATAGCAAACAAGAAAACAAGACTGAATAGTTGGTTACATGGATAGTAAGCAATTATGGTGAGATCTGACCCCATTCTCTCCTGACTTTCTGGTTAGGACTTTATGATATGCTTAGTTGATTTTATATCACTTATGAATAAAATAATTTAATTCAAGGCAATATATGAGGCAATTCGTAGAGGCAATCCTGTAGTGAACAGACCACTCAACAAGGAATTAAGAGATCTGCATTCTGGTCCTAACTGACATTAACTAGCTCTTGTTGGTCAAATAAATTGACATTACTGAGGCAGTATACTTTTCTGCAAAGTAAGAGGACTGAACTAATTTATATCAAAGATATTTTCTAGCTTGAAATTTTCTTTCTTTCTTTTTGTGAGGCAATTGGGGTTAAGTGACTTACCCAGGGTCACACAGTAAGTAAGTGTCAAGTGTCTGAGGCTGGATTTGAAATCAGGTCCTCCTGAATCCAGGGCTGATGCTCTATCCACTGCACCACCTAGCTGCCCCTTGATATTTTTAAAATATAAAAATTTTATACTACATATTGGAGAAATAGATAATATGTATGAATAATTGTCAAATGTTAAAGATATCACAGTGGGTTAGCATAATCCAAGATACCTTCTTGGAGTTCATAACAGGTTTGTGTTACTATTGTATGGTTCTTGTTTTATTTTTAATTTTTAAAATAATGACAACCATTTTTATTTATAATTTTGGGTTCCAATTTTTATTCCTTTTTCTCTCTCTCCCTGCCCCCCTCCCTTAGTTGGTAAGCAATCAGATAAAGGTTATACATGTCTGATTATGTGAAACATTACCATTTTGTCATTCTGTACAAGAAAACTTGATTAAATTAAAAAATGAAAGTGAAAAATAACATGCTTCAGCCTCTCCCATCAATATCCATTCTTTCTTTGGAGGTAGATAGTATTTTTCATCAATATTCCTTTGGGAATGTATTGGATCATTGTATTATTGATAATAGTCAAGTCATTCACAGTTCTTCATCAAACAATATTACTTTTTTGTGAACAATATTCTCTTGCTTCTGCTATTTCATACATGTCTTTCCAGGCCTTTCTGAAGTCATCCTGCTTGTCATTTCCTATACCACAATAATATTCCATCACCATCATATACCACAGTTTGTTTAGCCATTCCCCAATTGATGGACATTCCTTTGATTCCCAAATCTTAGCCACCACGAAAAGAGCTGCTATAAGTATTTTTGTACAAATAGGTCTTTTCCTCTTTTTTGGGGATGTCTTTAGGATGTAAACGAAGGAGTGGTATTGCTGGATCAAATGGTATGCACAGTTCTGTAGCACTTTGAATATAATTCCAAATTGCTCTCCAGAATGGTTGGATCTTTGCACAACTCCACCAACAGTGGATTAACATCTCAGTTTTCCCTAATCCCCTCCAACATCCAATATTTTCCGTTATTGTTATATTGGCCACTCTGATAGGTGTGAGGTGATACCTTAAAATTCTTTTAATTTGCATTTCTCTGAACAATAATTATCTAGAACATGTTTTCATATGATTATGGATAGCTTTGATTTCTTTGTCTGAAAATTGCCTGTTCATATTCTTGGAACATTGATCAACTGGGGAATGATTCTTTTTTCTTTTTATTTTCTTTTATTTTTTTGGCGAGGCAATTGGGGTTAAGTGACTTGCCCAGGGTCACACAGCTAGTAAGTGTCAAGGGTCTGAGGCTGGATTTGAACTCAGATCCTCCTGAATCCAGGGCCAGTGCTCTATCCACTGCACCACCTAGTTGTCCCAAGACTTGTATTTTTTAATAAATTTGTCTCAGTTTTATATATATTTGAGAAATGAGGCCTTTATCACAGTTATTTTTTCAAAAATTCTTTCCCAGTTTTCTACTTCCCTTGTAATCTTGGTTACATTAGTTTTGTTCATACAAAAGCTTTTTAATTTTATATATTAAAAATGATCTATTTTATATTTTATCTTATTCTCTATATCTTCTTTTGTCCTAAATTCTCCCTCTGACCATAAATCTGAGAGATAAACAATTGCATACTTCCTGAATTTGCTTATGGTATCATCTTTTATGTGTAAATCATGTACCCATTTTGACCTTATTTTAGTATATGGTGTGAGATGTTGGTTTATACCTAGTTTCTGACATACTGTTTTCCAGTTTTCCCTACAGTTTTTGTTAAACAATTATTTTTTGTTGCAAAATCTTGGATCTTTGGGTTTATCATATATTAGATTAATATAGTCATTTACTATAGTGTAATTTCTATCTTTTCTATTCCATTGATCTAATTCTCTATTTTTGTCATTACCTGATTGTTTTGATAACTACTAATTTATAATACAGTGTGAGATCTGGTACTGCTAGAGCACCTTTTTCCATATATATATTTTTAAATTGATTCCCATGATATCCTTGATCTCTTATTTTTCCAGATGAACTTTGTTATTTTTTTTCTAGCTCTACAAAATATTTTGATAGTTTGATTGGTATAGCAATAAGTAAATTAAATTAGGTAGCATTGTCATTTTTGTTATATTGTCTCTGGCTACTCAAGAGCAATTAATATTTTTCCAATTGTTTACATCTGACTTTATTTCTGTGAAAAGTGTTTTGTAGTTCTGGTCATAGAGTTGCTGTGTTTCTCTTGGCAGGTAGACTCCCAGGTATTTTATATTGGCCAGTTATTTTAAATGGAATTTCTCTTTCTATCTTTTTTTGTTGGACTTTATTTATAATATATAGAAATGTTGATGATTTATGTGGGTTTATTTTGTATCCTGCAACTTTGCTAAAGTTGTTAATAATTTCAAGTATGCCTTAATACAAGGTCAATTTCCTATATGTTCCTTGTACTGCTGAGAAAGTAGATTTCTTTCTATTTCCAATTTTCTCCAGAGATCTATCATATTTAACTTTTCAAGAATTGTATTCATTTACTTAACTTCTTTCTTGTTTCCTTTTGGTTAGCTTTATCCAGTTCTGAGAGGGGAAGATTAAGGTTCCCTACTAGGATAGTTTTATTATCTATTTCCTCCTGTAACTCATTCAACTTTTCCTTCAAAAATTTAGATGCTATACCATATACATTAAGTATTGATATGATTTCATAGTCTATGGTACCTTTCAGCAAGATATGGTTTCCTTCTTCATCTCTTTTAACTAAATCTATTTTTGCTTTTGCTCTGTCTGAAATCATAATTGCTACCCCTTTTTTCTTTGCTTCAGCTGAAATATAATATATTCTGTTCCAGCCTTTTACATGTATCCTGTTTTTATGTGCTTTAAATGTGTTTCTTGTAAACCACATATTGTAGGATTTTAGTTTGTTATCCATTCTGCTATCTGTTTCTATTTAATGGGTGAGTTTATACCATTCACATTTATAGTTATGATGACTAACTTTGTTTTGCTCCATGCCATTTTTAACCTTCCCCCCCACTCTGACCTCCCACCATCTCCATTCTCACAAGTGTTTTACTTATGATCACTGCCTTTCTGAGGGACTTCCTGGGTGGAGCCAAGATGGCGGATCTCTCAAACTCATAACTTGATCACTCCAAAAACACTGAAATAATGCCATAGGACAATGCCTGGAACAGCAAAACCCACAGAAGAATGTGCTGAAATCATCTTCTAACCAAGAAAGGCTTGGAACGTTGGAAGGAGGGAGCTTCTGTGCTGAGATAGGAGTGGAGCCCAACCCCACAGATGCCCTGACACAGATCTAGTCCCAGGAGGACCTAACCAGAGAAGGAAACCACCAGAGCCTCTGAATTAGCTGAAGCACCAGTGTCATCTGGAACTAACCTCACAGTCTGGTGAGAGGGCTGAGCCCTTGGCAGGGGGGAGAATATAGGGGTCTATGCTGGTGCTGAGGCAGAACTTGGGTTTTTCACCCCTTCTGGGAACCAGGAGGTAGGCTTGAGTAGCAGTGACCTAGGCAGGGGAGGGGCATGGCTCATCAGAGCTGACAATCACAACACACAAAGCTGGTTGATTGGCAAATTGGTTTGGGGTCATCTATAGACCAGGAAACAGGCCAGGCAAGTGAAGAACCTGCTCCTCCTTAAATCATACTACCTGGGACTTCTGAAGCTTGGGATACTACAGCCTGGAAACAGTACCCCACTTTAAGGAGCTAAAAGTCAAGTAAAAGAAAGGCAAGATGAGCAGACAGAGAAAGGTGAGGACCATAGAAAGTTTCTTCAGTGACAAGGAAGATCAAGGTGCACCCTCAGAGGAAAATGTCAACATCAGGACCCCTATATCTAAAGCTTCCAAGAAAAATATGAATTGCTCTCAGGCCAAAGAGGCACTCCCAAAGGACTTTGATGATAAAGTTAGAGATGTAGAGGAAAAAATGGAAAGAGAAATGAGTTTAATGCAGGAAAGACATAAGAAAAAATTCAACAGCTTGAAAATTTAAATTGGACAATTGGAAAAGGAGGTACAAAAGCTCTCTGATTAAAATATTGCCAATAATTAGGATTGAACAAATGGAAGCTAGTGGGTTTATGAGAAATCAAGACACAATAAGGCAAATACAAATGAATTAAAAAAATAGAGGGCAATGTAAAATATCTTCTTGGAAAAACTGCTGAACTGGAAAATAGGTCCAGGAGAGATAATTTGAAAATTATTCATCTACTTGAAAACCATAATCAAGGAAAGAGCTTAGACATCATCTTATAAGAAATTGTCAGGGAAAATTGCCCTGATATTCTAGAAGCAGAAGGTAAAATAGAAGTTGAAAGAATCCACCAATCACCTCCTGAAAGAGATCCCAAAAGGAAAACTCCTAGGAATATTATAGCCAAATTCCCAAACTCTCAGGTCAAGGAGAAAATATTGCAAGCAGCCAAAAAGAAAGCATTCAAGTACTATGGAGCCCCAGTCAGGTTAGTACAAGATTTAGCAGCTTCTACATTAAAGGACAACAGGACATGGAATATGATATTCCAAAAGGCAAAAGAATTGGGATTAGAACCAAGAATCATGTGTCCAGCAAAACCGCACATAAATTTTCAAAGGAAAAAATGGGACTTTAATATAAAAGAGGACTTTCATGTATTTGTGATGAAACGGCCTGAACTGAATGGCAAATTTGACTTTCAAATACAATACCCTAGAGAAGCATAAAAATTGGAGTTGAGGGACATGCTTGGGGTCATACAGTGGATAACTGTCTTGTGTCTGAGGCTGGATTTTGGCTAGGATCCCCCTGGGTCCAGGGGTGATGCTTTGTTCACTGGGTCACTTAGCTGCCCCATGATGACATCTTTAGGGTTAAATTGAGGGGTAAGGGGAATCCACTGGGGGAGGGGGAAGGGCAGAGTTGAAATCCTACATGAAAGAAACAGGAAAGGGCTTATGGAGTGGGGGAAGAGATTAGGGAGGAGCAGGGCAGTAAATTAATTTTACACTCATCAGAAAAGACTCGAAAACTTTAAACTCATCATAGTTGCCTCAAGGAGGGATTAACACATACCCAACTGGATGGAGTAATGTATTTAATCTGGGCAGTAAATGAGCCTAACATTCATCAGAATTGGCTCAAAGACCTCAATCTCATCAGAATTGGCTCAAGGAGGGAATAACATACACACTCAATTGGGTGGAGTAATCTCTCTAACCCTGCAGGAAAATAGGATGGAAAGGGGATAAAGAGAGAGGGGCAAAAGAAGAGAGGGCAGATTGGGGGAGGGGACAGACAGAAGCAAATCCCTGTTGAAGAGGGATAGAATGAAAGAAGATGGATAACAGAATAAATCTCATGGAGAAGGGAATAGGATGGAAAGGAAACAGTTAACAATAGTAATCAGAAAAAAGAGAAAAGGGGTAAAATTGTGCAAAAATATTCAGAGCAACTCTTTGTGGTGGCTAAGAATTGAGAATCAAGGGAATGTCCATCAATTGAGGAATGACTGAAGAAGCTGTAGTATATGATTTGTGTGGAATGGTATTTTGCTATAGGAAATGACAAACAGGATGATCCTAGAAAAACCTGGAAAGACTTATGAACTGATGTATAGTGAAGTGAGCAGAGCTGGGAGGACATTGTGTGTAGTGACAGCAGTACTGTTCAATGAACAATTGTGAAAGACTTTACTCTCAGCAATACAATGATCCAAGACAATCTCAAGGGACTAATGAGGAAGTTTACTATCCACCCCTGTAGCAAGAACTGATAAAAAGAGCACTTGTGGATTGTACATATGTAACCTGGTTGCTGTCTTATGGAGGAGGGAGGAAAGGGAAGGAGGTAGGTAGAAAAATTCAGAACTCTAAATCTTATGAAAATGAATGTTGAAAACTACCCTTACATGTAACTGGAAAAAATAAAATAAATGTTTGTTACAAAAAAAAAAAAAAATGATCACTGCCTCTCCCAATATCCCCTCCCTTGTATCAATCCCCACTCCCCTTCTATGATCACTGTCCCTTTTTAAACTTCTTTATAGAGTAATATAGATTTTTATAGCCAACTGAGTGTGTTTGTTAATCCCTCTTTGAGATAACATTGATGAAAGTAAGGTTTAATCTTTACCCATGCCCCCTATATTCCCCTCCATTATGATAGTTCTTTTATGTTTTGTTGCATGTGTAGAACAATTCACCCCATTTAATTTATCCCCTCCTTCTTCCATGCAAATTCTTTTCACCCCTTTATTTTGTTTTCTGGGGTGTCATTATATCCATGTCACCTTATAACCACACCCTCTGTCTACATATACTCCTTCTAATTATTCTTAAAGTTGTTAAGACTTACAAATAATATCATCCCTTCAATATCACCTTATGACCACATCTTATCTCTACATATCCTCCTAATTGCTTTAATAATTGCTCTTATAATTCAGTTATTGAGACTTATAAATATTATTGTATCAAATATAAATATAAACAGTTTAACCTTATTGAATTTCTTTCTTTTTCCTTTTTTACGTTTTTATGTTTCTTTTGAGTCTTGTATTTGAAGGTCAATTTTTTTTTTCAACTCTGGCCTTTTAATCAGAAAGTCTTGAAAGTTCTCTATTTTATTAAATTTCTATTTTCCCCCTGAAAAAATATATTCAGTTTTTCTGGGTAGGTGATTCTTGGTTGTAAACCTAACTCCTTTGCTTTCTGGTATATTATATTCTAAGCCCTGTGATCCTTTAAGGAGGAAGCTGCCAAATCCGATATAACTCTGATTGTAGGTCCACTGTATTTGATTTTTTTTTTCGTTGCTTACAATACTTTTTCTCACAATACTGTGAGCTTTGAAATTTAGCTATAAAGTTGCTGGAAATTTTCATTTTGGGATCTCTTTTAGGTGGTGATCAGTGGATTCTTTCAATTTTTATTTTGCCCTCTGGTTCAAATATTTCATGGCAATTTTCTTTGATAATTTCTTGAAAGGTATTGTACAGGCTTTTTCTTTGGTAAGTCCAATAATTCTTATATTATTTCTTCTGGATATATTTTCTAGGTCAATCATTTTTCCCATGAGAAATTTCATATTTTCTTCTATTTTTTTTATTTTTTTGATTTTGTTTTATTATATCTTGGTGTCTCATAGAGTCATTAGTTTCCATTTGTTCAGTTTTAATTTTAAAAGAATTATTTTTTTTAGTGACCTTTTTTACTTCCTTTTCCATTTGGTTAAATCTGTTTTTAGGGAGTTATTTTCCTCAGTAAATTTTTGTATTTCTTTTTCATGGTTCTCTTGCATTATTGCTATTTCTTTCTCCAAGTAGCTAAACCCTGAAGTTTCGTGCCGAGGCTCTGGGTATTATTGGTGGTTTTCACTGGGCTTCAGGGTTTAGCTGACTGCTTCTTCTGGGTTGATAAAGTTAATAAAGTCCTTCTGGTGGCTGACCCTGGAGGAGTGATCTTGTTGTTGGTCTGCCCTAGGGGTGGTGCCCTGCTGCTGGGTTACTCTGTTAATGCAACCGCTCTGGTAGCAGGTCCTGCAGGAGTAATTTTGTTTTCAATCTGTCCAAGTATGTTTGTGTGGGGGGTGGTGAAGGGGAGTAGGGAGGGGGTCCTGCTGGTGGGTTGCTATGTTATCCAATAACTCTGCTAGCAGGCCCTGGAAGAGTCGTTAATTTTGTTTTGATCTGCTCAGTCCCTATGGTTGGTTTGTCCTGGAAACAGTCTCTCTGCTGGGAGGTCGAAGGGGTGAGAACTTGCTGTTGACCAGTCTTGGGTGGGGCTTCACTACTGGTTAGGAGTGAGGTCAAAGCCTCCCTTGTGGTCTGTGCTAGCTTTTGGGTACCTAGTGAGGATCCCTTCTATGCTACCCAGACTGCTCACCTTCCCAGGGAGCTGCTGGTTTGCAGGTGGGTGGAGCCTCACTGGTAGACTACCCCAGGTCAGAGGCCTGGTTCAGGCCCCATCCTGTGAGCCCATAAGCTACTGCTGTTGCTGCTGCTCCTGGACCTCACTTCCCTCACACTCAGGTAAGACAGACCTTTCCTGCCTGACTGATAGGCTGTATCCCTGCTCCTGGGACAATTCAGAGGCAGTTTTATGTCTCTTTTGAGGGGAAATCTGGGAGAGCTTCAGTGGGTTGCTTCCTCACTCGGCCATCTTGACACAGAAAGTCTCTGGTCCATGTTTTAGTATGATAATGTGCCCTGGATATGTGGGTGAGGGGACTGTGTAAGGTATTACAAGACTTCAGTATGTAGTCCTTTAAATGTCTTCACCCAGATTCAAACACAAAGAATGCTCCAAATAGAATTACCAAAAGGAACTTAAGAAAGGTTTAAGGGATATAAAAGTTGTTTAAAATAAACATTAGTGGAGTGAAAACTTTTTTTCAAATTTCTGATTAATTCTTTTAGTTAAGAAATAGGATACCTTCACAACAGCTGATTATGGATAAATATTAAAACAAGTTCTATGAGTGACTAAAGTATTGGTACTAATACACAGAAAATAATTTTCTGTGGGCTTGATATATTTGAAATATAAAGAATGTGAAATGTGAAAATATTTGTGAAAAAAATGAATATGAAAGATAAAAAATTCTTCCCAATGCTGTCTCATTTCAATGACAGTAACAAAGTAAAAGCCCGTGTCACTTGATTATATGTCTTTAGCAATATAAATAGCATTGCTGGCCTTTAAATACATCAGTGATATTTTAAATGTTATTTGAAGTACTACCCTAAAAGGTCAGTATTAAATGGTTTAATATATATTAAAATCAACAATATAATGAAGGATTTATGAAAGGGTATCTTTCATAGATTAAGGCAGATTAAAAAGAAAGTTAAATTTGATTCAGCAAACATTTCTTGAGTGTCATTACTATGCAAAACACTGTGTTAAACACAGGGGATACAGAGAAAAAATAGGTCTTTCCCCTAAAATACTTACATGCTACTAGTAAGGGGTATGTCTGCTGGGTTGGGGCAGGTGGCAAGGGATTGTATACAAGATATACATAGCAAAATGCAAAATAAGATTGGAGGTCAAGAAGGAGAAAAAATCAACAGACAGAGCTCTAGGAAAATTTGACAAGGGAAAGAGTAATAACAGGGCATAGAGACATCTTCATAAAGTAGATGATACTTGAAATAATATGAGGATTTTGAAACATAGATCTGAATCACATTGCAGAGGCAAAACTGTGGAATTCTGAGTATAGGAAACAGTCCATTTAGAGTTTGAATGTAGAGGCTGCTCAGGTTGACAAGGTACTTTGGAGTCAGATTTGGAGAGACAAATTCATGGTTCTAATTTATTTTAGAAGCCATAAGGGAGCCAGTGAAAGTTTTTGAACAAATGAATGTCATGGTAAGACATGTTGCTTAATAATAGTATTTTAACAGCCATGTGAAGCATGGATTTTAGAGGGGAGAAACTGGGTGAAAAGACCAAACACCTTTGTAAGGCTTTGGGTTCTTTATGACCAATGCAGATTACACTCTCTTTTAATTGAGGAGATGGTGTTTGAAGGGTACTCTGGCAAAGTAATTTACTATCTTGTAACCAAACTGGATCTAAATCATTCAAATCTTAGTTGAAAAGCAAATGTGCTGTCAGTTGCTGATTACTTTCAGTGTTTTAGGACTTGTCAACCTATGTGCTTTGTTGCCATGGTCTTGCAGAATCCAGTGTCCCTTCTACATGACATTGAGACATTATCATCTCTTTCTACTTTATTGAAGTGGAAGGATATGATAAGGAAATGGAGGCAATTTCAATTTATATTTTACCATCTGGACCTAAGCTTTTGGTGCAATTTCCATTATAACTTCTTGAAATATGATGTTTAGGCTCTTTTTAAAAAAATCATTACTTTGTTAGTCCAATAATTCTTTTTTTTTTTTTTTTTTTTTTAGTGAGGCAATTGGGGTTAAGTGACTTGCCCAGGGTCACACAGCTAGTAAGTGTTAAGTGTCTGAGGCCAGATTTGAATTCAGGTACTCCTGACTCCAGGGCCAGTGCTCTATCCACTGCACCAGATAGCTGCCCCCCCAATAATACTTAAAGTAACTCTCTTGTTAACTTCTATCTATCTATCTATCTATCTATCTATCTATCTATCTATCTATCTATCTATCTATCTATCTATCTATAATTTAGTTTCCTTCTCTATAAAATGAATGAATTGGAGTATGTTTTATCCAATGTCCTATATAACTCTAAATTTATTATCCTATTTAGGTTAATTTAAGGAAGAATTTTTTGACAGTGGGTTATTAATAAAGTGACTAAAGTGCTCATTCTCTTTGACACGGAGATTTCAATACTAAACATATATACCAAAGATGTCATTGATAAAAAGAAATGCCCATATACAACAAAATATTTATAGCAGTACAACAACAACAACAACAACAACAACATATGCAAACAAAAGCATTGCCCTTTGATTGAAAATTGGCTAAACAAATTTTGGAACATGAGTATAATGGCATATTAATGTGCTTTAAGAAATGATGAATATGGTGATTACACAGAAGCATGTTAAGATTTACATGAACTCATGCCAAGTATGGTTAACAGAAACCAAGAGAACAATATACACAATGACAACAACTATGAAAATGAAAAACAAATTAAGCAATGAGGGGAACTGGTTGCTCTAATGCAAAAGCAGTCCTGTCCTACTAAGTATGAAAAAAGTAGACCCTCAGCTACTACCAGGTGACATCCTCTATGAGTCAAGTATAATGGAATTTATTAATTTGATCATTGACAATGCTATGCTAAGGTTTAGTAAAAATGCAGCAATTCAAACAGTTAAAGAAGAGAATCCAGCTTTCCAGACCAGAGTCCAGAATCCAGTTTTTCCAGTCCAGAATCCAGTTTTCCAGACCAGAATCCAGTTTCCTCCTGATGACATCTATCCACTTCAAGAAGACAAGAGAACTCAGAGACTTTATATGAACTGTTTTGTTTTGTTAGTTTTTACTATCTCCTTCCTGTTATAATATATACCATCTGTAACATATACTCTCTGCAGAGGTCCTCCCTTTGCATGACCAATGTCAAAGAGTCGGTTCATGAAGACCAAAAAAAATCGCCCCTCTGGACAAAACTTTCCTCTCTTTCTTTTCTATATTGTTGTTCACATATTATTAGTTAGCAATAGCTATTATATTCTGTTATTTTTTACTGTTCCGTCAAGGAAACATTTCGGCCTGGCTCGCCGTAACAGCACGTGCTTGACGCGGCTTTCCCCCCCCAAAGGTGGCCTTGGGCTTTTGGTGAGTTTTATACGGATTATAGACTAAGCTTAGATTTAAGACTATTTGTTTTGTATTTCTACTTTCCTATCCCTCTAATCAACATCACCTTGTAATTTCCAAACAATAAAAGCTCTAACTATAGACCAGAGGTTTCTTCCATTTACTAGTCTGGGAGATAAATAAGGGAAAAGTTACAAAGGGAGGTTAATGCTCTAGTATCCAATTTTAAATCTCACACAAGGGAATGAGAGACAAGTGGTTTTCTATTATCTCTGCCCTCATTGAAGTCATGAATCCTCATCCCTGTCAAAGCCATCACATCTGCATACACCTTGACACCATAATCTCCAGATTTCTCTGGCACTATCCCCCTTTCTCTTATCTTGAACATCACTCTATTTATGAACTCTTTACCTCCTTCATTTAAGTCTTTTAAAAAATGAAAATGTTTCATTTTGTGATAGCTATAATCTTATATTTCTTCTTTTATTAATAGTTAACCTTTAAAAAAACACTTTTCTATAACCAGCATCTCCACTACTCTTTCTAATTTCCAAGCGTTCTACAATTACACTAACCTATTCAAAGTTACCAATGATTGTTTAATTTCCAAATCTAATGACCTTTTTAATACTGATCCTTCTTAATCTCTCTATAAGGTTTGTCTCTATTGATTACCTTTTCCTCTGAGATGTTCTTACTTCCCTAGATTTTTATGATAGGAGGGGGAGGCTCTGTTAGTTCTCTTGCCTTACTACTTTTTCTCAGTCTTTTACTGGTTCTTCAAAAAGTATGAACACAAAAATGTGCTGTCCCCCTAAGTTTAGTCCTAGGCCTTCTTCCTTTTCCTTTATGGATATAGATATTCCCTTTATATCAATATATAGACAGATAGATTTTTGTCTTCCATATTAACTGAATATGCTAGTCAGTATCTATCTATCTTTTTACCTAGTTGTTTATAATTTTCTTCCTCCTTAAAACATAAACTCCTTGAAGACAGGACATGGTTTTGCTTTTCTTTGTCTTATTTCACATAGTCTCTGGAAATTGTAAGCATTTAATACATACTTGGTCACTAATTGAAAGGATGCTAGGAAATTATTAGTGTATTGACCACAATGATAGAAAGGTTTGCTATCTTCCTATTGCAAGTGTCTAGCACATAAACCTTTCTGATAATTATCAAATTCTAAGACTACTATCCCCTTAGACATTTTTCACATGAAAAGAGATGATACAGATAGAGGGAATATATAAATCACTGATAAAGAATCAGAAGTGCTGGGCAAGAAATCGAAGATTTTAGAAATACAGATGGTATTTTCATCATCACTGACAATGAAATACTAAAGCTTCAGAAGAGAAAAGCAGGTTTGGGAAATGAACTGCTGGTTAATAAGATTATGGCTGAGAATGGGATTCAGATTTTTTGACCATAGCCTGAAATATAGGAATGTTTGGCTTGTGGTCAGACATGGAATACATATAACAAGGGCTGGTAAATATATATATATTTGGCTAAAGTCATATAAATGTACTCAAAAGTGCTTTTAACTAAAAAGGAAAGGAAGAAATTTCCCTCTTTCTCCTTGTCCTTGTCTCTGTCTCGGCCTGTCTGTCTTGCTATGATTCTCCCTCCCCTCTCTGCTTTCCTTTTTGTCTAATCCTCTCTTTTAAACTTCCATTTCCCAGTCCAGATAAATGTTGTACAGAATTGTTCTTGAACTTTACCCCTTTTACCATCCATTCTCTTCATTCCTATACCATTCTTTAATGGTTCCCCTTTCTGATAAATGCTAATTTAATTAATCTTCTTTACTTTTTCCCATTCTAGTGTATACTGTTATCTAACATACCATTTTAAAGCTTTCTATGTAGGTATTCTCTTGTTTAATTATGAATCTCATCTAAAAGCTTATTTTCTATCCAGTCTAGTAACTGTCATAATTACAATCTGCCACAGTTTCCCTTCTTAATCTCTTAATTTGGAGGACTTCATGTTGAGGTATCTCATTCTTATAAATATCAGTTCTTTAGAAAGATAGATGGGGCAGCTAGGTGGCACAGTGGATAAAGCACCGGCCTTGGATTCAGGAGGACCTGAGTTCAAATCTGACCTCAGATACTTGACACTTACTAGCTGTGTGACCCTGGGCAAGTCACTTAATCCCCATGGCCCCGCAAAAACAAAAAAAAGAAAGAAAAAAAAGAAAGAAAGAAAGATAAAGTAATAAGATTTAAGGAGCTCTATATTCACAACCAGGAGACTTTAGCCAAATCCAGGTCTTTTTCTCTCCTCCCTTGTGCAACCTAGGATCTACCATATTATCAGTCTGGAACTGTATCCTTCCATCTGCCTGTACTTCGTGCTGGGCAACCCTGGGATCTGCATTCCTCTCTTCCTGATATGGGCTCCAGAGAAGCACACCTCCTTCCTGCAGTGAACAATTTCATTAAGTAAATAGTCTCCATTGAAAACATGGTGTGAAGACCCTGCCTTAGCTACTTTTCATAAATAAAACTTTATTTTTGTCCCCATTTCCCTATACATCCTCAGTTCTCTCTAGTTGCTCTCCTAATATCCTTCATGCAAGGCAAGAGTTGAAAAAGGCTAAAGTGCTTTCTTCTCTCTTGACCGGATTAATATAAGACACATCTCTGAATCTTCCCAGTAGTTCCACTCCCAATCTTCCCATTTGAAAAGTCTCCCCTTTTCCCCTGTCATAAATGAGGGGTGATGGGTTCTAGCCCAATAAATATTAATTCAATTTCCTATCTAATAATGGTTCCTTTGCCTCCCTTTTTGAATTTTAAACATATCATAGATTTAGAATAGGAAGAAAATTAGAGATCAGTAAAGTAAACTCCTTCAAATTATTGGTTAGGAAACTGAGGGACAGAGAAGTTAAACTAGTTCTTTTTATTCTCACAATGACCCTTAATTAAGGAGAAAGTTTTAAATGAAATGACTTTATCCAAAAAGTTATCCAACTGCTAATTTTGTTTGCTACTAGACTTTTGTTATTTTTTGTACATTTCTTCTGTTTGATAAATTTAAATGTGAAATGGCCTACTCACCTCTAGTGTCTTCAGAAATAAAGAATCAAATTCTTCTCTCTTGCTTGAAGTCCACTTTAGGATTATGCCCTTGGCTTTTCAGGATGTTATTTTGTGAGAATAAATATATTATTTTCATTTGGTTTTCAGCATATATCCAAACATTCCTTTGATTTATTATAAAGTGTGAAGCTTAAAAAAAATCTAAGTGTAATATCTAAAAATTTAATGTGTGGTCGCCTTAAATTAGAACCTTTAGCACCAGTCTTTGGGCATTAAGAATTTATTAAAGTATATTAGTGGTTAGCAAAGAGAGAGAGAAAAAGCTGCTTTCACCTAGCTATACAAGAAAGTTCCACCGTAAGCCCCGTCTTGAACCAGAAAAGGACAGTCCACACACAGCTCCAAGCTAATTGGCTGGTCCATTGATTGACATGACTTACAGGCAGTAGGCATAATTTCCAGATGCCAATCTAACCTTCGAAATCTCAGAAACGTCACCTAATGCTTTCTCCGCAGGGCGGAGCTGCCCTGGTTCTCACAATGTCTTTCTCAGCAGGGTGGTGGCACTCTGATCCTCACAAAAGGAGACAAAATCTTAATTGATTTGAATTTGATTTCCTCTATTGATATCTGAAGGACATCTGCCTTATTATTTACAAGATTAATTATGGAATGTTGAAATTCTAAAGCATGAACATGAGATTTAATGGTGAGTTTATTAATTTTTTATGATCGAATCTTAAGGATTCACCCTATCTGTTCATTGCCTTCTGTTTTCAAATATTCTGGGAAATTTTCTAGTAAGCTGTTGTGATTATGGCATTTTGTAATTATTGTTACATTTTTGCTTCTTAATTGCTTTTCATGGAAAGTCTATGCCACTTAAATTGTTTATTTGCATCATATCTTCAAGGTCTGCTTGCATTATTAACTTATTTGTTCTTCTTATATTGTTTTACTTGAGTAAGTTCTATAAATTTTTCTTTTGCATTTGTATTTTTACTTCCAAATCTACCATTAGTGTTCTCAGAGAATATACTGTTTTCGGGAGATTCTCCACAATTTGTTGCAAAATCTCTTTTTCCTTTTTAGTTCTTTGAGAATGCTTAGTTCACTCCTTTCATCATTGTATTAATATCTTAAAAATGTTTTATTGATTTTGATAATCTTAATTTTCTAATATATCCATATCTTCAAATGAGAGAGCTATTGCTTGTAAGAAAACTAAAATAAAACATTGAGAAAAAACCTTTTAGCAAAAACAATCAAAATATCAATTGTTTGTTACTACATGTAGTGGTCTACATCCGTTGTCTACCATCTCTACAAAAAAGATAAGTAGATTCTTTCTACTACTCAAATTGCAGTTACTAAAGTGCTTTTTTTTAAAAGCCCAATTTTTTCAAATCATATATTGGTTAAATTATTACTGAATAATCATCAAAATTACTGGCTAAAATATAAAAGAACATCAGAGCTATAGACTAGATAAGGAAGAATGAGAAATAATAGAGTTCAGTAACCTAGTGGACAATAAATTCAAGAACATAAATTACTAGCAGAAGAGTTCTTTGGCAAAAATTTCTGCTAAAATTAGGAAATAGATCGGCAGAAATTAAATTTAGACTAACAGCATATACCAAATATATAGCAAATTAAGCTTAAAATGGATTATGTGAACTTAATATTAAAAATCACACCATTAAAAGTTTTTTTTTTTATATTTGCTAACATTTACAACTATGATTCCAAGGAGAGTCCATAATTAACAAAATACAAAGGAAAGTTTTGATTGCATTAAATTAACATGGTTTTGTATGAACAAAATCAGTGTAGCTAGGATGTTTGGTTAAGAATATCTTTATATCAAATATCTCTGATAAATTGCAGATATCTAAGATATACAGGGAATTTACTTAAGAATATATAACACCAAAAACAACACATACAATAGATAAATGGTCAGATGGCATTAATAAACAACTCTCAAAAGTACTTTAAACTATTAACACTCATGTGAAAGATTGATCCAAGTCACTTATAAGAGAAATGCAAATCAACACAACACATGTTTTGCCTCACACCCAACAAATTTTTAAATATAATAGAGATAAATTAGACAATATTATATAGTCCCCATATAAATAGCAATAATAATGCACTTAATAGATCTGTGAATTATTAAAATCATTCTGGAAAAAAATTCAGAACTATGCAAGGAAGGCAACTAAAACACCCTTATACTTTAACTGAGGAATTCCACTGTGTGGTAAAAAGTATGCCAGTTTTTGAAGGACCACCCTTTCAGGGAGGAGACCGTGACAAATGGCCGTGCACTCCACCTCCATCTGTTAGGCACTCCACTTCCAGAGTGCGACCTTAAAAGGCAAGGAGAGAACGGACGTGAGGTCTTTGATCTGCTCTTCTTGTCTGCTGACTGGCGCTGCACACACAGACGCTGACTGAGGTTCTACTCAGCCCAGTTCGCCGTAACAGCACATGCTTGACAGGGCTCTCAGCTTCAGAGGTGGCCTTGGGTTTTTGGTGAGCCCTATATGGGTTTTTGGTGAGTTTTATACAGAATATAGACTAAGCTTAGATTTAAGACTATTTGTTTGTATTTCTAATTTCCTATCTCTCTAATCAACATCACTTTGTAATTTCCAAACAATAAAAGCTCTAACTAGAGACCAGAGGCTTCTTCCACTTACTAGTCTGGGAGATAAATAAGGGAAAGGTTAAAAGGGGAGGTTAATGCTCTAGTATCCAATTTTAAATCTCACAACTGCTTGGCATATTTGCATAAAGAGGTCATCAATAGGGCAGCTAGGTGGTGCAGTGTGTAGAGCACTGGCCCTGGAGTCAGGAGTACCTGAGTTCAAATCCGGCCTCAGACACTTAACATTTACTAGCTGTGTGACCCTGGGCAAATCACTTAACCCCAATTGCCTCACTAAAAAAAAAAAAAAAAAAAAAAAAAAAAAAAAAAGAGGCCATCAATAAAAAGGAGGAACCCACATACACCAAAATACTATAGGACTTTTTTTTTTTTTGGTATTGAAAAATATGGACCACAACTTGACATCTGAAAAGAGATGAGAAAATGCACTTCCTTCATGTTTTTTTTTTCTATTAAAGAGTTGATGCACAATTGCTATAAAACACAATATATTATACATGTGTTGATTGATGTGGTTAGTTTCACTGAGGGCTTTTTTTCCATCTTTATTTTTTTTTCTTTTTTAAAAGGCATTACTTGATTGTTGTTGTTGTTGTTGTTTGTTTGTTTGTTTTGGGGGGAGGCAGTGAGGGTTAAGTGATTTACCCAGGGTCACACAGTTAGTAAATGTCAAATGTCTGAGGACAGATTTGAATTCAGGTCCTCCTGAATATAGGGTCGGTGCTTTATCCACTGCACCACCTAGCTGCCCCCAACAAGGTATTACTTTTGGGGAGAGAAGGAAGTACAGGGATAATATTCAGAAATACATTGTGATTTAAAATAGAGCAGCCAATAAAAATTTAAAATTAAAGTAAAATATTATGATCAGGAAAGAAAGAATTTTCCACCACTACCACATGAACTTCTTTCACTTAATGTCACTTTCCTACTATGCAATATGCCCACTCCCATTTACCTTTTGCCATTATCCATAATGATAATGTTAATAATAATAATAATAATAATAATTGCCAATTTTGTAATATTCTTAGGTTTTACAATGATCAACTCATTTAATCCTCATTACTATTATGTAAGTTAAGTAACAAAAGGCATTATTATCATACCATTTTATAAATAAGAAAATTGAAGCTCTAAAAGATTAAACAAGTTTCTCTTCTTTACTTACCTGGAAACATTGACTATTGAACTTTTGTCTCTTTTGATTTGGAAGTCTTTCATCTTTTACATTGTACTATGCTGCTCTGTATTTATCTTCTTTCCTTTCTCTCTGGCACTTTCAGCTATAGATCCTGTGTTTTCTATTCCTCTCAATCCCATAACCCTAATTTCTAGACAAATATTATAAGGAAGTAATGATTGAAATAAATATTAATAAAAAGAAATGAGGTAAATGAATGTTAAAAAAGAAACCTAGTACTTTATTTTTTCAGTAGTAGTTTAGCCCATTTTATGTTTTGTGTTTTTAAATACCACTTATGGTATAAAACAATGTTAAGTATATTATGACATTGAAGTATTTTTCTGCTTCTATCTTGATTCATTCCACATTCACATTTAAAAAGAATAAAAGAAAGAGAATCCCTTATGTGCAATGCCATTTCCTTTTCCAAAAATACTCATGTTTTACTTTGATCAGCTTTAGGCTGGCCATTGGATCTAGCCTTTGGTCCTGAATTTCCCTTATCAGAGAAAATCCAGGAAAGGAGAACAGAGGAGGATGCAAAAAAAGAATAACAAATAGATGAACCTATGAGTTAAGTGCTTATAAGCAGCAAGATTCAACCTTCAAAATATAGGACTTTCACAGGGATTAAGCATTATTATAGACTAGCCTGAGACCAAAGAACTGCCTCCAATGAGCTTACTTTTGAAATCAGATATCTGTCCCTCAGAAGTGCAAATGATCATATTTAATTTGCTCATAATCATTTTAGTAAAATTGACAGGATAAAGACATTGAAGATAACATTAGTCCCATTGAATTGGGCTACTCTGAGCTCTGGGTCGTTACTAGGCAATGCAGAGGATTTGACTAAAGGACATAGCACAGGTTCAGCCTTCTATGAGATATCCGTCCTATATAGCACTCTAGAAGTAGATAACACTCTTCTATCACTTACCATTTGCTAGCTTTTATTGTTTCTTAACTTTCATAAGGTTTTTTTTTTTCCTTTTAAACTACACAATGAACTCCATAAAGTCAAGGAAACCACACATTACAGCCTTTTGTGGTCTCTATTTAGTAGATCTTTGAGATTACCTAGGGATGAGAGGCAGGAGATAAATTCCAATCCCTATCTTGGACTGGTTCATTTTCTATTTGTGTGTGTGGAAGGGGGTGGGTTGGGGATGGGGGTTGGGGTAGAGCAGGAAAAGGCAAGTGCTTGACAACCCATTAAGTTCCTTATAAATATGAGTTGGTTTTTATCATTATTTGTGGTCAGCATCTTGTAAGTAAAATAGCAGGGATTTTTCTAGTCTTTGTCCTTATTCTCCCATTACCTACCACATTGCCTGACACATAATCATAATTTTAAAAATACTTGCTGATTGGGGGCAGCTAGATGGTGCAGTGGATAGAGCACCGGCCCTGGAGTCAGGAGTACCTGAGTTCAAATCCGGCCTCAGACACTTAACACTTACTAGCTGTGTGACCCTGGGCAAATCACTTAACCCCAGTTGCCTCACTTAAAAAAAAAAATACTTGCTGATTGGCTTATGGTATTACGACTCAATGTCAAATCTTTTGAAGGCATGGGTTCTTAACCTTTCTTGAGTTATAAAACTCATTTGATATCTTTGTGAAGCCTATGGTCACTTTCTTAGGCATTTTATATTCATAATTTTTAAACACAAAGGAAACCAATTATATTGGATTACAATGGTCAAAACATTAAAAAAATAAAACTAGTTTACAAACCTCTTTTCTAAAAAATAATCCTCACTGATTACTTGATATTGGCCACAGGGAAGCAGAAGACCTTAAACTTAGTCATCAGTTTATAATAATTAGTATAATTAAAAGAAAGAAACCAACATCAACAGCACTATCAAATATTTACATTAATGTCCTTATTCTGGTATGAAGATAACACTGGTCTTTCAATGGTTGTGCCAGTGGAATGTAAGCTTTAGAAAGCTTTACCAACCTGAAAGAGAATTAGGGATAGACTCAAAGTTATCCAAGATCAAACCAGTTATGTATGGAGAGGCTCATAGTTAACTTGGAGGTAGGCTGTTGAATATTTTGTCTAGAGCTATTCACCAAGGGTATATACTGAAGTGTAGAGGAATCGTGATTAGTGTCAGGATGAAAACAACCATTCCTCAAAACAGATGTATAGTGTATTAAAGGATTGGCATTTTAATCCATACATTTTCCAGTTTGGGAAGAATTTTCCTAAGTAGAGAAATGAAGAAGAAAGCAGGGAAATAAGAAGAATATTTGTCTCAGCACAGGACATGGATCTGAAAAAAGTCATTACAAAAGGAAAGTCCAATTCACATTTTTGCAATAGTCCTTTGTTTCTTCCTCCCTCATTGTTCTATTCTTCCAGTTGTCAGTTCTTTTTGTTTAACAAACCTTAGGTCTTAGAGAGTTACTAATGAAAGAAAATGCAATAGCATTTTGTCCTTTCTAATCCGCCCTACTTCTCATTTTATTAGAGCAGAAACTAAAGTCCAGGGAAATAAAATGAATTGCCTATGTAGTAAGGAGCAAAGAACATATGTGAACCCATTTCTTCCAAACAAGGGGCAGGACCCATTTTTGTTGTATCATCTTGCCTTGCTCCTCTGCTGATTGATCCTGGCAGAAGACTAAAATTCCTGTAGAATAGGGATATTTAGATCCAATTCATTAGTGATATTTAGATCCAATCTAGATTAGATTTTTGCTTTGTTCTTTTGTTCTTGGTTGCTACTTATGACCTTATCATACTTAGCCCAGCAAGAACTTTCTATATTGCTTTTGTACATTGCCTAAGCATTTTCTAGAAAGAACTTTACTAAATATATTTCTTTTGTATAGGATCAGTCACTTGAATTGAACTTTGGAGGGAGTTAGGGATTCAAAGAGACAGAATTGAGTAGGAATAAAAATTCAAAGCATGCAGGACAGCTTGTGCAAAGGCACAGAGGCAGGAAATTGTATATCTTATATGGAAAACATGGAATGAATAAAGAGTACATATGGGGATATAATGTAAAACATTCCTGGAAAGATCAACTGTGTTCACATTTTGAACACCCTTAAATGTCAAATATTTCCACAAAAGAAAAGTATGTGTTTTATTCTAGAGGTACTAGACAAGCTCTGAATCTTTAACAAAGAGTGACATAGTTATCCCTATGCTTTAGAAATATCACTTTAGCAGCCTTGGACTTGAGAAGAGAAAAACTAGAGAGAGAGATGCCAAGTTAGATGTTATTGAAACAATCTTAGTTAAAATATGAATAATATCTAAATTTGAATGTTCACAGTGTGTGGAGAAAAGAGGAAATAAGACTAAGATGTTGTATCGGTACGAAAAAAAAAATTTGGTAACTAACTGAATATGAGGGTGAAGGAGAGTACACCATTGAGACTTGCTCCATACTTACAAACTTGGTGTGCTGGAGGATAGGTGGTATACTCAAAAGATACAGGACTTTTAGAAGGAGAAGGCAGACTTAGGAAGAAACATAATGAATTGTGTTTTGTATATCTGAAATTTGAGATGACTATAGGATATCCAAGTGAAGTTGCCTAACAGGAAGTTGATGTGGTCCTGCTGCTCTGGAGAGAGAAGAAAGCTTATTATGCAGATGCATAAATCACTGGAATAGAGCTAATAATTGAACCAATGGGAACTGATGACCAAGAGAAAGTATGTAGAGAGATAAGGAAAGAGAACCTATATTGGAATCCTAGCATATACTTCTGGGTAGGAATTGATGATTCATCAAAGAATGAATAGAAAAATTCTGACAATTATGAGTAGTGGGAACAATTCTCACAAAAACCCAGGAAGAAGACATCACATGGGAGACATAATGTGCATACTGATAAGGTTAACTTTGTCAAAATCTGCAATGTGGTCTTGAAGGATATGGACTGTGAAAAAGTCATTGTATTTAGAAATCAAAAGTTCATTGATAAACTTGGAGAAAGTAGATTTGATCGAGAGAACAGGTTGAATACCATATGACATTGGGTTGATTACAGAGGAGTGATTGAGAGAGAAGAAAGTAAATTGTATTAGACAATTTATATTAGGATCTTGGCTGATAAAAGGAAGAAAGATATAGAGTGTCAGTTCTAGGGAATTATAGCCTCATTTTGCTTCCATGACACTTCTCTCTCCTGGATTTTCTCCTACTTATCTGATACTCCTTGGTTTCCATTGCTGGAATATGATATAATTCCTGTCTACTAAATGTAGGTATTTTCTAGGCTCTCTACATGGATTTGTTTCTTTTTTTAATATCTATCTCTATTTCTATCTTCATTACATATCTATTATATAGTTAGATATAAAACAAAGGAATAGAATACATGTATATAAAACAAAAAAAGACAGAAAAAATATATCACACACATATATATCCCATACATATATCCCATAGATACATATGAATACATGCACAAATGTTCCCATGTATTTCTGTATACAATATAAATATCTGGATATATGTATAATACATTCCTATGTATATGTATAGCCATATATTTATTTATATACAATTAGTTTTTAATACTTGTTTTGAAAATGCAAATTTGTTCTGTGATTGATATATTATTGAACAATTTGAGGATAATATTGATTTTGAATTTACTTAAGATTTTTTGGGGGACCAGGCAATGAGGGTTAAGTGACTTGCCCAGGGTCAAACAGCTAGTTAGTGTCAAGTGTCTGAGGCTGGATTTGAACCCAGGTCCTCCTGAATCCATGGCCGCTGCTTTATCCACTGTGCCACCTAGCTGCCCCCTACTTAAAATTTCTTTAGAGAAACACAGAATACTGTATACAGATAAACTGAGCAAAAAATGTACACACACACACCCACACACCCACACCATAAACATCTACCAGCTACCTCAGTTCATCTCATTTGTTATCTTGCAAGATCAGATAATATCATTTCCCAATAACTCACAAGCTGTCATTTTTCTCACAACTACTTTCACAAGTGAACCTCAGGTCTAGGTAAAGTGTCATATTATTTTATATCTTCTAGTGTATTAGGAGCTTTGGGTAGTGGAAGGATTGTTTACTACTACTCCTGCCTACTTCCCCAATTCCCTTCCTCTGGAATTGTCCACCAAGTCTCTACTTCCTCAACCATATGAGCTCTATTTTGCCAGACAGGGTCTTGTGGTAATCAAGGCATAAGCCAAACAAAGCTCCAAGGCTGATTACCCCACCACTATTGTAGTATTTATTTACTATTTAATATGGATAAAACTGTTCTGTCATTCTTGTTAAGTTTCATATTTTTTGTGTGCATCACTAATGAAGTTTTTGAAGTCTGGAGTCAGAAGATCTGGGATTACATTTTGTTTTAGACACCTGTGTGACCAAGAGCAAGTCATTTAAGCTTTGTTTGCCTCAGTTTCCTCAACTGTAAAATGGGGGGGTGTTCATAATATCATTTAATTCCCAAAGTTTCTGGGAAGATCAAATAATATATTATTTGTAAATCACTTAGCACAGTGTCTGGCACGTAGTAGGTTCTTAAAATGCTTGTTTCCTTTCTTTTGAGGTTTTAATATGTAGTAATAAAACTATCCTAAAAGAGATGATTGCATAACGTGTTGGACAACCATTGAAGTACTACATACTGCAATTTGTTGTTGCTATCCTAGCTGCTCGTGAAGATTAAATTAATTTCTACTGAGATGACTCCTAAATCTGTATATACTTGCAGGATTTCTTTTAAAAATTCCAGTCTTACATGGCCAGCTATCTGCTAGACACTTCTACCTGGTAACTAAATTCAACATGTCCCAACTTTTCCTTATTCTCTTCCCTAATACCAACCTCTTCTCTAACATTTCTTGTTTCTTTGTTTCTCATCACAATTTTCCCAATCACCGATTTTAGAATCACTTCTGAAGCTTCATTTTCTTAGGCTTCCCATATCTAATTAGATGTTAAGTCCTTGCAATTCTATCCCCACAAATCACCATATCTGTGGTTTTCTCTCTGATCACACTAATGAAAATAGTTCAGGCCCTCAGCACCACTTACCTAGACTGTTATCATAGCCTACTAATTTAAATTCTTGTCTCCATCCTGACCTTTCTCCAACCTACCTTTCTCAAAATTACCAAAATTATTGTTGTGAATCACTCATCTGACCATGACATTCATTTGCTCAAAGATCGTCTGTGTTTTCCCATTGCTTCTATGATAAAATACAAACTCTCTTCACACTTGAATGCCTTAAAATCTTCTGCAATATGGAACCAACTTTTATTTTTTAGTATCATTTTACATTAATCTCCTTTATTCACTTCATGTTCTAGTTAAACCGAACTACCACACTGTGCCTCTCCAGTCTTCATATGTGATTTCCTTTCTCTCTGCTCTCTCCTTCCCAGGCTATCTCCCATACCTATGTTATACTTTCATTTCAATTCTTGACAATCCAAAGCAAACTTTGGAAAGTGATTATAGCAATATATTTGGAGCCAAGAGGAAGTGATGTGAAATCCAACCTACAACTTACTAGTTATCTGCCCATGGTGGAGGAGCAGGTCAGTATGTCCTTAATCTCTCAGAACATCAATTTTCTCACTTGTAAAATAGGGATTATAGTAGGACTTGCCCTTAAAAGATGATTGTGAGGATCACATGAAATAATGTGTGTAAAGTAATTTGCAGACCTGAAAACACTAAAACACTATATATGTATATATATATATATATATATAGAGAGAGAGAGAGAGAGAGAGAGAGAGAGAGAGAAAGAGAGAGAGAGATGTGTGTGTATGTGTGCATGTACACACACACACACACACACACACACACACACACACACATATATATATATATATATGCCAGTAATTATTTTAACTTCAATGAAATTTAGAACTTTATAGATGTAGAAGGTCTTTAAGGTCCCTTCCAGCTTTACATCTTTGATCCTGTGGTCCTATGATATCTAAAAATACTTTTAGAACATGTTCTCTATAATGTATCCATTATCCCTTTTAATCCTACCTGGCTCATTTACTTACCTGTGAAGATTCCATATGACTCATTAGACTCCTTTTTATGGCTCCTTGATAGCATAAAGTTTTCCTTTTTTCCTATATTTCCAGTGTTTAATAAATGGACACAGAAAGATAATGACTTTTAAATATCTGTTGAATTGATTTCACAGTTAAATTTGAGACTACTTTGCATTGTATTACTATTTATTTCACATTTGCATTTCTTGTCTTTCATGATGGATTTTGTCAGCTCCTGGACTATAGGTGTCTACACTTATTTCATTTTATCTTCCTCATTGTCAAGCATTGCTGTGAATGTGCTAGGTGCTCAATAAATATTTATTGAGTGAAATTCAAATGCATAAATTATTCGTGACTAGTAATCACTTTAATCAAGACAGAATATCTTTAAAATAAACAGATTGCAAACATTAGAATAGAAGCATAAGTGAGACTCTAATTTAAGAATTTGCTAAATGCCCTTCCCTATTTATTCATCTGTCTTTTTGGCTGGAGAAATGAAACACATGTTTTCAAATTGTTAAAAGAAACACACTTTAAAATTGTGAGGAAGGCCACCACGATTTTGGCTAGCGTTCCCTTAGCTTCTGGCTTGGGTCCCATCCTTTTTCCCCCAATACATTTCCATGTTGGCAGGGAACAATGTAGATTTGTTTTGTTCATTGTTTGATGATTCCTATGAAGGTATTGAAGACAGGATGGCACAGCCACATTGGATTTCTTTTATTGTCCCCATGACAAGCCATCCACAGTTAGATCTTTTTGTAGAAGGCAGATAATCTTGCCAATTTTATAATGGACTATTATAGCTCACTAATATATGTATATACTGAGTAAGACTGATCCTTGTACCAGTCCCTGGGGTTTATTCTCCTTCCCACGCTGTCAGCCTTTTATGCATTCATCTCTTCAATCAATTCTTAATCAGTGACAGGTCTTTGACTCTCACTCCTTAGATTTCCAGTTCTTATAAAAGAGTCTTTCAAAGGGCCTTATTAAAAGCTCTTTTGAACATTTGAATAAATTATGTTCACTACTTAGATTTTACTTTCTTCTTCCATTCCCCTCCCCTTAAGCTCCAGTGAGCAACTTTGGTTTTCTGTTTGTTCAACTGAGGTATATTGAGTGCTCAATTAGCTTTAGTCTTCTAGGTAATGTGTGGGAATAAGTGTAAAGGCTTGACTGTTATTGAAATGATGTATGTAGGTTTTAAAATTCTAGGTCCATCATAAGCTCTATAGGGAAATTGTAGCACTGCAAGATATGTATTCACAGATTGTTTATGTTTATAGTTCAGGGAGCTGCCTCATTGAAGAAGGCTGGAAATATTAGGGAAGTTATGAAATTTGTGTGTGTGTGTGTGTGTGTGTGTGTGTGTGTATGTGTAGCTGTGGACCCTTCCACAGCTATTGCCATAGTCTTGCATAGTAGGGTATGTTGCATTTTCTAACAAATACATCATTTTCTCAGAGAATCATATAGTATTAGAGCTGGTTAGGCTTGCTTACTCATGCTTGGTAATATTATCAATTGACCCAAAGTCATTGTCTAACTGTTTGGAATGTTGGGGCATTACAATTCACTCATTCTTAGCCCAGTAATAGTGGATGTAGTCATTTATGACAACAGCATTGAAAAAGAGGTTTCCTGTGGATACAGTATGGCACATAACAGAACAGAGAAATATAAAACCATAGAGTAAGTGCAAATAAGATACAAATTGGGGAAAGTATTTTAGGAAAACATTTTGAGAATAGGAGTGATCCTTGAGAGTTTAATATAGAAGCTCTCATTTGAATAGGACCTTGAAGGATGGGCAAGTATCAATGCCTCCTTAATCACTCTCATTCATCTAGTAATGCTTGTCATGATCTCTAGCTTTTTAATCTATTTTTATACTTTTATAAAGCAACTTGATCTTAGCAATATAATTTAAGGTTACTTTTAATGTTTCAAAGGATTGAAATAAATACTTAATTTGGTTTTATTAATATTAATATTAATATATAAGGAACAAATTTTTGTCAATTGGCACAATGCAATGAAAAATATTAATTAGATTACAAAACCATAACTTTTCACTAACCCATACTGGATGAGGGAAAGGAAATTTCTATTGGGATTTCTCATTTTTTGTTATCTTTTTCTATCTAGGAGTCTCAAAAATTGGAACTTTATTTGATATCATTATCAACAACAACAACAAGTTTTGTGTAAAACATTATGCTATTTATTGAGTATCCTAAAAATTTCAAAACATGGTTCATTCCATCAAGAAGCTTACAGTATAATTGGAGAAATGAAAAATACTGGTCAACTGATAATTTATTGCACAAGATAGTGAGGTGTACAAGCAAGTAAAGCTGTGAGAATTCAGAGAAGGAAACAATTACTAAAATTTCATATAATAAAGTAGGACATTTAAGCTGGACCAGGATAATGGGAAAGAGGGTACAAGGAGAGAAGGGAAGGAAAGGAAAAATGACAAAAGTAAAAGTATTAAGTTCCACTTTTTTTTTAGTGTTTCAGAACTTCATTTCAGAATGTAGTGTTTTACCTACATGATGTCATTTGACACCTTACAAAAACTCTAGGAGGTAGTGAGGATGTTTTTTGTTTTTTTTTTAATTTTACAAACATGGAAACTGAAACACAGAGAGGATGAAAAATATGGTCTAGGTTACATAATCATTAAAGTAGGGACTTTGGATAATAATTTTACCATTCTGAATCATATTTCTTCTATGATGTAGTTTCTCTATAGGACAGGCAGAGAGACAGAAAAGCACACAGTGTTAAGGAGGGAGGAGTGTGGGGAGGTGAGAACAAGGAAGCCGGTTTGGTTGGAAGGAAGAAATCATGTAAGAGGGTAGTGTGAGATAAGTTTGAAGATTGTAGGCAGGTGCAAAATTATGTGTAGCCTTGAATATCACGTTAAGAAGTTTGGATATGATACTGTAGTAAGTAACAATTCACTGGATTTGATCCTATAGTCAGTAGAAATTGAAGGTTTGTTTGTTTTTAACGCAGATGTTGGTGAGTAACATATCTATAGTTGCATTTTATGAATATTATTTTTGCTAGGAGGTAGCCTCCCATACAGGATGGTATCCATGAAATCAGGAAGAAACAGATATATGCTAATTGTATAATTAGAAACAAATCAATTAGCCTTTTAGTGTCCCAGGCAATTCTCTAAAATTTTAAGTTACAATGTTTCTGATCAGTGTTGTAGAGGGAGTTTCTGCATCATCATTTCCCCAAAACATTTGAATGATATATTTGGGACAACAGCAATCATCATAATTCTGACAGGTATATAAAATCTAGAATATAGAAATCTGTTTGCAAAGGCTTGTAATGTTACAGGGAACTTCAACAGAGAAACCCAAACGGCACTCAGGAATAAAGAAGAGCGGTTTTTATCGATGTGTGGACCCAAAGCAGGTTATCTTCTACCCAGACGCCAGGGTACTTGAGAGTGAGGAAATTCACAGCCTCCAACTCAACTCCAGGGCTCCTGGTGGCAAAGAGTCTCCATTCCTCCTCTCTGGGTACAGCCACCATAAGTGTGAGGGGTGCAGTTGGGGTGCCCACTGTAGGGGAGAAGGTTATCTGAGCTCCAATTTTGGAGAGGAAATCCCTGTCCAAGAGAGGGATGGGGCACTCAGGGACATACAGGAATTCATGGCAAACTTCATGCTCCCCCAGTCGGCAAGTGTGGGCTTGGCAGAAAGGTTTTTCCACAGCCCGTGTCCCAGTGGTCCCAATAATATTGACAGTTTCCCCAGCAAAAGGGGCAACTCGGGTGGGACAACGGAGTATGTGGCTCCCATGTCTACCAGAAAAGTCACAGGGTGCTCCCCCACATCTATCCTGATGGTGGGCTCATGGGGGCCAAGGGGCAAAGAGCCCGGTATGTCCTAGTCCTAGTCCGACCCTGCCAAGTTGAACATAGTGTTGGAGGGTTCCGTTTGGTAGGGTCCTTTTCGGGGTAGATGGCCCTTCTTCCTGGGGACACTCATTCTTCCAGTGGCCAGTCTCCTTGCAGTAGGCACATGGATCCTTGGCCAAAGGAGGACGATCTTGGTCACCTGTCCCTCTGCGAGGTTGCCTGCTTCTGGGTGCTGGGTCACGAACTCCCAGGGTGGCTGCCAGGAGGGAGGCTTGTTGTTTGAGATGCTTTTGCTGCTCCTAGCAGCTTCATCTCAATTCCTGAAGACATTGTTAGTCACCTCAAGGAGCTGTGTGATGTTCATCCCTGCAAAACCCTTGAAATTCTGGAGTTTCCATCAGATGCCAGGGGCAGATTGGGTGACAAAGGCTGCATTTATCATGGTCTGATTACCAGGACCTCTGGGTCAAATGGAGTGAAAACCTGGTATGCCTCACACAGTCTCTCATAGAAATCTCTAGGGGCCTCGTCTGGTTTCTGGGTGACAAGTGGTTTGTGACAGGTTGGTGGGTCGCTGAGCTCCATCTCAGACACCCCTCAGTGAGGCTTCCCAGTACCTCTGTAGGGCAACTTGCCCCACCTCAGTGCGAAAGTCCCAGCCTGGTGGCCCATCTGGTACAACCTTCCTAGCCCAGGCTTCTGGATCAAGGATCCCATCGGGAGCCTGCTCTTGGCCTGCTTCCAGGATTCTGTGAGGATATGGCAACTCTCCTCCATATTGAAGAGTGTCATGAAGAACTACCTACAGTCCTCCCATGTGGGTTGTTGAGTGTGGAAGATTAACTCAAGGAGGTCTATCATGGCCTGGGGCTTCTCAGAGTAGGGAGGTGTTAAGGGCTAAAATTCTAGCTAGTCTGTCTAAAATATCCAATGAGTGGTCGCCAATAAATTATAAGCTTTAGCAAGAGTTAGACTTTTAAGTGTTTATTAAGGAGAATAAGAATTTGGTAAAGAGAGAGAGAAAGGCCTAGATTCCTATCTATTAAAGGGAGAGCACATTTCTAGCTCCGCTCTCCACCAGAGTCCAAAGGAAAGAGAGTGAGACTGAGCGCCAGTCTCTTCCTTCCTCCTCCCACTAGCCCGCGTCACTTCTTGAGACCAAAGAAAAGACTCCTGGTCTTGCCCTCAAAGACCTTCGCTTCATGGGCGGAACGCTTCTACAGTAAGTCTCCAGCAGGTGGCGTTATTCCAATTGTTACAGTTGGGTATGGTTTTTCCAGTTCAGGAGGTCAGTGGTGGTAAAGGGCTGATAATAGAAGACACACCAGTCCAGTTGGTAAGTCTCATCTGGGTTCTCTTGGCCCTGCCTCAGGGTCTCTCACAGTGGCATCTGGAAGGCCAGTCTGGCATCCACTACATGGGGGGGGGGGCAGGTTCGGTCTTCCTCTCCAGTCTCAGGAAAGAGCTGGAGGAAGCAGCAGTGGTGATGGAGGTGGGGATGGGGTAAATGGGGGCGGTTGTAGAGGAGGTGGTAATGAGACTGGAAGCAGAGGAGGGAGTGGGTCTGGAAGTGGCGGAGATGAGGCCAACTGAGAAGGAGTCTCTTAGGGAGCCAGGGCTGGAGAGATGTTCAGATTCTGTCGTGGTTGTGGAGCCTAAGCCAAGATATATGGGAGAGGCTTGTCTTCTGTTGCTCCCTGGAAGAAAACTGGCTAGTAAGAGTCTGAACATGATGCCTGGCCAACAAAAATCCTAGCCCGTCCCTGTGCTCTCTTATGTATCCGAATACACAGGGCTTGGTGTGGACGACTTCCAACCAAGAGTCTATATAGGGGAACTGATCTGGGTGCTCAGGCTGGTCTGTGAAACCAACTACAACCCTGTAAACTGCTCTGGTGATTTCTGGGTCTAGGGTTCCCTCTGAGTGCCACATTGAACGTGGGCCATTCCAAGGTGCACAGGGTCCGGAGACACCTCAGAGTTATCTGAACTCCATAATCTCCCCCAAACCCTTTCTTAAAAATCTTAATCATACAGTCCAAGACTATATGCTGAGACTGAGTCCCACCCATGAGGAAAGGATAGAATGTACATTTTTCAGAGAGAGAGAGAGAAGGGATGGGGATGCCAGGTGCCTTCCCTTGCGTGTTCCTCTTGGAAACTTATGGCTTGTCTTGAATAAAGGTTGCCCCAGTAGTTATCAGGCTTAACCAGACCCAGCCATTGTGTTGTATGACATGACCACAAGATGGGGGGAAGTCCACTCAGACTCCATATCTTTGGGCCGTGGAGCCAAAACATGCGCACACAAACACACACATTTATAGAATCAAACAGAAGTTAAACAATCCCACCCAATATGGTGAGCCCTGAACCTATATCCTGGAGGTGGTCAGTCTCCCCTTCTGCCTGCAGCGGGCCTAACTATGGGTACAGCCCCCAGGAGGCCTTACCATACCAGTGTCTTCCAGGAGCTCACTGCCCCAAATGCTAAGCAGAGCCCATTCAGTCAAGCAGCTACGGTTCCTGGGATTGCCACTCCTGAAGACAGTCATGCTAACAGGGTGCAGGTGGGGCCACTTCTATTCAGGGGCAGGTCCCCCATGCTTGCATCTCTCAGTTCCTCACCAGAGGCTCGCCAACCAGCCTGTGCAAGTGGATTTTTCTGGGCTGATCACACAAAATGTTACAACGAACTTCATCAGAGAAACCCAAATGGCACTCAGGAATAAGGAAGAGCTGTTTTTATTGACTTGTGGGCCCAAAGCAGAGTAGCCTCTGATTCTCTGGGCCCAAACAAATGTCCAAGCTGTAGTTCTATACTCCTTAGGTGTGAATACATGTGGGATTTCACAAGTACATTGTGGTAAGCTACTTCCGTACAGGAAGGCATATTTCAGTAAACAGAGGAATACATGTCAGGAAACTGGTACTGAGCCACAGGCTTCAGGGGGAAACCAGTGGGTCCTACTTTCATTTTGTGGGTCCCATCTCAGGCCTCAGTTTTATTCTCCATAATTTCCCATATTAGTAATAAGTCAGAGGCTGCCAGATCCTTCTAAATCTCAACTCTAAGCCTTACTAAATTACCTTACTCTGGAGTTTTTAGGACAATTTGGACTAAATTGCCTATTCCACCATTTAAATGTGCCCCTCCCTGACATGAATATTCAAAAAACAAGTGATGGGGAGCTAACAATCAGTGATAAGGAAAGAATATTTTTTGTGGTTCTAATTGTATTTTTGTGACATATAATTATATTTTATACATATGTCAAACATAGATATAATATACAGATAGAGACCCCCAGAACAGCAGTAAAACAAACCCTGCAGTGGCAGAACTCACAAAAAGACAACTGAGATTATTTTCCAAATTAAAGGGGGTCATACTCGGGTGTAAGCAGAGTCCAACCCCATGATCTCACAGACACAGACCCCAGACACGCTGCTAAAGAGGAACTTACTCCAAATCAGCTACAGCACTGGTGGGTGAGAGGGCTGAACAGCTGACTGAGGGGAAAGTGCAGGTGTGTGTGTGGTACCTAAGGAGGAATTCAGCTATCTCACCCCAGCAGAGAACCAGGAAGAAATCATGAGAGGCAAGAGGCCCAGATTGGGGAGGGATACAGGCTCATCACACCTAAGAACCACCACAGCACACAACGTTCTGCTGGCTGGTTAACTAGCAAGTTGGCTTGAGGTTACGTTCAGACTAGAGAATAGACCAGGAGAGAGAAAAACCTTTCCCTCCCTCAAACCTGGGACCCTCTGAAGCTTGGGACACTATAGCTTGGAAGTAGGGCCCCACTGTAAGAAGGAGTTTTATAAAGTCAAGTAAAGATGGCAAGATGAGCAAGCAAAGAAAGTTGAGAACAATAGAAAGTTTCTTTAGCAACAAGGAAGATCAAGGTACACACTCAGAAGAGGATAGCAACCTCAGGGCCCCTATATCCACAGCTTCCAAGAAAAATGTGAATTGGTTTCAGGCAATGGAAGTGCTCAAAAGGGACTTTGAAGAGAAAGTAGGAGAGACAGAAGGAAGATTTAGAGAGGTGGAGGAATGAATGGAAAGAGAAATGAGAGTAATTCCGGAGAGTCATGAGAAGAAATTCAAATGGAAAATTATATAAAAAGGCTTTTTGAAGAAAATTATTGCCTAAGAACTAGGATTGAACAAATGGAAGCTAGTGACTTTATGAGAAACCAAGACACAGTAAAGCAAATCCAAATGAATTAAAAAGAATAGAGGGCAATATGAAATATCTCCTTGGAAAAACAGCTGAGCTGGAAAATATATCCAGAAGAGATAATTTGAAAATCATTGAACTACCTGAAAACCATGACCAAAATAAATGTTTAGATAGCATCTTCCAAGAGATTTTCAGGGAAAATTGCCCTGATACTGTAGAAGCAGAAGGGAAAATAGAAATTGAAAGAATGCACCGGGGCAGCTAGGTGGCGCAGTGGATAGAGCACTGGCCCTGGAGTCAGGAGTACCTGAGTTCAAATAAGGCCTCAGACACAACACTTACTAGCTGTGTGACCCTGGGCAAGTCACTTAACCCCAACTGCCTCACTAAAAAATAAAAAAAAATTTTTAAAATGTGCCAATCACCTCCTGATAGAGATCCCAAAAGGAAAACATCCAGGAATATTATAGGCAAATTCCAGAGCTCCCAGGTCAAGGAGAAAATATTGCAAGCTGCTATAAAAAAGGAATTCAAATACTGTGGAGCCACAATAAGGATAAACCAAGATCTAGCAGCATCTACATAAAAGGACTGGAGGGCATGGAACAAGATATTCCAGAGGGCAAAGGAACTGGGACTACAGCCAAAAATCACATGCCCAGCAAACTGACTATAATCTTTCAGAGGAAACAATGGAACTTCAATGAAAAAGAGGACTTTGCAGATTTTGTGATGAAAAGACCTGAAATGAATAGAAAATTTAACTTTGAAATACAAGAGCCTGGAGAAGCATAAAAAGGTAAACAGGAAAAAGAATTCATGAGGGATTTTAAGGAATTAAACTGTTAACATTCCTAAGGAGGGAAGCATGAAATAAGGGATTGCAGAGTGGGGGAGATGACAGTCAGAAGTAAAACACTTTTGAGGAGGAATAGGGTAAAAGAAGATAGAAAATAGAGTAAATATCATGGGAAGGGAATAGGATGGAGGGAAATAGTTATGATGATTGACTATAATGGAAAAAATGTATGGTACCTACTTTGCTGGGCCATTGTGAATAAAATTCTTTGTCAAGTTTAAGGTACTATATAAAAGTTATGATGAACAGGATGCTATCAGAAAAGCCTGGAAAGACCTACATGAACTGAAGCAGAGTGAAATGTACTGTATACAGAATAACAGCAATAGTGTAAAATGATCTGCTGGGAAGCACCTGGTTATTTTCAGCAAGGCAATAATCCAATATAACCCTGAAGGATTTATGAAAATTGCTATCCATCCACAGAGAAAAACTGATGCTATCTGAAAACAGATTGAAACAAATTTTTATCTCTGACAATTCCTTAATTTGAAGTTTTGTTTTTTAACTGTTTTTTCTCACAACCTAGCTAATGTGGGGATGTTTTCCATGACTACTCATGTATAACTTATATTGAATTGCTTGAGTTCCTGGGGGTGGGGGCGGGAAGGGAGGGAGGAAGAGAAGTTAGAACACAAAGTTTTAAAAAACTGATGTCAAATTTTTTTTACATATATTTTGGAAAATAAAATTCTAAACAAAAATATATACACACATATATGATGTAAATATTCTGCATTATTACATTTAAATATACCTAGATATGTTCTAATACATATAACAATTATTTTAAATCTTTAAATAAATGTTTTTAAATAACATATACATATTGAGTTATCTTAATAATATATGACAAATTTGTTTAAATATAATTACTATATAAATAAGACCTAAATAACTCATACATGCAAAACATATATATTTATATTTATGTGTGTATATAAATACATATATACCTCCTGAACCCTTCCCAGCACACCCCTCCCCTACTTTTTAAAAAGTTTTTCCAGATTAAACATTTTTATTTAGATTTTTCTGTTCTAACCTCTATCCCTCCTTCCCTCACTCCCCTTCCACCTCCCCAAGGTGGCAAACAATATGATATGGGTTATATGTATATTATCATGCAAAACATCATCATATTTGTCACTTAATGAAAGAATATGAAGAAATAGCATGCTTCAATATGTATTAACAATATCAGTTCTTTCTTTGTATGTGGATAGTATGTTTCATCAATAATCTTTTGTGATTATCTTGAATTTATGTATTATGTCAAGACATTCACAGTTCCTCATTGAACAATATTGTCTCTATTTACAGTGGTTATACTTGTAATGAGAAAAGTAGCTTATCTCCTCATTATCTTAATCTCCTCCTTAGGGAGGTTCATATCCTATTTTGGACTTCTTGGGGTCCTAAGATGTCCTCCAAGGCTGGTACCCTTTTCCTTAGGGGTATGTTTTGGGGGTTTAAACGTCATAAGGTGAACCTAAAGACATATTTGGTTTTTCTGTACATGTTCATAAAGATGTGCTCAAATGTGTCAGACCCCAAGGATCTCTCTGTTTATTGTATCTCTTTCCCTTAAGATCTAGTTTCTAGGTGCATTTCTTGTTTCCTGTCATCCAGGAATATTAATGGCTAATAATGGTTAATGGTCCCTGGTTACTGGCCCCAAGCTTCTGTTGATATTGTTGGTTGATAGTAACCCTCTGATTACTCAGGTCTTAGTTTCTCTATTAACCCTTTAACTACTATTGATCAAGTCTTAGGCTATCTGTTAACCCCTTTTAGCCAGAGCTCTGGCCTTAGGTTACCTGTTAATCATTTTTGCCTCCTCCATCAAACTGAGGGATTCTGACCCAATCTGAACCATTATTGATTTTACTTCTAGTCAGTTCTGTCTATTCTAAACCACAATCGTACTCATTCCATTTTTTTTCATGAGCTTCTTCCACATCCCCCAAGTTTACATATTTGAAATTTTGTGAGGCAACTAAATTTCAATTTAATTAATTAATTAATTAGTTTATTTATTTATTCCTTTTTGGTGGGGCAATGAGGGTTAAGTGACTTGCACAGGGTCACCCAGCTAGTAAGTGTCAGGTGTCTGAGGCCAGATTTCACTTAGGTCCTCTTGAATCCAAGGCCAGTGCATTATTCACTGTGCCACCTAGCTGCCCCAGGGCAACTAACTTTCAAAATGGAAAAGGTATATTGCTGAATGTTATCACTGCAACTTATATATCACAGATTGTAAGGATTATTACTGATTAAAATTCAAGAGAATTAAAAGAATTTCTGCAATATTAAGGGCCAAAATATCACTGATCAATGGTAGTAGAAGCTGCTATGTTTCTCAATGTTGGCTCAAATACTCAATGCAAAATGTCACTTATAAGATCCATCCATTACAACTTACAAGCCAATTATAACCTCTTTTAAAAAAATACTGTTATTAAGGCATGTGGTTACTGAAAGGAATGAAAAACAAAATGTAAAACTCTTTGTTGCCATGTCTATGTCAATAGTGACATTGGCTAGACTGCCAAGTTGAATAAAAATGCTGAGTAACCTTGAGGCTTATAACTTTCTGAATTTTCTTAGTTATTAATAGGAAAATAAAGTTTAAAACTATAAAATAATTACTTACCTAAAAGTCCCACCTTTTAGAAGAAGTCTTCCTCAGCTCTTATTTCCCATTTTTTCTCTCTGTTATTTCCTGTTTGTCCTTTATATAGCTTGCTTAGTATTTATTTGTTAGCATGTTGTCTCCCCATTTGGGCTGTAATCTTTTTGAAGGCAGAGACGGTATTTTGCTTCTATTTTGTATGTCCAGTAGTTAGTACAGTTCCTGGCATATAGTAGACTCTTTTTTCCCCCATAAAAGTATTTTATTATTTTCAACATTTGTTTTTATAAGACTTCTAGTTTCAAATATTTCTCCCTCCCCTCAACCCCAAGACAGCAATCAATCCCATATAGCTTATATTTTGTTGTATTTTCCTTTCTATCCCCATTCATTTTTCCCGGACATTTATCCTAAGTTTTCTAACATTCTATTCCCCTCTTTAATTTCTTTTTTATTTATTGTGTGGCTAGATTTATCTAATTCTGAGAAGGGAAGGTTCAGATCCTCCACTAGTATAGTTGTGCTGTCTGTTTCCTCTTATAACTCATTAACTTCTCCTCTAAGAAACTGGATGCTGTACCACTTGGTGCATACATGTTTAGTATTGATATTACTTAATTATCTATTGTACCTTTCAGCAAGATGTAGTTTCCTTCCTTATCTCTCTCCTTTTTTTGGGGGGGGGGGCAATGTTGGTTAAATGACTTGCCAAGTCACACAGCTACTGTCAAGTGTCTGAGGCCAGATTTGAATTCAAGTCCTTCTTAATCCAGGGCCAGTGCTTTAATCAATGTGCCACCTAGCTGCCCCTTTATCTCTTTTAATTAGAACTATTTTTGCCTTTGCTTTGTCTGAGATAAGTATTGCTACCCCTGCTTTTGTGACTCCAGCTGAAGCATAATATATTTTGTTTCAACCTTTTACCTTTACTCTTTGTTTATCCCTCTGCTTCAAATGTGTTTCTTGTAAACAGCATATTGTAGGATTCTGGTTTTTAATCCACTTTGCTTTTCACTTCTGGTTTATGGCAGAGTTCATCCCATTCACATTCACAGTTATTATTACTAACTTTCTATTTCCCTCCATTCTATTTACCCCTTTTGTAATTTTTTTTTCTTTCTTTCACCCTATTTATCCTCATCAACATTTTGCTTCTCACTCCTGCCTCCCCCAATCTGCCCTCCCTTTTATCAGTCCCCCTCCCTTTTCCTTCCTCTTTTCTCTGTTTCTTCTGTCCTCCCTTCTATCGGTGTCACCCCTTTTCTGCTTGTCCTTTTACTTCCCTAAAGAATAAGCTAAATTGGAGGCAGCTAGGTGGCTCAGTGGAGAAAGCACCAGCCCTGGATTCAGGATGACCTGAGTTCAAATTTTGCCTCAGACACTTGACACTTACTAGCTGTGTGACCCTGGACAAGTCACTTAATCCTCATTGCCCCACAAAAATCCCCCCAAAAGAAAAATAAAACAAAAAGAATAAGCTATTTTTTTTATCCAAATGAACATATATGTTATTCCCTCTTTGAACCAAATCTGATGAGAGTAAGGTTGAAACAATGGTCACCCCTCCCTTCTTTCCGTCTATTGTAACAGGTTTTTCATACCTCTTCAAATGATGTAATTAACCCCATTCCACCTCCTCTTTCCTCTTCTCCCCATAAACTCCTTTTTTCTCCCCTTCATTTTCTTTACATCATCACATCAAAGACAATTTATATACCCTCTGTGTATAGTCCTTCTGTTTGCCTAAGTAGAAATACAGTTCTCAAGAGTTATAAGTAGTATCTTCCCATGTAGGGATGTAAACAGTTTAACCTTATTGAATAACTTTTTCCCCCTGTTTACCTTTTTAAACTTTTCTTGAGTCTTGTGTGTTAAGATCGAATTTTCTATTCAGTTCCGGTCTTTTCATCAGGAAACCTTTAAAGTCCCCTATTTCATTGAATATCCATCTTTTCCCCTAAAAGAGATTGAACAGTTTTGCTGGGTGATACATTTTTGGCTGCAATCCAAGCTCATTTGCCTTCTGCAATATTGTATTTCAAACTTTGTGATCCTTTAATGTTAAAGCTGCCAGGTCCTGTGCAATCCTGACTGTGGCTCCATGATTCTTAAATTGCTTCTTTCTGGCTGCTTGGATTATATTTTCCTTCATGTAATAATTCAGGAATTTTGCTACAATATTCCTTGGAGTTTTCCTTTTGGGGTCTATTTCAGTAGGTGATTGGTAGACTCTTTGAATGACGATTTTATCCTCTGATTATACAATATCAGGGAAGTTCTCCTTGATAATTTCCTAGAATATGGGTCTAGACTCTTTTTCTGATCATGGCTTTCAGGCAGTCTGATAATTCTCAAATTGTCTCTCCTGGATCTATTTTCCAGATCAGTTGTTTTTCCAATGAAGTGTTTCATATTTTCTTCTATTTTTTTCATTCTTTTGATTCTGTTTGACTGATTCCTGGTGTCTCATGGAACCATTAGCTTGCATCATTCCAATTTGAATTTTTAAGGCATCGTTTTCTTCATTAAGCTTTTGCACCTCCTTTTCCATTTGGCCGAATTAATTTTTTAGGGATTTGTTTTCTTCAGTCAATCTTTGTGCTTCTTTATCCAAGCTGTTGATTCTCTGTGCTTCCTGACTTCTCTCTGCCATCTTGGCTCTGTCAGTAGACTATTTATTTATTTATTTTGGTGAGGCAATTGGGGATGAGTGACTTCCCCAGGGTCACACAGCTAATAATTGTTAAGTGTCTGAGGCTGGATTTGAACTCAGGTCCTCCTGAATCCAGGGCCAGTGTTCTATCCACTGCACCATCTAGCTGCCCGATCAGTAGACTCATAATAAATGTTTTTTGATCATTATTGATTACTTATCTATTAGTCTCAGTGGACAAAGTAGTATTTAGTACTCCTAATAAAAATAGTTAGTCTATATCAACAGGCTAGTTGGGTTAAAGCAGACATTGGATTAGATATAGTTCCTGATAACTGAATTATAAATTTTCAAGAACAGAAGACAAGGGAATCAAGAATGAACTCTGGTGACAATACATGATTGTGTAAGTTCTTAACTGCTTCCTTCCTTTTCCATTAATCTTAACTAGGAGTTGTTTATAAATGCATGTTAAACTTGAAATCAGGAAGGTGTGGCCTCCAGTATCACCCTGTATGATTCTGGGAAAATCACTAAACTTGTAAATGGAATACTTCAGATAATTCTCTTGGACTTTTCTCCCATGTCATATACAAAAAAATTATGATGCATGCTAGGGGATGGAGTTTCCTCCTCTGATAAAATGTATTATTCTGAATAATCACTGGTTATTTATATGAACTTAAAGAGAAAATAAGGCAGCAACTTGGTGCAATGAATAGTATACTGAGCCTAGAATCAGGAAAACACAACTTTCTGAGTTCAAATCTGGCCTCGGACACTTATGAGCTTGTAACCCTGTTTGCCTCAATTTCTTCATCTGTAAAACAAGGTGGAGAAGGAAATGGCAAGTCACTCTAGTATCTTTACCAAGAAATATCCAAATGGAATCACAAAGACTAGGACATGATTGAAAATGACTGAACAATAAAGAAAAACTAAAGATATGATGGGGTTGCGATCACTTGTGAATTTTTCATAGCTTAACTGGAAGTGGAATGAACTTCTTTCTATCCATGCTCCCTTCTCCAAACCTCATAGACTGCTAATGAATATTATGAATACACTCTCAGCTCTGACCTCCCTGGGACAAAGCCCCATTATCTTCCTGAACTGTTGATGCTACAGTTCCAACTTATATAATGTGTTGTTGTTTAGTTGTTTTTTTTCAGTCATGTGTTAGTCTTTGCGACTCCATTTGGGCTTTGCTTGGCAAAGATATTGGAGTGATTTTACATTTCCTTCTCTAGCTTATTTTATAGATGTGGAACCTAGGCAAATGGGGTTAAATGACTTGCCCAGGGTCACACAGCTAATAAAAGTCTGCAGGCATATTTAAATTCAGGAAGATCAGTCTTCTTGACTCCAGGCTGGTGTTCTATCAACTGTCCTACCTAACTGCTACTATATACTGTATGCAGAGAGAATATTCTGGGGAGGAGCTTAGTTAGTCACTAAGGAGCTAAACTCCATGAATCTCCATATTTTTATCTTTATCCCAGGTATTTTTTGCCTTGTCAACAAGTCAAAGAATGCCACATCAAACTCATGAACTTTCCCCCAATTGTTTTAAGAACTATAATGAAATCAATATTGTTATTGCTTTGCGGGAAGAATATGTTTTTGGATTGCCCAGTTGTTCCACTTATCAACCATGCAACTTCCCAGAATAAATTCCCTTCTCAGCTGCCACTGCCCTTATTATTGTCTCCCCCATTACAGTGCTTCTTCACTGTTAAACAGTAAGTATAAATATTTATCACTGTGTTATGTATTGTGCTTAAATTATTTTTCATTCATTCATTAAGTGAATTAAGTATTCTACTAGGAGTTAGGAAGACCCAAGTTCAAATTCTCTTCTAGGCACTTATCAGTTATGTTATTCTGGGCAATTCATTTAACCTCGTTGTGGTTCTGTTTTCTTACTTGTAAAATAAGGATGATAATAGCACCTAACTTATGGAGTTATTGTGAGGGTCAAAGTGCTTTGCAAACCTTAATGCATTATACGTCTAGACATGTTGCTACTCTCATGTAATCCCTATTACATGAATCCCTAGGGAAAGTTAACCTGTTTGATTGCTGAATTCTGGAGTTCTGAGTTGCAACTGTCAGAAGTAAATCCAGCACATGTATGGGGAGTCCTTAAAAATGGATAGTCCAGGTTGCCTAATAAGGGGAGAACCACTCCAGTCTGGAAGGGGAGTTGGTGAAAACTGCTATATTACTCCTCAGTGGAGTTTGGCCAACAACACAGTTGTTAAAAAACAAAAAAGCCCTACTTTGTAAAAGCTATATCATCATTATCATCACCACTATTATTTATATAAAATATTAGTTTCGCTTTAATTAGAAATGGCTTTTAAGATACATTTTAAAATATAATACTGATTTTTAAAAATTAACTATCCTGAAAGAACTAGTTAGCCTTGGAAATGTAAAATTCCTTTGTTTTACATTTGCTTCATATCACCTTAATTAGTCATTCCCTCTAGAGGAGGGAGAAAAACTAACAATTTGTAGACAAAGAAAAAGTCAATCATAGTAATGTGAGTTAAATATGTATTTGTTCTTGTCGCCAAATAAGATAAGTGAAAACTTCTGCTTTGACATGTGAGCTTTCAGGAAGTTGTTCTAATGGAGGATAATTATAGATAATTGAAATTAGGAGCAAAATTATGGTAATTGAAAATGTTATCTTTGACAGTTTGCTATTGTGATGATGGTAATTAGTGTTGTTTTGCAAAAAATGGTCCTAAGTATATACAAATGTAATACTAAGAATATTTTTTAAATTACTACTCCTGTGTAGAGTGTTTAATTATTTTCAATTTATATTTTCTTTTCACTTTTACTCTGACACTTAGAACGGTAAGACTTGGTTAAAGCAGTGACCTTAACTATGCTGTCCCCTTAAGTAAGTTGCTTTGAAGATAACTTTCTTCCATACATCAGCATATCTCCACTTCTTACTGCCTTTGTGACATTGAGGAAGCCTACATGGGACTGAGTGTCCTAATCTATCAAATAGGTCATAAGTGATAGTGCCAAGATTTGAAACCAGTTTGTTGTATTCTAAATCCGCCCTGCTTTTGACCATACTACAATGAAATCTGAACAAATGCATCACACTCTAAGTAACAAACATTTCATGTATGTCTCTTGGGGAAAAATAATTTTTATCATAATTAAGTAATATCTGAGTTTTTAATATGCTTACTTAACTGATATAATTGACTTGACTTAATTTGTTCAGGAAACCATATTGATTCTAAAGACAATGTGGGTGTTAAACATGAAAATGATTTATTAAAAAACTAATCAAGATCACAAAGGTTTTGCATTATTTACAATGCTTTATTTAAGTCTCTGGAGATAATTTTGCTCAACATCCTGTATTTACTTTAAGTTAACCTGTAAAAACACTGCCGTAGCTATAAAACTAGTTGATCAAAAAGGATGTCATTTTACATATTTCCGTGGAACTCTGTCTACTTATTTGGGCCTTTGAATTTATGATACAGGTTTAGAATCCCTTAAAATACTTGGATGTTAGTTAAGATATTAGCTCTTAATTCAAGCCATTACTAGAAATCCTGTGTCAAATGCTTCAAGATAGATACTATTTAAACTCTCCTGTACATGCTTCAAATAGAGTCTGAAGCCAGAAGTTATTGGAATTGCAGAAGTCAAGGAACACAGAATCAAGAACGTTTGAAAGGGAGTAGATTTTAGTATGTGGAAGAAAACTCTGAACCAGATACTGAATGTAATGGGGCTAGAGAGAAACAAACAAACAAACAGACACACAACTTTGAGGCCAGTAGATGAAAGAAAAATAATCTGGACAGAATGGAGAGATATTTAATTGAGAAGAGGGAATTTTCTGAGTGTTGGTAGTGGATAAGTTTTAAGTATATGAATTCCTCCCAGCCATGACCATTAGAAAAGGAACTGACAGAGTGAGAAAGTGTCAAGAATTATGCTATGAGAAAGTAACATTTCAGGCAGCATCATAATAGACAAAAAATAGGCATAATAGGGTGGCAGCTAGGTGGTGCAGTGGATAAAGCACCAGCCCTAGATTCATGAGGACCTGAGTTCAAATCTTGCCTCAGACACTTGACACTTACTAGCTGTGTGACCCTGGGCAAGTCACTTAACCCTCATTGCTTCAACAACAACAACAAAAAAGGCAAAATAGATCAAGAATCTAGAATCACAGATTTCCAAATGAACGTGATCTTAGGGTTCATCAAGGGAAACCCTGTCATTTTATACCTAAGGGAGCTGAGGCCTATCACCTGATATCACATTAAAAGTTCCTAGATTTCTCCTTACATGTTTTCCATCTAGGGTACTTCTTGAAACTTTATTTTCTCCTGGTGACACTGCATCTCTTGACACACTCTCTCAATCTACCCCATTAGTAATTGGTTTGAATTTATGTCCCATGATTTTAGATCCACAGGACTTTCTATTACATTGTTATAGAATAGAGTTTCAATGAGCATAATGGAAACAATGTAGAAGAATATAGTATATGGTCACATCTACTGTGGAAGGGGAAGACCCAAGACATCCAATGATGAACAAGTTAAGAAGAAGATTTTACTCTCCATTGCTTATTTTTCAAAGATCCTGAGCTTGCCACAGAGTCCTCAGGACAAACAATATATGTCCTGTTTAGGTGAAGGCTGAGAAGGTGGCTTAGGAGAGGTGCTTAATAGTCCTGGGACCATAGGGATAACAGCATTGGAACAAGTAGAAGGATCTTTCAAACTGGATGTGCTAGAGGCATATCAAACTTATCATGTCAAAAATTGAATTTATTCTCTTCCTTCTGAATCTTATTCTTTTCCATACTTCCCCATGTCTGCCTAAGGCCCCATCACTTTTCGAGATTCCCAGCATTATTCTTGAGTCCTCATTATCCCTCGCTTTCATTTTGAACCATTTTGCCAAATTTTGCCTTTTCTTCTTGTGCCCATGGCAGTAGCCCATACTAACCTGACAGCCATCATGCAGTAAAGCAATTTTTAATTGAGTTATAACCTGGAACATGCTTCTGTAGGTGCACTAGCACTGGCCTTCTCAAAATTCACAGCTTCTAAATACTCAAACAAGAAAGTTCTTGCTCCCAAAGTCTTTGGCATTGTCAAATGGCTCACTACCAGGGATGAATGTAATTTTACCAGTAGAAATTACACTGAAGATGAATTACCATTTGCTTATTAAACAACACAGAGCCATCAGCTCACCTTCAGCTGAAACATCATATATGTATATGATGTTTCAGCTATCTATCATCTCTATTTCCATATATCTCTATATCTAAATAATGTTTCATATATATATTGCTTCCTCCTTTAGAATGTAAGGTTCTTGAAAACATCTACTGTCTGACTCCTACAATTTGCTTACCCAAAGCTTAGCACAGTGCTTTATCCATAATAATTGCTTAATAGTTGTTTTTTATTCATTCATCCATTCATTACAGTGACATAGCATCTCTCCTATCTGGCCTATTCTTTCCATTCACATAGTTATAATTTTGTTAAAATGATATCTTAATTAATTAATTTGTTACATTTTAAGTTCTGAGTTTTCTCCCTCCTTTCTTTACAACCCCACATTAGAGAATGTCAATATTTAATATACATGTATAGGTGGAACCATACCATAGATACTTTCATATATCCATTATTTCTCTGGAGACAGCATTTTCCTTCATTAGTCCTTCATAGTTGATTTGAATGATCTTATTACTCAAAATAGTTTAGTTATGTGCAGTTACTTTTCAAACAATTTTGCTGTTACTGTATACAATGTTTTCTTGGTTCTGCTCATTTCACTCTGCATTATTTCATGCAAGTCTTTCCATGTTTTTCTGATTTTTTTTTTTTGCAGGGCAATGAGGGTTAAGTGACTTGCCCAGGGTCACACAGCTAGTAAGTGTCAAGTGTCTCAGGCTGGATTTGAACTCAGGTCCTCCTGAATGCAAGGCCAGTGCTTTATCCACTGCACTACCTAGCTGCCCCTTCCATGTTTTTCTAATACCAACTTGCTCATCATTTCTTACAGCATAGTAGTATTCCACCTTCCTTAATTCCAGTCCTCATTATCTCCCATTTAGATTACTGCAACAGCCTCCTAATTGTTCTCCCTGCCACAATTCTCTCACCACTTCACACAATCCTACGCACTGCTACTAAAGTGTTTTAATTTAAGTTCAGATCTTACCATCTCATTCTTCTACAAAATGACAGAGGTTCCCCATTGTCTCAAGAACAAAATATGAAAGCCCCTTTTTATAGAGGAAAGGAAAAGAAGGGGAAAGAGAAAGGAGGAGAGGAGGGAGACTGAATTCAAAACATGTGTTGTAGGGATTTAAAAGCTCGAGTGTATTCTGTATCTTTTGGAGCCCAACACAAACTGGCCTCCTCTCTGTTGCTTACATAGGGCACTCCATTCCTCATCTCTTTGCTTTTGCTCTGTCTCCCATACCTAAAATGTCCTCCCTCCTTACTTCTACTTCATAGAATCTCTCTTCCTTCAAGTACCACTTTCTGTATGAATCCTTTTCTGATATCACCAAATGCTGGTGCTCTTCTTCCTGCCTAGTAGTACATTTGTGGCACCCTTTTCCAAGAATTGTTCATTTACATCATACTCATCCTTATTTCTGTCTCTTGGCACCCTATATTCAAATCCAGTTTCCCATACATTGATCATACACTCATTAATTCTTTCTTAACTTTCTCCATGTCCCTTATAAAATGGGGGTTTGGCCATAAGGTAAACTTTGATGTTCTGTTCAATTCATCTCTTAGATTAATATAGAGCATTCTAACATTCCCTTCCTTTTGGGGGGAAGTATGTATATGTGTGTGTGTGTGTGTGTGTGTGTGTGTGTGTGTTAAGTTTTACTTAAAAATTGAGGGACCCTTTTCTGTTGAATCTCATTCTTAGCAATACAAATTAATGGAATCACTCCTTGATACTTGTTTCCTCCTCTGTAAAATGAGGACATTGGACTTCAGGGCCTCTAACATCCCTTACAACTCTAAATCTATAATCTTATAACCCTAAACAGTGTTGTAGGACCCTAAACAGTGTGGTAGAAATCACTTTATTTTGTAAGACACAGGGTAACTGTCTTACTCCATGAAGTACTGCAGCTGTCCAAAGTGACAGTAATATTGATATTATAGCATGCAGCTTTATCTCCCTAGCACTTATTTAACTACTGCTGCAAAGGGGTGTGTCACTTGTCACAAAATAACTTATGATAGCTTATACTGTCACAATATTTTAAAAAATAATTAATGCTTGACCAATAATATTTTCATAAAATTTTTCATGTAAGTTCATTTATTATAATTTTGATCTGTAGCCTTGTATTTCAATGAAGATAATGCTCTGCCAACTTTATGACTGGAGAAAGCTGCAGCCTTTTAAGGTTATTGCTATCTTTCTCTAATGTAGCATCCTGAATTGGAAATGTGAAATCTTTACTGTTTCCATTGAAAAATTATTTTTAGTACCATGATCTTTAAGACATCATTTTGAGTTCTATTTCTTGACTACAAAAGCTACCCTCACTCCTTTTTTCACCTCTAACCCATTTAAGGGCTAAATATTGTGGGTTACTTCTTTTTTTCTTGTTATTTTTCCTGGATGCTCTGGATGTCTATAATGAGAATGAAACTCGTGATTTCTTTTATAGTGATTATCAGAGATCTTCTCACTGAGCTTCTCATATTAATGTCAAAAGGAATGACATGTTAGGACATGGCAAGTATGGGACATTTGGAGATAGGCTTATCTTGGAAGGGTACAATGCTCAGGTCAAATAACCCTAAATATTTCTATGAATTTAATGATGAGACTGTTATAAGCATAGATGTCCTAAGACTGTGATGTTTCATTTAGACTTCACTCCTCAGGGTGGTCACAATGATTACAGCAAAAGCATGATATTGCCAGTGCTAACAGAGGTCTCAGCACACACATTAAACTGTGTAGTTTAAAACTAATTGCTATATACACTTGTTTTGGGTATATCAATTTATCAATATTATACCAGTAGATGATTTATCAAGTATCTCCCAAACTTCTCATGCTCTCAAGCCAGGTGGTAGTGAAAGCAGGGATAGAGATTCAGCATGCCAGTTAGCACAAGAAGTTGAAAAGCCTGAAGAAACCAAAGAGAGAGAGGATGAGAGACCCATAAGGTCCCAGAAAGCCTAGAGAAACTAATATGGCTACATGTCCAGTTTTTTTATCTCTTTTGATAGAGGCAGGTCATTCATTATACATTAATCAAAGCTAACTGGGTCATTACAAATTAAACAAATCTAATTGGTTAGCATCATTCAATTGCATTGGTTGATGTGACTTGAAGGTCATCTACATTAAAATGAACTCTATAGAGATGATAGTGAAAAGAATGCAAAAGACACTTCACTTCATGTTGCTAGAGGCAAAGTCCATTATCTAGGTGTGTATTTATCCCTTAAGTCCTTCATTCATCTAGACAAAAGAATCTATCACCAATCCTTTTATTCCCTTGGGTTTGTCGCAAATGAGATTTTTTTTTTACATAAAAATATCTTATTATTTTCCAGTTACATGTAGAGAGAATTTGCAACATTTGTTTTTATAAGATTTCTAGTTTCAATTTTTTCCTCCCTCCGTCCCCCCTCTATCCCCCATCTCCAAGACAACTAGCAATATGATCTAGGTTATATATGGACAATCACATTAAACATATTTCTGCCATTAGTCATGCAGTGCAAGAAGAATCAGGGCAAAAAGGAAAAACCTCAAACAAAAAAAAGAGATAGTATGGCTCAATCTGTACCTAGGTTCCATAATTCTTTTTTGTTTGTTTCTTTGTTTGTTTGTTTCTTTCTTTCTTTTCTGGATTTGGAGAGTATTTTCCATCATGAGTCCCATGGAACTATCTTGGACTATATTGATGAGAAGAGTCAAGTCCATCACAGTTGATCAACACACAATGTTGTTGATACTATGTACAATGTTCTCCTGGTTCTGTTCACTTCACTCAGCATCGTTTCCTCTAAGTTCTTCCAGGTTTCTTTGAAATCCACCTGCTCATCATTTCTTACAGCACAATAGTATTCCATTACATTCATATAACACAACTTGTTCAGCTATTCCCCAGTTGATGGGCATCCCCTCAATTTCCAATTCCTTACAACCACAAAAAGAACAGGGATAAATATTTTTGTATATGTGGGCCCTTTTCCCTTTTTTATGATCTCTTTGGGAAAAGACCCAATAGTGGAATTGCTGGGTCAAAGGGTATGCACAGCTTTATAGCCCTTTGGGCATAGTTCCAAATTGCTCTCGAGAATGGTTGGATCAGTTCATAACTCCACGAACAATGCATTGATGTTCCAATTTTTCCACAGCTTCTCCAACATTTGTTATTTTCTTTTTGTTTCATATAAGGCAATCTGATAGGTGTCAGATGATACCTCAGAGTTGTTTTAATTTGCATCTCTCTAATGAATATTGATTTAGAGCATTTTTTTGTATGGCAATAGATAGCTTTGATTTCTTCTCAGAAAACTGCCTGTTCATATCCTTTGACCATTTCTCAATTGGAGAATGACTTGGATTCTTATAAAGTTTATTTATTTCCCTATATATTTTAGAAATTAGGCCTTTATCCAAAGTACTGGCTATAAAATTATTTCCCAGTTTTTCAGTCTCCCTTCTAATTTTGGATACATTGCTTCTGTTTGTATAAAACCTTTTAAATTTAATGTAATCAAATTCATTCATTTTATACCATTCTCTGTCCCTCGTTTGGTCATAAACTGTGCTCCTTTCCATAAATCTGAGAGGTAAACTATTCCTTCCTCTCCTAATTTGCCTGTGGTATCACCTTTTATATCTAAATCATGTATCCATTTTGACCTTATTTTATTATAAGGTATAAGATGTTGGTCTATGCCTAGTTTCTGTCATACTATACTCCTGTTTTCCCAGCAGTTTTTATTGAATATTGAATTCCTGTCCCAGAAGCAGGAGTCTGGGTTTATCAAACAGTACATTAATAAAGTTAATGACTACTGTGTCTTCTGTGCCTGGCCTATTCTATTGATCCTCCACTCTATTTCTTAGCCAATACCAAATAGTTTTGATGAGTGCCGCTTTATAGTAGAGCTTCAGATTTGGTACAGCCAGCCCACCTTCCCGTGCATTTTTTTTTTCATTAGTTCCCTTGATATTCTTGACTTTTTGTTTTTCCAGATGAATTTTATTATTATTTTTTCTAACTCTACAAAATAATTTTTAGGTAGTCTGATTGGTATGGCACTGAATAAGTAAATTAATTTAGGTACATTTGCCATTTTTATTATATTAGCTTGGCCTATCCATGAGCAATTGATATCTTTCCAGTTATGTAGAACTGATTTGATTTGTGTGAAAAGTATTTTGTAATTGTGTTCGTAGAATTCCTGGGTTTGTCTTGGCAAGTAGACTCCCAAGTATTTCATATTGTCTACTGTTACTTTAAATGGAATTTCTCTTTCTATTTCTCCCTGCTGGACTTTGTTGGTGATGATTTATGTGGATTTATTTTATATCCTGCTACTTTGCTAAAGTCGTTAATTGTGTCCAGTAATTTTTGAGTTGATTCTCTAGGATTCTCTAAGTATACCATCATATTATCTGCAAAGAGTGATAGTTTTGTTTCCTTCTTACCTAGTCTTATTCTTTTAATTCCTTTTTCTTCTCTTATTGCTTAAGCTAATATTTCTAGTACAATATTAAATAATAGAGGTGATAATGGAAACCCCTGTTTCACCCCTGATTTTATTGGGAAGGCCTCTCTAACTTATCTCTATTACATATAATGCTTGCTGATGGGTTTTGGTAGAAATGGCTTATTATTTTAAGGAAAGCTCCACATATTCTTATGCTCTCTATTGTTTATATTAGGAATGGGTGCTTTATTTTATCAAAAGCTTTCTATGCATCTTTTGAAATAATCATATGATTTTGGTTAGTTTTCTTATTGATGTGGTTGATTCTTTTGATATTTTTCCTAATACTGAACTAGCCCTGCATTCCTGGTATAATTCCCACCTGGTCATAGTGTATTATCCTGGTGATCACTTAACTATAATCTCCTTGCTAACATATTATTTAAGATTTTTGCATTAATATTCATTAGGAAAATTGGTCTTTCTCTGTTTTGACTCTGCCTGGTTCAGGTATCAACACTATATTTGTATCATAAAAGGAATTTGGTAGAACTCCTTCACTTCTTTTTCCAAATAATTTGTATAGTATCGGAATTAATTGTTCTTTAAATGTTTGGTAGAATTTACTTGTAAACTCATGTGGCCCTCGAGATTTTTTCTTAGGGAGTTCATTAATGGCTTGTTCAATTTTTTTTTTCTTATATGGGCTTATTTAAGGATTTAATTTCCTCTTCAGTTAGCCTGGGCAATTTGTGTTTTTGTAAATATTTATCCATTTCATTTACATTTACATTCTCAAATCTCTTGGCATACAGTTTGGCAAAATAGTTCCTAATTATTGCTTTAATTTCTACTTCATTGGCTGTAAAATCACCCCTTTCATTTTTGATACTAGTAATTTGGTTTTCTTTTTTTTTTTTTAATCAAATGACCAAATTTTTATCTATTTTTTTTCATAAAACCAGCTCCTAGTTTTATTAATTCTATAGTTTTCTTCCATTCAATTTTATTAATTTCTCCTTTGATTTTCAGCATTTCTAATTTAGTATTTAGTTGGGGAGTTTTAATTTTTTTTCTAGCTATTTTATTTGAATGCCCAATTCATTGATCTCCTCTTTCTCTTTTTTATTGATGTTAGCATTTAGAGATATAAAATTTCCCCTAAGCACTGCTTTGGCTGCATCACATAAGTTTTGGTATGTTGTCTCATTATTGTCATTTTCGTGGATGAAGTTATTGATTGTTTCTATGATTTATTGTTTAACCCATTCATTTTTAGAATGAGATTTAGTTTCCAATTAATTTTCAGTCTACCTTTCTATGGCTCTTTATTACATATAATTTTTATTGCATCATTATCTGAGAAGGATGCATTTACTATTTCTTCCTTTCTACATTTCCCTCTATTGTAATAGGCTTTTTGAATCTCTTCATATGATGTAATTAACCACATTCCACATCCCTATTCCTCTCTTCCCCATAAACTCTTTTTTTAACCCCTTCATTTTCTTTATATGATCACATCAAAGACAATTTATATTTATACCCTCTCTGTATAATCCTTCTGTCTACCCAAATAGATATACATTTCTCAAGAGTTATAAGCATTATCTTCACATATAGGAATGTAAACAGTTTAACCTTATTGATTACCATTTTCCCCCTGTTTACCTTTTAAAATTTCTCTTGAGTCTTATATGTTAAGATCAAGTTTTCTATTTATTTCTGGTCTTTTCATCAGGAATCCTTGAAAGTCCCCTATTTCATTGAATGTCCATCCTTTCCCCTGAATGAATTTGATCATTTTTGCTGGGTAATAGATTCTTGGCTGCAATCCAAGCTCCTTTGCCTTCTGGAATATTATATTCCAAACCTTGTGATCCTTTAATGTTGAAGCTGCCAGGTTCTGTGCAATCCTTACTGTGGCTCCATGATATTTAAACTGCTTGTTTCTGGCTGCTTAGGGTATTTACTCCTTCACTTGATAATTCTGGAATTTTGCTACAATATTTCTTGGAGTTTTCCTTTTGGGGTCTCTTTCAGGAGGTGATAGGTGGATTTATTCAATGATGATTTTATCCTCTGATTCTATATTAGCAGGGCAGTTCTCCTTGATAATTTCTTGGAATATGGTGTCTAGACTCTTTTTCTGATCAAGGATTTCATGGAGTCCAATAATTCTCAAATTGTCTCTCCTGGATCTGTTTTCCAGTTCAGTTGTGTTTCCAATGAATTATTTCACATTTTCTTCTATTTTGTTTTCATTCTTTTGATTCCGTTTGATTCCTGGTGTGTCATGGAGTCATTAGCTTCCTACTATCCAATTTGACTTTTTAAGGCATTGTTTTCTTCAGTGAGATTATGCATCTCTTTTTCCATTTGGCCAAATCAATTTTTTTAAGGAATTGTTTTCTTGAGTTAATCTTTATGCTTCCTTTTTAAAGCTGCTGATTCTTTTTTCAAAATTTTCTTGTGTTGCTTTCATTTCTCTCCACATTTTTTCTTCCACCTTTCTCAGCTGATTTTAAAAATCCTTTTTGAGCTCTTCCAAAAAGGCTTTTTGGTCTTGAGACCAATTCATCTTCCTTCTTGAGGCTTCACATGTAGGCAATTTGAGAGTATTGTCCTCATTTGAGTTTTTGTTTAGCTCTTCCCAGTTGACACACAAGCTCTCAATGGTAAGAGCTCTTTTTTGTTTCTTACTCATAATGCAGCTCATTTTTTTAAAAATTGAGGTCTGTTCCTGTGGCCCCAGGGTCACTGTTTCAAGCTTCTTGTGCTGGGGGATAGGGATGTGTCACTGGCTTTCTTTGCTGAGGCTTCTATTGCTTGTGGATTTCTCACTTCCCTGGGCTTACTCCCTGGGCTTGCTCTGGTTCACTGGGATGGCCAGGCTTTTTCATGCCTGTCATGTGGGTGGCCCTCTATTTAGCAGCCTTCGCTCTCAGCTATTGTTGGTGGATCTCACCACTGACCTGCTGAGCCACCAGCTTGCTGAGTCAGGATCAAGGGGCCTCACTTGCTCAGGTATGGCCTAGAACTTCCTACTGACTTGCCCAGACCCCTCCACGTTATGCTAAGCTGAGGTGCACTTTGCTCCCATTTTGTCCAAATGAGACTGACCTTTCATGAAGTCTTCTGAATTATCTCAGGTTGGAAGATTGTGTCTCTCTGTCTTTTTGTAAGTTCTGTAGTTACAGAATCCATTTAGTGGCTTGATTTAATGTTCTTTTTGAAGGAACTGAAAGAGAGCTCAGGAAACTTGCTGGCTTCCATCTACCATCTTGGCTCTGCGTACATGATGAGATTTGATGAAGTTTCTCAAGGAGGCTTTCACTTTCTGGAGTGGTGGTGGAGGCGAGTTGGAAGCCTGATCCTTAGATCCTCAAAAATCAATTATTAATCATTTTTTTTCTCACAAAACTAAAGACTTAAATTGTGGTGTGTCCAGGATTCAAGATAACAGGCCACACAGGTTGCCTTGGAGGGAGAAGTTATAGGAAGTTAAAGCTAAAAGAAAGGGTTACTTGCATAGTAAAAAAGCTCTAACTATCCCATTCACATTCTAGCCTCAGGGTGTTGAGGGTTTTTTTTTTTCCCCTTGGAATTTTAGTGTTTCTGCCATGAGCCCAAGTTGACTGTTTAAGCTGGGAACCTTCAGGGATAGGCAAGTTTTCTGAGTCTCATTCCATCACTTCTTTGATGGTGAAGGCACAGGACAAACTTTCAAACATCTGTCTGACTCATGAGTTAAGTCCAGGATGTCCCAGTGAGTAGAACAACAGTTTCCCTAGAATATGACAGAATTGATTGACGTAATTCTTGTTTCTGTTGTTGGAAAGGAGAAAAGGTAAAAGAGGAAAGGAGAGCAGGGAGAATGAATTCAAACATATTTGTTGCAGAGGTTGAATAGTTACAGTTATTGTGTGTACATAGAAAGCCCCTGAACAATTTGCTAAGTCTAGCAAATTTATCATGGTGAGATTGGAGAAAATATATCTTTGCCTAAAACATAGTCTTTAGGGAGATATTCTTTTGCCCTGGAACTTTCCTAACTGGCCTTCAGTAATATGAACTTTATTCTAATGATTGGTTGACTAAGACTCAAGATGATGGATTCTTGTTGGAAGGGCAACCCCCTTTGCAAGTGAACTCTTATATACTTCAATGCTATTCCTTTTCTTTTCCTTTCTAGGACCTTCAGACATCTTAGGAGAAAACAGAGTTATCTCACTTCCCCCCCACAACCCAAGAACAGAAAATGTCAAACAGCTTAGAGTACACTTTCCCAAAAGAATTTGACTTCTCAGACTTCAAATTCAGGACTGCCTTTGTTTTTTTTTCAATCTTAATAATATTTTATTTTTTTCCACTTATATGTAAAGATATTTTACAACATCGTTTTTATAAGATTTTAAAGTCCAAATTTTTCTCCCTCCCCAAGAGAGAAAGCAATATGATAAAGGTTATAGATGTACAGTCACATTAAACATATTTTTACATTGGTCATGTTGTGAAAGAAAAACAAGAACAAAAGGGAAATAAAACCTCAAAAAAGAAAAAAACCAAAAAACTAAAAATAGTATGGCTCAATCTGCATTCAGATTCCACAGTTATTTTTTTCTGGATGTGGAGAGCATTTTCCATCATGAGTCCTATGGAATTGTCTTGGATCATTGTATTGCTGAGAAGAGCTAATTCTATCACAGTTGATCATTACGCAATGTTGCTGTTACTGTGTACAATGTTCTCCAGGTTCTGGTCACTTCACTTAGCATCCGTCAAGGACTGCCTTCTTATTCCTTTGTATTTCTGAAAAGAGGTAAGAGACTAGCTAGCCATACTAATGATAAATGTTCTTATCTATTAGATGGAGGTAGTTGGCACCAGTGAATAGAGTTCTACCTGGAATCACAAAGACTTGATTTCAAATCCGGCCTCAGACACTACTTGAGTAACCATAGGCAAGAGATATAACCTCTGTTTGCCTCCATTTCTTCCATTTGTAAAATGAGGGAATTGAACTATAAGGCCTCTCCAATCCTTTATAGGTCTAATTCTATGATCTCATAGCAGTGGATCTCATTGGGATGGTGTGGCACTATTCTCAGGTTTTCTGTAATCAGAGCAAATAATCCATGAAACTGAACTTTTTTTTTTTTTTGTGGGGTAATGTGGGTTAAGTGACTTGCCCATGGTCAAACAGCTAGTGTCAAGTGTCTAAGGCTGTATTTGAACTCAGGTCCTTGTGAATCCAGGGCCAGTGCTTTATCCATTGTGCCACCTAGCTGACCCCAAAACTGAACCTTACAGCTGAAAGGTCTCTCTCTTCCTTTTGGATATTGGGGTGTGTGTATATTTATATAGATACATATATATAGACATAGATACATAGATATAGGTCTATGCTTATCTATATATCTGTATATATAAACATAGATATATATATATATATATAGTTACCTATCTATATATATCTATATATCTAAGCAAATATATAGGTATATATCTCTATATGTATGTGTAGACATAAATGTAGATATTTTAAAATATGTGTCTATATAAATACAGATATACAAAAATCTATGTCTGTATATCTATGCAAGTATATACACATACCAATATCCAAGTGGAAGAGAGATATATACCTATCTACACACAAACATATATATCTTTCATGATGTGAATAAACAACTTCTGTGAGTGGATATATCTGTTTTATTCCTTGTTCGATGTTGATTTTGGATCATTAGGCAAGGAATTTTTTTTTTAAATAATATTGCTCTCTCTCGACATCATTTCCTAGCAGAGTCAAACATTTGTCATTGTGCAGAAGAAACTTTTCTCTGCTGGCCAAACACATCTTTAGTCTACAATTTTTATTTTTCCTGCACAAATGACAGTGTACCTTGATCCATTCTGTTGACTGAAACCATTCTTGTCATAAACTTCAACAAATTAGTGATGAATTTCTGCAGCAGAAGCATTTTTAGATTCAAAAATCACATCACAGAATTCAATTTATGTATTAGCTATGGTTTTAAGCCCTTTAAATTAAATATATTCCAGATCTCAGATTTAATTAATTTGCTGTGTATTGTATCTACATGTGGAGCCAAACAATTTGGGAAAGGAATGAGAATCATATTTGATAAAAGACTTTGGGTACTCATACCACAGCTTAATTTAAGCTCTAGGGAATTTAAGCAGGAGACATGACCAATGGTTGGGGAAGAGAGTCAAGGAAAAACTGGCTACAGGCAAGTTGGTGGGAAATGTAGACCAGGAAAAAGAGGTAATCCTGGGTAAGTATTGAGTTTGAATCCTGTTTCACACTTTTCCTAGCTGTGTGACACTGGGCAAGTCATAGCTCCTTTCTCAGGCTCTTTCCTCACTTATAAAAATGGGAAGAATAATAATACTGATCTTGGGGCAACTAGGTGACACATTGGATAAAGCACTGGCCTTAGATTCAGGAGGACCTGAGTTCAAACCAGCCTCAGGCACTTGACACTTACTACCTGTGTGACCCTGGGCAAGTCACTTAACCCCAATTACCTCAAAAAAAAGTTTTATGTAGCTCTTGATATTGCCCAACCAAAAAAAATGATGATAAAGAGTATCATGTATCATGATATAGAGTATCTATGATCTCATAGAGTAGTTGGGAGTATCAAATGAGATAAGATATGTCAAGTCATGTAGAATGATTTTCAAAATTAAAGTGTTATATAAATACTAGTTATTACTTTTATAGCATGCTTTAACTTTCTCTTTGAATGCTACTTTTTACTGGCTTTTACTTCTTCTCCAAGAGAACCGAATCAATGCAGAGATTTCCCCAAAATTTTCCTTTGGAAGCAGGCAAAAGAGAAGTGGGAGAATTCCTCAAAATGTATCTGTGTCTTAAATGAGATTAAAATATATCTCTCTCATACAAATTTCTAATATCAAATTTGCATCTTTAGATTATGTGTCATATTATTATTTATTCAGTAAGCAACAGATAATCCACCTTGTAAACTTACTTTTTGCACCACTCCTAAGAAAATAATCTATTATTTGTTAGGGACACAATTAATAAGGTTTTTCATGGGGCAGCTAGATGGCACAGTGGATAGAGCACCAGCCCTGGATTCAGGAGTACCTGAGTTCAAATCCGGCCTCAGACACTTAACACTTACTAGCTGTGTGACTCGGGGCAAGTCACTTAACCCCAATTGCCCCACAAAAAAAATAAATAAATAAAAATAAGGTTTTTCAGGAAAACTGCTGGGATAACCTCAGATTGAATCTATAGTAAGTTTTGTAATAAATTTGAGAACCATAAAATCTTTCTGCTTAAAGATGGCTTGCAGATAATCTGGTTCTGTCTTCATTTTGCAAAAGAATAATTTAGCGTCCAAAAGACTAAGCTATGTTCCCCAAGCTACTTTGCCACTCTGTGGGAAGATCAGGCCAAAAAAATCTGGGCTTCCTGAAACTTCCTGTTTGAGTGTTGTGTTGTTTTGTTTTGTTTTGCTTTGCTTTTCCCGCTCTGCCATTATATCATTGTGGGGAATATGCTCCCACACCTAGACTGAGAAAATTCAGGTGTCATTAGTACCAGAATAATGTGCAAGATACTAAAATAGTTTCTATATGATGCTGGTATAAATCTGGTATATAACATGTTTTTTCTATAAGGAAGTGTCAGTGTTCTCCCCTGTTAACAGTAAAGTAAAAGATATTCCACTGTAATAAGGCTAGTCCACTGGAGAGAACTAGATTGTTTTCCTTTGTTCAATAAAACATATACCTTATTACTTTGCCTCTAGGTTTCATATAATTCTCTTCATTTGCCTAGGCATATGTAGCTAATAGTAATGACTACCATATGATGTGCAATTAGTTATAAAAGCCAAGAAAAAGCAAATAAGACAATAAAAATTAGTTAATATTTTTTATTCTCAAAGTTTATGTCAAAAATACATGAGTCGGGGGTGGATAGGTGGCGCAGTGGATAAAGCACTGGCCCTGGATTCAGGAGTACCCGAGTTCAAATCCAGCCTCAGACACTTGACACTTACTAGCTGTGTGACCCTGGGCAAGTCACTTAACCCCCACTGCCCTGCAAAAAAACAAACAAACAAACAAAAAAACCCTATGAGTCCATCTGAATTTCCATTAAGCTGATTTCTGGCTAAAAGTTTTCTTTGTTTGCAGATCAACTCTAGAAAAGCAAACCAAAATAAAAACAACAAAAAAGCAGGGTCTGGTGGGGTGGGGTTGGAGGAAGAAAATGAAAAGCATGATATTGTTATTGGGAATAAATATGGACAAACATCTTGTACTTTAAAAATAATATCTGGCTTTTATTTTTCCCCAAATTTTCTCCCACACCCATCTTTTGTTGCATGTTTTATAAATATGTCTGTTGGTTTGAGCCAAACCTTGGTTTGAAAAGTCTCTTGGACTTTTGGCCCTTCCATCTGCTATGTGTATATGCACACAGTTCTCTGTCTCTCTCTCTTTGTATCTGTCTGTCTGTCTTTCTTTGTGTGTGTGTGTGTGTGTGTGTGTGTGTGTGTTTCTGTCAGTAGCTCAGGGGAGAAGTAATAAACATTTATTCTACAGTAGTAACATGTAGGCATTTAGAAGAGTAAATGTGTCAAGAATGTGTGGGGGTAACATCAACATCACCAAGAACTTTTAGTGTCTAGAGTATAGGAGGTGTTAGGAGCAACAAAATTATAGCAAAACTATAAAACACACACAGAAATACACACAAACACAACTGTGTCATATATTGTTGATATCCTTGAGGTATCTTTTGCCTTTAGCTCCTTCAATTTTGTTTTGCCTTTCTCTTAGCCCAATGTCTGCCACATAGCAGGCACTTAATAAATCCTTGACTGACTGACAATTAATGTATTACATGGTACCTTCTACTTATGTACCATATGCACCATATGGCTTTGTATAATATATGCATTTAATAAATGAATAACTGTGTGAATAAACATATAAAGCTTGCGTGGAATTACAAGTCTACATACTATCAGTTTATGAGAGATATAAAAAATGCAATAAAGTACTTTTCAAAGTTAACATGTGCTCTGTGGTCATGATGATAATGAGCATTTTCAGGAAATATTTTGCTTTCAATCATTGAAAGTACTTTTAAAGTCTAAACTTTATACAATATTATTAGAAATTCACTTTCATAATTCAATCATCAACATTTTTCTATAGGCCAAATATAAACTTTCCTCAAAGAACCTACTTAATTTGATTTATTTTTAATATGGTTAGTAATTTCTAGTTATTGAAAAAAAAGTGGCACTCAAAGAAAAAAAAACAAGACAACATATTACCTGGGAAAAAAAGCTCTAAAAATTAAATATTCAAAAACTTCAAAAGCAGTTTTGAAAATAGGTATGAAATTTGCCAGGGGCTTCAACAAGATATTTTCATTAACTTCTACCAAAGGAACAAACACTTTTAAATGTAATAGAGGGGTGTGGGGAAGCTTGCTTTTAAGTCATATATTTCTTTTACCTTGGACAATTTATATGTTTTATGTACAATTTGAAGATTAATTAAGGTGTTCTTACCATCTAGGAAGAACATCCTACTGTTCTCTTAAAACAATCTCATACTAATTTTTGAGAGTCATTATTACATTTTCAGTCTGAGCATTTACATGTCAGAAATTGGCAAATAGAACAAATTAGGGATTGGTAAATTTAATAAGGCAGATTATAGTTAAATATGTGATATGCCTAATTTTTTTCTCCATATAGCTCTTTGTTAAACATTTATAAGCACAAGGCCAAACATAAAACCAAATTATCATATCCTACCTTGAGTGTTTGTGTATAAATGTTGAGACCACATGAGGAATGGAGTAGGAAATGCCAGAGAGGTAGAAGGAGAACAAGAAGAGAGTAATCAAAAAATTCAGGGGAGAGTATTTGTGAGGAAATGTTGCTCACTAGTCTCAAATGAAACATCAGGAAGGATTAGGAGAGAGAAAAGATAATGATATTTGGCAGGTAAGAAGTCATCGGGGCTAGTCCTAAAATCCCAACTATTATGGACTATACTGTATTGTATGTATGTCCATTGTATACATGTATACATGTATGTACTATGTATATGTATTGTATATATACATATAATATATTAAATATACTCACCCAATTCAATCAATTCCAAGTGACTTCAGGTGGGACCCCTGGGCATCTACCAAATCCCATTATTACAGTACTGAAGATTACTTATATTTGCAGTGCTCATCAGTACTACCTTGTTAAAACTTCAATTATTACTAAATATTCATTCCCATTATTTCCATGATTCAGGAAAGTATTACCTAGCAATGATAAGCATTGTATGATTGGGTTATATACAGTGAATAAAAACTCTTCTCTGAGCTGCTGGGAATGCAAACTCCAGGCAGGATTCAACCGATGCAAGCTACCCAAAGTAGCTTGTTACCAAAGTAACAGATGGTGATCTTTTCTCAAAGCAGTGCCAAGTGATACTTATTTATTTTTGGTGTTTATACACACTTCACTTTTTGATGGATTACTGATGGAAAGTTTAATTGAAAAAGCCTGGCATCCTTTGAAAGGACAACTTTGAATGCAAAAAGGGTGATATGTGTTTTGTTTATATGAAATCCGGATCTTTGAATAATTCAGTTGAGGGATAAAAAGAATTCTTGTCACACTTTCAATAGTTTCATTCATTGTTTCAAGTTTACCATCAGGAGAAATACTGTACTTTACTTCTAGGGATGCCTATTGACATATACTAAAACATGGAGAGGTCCTAGGTTAGTACTGCCTGTCTTTATTTTATAACCATTTTCTTGGACTCATTTTAATTTTAGCAGTTGAACATCAAAGAATTGCCTTCCAAAGTTACAAAAAGAATCAATTAGTCCAGGACATTGGCTAAGAGAAGTGGATAATAAAAATCTCAGAGGCTTCAATTAATTTTATGATTAAATGTTTGTATTTAATAGCTCATATGATTTATATATCACACTACATATTTATATATAACCAATATGTTTTATATGGCGCTTCAAATAATGGTATCTTGGACAAATACTGCACTGTAATAACAGGCAAAGTAACATAATTTTTTGGGTATTATCGATATGATTAGGGCGTTAAAAGTTTTATAGATAGAAATAGATATCAGTATTGTATAAATTCTAAGCTTTATAAAGGGATTTCTTTTTAATTTTAAGTCTGTGATTTCACTGACATAGGGAACTCCTAGAAAGGAAACTCCTATTAATGCTGAAAAGCTACTGTTCACAATTTCTTCTCGTAGCTTATTAGGGCAGCAAAGATATCACATCCAGCATATATCAGAGGTAGAATCTGAGTCTTGGTCCAAAAAGGACCACATTAGATAGGTTTGCCAACAAGTAACAAACAAAGCAAAATAACAAAATCAAGATAGGATATGGGTAGGAAATCAGGGCTTCAAAACCTAAGATAGCTTAGGAGCAAAGCAGGGTCTTCATCCACTATGCCATGATGCCTTTCCAGATGAAAAGACTGAAATTGAAAGATATCAATTTCATAGATTGAGAGCTGGAAAGGATTTCAGAGATCATTTAGTTGACTCCCCTGATTTTGATGATGAGAAAATGTAGGTTGAAAGATGTTGAAAGTGACTTGAGGTCATGAAAGTCATGATTATCATGGCCTAAGGTTAAACATAGCTAATGAGGTTCAGGGACAGTCTATCTTCTAAAAAACATGCATTTGTTTTTCTTATATGGTAAAGCCTCTATAATTCAGAACATTTGGATCTGGAGGCCATTGTGAATTAGTAAAACATCTGGTTCATTCAATATTATATATGAAAATTAATTTTATTATTTTCACATATATGCAGTGATCTAAAAGCATGGTTAAATATGTGTGTCATTCAAAGATCTGTCCTTTCTGAATAGATCAGTTTCATTTCTCACTAGGACATTTATTGTATTCGGTGGATAGTAGGAAGTGATGAGGGTTTTATACCACATATAATAAAGAAATTTTAGAGTTAGAAGTTACCATCTACTCACCATTTTTTAGTTGACAAACTTGAGTATTTAATAGGCAGGTTAAATGACAGTACCCAGCAATAAGTCTCTTAAGCAAGTTAAATAAACTTGATCTCTTATTAATTTCAAATCATGTGATTTCTTATGCTATTGATTTAACTTTTTTTCATGGATAGTCCAAGGATTACTCTGGCCTAGTCAATACATGACTTACTAATACTGAGAAACCATTTAATATATCTCTATTTAAAATGTTGGTTATGCTGGGATTTGGGAACATACAATAATACTTTCTTGAGAAAGGGACCTAAGTACCATAATTATCAGTGGAGAGGAATGGTAAGTGAATAATAGGTAAAAGGTAAAGATAAAGGCAAAGCAAGAAAAAGGGTGGGTATAGAAAGTCAAATCAGACTCAAGCAGGTCTGGTAGTTCAATTTTTCCATGGGGTTATTGAAAGGAGGGTTACTTAGCCAAGGGTAAAATAATAGATATTTAAAAGAAGGAAAAGTTATTGAGCAAGGATATATCATTGTTTCAGATGAGTATAGTTTCTCTACCTTTGTGATGCTGATGCTAGTCAGATATTTGATAGGAGGAGGAGCTGATTTCTTGAATGCCTGCCTCTTTTTATCCAAGCCTCAAGAAAGCTAATATCAACAGCAGAGCTTTAGTCCCCTGAGCCAATTATGTAGTAGATACAGTTTCAATACTTTTTTAAAAAGGAAAAAACAAAACAAAACTAGGCTAGAGCCTGCATAGGGAAGGGTTTTAGGTTATGGCTACAGCCTCCAAGAGGAAATTGGAACTTTACTCTAGAATGAAAATCTACTAAGTGGCAAGACAATTAATCTAGAATAGGAAATATAAAGGGCTTCTTATTGGTTTCAGTTTCTCAAAGGAAAAAGGTGGGTCTTGATAGGAGAACAGGAATGAGATAAGACCACAAGGTACCAGTAATAGGAGTGAGAGTGCTGGGAGATCAGCTCAATTCAGTTATGAGTTTCCTTGGGTGAAGAGAAAGAAAAGAGAGGACTGAACCCAAGTATTGGGATAGTAGCCTATCCTTGCTTTAGTAGGCCAGGCTTCTCATTGCTAACAGTATATTTTGATGCCTGGGGAGAAGGAACAGAAATAGTAATAATAATCCTATTGGAGAAATAGATAATTTTTTTTATAAATTGTTAGTATTTTTAACAGGATGGTAACATAAACTTCATTTGGAAAATTTGTAATAGCCACAAAAATTCAAAAGAACTTTTAAGCATTTGTGTTAATATTAAATTCTGGGTCATGCAAGGAAGTACACCATATCCAAGATTGTACCATGAAGAGTAGATGCCCTTCAGGAAGAGCTAACCTTTCTGGAGTGACATGCCTTCTCAGGTATTCTCTGATATTCAGTCCAAATACTTTTCATAACTTATATACTTTTTTTCTATCCATGTTACTTGCATTTTCCAGAAGAGGGGGACATAAGGGGTGGGTGGTGTGTCAGGGGCTGAGACGCTAGAGGGTCTGATGTCCCATGTTCCTCTAGGTGGGGTTGACAACTTGACTGAAAAAAAAAGAACACCAGATTAGAAATCAGAATATCTTAGTGTTAGTCCTTTCTTCCTCTGTAAGTTGAGGGAATTGGAAAACATGGTTCCTAAGTTTCCAGGCCAGTCTAATAGTTCCTGCATCATTAAGATTTGAACTCCATTTGACTATACCTCAGTTCAGGTTCAATTTCAGTAAGGAACGAATGAGTTTCCCTCTGTGGCCTTCAAAGCAAGTCACTCATCCTCTCTGAAGCTTCATTTGCCCTTTAAAAAGGAAGGGGTTTGTCTAAACAAAGGCACCTAAGGATTCATTCCAACTTCAACATGACAGTTTGATTTTTTTTTTCAATGCCTGATGGGGGTGGAGGTCAGAAAGCATCAAGCCCTCTTTTATTCCTCTCTCTGAAAACATTTAAAAAAAATAAATCTATTTACTATAATATCTACAAACCTAGGAATCATGTTTTTTGTTTGTTTGCTTGTTTGTTTTTGTTTGTTTTTTCTTCAGGTTCAATAAGAAGCAACTGACCTTGGAACTTAGTTCTCAAGAGTAATTAGTTAAAATGTAAAATTGTATTTATTTATTTCTATTCTGAGAGCTCTGATTTCCAATGTAAATACTCCCCAATAAAAATTTTAAAGTGTTATTTCTCTCTTTAACCATTCTGGAATTTCTTGCTATTGTTCTATGATCTTGAGCAGAACCCACAAAATGACAGGGTGAGATCATTTTTTAGCCAAAGGCGGCTTAGAAGGTCACCCGGAAATGTCTGTTGTACCAGGGTGAGAGTGGATCCCAGACCTGGGCTGCACTGGCACAGATCAAACCCCAGGCAGCCTGCACCAGATAAACAGGAGCCTCTGAATTAGCTGCAGTGGTGGCTACTTCTGGAACTCAGCTCATGGTCCAGTGAGGGGAATTGAGTGGTTGGCTGGAGGAAGATTGCAGGGGTCTCTGCTGTCACTGAGGCAGGAACTCTGTTGTGTTGCCCATACTTGGAACCAGGAAGTAGTCTTTAATGGCAGCCCAGGTGAGGGAGAGGCACAGGAATACCAGCCTTGCAACCATACTGAAACAGAACTCTTTTCCTGAGTGAAAGAGCAAGCAGACCTGTGGTTACTTACAGACCAGAGCACAGGCCAGGGGAGTGTAGAATGTGCCTCTCCTTAAATTGTACCACCTAGAACTCCCCTGAAGCTTTGGACAGTGCTCCCTGGAAGCAGTGCCCCACTTTAAGAAGAAGTTAGAAGTCAAGAAATAGCCTGGCAAAATAAGCAGGCAGAAAAAAATGCTGACCCTATTGTTCTATGATCTCTAGATAAAGTCTGCAAAATAGTCTTTTTTTTAATTGGGGATTTTTATTGTTTTTCTTCCAAATATAGTAATAATTAATTTTTATGGATTTTTTTTTGGTTTCTGTCTTTATAAGTTTCACTCTTGGTTTATCTGCTTAGGAGCTATACCTGAACCCAGACTTTTGTATCTTAGTCTTTGGAATAACTAGAGTGTACAATAGAAAAAAAAAACAGAGTTTAAATCTGACCTCAGATACTTACTAGCTGTGTGACTCTGAGCATATTCCTTAACCTAATATTTGCCTCAGTTTCCTCAGCTATAACATGGAGATAATAAAGGCATCTATTTCACACCTTTGTTTTGAGGATCAAATGAGATGATATTTCTAAAATACCACAGTGGCTGGGTAGAAAGTGGGTGCTTAATAAGTATGTATTCACTTCTGCTGAAAAGAACTAAAGGAAAGCCCTCCAGAACATTGACTGGATATTCTCTGAAGGATATACAATAGAGCTCTTTAATCTAGTGATACTGGTCTCTTGGCTGTTCCATGAACAAGAAACTCCATTTCTCTACTCTAAGCAATTTTCTCTAGCTATCTCCTATGTGTGAAGTTTTTCTGTTCAGGCAACTGACCTTCCTGGCTTCCTTTAAGTGTCACCTAAAACTTCACCTTCCACAGGAAGCCTTTCCCAACCTCTCAATTCCAGTACTTTCTCTCTTTAATTATTTCTTACTTATCCTATGTATTACTTGCTTGTTTTCTCCCCTATTAAATTGCAACTTCCTTAAGGTAAGGGGGTGTCTTTCACCTTTATTTATTTATTTTTTGTGTCCCCAACTCTTAACACAGTGACTAGCATACAGTAGTAGCTTAAGAAATGTTTATTGATTAATTATCTGAGATAATGTTTGTAAGGTGGTTTGCACATTAACTGGCGAATAGTAGACTCTTAATAAATACTTGTCCTCTAACTTTTCTCCTTCAGTCTTTTGAAAAAAAAATTCCTATTAAGTTGTCTCTAGCTTCGCCTTCCCCCCTAGTGTTTGAGCTGTCCTCCTATCACCATTAAGGCACAAAGCTTTGCTCCTGCATAGAACCCTATAGATGAGGATGTTAGCTTCTTGTGTGTGTGTGTGTGTGTGTGTGTGTGTGTTAGACAATTGGGGTTAAGTGACTTGCCCAGGGTCACACAGCTAGTAAGTGTTAAGTTTCTGAGGCCCGATTTGAGCTCAGGTCCTCCTGAATCGAGGGCTGGTGCTCTATCCACTGTGCCAACCAGCTGCTTCAGAGGATGTTAGGTTCTTAAAGTTAAAGCAGTGTGGTATGAAGGCTATGTAACTGACTAGAGTAAATAGTCATGAGAGAGTTCTGATCACAGTTGTTTCTGATCCTTTAACCTTGAACAGAGTAGCCCATTCCCCTTAACCAGTCCTGTGCTGTTGTATCTCCTTTGCCAGCCAACACCTTACCTACACACAGAATTGGCTTTCCTGTTAGTCAATCAGAAGGCATTTATTAAGCACTCACTATGTGCCAGACATTGTGCCAAACCCTAGGGCTACATAGAAAGGCAAAAACGGTCCATACCCTCCTTTCATTTGACTGGCTGGGCAGGATTAATATTTTCAGGCCCTTAGGGAGTAGGAGCCAAGTTTTGACTCAGTCATTGCCATGAAGGATCAAGAATTTAAAGGACCCTGACCAGTCCTTATACTTGTCCTTACTATGTCCCACATGCAGGCTGAGTAAGTGGGGATTTTGTTTCAGCTTCTTCCATGATACTTTTATCTTGGACAATGTTTCTGCCTCTCTTTATCTTGTTGATCACTCTTTAATTATTACTGATTTTAAATTATATACATATATATAAATACATACATACATACACACATGCATATATACATATACTTATATACATACATACAGATAGATAGGTAGGTAGGTAGATATCAGGAGATAGACAGATGTCTGGTTGGGGAGAGTTATGTGGAAAACAACTACTCCAATAACTTGGTCTTCTAGTCACTTTCTGAAGGAAAATTACAATATTTTCTTTTAGTCAACAGCCAGACCTCTGTGATATGGGTGGGGGTGTACTACTTATATTTAAATTATGTCATATGATTTTGGAATTCACTAAACAAGTTTACCTTCTCAGCAAGAAAGCGAATCATATATGGGGCAGCTAGGTGGTGCAGTGGATAGAGCAGTGGCCCTGGAGTCAGGAGGACCTGAGTTCAAATCTGGCCTCAGACACTTGACACTTACCAGCTGTGTGGCCCTGGGCAAGTCACTTAACTCCAATTGCCAGAAAACCATTTCTACAATGTTAGCATTTTGTTGTTTAGTCATTTTTTCAGTCATGTTTGACTTTTTGTGACCCCAATGGGAATTTTATTGGTAGAAATACTAGAGTTGTCTGCCATTTTCTTCTCATTTTAGAGATGAAGAAAGTGAGGCAAACAAGGTTGAGGTACATGGCCAGAGTCACACAGGTACTAAGTGTCTGAGGCCAGATTTGAACTCAGGAAGATGAGTCTTCCTTACTCCATGGCTGGTATTCTGTCCATTGTAACACCTAACTATCTAAGGATTTTAGTATTGATGGGGATCAAATCAAAGCTATTCATAGAATTAACAGATGATTGTACACAGTTAGATTGGATTCCTGACATTTATATCCATGTTTGTACTGGCAAGCTAGCTATACTTTGTCAAACCCTATAGGGAGATTCAAAGAAGAGTAAAGGGATCAAGACAACACATAAAAAAATCCACTAGCCATCCACCTTAAGGGTGATACCACAGAAGTTTGATTTTGGAGTTTCTCTAGTGACTGAGGTATAGAAAGATTATATGAAAAAGTAGTCATCATCAGAATCAATGTTCTCACATTATCAGTGAGATGTGGGAAATGGCTATGAGTAATGCTTCTTGATAATTTTTAAACTTTTCTAGGGAATTCTTAGAAAAATGCCCTCCGATTTTCTTAAATATAATGATGCGAAGGGTCACAGTATAGAGTAGGTCACCTAAGGAATTTCTAAGAGATTCATATACATATTAGGGCTATGCAAATGCTTAAAATTGTGTGGCTTAAAATCACTTGGTAGGGAACTGCAGAGGAAATTGACTAAATGAAATGCTGGTGCATAAACACAAACTCAATGAAGTTTTTGCATCAGAATATCAAGGACATGCAGGGGAGAAAGAGAGGTTCCAGAATCTTCTAGGGGAATGATGCCAATATAATCTCCACTATCCAGCCAAGGCTTTTCAGGGCCTTAGCTAAGCAAACTTCTGTTTGGTGGTTGTAAAAGGAAAAGAAGTAATAATAAGAAAGAACTAAATTAAGTACTATGTGGAAAACTAGGAAATAGAGGCAAAAGGCAGACAGACATATGGCAGAAGGTTCACTGGCCTTCCAGATCTTTGGCCAGTGCTTCAGAAGATGAAAAGGAAGGGGACCAAGAATTGTCTATTTTATTTATAGCTACAGTTAAGGAAGAGGATATGACTTCCATAATATAGTGGGAACTGGGCACGGTCTGCACATTGCAGTCAAGAGTGTAGGAAGCAATGTAGGAGCACATTTATGTTCTCCCCCACAAAGACATGCTCAAAGAACAAAAGATATAGCACATAAAACAAAAACACATTGTATATTAGCTAATAATTAAAATTTGTGATAGCATCTCAAAAAGCCTACTATACTCTTTCAGGAAGTTGATACTTAAAACCTGAAACATTTTCTGGGACTATTGAACAAGTATTTAACTTTCACCTTGGAGTCATAATGTCCAAGTAAATAATTTAAGGTCACCTTGTGGCATGCCTAGAGGGCCAGAGGATACAGACCTCAAATAAAGTGAAGTATTCATTTAGCAGTTCTACATTGTTTCATTATTTTATATATATATATATATATATATAAAACTCCTTGTAAAGAGAGGTATCTGTTTCATATTTTAAGTATTTATCAATATTATTGAGTCTTTTTTTTGGTGTTTTAAATATTTAGAAAATATATACATCAGGGGCAGCTAGGTGGCACAGTGGCAAAGCACCGGCCCTGGATTGAGGAGGACCTGAGTTCAAATTCAGCCTCAGACACTTGACACTTACTAGTTGTGTGACCCTAGGCAAGGCACTTAACCCTCATTGCCCCACAAAAAAAAAAAAAAAAAAAAAAAAAATATATATATATATATATATATATATATATACACACATATATACACACATACACACATATATATACACACACACAGATATATACATACATACATACATACATATATACATACACATCTAGATGGGCTCCTTCTGTCTTGGGTTCTGCATTATACATATGGGGAATGTCATCATCTTTTGTGTGAACAAGACTGAATAGAACTTCCACCAGCTCATGTTCTACTTCTTAGCCTTGTGGCCAATGATTGACATGGACTGCTCTGTGGTCACCATGGTTAAAATGTTGAGTAGATTCTAGTGCATGTTGACAGAAGAAATTTTTGTTGGCTGTCTCATGCATGTATTTATCTTCCTGTTTATAACCATGGGAAACGTGAACAGAATTCTTGCTTTCTCCAACACAAGACATTCCAGCTCCTGACTAGGCATTTCATTGGTTGTGCTCCATGTCTGGAATTCTCTCTACTTATTTCTATTTCCTAATTTCCTGGGCTTCCTTCAAGTCTGATTTAACATCCCACCTTTTGAAAAAAGCTTTTCCCTCTAAATGCTAGTGACTTTTCTCTGTAGATTATCTCTAGCTTATCCTGTATATTGCATATGTATGTATTATGTATGTCTATATGTATATAGACATATATATTTATACAAATATATATAGTTATAGTTATAGTTATAGTTTGTTTGCATGCTATCGACCCCATTAGAGAATGTGATCTTTGAGATTAGGGACTTTGAGATTTATATGTGCAACCATGCACATATAAATCTTTTAAAATTTGTTCTTTTTCTAGCTTTTTTAGTTTCATGCCCAAGTCATTGATCTACTCTTACTATATTTGATTCAGGTAAGCATTTAGAAATATAAAATTTCCCCTAAGAACTGCTTTGGCTGCATCCCATAGGTTTTGGTATGTTGCCTCATTATTGTACATAGTACATAGTAAGCACCTAGTTATTGTATTGACTTGATTTATTGGTAACAATGACCTCTTATGGATTTGATGTCATCTGCAATCTCTTCTAGCATATCATGATTCTCCCTAATAAAGCCATAATAAAGATGCCATAATAAAGCCATCAATGAAGACTTCAGGGGGGGAAAGTGTTAATCATCAAGTGGCCATCCTTCAAAACATCTTGCAACTGCATAGGTCTCACAGTAGAATAGCAGGGGATGAAAATTGAACATGAAAAAAATTGCATATGACCTGGACAAATCTGAATGAAAGAAGAGAGACAGTGAGTTAGAGAGAGACAGAGGAAGAAAGAAAGATAGACAGAGAAGGTTCTATGAACTATTCTAGGGTTCAAGAACTAACACTAAAATATATGAAGTATAATATTGAATAGTTTCACTGATTTCATTAATTAAAAAAGCACTTGAACACAAGGGCAAAAAGAGGCATTCTGACATATAATTTTTGAAATGTTGAAAACTGTTGGGATAAAAAATGTGAATAAAATTTTGAGAACTTGATCATTTGACTCAGACATCTACCCATGGATGAGTCAGAGAGGAATAAACCAATAGAAATATAGTGGAAAGGGGATTATTCCTCATGGCCCTGATTATTAACAGATATCACTCATGGAAGAAACTAGGAGAAAAGGACTACAAATCTACACTTTAGGAGGCCTTTACTTTGGAATGAAGAGAAGAAAATTCTCTGAAGACTTCTAAAGAAAACAGAACTAGGAAGCCAAACAGAAAACTCAGCCTCCCCTAAACAACAAAAACTACTACCTTTTATCCCTTTAATCAGTCTCCTCCTCTTTATCTCTTATATACAGAGGGGCTTCCTTATTTATACACTTGAGATAAGGACTTAGGAATGGAATTAGAGCTGGAAACCTACTTAGATTCAAATTCCCTGGTATAACAGATAAGGAAACTGACTTTCCTACAAAGGATGAGATGCCCAAGCTTTCACAGCTAGACACTGTCAAGATATTTGGGCTTCAATTTCTTGTATTCAAATCCATTTTGTTAGATAGTACTGCCCTTGCCAGACATCAAAAAATATATATCAGACTTCAACAAAACAAAACAAAACAAAACTTCACGCATAAAGCAGACATATATATATATATATATATATATATATATATATATATATATATATATATATATATATTCTGTATACCCAGGTTGTTTGTTTGTTTTATGTCAGTCACTGAGACATTTATATTAGGAGCAACTCAGGTTGGTAAATCAGCAACTACCCACTGTCCTAGCTATGAGTTGCTGAGGTTGAATATGAAAGATTTACTTCTTTTTGTAGCCTCAGCCTTTCTAGAGAGTGAGCAAGCTCATAGAAACAATTTTTTGAGATGATGTCTTTTATATTTATTTGCAAGTTTGAAGCATGATGGAAAACAAAAGAAAATCAAACTCCAAAAGGAGTTGTTTTGTTTTGGTTTTCTTATTGTGACTATGCATTGGTATTCTCTCCAGATATACCATTGAACACTCCAGCCCAAGAACAAGACAAGGGAGCCTGATTAAAACGATGATTTGTACACTTACCCCTCTTGATCATTTTAATTACTATCACGTTTTGCTGGGCCTGCCTAATTTATTAACTTGCTTAGCTACCTTAGCAAATGGCAAATCATAAGTTTTCAGAAATTTTATATTCTTTCAGATATTATAAAAACTTTAAAAATTGAAAAGGTGTGTCTGGTTGTTTTGTTGTTGTTGTTGTTGTTGTTTTTTGGGAGGAGGCAATTAGGGTTAAGTGACTTGTCCAGCATCACACAGCTAGTGTCAAGTATCTGAGGCTAAATTTGAACTCAGGTCCACCTGAATCCAAGACTGGTGCTTTATCCACTGTGGCACCTAGCTGTCCCAAGAGGTGTGTCTTAGCAAGCTAAGTAATAGGCAAAGATCTCACTCTCTGTGAAGTGCAATTGAAGTCAAGTCCTATTTGTTAACAATTCTCATTTCCAAATAAACAAATATGATTGCATGAGAATTGTAATGACACTCCCTGCTGGGAGATTGTGAGCTCTGGCCATGAGAAGAAACCATGTGACTTTAGTGCCTGGAAGTGGCCTTTTCGTGGGTTTCAAAGGTCAGGTTGGTGTCAGAAAGTAATGTTTGCTATTGAGTCCTGTCAATCAGTGTTACCAGCCAATTAACTTGGACCTGTGTGTGTGTGGATGGCTGTTTTTCCTGTTTCAAAAGAGGTTCTGGGAGTAGCCATGGAAGTGTTGGCCTCTTGTGTTCCTGACATCATTATGGTGGGTCAGATTCTGGACTCTCTTAGAGATAGTTAGATTTTATTAAATGCATAGAGCTCCTGATGCAATTACTCCCCAAAACAGCAATAAAAGAAACCCTAGAGCAGAAAAACTCACCCAAATGTGGACTGAAATTATTCTCCAGCTATAGATAGATTACAGGGGGCCATGACTAAAGTCCAACCCTGCGATTGCACTGACAGAGACAATATCCACACCACCAGAGGAATTTACCCCAGAGCCTCTGAATCAGCTACAGCACCAGCATCTTGTAGAGGTGAGTGAGCAGTTGGGTGAGAGGGCTGATATTCTAGAAGCAGAAGCTAAAATAGAAATTGAAAGAATCCACTGATCACCTCCTTAAAGAAATCCCAAAAGGAAAACCTCCAGGAATATTATAGCCAAATTCCAGAACTCCCAGGTCAAGGAGAAAATATTGCCAGCACCTAGAAAAAAGGAAGTCAAATACTGTGGAGCTACAGAAAGGATAAAACAAGATCTAGCAGCTTCTACAGTAAAGGACCGGAGGGCATGGAATATGACATTCCAGAGGGCAAAGGAACTGGGACTACAGCCAAAAATCACGTACCCAGCAAAACTGATTATAATCTTTCAGAGGAAAAAAATGGGACTTCAATGAAAAAGAGGATTTTCAGGCATTTGTGATGAAAAGGCCTGAACTAAATAGAAAATTTGACTTTCAAATACAAGACCCTGGAGAATCATAAAAACTTAAACAGGGAAAATAAATTAAGAGGGACATTAAAAGGTTAAATTGTTTACAGTCATACACTAGAAAATAATACTTCAAACTCATAACAACTTTTTCAGTAAGGAATACACAGTGAACACAGGCCTGAACTGAATATGAAGGGATGGTATTTGTAAAGCATTTATTTTTGTGTATCCTTGTCCTTTGTGGAGCAAACAGGGTGGGTTGTCTGGTATCTGGGGCTGGATTTTGGCTCTGGGCCTCCTCGGCCCAGGGCTGGTTCTTTGTCCACTGTGCCACCTGGGTAACCCATGAAGACATCTTTAAAATAGGGGTGAGAGGTAGGAGGAATAAACAGGGGGAGGGGGAGGGAGAGGTTGAATGGGGATAGGTAGCTCACATGAAGGATAAAAGCCTATGGAGGGGAGGGGAAGAGGGGGAAAGAGAGGGAATTGTCTCAAAGAGGTAATAACATATATACTCAAGTGGGTATAGTAATATGTTTTTGCCCTGAGGAAAAGTGGGAGGAGAAGGAGATGGGGGGGGAGAAGAGGGGAAAGATGGAAGGGAAGTTTAGGGGAGGGAGCTGTAAAAAGCAAAAAGGAAGGTAAAGATGTTCTGCATAACACCAAAGTATTACATATATTGCATTGCTTGATTTATAGGGAATGTTGAGGAGGGAGGGAGGAAGAAAAATTTAGAAAACAGAATTAGCTCATAGGCCTTAATGTCATCAAAGTGGGATCAAGGAGGTAATAATGCATATACCCAATTGGGAAGAGTGATCTATTTAAACCTACAGGAAAGTAGGAGGGGAAGAGGATAAGAAGGGAAGGGTGAATGAAGAGATGGTAGAGCAGGGGAGGGGGCAGACAGTAGAAAAACACTTTTGATGAGGATTAGGGCAAAATAAGATAGACAACAGAGTAAATATCATTGGAAGGGAATGGGATGGAGGGATATAGTTATGATGATTGACTACAATGTCAAAACATATGGTACCTACTCTGCTGGGCTATTGTGAAGAAAATTCTCTGTCAAGTTCAAGGTATGATATAAAAATTATGATGAACAGGATACTATCAGAAAAACCTTTAAAGACCCACATAAACTTAAGCAAACAGAAATGTACTGCTTACAAAATGATAGCAATAGTGTTAAGATGATCTGCTGGGAAGCACTTGGTTATTTTCAGCAAGGCAATGATCCAATATAACTCTGAAGAACTTATGAAAATTGCAGTCCATCTAAAGAGAAAGAACTGATGGTATCCGAAAACAGATTGAAACACATTTTTTTTGACAGTTCTTTAATCTGAAGTTTTGTTTTTATCTGTTTTCTCTCACAACCTTGATAATGTAGAATTGCTTTCCATGACTACTCATGTATAATTTATGTTGAATTGTTTGAGTTCTTGGGGTGGGGGTGGGAGGGGAGGAAGGAAGAGAAGTTGGAACACAAAGTTTTTTTTTAAAAATTGATGTTAAAATTTGCTTTTACATGTAATTTAGAAAATAAAAGTCTAAATGACAAAAACAAACAAAAATAGTTGAAATTTTACCTGCATGGTGTAGCCTTTTTAATTCCAACACCTTTAGCAGATGGAGGGCAGAATTATAGGGGTCCCTGAGGAGAGAACCTTAGCCAAGGACTATCGCTGAGGCATGGAATGAGGCTGACAGAGCAGTAGGCTTGCTTTTATTAGGTTGAAAAACTTGTAACTTCTCCTCTGCAGGGGAGAGGTTTATTAACCATAGCACCCTTTCTACCCTCAGTAGATGGGGGAGGTGGCCAAAAGTGCTCTTAATTAATACTTTAGCTAGAGCTGAGACACCAAGAAGCAGCAGAGACAAAAAGCAGAGAGTAACTGAGACCCAGTGCCTGGTGGGGACCAATTGAATGAAGTACTGAGACAGTGTGTTCAGTAGAAAACTGTCGAAGCTTTGTAGCACTGAAGGATTGAGTTGGCCTTTCATTTGCGCATAATAACCCTGTTTGCAGGTGTCCTGTTCACATTTGTTCCCCATGTAGATATATTGCATGTGTTCCATTATAAAACTCCTCTCTTCTCATTGTATATTCATATAATTGTGGGAGAGTGAGCTCAAGATTAATGAGGGAAGTGATCCGACTTAATTTTATTTATACTGGTGTTTAATTAAATGCCTTTGTTAGAAAAAAAAAAGAGATAATTAGACTTTTACCTCTCTCCTCACCAACTTCTGATTGCACTTTAATAAATACTTAAAAGTCTAAACTCTTGTGAAAGCTTCTAATTTAAGGTGACCACTCATTAGATTTTAGACATAATAGTTAGAATTTTAGCCCCTTACAATTAGGACCAGGAAACACGAGGGCATCCTAGCCTTCAGAATGACAATGAAATATAAACTGAAAATTTCTTGTAGTGACCCCAGTTCTTTCATATGTCCCATGTTTTTCATGAAAATATCTCGAGAAGCCTATTATGTCAATATATCACTGATATGGGATTCCCCCCCCCCCGCCAACCCTGCAAAATGCGCCAAATGTGTGTTATAACTCTTGTTTTTGGTTTTGGTTTTTGGTTTTTGTTTTTTGGGTTTTTTTGTGAGGCAATTGGGGTTAAGTTACTTGCCCAGGGTCACACAGCTAGTAAGTGTCAAGGGTCTGAGGCTGGATTTGAACTCAGGTCCTCCTGAATCCAGGACCAGTGCTCTATCCACTGTACCACCTAGCTGCCCTCATCTTTATTTTTTAATCAAATTTAAGCAAAGGTTTAACTATTTTATTTAATTTTTCAAAAAACTAGCTATTAGGTTTTTTGCTTAATTCTATAGTTTTCTTACTTTCAATTTTACTGATCTTTGATTTTCAGGATTTCTAAATTTAGTATTTAATTGGGGATTTTAAAATGCGTTCTTTTTCTAGCTTTTTTAGTTGCATGCCCAATTCTTTGATCTCCTCTTACTCTATTTTATTCATGTAAGCATTTAGAAATATAAAATTTACCCTAAGAACTGTTTTGGCTGCATCCCATAGGTTTTGGTATGTTATCTCATTATTGTCATTCTCTTGGATGAAGGTATCGATGGTTTCTGTAATTTTTTGTTTGACCCACTAATTCTTTTGAATAAGATTATATAGTTTCCAATTAATTTTCAGTTTATCTTTCCATGGCTCTTTATTACATATAATTTTTATTGTATCATGACCTGAGAAGGATACAGTTACTATTTCTGCCTTTCTACATTTGACTGTGAAATTTTTGTGCTCTAATACAAAGTCAGTTTTTGAGTATGTGCCATGTACCACTTTCCATTTACATTCAATTTTCTCCACACATCTGTCATATCTAACTTTTCTAAAATTCTATTCACCTCTTTAACTTTTTTCTTATTTATTTTGTGGTTAGATTTATCTACTTCTGAAAGCGAAAGTTCAGATCCCCACTAGTATAATATTGCTATCTATTTCCTCTTGGCACTCATTTAACTTCTCTAAGAATTTGAATGAGGCTTCACATGTGGCCATTTTGAAGGTATTGTCCTCATCAGAACTGGTCTTTCCTGTTGAAACAGAAACTCTCAATGGTAAGGGCTGTTTTCTATTTCTTACTCATATTGTCACATATATTTTTGTTTTTTTACCTTTAAAGTTGAGGTCTGCTCCTGGGGCACAGGGACCACTGCTGCAAGCTTCTTGTGTTAGGGGATAGGGGCCAGGTCACTGGAGTTCTGCTCTGAGGCCTCTGGCTTGTGGATTCCTCACAGCCAAAGACCTGCTGCCTGTGCTAGGATGGCTTGGCCAAGGCTCACCTGTCCTATGGGTGTTTCTTTAGGTGGCATTTTGTCCTCTCAACTGGGGCTGGTGGCTCTTACATCTGAACTGCTGTGCCACCAGCCTGCTGAACTAGGACCAAGGGGCTTCAATTGCTGTGAAATGGCCAAGAGCCTCCTGTTGACTTGCCCTGATCTCCTTCATGTTGGACTTCACCACACTGAGCCATGCTGTGCTGTTCTGAGTTGCATTGCACTCCCCTTTTGCCCAAGTGAAACCAACCTTTCCTGAAATCTTCTAAATTATCTCAAGTTGGAAAATTGTGTGTCTCTATCTTTTTTGCATGTTCTGCCTTTCAAAATCCATTCAGAAGCATGATTTAATGTATTTGATGGAAACTTGGGAGAGCTCAGGCAACTTCCTGGCTTCTCTCTGCCATCTTGACTCCACCCCAGCCCATCTTTATTTTACAATTTTAGAGATTTGCCTGAAGTTCAGAGAAATTAAGTGACTAGTAATTTCAGATATAAAACTTAATATCTAGATTTCTATTACTCCAATTCCAGCATTCTACTATTTCAGGAGGCCTTAGGTATAAGAAAAATGTTTAAAGAAGCAAAAACAATGCATGTCTGGATATAGAAATGATTCAGACACATTTTGTTTGAACACGGGGAAGTGAAAATCTTTGATAACCTCATTTTAAATTAAAAAAATTCATGCCCATATTATTCACCTCCAATTCACATGAGATCTAGTGAAAGAGTTTTGTGAACTATATTCATTTTGAAAATATTAGCAACAAGGAAGTCAGAGGCCTTATCTAATTACAAAATTGGCATCTATACCATTGCTTAGCAAGATATAATGTGCATAGAAATTACTTACTAGTTATTATTTTTTTCTAGTACTAGTAAAGTGATTCTCACATCACCCCTTAAGGGAAATACTGCAGCAAAATCATTATCCCACACAGGCTAGGAGTATTCTTTAAACACTGATGACAGATTAAATATTATGTTTCATTGCCTTTGTTTATAACAATGGTCAACAGCTTCTCAGAAAATGGCTGCTAAATTGTTGAGATTTTTTTTTCTTTTTTTTGTTTTAGGGTAGGATAAATGGCAGGAACAGTAGAGAAAGGGAACAGAGAAGGGGTGACCAAGAATAAGCAGGAGGAAAAATGAGAGATTAAGTTAAGATAATAAGCTTTATTTTTGAAATATAATGCCACAAAGGAGGTTAATTTATGAGTCACTTCATATTTAGTGGGAATTATTCCAATCATATATTCATACTATTTTATTTGTGCCTAACATAAATTATACTGAGTTTTGTCTTATCTTATTGAGGTAGAGGGACCTGAAATCTGAAGCACTTTAAAAGGAAGACAAATATTGGTGGGAGGATGGTCTAGCTGTTTTGGGTAGCCTGAGAGCAAAACGGATATCTTGAGACCCTAGAAGAATTCATAGATTAAGACCTAAAAGGCACCTTAGAGTTCAGGGATTTCAATTTCCCCCTCTCTCCAATCTTAAAGTTGAAGAAATTTATCCATAAAAAGGTTAAGTGCTTTATCTAGGGTGACCTTGATAATGTGTCTGAAATGGCAATGGAACTCAGGTCTCGGAGACTTAAGGTCCAGGGACCTATTCAATATACCATGCTGTGTAGAGGGATATACATACATGCATGTATACATACATAAATATCATGCTATGCTGCATATGTATGCATGAATTATACACATATATACTATATATCCATGTGTGTACATGTGTATAAAACTGTGCATGCATGTGCCTATGTGTTCATACATATATAGTACATACCTATGTACACATATGACCTATTAATGCATATGCGCATATACATGTACACACATATACTTACCTTTTATATCATGTATGAGTATATGTGTATGTATGTGTATGTATACATAAACATATATACATACATATACACACATATAAATATACATAAAATATAAAATGTAAGTGAAAAGGCATTTAACATGGTGTCCTGAACACAGTAGGTACTCAGTAAAATTTTGTTGACAATTAAGATGAAAAGACATATTTTACCTGTTTTGCATTTTTATCTGCAATCCTAGCTGTGACAATAATCCCACATTTTCCTGAAAATATAATCTCCTATGGAGACTTTATATTAATTACTGTAGGCTGCTGATTTTCTTATGATAATTGCCAGTGAAGATAGTTTGATATCAAGCAGACAAAACCAGTAAATAGCCTGCTGAGGGAAATCAGGAGAATCTTCAATTAAACAAACATTTATATATTAAAATTTTAAATTAGTGATATACAGCAAACACTTTCCTTCAAAACTCCAAATATATACCCTTATTTCCCTGAGCTCTCCTCAAAAGCCCTCCAGATACTTTTAAATAATACCATAAAACAGTTCCTGGAGCAGCAGAACACACAGAAGGACAGAGTTAAATAGTTTTCCAGGCAAAAACAATTTAGAAAGTTTGTAGAAAAGGTCTGTCCTGCCTAGGTGAGAGTGGAACAGATTCAAGCACAGGTCCCACCCAATCAGGAGCAGGCACTGGGCGTGACTGAATCAGTACCAGCAGTAGCTGCTTGCAGAGCTCTCAGCCTACATATGGTAAAGGGGATTGAACAACTGGTGAGAAGGCAATTGCAGGTGTCTCTGCTGGAACTGGGAGAAAGACTCTGTTGCTTTGCTTATACTTGGGCATGGTTCACTGTTCTAGGTGTCAGTCTCAGGGTGGGGAATAGCATTAGCACACCAGAATATGTGGCCCCAGTAGAGCAGGGATCCTCCTCACAGTTCCAGGGCAGAAATGATTGCTTGTGTTCACTCACAGACCAGTAGTGTAAAATACTGTATTGTAAAGTGTATTAGTAAACACATCTCACCTTAGATCATATCACCTTGGAAAAACTTAAAACTTATAGGTCCCTAGAAATATCCCTAAAAACAGCTGCACAAAACTTCTAATGTTTGGAACAGTACTCCCTCCACTCTGGAAGTAAAGCCCTACTTTAACAAAAAAATAGACTGGCAGGGGCAGCTAGGTTTGTGCAGTGGATAAAGCACCAGCCCTGGATTCAGGAGTACCTGAATTCAAATCTGGCCTCAAACACTTGACACTTACCAGCTGTGTGACCCTGGGAAAGTCACTTAACTGCCATTGCCCCTCAAAAAAAAAGAAAAGAAAAGAAAAAAAAGAAAAAAGAAATAGCCTGGGAAAATGAGCAGACAACAAAAAAAGATTCTGACCACAGAAAGTTATTTTGGTTACAGAGAAGATCAAAATATACACTCAGAAGAAGATAACAAAGTCAAAGCTCCTACATCCAAATCTTCAAGAAAAATATGGATTGGTCTCAGGCCATGGAAGGGGTCAAAAAGGACTTTAAAAATCAAGTAAGTGAGGTAGAAGAAAAATGGGGAAGAGAAATGAGGGTGATTCAAGGAAACCATAAAAAAAAAAAATCAATAACATGGTAAAGGAGATGCAAAATAATACTGAAGAAAACAACACCTTAAAAAGGAGCCTAGAGCAAGTGGTAAAAGAGCTAAATTAGCTAATGAGAAGAATGCCTTAAAAAGCAAATTGGCCAAATAGAAAAGGAGGCACAAAACTTTACTGAAGGAAAAAAAAAAACTCCTTTAAAAAGTAGAATTAGCCAAATGGAAAAGGAGGTACAAAAGCTCACTGAAGAAAATAATTCCTTAAAAATTAGAATTGAGCAAATGGAAGCCAATGCCTTTATGAGAAATCAAGAAACAAACAAAACCAAAAGAAAAGCTATAAATATTTTTGAACATGTGGGTCTTTTTATCTTTTCCATGATCTCTTTAGGAGACAGACCTAGAAGTAGTATTTCTGGGTTAAAGCATACACATAGTTTTAAAGCCTGTAAAAACAATTTTTAACATTAATTAAAAAAAATTTAAGTTGCAAATTATCTGTCTTCCATACTCTCTCCACCAAAACTGAGAAGGCAACCAATTTGATATAGGTTAAATATGTGTAGTCATGCAAGATGTTTGCATATTGGTCTTGTTGTAATAGAAGACACAAACCAAAAAACTCAAGAGAAATAAAGTTAAAAAATGCTTCAAATCTGTATTCAGACAGAATCAGCATGTTCTCTGGGGATGGATAGCGCTTTCCATCACAAGTCCTTCAGAGTTGTCTTGGATCATTATATTGCTTAGAATACTTAAGACATCCATAGCTTATCTTCTTACATACTGCTATTACATGGTACATTTCCCTTTGCATCAGTTCATGTAACTCCAGATTTTTCTGAGAGTATACAGTTCACCATTTCTTATAGCACAACAGTTTTCCATCATTATCACATGCCACAATTTGTTCAGCCATTCCCTAATTCATGGGCATCCCCTCAATTTCCTTTTTTTTTTTTTGGTCACCAGAAAAAGGCACTATAAATATTTTTTACATAAAGTTCCTTTTCCTTTTTTAAAATGAATTTCTCCTTTTAGATGCAGACCTACTAGTTGAATTGCTAGGTGAAAGAGTATGCATGATTTTATAACCTTTTTGGCATAATTCCAAATCACTCTAAGAATGTTTGATTCAGTTAACAACTCTACCAACAGTGCAGTATTTTCTAAATTTTCCCACATCCCCTCCAATATTTGAAATTTTTCTCTTCTGCTCTGTTGTTCAGTCTAATAGGTTTGAGGTAGTGCTCAAGAATTTTTTTGATTTACATCTCTCCAATCAATTGTGAATTAGAGCATATTTAACTATATGCCTATAGATAACTTTGATTACTTCATCTTAAAACTGTTAGCAGCTTCTATCTTAAAGGATCTGAGGAGTTGGAATATGATATTCCAGAGGGCAAAAGACCTGGGATTAAAACCAAGTATCACCTACCCAGGAAAAATTGAGTATAATCCTTAGGAGAGTGGGGTTGGTGGTGGTGGTGGTGGTTATTCAATGAAGTGGAGGACTTTCTCCCTCTCAGGGTTGTGTGAGGATTAAATGAGATAACATTTGTATAGTACAGTGCTTGTGCATTGTATTTACAAAATAAATAGTCCTTCCTTCCTTCCTTCCTTCCTTCCTTCCTTCCTTCCTTCCTTCCTTCCTTCCTTCCTTCCTTCCTTCCTTCCTTCCTTCCTTCCTTCCTTCCTTCCTTCCTTCCTTCCTTCCTTCCTTCCTTCCTTCCTTCCTCTTTACTTCCTGGCAGCTATATAATAGAGGGTCGAACTTGGAATGAGTGTGAACATTACCTGACAACTTCCCTAGATTTGTGACCCTTGGAAAATCACTTAACCACCTTCAGTCACATTTTTTTCTCATCTGTAAAATGGGAATAACAATAGCACCAATATCCCAGAGTTGTATAAGGAAAAAAATAATATTTGTAAGGGGCTTTCCCATCTTTAAAGGGATGTATAAATGTGAGCTGCTTCTCCTAGAAGGAAGTCATATCAGACAACGTTAAATGGGTAGTATGGGGACAGCTTAGTGATGGCCTTTGTGAAAGCACCAGAGTTCCCCATTTCCTTGCAACAGGGATTAATTTTCCCTAAAAATCACCAAAACTGTCCCAAGACCTGATTGGCACCTGCCTCTCTTGAAGAAGGTTTTTCATCACCTAGGAACATAAAAATTATCAGTCATATGAATTTAGATTTCCACCAACTTGCTGGATGTCTGAAGACCATGAGAATTACGATATCCTCCTGATAAGGAAGTTTCCATATGGAACATCAGGGGGCTATTATAGAAACATTATGCCACACCATGTTTGATAAATATCCTTTTTCTATTAGGGCAAATAAGCTAATTTTTAGGAAACATTCTATGAAATATGGGGTAGCTAGGTGGTACAGTGGATAAAGCACCAATCCTAGATTTCAAATCCAGCTTCAGACACTTGACACTTGCCAGCTGTGTGACCCCAGGCAAGTCACTTAACCCTCATTGCTCCACGAAAAATGTTCAATGACATATTGCAATGACTCACTTCATTTCAAACAACCTAAAGTACTAGGGTGCTGGTATTAATCCTTTCCCTAACAGCCCTAAATACTAAGCTGTTTGAACTTTTACTTAATTGCATTGGGGGTCTATTGAAGCATGTCTATTCAAAGGAGTGATGTGACTAAACTGGATATAAAGAAGATTATGTTATTTATCACTTTGGTCAGATACTCCCTGACTCAAAGCAGATCTTCAATTCATAGTCATAAATATTTGAAAGGTATAAATAGAGAACCATCCTGCAAGCCTGGAAGACCTATATTGAAGTCCTACCTCTGACAAATACTCGCTGAATGACCGTGGGTAAGCTACTTATCCTCACCGTGCAAAGTAGTTTTCTACCAGCATTGCTACAGGGTATTCCATAGTTTAAGGATTTTCTGTATCAGTGATATGATAGGTCCAGTTCTAATCCCTGTTCTCTCCTATGCTCTCTCTCTCTCTCTCTGTCTCTCTGTTTCTGTCTCTCTGTCTCTGTGTCTGCCTCTCTCTCTCTCTCTCTCTCTCTCTCTCTCTCTCTCTCTCTCTATATATATATATATATATATACACACACACATACACATACACACACACACACACACACACACACACATACATATATATATATATATATATCTCACACGCGCGCGCACACTAACACACAAGCACACACACTTTAAGTGTGACCCTGGGCAAGTTGCTTTACTTCTTGGTACCCAGGCAACTCTCTGAGACCATTAAGCTGCATAGGAATTACAGGTCTGTATTGACAGATAATGGTCCTCTCTGGTAGTTCCCTACAATGATGAAATCATATACTAGTTGAAAAAAAAAAATATATATATATAAGTTGAAAGATTAAGTGCTTTATTCAGGCTTGCATATTTAGCATGTGTCAGATGCAGTATTTGTATCCATTTTTTTTCTGACATAAGGCCTCCCTCTATTTGATGTCACATTGTCTCTCTAGAGCCTTTTTAGCTTGAATTTTCTAACTTCTGTGTTAATAAAGTTGCATTAATAGAGTTCTTTCCTTTTAATTATATGAGGAAAATTAATTAAATGACTTGTGTTTATCTGACATGCAATGTAACCTCATTATAGCAAATGCCATAGGGTAAATCTGGTGTAATGGGAAGGGAAAGAACAGTCAGAGAAAGGAAACTTTGATTAACCTAAATTTTAGGTAATTGAGTTTCAGCTAATCATATTTTCACCATGTTCCTAGAGGACATAGAAGTTTATGAAAATTAAATAAGTACTAAGGAAATCTATACTACAATGACCCATTTTTGGCTCTTTAAGATATTTGTATATTTTCACTTTTTTTCTCAGATTCTTCACAGGCTTACTATCTTCCAATCTGCTTGATGTGCTATACCCTTTATTAGTGTTAATAATAATATTGGTAATAGATAGCATTCATATATCCTTCTTCAAGCCCTTTGTTGACCCTGATACCTTTTGTCTTGATATCCATTGAAAATAGGTGCCATTATTATCCCTATTTTGCTAATGGGGATACTGAGACTGAAAAAATATCGGAGACTTGCCCAAGACAACACAGGAATACATTATGTTAGACAGGGGCAGTATTTGAACTCAGGACTTCCTAAGTCTTGTGGCAATGCTCTATATACGGCTTCACCTCAGTATGACTGCTTCCTATAAATGGTTAAAAGAAGATATAGTCATATTAACAAGCTTCCTTTTTTTATGAAAAAGCAGTATCTTGGGAAAACACATTTAAATCTCAACTTAGGACTTGCCACATGAAGAATGTAGGTTACACTGTGAGGTACTGTAAGATCGTTTTTCTACTTTTGAAAGATCATTTGTTAGCATAACATTTGCAAGCATTATTTTGCCCCAGTTTCTGTTCTTCAGGAATATACATGAACCATTATCTCACATAGATAAATGAAATGATGTTTCATTTACTTGCCCTTCTTTGCCAAATGGAAACTGTCATTTGACCACAGTTACATGTTTTAGATAGCCCATGATTTAAAGACATTTTATGTTAGAACAAAGATTATTTTTTCCACTGAATTCTCTTTGAGGATTTCTTCTTGTTTTTTTTTTTTTTTTTCTCTTGGTAAGAAACATCCCGGGGGCAGCTAGGTGGCGCAGTGGGTAAAGCACCGGCCTTGGATTCAGGAGTACCTGGGTTCAAATCCAGCCTCAGACACTTGACATTTACTAGCTGTGTGACCCTGGGCAAGTCACTTAACCCCCATTGCCCCGCCAAAAAAAAAAAAAGAAAGAAAAGAAACATCCCTCCTCCTTGCTAAGACTAAGCTTCCCGAACTCTTGATTCAATCATTGCTTAACTTGTGTGGTACTAGTCAGTCATCTCCATTCTCTTTTACATTTTTGATCTCTTCCTTTTTGCTGACTTCTTCTCTATCTGTATATATTGGCATGTTTTCAGGGTCCTAAGCAGTCCTCCTCTTTAAATACCCTCTTACCTATTATCCAAGCTTCCTCCCTCCTTTACCAAAATTCTTCATAAAAACTCCCTATCTTTTATTTTCTTGATTCAGGTATCTGACCAAAACTTTACATAACATCTAAACATAACCTTCTTTGTTTCTAGATTGGTCATGTCATTCTTTTGTCTCAAGAGCCTTCAATGTAATTAAAGTAAAAGTTAGATTTCTGCTTTTTCTTATTGGTTAAACTCAGAGGTACTTTAAGGGAATTTTAAGAAACTCACAAAAAACAAACAAAAAACTTTATTTGATAGACAGACAACTCCAAATAAAATCCAACTAGTTCCTGTTGCTTGAGTAATGTTATTTTTTTAAAGTATAAACATATAGAAAACCACAAACAGTTTTGAACAGTTAAAATGTGCCAAACAAGATTCTTCAAAGAAATGGGGTATTTATTTTTTTAGAAAAGGTTCAGTAGGGATAAAATAGTGAGGTTAGAAGCCAGTGAGAATGTCAGTGACTACTTTGAGAATACTGATATTAAGTCCAGTACATCTCAGGCCTAGATCCTTGCCCCTTTATTCTGAGTTGTCATACAGGTTCCTGAATATACCACTTTATGAACCTCAAAGAAATGGGAGGTGGGGAAATCTTAAGAGGTTAATTTGAATGTCACCATAGGAACCCAAGTAACCTAGGTTGATACCAAGTAGAACTGACCAATGAACTCAAAATCACAGCAACAGCTCAAAGCCCAAATCAGTCACTAAGTTTGTAATGAAGGCTGCTTTTGAATAAGCAGAAGAGCAAACATACTCCCTAAAGTCCAATAAAAAAAAAAAGAGAATGTTATTTTGTCATTCATATTCAAAGAGGACAAATGACATCTTGGGTGATGTCTTGACTTGTGTATGAATTGGATTTAAGTGACGGATAGGTGAACAAAGTTATATGCCTCTCTCTCTCTCTTTCTGAGTCATTGATGTCCAGTGGCAAAACAAAAGTCAAGATGACTGGTGACAGCCTGGGGATACAGTGGATGACCTGATTGTCTTTGATGCCTGACCAATCTCTAAGGCATCTGGAATGCCTGCTTCAGTCACCCTCATGGCCACTGGAACAAGTTGTTCTTATTCACCCATACATCTGGAGAAATTCTTCACATGCATGTGTTAAGGGTAAAATTCTAGCTAGTCTATCTTAAATATCTAATGAGTGGTTGCCAATAAATTATAAGCTTTAGCAAGAGTTAGGGTTTTAAGCATTTATTAAGGAGAATAAGAATTGGGTAGAGAGCAAAAGGCCTACATTCATCTATCTATTAAAGGGAGAGTGCATTTCTAGCTCCCCTCTCTTCCAGAGTCCACAGGAAAGAGTGAGAGTCAGAGCACCAGGCTCCCCCCTTCTTCCTCCCACAAGCAAACGTCACTTCCTGACACCAAAGGAAAGACAAATGGTCTTGCCCTCAAAGACCTTCTCCTCATAGGCAGAGGTCTTCTACAGTAAGTCTCCAGCAGGTGGCGTCATTCCAATAGTTACACATGAGATAGACAATCCCCTAACTAATGAAGAGATTTGAGGCCTACCAGTTACCCTAAACCTCTTTTAGCCAACCTGCCATTAAAAGGTTCAGTAAGCCTTCACACTGGAGTTGCTAGTCCTTCTGAACACCCCATGCATAAAAGAAGGTGAGAATAATTCTGTAACAGTTATATACAAAAACTCAGAAGAAAAAAAATGAAATTTCTGTAAGGACTACATGAATATCTAGAACAAATGAAAAAAAGAGATTGAAGATAAAAATGAAATAAAAACTGTAGAGGAAAGGGTTGGAGGGGAAATAAGTAGCTTATAATAGAAAGTTGTAAATTTTACCTAATAATAGACTTTTTGAAAATTATATTAAACCAAACAGAAGACAATGACCCCAATAATGCAAGAAATATTAGGAAAAACATTAAAAGATTTTTTAAAATAGAAGAAAAGGAAAGATACCTGCTATAGAAAACAAGTGATGTGATGCAACAGGTCAAGGAAAATAATCTAAGTATCTTGAGCCTCCAAAAAGCATGAGATTAAAAAAAAGTTTGGACACTATATATTAAGAAATTATAAATGCAACTTGCACATATCTGTTTGAATCATACGGCAAATCATTCCACTGATTACCTTAGGAAAGAAACTCTCAAATGAAAATACCTGAGACTATTATAGCCAAAATTTCCTACATCCATATCAAAGGGGACAAAGCACCACAAGCAACAAGCAAAAATAATAATAATAATAAGATTAAATTGCCAAAGTATTAGAGATCTTGTAGTACAATAATCCCAAACACAAAAGTATTGGAAGCAAGTTACAAAAAAGAACAGAATCCCCAAATTTAGCATAATCTCTCAGGGAAAATAATAGACCTTTAAGGAAATAAGGGATTTTCAAGCCTTCCTGAAGACAAAAACATAGACAAATAGGAAATTTGCAAAGCAAAAATAAATGTCAAGAGAAAACTAGAAAGGTAAATTGACTTCTCATTTGGAAGATACTATATGAAGATGATGGGCTAACATTCTAACAGGAAGAGAAGTGTGACTTCAGAATCCAAATATTTTTAAAGAGTTTTGAAAAAGGAAATTAAGAAAAAGAGAAAGACCCAACAGATTGGTTCTATTCTAATGATTTTAGGAGGGGAAAGAAGTGGGAGGATAAATATATTAATTTACTAATATATTAGTGAAAAGAAGATTAAAATGGGGATAAACAACACTATTTCTGCCCAATGAGGTTTGTGAAAATAGGATATAAATATGGAAAAAGGGTAGGAGTACTGTGAAAAACATCACTTTTGTATGAATCAAAGAAAGAGTTGAGGACACAGACAATTTGTTGTAGAAATATGTAATGGTCAATGGAAAAACGGGCTGTTTAAAGGAAAGACAGTATTTAAGAGAAAGAATAATAGCAGGGAGGGAATAGGAATAGTCAGAAAGAAAAAGTAAATATATACTGCTCCTTAAAGAGAGAATTAAAATTACAGGGTGTGGGGTGGGAAGGGAAAAAAAGAACTAGAAAATCAATCATCAATTTAAGAATGGCTTAATATTATGGTGCATGAATACAGTGGAATATTATTGCTCTGAAAGAAATGACAAAGAAGATGATTTCAAAAAATTCTGGAAAGGATAAACTTATGCATATGAACAGAATTAGAAAAAATATTTTTTTAGATAAACAGTTTTGAGAGACTCCAGAACTTGAATAAAAGCAATGACACATTGCCAAAGGACCTAAGATGAATTATATTACCTACCTCCTGACAAATATGATGGGCTCAGTGACCCAAAGGAAACATATTTTTTTTAAATTGTCACTGCACAAACTTCTTTTGTTTGAATGCTTATTTATTATACAGGGTTTTTTGTTTGTTTTGTTTTTTCCCTTTTTTTATCTGTTTTTAATTGGAGGAGGTTACTAAATGAAGGAGGAAGAATTTATAGCAACGATGATATAAAAAAGAATAAAAAAGAAAAGGGCCATTGGAATATTCAAATAAGTATACAAGGCAGAATAGAAGTCAGTTTAGAGAAGCACGATATTTTTTTTTTTTTAAGTACTAGGTTGGGGCAGCTAGGTGGCGCAGTGGATAGAGCACCAGCATTGGATCCAGGAGGACCTGAGTTCAAATCCAGCCTCAGACACTTAACAATTACTAGCTGTGTGATCCTGGGCAAGTCACTTAACCCCACAAAAACAAACAAACAAAAAATAAAAAACAAAAATAAAAAGTACTAGGTTGAATTTATTATTTATTTTAAAGAAAAGTAAGTATCAAATGAAAATTCATAATTTGATATATAATCTAATATGGACTTCTTGTTGTTAATTTAGTTTAGCTTTGGGGGGGTATTTTCAGCATGTTTTTTTTTTTAATTAGAAAACAAATTTGGGGAAAAATATAACCATAGTTTCCTGTGAGAAATGGGTAGTTGTCTCCTCTCTATGTGGATATAACAAGTCAGTCATACTCCCCTGACCTGTTTGTAGGACAAAGGTCTCAGATCCCCTCCTCCCCCTCAGGTTAGCAAGGTCACATGGTTCAAGGAGCCCTGGTCTCAATAAGGTCCTCTCCAGAGTTCTGTCTATATAAGGAAGTATAAGGTCCACTCCTGAGTTATGCCCATACAAGGAAGAGGGGTGGGAATACTGCATTCCGATTAGCTAGTTTTAGCGCGTAGATTGTAACCCCGACCAGTAATGAAAAAGGGGAAGGTCCATTCGCGTTAGGGACTAGGGTATAAAATAGGGCCTGCGAGCCCCCTTTCTGGGCACCCACTAGCTGCACACTAGGGTGCCTCCTTCTCATGAGAAGAAAATAAAGCCTTTGTCACCTCGCTGCTGAGTTCCTGAGAATTATTGAGAAGAGGATGAATTTTTCCCTCACAATTCCTATTTGTGGAGTCAGGAAGAATTGGATTCAGATCTTGCTTTAGGTGATTGAAATTGGTGCAGATGATGGTGTTCGTATCCCCATAATTTCTCATACTGATAAAAATTAAATTCGTCTTGTGTATATGCAGACAAAATCATTTTATCATTCCTAATTTAGTTAAAATATTATTTAAAAAGTAGATGCAACTCATATTTCTTCTCTGAATGCTATAATTTTGTAAAGTCATACAGACACAATAAGGCCATTTTAAAAAAAATTTGAAGGTACTGGCTAATTACCACTCAAAATTAGAGTTGAATATAGTCTGTATGTAAAGTGTACATGTTTAGGCATAAATATTACCACCACCCTTTAAAAAAATTAAAATCTGAAAGACATTTAAAACTAATTTTTAAAGAATAGAAACTCCACCTAAAATTTAAAAGAATTCCAAGGATATTTTGTTTTCATATATAATTTAAATGATACAATGCACAAAATTTCAGTTGTATCTGCAATATCTATATGAAATAAATTTACCTTGAGGAAAGTAAAATGTGCCTGATTGCACTCATATGTGATACCTATGCAAAAGAAAATTACATTTTAAAACTTGATTGAAAAAGAAGATTGCTAATTCGTGTATGCATCATTTTTCAGGGAATCATAATTTTCTGGGCCTTAGACACTGAAATGTATTCAAATATACCAGTAATATTTTTGGTTCATACTTAAATGATCTTTCTCAAAATAAGAAAGCACAATATACAAACATGTTGCAGATAAAATCCAATATTTTTAAGAAGGATGAAATGATAATAATTAAGCTAAAACTATTTTTGCAAGAAAAATTACTGCAATTTAATCATTGAATATATTACAAGATGGTGTTGTATTATACAATTCTTACTGTGAGTACTTGTAAAAAATGCTACTCTTCTTCAATAATTCAAAAATCTAAGCTAAGTGTGACATGTTTTTATTAGTGGAAGTCACCATTGACATTAAGGATTTTTGACCCCTCATCTGGACAATGAGCACTGATTTGAATCCTTAGACTAAACTATGACTAGCAAGTAACAGCTTTAGTGGCCTTGTTAGTTTTCTTTTATACTTTTGAACAAGGCTTTATAATTTATACACATAATCCTATCAAGTCAACCAAACTATAAATTCCTGGTTGTCAGAGAGAGTGTTTTAGTTATTTTTTATTCTTATAGAAAACCTAATGTGAGATATTATACCTATTAAGATGTGGCATAAATCTTTATTGAGCAGATTAATAAATTAATGTAATGGAAAATCCACCCGTGGCAAAAATGTGCTGGTACATTTTCTATTGTAGGTCATATGTATATTCATTTTTGCCAGGTAAATGTTATTACTTTATTCATAGTACATATTGTATCCAATAGAAACTTATAGTACCATGTAGAGTTGTATTAAAGGTTTAGAATTTTTATGATTTAAAATTGAATTAATGGAATATTCTTATCATAGTAGGTTTACAGAGGTAAATACCTGAAATCCAGAGTCAATCAGTTAAAAAATATTGAGCACCTATTATGTGCCTAGCATTTTGTTGGGTACTGTCCACCTACACAAAGACCCATTTGGGATTATCTTCCTTGGAAGATGTTAAACAATTAAAGAATAAATAGAAAAAAAAATGTGAAAGTGTCCCTAAGCACAATAAGTCAGCGATGGTTAAAATAAAATAAATAAAACCCAACACACATACACACACAGTGTACACTGGATTAATTGTGAAGACTTCTCATAAGAAATGGATTTGAAATATATCCTGGAGGATAAGAAAACTTTGATAGGCAGAAGGAAAGAAGAGCATTTCAGTTTTGGGGAACAACATGAGCTAGTATTCATAGAAATGAAGATGATGAATTCAGAGGACAATTAATAGTCTCACCTGAAAGGAGTTCAGGGAAAACTTTGAGAGATAGTATCAAAAAGGCTGGATGGCTAAGATTAGGTTATAATGACCCTTAAAGTCAGACAGAGGAATATGTATCGATATGGAAGGAAATTGATCCTTCATTGAAAGTGGTAATATCATGATATCAGGATATTTAGTGTATCAACAGTATGAAAAATAAATTGAGTTGGTTAGTGGAATAAAAAAATGACAGGAGAAATATTCAGAAAAGAATCATTCTATAATACCTGCAAATAAAACCCTTCAAATAAAATGAAATCATGACAAGAACCTTGAGAAAAATAGGAAAGTGATGAAAGAAGATATACGGACTAAATTAGAGATCTTAATACAATTTCCTAGGGGGGAAAGAAAATACTTTAGAGGAGAGACTGAATAAATTTAGCTAAGTGATGAAGAACTAGAAAAAATTGAAGGAAAAATGTAAAATACAACATTAGTTATCAGAACAAAATTGTTTTTCTTAATGAAGAGAATTACGATTTGCTTTAAGATAATATAGGCATTTGGGTAGCTAGATGGATTTTAATTTTTGGGAGAGGAAATAGAAACTTGGGAATTTATCAGAGGTAACCAGTAAAGAAACTGCTTCTATGAATACAGTGTAATAATAACTAAAGAATTTTTATTTTTAGTTGCCTGAGACACCGAAAAGATGCATGGCTTGTCCAAAGTAACATACCCAACATGAGTCAAAGGTTGAATTTGGACATGATTTCCTGACTCCAAAGCTGACTTCTTTACCTACTTATATCTTACTGATAATATTTAATATTCATATTCATATTTATGCCCTCAATGTCACAATATATGTATAAAATGTAATGAAAATTCTAAATGAAATACAAAAGTTTATGATAATTGGACAATAATTATAGATTAATTCAATGTAACACTTTAAGCATAGAGAAATTTAACAGAAATTTAAGGCACATAAAATAAAAATCTGAGGAGACCTTAGTTTTTCTGTTGGAAAAATTATATATAATATATATTTGGGACTTATTATTTGTAAATCTTTAGCAGCCTAGGTAAATATCATATATCATGTTTAAAACTCATCATTTGCTAAGATGATGATAGTTTAATATATACAGGAAGAAAAGAATTAATAAACTCATCCTTTACAGTACATAAAAGTATAAAAACTTACAATCAACAAGTGAAAAAGAAACAAAGGACACTAACATAAATCAATTATAAATGGTGCTATATATATATATGCGTGTATATATATATGTACATATAAATGGTCTGAAAACAAGAAAATAAATAATGATATTAAATTATTTGATAAATAATTTAAGTTAATTTATATGTACATTACCAGAGATACAAACACAAATGAAATAAGTCTTTATATTTACTAAAACAAAAATTAATATTTTTGGAATATTAATAAATTAATCTATGGTGGAAAATGTATCTCAGAACACATAACAAATGGGACAAAATTATGAATAAATTGAATACACTAGCAAATAAAAATCTATAACTAAATATAAAATATGAAATTATAAAATTCAATAGGAAATTAAAATTGTTGAAAACATACTATTGACTCCAACAGGTAAAATGTAATTTTCCCAACTAGCAAGTGTCCAAGGTACTTACTTGGAGTAAGAAAGATCTAGGTTCAAATTCTGTCTCAGATATTTACTATCCCTGTGACCCTGGGTAAATTACTTAATCTATCTGTGTTTCTTCATGTATGAAATGATGAGGGTTGAACTCAGTGGCTTCAGATCCCTTTCCACACTAAATCTCTGACCTTATTATCACATGTAATGTGATATTATGCTCTGTAATGAATTAGGTGTATGAAGTTTACACAGAAACATGAGAAAACCTGAAATGATACAGAGTTAAGATAGGAGATCACTAAAACCAATAGGCAGCATGACTAGTAAGTAGGCTTCTGCCAGTCACAAACGACCATGGATCAGCACCTTGAAGAGCCACGGGGCACAGTGTGGCTGTGCAGTCTGATACGGGAGCAGCAGCTCCTCCCACAACGAGGACGTTGGAAAACCGTACTCTCTGTTGCCCATTGGTTCCTTCATCTCATTTGTTTTTCTTCCTCCAAAGCTTGGAGGCCCATCTCAGCCGTGCTCCTGAGTACTAAACTCCATCGGGTGCAGTCCTTGGCCATCTCCTCCCAGCTGCCGGTGTCTATTCCCAGAGCCCTCAAGTGTCACTTGCCTACATCTCTGTAGTGAAGCTGGGGGCGTCCAGCAGGTCTTTGGCCTGAGGCTAACTCGCCATAGAGTAGGTCTTTAGGAATGTGCCCATCTTGTATGCGGTGCACATGACCGAGCCAGCGCAGCCATCTTTGTTTCAGTAGCATCTAGATGGACTATAACAAAACAAATACAGTCAACCTTGAAACACATCAAAACAAGTCTAAATTCCATTGTTAATGTTATCATGCCAAAGTTCAAGTACAAATCTGTCTTTCTGTTATCAAGTAGTGGTGGCATGAGGGGGTACTTTGTAGGAGAGTTTTCAAATATTTGTTCAAAAATGTATTTTACATTAAAAATGAATTTTAAAAGATACTGATGATGTTTGAGTACATCTTTCTGCAGTATTGGCATACATCAATATCTGACTAATCAAAGATGACTATTCTCTCTGAGTCCTTAAATCATTTGCTAAAGGTCAGTATCAGTGTTTTCATGTATATATCGCCTTGGAAGATAAAGAATGTTACAAGGGACCCCTGGTTATGATATTAATTACTGATAAAAGCCAATTACCATATCTTTTAGAAAGTCTTGTACAGAGGAGATGTCTTAAAATAATGTACTTACCATAATTACATTTTTTTCTTTTCAGAGAAAAAAGAGTTAAAGAAAAATTAAGTTGTGTGGTTATGGTCCATGACTGGACCCTCAGATAGAAACAAATGTATGGTTCTTTCTTATACTTTCAGTTCATTACAGCTTGCTTCTTGACCTTTAAGCATAACCTGAAAGCTCACGATTTAAAAAAAAAAATTCAAGATGGAAAAAGAAACAATAATATCTCATGGTGTTTCCCTCAGGCTTCACAAGCTATATACCCTGGGTGTCAAACATATGCTATACATATGCTTTACAGTTCAAAATAGTTACTTCTAGCCTCCTTTATTTTTGTGTGAAATATTTTGAAAAGTAATAGGAGCATGAAGCCACAAATTTAGAACTAGAGAAGAGATATTATGAGTTATGAGTGACAGTACATTTAAATGCAAACTTAATCTATGCAAGTTTATTTGTATGGTGTTATAGATAAAGCCCCTTGCAGTCAGAGTTGTCTTTTTTGGTGTGAAATCTCATTCCAATACTTTGGAGCAATTTGTTTCCTATAATCACAGTAAAAATAGGACAAATTTTATGATGAATCAGTCACTGGAAAATATGTCTATATTATCAAGACACAGTCTTATCCAAATCAAGCACATTTCATTTTTTTTCTAGATCCCATAACTAAATTTCTACTTTTATAGTCTACAAAATAATGTGCAAAAATAACTGGAAATTACTCTTTGGACAAATTCTGGCTGCTAGCTTCTCTTTTTCATTAGATTGTCCTCAAGTTGATAGATGACTGTGCAATCAGCTTAGAACTAGATTAAACAGATTCATGTTTGACTTCTCATTAATTATCCATGTCATTTTCCTCAACTCAAAATAAATGATAGAAAAGTACATAGAGGCTGGAATAAGTATGTTGTGTACAAAGGGCAAGGCAGGATCCAGGCTGAATAAGTAGGAGGAACACTGAAGAAAGAGTACTTTGAAATCTATTTGGACTTGGTGAGATTTTATTTGCATTAAACCTGTACATAATGATAAACAGTACCTCAGATAGTATTAATTGAAATGTGACACTAAGTATGAGCACTAAAAACTAACCTCAAGTATCTATCTTCAGGCTCTTAAGATAACTGTCTAACTCTATAGGATCAAGACCCTAGAGCAGGAGTTATTAATCATTTTTGTGTCATGCAGTCCTTTGGCAATGTAGTGAAGGCTATTGAACCCTTAATGGAATATTTTTAAATGAATAAAATAAATCACACAAAATTACAAAGAGAACCAAGTATAGTGATATATATGTATATATGTGTGTACTTGTGTGCGTATGTATGTGTATATATATGTGTATGTATGTATGTGTATATATATGTATGTATATGTGTGTGTGTGTGTATATATATATATATATTCATGGAACCCAGGTTAGGGACCAGTGATTACCTGATAATGGAACTCTAAAATACTTTAGAGAGCATCTAGTCGTATTTCTCTTTTTACAAAAAAAGAGAAGAGAAAAATTATATCAAGGTAAACTAAGTGACTTGCCAAAGGCCACAAAGGTTATAAACAGTGAAGAGCAGATTTGTGGCCCAGAATAGAGAGGGAAGAAGGGGCAAAATAGAAGAAGGAGGGAAAGAGGGATGGGGGAGAGAGAGAAGGGGAGAGAGAGAAAGAGAGAGAGAGAAGGGGAGAGAGAGAGAGAGAGAGAGAGAGAGAGAGAGAGAGAGAGAGAGAGCTGGAAGAAGGAGGAGGAGGAAGGGAGGTGGAGGAGAAAGAGAGGATGATGATGATGATGATGACGATGAAGAGGAAGATATACTTTTATGAACTAATTGGTAAAGAGAAAGCAAAGGAGTCAGAGCCAAGAGATTACTTTATACTCAAAGAGGAATGTTGCTAAAAGTGAATAACTTTAAAGGTCCTTAAAACTGTTCAACACAAACTTCCTGAAAACTTTTAGCTGTTAGTGCTTCCTTGGGGAAAAAATAACTTTCTCTTTTGTGTATGTATGTGTTTACATATATTTTATGTTCGATAGAAATATGCAAATGTTATATGTATAACACACACATATATAATGTAATATATGCATATATTATTCACAATATGTGCATATTTTTTCCCTAAATCAAAAGAATAACATTGAGTACAGTAGGGGATATATTTATTTTCGATTTTGTTTTTTTCTTCTACCTTCTGTTTCCTGTACATGGTGAGTATCTAATAAAGATTCTTGAGCTGAACTGAATGGAATTGCTGAGCAACTGTTAGTAAAAATGGAAAAAGGATCTTGGAGAATGCGCAAGATAATTAAAGACTAGAAAATTCGAATACTGTCCAAATTTTTGAAAAAAGAGAATAGTTTATTGGCTATAGAACTGTTAACTTCACTCTTAACTTGATCCAAATTTCTAGAATGCATTGTTAAAATGTGAGAAATTAACATTTAGAAAACTAAGTCGTGATTACCGAAGCCAGAGTGAACTTAAGAACAGGTATTGTCAAACTAATTTTTTTTTCCTCTGTATAGAAATCTTAGAAAGTGATTTGACAAAAAAGTATGTGACCTTTTCATGGAAATGACGGAAAGACATGAGCTGGATTATAGTACAATTATTATGGTTTGGAACTATGCAATTGAGAGGACCCAAAAAGGGGAGATTTATATTTTGATTGTTCATTTGGAAAGAGACTCCCCAGAAGAAAACCCCAGGAATGTAGGCTTAATAATGTGATATTCAACATTTGTATTACGAACTTGGGTAAAATCATTGGTGGATGACAAGTTTGTCAAATATTCTGATGACACAAAGTTGGAGGGGTAGCTAACACATCAGGAAGCAACCAAGCATTAAAAGAACTGGGAAGGATAGAAAATTAGGTAAAATTGATAAAATTCAATAGGGATTAATGTAAATATTTATGGTTAGGCATAGAGACTGTATCTGTGATCTCATTGGTATAAGGAACTTCTGGGGAAGAAAACTTCCTCTTCCAATATGGATCAGCAACTTCTCTGTAACTTATAGTCCTTGGGATTTGCCTATAGTACTGAGAGAGTAAGTGATTTGTCTAACATCACATACCTACTATCAGACATAAATTTTGACCCTATGTATTACTTGCTCTGAGAACAATTTTCTATCTACTATACAACAGTGTCTCAGCATTAAAAAACAAAACAAACAAAAACAACTGCTCAAGAGTAAAGGAAGTTTGGTAGACAATATTTAGCTGAAAAAAAGATCTAATTGTTTTATTCTGGGGCAAACTAAAGTGCTTGCTATATATTAGACACTGCAAATTTATAATAAAAATAAAGGTAAAAACATGGTCTCTATTTCCAAAGAGGTTGCATTCTAAGGAGGTAAATAATACCACCACACAAAAAGGCATTTGACTATCTCCCTACATTTTATCAGCATTCATTAGTTCTCTCTCTGGAAGTAGACCAAATTTTCATCATTGATCATTGGAATTTTCTTGGAGTATTGTCTCTTAAACAGTTTATTGTTTATATTTGACATTTAAAACATTTCCAAATTAAAAATATCACAAAAAAGCAAGAAAAATAAAGTGATTTGAACTTGGATTTCATCAGCTCTCTTTCTTGAGGTGGATAATATTTTCATCATCAGTCACTTTGAATTGTCTTGGACCATTGCATTGATCAGAGTAGCTAAGTCTTTCAGCCAATCATTAAAATATTGCTATTACTATGTAGGGGCAAAATTTAATATGGGGAGAGTTAATTGGGTGGCTCACCATAATATTGGGGTTCAGAAAATAATGAGGGTCCTCTAGGTCCAAAATTGCCTTTTTATTTATTTCTCCTGGGTATTAAAAGTCAAGGATGGGGGAAGCTAGGTGGTGCAGTGGGTAAAACAATGGTCCTTTATTCAGGAGGACCTGAGTTCAAATCTGGCCTCAGACACTTGACACTTATTAACTGGGTGACCATGGGCAAATCATTTAACACTCATTGTCCTGCAAAAAAAAAAAAGTCAAGGACAAGGGAATAGACAAAGAGGAAAATGGATAATCTCCCTGGCTCTAGCAAAGTCTGTCTCAAAATCCAAACTTGCTTTCAGCTTAGCTAATTCAAAGAGCTGGATTTTATTAACTCACCACCAGGGGTCCATAATTTCTATGCCAGCTAGTTTCCAGTCTTCTCTGAAAGATCCTCCAAGCCAGAGAGAGAGCTACTTCCTGTTGGGGTCCCTTTTTCTACCTTTTTCTCCTTCCCCCAAAAGGGGAGGTCCTTCAAGTTGTGTGGCTGAGACTGGTACTCTGTTGATGAAGCAGTCCACAGCCTCTGAGCACACTCCTTCTCAGGGTTGGCCAAGGTAAACGAGGTTTAATCATGGCAGGCCAGGTGTGGCTCAAAATCTAATCATCTTAAGTGGGTACTTAGTAGTTTCTCATTCACACTCAATTCAAACACTACTAAGTCATTATTCTACCACAACTACATACAGTGATTTCTTGGATCTGCTCACTTCACTTTGAGTTAATTCATACAGTTATTCCCAGGTTTTTCTGAAACCATGCCCTTTTCCATTTCTTACAGCACAATAGTCTTCCATTACAATAATGTACCACAACTTTGTTCAGACATTTACCAATGTATGAGTATTCCCTCAATTTCAAATACTTTACCACCACAAAAAGACTTGCTTAAATTAGTTTTGTATATATAGGACCTTTTCTTTTATTCTTTGATATTTTTCTTTCTTTTTCCCCCTTTATTTAGAATTTTATTTTCCTCCAATTATATTTAAAAACAATCTTAACATCAATTTTAAAAAATTGTGCTCCAAATTGTCTTTGTCCTTCCCTCCCTACCCACCCCCTCACCCCCTGCTTAAGAACACAAGCAATTCCATGAGTTATACAGGTATAGTTATGCAAAACATTTCCCCATTAGTCAAGTTGTGAAAGAAAAAAGACCAAATAAAAAAAATCAGAAAAAGAAACTAAAAAAATAATACTTCAATCTGTGTTCAGACACCATCAGCTCTTTGTCTGGAGATGAATCATATTTTTCATAAGTCCTTCACAGTTGTCCTGGATCATTGCATTGCTGAGAATGGCCTAGTCATTCACAGCTGATAATCTTATTATATTGCTGTTACTTTGTATAAAATAAATCTCACTATACATCAGCTTAGGTAAGTCTTTCCAGGTTTTTTTGAGAGCATCCTAATCATCAATTCTTACAGAATGATTGTGTTTCATCATAATCTCAATCCACAGTTTGTTCAGTCATTACCTAACTGATGGGCATCTCCTCAACTGTGAATTCTTTGTACCAGAAAAGGGCTTTCATAATTTTTTTGTACATATAAGTCCTTTAATTTTATTTTAAATCTCTTTTTGTATATTGACCTAGTAGTGCAGTATTACTAGGTCAAAGAGTACACATGCTTTTGTAGCTCTTTGGCCATAGTTCCAAATTGCTCTACAGAATGTTTGAATCAGTTTACAACTTCAGTAACAGTGCATTAATATCTAATTTTCCCCCTATCCCCTGCAACATTTGTCATTTTAACTTGCTGAGCCATTATCAAATCCAATAGGTAATAAACCAGAATTATGTTGACTTGCATCTTTCTAATCAATAGTTAGTTAGAGCATTTTTTATATGGCCATAAATAGCTTTGATTATGCCACCTGAAAACTGTTCATATCTTTTGATAACAACTTTGACTCAATTCTCTATGTGTTTGAGAAATGAGACATTTAGCAGACAAACTTGATTCAATTTTTTTTCAAAATTACTATTACTAACTGAATTACCCTCCATGCGACTCCCTCCCCATGTCATTTACTCTGTTCTCTATATCCTTTCACCCTTTTCCTCCTCAAAGGTGTTTTGTTTCTGACTGTCCCCTCCCAAAGTCTGCCCTCCCTTCCCATTTTTCCTTTTCCCTCCTAATTCCCTGCAGAGTAAGATAGAATACTTTACAAATTGAGTCTGGATGTTATTCCCTCTTTGAACCAATTCTGATGAGAGCAAGAATCACTCTCTTTCCATCACCTTCCTCATATTTCCCTCCACTTTATAAGTTTTTTCATGCTTCTTTTGTGTGAGATACCTTGCCTCATTCTACTTCTCCCTTCCCCTTTCTACCAGTGCATTTCCTTTTCACCCAATATTATATTATACCTTGAAATATTATACCCAGTTTTGCTGAGTAGATTATTCTTGCTTATAATCTTAGCTTCTTTACCTTTTGGAATATCATATCCTAAACCATCTGATCCTTTAATGTAGAAGCTGCTAAATCTTGTATAATTTGGACTGTCACTCCACAATATTTGAATTATTTCTTTCTGACTGCTTGCAATGTTTCTCCTTGACCAATGAGCTCTGGAATTTGACTATAATGTTTCTAGAAGTTTTCATTTTGGGATCTCTTTCAGGAGGAGATAAGTGGATATTTCCATTACTATTTTGCCTTGTCAGTTTTAATTTATGATTCCTTGAAATATGATGTTCTGGTTCTTTTTTTTAAAAGCAAGATTCCCCACCCCAAACAGCCATAAAGCAAACCCTGGAGGAGCAACACCCACAAAAGGATGGGCTAAGATTATTTTACAGACAAATACAGCTTAGAGGGGGCTTTTCTGGGCTGTGAGAAGAGTCCAACTCTGAAATTGCACTGAAACAATCCCCAGGCACACTGCACCAGAGAAACTTACCGTGAGCCTCTGAATCAGCTGCAGCACCCTCATCTTCTGGAACTGAGCTTACAGTTGGGTGAGAGGGCTTAATGGCTGACCAGGCAGTGGAAAATACAGGTGCTTCTGCTTGACCTAAGGAGGAATTCAGCTATCCCACCTCAACAGGGAACCTAGAAGAAATCTTGAGTGGTGGGAAGCCAAGGTAGGGAAGGGGGTCAGACTTATTGAAGCTAAGAACCACAGCACACAAAGTTTTGCTGGCTGGTTAATTAGAAAGTTTGCTTGAGGATACCTTTGGACCAGAGAACAGGCCAGGAGAGAGGAAAACCTGCCCTTCCTCAAACCAAAACACCTGGAACCCTCGGAAGCTTCGGACAGTGTAGCTTGTAAGTAGGGCCCCAATGTAAGAGGGAGTTAATAGTCAAGTAAAATATGGCAGGATGAGCAAGCAAAGAAAGTTGAGAACTATAGAAAATTTCTTTAGTAACAAGAATATCGAGGTCCACCCTCAGAAGAAGATAGCAACCTCAGGGCCCCTACAACCAAAGCTTCCAAGAAAAATGTCAATTGGTCTCAGGCCATGGAAGCACTCAAAAGGGACTTTGAAGAGAAAGTAGGAGAGACAGAAGGAAGATTTAAAGAGATGGAGGAAAGAGTGGAAAGAGAAATTAGAGCAATGCAGGAGAGTTATTAGAAGAAAGTCAACAGCTTGAAAAGCTAAATGGGAAAGGAGATACAAAAGCTCTCAGAAGAAAATAATTGCCTAAGTATTAGGATTGAACAGATGGAAGCTAGTGACTTTAGGAGAAACCAAGACACAGTAAAGCAAATCCAAATGAATAAAAAAATAGAGGGCAATATGAAATATCTCCTTGGAAAAACAGCTAACCCGGAAAATAGATCCAGGAGAGATTATTTGAAAATCACTGCACTACCTGAAAACCATGACCAAAATAAGAGTTTAGACATCATCTTCCAAGACATTGTCAGGGAAAATTGCCCTAATATTCTAGAAGCTGAAGGTAAATAGAAATTGAAGGAATGTACCAATCACCTCTTGAAAGAGATCCCAAAAGGAAAACCTCCAGGAATATTATAGTCAAATTCCAGAGCTCCCAAGTCAAGGAGAAAATATTGCAGGCTGCTAGAAAAAAGGAATTCAAATGCTGTGGAACTACAGTAAGGATAAAACAAGAAGTAACAGCTTCTACATTAAAGGTTTGGAGGGCATGGAATATGATATTCCAGAGGGCAAAGGAACTGAGACTACAGACAAAAATCACCTATCCAGAAAAAACTCATATAATCTTTCAGGGCAAAAAATGGGACTTCAAAGAAAAAGAGGACTTTCAGGAATTTGTGATGAAAAGACCTGAACGGAATAGAAAATTTGACTTTCAAATACAAGACCCTAGAGAAACATAAAAAGGTAAACAGGAAAAAGAAATCATGAGGGACATTAAAATACTAAACTGTTTACTTTCCTACATAGGAAGATAATACTTTTAACTCATAAGAATTTTCTCAGTATTAGGGAAGATGAAAGGAATTCACTTAGACAGAGGACACAGGTCTGAACTATATATCAAGGAATGATATTTGTAAAGCAAATGCTTTTTTTCATTTTTATTTTTTTTGTTTTTTGTTTATCCTTGTTTTTTTGTGGGGCACGCAGGGTTGGTTCGCTTATGTCTGGGGCTGTATTTGAGCTCAGAGTCTCCTGGGTCTAGGGCTGGTTGCTCTTTCAACTGTGTGTAACTAAACAATGATGACATCTTTAAAATAAAGTTAAGGAGTAAGAAGAATGCACTGGGAGAAAGGGAAAGGGAGAGGTAGACTGGAGAAAAATGGCTCACATTAAAGAAACAAGAAGAAGCTTATGGAAGGGGCAGCTAGGTGGTACAGTGGACGGAGCACTGGCCCTGGAGTCAGGAGTACCTGAGTTCAAATCCGGCCTCAGACACTTAACACTTACTGGCTGTGTGACCCTTGGCAAGTCACTTAACCCCAATTGCCTCACCCAAAAAAAAAAAAAAAGCTTATGGAGTGGAGGGGAAAATGGAGAAGGAGTGGGGGAGTGAGTGAACCTTACTATCAACAGAATTGTCTCAAAGAGGAAATAACATGCATACTTAAGTGGGTATAGCAATACAATTTGCCCTGAGGGAAAGTGAGAGGGAAAGGAGATAAGGGGAGGGGGAGAGGGGAAGGAAGGAAGGACAGATTGGGGGAAAGTACAGTAAAAATTAAAACACTTTCAAGGAAAGTGAAGATGTCCTTCATAACTGCAGATGTATGACTTATATTGAATTGCTTGATTTCATAGGGAGTGTTGAGGAGGGAGGGAGGAAGAAAATTTTGAACTCAGAATTAGCTCAAAGACCATAATCTCATTAGAGTTGGCTCAAGGAGGGAATAACATACACAGCAATTTGGGAGGTATAATCTATCTAACCCTACAGGAAAGTAGGAGGGGAAGAGGATAAGGAGGGAAGGGTTAAAGAAGGGAGGACAGAGCAGGGCAGGGGTCAGTCAGAAACAAAACACTTCTGAGGATGTATAGGGTAAAAGAAGATTGAAAATAGTATAAATATCATGGGAAGGGAATAGGATAGAGGGAAATAGTTATGATGATTGATTATAATGACAAAATATGGTACCTAATTTGCTTGGCTATTGTGTATATAAAAGTTATGGTGAACAGGATGCCATCATAAAAACCTGGAAAGACCTACATGAACTGAAGCAGAGTGAAATGTACTGTATATAAAATAATACCTATAGTGTAAGATGATCTGCTGGGAAGGACATGGTAATTTTAAGCAATGCAGTGATCCAGTATAACTAAAGGATTTATGAAAATTGCAATCCATCTATAGAGAAAGAACTGATGGTATCTGAAAACAGATTGAAGCATATTTTTTGATAGTTCCTTAATCTGAAGGGTTTTTTGTCTGTTTTTTCTCACAACCTGGCTAATGTGGAGATATTTTGCATGATTACTCATGCAGAACTTATATTTATTTGCTTGAGTTCTTTGGAATGTGGGGTGGGAAGGGAGGCAGCAAGAGAATTTGGAACACAAAGTTTAAATATTGATGTCAAAATTTGTTTTTCCATGTAATTTGGAAAATAAAATTCTAAACAGAAAAAAAATAGTAAGCATGATTTTCAGTTAGTCAAATTATTTTTAAATTATCTCACCTTGATCTGTTTTTCAGGTGATGTTTTTTTCCAATGAAATATTTCCCATTTTCTTCTTTTTTCATTATATTTACTTTGTTTTATTTTTTATTTGTCTTATAGAGTCATGACATTACACTTACCCAATTATAATTCTTAAGAACTTATTTTCTTCAGTGTGGTTCTGTAGCTCTTTTTTCCCCTTTTGGCCCATTTTTGTTTTTAAGGAATTATTTTCTACTTTTTTCAAATTTTATTTTATTTTATTCTGAACTTAAGAAATAAAACAAATATTTTCATAACTTAGTAGAATAGAAAAAAGATTATAGTAGACAAAAACACAAATCTATTATATTAAACTTCCTATCCCTTTTAAATATATGGTATGTAACTTAAAAAAAAATTCTTCTTTTTCTTCCCTACTCTTCCACCTTGAGATGGCTACCATTAGACACAAATATATGTACACATACACACATATTAGAAAGATAGATCCATTCCTATAAATAATTTTATTTATCAATTCTTTCTCTAGATGCAGATAGAATATTTTTTCATATGTCCTTTGTAGTCAATTTGGGTGTTTATGATAGTCAAAATGACTTAGGCACTCAAAATTGTTCTTAAAAATATTCTTTTACCGCATAAAACATTCTCTTTTTCTGCTCATTTTGCTCTTATTTTATGAAATTCTGTCCATGTTTTATTCTAAGATCGTCAAACTCATCATTTCTCATAGCACATTAGTATTCCATCTCAATCATATACCACAATTTATTCATCCATTCCTCAATTTACAGGTATCTCCACAATTTCCAGTTCTTTGCTATCAAAAAGAGAACAACTATTAAAAAATGTTTTTCAACATATAGATTATTTTCCTTTTCCCATAATCATCTTGTCAAACTGATCTATGAATGTTTTTGCTGGGTAAACGGTATAGGCAGTTTAACAACTCTTTGGACATAATTCCAGATTGCTCTCCAAAATGGCTGCATCAGTTCATAGTTCCATCAACAATGAATTAGTGTCCCAATTTTTCCACATGCCCTCCAAGATTTGTTTTCCCCTTCAATCATTTTAGCCAATCTAATAGGTGTAAGATAAGATCTCAAGGTTGATTTAATTTCCATTTCTCTAATCAATAATGATTTAGAACATTTTTACATGTGACTAAAAAGTGTTTTGGTTTCTTCACCTGAAAAGTGCCTGTTCATATCCTTTGATCATTATTAATTGGCCAATGGCTTGTATTCTTATAAATTTTACAAAGTTCTTTAAATATTTGAGATATGATACCTTTTTTTCTGAGAAATTAAAAACACCCCCCATTTCTGTATTCCTTCTAATCTTGACTATATTTGTTTTATTCATAACAAAAATATTTTTAATTTAAAGTAATTGAAATGAACCATTTTCCACATCACCTAACTCTTTATTGCTTCTTTATTCATATTTTATTCATTTATCCATAAGTGTGATATGTAATATATTCCATGTTCTTCAAATTTTCTTGTAATAGCTCTTTTTAAATACAGGTCATGTATCCATTATGATTCTATCTTGATAAATGGTGTAAGATATTGATTGATATATGCCTAATTTCTGACAGACTACTTTCAAGTTTTCCCAACTTATGTTAACCAAGTAATGAATTTTTAACCCCCCAAAACTCAAGTATTTTCATTTGACAAATACAAGGTTATGATATTTATTTGCTGCTATGAATTGTATGTCTACTCTGTTCCACTAATCTACATTTCTGTTTTTTATTCATTACCAGATAACTTTGATAATCACTGTCTTATAAGATAGGTTAAGATCAGGTACTGCAAAATATCCTTCATTTACATTTTCCCCATAAAATTTCTTTGATATCTTGACTCCAAATGGATTTAGTTATTGTTTTTTTTTAATCCAGCAGAATACATTTTTGATAATGTAATTGGGATGGAATTGAATACATAAACTAGTTTATGTTAAATTGTCATTTTTATTATATTGACCCTGCCTACCCATGAACAATTAATATTTCTCTAATTTTTTAATCTGATTTTGTTTTTATATAAAGGGTTTTTTTAATATACTTTTGTTCATTTAGTTACTGGGTTTGTTTTGGTAGATACACTCCCCAGTATTTTATACCATCTGGAGTTATTTTAAATGGGGTATCTATTACTATCTCTTCCTGCAGGGTTTTGTTTGTGACATATAGGAATGCTTATGATTTTTGTTGATTTCCTTTATATACTGTTTCTTTGCTAAAAATTATTAATTGTTTCAACTTACTATTTAGTTGAATCTTTGAGATTTTTCCAAGTGTAACATCATATCTTCTACATAAAGATAGTTTTAGTTCATTGTCTCTTCTGATCTCTTCTATTTCTTTTTCTTCCCTTATTGCTTTTGATAAGATTTCCAGTACTATGTTAAATAATATTGGTGACAGTGGGCTTCCTTATTTCACATCTGATCTTAATGGGAAGGATTCTAGCTTGTGTATAAAATAAATTTTTAAATGTATAAAATAAAATTGTATTATTACAAAGGAAATTCCTTCTATTGAAATATTTTGTATGTATGTCTTTCTATCTTTATCTATCACTTTATCTATTTAATAAATTCATTGACCCCTGGCTAATTTTAACACCTACAGCATCCATTTGTCTCCTAAGTAATGGCTGCTAAAATAATAACCGCAATTATTTTATTTTACTTTTCAGTTTTTGAACATTAGCTGGAAATATAATGCAGTTCTAGCCACAATAATATTTGTCAATTATACAAAATTGATACTTATTACTCTTTTGAAGTTGAGTTTTTTAAACCCTGATCCCCAGATGACTCTGAGTAGTTTTGATGAGGTTTTATTTTCCTGATTTACTCTTCTGTGTAGATATATATTGTTTGGATATATATATTTGTGGCATGGATATCACACTATTAATTGAGATTTTGGACTTTATCTCACTGAGAACAGTGTCACTGAGTGCAATGTATAATTTGAAAGCAGTACCTTGGTTTATCAGAGGAAAAACATACATTCTTTCATTTCTTTAAAACTTATTATACTTCAAACTATAGTGAGACTGAGTAGACATTTGAAATTTACCTTAGTACCAAAGATAAAATACTGTTAAAAGGCAAATTATCTGATTTTTCCTATTAAATCAATATTTACATAAAAATTAAGGGAATGTGTATTCAGGTTTCTTTGTGCTACTAATGACTACTTCTAATTCAGATTTCGATAGCAACATATTAGAAACTGTATGTTTGAATAAATGCCCCTTCAAAGTGATACTTCCTTAATGAATTGTACTTTTGGCAAACACCTGTTAAGTTTTACATTTCTTATTGATAGGTGAAGTACAATAAAGATCATTTGTTATGAAATATTTTTGTAGGTATCTAATTTCTGTTTATAAGCAAAAACTTGGATTTGATATGGGAAAAGGGATATGATAGAATATTTTTTAAAAATAAAATATGTATCAGTCCTAAATACAGAGGGAGACATTAGCATTTTAAATTATTCCAAATTTGTACAACTCATGACGTGCTTTCAGACTGGGAGCTATAATTGTGGGAAGTCATTTAGTAAAGCATAACAGTTCTGCGTCCATCCCTAACTTGAGTCATACTCCAAGACTTAGTCCTAGTTTCATTCATTCTCCCTCTACATTCTCTTACTTCTTTTAAATAAAAGGACTTTCATGGACCTCTCTGGTTGAAATTAGGTTCTCTCTCTTGGTTTGAGCTGAGATACCTCAATCCTAGATGAATTTCATCTATTCCTGTATTTTCTCATATATGTAGCACTCATATACATGTTGCTTGGATAAATGTGTTGTTTTTACTTATTTGTTCTCATCGTTTCTGTAAACGGGAGTGAACTTATTGAGTATGTGTTTTTTATGAAATTATTGCTACTTCTATGTTTTATAAATAATTGCTATTTCTCTGAAAAAATATATGTGCATCTATATTGCACCAGTTTGGGAAGTATTTATTATAAATTAATATTAATTATACACACACATGTATAAGTAAAAATTTGACCATGTGGCAGTTAGCAAGAACAGGAGAAAAGCCCCAAACTCAAGCTGTCTCTCAGAGAGACAGCACATGGTTTCAAGGACAGTTCAGTAGACCTAGAAAACCTACACTGTCCTAAGAGGAAGACTGTGCACAAAGAGAGTGAGACCCTGACTGGCCAAGAGTTTTATCCTCTTTTGATAGAGGTGGGTTATTATACATTGATCAAAGCTAATTGGTTAACATCATTCAATTCCATTGGTTGACATGACTTGAGAGTGGTCTGAATTAAAATAAACTGTACAAAAGAAATCACGGAAAGAATGTAAAAGACCCTCACTGAAGGGCAAATATGAAATCCAGTATCTAGGTGTGACAAAAGAGTCTATATTGATTTCTCTTGTTCCCTTGGGTTTTTCCCAAATAAGATCTTCTAAAGTTCCTACAGAACTGGACTTTCTGGAGTTGGGGGAGGGGAAAAAGGACTGAAACTGAACTCTGGGTTCCCCCAAGGAATCCATCATTAATAATTATCTTTCTCACAAATATAAGAAAAAGAATGCTTTCCTTTTTTAAGAGCGACTAGAAAAATAACTTACATTTTATACCCCTAAACACTATATCCCTAACCAAAGATACTTGAGGGACAGAGTGATCAAATGTTAGCCAGATAACCCTGTCAGAAACTGGAACAAAAGAGTGCCTAACCTTGTGGTACTGCTTGTATATGTCTGCTTCTTTTCTCCTAACTTGTATGCTGGCCTTACAGGCACTCCCAGTTCTCTGTTGCTCTGCAGAACAAGGGCAAGGCATCAGATCATAGTCATCCATGCTATCGACTAGGCACATCTATGCATTTAGACAGCCATTGTTGAAATGCCATCTATCTCATATGTGGAAAAATATCATATATACACATATATATGTATGTATATATATTATATAATATAAATATATGTATATATGTATTTATGTATATATTATATAATATAAATGTATGTGTATATATATTTATGTATATATATGTATATATATAATTCACTTATGTGTGTACATATTATTTATCTCCAATAGGTAGTAAATTCATTAAGACTAGGGGTTATCTCATTTTTGTATTCATTTCACATTTTTGTACAAATATCACAGCATTTAGCATAATACCTGTCACATAGTAGGCAATTAATAAATGCTCATTCATTGGCTGATTTAGCTTCATTTATTAGATGGAAGTATGTGTGTGTGTGTGTGTGTGTGTGTGTGTGTGTGTGTGTGTGTGTGTGTGTGTATCTTAACCTGAAGTTAATTAGCATCATCAGCATCTTATGATTACTATAAGACTAATGTGATGAAATAATGGGATTTAGCAGATACTGAAAGACCCACCTGGAGATTAATCTATACTGATTGAATCAAGTGAGAGTGAATGACTGCTGATTAAGCCTACTTCAAGTTAATTGGATTGTAATCACACCTGGCTATCCCTTAAGAAGGTATTGTTCTCAAAAGCTAGACTGTGAACTCAACTTGAGAACACCTTCAAAACCAATGGATTTGGATGACTCCAACCAATCAGGTTGAAGCAGTGTGTAAGGACCGCCTCTGTTCCAGACCTATAAAAAGCTTCCACAATGAGCTTGCTGGAGAGTTCCTGATTAAAGCAGGCTCCTGGAGGAGGACTTCAGGAAGAACCCAACCAGGCTGGAACTCTAGGCTAGGTAGGACTTTTTTTCCTCTGAACTCCTTGTGAATACCTCTATGCTTTAATAAATGTTTAATGCCCAAAGACTTGTGCTGAAGCTTCTAATTTAAGGCGACCACAATTTAGATTTTAAACATCACACTAACACAGTAGTGTACTTTTCTCATTTTCTTGGCATGAGTATTTACATGACATAAAAAGAATGCCATTTTGTTCTGAAATTCTTCCATTCCTATCAAGTGAAGAGGATATATGAGTGATATAAATGGGGCTAAGATCATATTGAATTTCTACATGATAAAAAATAAATGAAACATAGTTATTTTAAGAGCAATTTTTATGGTGAATGAATTTGTTTTTTGATTTGTTAGCTTCCAAAAGTAAAAAGACTTTTACAACTTACTAAATGATTGCTACTGGATAGGTAGAAGACTATAACAGAAGGTTCTCATTTTGGAATACAGGAGACCTGGGGTTAAATCCTACTTCTATACTTTCTACTTATGACTATAGAAAGATTACTGAACCTCACTTTCTTTATTTGTAAACTGGATCTAATAATGACTGCCATTACTATCTAACAGAAATGTTGTAAGACACAAATGAAGTAGTGTATGTAAAGCTCTTTCTAAACCTCAATGCTGCACAATATAAATGTATGCTGTTATTACTATTTTTGAGCCAAATTAGCCTGATGGATAAAGGCCTAGCCTTGGAATTAAGAAGACTTTGTATTTAAGACCTCATGCCTTTGACAGAAATTTTGAAATCTGGGCAAATCCCATAAAACCTTAGTGTACTAGTGTCTTCTTAGACTATAAATTATAGCATGTTGCCTATATTGGCAATCAAGGGGATGCCCGTCAATTGGGGAATGGCTGTACAAGTTGTTGTATATGAATGTAATGGAGTACTATTGTTCCATAAGAAATGATGAGCAGGCAGATTTCAGAAAAACCTGAAAAGATTTAAGTGGACTTCTGCTTAGTGAGATGAACAGAATCAGGAGAACATTGTACACAGTATCAATAACATTATATGTTGATCAACTGTGATAGACTTGACTCTTCTCAGCAATACAGGGGTCCAAGATAGTTCCAAAGGACCCATGATGGAAAATGCTCTCCAAATCCAAAACACAAGGAAACAAACAAAAAAACTGTGGAATGTAGATGTAGACTGAACCATACTATTTCTACTTTTTTTTGTTTCCCTTTTTTTGAGATTTTTCTCTTTTGCTCTGATTCTTCCTTCACAGCATGGCTAATGCTGTGTTTAGTGTGTTTAGATATGTTTAGTGTGATTGTACATATATAACCTATATCAGATTGCTTGCTGTCTTTGGGAGGGGTGAGGGAGGGAAGGAAGGGAGAAAAATTTGAGACTAGAAATCTTATAAAAACAAATGTTGAAGACTATCTCTACATGTAACTAGAAAAAAATAAACATAGCTTTCTAAAGACTGAATAATATATAATAAATAAAACTATTCACCACCTCAATATGAAAAAAAAATTATAGAAGAAAAAAAACCAGATCTGTTCCTTAAAAAGGAACAGAACAGGATAAGCTAGGTGGCATAGTGGATAGAGCACCAGCCCTGGATTCAGGAGGAGCTGAGTTCAAATCTGGTCTCACACACATAACACTTATTACCTGTGGGACCCTGGGCAAGTCACTTAACCACAATTGCCTCACTAAAAAAAGAAAAGAAAGAAAAAAAAAGTAACAGAACAATTATTGCTAGTCAAATCTCTTATGGCCCTTAGAATAGAGGAAATATTTTGCTTTCAACAATATTGTCAAATCAACAAGCAAGATACAGGTATTCTGGAAAGAAGGAATATGACCTCCTGACTTAACTAGATCAGAAGTAAAATAGTAGCAGTAGTGCACTGGTAAAAGTTTAGCAGTAGGCTCTTTTTTTGTATTTTTGTTTTGGGTTTTTTTTTTTTTTTGGCAGGCAATAGGGGTTAAGTGACTTGGCCAGGGTCACACAGATAGTAAGTTTCAAGTGTCTGAGACTGGATTTGAACTCAGGTACTCCTGAAACCAGGATCAGTACAATAGGCTCTTGGGGGGAAAATTGTACACACAGCACACTTTTAAATTTAATTTGAATTATTGATATTTTCTACAATATTTTCCAAAGTTTAGACAAATCAACAAAATAATGACAAGCCCTGCTCTGTAGTGTCTGCTTTTTTTCCTGAGCTATGAATACTTATATAGGAAATTTAACAAATAGCTCAAAGTAATTTTGTCAAATTAGCTTCAGTGAATGCTGAATTATATTCATACTATATCTCTATTTGACCTACTGGTTTTAACGTTTTGGTAAAAATGTTTATTTTTAATAATTGTTTACAACAGATAAGCAAAAAAAAGTGTTTTATTTTTGGGTAAATGAACATTTTTGTGGGTGGGTTGTTCTAAAGAGAAAACACTGTGTAGTTCCTGGTTACTTAAGTAAGTCTGGTTAAGATTAAATACTATGTGCTATATGTTTTACACATGGAGCCATACAGCTAGAGCAAGTGGAGGGACTTTGGAACGTATTCAATCTAATATCTTCATTTTAAAGGTGAAGAATCAAAAATAGGAGTAGAGATCATTTGTTCTGCAGCACAATTGCAGTCAGGAAGACTTGGGTTTAAATCCAGACTTGGACCCTTATTAGCTGTATGATCCTGGATAAGTCACTTAACTTGTCTACTTCAGTTTCATGAAATGGGAGTTATAAAAGCATTTTTTTCACAACTGAGATAATTTTAGTATTGCATTTAGCATCATACCAGTCATATAATAGGCACTTAATAGTTATTCTTCTTTCCAGATCCCTTCCTTAATCAAATAGCTAACATAAAGGGAAATCAATCTAAAGCTTTTCTAATAAGAATGAGGATAAAATAAAGTTGTAGAGTCAATTAAAAAGTAAACAAACCTTGCTAAATCACCTAATACAACTTTTTAAGGGTTGTTAAAGATTCACCTAGAGGCAGCTAGGTGGTACAGTGGATAGAGCATCGTCCCTGGAGTCAGGAGTACCTGAGTTCAAATCCAGCCTCAGACACTTAACAATTACTAGCTGTGTGACGCTGGGCAAGTCACTTGACCCCAATTGCCTCATAAAAAAAAAAAGATTCACCTGAACTTGTCTTTTTGAGTTTCCATATTTTCCAGGAACACCAGACCCAGAACATGTAGGAGGGACTGAATGTATCAAGGACAAAGCCCCATCAGCTGAAATTTTTTTTTCTTGCACCCAAGCTGTATTCCCTGTGAGTCTTTGGTAGGCAAAACAGGTGACAACTAGTCTGTGCCAGGTTGAGAGAAATGCTTGTGCAGCTGGAGTCTTTTGCAGATAAGTGGATGCTCCTATCTTCATAGCCTAGCAGTTCTCAAGGGAAAAGAATGTAGCTTTTCCCATTGCCTTGCTCTTCCCCTTCGGGAGGGCATACTGCTCTTTTCCCCTCCCATGCCATGTGCCTTCTTCTTTTCTCCTTTTATTGTACTGTCATAAAAATGCAAACTTCTGTATGGACTGTGAATTCTTTGGTTTCCACATGCATATTCACTTCTCTTGTAATAAACCTGGTTTTCACATAAGTCTCAGTACCATGTGATTGCCTGTTGACAAATGATATTCAAAAGAATTGTGGTGGGGAGCATTTATTATTTTTTTTTTGCGGGGCAATGGGGCTTAAGTGACTAGCCCAAGGTCACACAGATAATAAGTGTCAAGTGTCTGAGGTCAGATTTGAACTCAGGTCCTTCTGAATCCAGGGCCGGTGCTTTATCCACTGCGCCACCTAGCCGCCCCAGGGAGCATTTATAAAGTAGAAACCAATAATGCTCAAAATAACTTGGGTTGAGTTGAAGTGTGCAGGAAAATCTTTATCAACCAGCTTGATAAAATACCATGTATGGCACAATACACTTTTAGATTTAATCTGCATTAACATTTTTTTCTGTCATTTTCTTAAGTATAGAAAATCAAGATCTCTGAGGTATAAATACTTGAATGAGTTTGAACTGGCTCCAGTACATTCATGGGTTATAGTGGGATAACATGGTCTGATTTCAGGATAAGCAAATATGAAGGCAAAGGCAAGATTTGGGAGTGAGGTAGTTGGATTGGATGAGAGATAGTTATTCACTGAATAAAGTAAAGCAAACAACTAAGAACAGAGTAGGGCAGGGTTTTCACTAAGGCTAATGTTTTGGGTTTTTTGGTTGTTTATTTTATTTTTCATTTTAATGTATCATGCTAGCCAGATTCTTTAAGGCATTCATAAAGTCAGCAGAAGAAATAGTAGTTGTCAGGTTACCAGCTTATTACACTGAAGGGTTCCATAGATAAATCCAATTATTAAAGGCACAGACACACCATTGAAGAAACTTGAAATTCAGGAGAAAGTATTTGAATGTTTTGTAATTCCGAACTAACAGATTGCCAGCCCAATATAAGTGTGCATTGATATAGACATATATGCTTACATACATCTATATCCATATTGCTTAAAAATACCCTGCTTCTTATAGTCTCCAATCTTGCCTAAGAATCTCTTTTAGCCTCAAGACTATGCTTATAGTTCATTGATTCCTTTCAGAGAGCAATTTATGTAATCATTGTCATTAAAAAATTGTATAATTCCCCCAAATATTGTGATTTGGCTAATTTATAACTAATGAAACTCTAATGTCTGCTTTTCAAAACATAGTTTGATCTTAAAAATTGAGAAATATTTCTTTAGAATTGGATGCTAAGATTCTTTGCCAGTTGCCTTGAATAGAGCACATTTTCTGATGTCCAAAGATTATAATCTTGTGAAATTTTCAAACAGCACTGGAGGTTCTTCTTCATAAATACTCAAAAGGAAAACTCAGCAAAGAATAGAGTTAAAAGGATTAATAAAAAGAATACTGTAATAACAAATAATATTTGACATTTGTGTCTCAAGTGTATGCCACTGAATTATTTTTTTTTTTGGTATTGGTTGGGGTTCATAGATCTCAGTAACTTAAACAATTCTTATAATAGAATTTCACTAGCATGATATTCAAGAAGCTTTGAGACCTTCTGTTTCTCTGAGTAAGAGTTTTTTAGAGCTTGTATAACATAGGATCCAATTAAACATTGAAATATTTATGCAGATTGCATAGAGACTTTCTGTTTTGTTTTCATGAAAGATGTCTGGTCAAATCTTTATTTAAACTTATTTTACATTGAATTTCATTACTGCCTGAGCTGAAAAAAAGTATTTTTAAAAGAAAAATATGTCTGAAGGATTATTAAACTAAAAATGGCTCTCAGTCCTATTTCTCTGCCAAAATACAAATATTATAATAAAGGAAACCAATGAAATGGTGAAATAGAAAATGATACTTAAATGATAGAGTTTATTAAAGATATATACTTTGGAATATGAATATAATATTAGACCTAGGTACAATATTACTACCACTTGCTTCCTTATTTGTAATACCCAGCCACTCAGTATGGTTAAAATCTTAATTGCCAATAATAGTTCATAAACAGCATTTTGTTAGTTCTGTTTGGTAGAGCATCTAGTTTTGTGGTGCTTTAAATGGATCAATTTCAAGTAATTTTCATATGCTTATATAGTTATGAAAACTGCAGTCATGCCTTTTATATGTTATACTTATTAAGTCCTTAGAAAATCTACACACAAGCTCACTCACATACACACAAACATACATACACTACTGACTCCAAAAGTAGGCAGTAGTAGGTTTATAATGTGATCACATATCTTTATTTATAATAAGACCTTAACAGCAATAAAACTGTTTCAGAAATTGTAAAAGACTAGGTATGAATTATCAATAAAATTATTATATTTATGAAACAAATAATGTTATATTATAACTAGCATGATACATTCATAATTAGAACAAAGAATAAACTAAGGAACCCTTACTTTCATTACCTTTTGAGATTCACAAGTTCCTTTGTTCATTTGTAAGTATTGTCCTTTTATGAGAGGCTAACTTCTGACACCTGGGTATAGGTACACTTTAGAGACATCTTCTTTCTGACTCATTACTCCCACCAACATTATCTCTAAATTTTATTATCTGGAACTTCCCAAGATTACTTATGAACTCATTTCACAAGCAAATATTCACAAGATTGAAAACATTAGTTATTTTAGTTAAAAGAAAAAACATACGAGAAAGATATGATTTGTATCTTTACCCATAAAAAGTAAGAGTGTTTTCCAATAAGCAATATCCCCCAAACCCTATTCAGTCACTAAAGCGATTTTCCTAAAACACAGGGCAGATCATATCACTCACACCCTGGTCCCCATTCAATAAACTCTAGTGTCATCCTGTTGTCTGCAGGGGCAAATACAAAATGTTGTGTTTGGAATTCAAAACCCTTCATAACCTATCCCTTTCCTAATTTTTGATTAATCTTACATCTTACTTCCTGACCAGTACTCTTCAATCCATTGAAACTGGCAGCCTGACTCTTTCAGGAACAAGACACTCCATATTTTCACTCAGAAAAATCCTCTCTAGTTGTCCCCTATGCTTGGAATGTTTTCACTGCTCTCCATAGTGAGTCTAGTCTAAGACAGATGGTCCAGCACCCATCCACTTTCTTCTATCACCCAGTTTACTCTTACTTTCAAAGGAGGACTTTGCTGTCTCAGCTACTAAAATTCTTAATTTGAGTTGTTTATATAGAGACATGAAACTAATATATAAAATGTCTAAAGCAGGTTTCTTTTGTTTTTTGTTTTGTTTTGTTTTGGAGGGCAATGAGGGTTGACTTCCCCAGGGTCACACAGATAGTAACTGTCAAGTGCCTGAGGCTGAATTTGAACTCAGGTAATCCTGAATCCAAGGCCAGTGCTTTATCCAAAGCACAACCTAGCAGCCTTAAAGCAGTTTTTTTTAAAGAAATAATTTATAAATATGAGCTATTGGGACAAGTAGGATATAAGAGAATTGGAAATTATTCATCTTTCTTTTGTCAGTTATTTGATAATTATAATTAGAAAAATCAGTCCAGCAAATTCAACTCACACAATCCACATAAAAAGTTCATTCCATTTACACTATAAGTAGAGTATTACCTATGACAACTTATCTTGAATTTGACAAACACAGTTTTAATTTTAAAGCAATATGTGACTGTTTTCTCTGTGTTTTTTAAGCAATGCATTAGTCCTTTTGTAAAAGCTCCCTACCTCAAGTGATCTTGGAGGAAACACACACACACACACACACACATATATATATATATATATACATATACACACATAGAGATAGAGATATGGGGATAAATATAGTTGTATTTGCTAATAGAAGAGGAAGAAGTGAATAGGAACTTTTATAACTTGTACTATATGCCAAGCATTGCACTGGAACTTTTACAAATATGATTTCATTTGACACTAACAATAACCCTGAGAGTTAGGTACTATCATTTCCCCCATTTTACAGATGAGTGATCTGAAGCATATAAAAGTTAAATGATTTTTCCAGGGCCACACAGCTAGAAAGTATCTAAGGCCAGATTTGGACGTAGGTCTTCCTGACTCCAGGCCCAGTGTTCTAACCACAAAGTCACCTCTGGCAAAATATTTGAACCTTTTTGAATAGTTGAAAGTCATGATGCACATGCCATTAGTATGAAAACTATGATCTCTGAAATTGTAGGTGGTGAAAAAAATACTCTAATTATTTAAGCCAGCAATAACAACTTTCATAATGGTTACTTATTTCAAAGAAAATGCCACACCAAAGGATGATGTCATTTTCTGTGAGAGCTTTTCAGTTCTACACATAGATCATCAAATGACATGTTGCATGAACTCCCTGAACTACCCTGAGAGGAATATTGCTAGAGATATGTTGTTGTTGTTTTCATCAAGATGCCTGAACAAGGTAGGATAGTGATCTTGGATTTGCAGCCATGATCTGAGGAGAATAATTCATTGAGGAGTAGAAGATACCATTTCTGAAAATGTTTTGAGTTCCAAGGAAACAGCTGTTCAAATTAGCATCTTGGATGAATGACACTTTTGATTGAAATGAGAAGTATGTATAGTCTGTAGCCAAGCAAAATAATTTTATTTTACACTATGGCCATTCACATTTATTTGGAAAAATACCTGTCTGTTTTTGATAATGACTTACCATGATCTGTTATTGAAGGGATAAGGAAAAAATTTATCATTTTATACATTTTTTAAAATGTGCAAATGTAGTGAGATAGCATGACTTAGTGGATGATGGGTCAGTCTTAGATACAGGAAGAAAAATATGTATAATTCTATGAGCATTCTCAAGTCACTTAGCCCTTTAATGCTCTGAGCCTCAGTTTCTTAAACTGTGGGTATAGAGTCACATAACTAAATGTGGGGGGTCATAAAACATTTGGTAACAGAAAAAGGTTATGTATACCTATTTTATATAGTATATACCTGGGGTTGCATAAACATTTTTTGGGCAGAAAGGAGTTGCAATTGGAAAAAAAGTTTAAGAAGCCCTGCCCTAAGCAATTCTCTAAGACAATGACTTAGAATTGCATTATTTGTATGCTTCACTGGAAGGAATTTTCAAACTGGGAATTTCCTACATTAAGGATGATATAGTTTAAAATATATTAAGCAATTTTATGAATACTGGTCCCTTGAATGGGAAAAATATGCTAATTATACAAAAACCCAAAATTTGAATGAATCTAAAATTATTTTACTTCAACTTTACTATTTCAATGTATTTATATGATTCTGCAAATGTGGGTATTCCTCCAAATGCAACTCACTGAAATCATAGAAATCAAACAATGGTATATTATTACTGTATGTTAAGGTCATTGAGATGTAAACATTAATATTGTGTATACTCTTTATTTTTTTGATTAAAAGTTTTGCTTGCTTAAGAATGTAAAGTAAAGGAAGACATTATGAATTAGGGATGAAAGGAAGGGGAATACATAGGTGAAAAGGATTTCAAAAAATATCAAAGGATTTCCCTAAAAGGAAGTCCAAGTTCAAATTCCTTCAGAGGGAGAATTTAGGAGTTATTATGTTGTGTTATCTGTATTGGTTCATCAATGTCTTTGAATCTGATACATACAGATAATATATAAACACATGGATACATAGACATATGTGTGTATATAAATAAAAATAAATAAAATTGTCTTTTTCCTTTATGGTTGGTAAAAGTGCTTATATGTGGAGGTGGAGCCAAGATGGCAGAGAGAAGCAAGGAAGTTGCCTGAGCTCTCCTGCATTTTCCCTCAAAAAGAAGATTAAATCAAGCCTCTAAATGGATTTTGAAACTACAGAACCAAAAAAAAATACAGAGAGACACAATCTTCCAACTTGTGATAATTTAAAATACTTCATGAAAGGTTGTTCTCACTTGTGCGAAAGGGGAGCAGCACAGCTCAGCACAGTGCAGTACAACATAAAGGGGGTCTGAGCAAGTTAGAAGGAGGCTGTTTGCCACAGAAGAGCAATGAAAGACCTTTGATCCTGGCTCAGCAAGCTGGGAGTGCAGCAAGCCAGTTGTGAGTTACCCAGCACCAGCAGAGAGGGCAAGCTGCCAGCTGAAGGGTCACCCATGGGGCAGGCACAACTGGGCCTGTCCATCCCATCTCCAGGAGCAAGCACAGGAAGCAAGCCCACGGTGGTGTGGAATCCACAAGCCACAGAGGCCTCAGAGTAAAAAACCAGTGTGACACAGTGACTATCCCCCAGCAGAGGAAGCTTGAAACAGTAATGCTTGTACCCCAGGAGCAGACCTCAACTTAAAAAAAAAATAAGCCACAATATGAGAATGAAACAGAAAGGTCTCTTACCATTGAGAGCTTCTGTTTCAACAGGGAAGAGCAAAATACAAACTCAGATGAGGACAATACTCTCAAATTGCTTACATGTGAAACCACAAGAGGGAAGATGAATTGTTCTCAAGAGCAAAAAGCCTGCTTGGAAGAACTCAAAAAGTATTTTAAAAATCAATTCAGGGGCAGCTAGGTGGCGCAGTGGATAGAGCACTGGCCCTGGATTCAGGAGTACCTGAGTTCAAATCCAGACACTTGACACTTACTAGCTGTGTGACCCTGGGCAAGTCACTTAACCACCATTGCCCCACAAAAACAACAACAACAAAAAAAACAAAACCAAAAAAGCAATTCAGAGAGGTGGAAGAAAAAATGGAGAGAGAAATGAAAGCTACACAAGAAAATTATGAAAAAAGATTCAACAGCTTGGAAAATTAAATACAAAGAATCAACAATTTGGAAAAGGAAGCTCAAATATTGACTGATAAAAACAATTCCTTAAAAAATAATTTGGCCAAATGGAAAAGGAGGTACAAAAGCTTAATGAAGAAAAAAATGCCTTAAAAATTCAAATTGGACAGATGGAAGCTAATGACTCCATGAGGCACCAGGATTCAGTCAAACAGAATCAGAAGAATAAAAAAAAAAATAGGGGAAAATGTGAAATGATTCTTTGGAAAGACAACTGACCTGGAAATTAAATCCACGACAGATAATTTGAAAATTATTGGACTACCAGAAAGCCATGATCAGAAAGTGTCTAGACATCATATTACAGGAAATTATCAAGGAGAACTGCCCGGATATTGTACAACCAGAGGATAAGATCTTCATTGAAAGAATCCACTGTTCACTTCCAGAATGAGATGCCAAAAGGAAAACTCCAAGGAATAAAGTCGCTAAATTCCAGAATTATCAGAGGAAGGAGAAAATAATGCAAACAGCCATAAAGAAGCAATTTAAATATCATAGAGCTACAGTCAGGATTACACAGGACCTGGCAGCTTCACCATTAAAGGATCACAAGGCTTGGAATATGATATTCTGAAAAGCAAAGGAGCTTGGATTGCAACCAAGAACCAACCACCCAGCAAAACTGATCATTCTCTTTTAGGAGAAAAGATGGACATTTAATGAAATAGAGTACTTTCAAGATTTCCTGATGAAAAGACCAGAAACAAATAGAAAATTTGATCTTAATATACAAGAGTCAAGTATAAAAAGGTAAACAAGGGAAAAAGTTATTCAATAAATTTAAACTGTTTACATCCCCACACAGGAAGATAATACTTATAACTCTTGAGAAATGTATCTTTATTTGGACAGACAAAAGGAGTATACATAGACAGTATAAATATAAATTGTCTTTGATGTGATGATATAAAGAAAATTAAGGGGTGAAAAAGGACTATATGGGAAGAAGAGGAAAGGGGAGGTTGAATAGGGTTAATTACATCATATGAAGAGGTGGAAAAAAATGTATAATAGAGGGAAAGAAGTGAGGGGTGAGCATCATTTCAACCTTACTCTCATCAGATTTGGTTCAAAGGGGGAATAACATGTTCATTTCAATCAAGAAATTTAGCTTATTTATTTATTTATTTTTTTTTTTTGGTGAGGCAATTGGGGTTAAGTGACTTGCCCAGGATCACACAGCTAGTAAGTGTCAAGTGTCTGAGGCCGGATTTGAACTCAGGTACTGCACCACCTAGCTGCCCCAATTTAGCTTATTCTTTAGGAAAGAAAATGACTAAGGGGTGAAAGGGGGGCTACTAATATAAAGGAGGGCAGAAGCAGGGGATATAAAAGTAAAGAAAAGGGAGGGGAATGGTAAAAAGCAAGGCAGGTTGGGGGAGGTAGGGGTGAGAAGAAAAATACTGGTGAGGAGGAATAGAGTGAAACAAGGGGGTGAAAGTACAAAGGGGGTAAATAGAATGGAGGGAAATAGACAGCTAGCAATAATAACTGGAAGGAGTCATTCCCCAGGTTACCCCTCCCCTTTAAAAAAATCAATGTTTTGTTGAACTAAAAATGCAAGGTCCAATTAGGATGAATTCACATTTCTTTTAGCTTTAAATGGATAGATATTTGTAAAGACTATAGGATAAAAGAAAACTGTTCTCTAATAGATAGAAAGTTGCTCCTTTATTTGGGGATTTTTTTTTTTTTTTTTGCGGGGCAATGGTGGTTAAGTGACTTGCCCAGGGTCACACAGCTAGTAAGTGTCAAGTGTCTGAGGCCGGATTTGAACTCAGGTACTCCTGAATCCAGGGCCAGTGCTTTATCCACTGCGCCACCTAGCCCCCCCCTATTTGGGAATTTTAATTCTAATAAGTACATTCTGATTTTTATCCCATTCGTTGCTCATCATGGAAACTTAAAAACACTGTTGTAACAGTGTAGCTTCTGAAGGTGTCGTGTTAGATTAGCTTTACTTTGGGATAGGGTGCTTCTTAGAAGTGCCATGATCATGGAATGAAATTAAATATTCTTGCTCTTTTTACTGCTGTGATTGCTAATTTAGTTACTCACACTACATCTGGCTATAAATTACTTCAGTTGCTTACTTTGTGCTAATGAAGACTTGCTGTTTTATTCAATATTACTGTTTGATTTTACTAATTTAGTATCTTCTTGAAATTGCAAAGCAAACATAAAAATTGTGGTATTAATATTTTGAAAGAATCTGAAGGCTTCCAGGGTCATACTTTTCTCTTTTGTAGTTGGTAATTTTATAGTGATGTAGTGAAATTATAAATAACTTATTTTTAATTTATAAATAATTTTATATACTTCCCTTTAAAGAGGGCCCAGAAGCCCTGCTAACCTTCATTCTCCATCAACTGTACTACTTCATTTTAACTTCACCATCATCATCCTTCCCCTAGGATATGCTCATCATCAGGAAATTCATCATCATGGGAAATTGCTTCAGCTTGGGTACTTATACCTCATCAGTGTACTCAGTTGCCTTTGTCTATGGAAATTGTAAAGAATTAATTTTTATTTGAGGTTTTTTGCCTTGGCGAGCACTGGCCTGGGGCTCCACCCACTGGTTGTAGCCGTTGCCAGGTGTCTGGCACCTCATGTTATCACCACTCGCTGACACCTGCATGGGCCTGGCAAAATTATAATGATTGGAAGCCTAGTGAGGGCAGTCATGTGACTGTCAGAGCGGCCATCCCATTGGCTGGGACTGTGTGGGGTGTTTCTAGGTTTGGGGGAGGAGAATTGGGCATTCTAAGGGGAAGCTGGAGAGCGACAGGCATTATTCTGCTGTGTATTTTCAGCTCATTCCTGGGCGGTGGTATTTTTCAGGTATTATGATTTCCCTTTCCCCATTTTTATTACCTTTCCCTTGATCCTACTGGTCCTGTTTGTGTTTTTTTTTTTTTAAGTTCATTCTTGTTAAAATAAATCTTGTTCTGTTTTGAGGCAGGCTGCCAGTTTTCTTCCTTGCCCCAATATTGCGGCGAGCCACTTAAAATTAAAAATTGGTCCTCACAAAATGGAGGGTAAAGCAAAATGCTCTTTCCAAAGCCCTCCCTTAAAAAGGTCCTAGAAGCCCAGCTATCCTTTTATTTTCCAAGCATATCATATATTGTATTATGATTGTCTTTTAACTTGAATATGATTACAGTTTGAAAATAGAACATTCCTATAAATATTCTTATTCAAGTCAGTAAGAATACAGGAATACATGTGATGCTATAAATATGTTTAGATAAACCTATGAATGCCAGACCATTATGAAAAAACTTTTATGATTCCATGGAGAATTTAAATCTCAGGTGAGCATCATCTGACTCAAGAAATTTTCAAGATTATTTTACTTACACACTTGCTAAATAAATTTTTCCCTACTTAATTGTTACTACTATTTCTCCATATACATGGTTTAAAATGAAGCTATTATTGTTATATTTCTTATTTTAGTGTAGCCTAGGTGTAGATCATGTAGGAAATTGGCTGAATATTGAGTGGAGTATGGTGACCGGAAGAGAGACACCAACTTCTGCCTATTATAGCTACTAGCTCATTTCTTATTAATCTCTCTCCCAGGTTAACAAGAATTTTGGTGAATGAGTAACCAAGGGATAAACTTACTCTGCAGAAATTCCCGTTCTAACCAAAGTCTCATAGTAAATCTCTGATGGAAGGTTTATTTTGGAATTATTTTCTTTTAAGAGCTTGCAAAAGCTTAAAAATATCAGTCTTAAATAACTATCATTCCCCAAGAGAAGAATTTGTATTCTGAAAATATAATCTCCTTGAGCCATGTCATGAAATCTGTTCCCTACTGATAAAAACACAGAAATGGTTATACTTTCCATTACAATAGTGTATCTAATGAATATACTGCTTAGACTCCATGTCTTCAAACTTCTGTACTTTGGGAAGCTTTTACTTCTTCAGTCTGAATATTTTCTGCACTCACAGAAATTGCAATCCCTTTAAATTTAGTAGACAGTCTTTGAGAAATGATAAATCTTAAGGATTAACTACTCTATAGCCAACTCATGATAGATCTCTTCAAATTAAGTTAGAGTAGTTACAGGAAGACAGAGCCACACCCTTTGATATTTCATTGAATCTGTGATTTCATCAATATGACTAGTCTCTTCAAAAAGATTCGAATGCATTATTGTCTACTCATCCTGTGCTACTCATCCATGTACTTCATGTCCTTCCATAAATCCTACATGGGCAGCCACCAAAATTCCTGAAAATATTCTTTAAATCTCTTTATATTTTGTGAGTGCCAATAAAACATGCAGACTGTCTATTGGCTATACTTTTCTTTTGCTAAATGACCAGCCCACCTCTTTGTCCAGTCATGCACCTTTCCCTTTAAATACCTCATTGTACAAAATTATTCGTTGATACTATTCTGCAATTTACTTGTGCCTAACACAGACAGACAGACACACACACACAGACACACACACACAGACACACACACACACACACACACACACACACACACACACACACACACACACACACCCCTCTTCATTGCCCTTGGATTGACCTGCCATTTTAATTCTTTGGACATTTATAACCACAGAATAAACAGGTAAATATGTAAAGACAAAAGATAGATAGAAATAGATAGATAGATGGATAGATAGATAGATAGATAGATAGATAGATAGATAGATAGATAGATAGATAGATAGATGATAGATAGATAGAAATGGATTTTCTTCCCCAAACTAATGGAGATCAAGACCAAATATACTTCCTAACATCATAACTATTTCTGTTTCTCCAGCTATGGTGCCATCTGGTTAACTCATTTTTTGGAGCCTGGGTTCAAGGGTAATACAGTTCCTGGGAAGGCCCTCTCAAGAAATCATATTCTTATTTATTTTTTGGTGGAGATCATATTTATTCTTTAACTCACTTTGTCTAGAATCTCCTCCTCTCTCAGAGGTAAAGCAGTGGGAAAACAGGAGTGCTGTTCAGAAAAGTAGACTTCCCTTTTCCAAGGGATGTAACCTCTGTCAAATCACTCTGGTTCTTGTCTTTCTTTCTACATTTTTATGCTGAAGTTCTGAAAATTTGAAACTACATTTCAGGATGGGTACAATTTGGAGTTCTTCACTGATAACTTCATGTTGATCCTATGGCATTTAAATTTACTTTTTATTTCCAGGATTGATACATACATTTATGGTTTGATTTCTTAAAATCTAGTTCATTTTCTAGTTCTGTGTTTCATTTTGTATATCAAGGAGGTTAATGATTTCCAGATTTTCTTAATAAACTCTGAATTTAATTTCAATTGTTAAAGTTAAACATTACTATATTTCATGGGGTTGGGGGGAGGGGGTAACAACTAACTTGCTGTGTCACTAGACTGCTGAGACAAGACCAGTGGGCTTCAGCTGCTGATCTGTTCTGTGGCTGAGAGCCTTCTGTTGGTTAAGTGCATCCTTTTCAGAACATGATGCAATAAAAATTACATGTGATAAAGGGCCATGGAAAGATCAACAAAAAATTAGTTAGAAACTAAATAATCTCATCCTAAAGAAGCAGTGGGTCAAATAACAAATCACTGAGAATAAACTTCTTTAATTTCAGGCAAATTTTTCTTTTGTTTTTATATCTAATAACCTGCAAATGGACATCAGATACATAGTTGACATAGTCAAATCAATCTCATTGTATTCATGTAAAACCACACCTTAGTTGCACCAGAGATACCTTTGTCTTCTCTCTTGTACATAGGTTGTTGTGAGAAAAACATTTTATAACACCTAAAGCTATACATGCATGTAAATTATAATTATCAGTAAGTAGCTTTACTTTCATTTCAGTTAAAATATTTCTATAATATTATTAAATGTTTCACTGTTGAGCCATTCTCATCTTATATTTTTGTTTCATTTCACTAACTTACTGTAATAATTCTTATCCTCCTTGGAATTTTAACCTCATCTTTTGTAGGAACATACAATTCATTTCTTCTTGTTTGAATTTTACAGAAAATTCTAAGAAACTTGGAAGCTTGAGTCTAACTTGAAGAATTAAAGAGAAATATTGTATTTGAGGATTGATAAACTTTACCAAATAACTGAAGGAGTTATAATTTTGGCAATGTAATGATCACTTAGTGTTTTAATATTTTCCACCAAAGCAGTACTACCTATGGTTCAGTAGAGGGTTGTTAGAGGCACATAGAATTTAAGTGATATGTCCAGAGATAATTGGATCATAATTGGCAAAGGCTAGTTTTAAACCCAAGTTGACCTGATGCGTAGACCTCTTAATAATGTACATAGTGCCTCTTCTGAGGAGTTTCATCTTAATTTTATGATAATTATTCCATTTTTAAGCAGAGAAGAGAGTTTAATTTAAGAGTTTTATTTGCTATAGATATATCAACAAATGTCAATATCCTTTTCCTTTTTTTATTTCTATTTGGATACTGACAGAGTAGCGGTATTGCTAGGTCAAAGAGAATGCATGGTTTTATAGCCCTTTGGCCATAGTTCAAAATTGCAAAATATCTAATTGGAAAATCAACTAACCTGGAAAATAGATCCAGGAGAGATCCTTTGAAAATTATTGGACTACCTGAAAGTCATGATAAAAAAAAGAGCCTACTCATCATCTTCCAAGAAATTGTCAGGGAAAACTTACCTGATATTCTAGAAGCTGAAGCTAAAATAGAAATTAAAATAATCCAAAGATCAACTCCTGAAAGAGATCCCAAAATAAAGTAAAAATTCCCAGGAATCTTATAACCAAATTCCAGAGCTCCCAGGCCAAGGAAAAAATATTGCAAGTAGCTAGAAAGAAACAATTCAAGTATTGTAGAGGCACAGTCAGGATAACACAAGATTTAGCAGCTCCTACATTAGAGGTTCTGAGTGATTATCATATTGATTTCTCTTTCCATTTTTTTCTTTTACCTCTCTTACTTTATTTTCAAAGTCCTTTTTGAGCCCATATATGGCCTGAGACCTATTCACATTGCCTTTTATTTTTTTTTTATTCTTTTGGGTTTGTTTTATTGCTTCTTGGTTTCTCATAAAGTCATTAGCTTCCATTTGATCAATCTTATTTTGTTTTCTTCAGTAAACTCTTGTACCTCCATTTTAATTTGGCCAATTCAGCCTTCCAAGAAATTCTTTTCTTCCTTGCCTTTTTGTACCTCTTTTACCATTTGGTCTAGTCTGTTTTTGAAGGTGTTATTTTCTTCATTATTTTTTGTGTGTGTCTCCTTTAGCTGTTTACATTTTTTCCCATCATTTTCTTGTATTACTCTCATTTATCTTCCCATTTTTTTCCTTTAGCTCTCTTACTTTATTTTCAAAGTCCTTTTTGAGCCCATATATGGCCTGAGACCTATTCATATTTTTCCTGGAAGCTTTGGATGAAGGAGCTTTGACTTTGCCATATTTTTCTGAGGATATATTTTAATCTTCCTGTTCACCACAGTGATTTTCTATGGTCAGAATTACTTCTGTTGTTTTCTTATTTTCCCAGCCTATTTCTTGACTTTTACCTCTTTGTTAAAGTGGGGCATTGATTCCAGTGTGGTGGGTGCACTGTCCTAAGCTTCAGGAAGTTTCTCTAACTGTTTTCAGAGATACTTCTGGGAATTTGTAAATTTTCAGTTCTTCCAAGGTTATGTGATTTAAGGACAGGTATGTCTACTTCTCTCTTGGCCTGTGCTCTGGTCTGTAAGCAACCACAAGCCTTCTTTTCTGCCCTGGGACTATGTGAAGTGTCCTGCTCCACTGCAGCCACAACTTCAGATGTGTTAGGGCTCCTTCCCAGCCTGGAACTGCCATGTAAGTTTGTGACCTGGATATGAGCATGGGCAAAATAACAGAGTCTTGCCTCAGAGCTAGCAAGAAGACCCCTGTGGGGCAGATAAGTGGCACAGCGGATAGAGCACTGTACTCAGGAGGACTTGAGTTCAAATCCTGCCTCAGACAATTAACAATTACTAGCTTTGTGACCCTGGGTAAGTCACTTAACCCCAATTGCCAAAAAAAAAAATTAAAGACCCCTATAATCTCCTTCTGGTCAATTGTTTTACCCCCTTACCCTCTGTGGGCTGAGTTCTCAGAAACAGTTTTTGCTGCTGTTGCTGATTCACTGACTTTCCAGGTCTGTCGCTTGTTTGTTGGGGATGGGTCTGCATTGGCTGTGACTGTGCTGGTCTGTGTTCCACTCTCACCTTGCTGTGAGAGACCTTTCCTGTCAATCTTCTAACTTGCCTTTGGTTGGACACTTATTTCTGCCTAACCTTTTTGGGGTTCTGCTGCTCCAGGAATTGTCTTATGATATTATTTGAAGGTATTTGGAGGGGGTTTGGGGAGATCTCAAACAATTCACTGCCTTTCCTATACCATCTTGGCTCTGCCCTTCTGACATAACTTTAAAAAAATTAATCACTCAGTTATAAAACTAAGGAGCTAATTGTCCCCATGAATAGAGTGTCAACCCTAGAATCAAGAAGACTCATCTCTCTGAGTTCAAATCTGGACTCTGATACTTATTAGCTATGTAACCCTGGGCAAGTCAATCAACCCTGTTTGCCTCAGTTTCCTCATCTATACAATGAAGTAAAAGAAATGACTGTCCATTTTACTATTTCTGCCAAGAAAACCCTCAGTGGAGTAACAAAAAATCAGACATGACTAACTGACAATACAACAAATTATACAATTATTTCTATTTGGGATATAAAATTAACTTTCAGAATATCATCCATATTTAATCAAATCTACATATGCATTATTTTAGAGGGTATAACAACTATTATAAGAATTTGTATAGTACTTTTAAATTACTCAAGTTTATGACTAAAGTTTACATCTAAACTTACTCTAGCCATTATACTATCAGTTCTACATTGTTATAAAAACTTTAGCAACTCAGGCAATTTTTCTTTTTTTTTTCCTTGACTCACTATGGCAACATTTAAATTTCCATCTTCACATAAGTAAAAAATGTTATTGCAGCATGACTTAAGAATGTGTCTTACATTTAACATGAACAAGCCCCTTTATAGAAGCAGGATTTCATAGTGAGTAGAATGCTGGGCTTGGACTCAGAAGATTTCAGGCAAAACCCTGCATCTTAAACTTTATAACTCTGTATCTCTGTAAACTTGAAACAATGTACAGGGAAAATTAGTGAAAGAACAAAGACTTGATTTGTTACTTCATTGGCAGAGGGAACTCCTGGTTGAAGAAACTCTATATTATGATGCCAACCAGTAATTTTAGTGGAACTCATAATTTTAGAAAATTTCTCAGAGTACTGAAAGGCTAAATAACTTGTTCAACGTTATGAATGGAAATGATGATCAGAAAAAGGAAGGAAGGAAGGAAGGAAGGAAAAAAAGGAAGGAAGGAAGTAACTGCAGAAATTTTTCATGATCAACTTCAGTTGCTGAGAAGAAAAATGAGAAAAATCCATTCCTATTTTCTAGACGTGGAGAACTATGTGTATAGGATGCTTTTATGTCATAAGACTTTTTCACATTATTCAGTTTTATAAAAATCTCTTCATATACATACATATGTATATATATATATATACATATATCTTTTTTGATTAATATTGAGAGCCCTCTACTTTCTTCAGCCTTCCTCAATCTTATGCTCTTACTGAGTAAATGGAGCTATTATTTACTTGCCTTATAACTCACTCCTGAGCAAGTTGTTTTCTCCTACATAAAATTCTGACAGATTAGTTCCTTTAGTTTTTTTTTTCTTTCTGGTCTCTTTCTTTCACAGACATTAGCATTCTGTTGTAGCCACCTGTTCAGTAGCTTTTTTTGGCCAATAAGTTTTGAAGTCTCAGATGACAGCTGCCCCTTAACCATTTTGCACTAAATATGCTTATGCTTTAAATCTTAGGAAATATCTGTATATGTGCATTACATCTTGCTATTTATTTATAGTATCTATTTATCATCCCCATGTAAGTATGTATGCTCTCCCAGAAAAGAAGTTGGCTTCAACTTTTCCACCCTGGCTTTACTAAATTGAAGAATATATGATAACTATTTACGATGTTAACACACTAAAATGAGAGCATGGTAAAAGACTTGAAAACTCCAGGTCAACTGTGATCTCATCATTGTAGGTACAATTGAGTTACATCTTTTTTTGATGATTAGGTTCTAAAGTTAGTTTGTAAAGCAAAAAGAATCACTCCTTTAAAATCTCTCTTGAAAATCCCTTAAATTTCCCAGGAATACAGTATAGTATCTTTAAATAGTAGCTGGAAATGGGCTAGGATTTCTTTAAAGGAAAGCAATCAGTATTGGAGAGCAGATGGATGTAAGATGGTTGCTATGGAAACATTTGGTTCTAAAAATGATTTTTCACTATACCAGGTAAACTATTGATTGGGAAACAGGCTTGGTACAGGATTTTTCCTTAGAGAACAAATGAATAAAACAGGTAAAGACTTGGCTGAAAAACCTCTGACATAACTGTGATTATGTTAGATGATATAACTACTTCTTCCCACTTTTTCAGGAGGCAGATAAGTATATGAGAAAGTCATAGTGAATACATTAGGGGCATTTTAGCTGACCAGGAACACAAGTAATATCAACTAAATCTATTCTTCATCAGATCTTCTACCCCAAGCAGAATGAATAAACTATCTCTAAATGGAATTAAAAAAATACACACAGAGAATCATGCCGAGATACATCATGCTGAGAAATTCATGCTACGAGATAAAATATGGGATTTGAGGTTGATGACAGGGAAAATAGATTCATATATTCTGTTTCAAAATTATGTTGGGGCATATATATGCTCATTGAGTGGAATGGTGGATGAATCTCTGTGGTGAACATTTGCTTGACAGGGTGCATATAATTCACTTCATGTTAGTTAACTGTACATAATAATGCAACTCTATTGTACTTCCTTTATTGATACAGATCACAATGCATCCATTTCTTCTCATGCTCTGAATTACTAGCAATAAGGGGAATGCAATTAAAACAATTTTGAGTTCTCCTTTTGCAACTCCCATCAGATTGGTAAAGATGATTAAAATGGAAATAATAAATGATAAAGGAATTATGTTAATACCTTCTAAAACACTAGTTTTAGAGTTTTAGTTTTAGAGGGAAGGAAATAATCATTTATTAAGCATTGACCAGCAGTCATTGTGCAAAGTGTTTGAAAAAATATTATGTCATTTATTCCTCACAACAACTCTAGGAGTTAGGTGCTGCCATTATCCTCTTTTTACAATTAAGGTAACTGAGGCAGACAGTGATTAAGTGAATTTCCTAGGGTTATGTAGCTAATATGTGTCTTTAGTCAAATGTGAAATCAGAAACTCTGAAGCTGAATTCCTACCTAGGCATTTCTGTAAGGGTATCAGTTGGTTTAACTGTTCTGTAAAATAATTTGGAATTAATATAAAGAGGTGGCTAAACTTTTCAGACTTTTGACTCAGGAAATCTGTTATTTCTATACACATTAAGAAGGTTAAAAAGGTCACATGTCACCATTTTGATAGGACTTGTGTGTGTATGATTTAAAAAATAAAACAACTAGAAACAAAATAGATGCCCACTAATTGGAGAAGTATCAGAACAAACTGTGATATATGAATGTGTGATAAAATAATGAAATTTGACAGACACCCAAGGGCACCACCTGATTGATTTAGTATTGTTTGAATTGGGTGAGAATGAGAAAATGACTAAGGACCTACTTAAGGATACTTGGATGGAGGCCACACCAGGACGGCCCTGAGTGACAGTGTTGTTGTACTACTGCCGTCAGCAAGAGACCACTCTCAACCAATCACCTTGAAGGACCTCCCCTTTGGGGGAGGGAGAGAGGAAGTGAGGAAGTGGACCCTGGATGATAGAAGAACTAGCTCTCTTTTTGGTGAGTAGGAACCAGCATGGCAGCAGATGGAGAATGGAGGTTGGGGCCGGGGCTCTTAGTCATTCAGACCCTGGCTTAGTGGTGAGAGATTTCAAGTGGGTTGCTAGGAAAGGAAATTGCTTTCTTTCTCTCTGGCTATACTGAATTAGATCTGAGCTAAGATATCCATGCTATAAGGATCTGTTTTCAATTTTTCTCTCTTCACTAACTTATAATATATATTTTAATAAATCTTTAAAAGCCTAAACTCTTGCTGAATTTATGACTGATTTTAGCCAGCTTCCACCAAGACTGGGGTGGGGCAGATTAGAACCCACAATTTAGAATTTTTTTTGGTGAGGCAATTGGGGTTAAGTGACTTGCCCAGGGTCACACAGCTAGTAAGTGTTAAGTGTCTGAGGCCATATTTGAACTCAGGTCCTCCTGAATCCAGGGCTGGTGCTCTATCCACTGTGCCACCTAGCTGTCCCTACAATTTAGATTTTAAACAACACAAATGTAATGGAACATTATTGCACAGTAAGAGATGAAGAAATTCAAGAAACATGGCAATATGTTTTTTACAAACAGAAAGGCATTAAAATAAGCTGAACCAGAATGAAAAGTTCACTAAATTCAAGGCAAACTTGGAGTAATGGGGAAAGGGAGAATCAAAAAAAATTTATGGTTTTGGATAATCAATAAGGAAGCTTTTTTGTCTTGGAAAAGAATGGTATATGACAAGGGCAAGATTTATTGTCAGTCCATCTCATTGTTCAGTTGCTTTTACTTTGTAGTTTCTAAATGTAAAAGAGAGGAGAGTTCTACATGTTGGAGTGGAGGAACAAATAGTTACTATAATGTAAATAAAAATTATCAATATAATTTTACTTTTTACTTCAGAAAATAAAAACAAAGTAGATAACACAACAGAGATAACTTTATTGATTACCTTCTGCTTTTGACATCAAGTGAGAAATAAAACAGATAGATAAAAAAGTATTCACTACTGTCAGGAAGAAGATCCAACACATAGTCTAAGTTGAAGAATTACCTATAAATAATGAAGTCCTTTAAATATCTTTATTTATAGATGGTATTGTGTGAATTACATCAAGGCCAGGAATATTGTGCAGTCTCCTAAATGAGATGTAAAAGTGCTCAAAAGAATTTTGTTTAACTATTCAGATAGAAAAATAAAGACAAAAACCTGGATAAAAGAATATATGCAATTGAATGGAAAAAATAACACATGCATGCATACATATGTATGTATATATAACATATACCCATTTTATATTTAATATGCACACATGTTCATATATTAAATATCTATATAATCATACATGTTTATTGAAATTTCCATGAACATATATTGCCAGTAAACATTTAACAAATCATGACCACTATCACATGCATCATCTATCTTGATATGTTTGCATCTGTATTTATTAATGCTATCTGATAGAAATATCTCTATCTTGACATCTTAAAAATGCACACAGGGTATATCCTCTTCCAGTTGCATTTTACATGTATGATCAAAACTCATAGTTGATTTAACAAAGTCAGCCATGTAGATTACAATGTACTTATCAATACCATTAGCAGGCTATATTTTCATCAAATACATCAATGAATTGGATAGAATCACACAAATACTGAGTGTTAGAAATATGAGTTTAATCCAAGTTTTCTTCAAGATGACTAGTTGCTTTATTATGCCATGGCATCTTTCTAATCTCAACTTGCATCTAACTTGTCTCTCTTAAAATTTCCTATAATGTGTTGTTGAAGAAATGTCCTTCTGTTGACAATGGTGTTATTATTCTAAATTTATTGAGTACAAAGCTGTTGCTACGCTGTCTGGCTCCAATTCTTTGGAGAATACCTATTCACTAAATTGGACATGGTATTTGTCTTTTAAAAGTCCCATAACTATTGCCTAATGGTTATATCTAGTTGCTTAAAAGTAGATGAATTCCAGTAGAGTGTGAAGTGATTACAGTGTTTATAAATTTGGGAAAGATGTTCTGGGGATTCTTCAGCATAAAAAGTTCCATATAAATGTAAATTATTATTATTGTCTAGAGGGTTTTTATCTTTGTGTTTAAGAAGAAATGAAATATTTTACAGCAGAATGCTTTAATCTAATAATAAAATGGAACAAAAGAATCCATGCAAAAGGGTCTAGGAGGGTTTAGCAATGTTCCTTTGCTATCTCATGTCTCAGTAACTTCATGGTTAGTAATGCTTTTCTCAGGCTTAGCAATTTGCCTTTCAGATTTTTCCCTGCTGCAATTCTCAACAAGTGGAAAACCAGTGTTTAAGGGTGATGTGAAAGGTGGTGAATTCACATATGTGATACTTACTTCATACTCTCTGAATTTTATAGTTCAAGATTCTCTTAAGAATGTCAGTACTTTTGTAGGAATTTTTGGCAGAAACTTGGAAAAGTGACTTAGGAAATAACTAAAATGAATCAGAGAAGCCTACCTAATTGGCCTACCAAAGTAGTTGGTATGGAATTTGACATCTAGGTGTTCAACCCTGGTCAAGTCACTTGATCCCATTTGCCCCTGTTTCCTCATCAGTAAAATAAGCTGGAGAGGAAATGGCAAATCATGTCAGTATCTTTGTCAAGAGAACCTTAAACAGGGTCATGGAAAGTTTGATATAACTGAAAATGGCTGAACAACAACATAAAGAAAAGGGTATGGATTTTGTGAGAGTCAGAGTGGTACTTTGAAAATAACAATGGAGAGTTAATGTGGAAGACTAAAGTATTCAGCCAGGCTCTCCTAACATTCCCTTCTAAAGACATTGAAAATAATGCTGCAAATTGAATTCTGGAGTTGCAGAGTAAACAAAAGGTCAGAGTGAGACATTCTTCCACCTGAAAACAACATTGGAGGTCAGAGAGATCTGTGACATGGAGCGAAAGGCTGGCCTAGAGATCACATGGATGAGATTCTTATGGTGGGACTAAGTGTTGATGGCAGAAGCAGCAGCAGTTTTGGAAGTTCTGAAGCTGGAGATTCCAAGGAGATCTGGAAACTAGTCAGAAAGAGTTAACAAGGAAACTATGTGCTAACACTAGACAGTACCGGATACTATTTGGCAGATCCATTGTCTATACATACTTTGGGGTCATAAGTCAAGGATAGAAACAAACACTTTTTATCAAGGAGTGGAAAGGAGTTGGCAACTCCATTGCGTAGACCAGCTTCCAGGGACACAGTTGAAGGGCAGGGAGAAGCACTTTCAGTCATGAAGTAGTGGAAGGCCTGAGGGTCAGTAACACTTTTGACTCCAAGGGAAAAGAGACAGTATCCTTTCTAGTCTCAAAGGAGGAAGGGCCCTGAAAATCCATATTTATTGCAGTCTCAAGTGATGAGGGGCCCTTTGTGGATACAGGGTGTTGATCAAGAGAGCAATGACCACACCTCTCCCCAGATCACACTGCCTCAGAAGCACTGAAAACTTCCAAACCTCTAGAACTAGCTGTACGAACAGTAGTCTGAAAAAGACTGAAGCTTAAAAAAAGAGCCCCTCTTCCCAACCCAAGCCAGGGAAAAGAGCCTAACAATAACATAATGTTTCAAATGAGGAAATATATTGGAAAAATGAGCAAACAACAAAAATAACAACAGGGCGGCTAGGTGGTGCAGTGGATAAAGCACCAGCCCTGGATTCAGGAGGACCTGAATTCCAAGCTGACCTCAGACACTTGACACTTACTATCGGTGTGACCTTTTGCAAGTCTCATTTCCCATAACGAAAAAACAAAACAACAATAACAACAACAAAACAACAAAAACTTCACCACAAAAATCTACTAGGGTGACAGAGAAGATCAAGAAACAAACTCAGAATTCAGAAAACCAGAATAATTTACAAGTGAGTTTCATTATTCAAATGATAATTAATTCCAAATATATTTAAAATACTTGTATAATCAATGAAAAGGCCTTTCCCAATATTTCTGATACAAATATACAACTTAGAAAGAAAACTATATCTAAAGAACATCTCTAAAATATCTCTAAAGAATAAGGAAAACAGTGCAAAAAGTTTCTATGATAAAAGCCTCATTTCTCAAATATATAGAGAATTGAGCCAATTTTTCTCCTGATAAAAGTATTTTATTATTTTCCAGTTACATGTAGAGATAGTTTACAACATTTGTTTATATAAGATTTCCAGTTTCAAATTTTCCTCCCCCCTCTCTTACCTCCCCCCTCCCCTAGACAGCAAGTAATCTGATATAGGTTATATATATATATATATATACACACACACATATACATACATACACATATATACATACATACATATGTGCACATATATACACATACATGTAATAACATTAAACACATTTCTGCATTAGTCATGTTATAAGAGAAGAACCAGAGCAAAAAAGGAAAAACCTCAAAAAAAAAATGACAGCACCAAAAACAAAAGAAACAGTATGGTTCAATCATCATCCATATTCCACAGTTCTTTTTTTTTTTCCCTGGATTTGGAGAGCCTTTTCCATCATGAGTCCTTTGGAACTTTCTTGTACCATTGTATTGCTGAGAAGAATCTAATCTATCACTGTTGATCAACACATAATGTTGATGATACTGTGTATAATGTTCTTCTGGTTCTACTGAGCCAGTTTTTTTTTTTTTAAAGTCACTCCCCAGCTAAGTGATCAAAGGATCTGAATAGACAGACTTTAGAAGAAATTATGAAAATAAGCTCCTAAATTACTACTGATTAGAGAAATGCTAATTAACATAATGGTGCAATGCTACCTCATATCTATCAACCCAGCTACCATAAAAGAAAAAAATTAACAAGTGTGGGAAGAGATATGAAATATTTGGAATACTAATACAATATTGGTGGAGTTGTGAACTAGTGTAACTATTCTAAAGAACAATTTGGAATGATGTCCAAATGCCAATAAAGCTTTGTATACTCCTTGAGCTAACAACTAGGTCTGTATCCCAAAGAGATCAAAGAAAAAGGAAAAGAACTTATTTGATTAAAAATATTTATAGCACTTCTTTTTGTGAAGGCAAAGAATTGGAAGTCAAGGGAATGTCCATCATTTAGGGAATGGATGAACAAGCTGTAGTATCAGATTGTAATGCATACTATTCTACTACAAGAAATGATGAATAGGATACTTTTAGAAAAACCTGGGAAGAATTATATGAATTCATGCAAAGAGAAGTGAGAATCAGGAGACCAGTTTACATAATAACAGCTATTTTGTAAAGATGATGATCTGTGAAAGACTTGCTTACTCGTATCGACACTTATTTAAGATGATTTTAAAGTACCCATGATGGAAAATGCTATCTACCTCCAGAGAGAGAATTGATCAACCCTGAATGCAAATTGAAGCAGGCTTTTATTCAAAATTTCTTCATCAAAGTGTTTGCTTTTTGTCGGGGAGTGGTTGAGGGGGAGTTAATCTGGTACTCAAAAATAAAAAAATAATAATGTTAAAAAATTTTATATGTAAATGGGAAATATGTAATGAAATAAAATAATTGTTAAAAGACATAAAAAAAAAAACCTGGGAATTAAAAAAGGTTTTGAAGTCAGAGGACCTAGATTCAGATCAACATTTTCTGCCTATTCTTTGTGACCCTCAACAAGTTATTTAACCTCTTGGAGTCTCCGTTTCCTCAGCTGTAAAATGAAAAAATTGAAATGGAAAGCTCTCAAGATTCCTCTGAATTTTAAGGCAATGTTCTTGTGTTTTGCTTTGACACTCTATTTCTTTGGTATTTTAGGGAAACATTTAATGTTTTAGGCACAATCATCTATAAAATAATTTATCACACTATTTATAAATTCATATTATTTTAATGCTTCTTCCTCTATTCTTTTAATGTTATCATTTTAGCTTTTGTAATTAATTTTTCAAAGATGCATTTCCAAAGATTTGAACAGAATGCATTGTAAATTGAGAGAATTTAATGTTATAAAACAGAATTCATTAATATCTTTTAAGTCTCTGCTATTGCTAGCTGGTTTGGGGGACACAAGATAATAAAACATAATTACTATCAATAATTTATAAGTTGGATGATGAGACAGGGCATAAATTCAATGTTCCTCACTGTATTAGGTCAGCAAACATTTATATAAGCATTATATACATTCTCCATAAAATCTTTTTCTGACCCTTCCTAATCACATGGGCAAGACCCCTTTATACTTAAAGGCTAAGCCAGTTCATATAAGTTATATTTGTTTCTGCTAAAGCTGCCTAAAAGCAAAAATTGACTGCATGAATCTTTTCTGAGGAACCAACAAAACAAGCTTCAAAGAGACCCTTCATTTGATTGGTCACAAGTTTAAGAAATTCTTGTCCACAGCACCTCTCAGAAAACATCACAACCCCCAATATAAAAAAAAATAGAAAAGAAAAAGAAAACCCCTATTTAAAAGAAAGACTGAAGGTAGTAAAAAATAAAAAATAAAAAGACAGATTTCCACATTGAGTAACTTTGAATCTTCCTATCTATGGAGTGCATTACCTTTCTGTCAACAGTTGCTTAATTGATCATTACATTGTTATTAGTTCTCAAGTCTTCCCAAATCGTTTTTCCTCCAAATGCTATAGTTATTACATAAGTTGCTCTCATAGCTCTGTTCATTTTACTATGCATTAATTCACACAGGTACTTCCAGGTTTGTTAGAAACTGTCCATTTCATCATTTCTTCTAGTACTCTAATATCTGACTATATCAGTATATTGGGACACCTAGGTGGCATACTGGATAAGGCATTGGTCCTGGAGTCAGGAGGACCTGAGTTCAAATCCCACATCAGACACTTACTAGCTGTATGACTCAGGGAAAGTCACTTAACCCCAATTGCCTTAAACATTCAGGGCCATCTGCAGTCATCCTGATATATATCTTGCCACTGGACCCAGTTGGCTCTGGAGAAGAAAGTGAAGTTGATGACCTTGCATAGTCCTCCCTCACTTAAATCCAATCCACTGCAAGTCATGACATCACCCCAATGACATGGTCCTTTTCAATTATGAAGGACAAACAATATATATATATATATATACAAAAGATATTTGTAGAAGTTTCTTTTTTCTGTAGCAGTTAAGAACTGGAAATCAAGTTTTTGTAATGCTATTGGGGAAATGGCTATACTATATATATATATATATATATATATATATATATATATATATATATATATATATATATATATATCTTTTGTATGTTTTTGTACTCTTTCTATGATCCCTATGAGTTGTGTGCCTGGTAGTGGTAAAGCTAATTTGAGAATATGCATAGTTTCTTGATTGGGGAGAGGAAGGGAGGGTCAGCAATAGCTCAAAGTTGTTTTCAAGAATAACTTGTCCAAATCACAGCTTCATCAACCAACATTAGTGTCCTCTTCAGCCCCCCATCCACCCTGGTTTTCCTCCAACAATTGTAATTTTCTTTTTTATCATGTTTACCAACATTCTGGGTCTGAGATGAAGCCATAAGATTGCTTTAATTTATCTAATTATTAGTGATTTTTTATGTGTGGTTGTTTATATCATTGATTGTTTTCTTTTAAAAATGTCTGTTTTTATTAACAGACCCATTTGTCTTTTGGGTGATGGCTTAGTCTTAAAACCTTAAAACAGTTCCTTAGGCATCTTGTATATGAGACTTCTACCATACAGAATTGCTATAAATATTCTTACCTAGTTACCACTTTTTATCCAAATTTCAACTTTGCTGAACTGCTTGTTTACTATTTGTGCACTAATTTTAAATTTAATGTAGTCAATATTGTCCATTTTTATCCTCTGAGATCCTTTCTATAACATGTTTAGTCATGAGCTCTTATTCTAGACATAGATCTGAAAGTTAATTTCTTCCTTCCTCCTTTGATTTGTTTATGATCTCATACTTTACCTCTAATACATGAATCTATTTGTGATCTATTTTTATATACTATGTAAAATACTGCTGTATACCCAATTTATACCAGAGTACTATGTTTTTTGTTTTGTTTTTTTTTACAAGTATTGTGTGTGTGTGTGTGTAAGTTAAATGATGAACCCTTACCCCAGTAATAGGAATCTTTTAATTTTTCTCAATACTAAGCTACTAGGTTCATTGTAACCCTATCCAATTTCAGTGACTAACATTTCCACTATTTAACCAGTACCAAATCATATTGATAATTACTGCTTTGAAACAAAACTTTAGATTGAGTACAACTAGGTTAATTTCTTCTTTACTGTTTAAATTATTATTTTAATTTACATTTTGACCGTTGTGTAATATTTTGATTATTTTTTCTACTCTATAAAATATATGTTTTTATTGCTATAGCACTAAAACAAATCTACTTAGGTAGTAATCTTTTTTATTATTATATGGGCTTAGCTTACAAATGAAGAGTTAATCTTTCACCAGTTATTTAGGACTGTATTTTTCTATGAAGAATATTTTCCTTGATGGTATTATTTTTCCAATTACCTGTAAAGATAGTTTTCAACATTCATTTTTGTAAGATTTTGAGTTCAAATTTTTCTTCCTCCCTCCCCTCCCTCTCCTCAAGGCAGCAAAAAATATGATATGGTTTATATATGTTCAGTCATATTAAATATATTTCCATATTAGTCATGTTGTGAAAGAAGAATCAAAAAAGAAGAAAATCACAAGAAAGAATTCATCAACAAATAAAGTGAAAATGGTATGCTTCAATCTACATTCAGATTCCATAGTTCTTTTACTGGATGTGGAGGGTATTTTCCATCATGAGTCTTTTACCATTGTCTTTGATCATTGTATTGCTGAGAAGAAGTAAATATATCAAAGTTTTTTTTTTCTATTATTTTTCAGGGCAATGAGGGTTAAGTGACTTGCCCAGGGTCACACAGCTAGTAAGTGTCAAGTGTCTGAGGCTGGATTTGAACTCAGGTACTCCTGAATCCAAGGCCAGTGCTTTATCCACTGCGCCACCTAGCTGCCCCCCAGTATATCAAAGATTTTAATCATTCAATGTTGTTGATACTGTGTACAATGTCCTCTAGGTTCTGCTAACTTTACTAAATATCAGTTCATGTAAATGACTTTCCAGGTTTTTAGGGAAATCTGTGTGCTCATCATTTCTTATAGGATAATAGTATTCCATCACATTCATATAACACAGCTTATTCAACTATTCCCAAATTGATGGGCTCCCCCTCAATTTCTAGTCTTTGCCAACACACATAAAAAGCTGCTATGAATATTTTGGTACATGTCTGCCCTTCTCCCTTTTTAATCTCTTTTGAATATATGTCTAGTAATGGTATTGCTGAGACAAAGGGTATGCACAGTTTTATAGCCCTTTGGGCTTAGTTTCAAATTGCTCTCCACTATGCATGGATCAGTTCCCAACTCCAGCAACAGGGTATTAGTGCCCTAATTTTCCCACATCATCTCCAACATTTGAGCATATTCCTTTTTTTGCCACCTTAGCAATCTTATAAGAATAAGGTGATAACTCATAGTTGTTTTAATTTTCATTTTTCAAATCAAAAAACAATTTAGAACATTTTATATGACTATAAATACTTTAATCCCTTTATCTGAAAATTGTCCATATCCTTTGACCATTGATGAAAAGTAATTTGTAAATATTTTATATAGATTTTATAGCCTTTATATAATTCATTTTTGTTTGTTGGTCTCATAACACTTATTTGAGTATATTTGCATATTTTGCAAATATTTTGAATTTGATATCTTAATATCATTTTGCTCAAGTGATAATTTCATTTAATTTTTAGTCTACTGTCAGGATCTCTACAGACACAATTATTTCAAATGTTAAAAAAGAATTTCATATACTTTTTGCCTTTTTATTTCCTCCATTTTCTTTTTCCTTCTTCTTATTATAGTTAGTATTGTTAGCAATATGTTAAATTACCGCAGTTATAATAGGCATTCTTGCTTTAGCTTTATCTTGTAGGAAAAACATCGAACTTTTCTTAATTACCTTAATTTTCATAATGTTTGCTCTTGATGGTAGATAGGTAATAATTATGTTATTTAATAAGCTTTTATTATGTTCATATTTTCTTCTTTTTTTGAACTAAATTTGCATTCCTGGTACGCAACCAACCTGGTAATAATGTATGATATTTTCACATGTTATTCTAGCTGGTTTACTAATGTTTTGCCCAATATTTTATAAAATTATTGTTTATGATATTTGTCAATAACTTTAATTCTCAATTTTATTTATTTTTTTTTATATTTGTGTCAGAAAGATTAGGAAAAATCTCTATTTTTCAAATAATTTATATAATATTGGAATTAGTTACTCTTTGAATAATGAAATTCATTTGAAAATTCTTCTGTGCTTCAGTGTTTTTCTTTTTATTTTATATATGGACTATTGGATTTATTTTACTTAAGCCAATTCCTTTAAATAATTCCATTCTACTAATCTATATTTTTGTTAATATTTTTCATTTATATTATCAGATTTGAAAGAACATATCTGGGCAACATATTCTCTGTTTTCACTTCTTTCCAATTATTTCATAGCAATTCTTTTTTTTACCTTCCCTTTTTCATTTATTTAGAATTTTATTAATCTCCAATTACATGTAAACAAATTTTAATGTGCATTTATTAAACTTTGTGCTCTGAATTCTCTTCCTCCTTCCCTCCACACCCCCTTAAGAATGCAAGCAATTCAATATGTTATACATGTATAGTCATGCAAAACATTTCCATATTAGGTTGTGAAGAAAACAGCAAAAAAGAAACTCAAGAAAAATAAATTTTAAAGAAGTATGCTTCAGTCTGTATTTAGACATCAGCAGTTCTTTATCTGTGGATGGAGCACATTTTTCATCTTAAATTCTTCAGAGTTGTCTTCGATCATTGTATCATGGAGAATAGCTAAGTCATTCTCAGCTGATCATCTTAGAATATTGCTGTTACTTTGTATATAGTACATTTCACTTTGCATTAGATCATGTAAGTTTTCCAGGTTTTTCTGAGAGCATCCTGTTCATCATTTTTTATAGCACAATAGTGTTCCATCTTAATCTCTTCACACAATTTGTTCAGTCATTCCCCTTAGAATTGCCCTAATTTTGAATTCTTTACACCATAAAAATGGTTGACATAATTTTTTCCCTATATATAGGTTCTTTAACTTTTTGGTTTTTATCTCTTTTTTGGATAGGGACCTAGTAGTAGTTTTACTAGGTCCAAGAGTATGCATGGTTTTATAGCTCTTTGGTCATAGTTCCAAACTGATCTACAGAATGATTGAATCAGTTTACAACTCCACCAAAATTACATTAATGTTTCATTTTTCTGATATCCCTAAAACATTTGCCATTTTCCTCTGCTGTCCTATTATCCAAGGCAATACGTATTAGATAGTACCCCAGCATTGTTTTGACTTGCATCTTTCTAATCAATAGTTAGTTATAACTTTTTCCCATAAAGCTATAGATATATTTGATTATTCCATCTGAAAACTGTTCATGTCTTTTTATCATTTATCAATAGGGTAAGAGTTATGATTTTTATAAGTTTGACTCAGTTCTCTGTATGTTTGAGAAATGCGGTCTTTAGCAAACAAACTTGCTTCAAAATTTTTTAACTGTTACTATTGCAAAATTTATTTTCCTCTGTCCTACTCCCTCCCCATGCCACTTACTCTATTCTCTACCTCTTTTCAGCCTGTGATTCATTTCTGACTGCCCACTCCCTGAGTCTGTCCTCACTGCCATCACCACTCCCACACATATACTTTATCCCCTTCCCCTCCTACTTTACTGCAGGGTAAAATAGATTACTATACCCAATTGAGTGTGTATGTTAATCCCTCTTTGAGCCAATTCTGATGAGAGTAAGGTTCAGTCACTCCCTAGTAACTTCCCCATCTTCCCCTACTCTATATAAGCTTTTTCTTGCTTCTTTTATGTGAGTTACTTTGCCCCATTCTACATCTTCCTTTCCCTTTCTCCAAGTGCATTCCTCTCTTATCCCTAAACTTTATTTTTTAAAGATATCATCCCTTCATATTCAAGTCACACCTGCTCGCTCTGTCTAAATATACTCCATGCAGCTGCCCTAATAATGAGAAACTTCTTATGAGCTACAAGTATCATCTTCACATGAAAGAATGCAAACATTTTAACCTGTTAATATGCCTTATTATTTCTTTTTCCTGTTTTCCTTTTTTATGCTTCTCTAGCATCTCATATTTGAAAGTCAACTTTTCTATTCACCTCAAGTCTTTTCATCAAGAATGCCTGAAATGGGCAGCTAGGTGGCGCAGTAGATAGAGCACCAGCCCTGGAGTCAGGAGTACCTGAGTTCAAATCCGGCTTCAGACACTTGACACTTACTAGCTGTGTGACCCTGGGCAAGTCATTTAACCCCAACTGCATCACAAAAAAAAAAATGCCTGAAAGTCCTCTTTCATGGAATGCCTAATTTTTCCCCCTGAAGGATTATACACAGTTTGGCTTGGTAAGTGAAATCCTAGTTTCTTTGTCCTCTAGAATATCATATTCCAATCCTTCAGACCCTTTAATGTAGAAGCTGCTAAACTTGTGATATCCTGACTGTGGCTCCAAATAACTTGAAATGTTTCTTTCTGCCTACTTGAAGTATTTTCTCTTTCAACTGGGAGCTCTGGAATTTGGTTATAATATTCCTGGGAATTTTCATTTTGGGATCTCTTTCAGAAGGTGATTGGCAGATTCTTTCAATTTCTATTTTGTCTTCTGGTTCTAGAATATCAAGGCAATTTTCCCTGGCAATTTCTTGGAAGATGATGTCTAGGCTCTTTTTTTGATCATGACTTTCAGTTATTTCATTATTTCTCAAATTATCTCTCTTGATATTTTTTCCACATCAGTTGTTTTTCTTATGAGATATTTCACATTGTCTTTTATTTTTTCATTCTTTTCATTTTGTTTAATTGTTTCTTGATTTCTCATAAAGTCATTAGCTTCCATTTGCTCAATCTTAGTTTTTAAGGATCAATTTTCTTCAGTAAACTTTTTTACCTCCTTTTCCATTTGACCAATTCAGCCTTTCAAGGCATTCTTTTCTTCATTGCCTTCTATTTTACCATTCTTTTTTATTCTCTTCTTCATTGCAACTCTTTTTACCATTTAGCGTAGTCTATTTTTTAACCTGTTGTTTTCTTCAGTATTTTATGTGTCTCCTTTAGCTGTCAACATTTTTTTTCATAATTTTCTTGCATCACTTTCATGTCTCTTCCCATTTTTCCCTTTAACTCTCTTACTTTATTTTCAATATTTTTTCTTGGAAGCTTTGGATGTATGAATGCTGACTTTGTTATCTTCTTCTGAGGGTGTTTTTTGATTTTCCTTGTCACCATAGACAGCATTTTTTCTGTTTGCCTATTTTCCCAGCCTATTTCTTGACTTTTTTGTTTGTTTGATTGGGTTTTGTTGCGGGACAATGAGGGTTAAGTGACTTGTTCAGGGTCACACAACTAGTAAGTGTCAAGTGTCTGAGTTCAGATTTGAACTTAGGTCCTCCTGAATCCAGCACTAGGCCTTTTCCCACTGTGCCGCCTAGTTGCCCCTTATTTCTTGACTTTTATCTCTTTATTAAAGTGGGACATTGCTTCCAGGGTGCAGGGCACACTGTCCCAAGATTAAGGGGGTTTGTGTAGCTGTTTTAAAAGATACTTCTAGGGATTTGTAAGTTTTTAGTTCTTCCAAGATGGTATGATTTAATGAGAGATAAATTTACTTCTTTCCTGCACTGTGTTCTGGTCTGCAAGGAACCACAGAACTGCTTTTCTGTCCTGGAACTATGAAAAGAGTCCTACTCCACTGTAGCCAAAGGTCCAGTGTGTTTATTCTCTTCCCTGGCCTTAGAATGCCACGTAACACTGAAACCAGGATAGGAGTATGGATAAAGCAACAGAGTCCTGTCTCAGTGTTACCCAAGCGATCCCTGTCATCTTCTTCTGGACAATTGTTTGACCCCCTTACCATCTGTGAGCTAAGAGTTTCAGAAGCAGTTGCTGCTGATGATGATTCAGAGGCTTGCAAGGCCTGCTTCTGGTTTGCTGATGCTGGTGCTGTTGCTGGTGCTGTGTTGATGCAGCCTGTACTGAACTGTGCTGGATTCTCACCCTCATACAACAGACATTTATTGCCAATCAACGTTGTCTTTGGCTGGAAAATTATTTTACCCTTTCTTTTTGTGCATTCTGCTGCTCCAGGAATTATCTTATACCATTATTTGAAGGCAGTTTCAGGGGTCTTGGGGAGAACTCAGGCAAGTCATTGCATTTCCTCTGCTGTCTTGCCTCTGCCCTCTTTTTTATATTCATATGTTAACATGTCTGTTTTCTAGTTTTTAATCAAACTAGCTAAATATCTAATGCAGTCATTAAACAACCCAGTCAGTTATTTTATCAATTTTTTTAAATTTTATTTTTTATATTATATGCCATCTAGTTTTTATTAAAATATTTTTCTATGCGTATTAATTTCATGGAATTGTTGATTGCTCTTTAGTCCATTCTGATTTTTAGGAGTTCAGCTTATCAGTAAAATTGACTATCATTTGTTCTACAGAATGAATTTTCCTTGCCATTTTTCCCTCTCTCAACACTCCAATTTGTATTTTTTGTCATTTCTCCCAGATACTATTCAGTCCTTTATAGCTAAGAATTTACTTATTGTTTGGCTATAGTTAGAATTATGGGTTTACTCTCTTCTTCTGGATTTACTCCTTGGGCTTTCTTCAGTATTTCTTCATTTTGAGTGACTTTTTGGGGGTATGCTTTGTATCTCTCTGGTATAAGTTTCTAGATTAGGGAATTATTATTATTATTATTATTATTATTGTTATTATTATTATTATCTATTATTAGGGGATTATTCTTGGAATAAACCCCACTGACATACTCCTGGATAATGTTGGTAAGACCTCATTGATCCTAAATTTGGTGGTGTAAAAATATTTTCCTTCTTCTTAAGGAATTTTCTGGCCTTGCCTCCTGCTCAGAATGAGGCCTAAGCTGCCTACATGCAGGGTTAGAATAGCCTACCTGTTTCCTGCAGTAAGTAAGGGTTACCTGGGTGTTATTTTCTTTCTGTTTCTCACTACAATTGTTAATGAGGTACATGGGTCAATCTCCGTATCAAATCTAGGATACAGATGTGCGACTTGAATCAACCCTCATTCAATGGGGCAATGCTGTGACCCCTCACTTGCCAGTGATTTAGAGGAGACCCTTGGTTTGCCTATAACTGCACTGGGCTCTGGTCTGACCCCTGCTTATAAGGAGCATTGGGATAAGTCCTGCTTGTTTGACCCTTATCTCCAAATATGGGTGTGAGCTACTTTATTTTTTTTTGTCGTTGTTGTTGTTGTTATTGCTTTTGTTTGTTTGTTTTTGCAGGGCAATGAGGGTTAAGTGACTTGCCCAGGGTCACACATCTAGCAAGTTTTAAGTATCTGAGGCTGGATTTGAACTCAGGTGCTCCAGGCTCCAGGGCCAGTGCTTTTATTCACTGAGCCACCTAGCTGCCCTCCTAAGCTACTTTAAATGATATCTCTTACCTACCCTCACTTGTCTCCACTTAAGACATCTGCAGGGTTCTGGCATTGTTGCTTTTTGTTTGTTTGATTTTGTTTTTTAATGAAGCCTTGGAGTGGAGGGAGAAATTGATAACTGGTTCTCCTTTTTTTTTTTAATTCTTGTTCTTTCTATGTATTTTTGGAGGTATACTGGGTTGTTGTAGGGTGAACTGGGCTCTTCTAGTTTCTAATATTCTACTATCTTCCCAGAATATGATTCTCCCAAAGATACCACTTTTAAGGGTTCAGTGCCATTTTTCTTCTGGATATTTTAAAGTATAATCTGAACAAATGCTACATAATTTTAAAAGAGATATCATTAGACTGATAGATATATGAGAATCTGTTTACACAATTATTAATACATTAAGAAAAAAATAATCTATGAGATTAGGTAACTTCATAAAGCAGTAATAGAAATGAAGCACATTATGTGGTGGTTGTTGTTTGTTCTTTGTTCTCAAAGAGGATAATGACATGAAAGAGATGTCATGACTTGCACTGAATTGGATTTAAGTGATGGAGGGTTGTCTAAGGTCACCAACATCACCCCCTCCTCTTGAACCATCTGGGTCCAGTAGCAAGATAAACTTCAGGATGACTGGAGGTGGCCGGGATTTTTAAGGCAATTGTGGTTATGTGACTTACCCAAGGTCACACAGCTATAAGTGTCTGAGGTGAGATTTGAACTCAGATTCTACCAAATTCAAGGCCAGTGCTCAATCTACTATGACATATTTTATTTCCTGCTGGAGGTAAAATTTTGAGTTATAAATATGCTTCTGCAAGAGGGAGAAGGCAAAAAAAACCCAGGGAGATATGATTTTTAGGGCCTTGAGAAATTTGCTGTGGCTTTTATGCAAAATAAACCTCAGATATACAAACTGATATATGATATGTCTTTAACAGGAAAAACAATCCTTTACCACATAATTAATTAGACCTAAGGATTAACATGCAAATACTCCTAGGCAGGTTGACATCAGTATTTAAATGCAAACAGAAGTATAAATAATTCATCTAGTTGGTTTACCCCTTGGTACAGATTTTAACAGGGGGGAAAGAAAGATTAGAATGGCTTTGGGGTTCATGAGAAATGGGATAGAAGAACTGGGAATACATGAGGTCATCACAGCAAAGGAAAATGTTGTAGAAAAGGAACATTGAGACCTTAAGAATTATCAAATCATTTACTTTATTTTTTTTCAATTACATGTAAAGATATTTTTGAGATCCATATTTTTCTCCTACCCTCTCTTCCCTCCACCCTTCCAAGACTAGCAAGTAATTTGAAATAGGTTATATATTATTATCATGTTAAACATATTTCCACATTAAACCGAACCAAAGAGTGAAAAAATGCAAGAAAGAATAAGCAAGAACAATAACAAAAAAGCAACAACAAAAGTGAAAATACTATGCTTCAGTCTGCATTCTGACTACATAGTTTTTTTTTGAATGTGGAGAGCATTTTCTACCATTGTCTTGGATTATTATGTATTGCTGAGAAGAGTTAAGTCTATTAAAAGTGATCACCAAAAAAAAAAAAAGTGATCACCACAAAATGTTGATAATGTGTAAAATCAAACCATTTACTTTAAAATTTTCTGAGGACTGGCTCTTCTGTTCAGAATGTATTAATAGTAATAATGGCTAAATTTATATAGTATTTACTATGCAGCAAGGCACTGCGCTGTTTTTTGCAGTTTTCCCTTCGTCATCCCTGAGGTTAGGGACATGGTACCTTAGAAATCTGGAAAATTCACATTAAAAAATTGGCCCTTGGGGTGCAGCTAGGTGACACAGTGGATAGAGCACCGGCCCTGGAGTCAGGAGTACCCAAGTTCAAATCCGGCCTCAGACACTTAACACTTACTAGCTGTGTGACCCTGGGCAAGTCACTTAACCCCAATTGCCTCACTAAAAAAAAAAAATTGGCCCTCTATACCAGAGAAGAAGTCAGAATTACCATGTTATTAAAATATAAAATATGTTGATATTATATAATACTATACATATACTTTGTGTATTTCTGAGTTTCTAAACTTTTTGTGTCATCTGCTGGCCTTCATATGTTGTTTGTGGCTTCCATGAAACTCTAACAATCCACATTTAATTTTTCATGCAGATCCATGATATATCAAAACTGTCATGGGAAAAGATGCAATGTGGAAAGAATAACTGTACAATTATTATATCATTTGATCCTCACAACATCCCTCAAGTTGTTCTTGTTCAGTCATGTATGACTCTTCATGACCCCATGGATATTGTTCATGGGGTTTTCTTGATAAAGATACTAGAGTGATTTGTCATTTCCTGTTCTTATAGATTAAGGCAAACATAGTTTAAGTGACTCTCCCAGAGTCACACAGCTAGTAGTGTCTGAGGCTGGATTTGAACTCAGGCCTTTCTGATTCCAGCCCCAATGCTCTATCCACTGAGCCACCTATCTGCCAAGGTTGTAACCTTGGGAAGTAGGTGCTATTATTCATCCCATTTTAGATGGGAAAATTGAAGCAAACGAAGGTTAATTGACTTGATCAGGGTCACACAGCTAGAAAGTATGAAAGACCAGCTCTGAATTCAAGTCTTTCTGACTCTAAAACCAGGGCTCTAAACACTATGACATCTACTTGTCTTTTATAATGTGGCTCCAAAGTACCAACCCAAATTTAGGTCAAAATCTTTCCCATTATATATGTTGTATTACAGACAAAATAGCCTTCCTGATATTGCCTTTAAGCAACATTTCATTCCAGCTCCCATCTTTATGTCTTTACACCAGAAACCTTTTATGCTTAGAATGTCCTACTCACCTCTTCCTCTTCTAATCCTTTAATTCATTTAAGGTGCAGCTCAGTTTCTGCTTTCTGATGCTTTTCCTGATGCTAAAATCACTTCATTACTTCATTTACTTTATATTTTTTTCTATAGAAGTGTCTTCGCAAAGTGTATGGAACATTTGTCTCAAATCCAAGAAGACCTAGGTCCCTCTAGTACCTATTGATTTGTAACCCTTGGCAGGTGATTTAGCCACTTAGGAACCTCACACAAGTCTCTAAGAATAAATAAGGAAGAGTAAATGCTGACTTGCATTGGTAGAGTTGGTTACCTCACTAGAGAGTTCCCAAAACCACTGAAATCACAGGTCCTGTCCCTGTGAACTTTGTATGTACTTATATATGGGTTTCTTCCCAAAATATAAGCTTCTTGGGGGGCAGCTAGATGGTGAAGTGTATAAAGCACCAGCCCTGGATTCAGGAGGACCTGAGTTAAAAATCCAGTTCAGACACTTGACACTAGCTGTGTGACCTTGGGCAAGTCACTTAACCCTCATTACCCTGCCCAAATATATATACATATATGTGTGTGTTTGTGTGTGTGTATGTATACTTTATATAAGTTCTTGAAGCCAGAAACTCCGTTTTTGTTTTCTTTGTATTCCCAACTTTTAGCACAGTGCCTTGAATATTGTATTGCTTTCATAAATGCTTCTAAAATAGAGCTGAATTAATAGTCCTTAGAAAATTTGCCAGAGGATGGCTTAAAGGTTATCATTTTTGCACAAATCAGCTTTTATACAACTACATTCTGTATCCTCCTGAACCTTCTTTTGGACTTTTCCACTTAATATGCCTTTATAATACTGCCAACAGAAATGTTGAATTTTACCAAATGATAATTAAATGAGATAGTGATAACCGGAAATGCATAAAACTTTCATTTCTTTTCGAATGCAAGGTTTAGCAGAAGATATTTCTTTGCAAAAAGAACATAAATTCTATTTAATTGGGTTTAATTTAAGACCAATAATTTGTAATTCATTTCTCTTAATTGGTCTTTCTTTCATTGATATTTTTTGTATGTAATCTATTCCAGTCAATTATATATATATATATATCTTGGATGAAATAATAAATAATTGCCACTATCAATAATCCAATCAAGTCCTAAGAGCAAAAATTATTTATTCTATGTGTCTTTGAATAACAATTGAGTTTAAGAAATACACAGGCTCTGTTGTTTTCATTTTGACAGCAAGCTTCAGGGAACTGCATTTTGTGATTTGCACAGAAAGATTTCAAAATTCATATTTTAAATTATGTTTTTAGGACTTTTTATGACAGCTGCCTACTTCATGCCCCCAGGCTTATTACCTCCTAAAAAAGGATAGATTTTTTTGAATAAATAATTGAAATATAAACCTCTCTCTTTATGAAAAATGTTCATTGTTCCTTGTTTGATGGCAATTCAGGTAACTAAAAACTGTCTCAAAGGTTACTGTTAAATCTCATTTTAGTGTGAGATACCCTCACATTAGTGTATAAATAGTTTTAAAATAATAAGCTTCAGGGGCAACTACGTGGCACAGTGGATTAAAGCACCAGCCCTGGATTCAGGAGGACCTGAATTCAAATGTGACCTCAGACACTTGTCACTTACTAACTGTGTGACCCTGGGCAAGTCACTTAACCCCCATTTCCCTGAAAAAAAAATAAGCCTCATGACATCAGTGAATGATGGAATGGAAGAACAGCTCACCATTTAATATAGTGTAAAACCTTTAGGTACTATAATTCTATTCGGCAGATATGTCTTTTCAAAAGCATGTTTGTTTATTTTTTGAGTGTCCTGAAAAGCCCCAGTAAACATTATTAAACTACTTCTCTCTTTACATAGAAGACCTAGTATTATAAAGATGTAGAAAAGGTAGCTGCCCATATAATGGGATTCAGGGGTGCAAGGAAGAGCCTCCTGCTCACCAGAAACCTCTGCCAATGATTGTTCTTTTCAATTCCTTTTAATTATCAACATAGCTTTCCACTTCTCAAAGATAAACAAGAAATTGCAAAAGTGAATGAGAGATTCAACACCTTGACTTAATTGTCCTTTGAAGAATAAATTGTAAATTCCCTTTCTGAAAAAGGGGATTTGTTTAGGGGTATGAGGAAGGAGATCATGAATATCTTGAGCTCCTGAAATAGTTGGGAAAATGCTAAGAAAAATTTCACTGTAATAATCAATTTACATAGGAGTGGGCCTGGAATTGTGAAGGCTGTTTAATTCCTCTTCTCTTCCTCTTCCTCTTCTTCTCTTCATCCTCCTCCTCCTCCTCCGCCGCCTACTCTTCCTTCTCCTACTTCTTATGCCTGTACATGTTGTCTTTCCCTTCCCTTCCCTCCTTTACTCTCTCTCATTTCCCTTCCTTTGCTCTCTTCTCCCATTTTTGTTGCATCATTTAAAAATTGTTATTAATTTTCTACTCAGTGCAAGGTATCATGGGATAGAACTAGGCTTGCATTGTAATGGTCTTAATGACCTTTGTGTATCAGTGCATGATAATGTGTTTATCTAAATAGATTGAATGGATATCAGATTTTGGAGGAAATGAACTGAGCAATGCTGGCATTTTAAGAGCTAATTGTTTACTCCATATGAAAATTATTTCTTTACCAGGCAGATATGAAAGAATCATGCAATTTTTGGTTCCTCTGTGATCATTCTCTATCCCACCCTCCTTACTTGCATCTTTATTATCTTTTCCTACTTTCACTGTTAAGAGTTTTTAGCATGATTTAGCATGATTCATAGTATCCCCAGTGCATGGCATATAGCATGCATTTAAGAAATGCTTATTGATTGATTGATTGATTGATTGATTGAATTGGAAGGATTCTTGTCAACAGAATATTGACTTAGAAAAGCACATATTATGTGATCCATGTTTCATTATATTTTATTTATTTTATTAAATATTTACCAATTATCTTTTTGGTGGGGCAATGAGGGTTAAATGACTTTCCTAGGGTCACACAGCTAGCAAATGTCGTGTTTGAGGTCATATTTGAACTCAGGTCCTCCTGAATTCAGTGCCAGTGCTTTATCCACTGTGCTACCTAGCTGCCCCTCAATTACATTTAAAACTGGTTCCTGTTACGCTGGGGGAGTGCCCATAAATCTCATGTTTGACTCCTCTTTTCTAGTCAATTTTACTCATTTTATACATAAAGAAACCGTGTCACATAGAAAACCAATTACTTCCACAAGGAAACACAGGTGGTAAGTGGTTCTGAAAAATATTTTCATAATTGTCTCCTACAGAAAACAGAGTGAAAAATTCACAGATGTGACCAAAAAATAGTTAGGAAAATATGGCATCAGTTTATTGACCCATTAGCAAGCAGGCCTGTACATGTGGATAATCCTTTCCAAGAAAAAACACAAAATTCATTTGTGAATGAAAACATTTAAATCTTTTTTGCTCGCTGGTTCCAGACCTTGGTCATCCACAGTTTTAGGTTTTTATTTGTAAATCAAGCAGATCCATATTGATGAACTTTGAGTTTCCTGGTTTGTTAGTACAAGGTGTTTTCAGTTTCATTAACATGATACAAATTAGTTTCACAGTCCAACTTAAAAGCAAATATGACAAGATTATATTAAGTACAAATCAGTTTGACAGTTCAAACTTGAAAGCAAACAATATTATAAGAGTACATGTTGAAAAGGGGTTGTTACAGATAAAAATACCCAGATATTTTTACAAGTATTGGGAAGGAAGGCATGATGGCTCCAGCAGATGAAGGTGTTCTACAGAGAGCCATAAAATCTACCAATTATCCTAGGAAAAGAAGTCACAGTACATAGTTATTTGCTAACTGTAAACTCGCAGACATTTGGAGAGACAAATGGTATCCAAAACCCCAAATACCTCTGGGGTTTGCTTGACACCCACATATATTTTCTGGGTTCAGTTGGATGGCATTTTGATCTCATTAATCCAAGGTTTCATAAAATTCTTTTGGATAATAAGGCATCTCCATCAAACGCAAGAGTTTTATATGTTAATTAACCTCTCATTTGTATCTAGATTATTAAATGTTGTATAACATTAGTGAAACTGGAATTTTAATCCAGATTCTGAGACTCTATGTTTATCACTTTTCCCACTATATCATACTGATTCTTGCTATATAGCTTCTTGATATATTTAAAATCATGCCATTTAGGTTTGTCAGTGAAGAAACATACATTGTGGAGACTTGATAAAGGGGAGTTGTTCTTAATATCAAAGGATCTACTACTTGAGATCTTAGAAATCAATGCTTGACTAATTGCACCATTTTAAAAGTGAGAAAACACACTAAGAGAATGAAAATGATTGACAAATAAAGGATAACAGAGTTGAGATTCAAACTGCAGTCATTTAGCCCCAATCAAATGCTTTTTCCATGATTTGAGATGACCCAAAGCAAGCATATTCTCACAAGGTTTTCATAGCCTGTGTAAAAGCCCTGCCATGATCTCAACAGATCCCTTTTGTGAAGCAGGCTTGCCTTTACCAACTTTCCTCCCTTCAAATTTGGGTAGACATTTTGTTAAAATGAGTGAAATTTACAATTAATGTAAGGAAAGAATTTTCTAATTTATACTGTGACATATCTATGCTCATCATTTTGAGTATTAACTCCACTGGGTTCAGTTGAAATATTCCTTCTCATTTTGTATTGCTAATTTATGTCCTTCTATAAATTATGCATATATACAAATATATGTGTATAGACATATAAATGTGTGTATACTATAAATCTAGAAATATATGTATACGCAACATATATATTTCTAGTTTTATAAAATAACTAGTTTTATGATTCATGTCTCATATATGCATATATATCCATGTACATATGTATGTACTTATGTGTGAATATATATATATATATATAACTGTGTATATATCCTACATTACCAGAAACTAGAAAAAATATATTCATACAAGTGCACACCCCTCATAGAATTTTTCTAGTTCTATAAAGTAATTGAAGTTTTATTATTTGTATATGTCTCATATATCCACACATATATGTGTATAGGTATATGTATGTATATGTGTTCATGTGTCTGTTTATATGCATATGTATGTAGATAGATATCCTATGAATCCTCATGTAACTCTCTATGTATTATCATTTTATTTTATTATATACCTTATCCACCTCTTTTTCCACTCTTCTATGATGTCGATACATTTTAGTACACTAAACACTTTTCATTTTTCAATTGTAATATTCTGAGATTTCAGTACATGAATATTTTTATTGTTCTTTGGACATATCTACAATTTTAACTATTCTGAAATCAATATTCCATAAGAAATGTAGCCTTTTGCACAGTTTAAGATATCAGTGTTTAAAAGATCATCTTGGCCAATAGAAAAGTTTGTATACCTGCCCAATTACCCAGATATGGTCCAACATGCTTTACATCTCTGATTTAATTCTGAACTTCATGAATGCACACAAATCATCCTCCATTTCTGGAATGTATTCCCTCCTTAACTCTGACTTTCAGAATTCTCATTCATTAAGACTTACTTCATGTGTTACAATCTCTGTGAATTCTCCTTCTGATAACTCTCATCCAGGGTTGTTAGTGCTCTGCCTCTCAGCAATGTAATGTATATTATCTTATTTTGAAAGGCAGTGTTTTTTAGTGGTTTAAAATCTTACCTTGGATCCAGGAAGGATTCGGTTCAAATTTCTACTCTGATAAATGCTGGTGAAATGATTATAGAGAATTCATAGAGATAATAAGCCCTAAGTTGAGCTTAGATGAATGTTAAGATTGTGAGAGTCAAAGATAAAAAGGGAGTGCATTACCAGAATGAAGGATGGTTTATATGCATGTATGGAGGTCCTGAATTAACCTAATTTGCACATTGCCGTTGTTTTTTTATTCTGTCAGTGAATCATGTATGACCTTTACATATGCATGGGACATACTTTGCTAGAGACACCTTTGAAGTTGTGGTTTTCATTACAAAGTCAAATCATCCATAAGAAGCCCACTGGGATCTTGTATTTTCTACACTCCTAAGTCAGTTATTTGACTATAAAAATGTGTCCTGATAGACAAAAATAATTTGCAAATGCTTTAATATTCCTTTCTCATATTTTTTATTAGGGGTAGCCTTAAGAGGAATCAGGGAAGGGTGGAGAGAGAGCTGACAGTGGAACAAGCAAGAACTCTATTCAAGTCTTGCCTGATATGTATAGAATTTGTGACCCTGCTCTAGTCACTTAAACTCTTAATTATCTAGGCAACTCTTTATGACTATAAATTTCAGAAAAAATATTTATACAAACATATACCCTTGCACATATATGTGCAAGGAATATAAGGTTAGGAAAACATTTTCCACCATTGTTAATTTGGCAACTCTCCAGGCATCTACAGTAGTGAAGAGTTCCCTGGAGCCCTGAGATGTTAAGGTACTTTCTATGGACACGAAGAACTTATGTTGAAGTAAGACTTGGATCCAATTCTTTTGTACTATAATACCATCTTTCCATCCCTTTGTGGCTAGGACATATTCTAATGCCATTGACCTAGAGAAAGAAATGGCAAAACATAACTACAGAGAGGGTTAGAGTCTAGAAAAAAAAACAAAAAACAGACATGGCGATCCTTGAAAGGGGGGAGAGTCAAAAGTTATTAATTCATTCAACAACATTAAGTATCTTCTTTTTTTTTTTTGGTAAAAAAACATTTTATTTTTTTTCCATTACATGTAAAGATAGTTCTCAACTTTTGTTTATACAAGCTTTACAATTTCAGATTTTTCTCCCTCCCTCCCCTCCCTCCCCCCTCCCCTAGACAGCAGGTAATCTGATATAGGTTATATCTATATATCTCTATACATATACATATGTATATATATACACATATATATATATATACATAATAATATTAATCCTATTTCTGCATTAATCCTGTTACAAGAGAAAGAATCAGAGCAGTGATGCAAAACCTCAAATAGAAAAAAAAAAAAACAGCACCCAAAACAAAAGAAATAATATGGTTCAATCAGCATCTATACTCCACAGTTCTTTCTTTCTTTTTTTTTCTTGGATTTGGAGATAACATTAAGTATCTTCTAAGCTACGTACCAAGCTTTGAGGAGTATGTGACTTTGAGATAAGAAATTGTCCATATCCTTAAAGAGTTCATTATACTGGGAGCAGCTAGATGGCACAGTGGATAAAGCACCGGTCCTGGATTCAGGAGGACCTGAGTTCAAATCTGGCCTCAGACACTTGACACTTACCAGCAGTGTGACCCTGGGCAAGTCACTTAACCCTCATTGCCCCACCAAAAAAAAAGAATTTGTTATATTGCTATAGAAGGGTAATAAACATTAGAGACAGTAACAATTCATGGTATTACGTAGGAAGTGCATTAGAGTTGCAAAAAAAAAAGTGCTACTATATGTGCACCAAGAATGTTTATATTAAGTGAGCCACTCGGCATTTTTTTTTCATTTTGTTTTTACATAGGGAAAAATCAAATATACATTTAATCCAATTTAGTTCCTTAGCTTTTGCCTTTTCCATCTTGGCAATATGAGCCACTGACTTTGGACGCAGAATGTTGCCACCCCAGTGATGACAGATCTCATCGTATCTGTCATTATAATTAGTTCTGAGGGCTTCTACAAGCTTAGCCAGGGCCCCCTTATCTTCAGGATTAACCTGTGTGAAGGCAATGCTTGTACAGGTCTTTCTGAGACCTAAGAGGCCCAGCCTGGCTTTACCTTTAATAATACAGTAAGGAAATCCCATTTTTCGGCACAAGGCAGGTAGGAAGACCACTAGCTCAATGGGGTACACATCATTTGCAGTAACTACCAACCGTGCCTTCTTTGTTTTCTACCAGAGTAGTAATAGTGTTAACAGCTATCCTCAGGACTGGTGGTCTTTTAGTGGGGACATCCCCTTTGCTTGCAGCTTTTTGTTCAGCTTGAGCCAGCAGCCTTTGCTTCTTCTCTTGCTTTGTCTCAGGTCTGTATTTGTGAGCCAGTTTAAGCAATTGAGTAGCTGTCTGATGATCCAAAGTCTGGGTAAACTGGTTAATTGCTGGTTGCAGTTTCAAACTCTCATAAAGTATAGATCTTTGACACTTCAGTCTGATGTATTGAGGCCATTTGACAAAACGAGTAAGGTCCCCTTTTGGGCTGGATGTCCTGACCAATGCAAAAGTTCTTGGGCCGCTTCTCAAAAAGAGGATTAACCACTTTCTTAGCCTCCTGCTTCTTTACAACAGCAGGGGCTGGAGCCGCCTCCTTCCCCTTGGCCTTCTTCCTTTATGGCAATGTGGCTGGCAGAATAAGAAAGTGCGCCTTAGCATTTTAAAGGATCAATAGGAATTCAGCAGCCAAAGAGAATGAGGGATGATTGTCTAGGCACAGTATTATCAAGTTTGTTTGTTTTTGCTTTTAAAATAATACTTTAAGTTTGTTCACTTTTATTTTTCACTGTTACCTGGACAAAAGTAGATTGCAACAAAATGGGTGCCTGTTAATTAGAGAATAGTGGAACAAATTTTGTATATGAATTTATTTGTATATTTTTGTTCTTTAAGAAAGGAAAAACATGGAAAAATCAGAGAAACTTGAGAAAACATACTAAATGCTGCATAGTGAATTAACCCAAGCTCAAAAACCTCATTATATACTTACTGTTTGTATTGCTCTGGTTAAATCACTTTTTTTCTGTCAATTTCCCCTTTTGTAAAATGGGATTAATGATAGGATTTACTTCCTAAGGTTAGAAGGAAATGATAAACCACTCCAGTATCTTTGCCAAGAAAACTTACGGACAATATTGGGGTGATGTGTCCTACAGGGTTAATGAAGAGTCTGCTGTGACTGAAAGACTAACCAATAACATCAAAAATAACAATTCCTAAGGTTGTTGTGAAGAATTAAAGAGATATAGATATAGATATAGGTGTAGATATAGATATAGGTGTAGATATAGATATAGATATAGATATAGATATAGATATAGATATAGATATAGATGTAGATGTAGATGTAGATGTAGATGTAGATGTAGATGTAGATGTAGATGTAGATGTAGATATAGATATAGATATAGATATAGATATAGATATAGATATAGATATAGATATGGATATAGATATAGATATAGATATAGATATAGATATAGATATAGATATAGATATACAAATGGAGAGAGATACGTAAGATTCAGTTATTGTTATTACTATAAAACAGAATGAGCATTATAGAAATGCAAACACAAACATGATAATGAGTCATCATAGAAAAGATGAGAACACATGCCTGCCTCCTTTTATTGACAATATAATGAACTAAGGTTAAATAACTTGTCCCAGCCATGCAGCTAGCTATGGTTCTGCTGCATTGCCCATCTCTTCTACATTGCCCCTCAGCATTTATAATTGTTATTTTTCTTTTTTTTTTCTATTCAAGCACTTTAGTTTGATTCAATGACTATTACCAATAAATGCCTCACCAACACCAGTACCTTTATTAATTTTTTTTTAAAAAAGAAACATGGTTACTGCTATTGGTTATGAATAATAACATGTATGTTTCCATTTTTATAGATTATTACTTAACAAAAAAGAAGAAAATACATTTTAATGTTAATCATTTAGAACAAGGAGCCAGTGTGCTTCTTGCATGGCATAGTGAGTAAACTGTGTCTATATTAATTAGCACTTCTATTAACACAGAAATTACTTTGTATTTAGTATATATTGTTTTGTCTGAATTATTTGTATAGTTATTCTTTCTTTATATTTTGTATACAAAAGCTTAGAAAGCAACTCTAGACTCCTAAAAGATTGGTTCAAATCTTGCCTTTGAAACATAATACTGAATGACCTAGGCAAGTCACTTAAGCTCTCAATCCTCTGGGCAACTCTCTAAAACTATACGTTACAGAAGAGATAATCATCTACTTTTTTAGTGGAACCTAACTGCTGGACCAGGGAAATCAGAGGCCCAATCCATATACTGCCCCTATTCACTTGAAACCTATATTATTTGTTGTCTTTAACCTGAATTCAACTGTCTTTTAGTGCTGGATTCACCAACACATTACTGTCATCATTATGCATTTTGTTCCTTTGGTTCTTTTTTCGTGCATCAGATTGTATGTGTGTTGCTATATTTCTCTAAAATCCTAGGACTCTGGTCTCTACTAGGTGATATTTTGTTTTATTTTGTCTGGAAACAGGTTTCCATGAGACTAACTAGCCATTTCCAAACCATGTTCTCTGCCCTCTGGCTATTGTCCCTATCCCTCTATTGCTATAACCAGTATTCTTCCCCTGTTATTCAGGGAGTACTTACCATAGGGCCTAGTAAATAGTAAGCACTTAATAAATACTTCCATTATTCATTCGTCAATCCTTACAGTGAAATAATACTTCTTTACAGTCACCTAACATAATTTCCTCAGTCATTCCTCAATCAAAGTGCATATAATGTATTTAAAGCTTTTTAGTGCTATTTAGCTTTTAAATAATAGCTGACATTTGTATGGCACTTTTTAACATTGGCAAAGTGCCTTCCTTAGATTATATCATTTGGGCATTGCAATTGCCTTAAAAGGTAGTTATTTTAGAAGTTATTAGCCTTTATGAGATTCTGAACTTCATTCACCTCACCCATCTTAGTTACTGGCACAGTGTAATAGAATTTTACACTTTGGAGGTATATTCTTTAAATATGCAGGTGTTTCCCTGTTATATAATCAGGCAACAATATAAGGCTATAAGGAATTAATCAATAACAATTTATCAAGGGCCTACTAAATGCCAGGCACTGTGCTAAACACCAAGGATACAAAAAGAAACAATAACAAAAAAAGCAGTTTCTGCCCTCAAGGAGGTTACTATCTAATGAAAAGAAATCCATCAAGTTATGTTAATATCATTGCTAATTAGCCTCACTTAAATTAACTAGTGAATAACATTTAAAAATCAAATAACACCCAAAAAGATTACAATTATGGAAATAATCTTTTTAAAAATAAACAAAGTAGGGCAAAGTAAATCAACCTGATAGACGTATAAAACCATGTATGTCTCTGTCCTTTGTATTCATCATCTCTGGCAAGAGGTGTGTAACATGCTTCATTATATACCCCCTAGAGACACTTTTGGTCATTTCATCGATCAGAGTTATTAAATCTTTCAGAGTTGCTTTTATTTACAATGATGCTGACCTTATATAAATTGTTTTCCTCTGTAATGATGGACTGACATATTTACAGAGTACATCAGCATGCTTACCTGATGGAAATTTCCCAAGTGGACATTTCTTGAAAGCTTACTTTTGGAAGACTCATGATAACACATACGGGAATTGCCTTGGAAGTACTGTGGATTATGTGGAATTTGTTCTGATCTGTTAATCATAAGGTAGACAATAGCATCTTTTTTTTTTTTTGCTTCAGTTGGAGAAACAGAATTTGAGGGATGTTTTAAAGACTTTGTCCCTAGAGTATAACATTCTATTCCACTCTGCGAATGACTACTGTGTATGATATATATTTCTTATTGCATAATAATATTCAATTACATTCCTATACCTCGATTTGTTTAGTCATTCCTCCATTTCTGAGAGTCGATCTCAGTAAAGCGCTCTCTCTCTCTCTCTCTCTGGATCAGTGTGTGTGTGTGTGTGTGTGTGTGTGTGTGTGTGTGTGTGTGTGTGTGCTTGTGTTTAATTATCTTTTATCTATATATGATGAGTAGTTTTTTTTAGATGTAGACTTTGCCCACTGCTTTCTCCATGTTGTTATATTCTTCTCTTTTGATCCAGTTATGAGACAACATACATTGCCTTCCATATCTGTAAATGAATTTACCTCTCTCATTCTCCCTGGCTTTAATTTTGATATTTGAAGTTTTTGATGTCCTTTTCATCAGAAATTCTTGAGAGTACTTCATTCCAATAAAGTTTGATTTTCTTCCATTTAGGATTATGCTGACTTTGAGGGTCAAGAAACCTAGACGGTACCTTTCAGATTATGGCATTCTAAGACTTCATCTGACTTTTAGTTTGAAACTTCCAGGTCTTGTGTATTCTTGCTTGTAGTTCCTTTATATTTGACCTGATTCTTTCTCTATGCTTGTAGGAATTTTTCTTTAATATGGAAGTTCTAGATCTGGACTATGGCATTCTTGGGACATTTCCTTTTAGAGTTCTTTTTGGGAAATCATTAGAGGATCTTGTCTTTACTTTATCTTCTAATTTTAATAGGTATGAGAAATTTAATTTTTTTCCTTGAAATATAGTGCCTAGAACTTTTATTTTTTATTTATTTTTTAATTTTTTGGTCAGGCAATTGGGGTTAAGTGACTTGCCCAGGGTCACACAGCTAGTAATTGTTAAGTGTCTGAGGCTGGATTTGAACTCAGGTCCTCCTGAATCCAGGGCCAGTGCTCTATCTCTTGCGCCACCTAGCTGCCCCAAGAACTTTTATTTTTAATCATGGTTTTCAGGGAGTCTAATCTTTACATTTTTTTCTTACCCTATTTTCCAGGTCATTTGCTTCTTATAGCAGATATTCAGATTGTTCTTCTGTTTTATTATTTTTACTTTGATCCAATATTTCTTACATCTCATGGAGTCATTGAGTTCTCTTTATTTTGTTCCACTTTTCAGAGACTCCTATCCTTCAGTAAGGTTTACCATTGTTCTCTTCTAATCTGCATTTCTATTTCCAATTTTTTCCTCTGGAGCCTTTATTTTATTTGTATCTCGCTATATTTTATAGGTATGTATGTAAAATCATTTGTCCCTTTGACTCTATGATTGAAGTTGGTACATAGTTATACTTATCACCTGGGGAACCCTGTATTCTTGTGCTTATCTCCATAATCTCAAAGTTAGAGCCCTTGGATCTTTGAAGTTCAGAATACCAGAAGTTCAGGGCCTTCCATGGTATATAAGGACAGAGTGTTAGGGATTTTTAAATCCTTGGGCCTGGACTATACTAGACTCTCTGCTCATGGTACTCATCTCTAAGTTGTTATTGTATTATTACATATTACAATCCCTGTGGCTTTTAAAGTTCCCACTTTGAGTTTTCTGACCTCCTTTAGGTTTTTCAGGGAGGTCTCTGTGGACATAGAGCCTTGGTATCATGTCTCTAATTGTACTGTCTCATTCTTTCCTAGAGGGGTCCTCTTTCCTTTTCATAGAATTATCTACATATCTCCCCAAGGTTTTATCAATTCTAGGTTAAAATATATCACTATAATCTCTCATTGGATATTTTCATCATTATTCAGAATACTGTGAACTACATGTTTTGCTGAAGTACTTATTTTGGAGCTAGGTAATCTTCATCCTCTTCAAGAAGCCATTTTGAATTGAAGTCTGGTAAATAACATTTATCAATCATTTTGTTACAGAATGTACATTCCTGGGGGGGCAGCTAGATGGGGGGAGCAGCTAGATGGCACAGTGGTTAAAGCACTGGCCTTGGATTCAGGAGTACCTGAGTTCAAATCCGGCCTCAGACACTTGACACTTACTAGCTGTGTGACCCTGGGCAAGTCACTTAACCCCCATTGCCTGCAAAAAACCAAACAAACAAACAAAAAAAGAATGTACATTCCAGACCCTCTAGTAACTGATACTCAAAACAGTTAATATTTTCATTCCATGTTGTTGACTAATGGCCCCTTATATAATTATCTTTTCAGATAATTGGTTTTATATTTGTGTATATACATTTACATATATGTATATACACATACATACACACATATTAAAATATATGTATACATAAAAATATATGTATATGTGTATAGGCAATACTTAGAACGAAACATGTAATGGCTAATTGAGTTGAGGTTGAAAGACGAGTACAGCAAGGATGTATATTGTCACTTTATTTATTTAACTTATAGGCTGAGTACATCATGGGAAATACCAGACTGGATGAATCAAAAAGTGGAATTAAGGTTTCTGGGATAAATACCAATAATTTCAGATATAGAGATGACACTACTCTCATGGCAAAAAAAATGAAAAAGAATTAAGAAGCCTCTTAATGAGGGTGAAAGAGGAGAGTGGAAAATTAAGTTTGAAATTTAACATAAAAACAAACAAACAAACAAACTAAGATTTTGGCAGTTTGTCCCATCACTTCCTGGAAAATAGAGGGACAAGAAATGGAAGCAGTGTCAGATTTTATATTCTTGGCCTCAAAGATCACTGCAGATGGCACCTACAGTCATGAAATTAAGAGAGACTTGCTCTGTGGAAGGAATGCTATGGCAAATGTGGACAGCATACAAAAAAACAGAGGCATCACTATGCCAATAAACCTCTATATAGTCAAAAGATGGTTTTCGGGCAGCTAGGTGGCACAGTGGATAGAGCACCGGCCCTGGAGTCAGGAGGACCTGAGTTCAAATCCGTCCTCAGACACTTAACACTTGCTGGCTGTGTGACCCTGGGCAAGTCACTTAACCCCAATTGTCTCACTAAAAAAAAAACAACCAACCAAACAAACAAAAAGATATGGTTTTTCCAGTAACCCTGTATCCTGTGAGAGTTGTACTATAAGGAAAGCTGAGCATTCCAGAATCTATGCTTTTGAATTGTGATATTGGAGAAGGCATTTGAGAGTCCCTTGGACAAAACCTAAATTACCCTAAGAGGAAGAATGTGCACCAAGAATTAGGGAGCAAAGAGAGAGAGGCCCTGGAGTGGTCAAGAGTTTTATCCTTTTTTTTTTTTAATAAAAGTATTTAATTATTTTCCAGTTCCATATAGTTTACATAAGATTTCCAATTTCAAATTGTTCTCCCTCCCTCCCTGCCCTCCCCCAGACAACAGGCAATCTGATAGATAGATAGATAGATAGATAGATAGATAGATAGATAGATAGATAGATATAGATATAGATATATATTGATATAGATATTGATATATACATACATATACATCGATGTATATATATATATATGTACATACACATATACATATACAGTTTTATCCTTTTTAGATAAAGGAGGGTCATTATACATTGATCAAAACTAATTGGTTAGCATCATTCAATTCCACTGATTGACATGACTTCAGGGTGATCTAAATTAAAATGAAGGGAAGAGTATGCAAAAGACCCTTGCTGTAGAGCAATGGCTAGGTGTGGATCCCATCAGTTCATCAAGCTAGACAAAAGAATCAATCTCCATTTCTTTTGTTCCCTTGGGCCTATCCCAAGCAAGGTCTGCAGAAGTTGCTCAAGAACTGGATTTTATGGAATGGGGGGGAGAAAGGTCTGAAACTAACCTCTGAATTCCCCCCCAAGAAATCCATTATTAATAATTATTTTCTCACAAAGGTCAATTACTGAGGCTGAAGCTTAAATACTTTGACCGCATAATGAGAAGACAGAACTCATTGGAAAAGAGCCTGATGTTAAGCAAAATGGAAGGCAAAAAGAAAAAAAAAAAGATAATGAGACGGATATATAGTATCACGGAAACAATGAACATAAATTTACACAGACTTTGAGAGGTAGTGGAGTATAGAAGGACTTGTTCTATGGTCCATGGGATCACAAAGAGTTGGATATATGTATATGTGTATGTGTGCGTATGAATGTTTCTATATATGTTCAAACATATGTGTGTATAAAATATTTCAGAAAATTTTATTTTTTTGTAAATTATGAAGCTTTATTTTTTCTGTTTTACTATTAAACAGACTTTGATCTTTTCTTTCTTTTCTTTTTTTTTTCTTTTTTTTTTTGCAGATCATTGAGGGTTAAGTGATTAACTTGCCCAGGTCACACAGCTAATAAGTGTCAAGTGTCTGAAGCCACATTTGAACTCAGGTCCTTCTGAATCCAGGGTCAGTGCTTTATCCACTGCACCACCTAGCTGCCCCCATTGATCTTTTCTTATATTCATGATCAGGCTTCTATTTCAATCAATGTATTTTCTCATGTCACAAGATTGATGTAGTTTAAATTCTGAATTGTTATTTTCTATTATAATGAAAACTAAAGTTTATCTACATTCCAACTTAGTATTTTTTGTTGTTGTTGCTGTCCTGTAAATATCTTCTGTGTTTTGTTTTGTTTTGTTTTTTGCATATCAGTTCCAGCTTCAATTACTGTCTTACAACAGTCTATTGTCACCCTGACACTTCTCAAGCTGTCATATTTATGACTTGTGTCCCTTAAAGCTTCAGTAGTATCCTAAATGATGCTATAATTGTTGTCATTTTTATTTTATCTTTAATCCCCTTCTGGTCAGCATACAGTATGATGCAAAGTTGTAACTATCTTTTCAGGCAAATATCTCATTTTCAACCATCTTTTCTTTCTCTTACATGACAGGTATCTCAATTTTTAATTCAGATGTCTTTGTTATTATCTTTTCTGTCCCACTGCAGATGTTTTAAAGTTAATCCCTCTTATATTTATGTCAGGAATCTGTGTAGCAAAACTCTATTCTTTAACTTTCACTCTCTGGGTTTTTTAAAGTCTATTATTTGTAAAGTCATCAGAAAAAAAATATTTTATTTACAATTTACTTTTCCTTAATTGTATTTCTCCTTCATTTATCCTTTTCCCCACTCCATGAATCTTCTTCTGTCTGCCCAAAAAAGTGAAATTGATTTCATATCTCATGTTGCATCTTAACATGTATTCACTTGTCTTTATAATCCAGGCAACATGGTATAATGAAAAGATTACTTGACCAGGAATCAGGGAGGAATATTTGAATCCTATCTCTGACACCAGCTTTGGGTTCTTGAGCAAATGACTACCTCTTTAAATCTCAGTTTCCTTATCTGTAAAATATAACCTAAAAGATATATCATACAATCATAGAAAGTATTTGGGGAACTAAAGAATTATAATGTATGGATAGCCTACATGCTACATTGTTATCTAATGGATGTTAAAAGAATATATGATTTTTTTCCCTAGTCATCCTATCTACAAGCTCCAGAGTCCTGGAGCACCATTGGATAGTGGGAACTCTTCACTATCTTGTAGGGGGGTTGTATAAGATGGACCTAGAATGTTATCACTTCAAATTGGAGGAAATAAAGGAAAATCTTGTGTTATCACTAATATCTGTTCATGCCCATAGCCTTGGGATACATTGTAGGTGTCATCTCTCAATGTTCCTATCCTATTATTTATATAAATATTATGTTCAGAGAACCATTGAAGTTATATTAAAATATAAAGACATTAAATGGCACAAAAAGAGAGAATGTAAGGAAAACCCTTATTGTATTGTGTACACCCTTGTGTATACATTTTAAGAGGAACTGAACAAGAATCATGGAGAACTGATAATCATTAAAGTCTACTATTGTAATCAATGGGTAGGATAGACACAATAATTGGAACATAGATTCATTGGAACATTAGAATACTTGAGGATTATTTATCCAATGTTATCATTAAATATAAATTTAAAAGTATTAATCCTGTAACTTTAAAATATCTGTAGTGATGAAGAACAAGGAGATTAAAATAGATTAAAAATTAAATGGTGAAATATTAAAATACTTTGCTTTTGTCCCAAATTTTCTATTCAATTTCCCATCAAAGCTGCTTATAGAACAAAACCGGCAAATTGCTATTTAGTTTATTTTTTTCATTACTCCACAGGAGTTCTCATAGACAGGTCAAAGGGATGATAATGGAGAAAAAGGTAACAGAGAAAAAGGATAAAAGCCATCATCCTTGAAAATGTGGAAACTAGTTGTTTAGACCTTGAATGCTTTAACAGATAGCTACTGCGTCATTTTCTACCTTTCCTTACCTTAACAAAGTCTTGGAATTCAAGTTATGGTCAGGTCGAATTATAGCAGCTTTCATTCCTTTGGTACAATTCATCTAAAAAGGATGACATTTTCGTGTGAACATTCTCTTGATTAGAAAGTAAGGGTTTGCAACATAACACTTCAACTCTATCACATGATAACTGTTATTTGAGAGGCAAGGCTGCAAAGATACTACATATGAAAAAATTTCAAGATATTTTCAAAGTCAGTGTTTTTTTTTTCTCTTCAGAAAAAAGTCACATGTTCTTTTCTTTTTTCCTTTCCCCTTTGCTTATATAGCAGTCCACTAACATAAAGTTACTACCCTCTCAGGCCAAACTGTGAAATAAAGAAAAAAAATACTTTTGGTATCCTCATTTTTCCTTTCTGAGCCATCCCACCCTGATCTTTTTATTACCTTTCCTTACCTGGGCACCCAGTGCTCTTGCATTTTCAAGGCTCCTTCTTGTATAGAAATAAATATCTAATCACCCTTTTGGACCTCATGTTCCTCATACAGAAAGTGTTCTCACTAGAAAAACCCCATAAAATTGAAGTTACCTAATATGTCTCCCTCCAAAAATGTATTTGTCCTTTAAAAGTGGACTGAAAAGAGAGTGATGCTTAATCAAAGTTACTCTACAATCATGAAGGCACTTTCGTTTTCTATGAAAAAAAAAATTCATGCAAAATCCTCAAATGAAAATCAATTATTTATCATTGTTTTGGAAAGTATTAATTGATGTCTTGCTTTATGATATTTTGTAATGTCCAAGGTCTTGAAATACTCATGGAATGACTCAAGGAAGAAGTTGACATGCCCATATCAATTTTTCAAAGCATAGTATTTATAACACCCAAGTCTGCTTACTCTTCTGGTTCTGAAACAAAAAAAAAAAGTCAGATTGGTTTAATGAGGAAAATAGTACAAAGGGCTTATTGGAGAAAAGTAATGACGTTGAGAATTATGACTCTGTGATAATATCCTTCTTATTAGTAGAATGCCTTACCTTAGTAAATATTATATGAAATATTCTTCTCCCTATATTCTCTTTTGGAAATAAAAATAGAATAAAAGTTGATGTGTTCAATTAAAAATAAAATTATTACATGTACAAAGATGTTTGTTCAGGAGATTGATCAATTTGAAGAATTCCTCCATCAACTTCTTTAGATTACAGGATGCTTACTGGTTTTTGTTTTTTGTTTTGTTTTGTTTTCTGGAGGAAATTAAAGATGACTTCCACTGAGGAAGGAATGGATGCTGGCATCTTACTGACAGAGAACAGGAAACTCTTCAGAGCAGTTAGTTCATAGTAACTGGGTCTGCCTTCAAGATTCTTGGTGACTGAGAATTAGGAAGATAAACTATTCTGAAAAATTACTATTGGGGCAGCTAGGTGGCGCAGTGGATAGAGCACCGGCCCTGGAGTCAGGAATACCTGAGTTCAAATCCGGCCTCAGACACTTAACACTTACTAGCTGTGTGACCCTGGGCAAGTCACTTAACCCCAATTGCCTCACTAAAAAAAAAAAAAAAATAAAAATTAAATGAAAAATTACTATTTCCCTTGTTGTCAATAAAAGAAAGCTGATCATTCCTTTCTCTCTTTTTCTCTTCCTTGTTCTTTCAGACTTGTGTGAAGAAAGTATTTTTTAAAATTTCAATTCTTCCTTCTTTGAGAATCATGCTATTTAGAAATATTTTCCCTCTATGAACTTGGTTCCCAGAATCTTCAGTATGAGAACATTCTTTTTTTTTTATTTATTTAGTGAGGCAATTGGGGTTAAGTGACTTGCACAGGGTCACACAGCTAGTAAGTGTTAAGTGTCTGTGGCCGGATTTGAACTCAGGTACTCCTGACTCCAGGGCCAGTGCTCTATGCACTGTGCCATCTAGCTGCCCCAGTATGGGAAGATTCTAATTTGTGTTTGTTGATGAAGTAAAACCTAAAGCTTACAAAATCCATTCTCAATATATTTCTTCTTAGGTCACATGTTTACACTTTTTATCTCTACTATGTGTTTCTTTTCTTTTCACATCAATTATTATTTTTTTTAAATTTTGTGTTCCAAATTCTCTTCTTCCCTCCCTCCCCACCCACCCCAAGAACTCAAGCAATTCAACATAAGCTATAAATGGGCAAAACATTTCAACATTATCCAGGTTATGAAAGAAAACAAACAAAAACAAAACTTCAGATAAAGGAACTAACAAACAATCTAAACATTTATGCTTCAGTCTGTATTCAGACACCATCAGTTCTCTCTCTGTAAATCGACTACATTTTTCATAGGACTTTCAGAGTTGTGTTGGATCATTGCATTGCTGAAAATAAGCAAGTCATTCACAGAAGATCATCTTATAGTATTGCTGTTATTTTTGTATACTGTACATTTCACATTGCATCAGCTCATGTAGGTCTTTCCCGGTTTTTCTGATAGCATCCTGCTCATCATTTTTTTTAATAGTAAAGTACATTTATTTAGTATTTTAAGAGAGATTTCCTTACAATAAACCCATGAGGTTGATTCTTGCAAAAACTGTAATAGATAACATTTTTATAGTAACTGATATCTGACAAAAAATTTTCTTCACAATAGCCCAGCAAATTAAGTACCATAGAGTTTATTATCATCAGTCAATCAATTCTCATCCTCATCCATCCATACTCATTTTCATCAGTCAATCCCCATCTTCATCCAATCATCATCAATCGACCAATCAACCTATCTATCCTCCTCCTCATCATCATCATATTACATTACTCTTGCCTCTGCTTCAAAATTTTTTTCAGAGCTACTATTGTTAACTGTTTCCGTCCATCCTATTACCATAGTATTTACTCTATTTTCTTTCTTCTTTCACCTTATCCCTCTTCAAAAGTGATTTCCTTCTGACTGTCCCCTCCCCCAATCTTTCCTCCCTTCTTTCACCCCTCCCTCCTTATCATCTTCCCCTCCTACTTTCCTGCAGGGTTAGAGAGATTACTCCACCCAATTTAGTGTGTATGTTATTCCCTCCTTGAGCCAACTCTGATGAGATTAAGGTCTTTGAATCAATTCTGATGAGTGTAAGACTCATTCACTGCCCTGCTTCTCCTCCATCTTTCTGCCCACTCCATAAGCCTTTTCCTGGTTCTTTCATCTGAAATTTTATCCCATTCTAGCTCTCCCCTTCCTCCTCCCCCAGTACATTCCTCTCACCCCTAAATTCTACCCTAAAGATGTTATCATGGGGCAGCTAGGTAACACAGTGCACAAAGCACCCATCCTGGAACAAGGAGGACGTGAGACCAAATCAGGCCTCAAACACAAGACATATCACACACTGCATGCCCCCAGGCATGTCACCCAACTCCAAACACCCCACAAAAAATATAAACAAAAAATAAATGCTTTACAGATACAATCCCTTCATTATAACCTGTGTCCTCTGTCTAAATTTATTTCTATCATCTGCTCTAATACTGAGAAAATTCTTATGATTTAGATGTATTATCTTCTCATGTAGGAATGTAAACAGTTAAACATTTTAACATCCCTCTTAATTTCTATTTTCCTGTTTACCTTTTTATGATTCTCTAGGATCTTGTACTTCAAATTCAAATTTGTTATTCAGTTCAGGTCTTTTGTTCATGATTACCTGACAGTCCTCTTTTTCATTGAAGTCTCATTGTTTTCCCCTGAAGGATTATACACAGTTTTGCTGGGTAGGTAATTTTTGTTTGTAATCCCAATTCCTTTGCCCTCTGGAATGTCATCCATGCCCTCTGATCCTTTAAAGCAGAAGCTGCTAAATCGTGTGCTATCCAGACTATGACTCCACAATACTTGAATTGTTTCTTTTTGGTTTCTTGCAATATTTTCTCCTTTACTTGGGAGCTCCAGATTTGGGCTTTAATATTCCTGGGAGTTTACAATTTGAGATCTCTTTCAGAAGATGATCAGTGGATTCTTTCAATTTCTATTTTAGCTTCTTCTTCTAGAATTTCAGGGAAATTTTCCCTGATAATTTCCTGGAAGATGATGTCTGAGCTCTTTCCTTGATCATGGGTTTCAGGTAGTCCAATAATTTTCAAATCATCTCTCCTGGAGCTATTTTCCAGGTGAGCTGTTTTTCCCAGGATATATTTAATATTGCCCTCTATTTTTTTTATTCATTTGGATTTACATTATTGTGTTTTTATTTCTGATGAAGTCATTAGCTTCTATTTGCTCAATTCCAATTCTGAAGCAACAATTTTCTTCAGAAAGCTTTTGTACCTCCTTTTCCATTTGGCAAATCTGGCTTTTCTACCTGTTGTCTTTTTTTCATGATTTTCTTTCATCACTCTCATTTCTCTTTCCATTTTTTTCCCTCTATCTCTCTTACTTTATCTTCAAAGTTCTTTGTGAGCCCCTCTATGGCCGGAGACCAATTAATATTTTTCTTGGAAGCTTTTGCTGTAGGATCCCTCATGTTGCTATCCTTTTCTGAGGATCTTCCTTAATCTTCCTTGTCAATAAAGAAACTTTCTATGATCCACATCTTTCTCTCTCTGCTCATCTTGCCTGTCATTTGCTTGACTTTTAATTGTTTCTTAAAGTGGGGCGCTGTTTCCAGGCCGCTCTGTCCCAAGTTTCAGTGTTTCCCAGGTGGTATGATTTAAAGATGGGCAGGTTCTTCACTCACCAGGCCTGTAATCTGGTCCATAGATTACTCCAGGCCAACTTGCTAATTAACCAAGCAAAAAACCTTTGTGTGCTGTGGTTGTTAGCCCTGATAAGCCTGTGCCCCTCCCCCACCTGGGCCACTGCCACTCAAGCCTACTTCCTGGTTCCCAGCAGGAATGAAACACCCATGTTCCACCTCAATGCCAGCAGAGACCCTTTTAATCTCCCCCCAACCAACCACTCATCCTTCTCTCCAGACCATGAACTTAGTTCCAGAAGATGCTGTCACTCCCTCTGATTCAGAGGCTCTGGGGATCTCTTTCTCTGGTGACACCTGCCTGGGACTGGATCTATGTAAGTGTGACCCTAGGGTTGAGTTCCAGTCCCACCCTGGCACAGCAGTCCCCTCCTGCTGACCTTCTAAGCCATCTTTGCCTGGAAAATTATCTCAGTCCACTCTTTTGTGGATTCTGCTGCTCCAGGAATTTTCCTATGGCATTATTTGGTAGGTTTTTGAAGAGATTATGTCATGAGTTCAGAGAACTTACTGCCTTTCCTCCACCATCTTGTCTCCACTCCAGAAATACCCTACTATGTCTTTCTTGCTATGTCAATAATGCTACCAAAATTTCAAATCTTTGGGTAGGGAACATTCAACATTAGGTGTTATAATTTCTGACCTATGATCCAAAAAGTTTATACAGAGATAGCTTCAGGAAATTTAGGTCTTATTCAACCTGGATGAGTTCATGCATCTTGACATGTGCTTTCTGAACATCTTTACTAAATGTTCCTTTCATTCATGGAAAAGGGGGCAAATCTTCCCAATCTCCTCTTTTAAAAGTCCCTGTATTTAATATAATAGAATTTAAAAACCTCTAATGTTGGAACATAAATTCATAATAAATATTGGCCCAGAATTGAATAGAAGGATGAAGATGTATTTGATAAATTACAAAGTTCTTTTAATGACACCAAGCTCTTTGAAACAGAGACCTTTCTTTTATTAATTTTTATTGTTTAAACTTCACAGTTCTTAAGGCAATTTTTTATGATTGTGAGTAATTGAGTCTTCAAAGAATGCCAATTTTATCTCACCCATATATCAATGGAGAGGAACATGTGGGCATGTAGCAACATGAGACAAATAATCTTGAAGAAGTGACATAATGAATATCATCAAGGAAATATGTGATCAAAAGAGATGATGTAGTAATGTAGTAAAACCGAGGCCTAACCAATGTACATCTTACTTGCTCCACTGGTATTTTTATTATGTTGAAAGAAGATAATACTACCTATATTTTGGGCTAACTGCTATAGTGAACTTGTATGAAGACATTGACAAAAACTGTACAAAATAGAAAGGCATAGATGGCTACAATCCTAATTTCTATATTGCTAAAGAAAATTACTATGATTATGAAATCAGAGAAGCTTTTGAGAATTGAAGGAGACAGTTTAGGGATGGGTATCCTTACCTGCTTTCTTCAAATTATAAGGTGTAGGTGGATCTCTGTTTACCTAGAGAAAACTAGGTGGCACAGTGAATAGAATTCTGGACCCTGGGTCAGGAAGAATTAAGTTCAATTGTAGCCTCAGACACTTACTAGCTGTGTTTCAGGCAAAACACTTAACCTCTTTCTGCTTCGTTTTCCTATCAAAATGCTAGGGCTCTTGTAACAATTAACTGAAATAATATTTGCAAAGCACTTTCATCCTCAATATGATCGCCTATCAATAAAATCAATATTGATATGTTTTCTATAGCAATGTTTTGGTGACCTTTTTGGGAAGGTATAGGCATATACCACTGTTGGTAATCACCTATTTCTTAAAAATACCTTTTGAGGTTGAATCAGCTTTCTAGATATTATACAATAAAATCCTACTAGAATTAAAAGTTATTAATACTAATAATAATGATTTCCATATCAATTTATTATTTATAAAGTATTTTACATTTATTACCTCATTTGATCCTCACAACAATTTTCATATGATGATGTTATTATTATCCTCATTTTTTAAACTTTCTGGTTTCTTGGGGGGGTGAGGCAGTTGGGGTTAAGTGACTTGAACCAAGTTCACACAGCTAGTGTCAAGTGTCTGAGGCTATACTTGAACTCAGGTCTTCCAGATGCCAGGGCTGGTGCTCTATCTGCAGTACCACCTAACTGCCCCTATTTATTATTTTTTATGACAAAAAATAAGCCTCAGAGAGAGGACAGGTGATTTACCTAGGGCAATACAGTTATTATCTGAGGGAGGATATGAACTCAGATCTTCCTGCCTTCAAATTCAACTATATCACCTTGCAGGAACACACCATCCCAGAATCATGTTGCCTATTTTGAACACACTCACATTGACCTTTCAAGGTAGGACACAATGATCATCTTTCATTGATTCTCAATGCAACTCATAAAAGTAATTCTGTATCTTCTCCTTTTCTGGTGATCTTAATAGTAAAATAAAAATATAAATGTTGACAGGCCAAATGGGAAAAAAAGTGAATAATTTCACTGAAGAAAACAATGCCTTAAAAAATTCATCTGGCCAAATGGAGAAAAAGGTACATAATCTCATTGAAGAAAACACTGCCTTAAAAAATTCACTTGGCCAAATGGAAAAAAAGGTGCATAATCTCATTGAAGAAAACAATGCCTTAAAAATTAAAGTTGGACAGTTGGAAGATAAGGAATCCATGAGACACCAGGAATCAGTCAAGCAGAATCAAAAGAATAAAAAAATAGAAGAAAATGTGAAATACCTCATTGCAAAGACAACTGATCTTGAAAACAGATTGAGGAGAGACAATTTGAGAATCATTGGACTGCCTGAAAGCCATGACCAGAAAAAGAATCTAGACACCATATTCCAGGAAATTATTAAGGAGAACTGCCCTGATAACATAGAATCAGAGGATAAAATCATCATTGAAAGAATCCACTGATCACCTCCTGAAAGAGACCCCAAAAGGAAAAGCCCAAGGAATATTGTAGCTAAATTCCAGAATTATCAGGTGACGGAGAAAATACTCCAAGCAGCCAGAAAGAAGCAATTTAAATATCATGGAGCCACAGTCAGGATTGCTCAGGACCTGGCAGCTTCAACATTAAAGGACTGAAAGGCTTGGAATATGATATTCTGGAGGGTAAAGGAGCTTGGATTGCAGCCAAGAATCTATTACTCAGCAAAAATGAGCATTCTCTTTCAGGGGAAAAGATGGACATTTAATGACATTGGGGACTTTCAATCTTTCCTGGTGAAAAGACCAGAACTGAATAGAAAATTTGATCTCAACCTACAAGACTCAAGAGAAGTTTAAAAAGGTAAACAGAAGGAAAAAAAAAGGTTACCCTATTAGGTTAAACTGTTTATATCCCTACATGGGAAGATAATACTCATAACTCTTAAGAACTGTAAATGTATTTGGGCAGAGAGAAGGAGTTTACACAGAGGGTATAAATATAAATTGTCTTTGATGTGATGATCCAAAAAACTAAAATTAAGGGGTTAAAAGGGGAGTCTATGAGGAGGAGAGGAAAGGGGAGGTGGAATGGGATGAATTATATCATATGAAGAGGTGAAAAAAAACCCTATTATGATAGAGGGAAAGAAAGGAGGGGTGAACATTGTTTCAACCCTATTCTCATTAGATTTTATTCAAAGAGGGAATAACATATTCATTCATTGGGATAAAGAAACTTAGCTCATTCTTTAGGGAAGCAAAACGGGAAGGGAAAGGGGGGGACTGATACAGGGGAGGACAAAAGCAAGGGAGAAAAGGGTAAAGAAAAGGGAGGGGGTTATAAAAAGGGAGGGCACCTTGGGGGAGGCAGGGTTAAGAAGTAAAATGTCGCTAGGAAGGAATAGGGTGAAAGAAGGGGGAAAAAGTACAAAGGGGGTAAATAGAATCGAGGGGAATGGAAAGTCAGTAATAATAACTGTGAATGTGAATGGGATGAACTCTGCTATAAAATGGAAGGGAATTGCAGAGTGGATTAAGAACCAGAATCCTACAATATGCTGTTTACAAGAAATACATTTGAAGCAGAGAGATACACACAGAGTAAAGGTAAAAGGCTGGAGTAGAATATATTATGCTTCAGCTAGAGTAAAAAAAGCAGGGGTAGCAATCCTTATCTCAGACAAAGATAGATCTCATTAAAAGAGATAAGGAAGGAAATTACATCTTGCTTAAAGGTACTATAGCTAATGAAGTAATATCAATATTAAATATGTATGTGCCAAGTGGTATAACATCCAAGTTCCTAGAGGAGAAGTTAAATGAGTTACAAGAGGAATTAAACAGTAATACTATACCAGTGGGGGATCTGAATCTCCCCCTCTCAGAATTAGATAAATCTAGCCAAAAAATAAATAAGAAAGGAGTGAAAGAGGTGAATAGATTACTAGAAAAGTTAGACATGATAGATGTCTGGAGAAAATTGAATGGGGATAGAAAGGAATATACCTTTTTCTAAGCAGTACATGGCATATTTTAAGAATTGACCATGTATTATGGCACAAAAACATCACAGTCAAATGTAGAAGGGCAGAAATAGTAAATGCATCCTTCTCAGATCATGATGCAATAAAAATTACATGTAAGAAAGAGCCAGGGAAAAGTAGAATGAAAATCAATTGGAAACTAAGTAATATCATTCTAAAGAATGAATGGGCCAAACAACAAATCATAGAAACAATCAATAACTATATCCAAGAGAATGAAAATAATGAGACAACATACCAAAATCTATGGGATGCAGCCAAAGCAGTGCTTAGGGGAAAATTTATAGCTCTGAATGCTTACATGAATAAAAAAGAAAAAGAGGAGATTAATGAATTGGGCATGCAACTTAAAAACCTAGAAAAAGAACAAATTAGAAATCCCCAATTAGATACTAAATTAGACATCCTGAAAATTAAAGGAGAAATTAATAATATTGAAAGAAAAAACACTATAGAATTAATCAATAAAACTAAGAGCTGGTTTTATGAAAAAAACCAATAAAATAGATAAAATATTGGTTAATTTGATTTTAAAAAAGAAAGAAGAAAACCAAATTACCAGTATCAGAAATGAAAAGGGTGATGTTACCACCATTGAAGTGGAAATTAAATCAATAATTAGGAATTATTTTGCCCAAATATATGCCAACAAATTTGACAATCTAAATGAAGTGGATGAATATTTACAAAAATACAAAGGGCCCAGGTTAACCGAAGAAGAAATGAAATCCTTAAATAAACCCATATTAGAAAAAGAAATTGAACAAGCCATTAATGAACTCCCTAAGAAAAAATTCCCAGGGCCAGATGGGTTTACGGGTGAATTTTACCAAAGATTTAAAGAACAGTTAATTCCAATATGATACAAATTATGTGGAAAAATAGGTGAAGAAGGAGTTCTACCAAATTCGTTTTATGACACAAATATGGTGGTGATACTAAAACCAGGCAAAGCCAAAACAGAGAAAGAAAATTATAGACCAATTTCCCTAATGAATGTTGATGCTAAAATCTTAAATAAGATATTAGCAAGGAGATTACAGCAAGTGATCACCAGGATAACACACTATGACCAGGTGGGATTTATACCAGGAATGCAGGGCTGGTTCAACATTAGGAAAACTATTAACATAACCAACCACATCAATAAGAAAACCAACCCAAATCATATGATTATCTCAATAGATGCAGAGCAAGCTTTTGACAAAATACAACACTCATTCCTAATAAAAACACTAGAGAGTTTAGGAATAGGTGGAGCTTTCCTTAAAATAATAAACAGTATCTACCTAAAGCAATCAGCAAGTATTATATGCAATGGAGATAAATTAGAGGCATTCCCAATAAGATCAGGGGTGAAACAGGGATGTCCATTATCACCCCTATTAATTAATATTGTTCTAGAAATGTTACCTTTAGCAATCAGAGAAGAAAAAGGAATTAAAGGAATTAGACTAGGCAAGGAGGAAACAAAGCTATCACTCTTTGCAGATGATATGATGGTATACTTAAGGAATCCTAGAGAATCAAGTCAAAAATTATTTGAAACAACTTTAGCAAAGTAGCAGGATATAAAATAAATCCACATAAATCATCAGCATTTCTATACATGACCAACAAAGTCCAGCAGCAAGAGATAGAAAGAGAAATTCCATTTAAAGTAATGGTAGATAATATAAAATACTTGGGAGTCTACTTGCCAAGACAAACCCAGGAACTCTATGAACACAACTACCAAACACTCTTCACACAAATCAAATCAGATCTAAATAATTGGAAAGATATCAATTGCTCATGGATAGGCAGAGCTAATATAGTAAAAATGACAATACTACCTAAATTAATTTACTTATTCGGTGCTATACCAATCAGACTACCTAAAAATTATTTTATAGAGCTAGAAAAAATCATAACAAAATTCATCTGGAAAAACAAAAAGTCAAGAATATCCAGGGAAATAATGAAAAAAATTTCACAGGAAGGTGGGTTAGCAGTACCAAGCCTGGAGCTTTATTATAAAGTGGCAGTCATCAAAACTATCTGGTACTGGCTAAGAAATAGAGTGGAGGATCAATGGAATAGGCTAGGCACAGGAAACACAGTAGTAAATGACACTTGTAATGTATTGTTTGATAAACCCAAAGACTCCAGCTTCTGGGATAGGAACTCAGTATATGACAAAAACTGCTAGGAAAACTGGAAGATAGTACAGCAGAAATTAGGCATAGACCAACATCTTACACCTTATACTAAAGTAAGGTCAAAATGGATACACGATTTAGACATAAGAGGTGATACCATAGGCAAATTAGGAGTGAAAGGAATAGTATACCTATCAGATCTTTGGAAAGGAAAACAGTTTATGACCAAACAAGAGATAGAGAATATTATAAAATGCAAAATGGATGATTTTGATTACATTAAATTAAAAAATTTTTGTACAAGCAGAAAGAATGCATCCAAAATTAGAAGGGAGGCAGAAAGCTGGGAAACATTTTTTTATGGTCAGTACTTCTGATAAAGGCCTCATTTATAAAATATATAGGGAACTAAATCAAATTTATAAGAATCCAAGTCATTCCCGAATTGAGAAATGGTCAAAGGATATGAACAGGCAGTTTTCTGATGAAGAAACCAAAGCTATCTATTCCCATGTGAAAAAATGCTCTAAATCTCTAATGATTAGAGAGATGCAAATTAAAACAACTCTGAGGTACCACCTGACACCTATCAGATTGGCTAAAATGATAAAAAAGGAAAATAATAAATGATGGAGAAGTTGCGGAAAATTTGGAACACTAATGCATTGTTCGTGGAGCTGTGAACTGATCCAACCATTCTGGAGAGCAATTTGGAATTATGCCCAAAGGGCTATAAAGCTGTGCATACCCTTTGACCCAGCAATAGCACTTTTGGGTCTTTTTCCCAAAGAAATCATGGAAAGGGAAAATGGACCCACATGTACAAAAATATTTATAGCTGCTCTTTATGTGGTGGCAAAGAATTGGAAGTTGAGGGGATGCCCATAAATTGGGGAATGACTGGACAAGTTGTGGTATATGAATACAATGGAATACTATTTTGCTGTAAGAAATGATGAGCAGGAGGAGTTCAGAGAAACTTGGAGGGTCTTGCATGGGCTGATGATGAGTGAGATGAGCAGAACCAGAAGAACATTGTACACAGTATCATCAACATTGAGTGTTGATCTACTGTGATGGACTATATTCTTCTCACCAATGTAGTGGTACAGAAGAGTTCCAGGGAACTCATGATAGAAGAGGATCTCCAAATCCAGGAAAAAAAAAAAAAAGGTTTGTAGAGTAGATGCTGAATGAACCATACTATTTCTTTTGTTTTTGGTGCTGATGTTTTTCTATTTTGAGGTTTGTCATCATTGCTGTGATTGTTCTCTTATAATATACATACACACACACACACACACACACACACACACACATATATATATAACATATCAGATTACCTGCTGTCTAGGGTAGGGGGGAGGGAGGGGAGGGAGGGAGAAGAATCTGAAATTGGAAATCTTGTATAAACAAAAGTTGAGAACTATCTTTACATGTAATGGGAAAAAAATAACATTTTATTAATTAAAAAAAAGAAAAAGTGACTTATCTTCTGCCTTGATATTATTTTCACCACTTTTGACTTACTGTACTTGACTGACTATGAAATGTAAGTTGGTGTCTTCTCCTAACAGTTGGCAGTAGCTAGATATTTTGTTCTACCCGATTATTACTTGTTTTTAATCATGCTTTCAAGTATAAAATACAATAACTTTTTGTGTATAGTACCAGCCAAAGGATAAGAGAGTAAATGATTTCTTTCAAGATTCATACTCTGCATAGAAAGTTCTTTATGAAGTTCTACTTCAGTAAGATTCTTACCATCTGTACCAGCATCTTTGGCTCAAATATTTCCCTATCTTCATGCATCAAGATGTGAATGCCACATTTTAGGAAGGACACTGATAAAGAAGAGAGTGTCTAGAAGAAAACAGTTGGGATAATTGGAGGGAGGAGGAAGGAAAAAGCACTGGGCTACTGCCCTCCGCTGGGCCTCCCTTTTGCCCGAGTCAGACCAACCTTTTCCTGAAGTCTTCTAAATTATCTCTGGTTGGAAGCCTTTGTCTCTCTGTCTCTTTGCAGGTTCTGTAGTTTCAGAATCTTTCCCGAGGCCTGATTTAATGTTCTTTTTGAGGGAACAGAAGGAGAGCTCAGGCAGCTTGCTGTTTCCTCTCTGCCATCTTGGCTCTGCCCCCATTTTTTTCTTTAAGAAGATTACCAAATAGGGGCAGCTGGGTGGTACAGTGAATAAAGCACTGGCCCTGGATTCAGGGGGACCTGAATTCAAATCTGGCCTCAGACATTTGACACTTACTAGCTGTGCAACCCAGGGCAAGTCACTTAACCCTCATTGCCCTGAAAAAGAAAGAAAGAAAAAAAAGAGCTGCCAGAAATATTTACTAACTGTGTGACTCTGGGCAAGTTACTTAACCCCAATTGCCTCACTTAAAAAAAAAAAAAAGAAAAGAAAAGAAGAAAAAGAAGATTACCATGAAGTACTTTCCATGTGCCAGGTACTGTGCTAAGAATTTTACAAATATATCATTTGATACTCACAACAACCCTGGGAGATAGGCACTTTTATTATCCATATTTTACAGTTGAGAAAAGTGAGTAAGACAGGTTTATATATAGTAAGTTTCTGAGGCTGAATTTGAACTCAAGTCATCCTGACTCCAAAACCAATACTCTTTTCATAGTGCTACATATCCTCTTTGACTTGAAGGCCTTGATGTCATGCCATCTGAGAACTAAATAAAGGAAATTATAGTGTTTAGCCTGGAAAAGAGAAAACAAGGTAATGGGGTGATAGCTATCTTGAAGTATTTGAAAGGTTATGATATGGAAGCAGGATTAGATTGATTCTCCTTGGCAGACCTAGGGATGGTTGGTGGGTAGAATTTTAAAGGTGGTAAATTTAGGTTTAATGTAAGGGACAGAAACCTTCCCAATAATGAGAGCTATATAGAAAACAGACACATTGCCTTAGAAGGTAGATTCTCCTTAACTGGAAATTTTGATATATATTTTTATGTTATATTGTACAGGGAATTATTTTCCATGTATGATGTAGGGCGGATAGCTTCAAATCTCTTTAGCTGTTTATCTTCCTTTAATTTAGACTTTAGGAATTTTGGGACAGCAATGAATTTTTAAAAAATAATTATACATTTAAAAAAATTATCAATAAATATTACTTATTGAATGGAGAACATCTATTGCTTGTGCTTTTTGTTTACTAACCAAATACTTAAATATGCTTCAAGCTAATCTACCTAGGACAATGAATACATTTTAATGATTTCTCATTAGTTAGTATCAGTCATGACTACCCCTTGCTGGGACAAGTAGAGAACTACTCATGCTATCATTTGAGTTGAGAAAGCTTTTCAGAAAGCTTATCAAGCCTTGAAAAATTATCAAGACAATACTAAAATACTTTACTAAATTACATCTTTTAACAATTGTTTTTCCTTATAAAATTGAATTGCTGTAGAATACACTGGCAGGCTTGGAACTAAATTGTAAGAAATATTAATGAATACAAAACTGTTAACAATGTTACCTATGGGGTGTGTGTGTATGTGTTTTCGGAGAAATTATACATGTGCAAATCTCTCTTAATGGCTGGAGAAAATACTTTATTAATGTATCCATTTAGGTCCTATACAATCCTGTATATATACAAACATACAATAAGGATCTTTTCAGTTTGTAGATTCTAGAGATCTTACCTAATGAGAGCCAGTAATTATATGCTCTTACTTCTGCAATCAATTGTTTTAAAATGAAAAAGGCCCCAAGAAATTATCACTATCTATTGGAGTTACTTAGAATATAGACTAAACTTTGGGCCTAAATTCTTGCCTGATATTTATCCTAATCAGTACTATAGGGATAGTTTACTCTTTATTTCATCCATTCAACAACACATGTTCAATTCTGTCTATATGCAATGTACTTTACTAAGCTCTTACTAATATTTTTTTTATTATTTCAGCAACAAACATTTATTTTATTTTCCAGTTACATGTAAGGCTAGTTTTCAACAATCATTTTCATACGATTTAGAGGTAGAAGAAAAATTTGGAAAAGAAATAAGAGGTTTGCAAGATAGAGCCAAAAGCTTAGAAAAAGAAGGACAAAAATTGTTTTGTTTTGTTTTGTTTTGTTTTTAATTTTTGCAGGCAATGAGGGTTAAGTGACTTTCCCAAGGTCACACACCTAGTAAGTGTCCTGTGTAAGGCCAAATTTGAACTCAGGTACTCCTGAATCCAGGGCCAGTGCTCTATCCACTGTGCAACCTAGCTGCCCCAGGGTAGTTTTCAACATTCATTTTCATATGATTTAGAGTTACAAATCAGGTGATATATGTACAATCCACAAGTGTTTTTTTTTTTTTTTTTATCAGTTCTTTCTATAATGGTGCATAGTAAGCTTCCTCATTAGTTCCTTGGGATTGTCCTGGATCATTGCACTGCTAAGAGTAGTTAAGTCATTCATAATTGCTCATTGAACAATACTGCTGTCACTATGCACAATGTCCTCCTAGCTCTGCTCACTTCACTATACATCGATGTTCATTAGTCTTTCCAGGTTTTTCAGGGATCATCCTGTTTGTCATTTCCTGTAGCACAAGACCATTCCACTACAATCATATAGCACAGCTTTTTCCATCATTCCTCAATTGATGGACATTCCCTTGATTCTCAATTCTTAGCCTCCAGCAAGAGTTGCTATAAATATTTTTTATATAATTTTCCACCTTTTCTCTTTTTCATGATTACTATTGTTAACTGTTTCCCTTCCATTCTATTCCCTTGCCCATGATATTTATTCTATTATCCATCTTCTTTCATCCTATCCCTCTTTAAAAGGGATTTGCTTCTGTCTGTCCCCTCTCCCACTCTGCCCTTCCTTCTTTTGCCCCTCTCTCTTTATCTGCTTTCCCTCCTATTTCCCTGCAGGGTTATAGAGATTACTCCACCCAATTGAGTGTATACATTATTCCCTTGAGTCAATTCTAATGAGATTTAGGTCTTTGAGCCAATTCTGATGAGTTTTAGGCTCATTTACTGCCCAGATTAAATAAATTACTCCACCCAGTTGGGTGTGTCTGTTAGTCCCTCCTTGAGGCAGCTCTGATGAGTTTAAGGTCTTTGAGCCTTTTCTGATGAGTGTAAAATTCATTTACTGCCCTACTCCTCTTCCATCTCTTCCCCTACTGCATAAGCCTTTTCCTGTTTCTTTCATGTTTCTTCCCTCTATCCTATTCCCTTCCCATCATGTTTACTCTATTTTCTATCTTCTTTTACCCTCTTCCTCCTCAAAAGTGTTTTACTTCTGAATGCCCCCTCCCCTGCTCTGCCCTCCCTTCTTTCACCCTTCCCTCCTAGTCCTCTTCCCCTCCTACTTTCCTGTGGGGTTAGATAGATTACTCATCCCAATAGGGTGTGTATGTTATTCCCTCCTTGAGCCCACTCTGATGAGGTTAAGGTCATTGAGCTAATTCTGTGTTCTAAATTTTTCTTCCTCCCTCCCTCCTCAACCCTGCCTATGAAATCAAGCATTTCAATATGCCATAATTGTGCATTTACGCAGAACATCTTGACCTTCCTCAAAAGTATCTTGCTTTTTACTGCTCCTTCCCCTTCCAATTTCCCTCAGGGCAAAATATATTACTATACCCACTTGAGTATGTATGTTATTCTCTTCTTGAGCCAATTCTGATGATAATAATGTTCTCTCACTCCTTCCCCCTCTTCCCCTCCCCTCCATAAGCTTTTTTCTTGTTTCCTTCATGTGAGCTACCTCTCCCCAGTCCACCTCTCTGTTTCCCCCTACCCCCAGTACAATATTCCTACCATTCAACCCTATTTTAAAGATTTCATCATGGGTTAGCTAGATGGCACAGTGGTCAAAGCACAAGCCTTGGACCTAGGAGGCCCCAAGCCCAAATCTGGCCCAAGACATAAGTTACCTAGCCCTGTTTGCCCTACAAAGAACAAGGATAAATTTTAAAAAAATGTTTTACAGATATCATACGTTCATATTCAGTTCAGACCTGTGTCCTCTAAGTGTATTCCTTTTGGCTACCCCAATACTGAGAAAAATCTTATGAGTTAGAAGTATTATCTTCCCATGTAGGAATGTAAACAGCTTAATCTTTTAATATCCCTCATGATTTCTTTTTCCTGTTTACCATTTTATGGTTCTCTGGGGTCTTGTATTTGAAAGTCAAATTTTCTGTTCAGTTCAGGTCTTTTCTTCACAAATGCCTGAAAGTTCTCTTTTTTGACTGAGATCCCATTTTTTCCTCAGAAAGATTATATTCAGTTTTGCTTGGTATGTGATTCTTGGCTGTAGTCCCAGTTCCTTTACCCTCTGGAAGTTCATATTCCATGCCCTCTGGTCCTTTAATGTAGATGCTGCTACATCTTGTTTTATCCTTATTGTAGCTCCACAGTATTTGTATTCCTTTTTTCTAGCTGCTTGAAATATTTTCTGCTTAATCTGGGAGCTCTGAGATTTGACTATAATATTCCTGGAGGTTTTCCTTTTGGGATCTCTTTCAGGAGGTGATTGGTTGATTCTTTCAATTTCTATTTTACCCTCTGCTTCTACAATGTCGGAGAAATTTTCCCTGACAATCTCTTAGAAGATGCTGTCTAAACTTTTATTTTTGCAGTGGTTTTCTGGTAGTGCAATGATTTTCAAATTACTTCTCCAGGATCTATTTTCCAGGTCAGCTGTTTTTCCAAGGAGATATTTCATATTGCCCTCTACTTTTGTTTTATTCATTTGGATTTGTTTTACTGTGTCTTAGTTTCTCATAAAGTCAGTAGCTTCCATTTGTTCAATCCTAATTCTTAGGTAATTATTTTCTTCTGAGAGCTTTTGTATCTCCTTTTCCATTTGTCTTTTCAAGCTGCTGACTTTTTTCTCATGACTCTTCTGCATTGCTCTCATTTATCTTTCCTTTCTTTCCTCCACCTCTCTAAATCTTCCTTCTATCTCTCCTACTTTAATCTGTCTTTCACTGGAAAATTATCTCAGCCTGCCTTTTGTGGGGTTTGCTTTTCCAGGGGTTCTTTTATTGCTGTTTTGGGGGTAATTGTATCAGGAGCTCTGTGTGTTTAATCCCTTTCCTCTGCCACCTTGACTCTGGCCCTCTAAATAATCTCATCTTAAAAATGAGTGGGTCAAACAAGAAATCATAGAAACAATTATTTCATCAAAAAGAATAAGTATAATGAGAGAACAGAGCAAAACTTATGGGATGTAGCCACAGCAATTCTCAGGGTAAATTTTATATCTCTAAATGCCTACATAAATAAAATATAGAAGGTGGAAATCAGTGAATTAGGCACACACCTAAAAAAGCTAGAAAAAAAAAAGTAAAAATCCCCAATTAAATACCAAATTCGAAATTCTGAAAATCGAAGGAGAAATCAATAAAATTAAAACTATGTAAGGAATTAATTGTGATTTGGGGTTTCTATGACCCCATCTTTGGTTAGGATTAGAGAGCCTATCATGTGCCTGTGCATGCTGGCCTCATGCCACCCACACACCTACATAGGCCTGGCCAAATTGTACTGTGGGGAAACCCTGCCATGACAAGAAGCCTAGTGAGGGTAAGTCAGGTTGTTTTCAGAGCCTGGAGGCTTGCATTTGTAAAGCTGCCTGTTAGTTCTGTCAATCAGGGCTGCGAGCCAATTAGCTTGGGGCTGTGTGTGTGGACGGCCCTGTTTCCTGTGGGAGAGAGAAGGGAGGAGAGTTCACTTTGGCACACAAGAGAGAGCAAGAGGGATGCTGTGCAGCTGGTTCTCTTTGAAACTGCTGATTCCAGGTGGTGTTGAGTTTGTGGGTTGTATTTTTTTCCTTCCCCTATTCCCTTTTTTATTGTCCCTAGTTTTAACTTCACTTGTGTTTGAAATTTGTTCCCATTAATAAACCCTGTTTTGTTTATTGAAAAGAGGCCGTTAATCTCCTTTCTGACCCCAATATTTTGATGAGCCACCCAATTAATTCTCCCCATATTAAATTTGGCACTTACAAGTAATAAAACTATGTAATTAATAAATAACACTAAGTGCTGGTTCTATAAAAAAAAAAACAATGGTAATTTGATTTCCTTATTTCTTTATTTAAAAAGAAAGAAGAAAATCAAATTACCAGCATCAAATTGAAAATGGAGGGATGGCTAGGTGGCACAGTGCATAGAGCAGCAGCCCTGGATTCAAGAGTTCAACTCTGGCCTCAGACACTTGACACTTACTAGCTGTGTGACCCTGGGCAAGTCACTTAACCCTAATTGCCTCACACACAAAAAAAGAAATTGAAAAAGCTATCAATGAACTCTCTAAGGGGGAAAAAACAACAACAAAAACTCCAGGTTGGGATGGGTTTACAAATGAATTCTACCAAACATTTGTTTTTAAGTAATTCCTAGACTGTATAAACTATTTGAAAAAATAAGTGAAGAAGGAATCCTACCAAATTCCTTTCATGAGACAAATATGATGCTGATACCTAAATCAGGAAGGAAAAAAAGCAAAAAGAAAAATATAGATCAATTACCCTAATGAATATTGATGTAAAAATTCTAAATAGAATATTATCAAAGAGATTACAGCAATTTTTTATTTGTATAATTCACTATAACCAGGTGGGATTTATAACAGGAATGAAGGATTGGTTCAATGTTAAGAACACTATCAATATAATCAACCACATCAATAATAAAACTAAACAAAATCATATGATTATGTCAAAAGATGCAGAGAAAGCTTTGGACAAAATACAGCACCTATTCCTATTAAAAAGACTAGAGAGCATAGGAATAAATGGAGCTTTCCATAAGATGATAAAAAGTATATCTATCTAAAACCAACAGCAAGCATTATATGAAATGGGGATAAGTTAGAGGCATTCCCAATAAAATTAGGGGTGAAACAAAGACATCCATTATTACCACTTTTATTCAATATTGTACAAGAACTGTTAGTCTTAGCAATAAAATAGTAATTGAAGGAATTAGAATAGGCAAGGATGAAAGAAAACTATAAGTTCTTGCAGATGATATGATAGTATACTCAGAAATCAAATCTATCAAAGCTATCTACAGCCATGTGAAAAAATGTTCTTAATCACTACTGATTACAGAAATGCAAATTAAAACTACTCTGAAGTACCACCTCCTACCTATCCAATTGGATAATATGACAAAACAAAGAAAATAATAAATCCAACCATTCTGGAGGGCCATTTGGAACTATGCCCATAAAGCTATAACTCTGTGCATACCCTTTGATCCAGCAATACCACTACTAGGTCTATATCCCAATATTGTGCTAGAAATGTTAGCCCTAGCAATAACAAAAGATAAAGACATTGAAAGAGTTAGAATAAACAAGGAAGAAAGAAAACTATCACTCTTTGCAGATGATATGATCATATACTTAGAGAATCCTAAAGAATCAAATAAAAAACTACTTAAAACAATTAACAATTTTACCAAAGTTGCAGGACATAAAATATACCAAATAAATCATCAGCATTTCTATATATGACCAACAAAGCTCAGCAGCAAGAGATAGAAAGAGAAATTCCATTTAAAATAGCTGTAGAAAATATAAAAAACTTGGGAGTCTACCTGCCGAGACAAACCCAGGAACTATGAGAACAGAATTACAAAACACTTTACACACAAATAATTTCAGTTCTAAACATATGGGAAAATATAAATTACTCATGGGTAGGCCATTTTAATATAATAGGAATAATAATTATACCTAAATTAATTTACTTATTCGATACCATACCAACCAAACTACCAAAAAATTATTTCATACAGTTGGAAAAAATAATAACAAAATTCATATGAAAAATCAGGAATATAAGTGGAACTCAGAATCTTATGAAATGCATGTTGAAAAGTGTCTTTATATGTAAGTGCAAAAAAATAAAATACTCTTAAGATTAAAATAAATGAATGTTGAAACCAACCTTTATGTATAATTGGAAAAAATAAAATAAAATGCCATTAAAAAAGAATGGAGGGGGCAGCTAGGTGGCACAGTGGATAAAGCATTGGCCCTGGATTCAGGAAGACCTGAGTTCAAATCCGGCCTCAGACACTTGACACTTACTAGCTGTGTGACCCTTGGCACACAAAGTTCCCCTTTGAGGTGTATTTAATGTTTTATTGCATTGACCACTAACATTTAAAAAGAGAGGCAAAATTTCCAAAGCAAATGTAAATACATGAAAATAAAATCACCTGCTTATCATTTAAATGATGACTAAATGGAAAAGATAAAACTGTCTTAATGAGAAAAATGCTTTTCTATTAAGTAGAAATAAATTTCTTCTTTTGGTTTTGAATCATGCCTGATATTTCTTGCCTGGAAATTGCTTAAAGCTATTATTTTTCTAGTAACTCCAGGTATGTTCTTCCTCTAATTATGCTATAAATTTATAAATAATATGTAAAAATTTACATGTTGAGTTGAAGCCAAACTGATTCTAAACATATAGAGCAATATAGTTTTATTCCTGCTGTTTTCACTTAACCTCTCTGGGTCTCTCTTTCTTCATCTGCAAAATGAGGTACTTGTGTTAAATAGCCTCTAAGATTCTTTGCAGCTCTTGACCTATGAATATTCATACAGTATTCACAGAAACTAATATAAAACTGGAGTTATAAAAATGGTCGAAAATCAAGTATGAAAATTCTAGCTTCTTTTCTCTGCAGGAGAAAATGTTTAATTTTGAAAGTTACTGTTCATTGGCTACTTAACCCCTTCCTCAAAGTTAAGTTGTAAACAACAAGAAATACAAATGTCATCTGCCCAACCTCTCAAATATTGAAAAGGTCAAGGAAACAGTGTCTTGTCAACTTTAATTCTGCTCCTATGACACCTTTGGGGGATTTGACACTTTAGATTTCATATGTCCCTTCTTCATGACAATGTTAACAATGAGAGAGGATAATGCCAAAAAAGTCATTTATTTTACTGACCAAGTTTGTAACTAGAATGGAAAAGGGCAAACTGTCCCTTTCTACTTGACTCATTACCTTCTTTTAGAGTTGTTTGAAATGGATTGGAACACATTTTGCATACGTAGGCATGCTGGTATTTATGTTTTATATATTGGGGCACATATTAACCGGAACACTTTGTGCTAAAAGTAAACTTACATATTTTTCTAATAAGTTCCTGATTATAAATAGTAAACATCAGAGTTATTCATTGACCTGACTTGACTAGTGAAAATGTCCTTTATTGAATATAGCATTCTTTTGTGTTTGTTTGTATTCTTGATTCTGTATTTATATTATCTGAAGCAAATTACTCCACACACAAACATCTTTCTTGGAGGGGGGGGGAGTTTGGTGGGGGTGAATTCTGACTTTTCATATGTGCTTAGTTGTCCTAATATATTACTGTTTGGGGTAAATTTCTTGCCTATCACATTACACACTATTGAGGGAGAGTATTACATTGTTTTTTCATAGTTGTATCCCCAGAACTATTGCACAGGTCCTTGATCACATTCAATACTTAAAACCTGTTTGAGTTGAATGGTGAGGGAGGGGAAAGAACACCAGCACTGCATACAAAATACTTGCAATTGAATCCTAGCTCTCTACCTGTTCCACCAAATGTTAATTACCAAGTTGCTGAACTTCTTTAATGTACTGGGGTTAGCACCATCAATAATTATTACTTAAACTGAAGCAAACATGGTTCAGTGACTTGCTCTGGCTGGCACAGCTGGTAATTGTCTGAGGTCAGATTTGAACTCAAGAAGATGAATCTTCCTGATTTCAGGCCTGACATTCTATACATTGCAGTGGATAGAGCACTATGTTTGGAATCATGAAGACTCATCTTCATGCATTCAAATCTGGTCTCAGGCACTTGCTAGCTATGCAAACCTGGCATATCACTTAACCCTATTTGACTCCGTTTTCTCATCTGTAAAATGAGCTGGAGAAAGAAATGTCACTGGGCTCATGAAGAGTCAGACACAACTGAAATAACTCAACAAGAACAATTATTATATACACCTGGGTTTATACATTTATGGATGGTAGGGACTTAGAAATCATCTAGTTCAAATTTCTTATACATTTGGGAAAAGAGGTTAAAATAGATTAAGTAACTTCCTTAAGGTTATGTAATTCAAGGACATATAGCCATAGATATTTGATAATAATATATTAATAAATAATATATTAATATTGTATAAACTTTGACATAACTGCTTTTCTTAGAACAGTGGTCTAGAGGAAAATGAAGTTATAGACAAAATTTCTGTCATAAGGGCTGGGATGGGTAGAGCCAAGATGGCAGAGGAAAGACAGTAACTTACCTGAGGTCTCCCCAAGACCCCTCCAAATACCTTAAAATAATGACATAAGATAAATCCTGGAGCAGCAGAACCCACAAAAGTACAGGGTGAAATCATTTTCCAGTCAAAGACAACCAAGAAGGTTGGCAGGAAAGGTCTGGTGTATCAAGGTGAGAGTGTAGCATGGCCTAGCACAGGATGCACCAGCACAGACCCAGCCCCAGCAAACCAGGAACATGCCTCCAGAGCCTCTGAATAAGCAGTGGCAGTAGCCGCTTCTCAAACACATTAAACAGATATTAAGGGGTTGAGCAGTTGGCCAGAGGGAATTTATAAAGGTCACTTTGCTAGCACTGAGGCAGGACTCTGTTGTTTTGCCTATACTCAGATCTAGGTCACAGTCTTGGGTGGAAGTCCCAGGCAGGGGAAGAGGACAAGCACACCAGAGCTTACACCCACAGTGGAGCAGGATTCTGTTCCTAGTTACAAGGCAGGAAAGCAGGCCTGTGGTTGCTTGCAGACCAGAGCACAGACCTGGAGAGTGGTGAACATACCTCTCCTTAAATACTGCCACCTTGAAAGAACTAAGCACTTACAAATCCCTAGAAGTTTATCTGAAAAGAGCTGCTCAAACCCTGTGAATCTTGTGACAGTGCACCCCCCCCACACACTGGAAGCAGTGCCCCACTTTAAGAAAGAGTTAAAATTCAAGAAATAGGCTGGGAAATTGAAGAAGCAGAAAAAAATGCTGACCGTAGAAAGTTTCTATGGTGACAAGGAAGACCAAAATACACCCTCAGAAGATAACAAAATCAAAGCTCCTACATGCAAAACTTCCAAGAAAAATGTGAATGGGTCTCAGGCAATAGAATGGCTCAAAAAGGACTTTGAAGATAAAGTAAGAGAGTTAGAGGAAAAAATGGAAAGAGAAATGAGAGTGATGCAGCAAAATAATGAAAAAGAAAGCCAACAGGTGGAAAAGCCAAATTGGCCTAATGGAAAATGAGGTACAAAAGCTCTCTAAAAAAAACATCCTTAAAAATTAGGATTGAGCAAATTGAAACTAATGACTTTATGAGAAATGAAGAAAAAATAAAGCAAAAACAAAAGAATGAAAAAAAATGTCAATGTGAAATATCTCATTGGAAAAACAACTGTCCTGGAAAACAGATCCAGGACAGATAATTTGAAAAGTCTTGTACTACCTGAAAGCCATAATAAAATTTCCCTGATATTCTAGAACAAGAAGGGAAAATAGAAATTGAAAGAATCCACCAATCACTCCCTGAAAGAGATCCCTAAAGTTAAACTTTCAGCATATTCCAGATCTCCCAGATCAAGGAGAAAATATTGCAAGCAGCCAGAAAGACACAATTCAGTATGGTGAAGCCACAGTCAGGATAACACAAGATCTATCAGCTTCTGCATTAAAGGATTGTAGGGCTTGGAATATGATATTCCCTAAAAGAGACCTAGCAGTAGTACCACTGGGTCAAAGGGTATGAATAGTCCTATAGCCCTTTGGGCGTAGTTCCAAATTGCTCTCCAGAATAGTTGGATGAGTTCACAGCTCCACCAACAATGCATTAGTGTTCCAGTTTTTCCACAGCTTCTTCAACATTTATTATTTTCCTTTTTTGTCATATTAGCTGATCTGATAGGTATGAGGTGTTACCTCAGAGTTGTTTTAATTTGCATTTCTCTTATCAATAGTGATTTAAAGCATTTTTCATATGGCAATAGATAGCTTTGATTTCTTCATCAGAAAACTGCCTGTTCATATCTCTTGACTGTTTCTCAGTTGGGGAATGACTTACATTCATATAAATTTGATTTAGTTACCTATATATTTTATAAATAAGGCTTTTTGTCAGAAACACTGACTGTAAAATTTGTTTCCCAGTTTTTTGCCTCCCTTCTAATTTTGGCTGCACTGCTTATGTTTGTACAAAAACTTTTTAATTTAATGTAATCCAAGTCTTCCATCTTGCATTTCATAATATCCTCTATCTCTTATTTGGACATAAATTGTTTTCCTCTCCACAGATCTATTCCTTCCTCTCCAAATTTATCTATGGTATCCCCCTTTATGTCAACATATTGAACCTATTTTGACCTTATTTTTGTATGAGGTGTAAGATGTTGTTCTATGCCTAGTTTCTGCCATAATACCTTCCAGGTTTCCCCAGCAGTTTTTGTCAATTACTGAGTTCCTATCCCAGAAGCTGGAGTCTTTGGCTTTATCAAACAGTAGATTACTATAGTAATTTAATACAGTGTCTCTTGTGCATAACCTATTCCATTGATCCACCACTCTATTTCTTAGCCAATGCAAAATACTTTTGATGACTGCTGCTTTATATTAAAGCTTCAAATTTGGTAGAACTCCACCTATTTTTCCAAATAGTTTCCAAATAGAGTGTTTATGTTAATCCTTCTTTGTGCCAATTCTGATGAGGGTAAGATTCTCTCACTCCTTCTCATGTGCCCCATCTTTCCTACCACTGTAAAAGCTTTTTCTTGCCTCTTGTATGTGACATAATTTAACCCATTCCACCTCTCCCTTTCCTTTTCTCCCAGCACATTTTTCTCTCATCACTTAGTTTTATTTTATTAGATAACATCCCTTTATATTAAACTCACACTTGTGCCTATCTATCTATCTATCTATCTATCTATCTATCTATCTATCTATCCATACACACACACATATATATATATATATATATATATATATATGTATACATATATGCACATATACTCCTTATTAAATCCATTAGGATTTCCTTTTCCTGTTTTATCTTTTTGTGCTTCTCTTGAATCTTGTATTCGAAAGTCACATTTTCTATGCCTTTTCATCAAAAATGCCTGCAAGTCCTCTCTTTCATTGAATATCCATTTCTTCCTCCCAAATGATTATATTCAGTTTTGCGATGTAGCTTATTCTTGCTTACAATTATATCTCCTTTGCCTTCTGGAATAGATTCCAAGCCCTCTGATTCTTTAATGTAGAATCTTTTAAATCTTGTGTTATCCTGACTTTGTCTCCATAATACTTGAATTGTTTCTGGCTGCTTGCAATATTCTCTTTGTAACCTTGAAAGCTCTGGAATTTGGCTACAATACTCTTGGGAATTTTCATTTTGGTATCTCTTTCAGGAGGTGAACTTTGGATTCTTTCAATTTTTATTTTACCCTCGGGTTACAGAATATCAGGGAAGTTTTCCTAGTTCCAGAATATCAGGGCAGTTTCCCTTGATCATTTCTCAAAAAATAATGTCTAAGATATTTTTTTTGTTACTGTTCATGGCTTTCTAGTAGTCCAATATTTTTTTAACTCTACTTTATTTAATAAATGCCAATCACTCCCTATTGACTCTAGGACCAAATGTTATTCAATCTTTTTTTTTTTTTTTTGGCGGGGGGGAGGGGGGATCTGGGCAATGAGGTTTAAGTGACTTGCCCAGGGTCACACAGCTAGTAAAGTGCCAAGTGTCTGAGACCAGATTTGAACTCAGGTCCTCCTGAATCCAGGGTCAGTGCTTTATCCACTGCACCACCTAGCTGCCCCCAGTCCGATATTTTTAAAGTTATCTTTTCTGGATTCATTTTCCAGATAAGTTTTTTTCGAATGAGATATTTCACATTGTCTTCTAGGTTTTTTCCATTCATTTGGTTTTCTGTTATTGTCTCCTGATTTCTCATAAAAGTCATTTGTTTTCATTTGCTCAATTCTAATTTTTAAGGAAATTTTTTTCTACAGTGTTCTTTTTAAATATATGTGTGTGTGTGTGTGTGTATGTGCGTGTGTGTGTACAATCACATTAAACATAATTTTGCATTAGTCATGCTGTGAAAGAAGAATCAGAACAAAAATAAAGTAGAAATAGTATAATTCAATCTCATCTAGATTCCACAGTTCTTTTTTTCTTGATTTGGAGGAGAGCATTTTCGATCATGAGTCCTTTGGAACTATCTTAGACCAAACATCATATCATTCACAAAGAGTGATAGTTTTATTTTCTTCAGTTGTGTGTGTGTCTCCTTTTCTAAGATGTTGACTCATTTTTCATTATTTTCTTGCATCACTCTAATTTCTCTTCCCATTATTTACTTCTATTTCTCTTACCTGATTTTTAAAATCCTTTTTAGCTCTTCCATTGCTTAAGACAAATTCATATTTTCCTTGGAAGCTTAGGTATAGGAGCTTTGGTTTTATTGTCTTCTTCTGTGTGTGTTTTGATGTCTTTTGTCACCATAGTGACTTTCTATGGTCATGTTTTTTCTATTGTTTGCTCATTTGTCCCCACTGTATTTCTTGACTTTTAACTCTTTATAAAGTAGGGTTCTGCTTCCAGGGCAGAGAGTGCACTGTCCCAAGCTTTCAGGTTTTTGTGCAGCTGTTTTCAGAGATACTTCCAGGGAACTTTAAGTTCTTACTTGTTCCATGGTGATATGATCTAAGACCTAGTTTCTTGAACTGTGGGTTTCAACCCCAAATGAGGTCATATAACTGATCGTAAAAAAAACTTTTGAAGTGAAAATGGGTCAAAAGTAGAAAAAGCTCAAGAATCACTGATCTAAAAAGAGGTGTGTTTACTAATCTCCTTGCCTGTACTCTCATCTGTAAGTAATCACAAGCACTCTTTTCTGCCCTGGAAATGTGAGGAAAGTCCCTGCTCCACTGTAGCTGCATGCTCTGTTGTGCTAGTGCTCCTCTTGTCCTGTGATTGCCACTTATGACTAGGGCCCATATTTGAGTATGGACAAAGCAACGGAGTCCTTCCTCCAGTCCAGCAGAGTCCTTTGTATTCTCCTTTTTGACCAGTTGTTTGACTTCCTTACTATCTGTGAGGGTGAGAGTTTCACATGCACCCACTGCTGCTGCTTTTTCAGTGGCTCCAAAAGCCTGTTCCTGGTTTGCTATGGTTCTGTGCTGGTGTAGCCTGTGCTGGACTATGCTCCATTCTGACGCAAGTTCAACAGACCTTTCCTTATGACCTTCTAAGGTTGTTTTAGTTAGAAAATTATTTCATCCCATCCTTTTGTAAGTTTTCCTGCTCCAGGAATTTTTATAGTATTATTGAAAGGTGTTCAGAAACGTTTGGGTGAGAACTCAGGTGAGTGGCTTCTTTTTCTCAGCCATCTTGGCTCCACCCACATGATCTATATAATTCTTTATAACAAAATATTAATTCTGATAATATTCTATTTTCCTAATATGGTAACCATGAAATAACCAATTAAATGCAGGAAAGAGGAAAGGCAAGGTTTAGGGAAGGGAGGGCCAGGGGTAGCAATGTCAGAAGAATTCCTAAGTACAAAAGGGAAAGGGGCAACCTGCCATCTCTAATCTCCCTTTCTGCTCAGTGGGTAACAATTCCCTGCTTAAAAACACATGCTTCAGGGTGAGGTCCTGGCCCTTGGTCTGAATTTTGAATTTCCTACTCAGATGTTTTGTTCAACTCAACCCAGCGCAGTTATACACAGGTCTGGATGTTTGGGATCCCAGTAACATGGGGAAGTGGGACACTGTTTGGTCACCTCCAACAAAAGGACAGGTTTGATCATTATCTCCTTTACCCAAAGTTACCTATTTTTTCCATTCTTTCAAATGCTTAATTGAGCAATTGAGAGGTTACTGTATTATTTTCTAGAACAGAATTCTGTACACTTTTATGAATATTTTCCTCCTTTTTATAGATATAAATTTGGTTATCACATGTCTTATGGGTTTCTCTATTGCAAATAGTCACGAATGTGCCTGTTTGCCAACACAAAATTGAAAATCATGTTGTTAATAAAATCATGAGAACACAAAGTGGAGAAAACTAAACATTGGAATGTTAAGGATTAATTGTAAATGACTTGAAATTTCTTTATGCCAAAGTAATTTGGAGATATTGCTGAGGGGCAGATAAAATATTGATTTAAGACATTAAAAAGATCAGATTATGGGGGATGGTATTTTCCATAATACTAATATTTAGAATGTAATTACATGGATCTTTTGAACAGAACAGAAACCTCTGGTGTTTCCTTATATAAATTTCATATTCCTTGCACACAAGTTAGGCTGTCTTTCAAGTCACCAAAGTATTTTTTAAAAGTCCATTATTTTCCATTTTCCACAATCATTTTGAGAGGAAAAGATATGTTTTGTCTTTTAGAACATTGTTGGTATCTATAATCTTTTAAATCTGAATTTAGAAGATTTTATTTAATTGCTAGTTCCTGCTTTTGAATGAAGCCATTTTAATAACTTTTAAGTATTACCATGATTGAATGGTTACAAGAGAGGCAACTTGAGAAAGATAATTTTAATAATCCTTCCTTTATCTAGACATGCTGAGCCATTTGACTTGGTAAATGAAAAATCACATTCATCTTCAGTGTAGTAAGTAAAACAAATGCTTTTGGTCAAAGGCTGGTTTTTCTCAACTTCAATTAAACTTCAGAATGACTTTCACGCATGAGCAGCTACATAGGAAAAAAAATCAATCAATTCTATTTTTCTTGCATTGACTTTGTATTACCACATAGGGATAACATTGATTCTTCAAGGCTAGTAAAAAATTCTGCCAAAATTTTCAATTTTCTGGCAATTGCACTTCTAACTGGGGGTAAAATGACTAAAGCTTTTGCTGTCATTTAAAAATTGTTCATATATGACATTATTCTTAATTTGTTCATTGTGTTAAACTTACATTCAAAAAACTCCATGTTGGGTTAAAATATCAATTATCAAAGCATAGATGGCAGTTAGTAACATATTATGCAAATTACTACATGTGACAAACTTACTTTATAGGAAACCTCAGCTGGTAATTAAGCAAAAGGAATTTCCTTGAATTCTTCAAATCAATAACAACAAGATGTGTAAATATACTCCTTAGAAGAAATTTCAGATATAGTCATCTACCTTGGCAGTGTGATACAACCAGGACAATGCTTAGATGAATCAATATACTGTTCTCATTGAATATTCTAGTTGAATTTCCTCTCCCTCATATTGTCAAGTAAACTCTTCAATGTCTCATGTTTGTCTTATCTCATGCCAATATTGTTTCAAAATTGTCCAGGGAATCAACATGAGAGAATACCAGTCTAGGATAGCCTCTGAGGTCCCTTACAAATCTAAACATGTCATCCTACAACAACTGGATTTTCTATAAATTCAGTACCTAATTTTAACTGGGCCATCCTGATTGTATAGCAAAAGTTTTCATTTTCTTTGACTAACTTTGACTTTCCTCAGCATATGTTCTAAACATTTTATTTTCTTCAACTTCACAGTGTGCTAGTAATTGTTTAACACTTGGCTCTCCAAAATTTGGAATTATGCCCAAAGAGCTATGGGACTGTTCATTTCCTTTGACCCAGTGTTATCACTGCTAGCTCTGTATCCTAAAGATATCATAGAACAGATGAAAGGACCCACATGTACAAAAATATTTCTAGCAGCTCTCTTTGTGTTGGCAAAGAATTGGAAATCAAGGGAATGACCATCAATTGGGGAATGGTTAAACAAGTTGTGGTATATGAATTTAATGGAATACTATTATGCTGTTCAAAACAATGAGCAGGAGGAGTTCAGAGAAACCTGGAAGGACTTACATGAACTGATGCTAACTGAGAGGATCAGAACTGGGAGAACACTATACAAAGTAACAACAACATTGTGTAATGAATAGTGGTGATAGACTTGGCTCTTCTCAGCAATACAATGATGCAAAACAATTTCAAAGAACTCATGTTAGAAAATGTTCTCAACATCCACAAAAAAGAACTGTGGATTATAAATGCAGATTGAACCACACTATTTCTACTTTGGGGCTGTGTTTTTTTTTTCCTTCTTTTATGAGGTTTTTCCCTTGTGCTCTGATTCTTCTTTCACAATATGACTAATACAGAAACATGTTTAATGTGATTGCACATATATAACCTATATTAGATTGCTTTCTGTCTCGGGGAGGAGGGAGGACAGGGAGCATGGGAGAAAAATTTGGAACTAAAAATTCTATGAAAACAAATGTTGAACATTATCTTTACATGTTATTGGAAAATAACAAAATACTTTTATTAAAATAAACAAAAATAAAATAATGAAGAGGGCCTGAGGACTCTAAAAAAAAAGCAACCCAGCAAAAACAAAAACCAACAACAGAACAACACTTGACTCTCTAGGAAAAAGACAGGATAGACAATACCTTCTTCTGTTCACTTTTTTTTTTTTGGTGTGGCAATTGGGGTTAAGTGACTTGCCCTGGGTCACACAACTAGTAAGTATCAAGGGTCTGAGGCTGGATTTGAACTCAGGTCCTCTTGAATCCAGGGCCAATGCTCTATCTACTGTGCCACCTAGCTGCCCTGACAATACTTTCTTTAGCTCAATCTACATTATTAACATTTTCTCCATTTTCCTGACTTCCTTAAGTATAGACAAATAACAAAACAGTAAATGAAGTCATGGTTTGTAAATGCTTGTCAGTTACTGTCTTATAATGTTCACACTAAAAAATTAGTAATCACCTCTGGAGAGCTGGTAGGATATGTCTCCAGTATACCTCTGAAAGGTCAACACTTCCTCTCCCTTTCTGTTTTTCTTCAGATACCTTTACCTTCTTTTCAAGCTAAGTTGCACAGTGAATTCGGCCTGGAATTGGTAAAACCTGAGTTCAAATTTGATCTCAAACACTTTCTAGCTGTGTAATGCCAGGCAAGTCACTTAACCTCTGCCTTAATCTACTGCAGAAGGAAATAGGAAACCATTCCAGTATCTTTTCCAAGAAAATCCCAAAACGCATCATGGAGATTCTGAAATGACTGAATGAAACCAACAAACTTACCTTCTATTTTATTCAGAAAAAAAATAGAGGTCTTCCATCATGAACTCAAGCTTCTCTCTTCATTACCTCAAAATATCTATCTTCACTCATCCTTCCTTATAGCAGTAAACAATCTTTGATATAAATCTGTCCTTTCTCCTTTCTACCCTTATAACTTTGCCTTTGATCCCAACCTAAGATTTTTGTTAGTACTATATCTTCAAATTGCCACTCATTTTCTTTCTTCTGTAATGTAAGCTCTTTGCGGAAATAATTGCTTAAACATATTTTGGAGGGCTTAGTACTATAATTTACTTGGTGCTTATTAAATGCACATTTTAAATTTAATTGGATGCGTTCCTTTCCAACCTGGTCCCGGGCAGGATGGCTCCCGCAAAGAAAGGTGGAGAGAAAAAGAAGGGATGCTCTGCCATCAATGAGGTGGTGACCAGAGAATACACCATCAACATTCACAAGCGGATTCATGGAGTAGGCTTCAAAAAGCGAGCTCCTCGTGCTCTCAAGGAAATCCGCAAATTTGCCATGAAAGAAATGGGAACTCCAGATGTACGCATTGACACCAGACTCAACAAAGCTGTTTGGGCCAAAGGAATAAGGAATGTTCCGTACCGTATCCGAGTGCGTTTGTCCAGGAAACGCAATGAGGATGAAGATTCACCAAACAAACTGTATACCTTGGTTACTTATGTGCCTGTCACCACTTTCAAAAGCTTACAGACAGTCAATGTGGATGAAAACTAAATTGAACTTCATTTAAATAAAATTATAAAATGTCAGCTGCTAAAAATAAATAAATAAATAAATAAATTTAATTGGATGCATAATTCACCCTAAAGTTCACCTTAGAATTCTAGTCCTTAGGCCAATCAGCTCTCAATGCTAATTTTTGTGAGATTACTATTCTGAACACTGAATTCAATCATTATCAATACTATTATAGTAAATATGTTTTTAACTAGTAGTACTATTCCTAAAGAAAATGAAACTTAGAATATATTAGAGATTACTTAATATAATCAATAAATAAAATGTTTTGTGACCTGGAGACATATGCTTAATCCCTTTAGTAATTCACTTAGTGCTATATAAGGAAGAAATTATTATAAATTTTTCAACCCTTTGGAGCTCTTGGTAACATTACAGGACTTATTTTCCTTATTTTGGATAAATAAGAAGGAGAACCTATCCTACTTGAACAAATCAAATTAGGTATCAATAAAGTATATGGTAAATGTGATAATATTTGCAATGTCTTGTAATCCTCTTCCAAGCTGTGATTTAATTTTGATTAGAATTATATTACATATATATGTGTGTGTATACATATATATTTTTATTAGAATTTTAAAAATACATGTATAGGTACAAGTATTTATATATGTACATACACAAACACACACACACACACACATATATATATATATATATATTCCCTTATTTTATTTTTCTCTCTTATTCTTCCTGTTTTCCTTTGGACTCCTCAAGTTTTATTTGTTTCTATAACATTTACTCTCACTTGGGTTCACTTTCATATAAATAATGCAAAATCACATTTACTGAATTGTTAGATACAGTGATACATCTTTCTCAAATATTTTCTGTTAGAGTCTTGAACCTTCTATCCTCAGGCAAAATGATTTATCACTGTTTTAAAAAAATCAAGAATATAAACAACTTGGGGAAGAAAACTTCATTTCCCCTGTTTTCTTGATAGCTAAAAGATGAGATTTAATTCTCCAAAATCCCTATTATCTAATTAATTTTTAGCCTTTCCTTATTATCTTTTGTTGATAGGCTACATTTTTAACCCTTTAATCATTGTGGTTCTATTCCCCCATTCCTTTTCAAATTTCCATATAATTTTTACCAAAAGTATCTATTTTTAATTGGGATACTTACAATCAATGTGTGTATGGGTTTTCTGTAATTGATTTACAAGGTAATTAAATGCCTTTTTTCACTCTGTAATACACTGACAACCCAAAGTAGTTATATATTCATATGTTTGAAATCTATATTATATGATGATGACTTTCCTATAAATAATTCAGTGTTGAATTTGGCTTTGACATCTGTTACCAATCATATTAGATTCTTTAATTTCTCATAATGGCATGAGGATAATTAGGCAGATGATGCATAAAGTGATGCAACAAAGCTAAAAATTATTTTCTTTAAATTGATATTGCAGCAATTGTCTTCTCAATTTACCCTCCACAAGGGGAGACTATAGTAATATTAAGTTTTAGAGAATGTTTCAGTTTTTGTTTTATTATATGTTTCATGTATGACAACTAAAATTCTGAATTCCCTTAGACATGTTTTTGAGAACTCTCATTGTTTGATTTGATTATTGTCAAAGCTATTTTAAAGTTGTGTTAAGCTCAATTTTGTAGGAACATTTCCTGGCTGATTACCAGCATCCACACATCAACGCCTGAAATGAATTCCATTCCATGACTGTACTCAGAGGACAACCCAACAATCATCTGAGAAAAGACTTTCAGAGACTTTAAATGAACAGTTTTGTTTTGTTTTGTTTTCCCTTCTGTTATTATATACACCATTTGTAACGTATTCTCTGCAGAGGCCTTCCCTCTGTAGGCCAATGTCAAAGTGCTTGTTCATGAGGGACCACCCCTCTGGACAAAATTTCCCTTTTCTCCCTTTTCTGTATTGTTATTGACATATTGCTTGTTAGCATACGGTATTATATTCTGTTATATTTGACTGTTTCGTCAAGGAAACACTACGGTGTTCCTCGAAGAAACAAAGAGTGGACTAGAATGATTGGAATGATGCCACCTGCTGGAGAGTGACTATAGGAAAGCCCCTCCATGAGGAGAAGGCATCTGAGGGCAAGCCATGTGGTTAGGTTCTTAGCGTCAGGAAGTGACATTTGCTCTTGGGTGCTGTCTATCAAAGCTGCCAGCCAATTAGCTTGGAGTTGTGTGTGCATGTGTGTGTGGGGGGGGCGGGGGGGGGGATGTTCCCAACTTCACAGGAGTCATTGGGCTTTTTTCATTCCTGACCTCGCCATGGCAGGTCAGATGATGGGGTCTCTTAGAAATCGTTTGATTTTTACCTTTCTCTCTGATCCTAATGCTCATTAATAAATACTTAAATACTTTTGCTAAAGCTTATAATTTATTGGTGACCACCCATTAGATTTTAGATAGTATAGCTAAAATTTTAGCCCCTTACATAATAAAGGGAAAAATTAGCAAAAGTCATCTAATAAACAACAACAATATCAATAACAAAAGCTATCATTCCTTTAGCACATTATTAAAATTAAAAAAAAGTCCTAGGAATTGCAAAGACAAAAAACACTCCAGGTACAAAAGAGGAACCTGACATGAACCAGAGTCCAATCACAGCATACAAAGATTATAACTGCATTTATTGCCTTAGAAGAAGTTTGCATGCTGAAACAGTGAGACAATGTTCTCATCTGCTCAAAGGGAAGTGGGAAAGATGACATACTTATAAATATTTGAGGTACTTAGGACTTTTTGAGGTATTTATGCTAAATAAGGGTTAAGGGAGAAAAACAATAAATTGGGAAGTCAGGTGGAAATTGAAAGGTCAAAGGAGAACATATCTGAAAATGCAATAAATGAGAAAGCAGGATTGCTGCTTTTTAGACATCAGAAAGCAAGATGTTTATTTTTCTCTCAAAGTTGGTCAAGACTGGTTTCAGCAGTTGCAGGTATCTCTGAATTCAGCTAAAGTTCACTTTTCAAAAGATCACTTGTATATCAAGCAGCCCTAGGCATCAGAATTTCTCTTGATTGGCTAATTATGGTGCTACTTCATTGTCTGGCTCTTGTGAAAAAGGGAAGCTCTAGCATATTTAATCAGTTAGTACTAGTATTAGAGAGCTTACATCCACAACTTTTAAGTACTTGAAAAGTACTTTACATGTGTTATTTCATTAGATCTTCACAGCAACTCTCTGAGGTAGGCATTAATACAATCCTGATTTTATAGGATAGTGATGCACAGAGAAGATAAAGTTGCTTGGCCAGGTTCACACAGGTAGTGTCTGAAATCATTTTTGAACTTAAGTTTTCCTGACTCAAGTCCTTTGTTCTACTTATTTTATCATCTACTCTAGAAACAAATAATCTGAAATATATGCAACACTCCTCATGAATAGTAAAGCCCAAAGATGTGTATTCTTTTTCATTCTACTTCATTTGCTTTCAATTGTAAACAGAGTAGCTAGGGCAATTATGTGGTACAGTGGATAGAATGCTGGCCTAACATCACACCATTTCAACTCTTCCTGAATTAAAATATTCTTGAAAAACTTATTATGTCTGTGACCCTGGGAAAGTCACGTAACCCTCTTTGTCTCAGCTCCACATCTGTAAAATGAACTGGAGAAGGAAATGGTAAAGCACTCCAATATCTTTACAAAGAAAACACCAAATAGGGTCATGAAGAGTTGGACATGACTTAAATGACTGAACAATGATAGCATAAACATAAAGGTGACAAATAAATATAATTATTGGGTTTAATCTTTTTGCCATTTAGGAGATGTCTGAATGGATTTTTGAGTTTGCTAGATATAAAAGCATGTTTCAATCAATGCTATGGATCCAGTGCAGCTCTGTAGCCATTGTTCTATATTAATTCTCAGAGCACAAATATAGGACCTAATTAATGCAGAGATTCTACTTCTCTCCTCTGCCCCTCCCACTCCAAATTATCTTATCTTCCGATTAGAACATAAAGAATAAAGCTGTTGGCACAACTAATTCTTATTATTCTTTTTTTATAGTCTTTCCTTTCTAAGACATATTATTAGTCATGAACCTCTTTCACTCCTCTCCAGTTTAATGTGGCTGTGTATCAGTCAAACTGTTACTAGCTTGGCATTGTTTTCCCCCTTTAAAAGTATTTTACCTATTTTTTTTTTTTGCAGGGCAATGAGGGTTAAGTGACTTGCCCAGAGTCACATAGCTAGTAACTGTCAAGTGTCTATGGCCGGATTTGAACTTAGGTCCTCCTGAATCCAGGGCCAGTGCTTTATCCACTGCACCACCTTGCTGCCCCTATTTTACATATTTTAACAGAACATAGGAATGTCACATCAAATTACTTTCCATAAAGGGCTAGAGATTTGATCTGTGATTTCCCTGGTGAGGGAACTCCTGGGGAAAAAAACTTGTGCCAATTCAGGTATGTACCTTCTCTGGAATGTATAGTATTAGAGGATTATCCTGAGCATTGTGAGGTTAAGTAACTTGACCAGTGTAACACAGTCACTATGATTCAGAAGCAGGATTTGAACCTGGGCTTTCTTGCTTTCAAAATCAGCTTTATCTTTTCTTTTCTTTTCTTTTTTTCATCCATGTAATCTTTGATTTTGTGAGTGTATGGATAAATATCTTCTCTTTGAATCATTTTTTTCCTTCTTAAAATTCTCATTTTAAGGAATTTTTTAAACATGTTCATTTAGCTTTCTTTAGCATATATTAGCTATGCTTATGCCAAGAGAAGGAGGAGAAATGGGGAAAAAAGAAAAAAATAATTCAGATAATTTTATCATTAGGTTAAAGAAATATTGCTTAAAACAGTAGATGAATTGGGTAATGCAAGTCTATAACTTCTTCAGATATTATTTTTCCAAGGATGTTTCAAAGGTATTTTTTTAAAAAGTGCTTGATTATTGTTTCTTTTAAACTAAGATATCTGATAGTGGGTGGTAGGTGGATATTTGACATTGATGAAGATTTTAATTTTGCAAGGATAAAACAGCTTGGTGACTATATACCCATAATTAGCCCTGTGGAACAATCAGTCACCCACCATGATGCTGGGCTACTTAATAAATCTCTGCAATTCACTCATTCTTCAAAAAGGAAAAAAAAATCTTTGGAATTTTGTTTTAGTTATTTTTAACTCATTTGTTATTTTATACTATTTTTCCTATGTTTCTACTCTGGAATATAATGCATGAGGAAGAAATTTGCTGCAATGCCACTACCTACTTTAAACCTTTCCTGCTCCCACCAGCTGCTCCTGCTTCCCTGAAAAATTACCTTTGAAACCATCAGTTCCAAATCTATTTGCATACAACTCTATCCATAGATTACTTAGTGCTCTGTGCCTTTCTGAGGGATGAAGTTAGTGGGAACCTGAGAGATTTTGGTTTTCTAGAATTCATTTTGTCTATTGTGTTAATATTTATACATGTCTTCCCTAATAGACTATGAGCTTTTTAGGGTCAGAGACTGTCACGTTTTTGTCTTTTTATTCCTAAGATCAAGAACACTGCTTGGAAAATTGTGGATGCTTTAAAATATTTGCTGATTGAAAAAATAATGTATATACATATATCTATATCCTAGTAGAGAGGAGGCATTTAATAAATGTGTTTTGACTGGATTAAGGAGATGAAAACTATTTAGCTCTTGTCAAGAAGTATTAAATATGTTATTTAGTTTGGCAAAAAGAAAGGTGAAGCAATTAAATGGTGTTATATACCTAAAGGGTATTAGAATCATAGAATATTAAAATTCAGAGGGATCGAAGAGGTTATAGTTTTATGAATTGTTATATTCTAGCATCACAGACCTATCTGAATTTAACTAGACTGGTTCTTGAGTAATAATAATAACAACCATTTATTATAGCTCTTTAGTATTTGGAAAGGACTTTAAACATATTACCTCATTTATAGGATTTTCCTCATTTTATACATGAGAAAACTGAATTTAAAGTGAAATGATTACTCACTAAAAAAGTTTCTGAGGTAGGATTTGAGTTCTCATCTTGCTAACTCCATGCTCACTGTTGTTTCCACTAAGCTATTTGGCTACCCATGCTAGAAATATTTCTAGCTTCTACACAACTTCTATAGCTTGTCAACTCCTAGTATAAGCTTTAAGAACACAGTTATTTCCCCGGCTAGTATGAAGTCACCTAAGTAAGATATTAGTAGAATAGTACATATTGCTACATTTAAAATTTACAATATAATTTTTCCTCAAATATTTCAAAAGTTAAATGAAATGCATAGAATAGTTTCAAATGAAAACCCTAACATCATGTACTAATAAGGCATAATCAGATATCCTTCTGCACAGTTATAGAAATAATGAAACAACATGAAATGCTAACCTACTATAGTAATTAAGATGCTTTCTAGTCCATGCTGAGTGAATCCCTCTAGTCCCAATTGTACAGCCTCAGTTTTGCCTCATGATTATCCACTATGTGTATTGATGAGTAAGATTTTCTGGATGTACTTTGATGCATCAAAAGCCCTTAATTGGACAATATTTTATTATTCCATGGTTTCTTTTTATAATTCTCAGGTGGTGTGAGTAAGATTTTCCCCATCCCTTAGTTATAAGAGATTTAATATAGTTATAAGTGATTTAATTAAGATAATAATCAATCTATTAACTAAAATTATTATTTATTATATTTAGATATTATTATTGCAATTATGTTAATAGGTTAAGTCTTTCTTCTGACTCACTTTCAAATGTCAAGAATTAAGTAATATCAGAAGATACAGTAGTCAGCAACATTATATTTTAGAAACCACGAGCATCATGCTTGACTCAAGAGGGTCATGGAGTTCACCAGTGGCATGCTTGACTAATAGAAGAGGGTCATGCAGCATAACTATGACCCACCCTGTTTCCATCATAAGACTGATAATAGTATTAGAAAATGCTGACATTATGTTCAAGTAGGCAGTTTCTATATTTCCTAAGAATATGCTCTAATTTTAGAAATTAATAATTAAGATTGATACTATGGGGGCAGCTAGGTGGCACAGTGGATAAAGCACCGGCCCTGGATTTAGGAGGACCTGACTTCAAATCCAGCCTCAGACACTTGACACTTACTAGCTGTGTGACCCTGGGCAAATCACTCAACCTGTATTGCCCTGCAAAAAAAAAAAAAAAATTAATACTATGTTATATAAGTGCAACTTTTGAAAGGATATATAAACCCATGGATTTTGTAACTCAAGGCCTTTTGTCAGGTTCACCCCTGCCAGAGGCAGGCTTTATTGTGAGATGAGGCCTTCTCTCAATAAACCTATTTTCTATGGCTTGGAGACTTTTTTGTTTCTGTTCCTCCATTGGACTTAGAAATTTTCCCGACAATTTTGGTGACCCCAATGTGATCCTGCAGTAATTCTGTCCTTCAGTTTCCTCCTTTTCAAAGTGGGACTCTGTCTGAGCTCAACCCGGGGACATTTCCCCTCAGTCCCTTCTTGAAAGAGAGAGACCTGAAGGAGTTCTAAAGCAAAAATGTGATCATGTTTAACAAATTACCAGTATTTAGTAACTTTAAAGATATCTTCTTTTTATTTGCATATAACTTAATTTCAATAAGTATTCTAATCATTCATTAAATAAACCATTTGAAAAACCTTTCTATCTTATGTCATGATTTTAATGTTAATAATTATAAATGAGAATACATTGCTAATATTCTTTCTTTAGTAAATATGATCATAGACTAACAGTCAATTCCTAACATAATTTGCTTTCTAACTTTTAAAAAATAATTAAACAAATTAACATAATATTCAACCACATTCTGTGCTAGTGACTTCTATATAGTCATGTTTACTGAATTTTCACATACACTAAAATATTATTTCAAAAATATAATATAATTATGACTTAACAATAAAATTGTGAAGTGGTCAAAGTTTTCCTATCCTTGCCTTCTGTCTCTCAGTACTTCTCTCCCTTCTCCTATGATCTAAACCACTAAAATCTTAGACACTCAGTTCTCTTATGCTATCCCTTGGTTGCCCTAAATCAAGGTCCAAATGAGATTCTAGAGCTCAGAGAGCCATCTCCTATCCTTTATTAGTTAAACCCATGTATCCTAGCAGTCATGATCCCATATTTCAAAATCCCTGTGGTCTTTTAAAGTGGGCATACTGGAAGGATAACTATTCATTAAGAGCACATACTCAATGACATCCTTATGTCAATCAATTAATAAACACTTATTAAGCACCTACTAGTTGCCAAGTATTGTGCTAATGATAGGATACAAAAAGAAGCAAAATGCAGTCCCTGCCTTCAACAAACTTACAATCTAATGGAGGAGACAACATGCAAATAAATATATGCACAGTAACCTCCCTCCCTCCAGATAGCTAGCTAGATATAGATGATAGATGTAGAGATAGATATAGATAATGTAGAGATAGATATAGATAGATATATGATAATATGATAAATAGAAAATAATTAAAAGAGGAAAGCTCTGAAATTAAGAATGGTTAGGGAAGACTTACTTAAAAGTTGGGATTTTAGTTGGGACTTGAGAGAGACTAAGGAGATAAGTTATTGAGGTAAAGGAGGGAGAACATTCCAGCCATGGGAACAGCCGCAAAACATAGAGTTTAGACATGGTGCCCTGAAACTCCTTCACATAAATCTTGGAGAGAGAGTCCAAATAATTTCCCCAAATGGACTAGACACTTCCTTGTCACCAAACACTGGGGAATACAGGGACTATTCATTACACAACCCATTACTCTATTAATTATAATTAACTTGACAGTGACCTTCAGAATTCCTTGACTATTTGACTTACTATCCCATTAAATTTATGTATCTTTTCCACCTTCCTTTCTTCCACAGTATATCAGGCTGGTATGATTTAACATAGCATCCATTTTCACTTTCATATGTCACATTCACTTCATGCTCTAATAGGTTTAGATAATCTTCCTCTCCTAATTATCCATGATTTCAATTGTTTGCCATTATGGCTTTTTTATCTTTGTCTGTGATTTCTTTCAGTAGGCCTATATATCTCCATAGTTAAATATTCGTGATGGCTAAATTTCATGGGAATGGGGATGAGTGATAAAAAGAGGCACCATTAGTTGTTTGGTAGTAATGATTTGAGCTAAAGTCATAGTCTGAAGGAGGAATTAAAAGTTTCCCCTTACAGACAACTCTAAATTCTCTAACAATGATATTTACTAATAGAGTTCGATGAGTCTAAATGATGGAGAGGCCACATTAGATCTTAAGAAGTTCTATATGTTCACTATAGTTATGTTTCTGAATAGTAGGACACAGAGATCTTGCTTAGAAAATTTGTACAAAACAAAGATTTCACTTTTTTATTTACATTAAAATTTCTAAACATGGTCCTTAGGGCACTGAACCATTTGTTATCTTTGGCATGTTAGCATTCTGAAAGCTTCATGTGCTCTTTCATCTTTTTTTTTAATACATGTCAAATGATCAAAATCATTCTTGAATAACAGAATGCTGGGAACATTAACGAGCTTTGACTAGCTGAATATACAAACTGCGTGGGTGATGCCTAGATTTTTAAATAAACCCAGAACAAACTTGAAGGATGTAAGAAATAAAGGGGCTGACTGCCCCCAGGAGGGAAATGAGCACAGTTTCTCATTATCTACTATTTCAGGAAGAGATCTGCTCTGGCAAGGCATTTTTGAAAAAGGAAGGCAAGTAATGAAAGGAAGGAACATTTCTCTTAATATCATATACTTCAGTTTAATGCAGGGCATCTGCTGTCAGACTGGTGACATAAAGGGCTGATGATGACTTTAAAATTGTGAAAACCAAGTGCGAATCCACTGGAGGTAACAGAGATTACAGTGTTAGGGCATTTATTTTTGTTTCTAAAAATCATTAAGGACAATAGAATTTACCAAGCTGCTGAATATTGATTGTTTTATTTTTAAAAGGAATAATCCTGAAAGACCCAAGGATAACAATTTCACAATTGCAATGTAAAAATAATTTTAAATAATGTTTACATATGGAAAACTTCACAAAGTGTCATTTTGCTTCTTGTGTTCACTTTCTGGATTGAGAATTAAACTTCTGTGATTAGGGGATAATTTACATAATTTATTCAGAACACATTTTAATCAACTGAAAAATGAGGTGAGAATTTTCATATATGCACCTTAGAGGTATATACCAATATAGAGAAATATCCCAGATACATGTGATTAAAATAATTAACCTTTGTATTTTGTCTTACCTTCTAACAAAACTTATAAAACCTGATTAATTGAAATGCATTATCACAACAGGTACTGAATCCTTTGATGAGTTGGTAGCAACTAGTTTACATATTAAACTTATTACATGATGGGACAAGAAGGAGAAAGAATAAGATAATGGATGATTTTCAATACACAGTATTTTAAAATATATTCTGTGTATATCACTGAGAACTAACTCATGTAACTTAAGACCTTAGAATCACAGATTTAGAGTTGAATGTGTCATTGACACAATGGAGAATCTGCATCATCTGAGTGTACTGAAATATTCTTTCCATGTACCTATCACAGTAACATGTATATTGCTTTCTTGGTCCTAGCTCACCTTGCTGTACTTTGTTATCAATCCACATATATTTTCTCATTCTGTCCTTAATTCTTCATGGTCTTCATTTCTTATGGACCAGTAATATTCCATTACCTTTGTGTGCCACAATCTGTTTAAGCATTCCCCAATCCATGGGCATTTGTTTTGTTTCCAAAGAATTGGAGACAGGTGATGAGTATAGTGTGTGAAGAAGAGAGAAAAGGTCAGCTTTGCTGGACCATAGAGAACACTCTTTGGTACTACAAAATTAGCTCCTCAGAAAATTTTATTGTTTATGATTTGGGAGAATATGTCTATCAGTGGGATCTCTTTGCCAGAGTATGGACCATTTTATTTCCTTGCTTAGAATACTTCCAAACTGATTTATAGAATGGTTAAACCAACTCACAGCTCTAGGAGCAGTATGTTAATATTCCTATCTTGACACAATTCCTCTAACATATATTTTTGCCATCTTTTGCTATTATGGCAAATTTTCTGAGTATGAGATAGAGCCTTAATATTTCTTAAAATTTGTGTTTCTTGAATTAATACTGATCTGTAGCTACATTTGATGTGATTATTAATAGCTTGCTATTTTTTGAGAATTGTTTATTCATATCTTATCACTTATGCATTGAGGAATATGTAATTTCATGTACATATACATATGTACATATTACTCACATCCATGCATGTATATATATATATGTGTATATATATATATATATATATATATATATATATATATATATATATATATATGAGCGTATGGATATGTGCCTCCATATGTATAATATGTAGGTATATATGTATGTGTGTATATGTATATGCATGTGTATGTGTATTTGTACATGCATATGTATGTACATCTCTAAATATATACATATATGTGTTTATATGTGTATGAATGAATATTGATACATATATATGCATTATATTTATGTGCATATGTATAAATACATTTATGTGTGTATGTGTTTGTTACTTATATGTTGTAGATATAAAACACTGATAAGAATTGCTTTTGTTTTTTTCACAATTGAAGACTTCCTTTTTCTTCCTAGTTGCATTAAAATTTTGAATTTCATTTAATTGAAATGATCTATTTTATCTTTTGTGATCACCTTTGTCCCTTGATAAGTCCAGAGTTCTTCCTCTAGCAATATCTATGTAAGTTTCCTAAATGTAAATGAAAGCCTTCCTAACATCTGCCTCCATGAATCCCAAAATTACTTTAAACCTCCATTAAAATGTCCTTTATTTTAGAGACTTATCATGATCCCCCTGTTTGCTAGTTTTCTCTCTTTGAAACTACTCTGCATATTTTAAATTTATTTTTCTTTTGTGGTTATCTCTCCCCATTGGATGAAAGTTCTATAAGTTTAATTTTTTTAATTGTCTTTTTATCCTCTTTTCCTCACATAAATTAGGGGCTTAATATGTGCTTGATGACTTAATTAATTAGTTAATTTCAACTTTTATGATGTTAATAATCATCAAACAGGTAATTAAAGTCATGTCAAGGATTTCATTTATTAATGAATCTTGTATGATACTAGCATATGAACCAGAATTCCCTTCTAGCTGGAGAGCTCTTAAGGTTGTACTTTGCTCTATTTAGTCAAATGCTCTTCTGCCCCACCTCCACATACAATCAACAAGCTATTTACAAAATAAGACTCCTGTTCAATGCATGGTACCAATAATAGGGTCTTGGGTATAGTTGGGGATGTGGAAATGTTGAATTGAACTGAATTATGTGAATATAAAGGTACAGTCTATTTGTGTTTAATGTGGCAAAATTGATAGGGTATTTGTCTTAGAGTCAGAAGGATCTGAATTTAAAGCCATCTCAGGTAATCACTAGTTATATGAACTCAGATATAACACAACATTTCATTGCCTCAATTTCCTCATGTGTAAAATGAGCACCTCTTCAAGCTCTGATCTTATGATATTTTTTTATCTCTTTAACTATTAGATACCTTTTAAATCTAAATGTGATTTTAGTCAGACTAAAAAATCCCACTAGTCAAACTTCATACCACAAAATAAATAAAATTTCAGCTGGCATTATCAGTCTCTTGACACTTCTCCGGAGTCAACATATGGATGCCGGTCCAATCCATCTTAATAATATTCCTATCAATCACATTCCTAGTAGATGGCTAACACTTGTCATATCAACAAGCATACCAAAGAAATGAAATAAGAGATGACTGAATGATAAAGACATTTTCCGCCAAGAACATGATCCTAAAGGTGATTTGCATTCTAGCCCCTCACCAATAATGTATTAAAGGGAAAACCTCAAGGTAGTAGAACAATTTGAAATCACACACACACACACACACACACACACACACACACACACACACACTGTTCTTTGTTCAAATGTCCCAAAACATTAGGATTCATGTCAAACTTCAATACATTCAAGACTATAAAATAGGCATTACAATCTAGAAAGAAGTATTAGATTCTCCCCTTGTGCCAAATCATTTTCAGTCTGAAAAAGTTACTGGATGCTTGCTTTTCATTCCTAAGCCTCCAGTGGTTTTTTGAACTTTTGCCCTTATTTTCAAAATCTTGAATTCCATTATAAAAAGAACTTTTTCTTGAATAGCATGCACAAGGAGATATCCATAGAAGCATGATTCAGTTATACTCATTTAGGTTCACAATGTCATTTTATGTCTTATATCAAGCCCAATATAAACCATATTCCATCCCTTTATATTGCAAAATTCCACAATTTAATAATTTATCAGATTTATGACTTTGAAATCTTAAGGAAATTCTCAGGGTCATACATAGGGGGAACCTGAATCGAAATCTTTCTAACATTGAGACTATCTTTTATGCTGTGCCACCTCTCACTTGCTACACATATGAACACAAATACATGATTTCTTTAGTTCCTTCACTCTACTTTCACCTTAATTCTCCATAATTGATAGTTAATATAAACCCTGGGAAAACAGTAGCGACATAATGATGAGGCAACATATGGCCAAGGTGTGATGTCATAATTTCTCCTCCCCTCTTTGTAGTTATAAACACAAGTTCTATAAACACTATAATTTCCATATCTAAAGGTATAACATATATATGTATATGCATGTGTATGTGTATATATGTGTGAACAGGTATATATACATGTGTGTGTGTGTATATATATATATATATATACATGCTCACAAAGTATTTAAGTTACATTGCAACAAATGCATTCTTTGGGTCAATGAATTACCAAGTTTTTATTAAGTACTTATGTGTCAGGCACTATGCTAAGTGCTAAAGTCACAAGTACAAAGATAAATTGATAATTTTTTAATCTGGTAGTGATAATTATATTTCATTAGATCATAACATTATATTAACATGGATTTTGGAAGTGAAAATCTGAAAGTCTTCAAAGTAATATGGCATTTTAAAGTAACTTTCACATAATATCTGTGCACAAGAGATACCTATCTAACTAGTGACAATTGGAATTTTCTGCTTTTATAATTAAAGCATCATATAAAATCTGTATCTTCTATTTATACATTAGAGGCTAAGTAGAGCAAAGTAGATAGCTAGGTGATTTAGTGGAGGGAATTCTGGGTCTAGAATCAAAGATGTGAATGCAAACCTGGCCTCAGACATTTACTAGCCATGTGACCATGGAGGACTCACTTAACCCTGTTTGCCTCAGTTTCCTCATCTTTAAAATAACCTGGAGAAGGTAATGACAAACCATTCTAGTTTATCTGCCAAGAAAACTCCAAATGGAGTCATGAAACATCAGACAAGACTGAAACAATTAAACAACAACCTCAATACAACGGTGAACTTCATAAGAAAAGGAGAGAGAAGAAGAAGAATTCTTTATCTAACAGGCTCCATTTAGAAAAGTCCATATGATAATAGTAAGCTATGCAAGTGGGTCAAAAACTCACTCTTTATATAATATAATCAAGTGCTTTCACAAAAGCACAATTTAGGGAGAAACAATATAATAGGAGGTAGTTATCCCACAAGAACAATATTTAAAATTGAAAAATAAATAGATCGATGCTCAACAGAACTGAAGCCTTCATACCTAACCATGAACTTTAATCACTTTTGACTCTTCTTTGCATTTTAAGTGAATGGTAGAGCAACACAGTAGAGATGTATGAACTTTGGGGACAACATGGAATTGAGTACTGGGCTTAATGTCAGAAGAAAGACCTGGATTCAAATTTTACCTTTGGTACTTACTAATTATGACCATGTTCAAGTCTCTTTATCTCATTGTGTATTAGTTTCCTCATTTTTAAAATGGTGGTAGAAGGAGGAGGCTGTTGGGTTTGATGGCTTCCCAGGTCCCTTCCAACTCTATGAGGTTTTTGTGACCCTATCTCTTGGTTTGCAACATGCATTGGGTATTTTCTAACTCATTGAGCCAAGACAAGTCCCTTAAAACTTAATTTTATTAGCTACAAAATAATAATAGCACCTATCTCACAGGATTATTAAAATGAATAAATATTATAATACATACTTAACCATATTTACATATGCATAGACCTATGCATACATACACATTCACAAATACATACATAAATATATTCAGATGGGTGACCCAGTAGATAGAGAATAGTCATTTATGTAGCAACTATTATGCATCAGACACTGGATTAAGCACCTTAAAATTATTATCTCATTTGATCCTCAGAAGAACTCTAGGAAGTATGTATAATTATTGTTGTCATCACTATCATCATCACCACCAAGATCACCACCACACCACTATCACCATTACTACCACTCCCATCATCACCACCACCACCACCATCCTCATCATTCCCATTTTACAGATTAAGTGACAAGCCCAGGGCATCATGGTAAATCGGGATATATTCCTGGATTCAGGTTCAGAATACATGATGCCTATGAAGCAGCTGGTGGTGCAATGCATAGAGAACTGAATCTGGAATCAAGAAAGCCTAATTTCAAATTCTGCCTCAGACTTTTACTAGATTCATGAACCCAGGCAAGTCTTCAACTTTGTCTTCTTCAATTACCTCATCTGTTAAATAGGATGATAAAAGTACATGTCTCTCAGAGGTGTTGTGAGGATAAAATGAGATAATATTTACTAAAGAATTTTTCAAACCATAAGAGTGCATTTCATTTTCATTATCAACAACAATGATAATAATAGTATGTTCTACACACCTTAGAGCAAGATACTGTCAAATATAATTATGATTAGGTGTGATAATGATGCATCAGTGAAGTTATTGATGACATGTCAGGATATGACTTTTGATATGACTGTAGTCTCATTTGAGACTAACGATAAATCTATGAAGTAGAGACTGGAAATGTCCTTAGTGAGCCAACAAGGAGGTGTAGTAGAGAGAATACTGGGCTTTCTAAATTAAAATAGCTTGAGTTTGAATCCTGCCTCAAATACTTACTAGTAATGTGACTGGGCAACTCACTTAACAGCTCTCTTTTCCATAGTTTCTCTCTATGTAGATAATAACAGCACTACTTGTGAGGATCACAAGAAATAAGGGAAAAGCACTTTGGAAATTTTTAAGTGTTATACATGTTAGCTACTCTTATCAACTTTTTTTTAAAATAAAAGTAGCACAATTCCTTGCATGTGTTATGACTTAATTTAAAAAAAATGTTTGTTGATTTAATGCTGAAGGAACTGAGTCAAAGAGCAATTTAATAACTTACCTAAATTCAAACCAATTAAGTAATGGATGACTTGATATTTCCCAAACCCAGGTCCATTGCACTTTCCACTAAAATTCATTATCCCCTTTGGCTTTAAGACCTGAAAGAATCATTCTGTTAGGCAAAACAATGTTGCACCAAGAAGAACCATTACTATTCATCACAGTAGGAAATTTAATTGATAGGAAATCCTTGCCTGCAATTATTAGTTAGCTTATATTGGTGGCTGCCAATAAAATCTTGTTATTTCAGGAAATGATGTCAGTTTTTGAGAAGGTGAATATTTTTCTCAGGTCATTATAAAAGTTAAATAATAATAAAAATATGGCAAATGGAAAATTAGAGCTTATTAAATTTCCTCCTAAATTAATGTATAAAAATTGTGATATTTTTCATACCACGGTTGGTTTAATAGAGAGAAATGAGACTTGAAGTCAGATAATATGATTTGTTGTTTGGCCTGTCATTTGTAAATGTTTTATGAGCTTTTAACATTTTTTGCCTCAGTTTCTTCATCTGAAAAAAATGAGAATATTTATAATATCTAATCTAAAAAGTAATGTAGGCTAGTGACTCTAGCTTTTGATTTAAGGAGACCTCTGTTCAAGCCTTACCTCTGGCAAACACTAGTAGGCAAGTCAGGTAGCATCTCAGTACAATAGGAAAGTCACTAAGATTTTAAGTTTGAGACAAATGCATTCCTGGAGATTAATTTGACAGTGCGAGCTCCCAAATGCCAGGAAAATCACAGATGCAGAGTAAAACAATACAAAATAACCATAGCAAACATATACTATGTAACTCACCATTTTGTTTGGTTTGAATAATAATTAAATATTTATCACAGGCTTGGCCTGACCCAGATCATTCACATGATGGCCTAGTTTCAAAATTAGAATACAATAATACACTCATTGTCCATCAAATAGTTGCTAGTTTCTTTTAACGCAATTTGCTTAGCTGTGGCAGAGGAAGGACATTCAGAAAAAGGAAGGGATATTGAGGAAAATGTTTCGAATCAGTTGAGTACAGCTTCCTACCAAATTAAACTAGTGTTACTCATGTTGCTGGTCTGTCTTTGCCAGCCTGAGGGAAGAGCTTTAGTCACTTAATTCCTCACTGTTTTATGCCTAGCTACAAAGGATGCTTCCTGAAAGACCCCAACCTGAGCCAATTAAAGAATGAGATTTTCAATTACAACATTTTTTAATGAAAAACTACACTGACTTGAAGTGGTCATGGGTGGGGGAAAGACAGGATTTTTCTCACATCATATTATTACCACAATTCACAAAACAAATGGCAGCTATTATTATAAATATGACAGTATTAAGTCAGGACATGACATTTTAATTTATTCTTGTTCCTGTGTATATACATACATATACAATATACACATATACATATACACACATGCATACATGAATGCATACATACATATATACATGAATGCATATACATAAAATCTATCAAATTCATAGACTCAAGGTTAAGATACTGTGAGATAAATGGAGACTGACTAAAAACAAATTCACATTTACAAATCATATTCATGTACTGAGTTTCTGACTAGATAAAACAGTGACTCCTAAAAGAGGCAGAGCCCTTAGTGAAGATGACTACCTTCCCCCCATCCCTCGCAATGGTCTGGACCTGTAGCCTTACTAGAGACTCTCAATGAAGAAACTCTTCTTCCAATGAAGACAGAAAACAATGTTATTACTTTTGTGTTAAAGAATTACCTGAAGCATAGGGTGGAGCCAAGATTGTAGAGGAAGTGCTTAGCCAAGCTCTCCCAATATTCCTATCCAAATAATTTTAAAATAGGGCCTGCAATCAAATTCTGGAGTGGCAGAACAAACAAAAGGTTAGGGTGAGGTATTATTCTAGGAAAAAAAAGTAGGAGATTGGAAGGAAAGATCCCTAACATCGAATGGAGGTCAACCCAGAGCCTAGGTTTTTGCATCTTCAGTAGTATCATCATGAGCTTCAGGAGGTCTCAAACCAGATATTGGTCAGAAATACTAGTCAAATGATCAGAGAGAGATTACACAGGACTACTGTGCTAGCACTGGACAGAGGACCAGATGTTGTCTGGCAGCTCCTTTTTCTATATCCTCTTCTGGTTTATATTTCAAGGGTAGAGCACAACACTTTGGCTTAAGAAGGAGAAAGTGCCCAGAGAAGCAGTATTAACTTCAATCACAAAGGATCAGGGACCCTTCCTAGGTATAGACCAGTGACCAATATTGAATATAATTTTAGTACAATATGATCTAAGAAGGGTTCGTTTAATATTTAGTTTTTTCTGACATTTGTTTGTGAGGTATTTATGTCCCAGTATATGGTCAATACCACAATTCACAAAACAAATGGCAGCTATTATTATAAATATGACACTATTAAGTCAGGGCATGACATTTTAATTTATTCTTGTTCCTGTGTATATACATACATATACAATATACACATATACATATACACACATGTGAAAAAGCTATGTATATTAGAGAAAGCTATGTATATTAGAGAAAATATATATACTCCTTCCTATTTACATGCACTATTCCCCATATGCCTATCATAACTAAATTTCTTAAAGTCTATTTATCTTCTTAAATTCATCTTATTCATTTTATGATTAGAATTATCTGTCTCTGAGAGGGGAAATTTGAGGTTCCCCACTATTATAATTTTACTATTTCCTGCAATTAACTTTTCTTTTAAGAATATGGATGTTATGCCATTTGGTGCATACATGTTTAATATTGATATTACTTCATTGTCTCTGGTGTCTTTTAGAAGATATAGTTTCTCTGCTTGTCTCTTTTAATCATTTTTTTTCCTTTCCTTTTCCTACATTTTTCCCTTTCTCATTATCTAAGATCATGATTGACACCCCTATTTTTTAAAAATTTCAGCTGAAGCATAATAGATTCTGCTCAAGCCCCTTATTTTACCTTTGTATGCCTCTCTGTTTCAAGTGTTTCTTGTAAATAGTATATTCTTGTATTGCTAGCACTTCCTTCTATTCATTCCTTCTGCTACCATCTCCTGTTTTATGGATGAATAAATTTCATTTAATTTAATGGTTATAAGTATTAAGTTGTCATTTTATTCAACCTATTTTCTTCTTTTGAACCTTTTATCTCTTTATCATTTTATCCTGTTCCTTCTCTAAAGTCTGTTTTGGTTCTAAAGAGTGCTTCACTATATTTGCCTTCCCTTTTATGGTCCCACCCCCTGACCTTCTCTTTTCCCCTTTCCCTTTCCACTTTTACTCCCTCATTTAATAAAATTACAGAGAATGAAAACAATGAAACAACCTACCAAAATTTGTGACATGCAGATAAAACAGTGTTTGGGGGGGGCGGTATTTTTATCTCTAAATGTGTAAAACAATAAAATAAAGAACAGATGAAATGAATTATGCATGCAAGCTTAAAACAATAGAAAGAAATCCACACGTATAAAATTCCAAATAAAATACTGAAGTGGAAATCCTAAAACTCAAAGGAGAGATGAATAAAACTGAAAGTGAAAAAGAAAAAAATTTTGAAGTAAAAAGTAAAACTAAGAGTACAATCAATGAATATGAAATTAAGACAAACTTTAGGCAATAAGGCAATATCCAATTAAAACTTAGATGAATATGTACAAATATATAAATTGCCCAGTTTAACAGAAGAAGAAATATAATACTTGAATAACCCTATTTAGAAAAAGAAACTGAACAAGCCATTACTGAGCTCCCTGGGGAAAAGCTTTAGGAACAGATTGATTTACAAGTGAATTCTACCAGACATTTAAGAAATAGTCAATTCTAATGCTATATAAACTGGATAAAAATAGACAAAGAAGTAATCACACCAAACTATTTTTACGATGCAGAGTATTGATACTTAAACCAGAGGGAACAACAATAGGGGGAAAAAGCTATAGGCCAATTTCTCTAGTAAATATTAATGTAAAAAAATTAAAATTCTATTTGACATAGCAGCAATATATCATAAAGATACTAGACTATGATCAGGTGGGATTTAAATCAGTAATACAATACCCATTTCAATTAAAAACACTAGAAAGCATAGTAATCAGTGGGCCTGCTCATCTTGCCCATCTTTTACTTGACTTTTAACTCCTTCTTAAAGTGGGGCCCTGCTTCTAGGCTACACTATCCCAAGCTTCAGAGGGTCACAGGTGGTACAATTTGAGGAGGGGAAGGTTCATCAATCACCTGGCCTATGCTCTGGTCTATAAATAACCCCAGACCAACTTGCTAGTTAACCAGGCAACAAAATTTTGAATGCTATGGTTGTTAGCTCTGATGAGCCTATACCCCTACCCCACCTTAGCCATCATGCTCAAGGTTTCTTCCTGGTTCCCTACTTAGGTTGGACAGCTGAATTTCTCCTGGGGCCCCACAGACACCTCTGTATTCTCTTTCCCCCCCACCCCTCCCCACAACCTTTCAGCCCTTTCTCCAGACTGTGAGCTTAGTTCCAGAAGGCACTGATGCTGCAGCTGTTTCAGAGGCTCAGGGTAAGTTTCTCTAGCATACCCTGCGTGGGGTTGGATCTATGTAAGCATGATCATGGGGTTGAACTCAACTCCCAGCCTGGCACCCACTTCTGCCAAACTTCTAAGCTGTCTTTGGCTGTAAAATAGTCTCAGACTGTCTTTTTGTGGGTTCTGCTGATCCAGGAGTTGTCTTATGAATGTGTTTGGAGATTTTAAGAGTAATTGTGTCAGAAGCTCTGAGAGCTTAATGCCTTTCCAGCATAATGGGCTGTTCCCTAATTATTCCTTTTGTTTTTTTTTTTTTTTTAGTGAGGCAATTGGGGTTAAGTGAGTTGCCCAGCATCACATGGCTAGTAAGTGTTAAGTGTCTGAGGCTAGATTTGAACTCAGGTACTCCTGACTCCAGGGCCAGTGTTCTATCCACTGTGCCACCTAGCTGCCCCCCTAATTATTCTTATAAAACATTTAAGACTTAGAAGTATTATCTTCCCATCAATGTCACCTTGTAACCACATATTCTGTCTACATATACTTCTAATTTGAATTATAATAAAGTTCATTTACAAATATTATCTTGTCATATAGAAATATAAACAATTTAACTTTATTGAATTTCTTATAGTTTTTCTTTCTTCTTTTTTAACCTTTTTATGTTCCCCTTGAGTCTTGTTTTGGAGGTCATTTTAAAATTTATTCAACTCTGGCCCTTTAATAAGAAATGCTTGAAAGTCCTCTATTTCATTAAATGCCCATTTGCCCCATCCCCCCCCCCAAAGATTATATTCAATTTGGCTGAGTGGGTGATTCTTAGTTGTAAACCTAATTCCTTTGCCTTTCAGGATATCATATATTAAGCCCTGCAGTTCTCTAAGGTGGAAGCTGCCAAATCCTATGTACCTACACAATATTTGAATGGTTTCTTTTTTTTTGTGGCTGCTTTCAATACTTTCTCCTTGATTTTTGAGCCTTGAAATTTGGCTATGATATTCCTGAGAGTTTTCATTTTGGGATTTCCTTCAGGTGGTAATCAGTGAATTCTCTCTTTTTCTTTTCTTTTCTTCTTTTTTTTTTTACTGTATTCTGTCAATTTCTACTTTGCCCTCTGGTTCTAATATATCAGGAAAGATTTCTTTAATAATTTGTTAAAATATCTTGTCCAGCTTTTTTTTTTTTGATCATGGCTTTAAGGTGGTCCAACAATTTTTATATTATCTTTCTTGGATCTATTTTCTAGGTCAGTTGTTTTTCAATGAGAAATTTCACATTTCCTTCTATAGTTTTTAAACTTTTTAAATTTTGTTTTATTGTATCTTGATGTCTCAGAGTTATTTGTTGCCATTTGTTCAATTATAATATTGAAATAATTAGATTCCTCAATGACCTTTTGTACTTACATTTCCACTTAGTTGAATTTTTTTTTTTGGAGGGGTGAGTTATTTTCCTTAGTAAATTTTTGTATATCATTTTCATGGTTCTCTTGCATTAATATAATTTCTTTCCCCAATTTTTCTTCTACTTCTCTAATTTCTTTTTTAATGTCCCTTTAAAACTCTTCTAGTAATTCTTTTTGGGCCTGAGGCCAATTTCTTTGTAATTTGTTTTAAGCTTTACCTGTAGCCATTTTCTTACTATTGTCCTCTAAGTTTCTGCCTCAATCTTTCCTATCATTGTAGTAACATTCAATAGTCAAGCTTCCCTTCGCCCACATTTTTGTGCCTTTTTTGTGATTGGTGTTTTTATGAGAGAGTTGGCGTCTATTCCTACACCGTCCCAAGTTTTTATGCTGAGGCTCTGGATCTCACTGGTGGCTTTCACTGGGTTTAAGGCCTTAGCTACTTGCTTTCTCTGTAGAGTAAGTTTCCCTTCTGACTGGTATTTGGGTATTAGTCCTCCTTTTTGGCCTCCTTTTTGTGTGGGCTGGCCTAAAGGGATGGTGTCCTGCTGCTCGGTTGAAAAAGTTTACAAAGTCTTTCTGGTCTCTGAGCCTGGAAGAGTGATTGTGCTGCTTTTCTTTCCCAGGTATGGTGCTCTATTGCTGAGTTGCTCTGTTAACAGGGCCTCTTGTAAGCAGGTCCTGGAAGAATAATTTTGTTGTCAATCTGCCCAAGTGTAGGGGCCCTTTTGCAAGGTTGCTATGGTAACAGAGTCACTCTGCTAGCTGACCCTTCAAGGGTAATTTTGTTGCAGATCTGCTAGTGGATTGGGGTCCCCTGCTGCTTGTTTGTTTTGGAAAAAAGTTTCTCTACTGGTAGTCCTCATGGGCAGGAAATGGCTGTGGACCATCCTTGCAGTGGGGCTTAACAACTGGTCAGCTGTGGGGGTCAATGCCACCCTGGTGGTCTGAGCTGGGAGTGTGGTGGTGTTGCGAGCCCCTGATATGTTCCCTAGACTTCTCACTTGACCAGGGGCTTGCTGGTTTGCACATGGGCAGGGCCCATGGTGGATTGCCTCAGGCTTAGAGCCCTGCTTCAGTTTCTCTGCTTTGAGCCCCAAAAGCTGCTGCTGCTACTCTTGGACCCAACTTCCCTCCCACCCAGGTAGACAGACCTTTTCTGCAGGGATGGTAGGCTGCTTCTCTGCTCCTGGACCAATTCAGAGGCAGTTTTCTATTGGTTTGGAAGGGATATTTTTTTTTCATCATTACACCATCTTGGCACCAGGAGTCCTGTGCATAATTTTTGTTCTAGCAATATCATTATTAGAATTGTATCCCAAAGTGATCTAAGAAAGGGAGAAATTTAGAAGAATATTTATAGAAGTTCTTTTTTGTGTTAGTAAGTATTGGGAATTGAGGGAATTGAGGAATGGCTAAACAAGTTGTGGTATGTGAATATAATGAAATATTATTGTGTTATGATAAATAACAAGTAGAATGGTTTCTAATGAAACTGGGAGGAGTTATATGAACTGATGCAAAGTGCAGGGAATTGAACCAGGAGAATTTTGGATGTAGTAACAGCAATATTTTAAGGATACTTAACTTTGAAGGATTTAAGTATTCTCATGATGATGATCTAGGGCATTTCCAAAGTATACCTAATAGATCTTCTCTTTCTCTTTTTTATTCATGTAAGCATTTAGAGCTATAATTTTTCCCCTAAGCACTGCTTTGGCTGCATCCCATAGATTTTGGTATGTTGTCTCATTATTGTCATTTTCTTGGATATAGTTATTGATTGTTTCTATGATTTCTTGTTTGGCCCATTCATTCTTTAGAATGAAATTATTTAGTTTCCAATTGATTTTCATTCTACTTTTCCCTGGCTCTTTTTTACATGTAATTTTTATTGCATCATGATCTGAAAATGATTCATTTACTATTTCTGCCTTTCTACATTTAACTATGATGTTTTTGTGCCCTAATACATAGTCAATTTTTGAAAATATGCCATGTACTGATGAGAAAAAGGTATATTCCTTTATATCCCCATTCAATTTTCTCCAGACATCTATCATGTCTAACTTTTCTAGGAATCTATTCACCTCTTTTACTTCTTGCTTACTTATTTTTTGGCTAGATTTATCTAATTCTGAGAGGGGGAGATTCAGATCCCCCACTAGTATAGTATTACTGTCTAATTCCTCTTGTAACTCATTTAACTTCTCCTTTAAGAACTTGGATGCTAGAGGCAGCTAGATGGAGCAGTGATTAAAGCACCGGCCCTGAATTCAGGAGTACCTGAGTTCAAATCCAGCCTCAGACACTTGACACTTGCTAGCTGTGTGACCCTGGGCAAGTCACTTAACTCCCATTGACTGCAAAAAAAAAAAACCAACAAAAAAACCCAAAAAAACCAAAACAAACAAAAAAACTTGGATGCTATACCACTTGGCGCATACATATTCAATATTGATATTACTTCATTATCTATAGTACCTTTAAGCAAGATGTAATTTCCTTCCTTATCTCTTTTTTGTTTTTGTTTTTGTTTGTTTTTTTTTTTAGTGAGGCAATTGGGGTTAAGTGACTTGCCCAAGGTCACACAGCTAGTAAGTGTTAAGTGTCTGAGGCCGGATTTGAACTCAGGTACTCCTGATTCCAGGGCTGGTGCTCTATCCACTGCGCCACCTAGCTGCCCCCCTTATCTCTTTTAATGAGATCTATTTTTGTCTGCACTTTGTCTGAGATAAGGATTGCTACCCCTGCTTTTTTTACTTTAGCTGAAGCCTAATATATTCTACTCCAGCCTTTTACCTTTACTCTGTGTGTATCTCTCTGCTTCAAATGTGTTTCTTGTAAACAGCATATTGTAGGATTCAGGTTTTTAATCCACTCTGCAATTCACTTCCGTTTTATAGCAGAGTTCATCCCATTCACATTCACAGTTATTATTACTGACTTTCCATTCCCCTCCATTCTGTTTACCCTCTTTGTACTTTCCCCCCATTCTTTCACCCTATTCCTCCTCACCGACCTTTTACTTCTTACCCCTGCCTCCCCCAATCTGCCCTCCCTTTTTATAACCCCCCTCTCTTTTCTTTACCCTTTTCTCCCTTGCTTTTGTCCTCCCTTCTATCAGTCCCCCCCTTTCCCTTCCCCTTTTGATTCCCTAAAGAATGAGTTAAGTTTCTTTATCCCAATGAACATATATGTTATTCCCTCTTTGAATCAAATCTAATGAGAATAGGGTTGAAACAATGTTCACCCCTCCTTTCTTTCCCTCTATCACAATAGGGTTTTTTTCACCTCTTCATATGACATAATTCATCCCCTTCCACCTCCCCTTTCCTCTCCTCCCCATAGACTCCCTTTTTAACCTCTTAAAAAAATTTTTTATATCACATCAAAGACAATTTATATTTATACCCTCTGTGTAAAGTCGTCCTCTCTGCCCAAATACATTTACAGTTCTTAAGAGTTATGAGTATTATCTTCCCATGTAGGGATATAAACAGTTTAACTTAATAGGGTAACCTTTTGTTTTCTCCCCCTCTGTTTTCCTTTTTAAACTTCTCTTGAGTCTTGTAGGTTGAGATCAAATTTTCTATTCAGTTCTGGTCTTTTCACCAGGAAAGATTGAAAGTCCCCAATGCCATTAAATGTCCATCTTTTCCCCTGAAAAGAGAATGCTCATTTTTGCTGAGTAATAGATTCTTGGCTGCAATCCAAGCTCCTTTGCCCTCCAGAATATCATATTCCAAGCCTTGCAGTCCTTTAATGTTGAAGCTGCCAGGTCCTGAGCAATCCTGACTGTGGCTCCATGATATTTAAATTGCTTCTTTCTGGCTGCTTGGAGTATTTTCTCTTTCACCTGATAATTCTGGAATTTGGCTACAATATTCCTTGGAGTTTTCCTTTTGGGGTCTCTTTCAGGAGGTGATCGGTGGATTCTTTCAATGATGATTTTGTCCTCTGATTCTATGATATCAGGGCAGTTCTCCTTAATAATTTCCTGGAATATGGTGTCTAGATTCTTTTTCTGGTCATGGCTTTCAGGCAGTCCAATGATTCTCAAATTGTCTCTCCTCGATCTGTTTTCAAGATCAGTTGTCTTTGCAATGAGGTATTTCACATTTTCTTCTATTTTTTCATTCTTTTGATTTTGCTTGACTGATTCCTGGTGTCTCATGGATTCCTTATCTTCCAACTGTCCAATTTTAATTTTTAAAGCATTGTTTTCTTCAGTAAGATTATGTACCTTTTTTTCCATTTGGCCAAGTGAATTTTTAAAGCACTGTTTTCTTCAATGAGATTATGCACCTTTTTTTCCATTTGGCCAGATGAATTTTTTAAGGCATTGTTTTCTTCAGTGAAATTATGCACTTTTTTTCCCCATTTGGCCAGTCAATCTTTGTGCTTCCTTTTCCAAGCTGCTCATTATTTTTTCATAGTTTTCTTGTTTTGCTTTCATTTCTCTCCCCATTTTTCCTTCTACCTCTCTCAATTGATTTTTAAAATCCTTTTTGAGCTCCTCCAGGAAGGCTTTTTGTTCCTGAGACCAATTCACCTTCCCTGGTGAGGCTTCACATGTAGGCAATTTGAGGGTATTGTCCTCATCTGAGTTTGCGTTGGCTTCCTTTCTATTGATACAGAAGCTCTCAATGGAGAGGGCTCTTTTTTGCTTCTTACTCATTATTGCAGCTTATTTATTTATTTTTTAAGTTGAGGTCTGCTCTCGGGGCACCGCAGTCCCTGTTTTGGGCTTCTTGTGCAGGGGTATAGGTGCTGTGTGACCGGCTTTTTACTCTGAGGCCTTTATGGTGTGTGGAGATCCCCTGCCCTGCACTTCCTGTCTGTGTGTGCTCGGCCATCCAGGCGCCCGCTCCTGGCGTCCATTCCCACCTGACCCGTTCGTTGCTCTCCTGGCTGGTGCAGCTAGGTTTTTCGACTGTCCTTCTTGGCCACCAGATTTTTGAACCAGGTTCCAGGGGCCTCAGTTGATCGGCTGTGGTCTGCAGCTCCTGCTGACTTGCCCTGACCCCCTCAGCACTGGGTTGCTGCCCTGCGCTGGGCCTCCCTTTTGCCCGAGTCAGATCGACCTTTTCCTGAAGTCTTCTAAATTATCTCTGGTTGGAGGACTGTGTCTCTCTGTCCCTTTGCAGGTTCTGTAGTTTCAGAATCCGTCCAGAGGCTTGATTTAATGTTCTTTTTGAGGGAACAGAAGGAGAGCTCAGGCAGCTTGCTGCTTCCTCTCCACCATCTTCAGTATGCCTAATAGAAATGGTATCCTTTTGTAGAGAGAGAACTGATGATCTTTGAGTGCAAATTGAAATAAAATTTTTCACTTTATTTTCTTGGGGGGGGGTTATTTTGAAATATGTAAATATGGACATGTATTTTGTCATAACTTCACATGAATAATTGATATCTGATTGCATTCTGGGGGAATTTTGAACTCTTTTTTTAAAAAACTGCTAATTTTTTAAATGGAATTGAGAAATATTTAATGAAACAAATATATATGTATATGTGCATTTAGAGAAATATATGTGTATACATACATATATGCATGCATATACACATATGTATATGTGCATTCACACATGTATGTGTGTGTATGTATAGGGGGACAAAAAAGAATTCTTTGAAGCACTGAAATGTAAGTTACTTCCCCATGATCATGTATCTAGTTTGTTTCAGAAATGGGACTTCATTCCAAATTTCTCTTTCTGAGATTAGTTTTCTATTCACTGTTATATTGCCTCTCTGAAGAGACAATTTAGGTGAAAAAAAAATTTAAGCCTGAAGGTTTGCTTGAGGATGGCTCTGACATGCAGAGAGCTTGGTATCTAGACTGAAGAATCTCCTTCTTGAAAAGAAAGCCTATTTTAGATGAGGCTCTGAGAATCTAATTATTGGAGGAAAAAATAAAAACCACCACAACTTATGTTTCTCTTCTCTATCTGAATATAATACATTTTAAGCCTTCCTAAAAGGGCAAGAGCAGAAAAAAAGCCTGAGATTAAGCCAGTACTGCAGTGCTAGAGCTTGCTCACCTTGCTCTACAAGGAAGAAAATAACACCATAACTGACTACAGATGAAACAAACAGAAAAAAAAATGGAAGCAGAAAGATATTACATTTCCAAATGGCAACTGTAATCATGTATGATAATGACAAATTGCCATGCAATTCTAAGTGATAGCTATTCTTTAAAAGTAAAGAGCAACTACTAACAGAGTTTCTAATACCTATGGAGAATAGAGGTCCTGTAGAAATCACACACACACACACACATCAGAGATGTAACTCATAAGACTAACCAGGTAAAGACTCATTGGTAATAGTGTAATAACACCATTAAAATATCAGTAATCTTGTCTTCTAACAGGTATGTTAGCTTTCCACATGTCTACTCTGGCCACACATCGTTCTACATGTACATCACTAAATAACTCTGACCTATATATAAGTTCCATACACATATACTTTTTTTTTTACATTTTTATTTAGAATTTTATTTTCCCAAATTACATGTAAAATACAAATTTTTACATCAATTTTTAAAAAACTTTTTGTTCCAAATTCTCTTCCTTCTTTCTTCCCCACATACCCCCCAAACTCAAGAAATTCAATATAAGCTATACATGAGCAGTCATGCAAAACATTTCCACATTAGCCAGGTTGTAAAAGAAAACAGACAAAGGATAAAGGAACTAACAAAAAAATTATGCTACAGTCTACATTCAGATACCATCAGTTCTCTCTCTGTAAAGAGACTGCATTTTTTATAAGACCTTCTGAATTGTCTTATATCATTGCATTGCTGAAAATAACCATCATTCACTGTATATCATCTCACAATATTGTTATTTTGTATACAGTACATTTCACTTTGCATCAGCTCATGCAGGTCCTTCCAGGACTTTTGGATAGCATCCTGATCAACATTTTTTATAGTGTAAAAAAAATTAACTATAATCTCATCTGAAAAAAAATAAATAGCAGTAATTATAAAAATTATGAGTATAGGAAAAATTATATCTGTAGGAAAATTATAATTGGTCCACAAGTCCTGCCGTGGTCACCATTCAAAAGATGGAAATATTTTACTGACTGGGCCCTAATCTGACTTGGGGGGCCTAATCTAACTAGACTACCTGGAGGACTAATCTGAGGACTTTTGACTGGCTGGCTATCTGACTGCTATCAATTTAATATGGGCCAATATGTTAGGGCCTTTTAAAAATTTCTCTGCTCTGCTCCCAAATTAATAAGCAAATGATTAAGAAGCCTTTTAATTAAATAACCAAAGCAAAATTTATTTATAAAAATAAATGTGAGAGATAAGGTTTAAGAAATGCAAATTATACAACTTGTCTACTTTTAATATAATAAGGGCCATTGCTGCCACTTGCTTTAGGGTATGCTCCAGCTTTCTCCAACTTTCACTCTTTTTCTCTTTCACTCTGGCTCTCCTGCTTCACTTTTACTGCTCTCTCATTGCCATAGAGATGAACCCCTGAAAAGCACCTTACTCCATACCCTCCTTCCTCTGTCTGTCTCTTCTCTTTTTTCTTCTTAATCTTCCAGCCTCTCCCAACCTCTCTGTCTCCCTAACTCAGCATCTCTAGTGACCCTTTTTATTACCTCTGTCTCTCAGGTGAAATCCAGGGCTGGCCACCCCCAGGGCTGACTGAGCCCCTGCTCCCCAGGCCAAGCTGGGGGCTGGGTGGAGCAAACCCCAGTGTCTCTGAGGGTTTTTGTGAGCCTCCCTGCTGTGCACATGGGCAGCACTGTGGCACACCTGTGGCTTGAGGTTTTTGGTCAGCGCAGCTTAGCCCGGCTCAGAGGCCCTCCCGCAGCTGAAATGGAGGGGTAGGGGCCCTAGCTCCTCTTACACAGAAAAAAACCTGAGGGCCTAAGGCTTTTTAATCTCAGCCCAAATGCAGCGTCCCCAAATCAAAATAAATTTCCACAATAGTGAACTACATTTATATAGTATTTTAAAGAGAGATTTCCTTACAATAAAACCATTAGGTTGATTATTGCAACAACAGTAACAGATAACATTTATATAGTACCTTATACCTGACAAAGAATTTTCTTCACAATAGCCCAGCAAAATAAGGACTATACATTTTGTCAACATCATCATCCATCAATCCTCCTCATCTTCATCATTCAATCCTCATCTTAATCAATTATTCCTCATCATCCATCAATCCTCATCAGTCAAGCCTCATCTTGCTTCAATCATCATCAATTCTTCAGTCATCATCATCTTACATTACTCTTGTCTCTGCTTCAAAATTGTTTTCACAGTTACTATTGTTAACTGTTTCCCTCCATCCTATTCCCTCCCCCATGATATTTACTCTATATTCTATTTTCTTTTACCCTATCCCTCCTCAAAAGTGTTTTACTTTTGACTTGCCCCTCCCCCACTCACTCCTCTCTTCTTTTACCCCTCCCTGTCTCCTTCCCCTCCTATTTTTTGCAGAGTTAGATTATGCCACCTAATTGAGTGTGTATGTTATTTCCTCCTTGAGCCAACTATGATGAGAGTAATGTCTGAGCCAATTTGTATGAATGTAAGTCTCATTCACTTCCCCACTCTTCCCCCATCTCTCCCCCAACTCCATAAGCACTTTCCTGCTTCTTTCATATATTTCATCCCTTTCTACCTTTCACCTTCTCCCTCCACCAGTGCAATCTTCTTCCTCCCCAGTTTTATGTTAAAGAAGTCATCATGGGGCAGCTAGGTGTCACAGTGGACAAAGCACCCTCCCTGGACCCAGGATGACCCAAGCCCAAATCTGGTCTCAGACACAAGACCCTCACCACCTCAAACAACCCCAGGCATGCCACCCAACCTTAACCACTCCACAAAAAAGTAAATAACAAAAAATAAATGTTTTACATATATCATCCCTTCATAATCAATTCCTGCCTGTGCCCTCTGTCTAAATTCATTCCTATCATCTGTCCTAATACCGAGAAAGCTCTATGAGTTAGACATATCATTGTCCTATGTTGGAATGTAAACAGTTAACCTTTTAACATCTCTCATGATTTCTTTTTTCTGTTTACCTTTTTATGACTTTCTAGTATCTCATATTTGAAAGTCAAATTTTCTAGTCAGTTCAGGTCTTTTCATCATGAATGCCTGAAAGTACTCTTTTTCATTGAAGTCCCATTTTACCCCCAGAAATATTATTCTCAGGTTTGCTGGGTAGGTGATTCTTGGATGTAATCCCAATTCATTTGCCTTCTGGAATATCATATTCCATGGTCTCCTATCATTTAATGTAGATGCTGCTAGATCTACTTACTGTAACTCCACAGTATTTGAATTCCTTTTTTTCCAGCTGCTTTCAGTATTTTCTCCTTGACTTGTGAGCTCTGGAATTTGATTCTAATATTCCTGGAAGTTTTCATTTTGGGATCTCTTTCAGGAAGTGATCAGTGGATTCTTTCGATTTCTATTTTCCCTTCTGCTTCTAGAATATCAGGGCAATTTTCTCTGATAATCTCTTGGAAGAAGATATTTAAGCTACTTTTTTCCCCTGGGGCAATGAGGGTTAAGTGATTTGCCCAGGGTCACACGGCTAGTAAGTGTCAAGTGTCTGAGGCCAGATTTGAACTCGGGTCCTCCTTAATCCAGGGCCAGTGCTTTATCCACTGCACCACATAGCTGTCCCCTAAGCTCCTTTTTTGATCATCGTTTTCAGGTAGCCCAATAATTTTCAGATTATCTCTCCTGGATCTATATTCCAGGTCAGCTGTTTTTCCAAGGAGATATTTTACATTTCTCTCTATTTTTAAAAAAAATTAATCATTTGGTTTTGCTTTATTATATCTTGGTTTCTCATAAAGTCACTAGTTTCCATTTGTCAATCCTAATTCATAGGCAATTGTTTTCTTCAGAGAGCTTTTGCTTCTCCTTTGCCATTTGGCTTTTCAAACTGTTGACTTTTTTCCTCATGACACTCCTCTGTAGCTCTCATTTCTCTTCCCATTATTTCCTCCATCTCTCTTAATATTCCTTCTATCTCTCCTATCTTCTCTTCAAAGTTCCTTTTATGTGTTTCCCTGTCCTGAGACCAATTCATGTTTTTCTTGGAATCTTTGAATGTTGGAGCTTGTTTGTTATTATCTTCTTCTGAGGGTTTATTCTGGTCTACCCCCCCCCCCCCAAAAAAAAAGAAAGCTGTCTCTTGTCTGCTGTTTTCTTTGCATATTCCTGTCATGCCAGAAGCAGATGTGTGATTGAATTCTGATTCTCTATGGTAAGAATCTTGGTGTGCCTGGCCCCCTCCCCCCCTGGGTTGCCACCACTTGATTTGTCCCACTGGTTCAGGACCAGGGTGCTTTGCCTCAACTCTGTCTTTTTCTGGATGGGTCCACATGGCATGTGGAGCTCCTCTATCAGCCCAATCAGCAGGTGATCCAAATTGCTGTCTTTGGCTGGAAAATAGTCTCACTCTGTAATTATGTGTGTTAGGCTACTCTTTTTTGTTTGTTCATTTGTTTTTCTGTTTGTTCACTTCTTTTCTTTGGCATTATTTGGGAGTGAGTAGATGGGTTTATCTGCAGCTTGTGGAAGTCACAGCCTCTCTTCCTTCATACTTTTTCTTACTTTTATAAAATGTGTCCCCCACATTTGTGAGGGAAGTGGTTTTGGGCTAGTTTTTTGATATGCTACATTGGTAAAAAATTTTTTGCTGTGGATTATATGCTTTGAATGATTTGTAAGGTTAACACATTGGTGTGGTCTTATGAGCTATGATTTGAGTGAATTCAGTCCAACAGAGTACTGTGAAGCCATAATTTCCTTGCCCAAGGGACCCAATGGTATTTGTAGAACACTTCCAAGGACTAAATTCTTATATATTTAAGAATGCTACAAGCATATGAATTCATTTTAAATATTTCATTTGTTATTATTATAAGCAGACAAATTATTTGATTAATAGTAACTTAGTTTACTACATTTTTACATATCATTTAGTCAAGTTCATGAATATTTTATACAATATTCAAATACATTAGCCCAAACATATGCAGTCTTAGACATTAAACATAATTGTGTGCAAAATTGATAATGAGTTTCTAGGAACATTTTTAATAAAGCTATTCTGATGCTCCTATTTTAAGTAGCCTCATCTTGATGCCCCTCAAATTCCTGTAATATATAATATCTTGTCTCACTTCTTGATTTGAAGTAGAGAAGCAATGTGGTATTCAGAAAAGAAGACTGAATTAAAATTTAGAAGCCCCGAATTCAATTCCTAGCTCTGTTATTCACTAATTATTTTACCTGGGTCATACACTAATTCTTCTAGCACTGTGATTCTTCAAAGTTATATTATAAAAATTCTGAAGTTACTATTAGTTAAAATAAATCCTAGAATGTCTATATTTGAGTTTTTCAGATGAAATCAATTCTTATATATCTATATATAGCGAGAGACATATATACATGTATACGTATTTATGTGTATATACATACATACATATACATATACATATATATAAAATCATTTGTTATTTGCAAGAAACTATGATAGGCATAATGCCTCTTCTATTATAAAAAAAGAAAAAAATAAATTTTATCCTCAAAGAATTTTTATATCATTTGAGATAGGAGGGAGCAATATGTAACAACAAATTATAGTACTAGGTAAATGGAGGGGAAGAAAACTGATGACTAGGTGGATAAGAAAAGACTATGAAGAAGATATCAAAGAATCCTTAGTTAAAAACTCTGAGAGAAGGTGATGAGGGAGTATATTTGAGATATGAAGGAGCACATACAAATGTTGGAGGCAGGAGATAGAGTCCCAAGGAGAAAACAAGGAGCAATAGTGATTGTTCCGGTTTCATTAGAATGTAGAATACACAAAGTGGGGGCAGGAAGTATATAAAATAATTCCTGAATCATTGCTGGGAACCAGGTTTTGGAAATCTTTATATATCAGAGTATAAAATTTGTATGGGTATTTAATTCTATAAACAATGGGGGAAAATATGCTTTTTGAGTAAAGTTGTTACTTCATTCAGACCTCTCCTCTAGAAATATTACATTGGAAATTATGTAGGTCTGCCCTGTTCTTTAGCAAAATTCCTCCCCTTCCTTTTTGACATCAATTATTCATGATTATCAGCTGTATAATCATAGTGTTATATATTAAAAGCTGAAAGTGGTCTTAGAGGACATCTAGGCCAATCCTTTTATTTTACAAATAAGGAAATTTGGCCCATAGAGTTAACTTTATTTATCCAATGTATAACAGTTAGTATTCAGTAATCAAAAACTCTTTATCCACTACAATTTCCTACCTTCTTATTTATGTCCACCTCAGCCCCACTCTTAAGTTCCTATCCAGTTCTGCTTTCTACTTCCATTGTGGCCACTCACATGATCAAAATCCTTCTACTCTCATTTCTTTTCTCACTCTTCACAATTTTTTTGTACCTCCCAAAACTTGGCTCTCCTTCCATATTCTAGAAGGCAATCATAGCAGTATTATATCATAACAATAACAAGCATTAATGTAGCTTTATAAGGCTTGTAAAGTACTTTACATGCTGTTTCACTTTGTCCTCACAAAACACTGTGAAGTAGGTGCTATTATCATTCAAACTTTACAAATGAGAAAACTGAGTCTGAAAGAGGGTTCAAGAAATGGTTCTAGAACTGGTAAATCCAAAATTTACTGCTCTCATGGTCAACTAGGTGGCATAGTGGATAGAGTACCAAGCCTGGAATCATAGAAACTCATGTTCCTGTGTTCATATTTGTCCTCAGACACAAGCTGTGTGACCCTGGGCAAGTCACTTAACTCTGTGTCTCTCAGGTCCTCAACTGTAAAATGAGCTGGAAAAGGAAATGGCAAACTCCTTTAGTATCTTTGTCAACAAAACCACATATGTAGTCATAAAGAGTCAGATATCACTTGAAGTGACTGAAAAAAACTATCACTCAGCATCCTCTCTTCTTTTTTAAATTTTGAAAAAAAAATTATTTGTGATATATAATTATATTTTATACATATATCAAACAGATAATATACACAGATACACATATGACATATATAATGTAAATTTTCTACATTTAGATATACCTAGATACAAATAAAACTCATTGGCTGGGCACTAGTTAACCTTTGACCTCACTACATTATTAATCCATCCTTTTTTTGCCATTCATTGCATTGATTACATGGTTTATAATGCTTTTCCTACGTGATTCCTTATTTATAATGCTTTGCAGCCTATACATAACTATAAAGCATTGTTCTATGGTAGTTTAGCTTTCCATTATAGTCACAACCATTCAGCACTCCAGAGGTACATTAAGGTTTGAAAGATGGGTCATTGCTTCAAAGAGAAGCTTAGAATTGTTAAATGAACTGAAACGTCCCAAAGGAAATTCAGCCATTCAGCCCTATGTCCTTCAACTATTCAAATTATAGTCAGTCTCTCTCTCTCTCTCTCTCTCTCTCTCTCTCTCTCTCTCTCTCTCTCTCTCCTATATGTATGTACTACATCTATATATCTATATATATGTATACTATGTCTATCTATAGACATAGTATATAGTATACACATACACACACCTGTGGGCAAGGTCTATATTTTGTTGAGATGTATATCATAATCTGGACAACAATTATGGCTTTTCTGGTGTGTCCAGTTAGGTTGGAGAGATTTTGGATCTTATAAAGCATCCTCAAAGTTCTTGGGCCTGACCTCAGTGTTACCCATAACTAGAAGCATCTGAGAAAACCAAAAGGGATTTTGACACTTATCTTGGCCTCAATAAATATTCTATAAGGTAGTAGTGAACATCTTTGGCAGGGATAAATATTCTTGTTAAATTATAATTATTCATCACTTGATATCAATAGCTAGATTATTTTCTGATCCTCCACACTTTTGATATCATTTGCTCTTTCCTGTGCTTTGATGATTGATCCCTCAATAGATTCAAAATTATGTGAGCTAAAGCACAGATATTTATAAATATTTTATGTATGCAAACTGTTTTCATAATCTTTGTCTTATTCAATGCCATCTCCTCTTTTTTACAACGTATTTTCAAGAATCATAATGTGATATACAAATTTGGTGCATCTATTATCAGTGATGATGAAAATATTGTGTGCCAAAAAATAACATTTAAATTTCTTTTCTATCTTGTATTATTATTGTATTATTTGTTGTTCTGACATTTTCTTCAATAAATGCCTTCAGGATGACCTCTCTTATTTTGATATCTGAACAAGCTTGCTTTAAATTTATTTTTTCAGTTGCATTGTTTCTCACTGTTTTATTAAATATATTGCTCACAATCTTCTACTATTCTTCACTGCATGCTTTTACAGATCTCTGTATATATTCTAAACTGATGTTACCTTTATCTGTTAAATCTATACCAGACAATCAGGCCAAGTGTTTGCTTAATGAAGTGGTATTTAAGCTTTTTGAATGTTTTCATTATGGCAACTAATTTAGAGGAGCTTAATGTAAGTACAAAACTAATTGATGTGGTGATGAGGACTGAGTTTATACATGGAAGGGGAAACAGTTTATGCAAATTTTAAATAGTGAGGTAGAATAGTATGCATAGGGAAACTGGACAATTAGGAGGAAATAAAGTACAAGGGAGAATGATGTGTAACAAGCCTGCAAAGATAATTTGTAACCAGATTTTGAAAGGTTTCAAAAATCAAACAGGAGCTTGTATTTTATCCTACAGCCAGGAGGTGCTTCTTTTGAGCAGAGAAGTAGAAGAGTCAAGTCTGCTTTGGGCATGTCAGTTTGGCAGCTCTGTGGAGAAGGGAGAGACTTAATTCAAGGAGACTAAATAATGATGCAATTTTAATATTACAGGTAAAAAGAAATGGCCCGAACTAGAGTGGAAAATATAAGTAGAGATCAAGAAACTGATTATGTTATGTGGGTTGATTTTTTTTTTAATTTGGCAATTAATTCAATATGATTCATTAAAGAAAGGGAAGACTTAAAGATTACTTAGGGGTTGACTAGGACACTGATCTCTTCTACAGATATGAATAAAGAAACTGCATGTCCTCTAGTAGACATATCCTGATCTCTAGTAAGTGCTAGTAATCCCTTCTACCTACCATCAATTATTTTGTAATCCACCTGAACACATTTTATGTTACTCATTTATACACTGTATCATTTTAAAGTTTAATTGTACTTGTTCAATTAACAAAACAAAACATGGTTTTCTCTCCAACTTCCTCTCATTATGAAATGTAAGCTTCTCGAGTGAAAGCATGTTTGATTTTTGGCTTTGCTTACAATAGCAACTGCAACATCAGGTACATTGTTGATACTCTCCTTGCACATTCCTATGTTTGCATTGAATGAAGTGTGTATCAAAGTTATGCTAATTTACTTCAATACAGTATTGTTGAATTCTTCAGAGTTTCTTTAGTTTTTCATTCAATACAAAAGAATTTGACACATTATAATGTAAATAATTTTCATATTTTTCCTTTCTTTTTCTTTCTTTTTTTGCAAAAATTAAAAAGTACTGTATTTATAACATAACCAAATATGCAAAGTGATATTTCTTTTAAACTTTGCATAAGTGATAAATTCAACTCTACCAACTTTTTTCTTTGTCTCTCGGGAAGAGAATTTTAAAGTATTCTTCAATTTAGCTGAAACTTCCATTTTTCTCCTTGTTTGTTTTATGAAAAGAATATCAGAATTGTCAATGATAGATTTCCTTTACTAACCCACTCATTGGACAACTATCTCACCACAAAAGTAAAATGATGTTTATAAATGGTTTAAATATGCATACTGGGGGCGGCAAGATGGCACAGTGGATAAAGCACTGGCCTTGGATTCAGGAGGACCCGAGTTCAAATCCAGCCTCAGACACTTGACACTTACTAGCTGTGTGACCTTGGGCAAGTCACTTAACCCTCATTGCCCTAAAAATAAAAAACACAAACAAAACAAAACAAAAGATGCATACTTTCTGGTTCCCTCTGCCCTTTTAACACCATTCTGCTCCCATTGGCAACATGACAGGCAGCATGGTATGAGAAAGAGCATGGTATATTGGATACTGAGTTGACTAGAAATTAGAAAGACTTGGGTTCAAGTCCTGAGCCTAATATATATTAGCTTTGTGATAAGTGATTAATGAGAGAGCCAAGAAAGTGATTTCAGTTTTCTAAAAGATGTTAGAAAGTGCTCTAAGAACTTACATTTTAGAGAATTGCTGACTTACGTTGCTAGAGATGTATATTTTTCTAACTGAGAGGCTCCTATATCAATAAAATTATATGCCCAATTCCTATTTGTATCCTACCACTATTAATAAGACTAGTGATGGGGAAAGGTGAGGTGGTTTTGCCTTAAGAAACTATGCTTGCATTATTTATTGTAACAAAAAAGGAAAAAATATAGTGTATGCTCAGCAATGAGAAAATGGATGAATAAATTACAATATATTAGTAAAATGGAACATTCCTGCAATCTGCAATACAAGAAACAATAAATAGGAAAGATTCAGGGAAACCTGAATGTATGGCAATTGATAAAGAGTGAAGAAAATTATACTGTATCAGAGCAGAGCCAATTAATGTACAATTATCATATCTAATGTATGCCTATAGGTTGACAGGTATCTCAAAGCTGTAGGTCATGGACTTTGAGTAGATTGATAAACTGAAAAGTTACTCTCTTTGAAGGGATGTCAGTTTATAATCTGATATTCCCAAACTGAATAGAAAGATTTTGATGGAAATATTGTAAACCAGTTACTAATCTCCTTGAAAGAGGAGGGAAAATTAGTTAATTCTAGGCTGATAGATCAAACCATCAAGGACCAGGGTTGTCTTATGAGGATAATGTAGTAAAGCTCATTGGAAATCAAGTTGCTGAGTTATATTGGAAGGAGTTTCAGAAAGTGGTTCTGGAGTAGGGAATAGGTCCACTTTTGCTCTTACCATAGTGTGTTGGGAGTTGCAACAACAACCAACCCTGGATAAGGTGGTCAGAGGTATTATATTTGCAAAAAAACCAGATTCCTCTGAATGCAAGAAAATTGAAAGAGTATGAATAAAGAGAAGAGATTAAGGATTGGGGAAGGTGTGTTAGTGATAGAACAGAAGTCTCTGAGAATACAATGGAAAAGGAGGGTAGAAGAGGAAAGAGTTGTACATGGAAACTAGTTGTGTGAAAGTAGCAGGGGAAAAAGTTTATTGTTCTGAAATACTTTGTTGCTGATTTACTGGGGTTATGGAAGTAATAAGTATGACTTTTTTTAGCCATAGCCAGTAGGGCCAGTAGGAAAGTACCAGTTGGTTATGGCCTCAAGACTCCAAATTGTTGAGCATCATTTGTGTGGTATTTCTTCCTTTAATTCTAGGAATTTGAGGGTACGTTTAAAGTTTTGTATATTTATCCACTCTATATACATACATTGTCTTTTCTAGTCATACATATGTATATATATATATGTGTGTGTGTGTGTGTGTGTATATATATATATATATACATATATATATACATATATATATATATATACATATATACTGTAATGATTGGAATGATGCCACCTACTAGAGACTTGCTGTGGGAAAGCTCCACCATGAGGAAAATGCCTCAGAGGCATTGTGGCTTTTCCTTGGCGTCAGGAAATGACATTTACTCATGGGTGCTGTCTATCAAGGCTACCAGCCAATCAACATGAGGAGCCTCCTATTTTCTGGGAGGAGACAAGAAGGAGGAAAGGGAACCTGCGTGGAGAGCTCTCGCGCTTTTGGGTTCCTGACTTGATGGTGGTGGTGGCAGAGGACTTCACAGGAAATTTGAGGAAAGATAGGAATGCCAGGCTGTTGGAATTCTGTTCTCAATCTTTTTCTTTCTATTTTCCAATAAACCCTTAAAAACCTAAACTTGTTTTATCAGTGATTTTAGTCAGTTTCCCCCAAAACTGGGGGAACAGATTAGAATCCACACTTAGAATCTTAAATTGCACAATACACATACATATATATGGCATTTGTAGAATATTTATATAAAATATGAATATGTATATATGTCTTCATTATTTACATATCCACAGATATACATATACATGCATATGTACACACATACACGCATATACTTATACCCATGACTCATCAAAATTTGACCATTGATTACAGCTTTATTCAACATCCAAGTCTTTAATGACAGAACTCTTTATAATTGTTGTGGTCACAATCCAACCTCACTGTACCATCAATTCAATCTACCACCTTGACAAAGTCCATATATATGGTCATTATATAGAAGAGGGTATTTGCTTCTGAATCATCTATCTCTCTTCTAAGATGCTTGTAGAGTGACATGATTACAATCACTCCATCAAAATGTTGATGTAGGCAGTGAAGATGATTTATTTATTTTTTTTTAAATTTCAACATTTATTTTCAAGTGCCAACTTTGTAAAGCACTGCTCTTTACTTGGAATTCTATTCCCAGATTGTCTTCACTTAAAATGCATTGTACCATCTTGAGTAGTATTCAGAGTTTTTCAACAACTTTTTTAGTTGCTTCTGTACTATCACAAAAGCATTTTAAGGGCATATCTTTTGTGTTGCCTTAACTAAACAGACACCAAACAAGTCAGAATTCAATTCCCAGTTGATAAAACATCTCTGGGAAACATGGTTGTACTGTCTGAGCTACTTTAAAAGGACTCTGGATTGAATTGATCCAGTGACAAGATTATGTGTTGTGAACCATGCATTTTCAAATTGGTTTCTCTTGTATCTAAGCAATTCAGAGCTTTTAAGTAAAGTAGGCAATTGTAAGGGTGACACCACAGGAGAACAATCTGGTTTTGGCCAGTGATTAGAATCTCTAGTTTAAAATTGTACTATTTGCTATCTGGTAGTTACATTAGAATGTATGCAATGCAAGTGCTTTGCAAGTTGGGGGTGGAGGAGGAAATAGTAAACACCACAACACAGTAGAGCAAAATTCCCAGAGGATAAAAGGTAAATATTCCCTTGACTGGGTCAATAAAGGATGTGCTAAGATGTGAGCACATGAGGGTGTTAAAGGGCTAATACAAGCAAACAAAACACAGGTAAAACTCTAAGGCTATGCCAGCAATGGTCAGAAGACTCATAGGCAAATAGAAATTAAAGAGGCCAAAAATATTATGGGGTAGGGCAACGCTGGACATTTAAAATCCATACAAACAGCCATCCTGTGGGATGCATACAGGAGTGAATAGAGCAATGTAATATTGACAGAAAAAAGGACAGATGAGACTTTCAGCAAACAATAAGAAATGAGGAAATAGGGTCAGAGAATCAAAAAATACATTAATGAATTTAAAAGATTCATTATATGGCTATTTTGTGTCAGGTACAGGGTGCTAGGGATACAAATACAAAGAATGAAATAATCCCTACTCTCAAGGAGTTTCTTTTCTAATCCAGTTCTTATATTCTATCTTTTCTTGAGCCAGCAGAGTTGACATCTACCTTATAAGGAAGTACTTTTTTGGTGGGGGTGGGGGTTGGTAATGAGGGTTAAGTGACTTGCCCAGGGTCACACAGCTAGTAAGTGTCAAATATCTGAGGTGAGGGCGGGTTTGAACTCGGGCCGTCCTGAATCCAGGGCTGGTGTTCTATGCACTGCGCCACCTAGCTGCCCCATAAGGAAGTAAATTAAAAAGAACTCGTTCATGTAAAACTTTAAGATTTAGAAAGGATTTTCTATACAACAGGTAATGTTAAATACTACTATTCCCAAATTATAGATGATTGAATGGAGGACTGGAAAAGCAAAATAAATCAAATCTATGGTCCTGTCTTATTCTATTCTTGTAAATGAGGGCTGTGGACTATATAATAATACTACTAGTTATATGTTGAATTGGCTGAGTAGCTAGTCCAAAAGAAAGTAGTAATTAATGGTTCAATATCACTATTGGAATGGCTCAAGAATCTTCCCTTAAAAAAAAAAGAAAAGAATCTGCCCTTGGTCCTGCTCTTTTTCCACATGTATCAATTACCTAAATAAAGATATAGTTTGAATGATTATCAAATTAGATAACAGTCCAAAGGGATATAACTAACATTGGAATCAGGAAATCTTGAAACCTTGATAGACTAGAATGCTGTGGGTTTTTTTTAATTAAATTTTGGATTTCTCAAACAACACTCCCCCCAAAAATAAATTAGCAGTTCTGTGTACAAAGTAGAACACATACATACTCACACACATGTTTAAAACCCTGAATCTATTCTACACTACTTAATTTTTAAAAAATCTACAATAAATTCAATACTTTACTTTCTAAGCATTTCTGCATTTCCTTGTAAATTTGTCTTTTCACATCTTTTCATTTAAAAAAAAGTTTTAATGGACATTTTTTCTGTTATTATTTTTCATTTTTTAAAAATCACTATTACTAGCATAGCTTGAAATCTCTTTTACCACAACAATAATCGCAAAACCTTGTAACAACCTAAAAATAAAATAAAAATTAATATGGTGCCTTCCAAACTCATAGGCAGAAGGTGGGGAATATAAATAATGTATTGCATATCCCTTCTCCTCCTTTATATACTTGTGAATTCTTTTAACCTCCTTTTTATATACATCAAAAAAGGAGAAACCCTATTACAAATTAGGATACCAGATACTATCCTTGTCTTATTTAACTCTCTCAATACCTTTTGAAGACTTTAATATTCTAAAGGGATATTAATCTCCTCTCTGATAAAACCAAAGACTCTAGCTTCCAGGGTAAGAACTCACTATTTTACAAAAACTGCAGGAATAACTGGAAAATAGTATGGCAGAAACTAGGCATAGACAAACATCTAGCACTATATACAAAGTCAAATCAAAATGTGCGTGTGATCTCGACATAAAGGGTGATACCATAGTCAGCAAACTAGAAAAGGAATTAATAGTTTACTTGTCAGATCTATGGAGAGGGGAAGAATTTATTACCAAAGATGAAATAGAGAACATTATGAAATACAAAATAGATAATTTTGATTATATTAAATTAAAAAGGTTTTACACAAACAAAACCAATGCAACGAAGATTAGAAGGAAATCAGAAAGCTGAGAAACAATTTTTAGAGGCAGTGTTCCTGTTAAATTCCTCATTTCTCAATCATTTACATAACTTAATCAAATATATAAGAGGCAGCTAGGTGGCACATTGGGTCAAGCAACAGCCCTGGATTCAGGAAGACCTGAGTTCAAATCTGGCATCAGATACTTACTAGCTGTGTGACCCTGGCTGAGTCACTTAGCCCCAATTGCCTCACCCCTATATATATATATATATATATATATATATATATATATATATATATATATATAAACTAGGCATATATATATATATGAAATCAAGTCAATTGAAATTTGAGAAATGGTCAAAGGATATGAACAGTCAGTTGTCAAATGAATAAATCTATAGTCATATTGAAAAAAATGTTCTCAATCACCAATGATTAGAGAAATGAAAATTAGAACTACTCTGAGGTAACACCTCACACCTATTCAACTGGCTAATCTGACAAAAAAGAAAAATTATAAATCTTGGAGTAGACATGGGAAAATTGGAACACTAATACATTGTTGGTGGAGTTGTGACATGATCCAACCATTCTGGAAAGCAATTTGGAACAATTCCCAAAAGGATACAAAACTGTGCATACCTTTTGACCCAGAAATACCACGGTTAGGTTTATAACCCAAAGATATCACAAAAAAGGGAAAAGGACACATATGTACAAAAATACTTATAGATGCTCTATTTAAAGAATTGGACATTCAGGGGCTGCCCATCAAGTGGAGAATGACCAAACAAGTTGTGTAATATTAATCTAATGGAATACTATTCTACTCTAAGCAATGAGGAGCAGGCAGTTTTCAGGAAAAAACCACACACACACACACACACACACACACACACACACACACACACACACACACACACACAACAACAACAACAACAACAACTTGGAAAGGCTTATATGAATTGAAGCTGAGGTAAATGAGCTGAACCAAGACAACATATTACCCAGTATCAACAACAATGTGTGATAATGAACTGTGATATACTTAGCTTTTCACAGCAATAAAGTGATCGAAGACATTTTCAAAGGACTCATGATGGGCAATGCTCTCCACATTCAGAAAAAGTATTATGAGGTCTATATGCAGATTGAAGCATATTCTTTTCACTTTTGTTGTTGCTTTTGTTGTTGTTTCTTCTTATGTTTTATTTTGTTTTCTTCTGATTCTTCTCTCACAACATGACTAATGTGGGAATATGTTTAACATGATTATACATAAATAACTTAAATCAGATTGCTTACTCTCTTGGGGAAGGGGAGAAAGGGAGGAAGAGAGAAACATTTATAACTCAAAATCTGACAAAAACAAATGTTGAAAACTATCCTTACATGTAATTGAAAAAAAATAAAATAAAATGCTATAAAGAAAGATTCTAAAGTGACACATGTACCACTACTTGGTCCATTTCCAAAAATGATTAGGGAAAAAGGAAGTGTATAGCAGTTCTCTTTGTAGTAGCAAGGAACTGGAAATTGCAGTAATGTTTATCAATTGGGGAATGGTTGACCAAGTTTTGGTATGTGATTGTGATGGAATACTACTGTGTTATAAGAAATGATGAGCTCAATGGTTTTACAAAATACATGGAAAGACTTGCATGTAATAATGAAGAGTGAAATGAGCAGAACCAAGCAAACATTGTATATAGTGATAGCAATATTGTTTTAAGGATGAGTTTGAGCAAATGAATTATTTTAACTATTATTACTATCCAAAGTATAAAGGACTTAAGAAGAAAGACACTATCTGCATCCAGTGAAAGAACTTATAAATAGAAGTATGTATAGAAATAGAAATAGAAATACACACACACATGCACTGATTTGTGTCTAATGATATCCATCTCTGTTGGGGGAAAAGTGGGGAAGGGAAAGAAAATGTACATGATTATTTTGTCTTATATTTGAAATACAAAGTTGTTCATAGTAGATTTACAGTTTCATATGTAATCATCCATGTTTTTATTATACTTTGTTATATAAATGCTTGTTTTATTCCACAAAATAAAAATAAAATAAAAGGGACACGTTTACACTCTATTACATTGTGAACATTTCAATATCATAATGCACCTTCCAAAGGCTCAACTAAATTTAACTCCCTAGGTTTGTCTTGACTCTTTTGCTTTTATTTCAAATTTTCTACTAGTATTTTCATCAGGAGTGCCTTGTAACATGATACTAATATTTTCATGGAAAATTAGTCTTGGGAATTAACCAATACATTTGACCTTTTTTGAATTTTATATTCCAAGATCATTTTTCATTTATAGAAGTTGACAGGTTTTACAAGATATTGTGTTTCCATAGTGCCTGAACTCTTTCTGATTCTTTGCAATATTATTCTTTATTTTGTAATAGCAACTTTATTTCTGGCTCTTTGTAATAAGTTCTGCTTTGTACTAGAACCTCTGAATTTTATCTGTTATTTATTGGACATACTTTATGTTTTTTATGAACTGAATGATTGGTTGGTTCTATTTTCATTCTGTCTCTGGTTCTCATAGATATAAGAAGATTCATTTATAATATAAAAATGTAATATCTAGTATTTTTTTGGTGGGGAAATCATATATTACTGGGACTATGATGATTCCTTTTTGTTTGTTTAGACCTTTTTTTTTTTCCAAATTACATGTAAAAACAAATTTTGACATCAATTTTTTAAAACTTTGTGTTCCAACTTCTCTTCCTCTGTCCCTCCCTACTCCACCCCAAGAACTCAAGCAATTCAATATAAGTTATACATGAGTAGTCATGGAAAACATCTCCATATTAGCCAGGTTGTGAAAGAAAACAAATGAAAACAAAACTCCAGATTAAGGAACTATTAAAAAAATTTATGTGTGAATCTGTTTTCAGATACCATCGGTTCTTCTTCTGTAGATGTATTACAATTTTCATAAGACCTTCAGAGTTATATTGGATCATTGCATTGCTGAAAATAACCATGTCCTTCATAGCAGATCATCTTATGCTATTGTTGTTCTTTTGCATACAGTACATTTTACTCTGCTTCTGTTCATGTTGGTCTTTCCAGGTTTTACTGATAGCATCCTATTCATCATATTTTTGTTTCCTCCAAAGGAACTAAAAAAAAAGAATTATGTTTCAATCTGTTTTCACATACCATCAATTCTCTCTCTGGAGTTGGACTGCATTTTTCATTAGACCTTCAGAGTTACCTTGGATCACTGCATTGCTGAAAATAACATTAATCATTCACAGCAGATCATCTCACAATAATACAGTAGATTTCATTATTCATTAGCTAATGCAGATCCCTTCAGGTCTTTCTGATAGTATGCTGGTCATCATTTTATTTTTATACTAACCTACAAATACATAGTGCTTTTTTTTGGTTTGTTTTTTGGGTATATATTACTTTAAAGAGAGATTTCCTTACAATAAGTGCATGAGGTTGATTATTGCAACAACAATAATAATTTAGCTTTATATAGTACCTTAAACTTGACAAATAATTTTCTTCACAATAGCCTAGCAAAGTACCATATGTTTTGCTATAATCATCAATTAATCAATTAATCAATCATCATAACTGTTTCCCTCCATCCTATTCCCATCCTATGATATTTACTCTATTTTCTATCTTCTTTTACCCTATTTCTCCTCAAAAGTGTTTTGCTTCTGACTTCCTCTTTCCCCACTCTGGCTTCCCTTCTTTCACCCTCCCCTCCTTATCCCCTTCCCCTCCTACTTTCCTGCAGGGTTAGATAGAATATTCCACCCTATTGAGTGTGTATGTTATTCCCTCCTTGAGCCAACTCTGATGAGACTAAGGTATTTGATCTAATTTTGATGAGTGTAAGGTTCATTCACTTCCTCACTCCTCCCTCATCTCTCCCCCAACTCCATAATCCCTTTGCTATTTCTTTCATGTGAGATCTCTTTCATGAAATTTCACCCCATTCTACCTCTTCCCTTTGTCATCCCCCTGTGCATTCCTCTCCCCCTTCACTTTTATGCTAAAGAAGTGTGGAGAACAATTTTCAATTGGGGAGTGTTAGCTAAGCGGCTCGCCGCAATATTGAGGCAAGGAAGGAGACCAGCAGCCTCCCTCAAAACAGAACAGGATTTATTTTAACAAGAATGAACTTAAAACACACACACACACACACACACACAAACAGGATCAGTAGGATCAAGGGAAAGGAAATAAAATGGGGAAAGGGAAATTATACAATGTGAGAAAACACCAACACCCAGGAATCAGCTGAACACAGCAGCACTCCTGTTGCCTTACAGCTTCCAGCTAGAATGGTGAATTCTCCTCTCCATTCCCAGCAAACCCCACACAGCCCCCAGCCAATTGGCTGGCCCCTCTGACAGTCACATGACTGCCCTCACTAGGCTTCCAATCATTATAATTTTGCCTAGCCCATGTAGGTGTCAGCAAGTGGTGAAGACATGAGGTGCCAGAGCCATGGCAAGAGCTACAACCAGTGGAGCACTGTGAGGTTTGCAGAGCCCCAGGCCAGTGTGCCAAAGTGTTTTTTGTTTTAAATTCTAGCCAAAAGATGGGGTCATAAAAACCTCAAATAATAATTAATTCTTTACATTCCCCCCTTTGTTTCGTCAAGAAACACAGGGTGTTTCCTTTATGGAACAATAAATAATAAACAATAAATAAATAAACCAGAATATCATAACCAATGCTAATAAACAATATACTAATAATAATATAGGAAAGGGAAAATACATATTACAGATGATGTAGGTAGTAACAGAATGAAAAACAAAAACCAAAAATGTCCATTTAAAGTCCTTAAAATCTTTTCTTCAAAGGAGGGTTGAGATGTCATCAGGGGAACTGGACTTTGTTCTGAATTCTGGTTGTCTCTGGAACTGCTGGGTTTTCATTAATATTTAGCATAGCATTGTCAAAAATTGTTCAAATTAAATAATGAAAGTTTTTCAAAATATACAAAACAAATTTAAGCTTGATATATACAGCATATTGGAACCCCCCTTTGGAAGATACTCATATCCATATGCAATGCAAAATTGAGACAGTTAAGGCATTGCTAACACTTTTTACCACTATATGTATGGATCAAGGCCAAAGTTTGTTATGTGTCCATGATAACACCTGAAAATGTTATGGAAAGGTTACCATACCACATCTTGTAGTGCATAGAAATCTAATATTTGTGCTAGGCCTCAGGTGGAAGGATTCTGACCATGCCACCAGATTGAGTGAAAAAGCCAAGTTAAGTTAAACCAGGTGCATGTGTTAAGGCCAACATGACACCAGACCATTTTTGGAGTAAGAGAGGAAGAAACTGGAAGATGTCCAGCAATTATGCTCTACATAGCTGCTCTCAGAAGGAAACTATGGACTTCCTGAATGTATTTGGCTGTTCTCTCAACCAGCATCAGGGTATCTTACATATACCTGTCTCTCCTCCTGTTGTACATATATATTCTCTCCAGGGCCTGCAACATGGAGTTGAACCATCTCCATTAATCTCATTGTAAGAGCAATTAGTCTCTGGAATAGTAAGTTTCCATAAATCATAAATCTCATATTAATTTCACCAAAGACAATTTGATGGTAAAAATGTGTGCTACACTGCATAACTTTGGATTTACTTGAAATTATATATATATATATATATAAAATCCCAAAACATACCCAGAATATACGCAGTCACAATGACATACAAATGATAAATGAATGTAAATGGTTTATATTATTAAACATTATTACAGAATCTTCATTAAGCAAGTGTGATTTAATAATGGGATTGAGCAGATACTCAAAGACCCATCTGGAGATTAATCAAGACTGATTGAATCAAGTGAGAGTGATTGACTGCTGATTAAGCCGACTTCAAGTTAATTGGATTGTGATCACACCTGGGTATCCCTTAAGAAGGTATAATTCTCAGAAACTAGACTATGAACTCAACTTGAGAACACCTTCAAAGACAATGGATTTGGATGACGCCAACCAATCACCTTGAAGCAGGGTGTAAGGACCGCCTCTGTTCCAGATGTATAAAAAAGCTTCTACAAACATCTTGTGGAGGATTGCTGATTAAAACAGGCTGGAAAAGGGTGTGTCTGATTCGTGGAGGAGGACTTCAGGAAGAACCCAACCAGGCTGGAACTCTAGGCTAGGTAGGACTTCTTTTTCATAACCTTCTGAACTCTTTGTAAATATCTGTATGCTCTAATAAATATTTAATGCCCAAAGACTGGTACTGAAGCCTTTTAAATTTTGGTGACCACAATTAAGATTTTAAACATCACACAAGTAAACCACATCATCTTGTCCATGAATTCTTTATCTAGTACAATGAAAATAACAGATACTTGAAATGATAAACAATTTATCAAAAGGAAATAAAACATCAGTGAGACTCGATATGTTCATTAATTGTCTTATAAATCAAACAATGAGGTTCCATAACCCTTTCTAGAAGACAGATCCATGTGCTCTTGGTGGAAAAGTCCTTCACCTGTAGGAGGAAACACTTGTTTAAGGTAAGAGCTTATAATGCTAGAATTTACGGTATACCACATTTTTTAAACTGGTTCCCCAATTCTCTGCATGCCAAAGTGGCAGGTGTTTCTGAATCATCATTGATTCTTCTAATGCTGTCATAATGACCTTTATGGTAGAAAATATGGAGTTCTTTAGCATCGGCTTTTTCTGTGCCACAAATTTGCCATAGAGGTTTATTCAACTGGTGAATGATTAGATTCAGTTAGTTATGTTTGGCAAAGGCTACAATGGTGTCATTCTCAGCACAAGTACCAGCTTTTTTCAAATCAGCAACATATTCTTCAAAGGGAATATCTGTTTCTATAAAAGACCTAAAGTCTTCTTTATGACTGAGCATATAATTAGCAGTCTCTTATCTGTGTTTGCGATGGTTTTTGGAATGACCTTCTAACTGGTCTCCAAGGGCTCTGAAAAAACAATTTCCATCTCCTGATACCTTACGGAGTTTGAGTCCCAGGTATTGCAATTGAGTGATAATACTTGCAAATTGGAACTGTCTATTACCCCTGTGCTCTGTTCGGTTTCTTTTCTCTTTAGCAGCTGGTTGAGTTTTATCTGAAATTACTTTACCCACAAATGGTGTGGGCTTCATGTGGGAACAATGAATCCAAGATTCCTTTTCTCCAATTTTAATAGCAGTAGGAGTTGTCAATAATACCTGAAAAGGTCCCTCCCAAGATGGCTGGGTCCCACTGGTCTGATGAAAATTCTTTATATACATTGTCTTCAGGACTTAAATCATGCAAAGAAAAGTCTAAAAGACAAGCTTGTACAGAAACTCCTGCTTCATGGAGTTCACATAGCCTAGTTTGTAGTTCCTGTGTATAGGAAACAACAGAAGTATCACCTCCCACCAGTGATGTATAGACTGAGGAAAAAGTTTTAGCTTGGATAGGAGGGTGAGCAAAAAGCATCTTATAAGGAGATATGTGGAGTTCTCCTCTTGGTCTACTGCACAGATAGAATAATGTCAAGGGTAGAACATCAGGCCATTTTAAATGGGTTTCAGTACATAATTTGCCAATCATGTTCTTAAGCTCTTTATTCATATGTTCAACTTGGCCTGAGCTTTGAGGGTGGTAAGGAATATGAAATCTAGGAGTTACTCCCAAGAAAGAATAAATCTGGGAGAGAATTGAATCTGTAAAATGTATACCTCTATCAGAGTCAATGTATGCTGGTGGCCCAAAGCGAGGAACAATTTCTTTAAGGAGAGCTTTTGCCACAAAGCCAGCAGTTGCTCGTGGGGCAGGAAAAGCCTCTACCCATTGAGTGAGCTGGTCAACAATAACAAGGCAAAATTTATATTGTCCTGCTTTGGGCACAGAAATAAAGTCAATTTTTAGATGTTCAAAAGGTGTATATGTCAAAGGGCGCCCTCCATATGCTTTAGCACAGAAGGCATGTTGATTGTAACATCGACATGTTGAGCAACCCGAGCAGATTCAAGCTGTGTTGGTTATACCTGGTGCTTACCAGGTCCTTATAACTGAGTCCACAATGCCTTGTGTGCCAAAATGGCCTTTCTTTTGAATAGAGAGGCATACCTGGTGATAGAATTTCCAGGGGAGAATTGGTTTTCCCTTCGAAGACATCCAGACTCCATTGATCTGTTTAGCCTTGAATCTCTTTTCCCACCTTTCTACTTCAGAATCATCATAAGTTAGGTGGAGGGAAACATCCTCAAAAAGTGAGAGGTTAAATACATGTTCAGGGGTTTCTAAAGCAGTGACCTTAGCTGCTGAATCAGCTTGTGCATTCCCCTTTGAAACAGGATCACTATTCCCTGTGGGGGCAGGGCAATGTACAATTGATAGAACAGAGGGAAGTTTCAGGGCAGATAGGAGGTCCTTGATAAGGTCTCTGTTAGCAATAGCTTTGCCAGAGGATGTTAGAAAGCCCCTCTGTAGCCAAAGCATGCCTACAGCATGGCAAATGCTGAAGACATATCTGGAGTCGGTATAAATGGTAGCGCTCTTCCCTTTGGCTATGTTTCAGGCTTGTGGAAGAGCTACAAGTTCAGCAGCTTGTGCACTAAAATGGGAAGACAGAGAAGCTGCCCAGATAATATCATAATCAGAAACTACAGCAGCCCCAGTGAAATGGGTGCCATCTTTCATAAATGAAGAACCATCCATATAGAGGACAATATCAGGGTTCTCTAAAGGTGTATCCAAAAGGTCATCATGGGGTTTCTCAGCCATATCAACTAAAGAGGCACAGTCATGCAAAGGCTCCCCCAAGAGTGGTTAGGGAGCACTGTTGGTGGGTTAAGGACTGTACAGCTTTTTAAAGTGATATTTTCATGACCTAGCAGGGTTACTTCATATTTAGCCAGCCTTTGGTCTGAAAAGGCTTGTGTTCTATGGCGTAATAAGAGGGCCTCTACTTTGTCAGGACATTATATTGTAAGAGGATTCCCTAGGACCAAATCAGAGGCTTTTTCCACCAAAAGGGCTATAGCTGCCACTGCCCTGAGGCAGGGTGGCACCCCAGAGGCTACAGAATCTAGTTGGATTGAATAATAAGCTATTGGACGCTGGACAGGTCCTAATGATTGATTCAGGACCCCAGAAGCCACTCCCTTCTGTTCACGCACAAAAAGAGTAAAAGGCTTACTGTAATCTGGGAGTCCTAGTGCAGGTGCTGATAACAATACCCACTTCAATTTTATTATAGCTGAGAGATGCTGGGAATCCAGCCGTAAAGGTTCTGGGACAGAATTTTTGGTTAGAGCTATAAGAGGCTTAGTAATTTCACCAAAAGAGGGTATCCATTGTCTGCAATACCCAGCTGCTCCCAGAATGGCCATTAACTGCCTCTTAGTAGAGGGAGCAGTGAGTTGTTGAATAGCCTGGACTCACTTAGGAGAGACAGAGCAAGTTCCAGCAGCCACAATGAAGTCCAAATATTCTACCTGTGGCAAACCATTGCTCCTTTGACTTAGAGACCTTGTGGCCTCTCTTGTATATTTCTAATCTGTCTTCCTGATAGATATCGGCATCAGGGGAGGCTAAAAGTAAATCATCAACATACTGCACTAAAGGGGACCCTTTAAAAGTAATAGAGGTCAGGTCCTGTTGTAAAATTTGAGAAAATAATGTAGGACTGTCCACAAATCCCAGTGGGAATCTAGTCCAAGTCCACTGTGTATTTTTCTAGGTAATGGCAAATACATACTGGAAGTCCTCATGCACTGGTATAGAGAAAAAGGCAGAGCAGAGGTCTACCACTGTGAAGCATGTAGCCTCACATGGGATTGAAGAAACTATGGTGGCAGGATTAGGGACTATAGTATGTATAGGAATAACATAATTGTTAATTGCTCTAAATCTTCTACAAAATGATAAACAGGTTTTCCATCTGGGCCAGGCTTGGGTTTTTTAACTGGCAAAATTGGAGTATAACATGGAAAATTATGGCATGGGACAATAATACCCTGACTTTTCAAAGCCTCAATAATAGTGGTGATCCCTTCTATAGCTTCTTTAGATAATGGATACTGTGGAATGGATGGAGGTGGTCCCCCTTTAACTTTAATAGTAACAGGCATAGTAGATTTAAGGAGCCCCACTTCAGTAAAGAATGAGGCCCATAGGGACTCAGGAATATCGGAGGGGATTTTGGATGTATCCCCTACTGTTCCTTGAGCATCTGCAATCAAAACTGGTAATAAATGAACAGTATCCTCTGGGAACCACAGAGAGACAGCCCCATCTGGAGCACAAGATATGGTTGCTCTAAGTTTACAAAGGAGATCACAACCTAATAAATTTACAGTGGCAGCAGGCATAAGTAAAAATGAATGTTCTACAGTTAAAGACCACCATAGATACCATGCAAGGAGTTCATTCTGCCACTCTTTGGGCCTTACCTGAGACTCCGACCACATTTAATGATCCAATAGCATTGCATCCAGGGTCTGGTTTATGCACTAAGACTGATTTAGAGGCTCCTGTATCTAACAGACAATCATAATACATGTCCCCAAATTTGAGGGTCACATGGGGTTCTTTACTCTGGGGAGGTGAATGAATTGGTACAAGAGGGTTCAAAAATTCAGGACCTGGAAAAGTAAAGCTTTCTGTATGTATTTTCCACTCCTCCCCTGGACACCCTCAGTCTGGTGTCTCCCTCTGAGGGATTCTAGAGTTACTCCAATTCTGATTCTGTCCTTCTGTGCCTCCCTGATAGGGTCTACGATTATACTGATTCTGGTTGTAATAAGGCCCATAATTATCTTGGTTGTTTCCTTTCTGGTAAAAATTTCCATAATTATTCTGGTTTCTCCTGAAAAAAAATATTCCAGACCCTGAGTTACTGCCCACCTGAATTCTTGCTTTCTAATTCTACATTCTCTCAATGAGTGTCCTTGTTTTTCACAGTACTGACACACCTTAGGGGTTTTGTCCTGACCTTTAAATGCCTGACCTGAAAGTACTGGTGCCAGAATGCTTTGCTTAGCCATATTGTCTTCATTCACCTCAAAGATATAGGTGGCAATTTCTTTAAGCCTTTTTACAGCCATATCGTTCCAGCCTGGACACTGTATCATAAAAAATTATGGATTTCTGGCAATGATTGATATACAAATGTATTCCATACAATATAGGAATCTTTTGAGTCTAGTGGGTCCAGTCTTGTAAATTGCCTAGTAGCTTCACAAAAACTATCATAAAATCTATTAGGTTGTTCATTAGGCTCCTGAACGAGTTTTAAAAATTGTTGCCAGTTGTCAGATTTCTTAGAACAGGATTCCATTCCTTTCAGTAGCATTTCCCTAGCATTTTTTAATTCTTGGAATTGCTGTGGATCCTTATAATCCCAGTTTGGCTCCTGGAGAGGCCACTCTGTTAAAGCTTCCCCGGAAAACACTAAGGAATGTCCTGTTGTGACAATATCTGCAATTTCACTTGGGGATAGTATAATTTCCATATGACAAGTGACATTGGCCCAAATGGGTTGATATGTATTAAATATAGACCTTAACTGTGAAAGTACTGACTTCGGATTCTGATCAAACCTAGGTATAAGTTTCTTCCATGCACTCAGATCCTTTGGACTAAATGGGCTATGTTTTATGCCATGCTCCTCTGCAGGCTGTAACATCCTGTAGGAATAGCAGTTTCTGTTGATCTGATTCTAAAGACTGGTCTAAATCTGTTTTTGAATTCAGGTCATCTCCAATAGAGAGACATGTTCTTGTATCCCTCTGAACACATGGTCTTCTATGGTAATATCCCTTCCTCTCTTTACAGCTTTTTTGAAAAAAGTACCACATTGCAATAATGACAATAATGAGGATAAAATTTATAGATATTTGAGCTATAATTATAGTAGTATAGTAAAGTTTGAATTTAGTTGTAATGCTTCCAGTAATATTGAATATGTGCTCAGTGGGAAAGATAAATTCTCCCATACCATTGTTCCAAAGATTTTTTAGTGAGTTTGTGAGGAGGAAACTAGCAAAGCCATGAATAAATATTTAGCAGTCCAATAGTTTAAATCGGGCCAATATGCTGTCCCAAAACATGCCAATTAAAATATAGAAACGGGGAGCCAAATATTCAATCATGGTGCAGTTCAAAATGGACCAGCTTTTCTCTGACCAACGAGATAAATGATAAGGTTTTTTAAGAGCAAGGGAGATTGCCTAAGGAGGCAGTGGGGGAGGGGCAAGAAGGTCCCCCAGGTTAGTTGGCTCGTGGCCAAATAAGGGGGAAGGAGGGGTTTAAAGAAATTCACTAGGTTAATCAACTCCTGGCTTACTCGCCAAAAACTGTGGGGACCAATTTTTAATTGGGGAGTGTTAACTAAGCGGCTCGCCGCAATATTGAGGCAAGGAAGGAGACCAGCAGCCTCCCTCAAAACAGAACAGGATTTATTTTAATAAGAACGAACTTAAAACAACAACAACAACAAAAAAAAACATCAAATAGGACCAGTAGGATCAAGGGAAAGGAAATAAAATGGAGAAAGGGAAATTATACAACCTGAAAAAACACCACTGCTCAGGAATCAGCTGAGAATACAGAGCAGTACTCCTGTTGCCTTCCAGCTTCCAGCTAGAATGGCAAATTCTCCTCCCCATTCCCAGCAAACCCCATACAACCCCCAGCCAATTGGCTGGCCGCTCTGATAGTCACATGACTGCCCTTACTAGGCTTCCAATCATTATAATTTTGCCTGGGCCATGTAGGAGTCAGCAAGTGGTGATGATGTGAGGTGCCAGTGCCATGGCAAGGGCTACAACCACTGGGTGGAGCACTGTGTGGTTTGCAGAGCCCCAGGGCAGTGAGTGCCGAGATTTATTATTTTTTAAATTCTAGCCAAAAGATGGGTTCATAAAAACCTCAAATAACAATTAATTCTTTACAGAACTCATCATGGGGCAGCTAGATGACACAGTGGAAAAAGCTCCCACCCTGGTCTCAGGAGGATCCCAGCCGAAGTCCAGCCTCAGACACAAGACACACATCAACCCTGACCCCCCTCCCAAAAAAAAAGAGAAACAAAAAATCAATGCTTTACAGGTATCATCCCTTCCTAATCAATTCTCACCTTTGCCTTCTGTCTAAATTTATTCCTATCATCTGCCCAAATACTCAGAAGACTCTTATGATTTAGACATATCTTCTTCCCATGTGGGAATGTAAACAGTTTAACCTTTTAACACCTCTCATGATTTCTTTTTCCTGTTTATCTTTTTATGCTTCTCTATGGTCTTGCATTCGAAAGTAATTTTTTTTTTGTATTTTTTTTTCAGTTCAGGTCTTTATATCAAGAATACCTGAAAGTCCTCTTTTTCATTGATGTCCCGTTCTTTCCCCTGAAAGATTCTATTCATTTTTGCTGGGTAGGTGTTTTTTGGTTGTAAATCCAATTCCTCTGCCCTCTGGAAAATCATATTCCCTCCCCTCTGATCCTTTAATGTAGAAGCTGCTAGATCTTGTGCTATCCTTACCATGACTCCACAGTATTTGAATTGCTTATTTCTGACTGCTTGCAATATTTTCTCCTTGACCTGGGAGCCCTGAAATTTGGCAATAATATTCCTGGAAGTTTTCCTTTTGGTATCTCTTTCAGGAGGTGATTGGTAGATTCTTTCAATTTCTATTTTACCTTCTGCTTCTAGAATATCAGGGCAATTTTCCCTGACAATATCTTGAAAGATGATGTCTAAAATCTTGTGTTGATCATGGTTTTCATGTAGTCCAATAAGGTTCAAATTATCTCTCCTGGATCTATTTTCCAAGTCAGCAGTTTTACCAAGAAGATGTTTCACATTGCCCAATTTTTTATTCCTTTGGAATTCCTTTATTGTGTCATGGTTTCTCATAAAGTCACAAATTTCCATTTGTTCATTCCTAATTCTTAGGCAATTATTTTCTTCAGAATGCATTTGTATCTTCTTTTCCATTTGGCTTTTCAAGCTGTTGACTTTTTTCTCATGACTTTCCTGCATCACCATCATTTCTCTTTCCATTTTATCCTCTACCTCTCTAACTTTATATTGAAAGTCTTTTTTGCACACCTTTATGATCTGAGATTAGTTCTTTTTTTTTTTTTTTTTTTAGAAGCTTTAGATGTAGAGGCCGTCATGTTGCTATCCTCTTCTGAGGGTGCACCTTGATCTTTCTTGTCACTAAAGAAGCTTTCTTTGGTTCACAACTTTCTCTGCCTGCTCATCTTGCCTGTCTTTTATTTGACTTTTAAGTCATTCTTAGTGTGGGGTCCTGCTTCCAGGTTATACTGTCCGAAGTTTTAGGGGGCTTCTCTGGAACAGCCTGCCTGGGGCTGTATTTGTGTTGGTGCAATTCAGGGCTGAGCTCTACTCCCAGCCCAGCACCTCCTCCTGGAGAACTTCCAAGGTGTCTTTGGCTGGAAAATTAATCTCATCCATCTTTTTGTGGGTTCTGCTGCTCCAGGAGTTGTTTGATGGCTGTGTTTGGAGTTTTTTGGAGTAATTGTGTCAGGAAGTCTGAGAATTTACTGCCTTTCCTCCTCCATCTATCCTGTGCTATCTGTATTGAGTCTGATGATTCTTAAGTTATCTCTCCTTGTACATTTTTTTTCTAAGTAAGTTTTTTTTTTTTAAATAACAGATACCTTATATTCTATTTTTCAATGTTTTCTTGCTGTCTCATTGTTAAGGGCTAAAATTCTAGCTGTTCTGTCTAAAATATCTAATGAGTGGTCGCCAATAAATTATAAGCTTCAGCAAGAGTTAGGCTTTTAAGAATTTATTAAGGAGAATAAGAATTTGGTAAAGAGAGAGAAAGGCCTACATTCATCTATCTATTAAAGGGAGAGCACATTTCTAGCTCCGCTCTCCACCAGAGTCCAAAGGAAAGAGCACCCGAGACCGAGCACCAGTCTCTTCCTTCTTCCTCCCACTAGCCAACGTCACTTCCTGATGTCAAACAAAAGACTCCTGGTCTTGCCCTCAAAGATCTTCGCTTCATGGGTGGAACTCTTCTACAGTAAGTCTCCAGCAGGTGGTGTCATTTCAATCATTACATCATCAAGGATTTACCTTTTTTTTAAATTTATAATTTTCAAGGAGTGAATTACTTGGGTAATTTTTACTACTCTCTGTTGTTTTCTATTGTGTCCATATAATTTGTTCACCCATCTCTTTAATTTTCAGCCTCTTACTTCTGAAAAACATTTTCATGGAAATCCTCTTTTATCCCTGATTTGAGTCTCTGATTATGTATGTTGTGGAGGTATTCTATTTTATCTTGAAATTTTTTGTTTCTCTGTATTTAAAATATTTTATAAATATTTGATGACTTCTGTGTACTCATGTCTCCAGCAATAGTTCCCGAACTGGGGTTTTATGGCAGGGCCAGATTCTACCCCTTATTACATTTTTGGGTAAGATTATCAGTCTTACTTTATCTATACATGTGTCATCTGGGTTACTCCACTGACTTGTACTTCACATAATGCTTTTATACTTTCAGGGATGATAGATTTAACCTCCTACCCTCTAGCCTGTGGATATTTGTATTTCATAACTTTAGATATAGAGACCTTATTATGGCACCTCAGAATTCCTGAGGCTGGGTAAGGGTCCTATTTTTAGGGCTACTCTGCCCAGGCTATGCACCATGTGGGAGAATTGGTCCCCTACCCTCCTCTTGGGACCCCACCTCCTCCCCCTCCTCTGGTGCTACCTTCTACTCCTCCCATGGCCAAGCTGCTTGATCCTCCTGCCAGGGAAACAGGACCTGATCTTGCACATGCACAGGTTTCTCTACGTGCATTCGCAGCTTCTATTCAGTTACCAGAGCAGTTAGGCTCATCCTTTCCCCAGCCTGGCTGTGATTTTGACTTGACCTGATGTGGTTCTCCCAAACCAACCTTGGAAAACTCTTTAAATCCCATATATGATAATTTTGTTCATAATTTTGTTAATCTGCTTTTGTCTTTAATTAGTAATCTTATAAAGCATTTGTATTATCAAAGGACCAACAGGCAATAGAGAGGGGTTAAAGAAGACAAACTTAAGCTGAATAAAAATGACAATCATCATCATATTTCAAGAAGACATATTTTGCAGAAATGTAGAAGTAAACAGCAAGGTATTAATATGACTATTGGGGATTTTAGATATTGGAATCAAAAGTGTTCTAAATTCACTCAAAGAAATAATGTCAGTTCAGAGGTTACATAGTAGGATTTTTGTGCTATTACATCTACATTTTGAAATTAATGGTATGGGTTTATTTTCATAGAGATTTTCAGGCTTTTGAGATTGTGTTTTATACTTAGCTTTAAAAAAGGGGGAGAATATTTATAAAAGCTTTTTATAGTCATGTGATAAAGTTTATATTTTCTAATACTCTTATTAGTTTTAAGTTCATATTCATTTAATAATGTTTAATATTATCATTTACATTCATTTTATTTCCCTAGTTTGAATTTTATTGTCTTTTATTCTTCCATGTGTATTTTGTTGTATTTGTTTATCTCTATTTTAAAACAATGCAAGATGGTTTTGATTTCATAATACAATGTTAATTCTGGGAGTATTGTGCTCCCATATTCTGAGTTGTTTGTTTTTGTTATTTTTTTTCTTTCAACTGATTAGATTGTTTGATCAAACTCTATAAAGTCTTTCCCTGGCAAATTGGTTACCATGGCAAGTGTAAATTGATTCTAGAAGTATTTTTGATAAACATATTCAAAAAAAGAGGGGAATATTTGTTAAAGTTTTTTTGTCAAAAAAAAAAGTTTTCTTTAAGATTGTGTTGTGTTTTAACTTGTATTTAAATAGGTTCTGATTTTTCACAAAAGTAATTGTATACTTAGTAAAAAAAGGGTTTTATTTGAAATTGTTGCATAATTGTATATTATATTCTGAGTCAAGGTACATTCATATTTTTTGCAATCATTACTATCCTCAATTTTTAAATCAATTTGAGGCTTGGATTATGGGAACTTTTCATTTAAGACATTAATTGCCTTCATTCTGAGTTATCAGATGCCAGTTGGCCAAGATGCCATCTGATCGTGAGAGGAATACATGCAAGAGCAGACATTGAACTGTCACATGAGGGGAGACATGCATGAAGTCGAAGTATGGCCGAGGGAACACTTATAGTTCTCTGAGATAGCTGCACCAGATGTTATAGCTGTGGATATAAGAAGGGATTATCCTCTGGCAATTTCCTTTAAATCCCATGTTCTTTTTCATAATAGAAATTATCTTAGAAAACTGGATAGTGTTGCGATAACTATGGAACATTAGTATGTACCATTTTGGATAACTGCTTCTTCTCTGTAAACCTCTTCCCTCATGAAAACTGAAGTAAAAAACAAAAATCCGTGGTCAGAGATATTTCTTAAAGTAATAGTTTGAATTTCTACAAATTCCTTGACCAATGTTCATGGTGTTGTTAAAATTGTTTTTCATGACTTAATGACTGTAAATTCTCATCATATAGTTTTATCTGTGAAATTTCAGATTTTATAATTCTAAGGCATTTAAGTTATTAAGGCCAATTTTGCAAAAAAAAATAAAGAATTACTTTTATAACAACTAAGATGGAAGTTTAGTTTGCTCTTTTTCATAAGTCACACATAGGAGTTTCACTTTCTTCATGCCAACATTCCATTAAGGTTTGTAGAAATAAATTTCTTATTAACTTTTATTCCTATATACTCAGCTCACTTACTAATTAGCTGCTGTTCCAAAATGCATACCTACTATTAAGTCTGAGTTATCTTCTTTTTTCTTTTTTTTTTTTTTTACATTGAGCATGGCCTGTCAGCTATGTTCTCTGTTACATGCAAATATCCATTTTATTAAGCCAGTGAAAGCATAGCTATTTTTATGCCTATTAAAAGCAAGAAGAGTTAGACATGCTTTCATGAACTATAACCTATCCTATGGAACATTGTGAAGATAGGGGGGAAAATGAATCATTGCTTCTTTTCTGTTAGTGTCCTTCCTGTATGAGTTTTTTCAGTGTAAAGTGTTTGGGCTTCAGAGTAAAAGGGTTAAAATTCTATTTCTGATTCTTATTGTATTTGTGACCTTGGGCAAGGCTCTTACTCACTCTGGATCTCAGTTTCCTTATATCTAAAACAAAGTGTGGAAACTAGATGATCTACAATTTCTTTTATATTTCTAACAATCCTAGAGATCATGATTTCCTTATTCTCCCACCTCAGTGATATTGTGAAAATTCCTAGAAATTAATGAAATATGTTCTGTGTAAACACTCAAAACTCTTCACTTCACCCAAAGTAAATACTCAGAAAATTAACTGTGGTAGCTAAGAACTTTAGCTCCTGGAATCCATTCCCTTCCCCCTAAGAAAGACCTTAATGGAGACACAATGTTCCAATCATGATAACCTGAGTCAGTAGGAAAATGATATTTTATATAACCTAATCAAAAGACCTTTTTTGATTATCTAATTCAAGAGGCTGCCTAGTGATAAGCTGGGCCCTGTCTCACAAAGGGAGACTATAAATCAAGTAAAAGATAAATGGCTGTCTTGCCAGATCATTTGAAAGATCATTCACTCTGGCTTTTGCTTTATCAGAGTTGTCAGCATTTTATTTTATGTTGATTGGCTCTTCCTGGCTAATGGAATCCCCATTTTGTTTCTACCCTGAAACTTCTGTCAAAAGAATCATTGACTGACACAATTATCTGCTGACTTCACTTCTGTGTAACTGAGTCAGTTAGATGTCCTGCCATGCAAATTAAATCCTTAAAAGATGCTTCGTAATTAAAAATATACATTTTGTACAACATCGTTATTTCCCTCAGGACATATTTCTTGGGATTGTGAGCAATGGTATTTTTGAAAATTTAATTGTATTGTATTTTCTAGGCCATTCCTTAAAATTTAAAAGGGAAAAGTTCTTTTAGAATTTGGAGCAATAGTGATATGATAAATTGATTTTTGAATAAACAATGTGTGCACACAAATTCAAAACACTAAAATTTCCTATTAATATTGCACTTTCCTCACTAAAACTGGGTGAGGCAAGTGATTCAAAAATTAGATGCATTTTATATGTATGAAGCAGAAACAGGTTGAGTTATATAATCACTTCACTTCAGTCACAGTTGACAATTGTTGGGGCATGAATTAAAACACAGAACTTGTGAAGTTTTGTCTAATATGTTTTCCTCTTTGCCATACTGCCTCTCCATTGATGTAATTCTCTTCAAAATATTCCTCCATCTAATGAAATACAAGTAGATGAAGTTAAGTTTATAATCAGCATAGTATGATAGAAAACATGCTATATCTGGCTTACAAGGATATTGGTTCAACTTTTAGCCCTTGTTGTGATCCAACTCAGCCACTTACTACCTTGGCCAAGGATCTCTTTCATAGTGTTTCCTTATCAATAAAATGTCGAGGTTGGAACACATGCCTTTTATCATCATTTCCAGCTCTACATTGTTAATTCTATGATTTTATTGAATATTAATTCATTGGGGGTTTCATTTTCAAAGCAATTTACTAAAATTGGACTGGAAGTGAGGATAATTTGGCTGAAGTTCCAGCTTTACTTTCTCCCACCCATATGACCATGGGCAAGTCACTTCAATTTGATGAATTTGTTTCCTTGTATATACTTATACTGATTGGAGAAATAAATGATTTTCTAACTCCCAAGATAATCATGTCTTTTGCATAGTTCCTACTAAAAGGTACATAGATGTATGTGTACTATGCATGATAGCAGTTTCTATTTGACATGAACAAACCAGCACTGGGTATCTGGGGCAGCATTTTCCATATAGGGTACCACAGACTTTGAGATAGAGGTTATAATATGTCACCTCAAAAACTAAAGAGAATATGAGTCTTAATTTTAATGAGATTATGTAGTTGCCTTTATTAATGACTATACACTTCCATTATGGGTCCTAAGAAATGTTGTTTGAATGTGCTTCTGGTAAAATTAGGGCATGACCTACTATTAAATCTTATCAAAGAAGCTCTAGGGTCACTTGTATAAAGTAGTTAATGATTACTATTAATAAAAAATGTGAAAATAACAAGGGTTTAGCACTTTAAAAATAGACAAGGAAAAACAATTTGTTTTTACATTGGAAAAAAATGGTATTGCCTATACTTCCTGGCCATCTCCAAACCATAGCCAGTGGTTTCATAACCTTCTCCTCCTTAGGGTGTTGAAACTCAGACTCCTGTCTCTTAGATTTTGAAGTCTGCTAGGTAAATTTCAATTTCCCTTGACAGAACCATGCTGCCATGTTATTTCTTGGTATCTGTAAACCATGCTATTGAGTGAATACTGTACCCTTTTCCCGCCAATTCTACTTATCCAATATGTGTTATCTTCCCCTATTAGAATATTATGAATTTAACCATGAAGGGAAGAAATCTATTGTTTGTTTGTTCTGAATCTCCATTGTATATTGCAGTGATTATCACAATGTAAACACTTCTAAATAATTTTATTGTTATTGACTAATTCCCTTCCTCAACTCATTAATTAAATATGGGGATTCTTTTAATCAGCTTTCTTTCCTAATCTAGATGAATTAATAAATCAGCTCTTACTAATTTATAAGAGTTAATTATTAAATGATCAGTGTGAACATTTATATCTTGGAAATCGGGCTACAAATGAAGGTTTGATATTTGTTGATTGTCAAGTTTTAAAGTAGTGGTAGAGAAATTGTTAATAATGCATATTAAACTTAAAACTGTTTTGAACATTTTTTTTCCCAAAGAGCTGGCAAAATCCAATACTCAATCCTCCATCTCCATCTCTACCACTTTACCTTCCAAAAAGTTTTTTGTTTTTTGTTTTTGTTTTATTTACTTGTTTGCTTTTTAATCAAATAAAAAATTGACTGGCAAAGTTTGAGAAAGTACTGGGGCCCTGGTTAGAGGCAAGTATCTCCCTTTAAATTCTAGCCTTTAACTCCGTTTTGTCATTCAGTGAAGTGGGAGAGTAAAGATGATAATTTGTGCTTTCTTGGCTCCTTGCTTGATTGAGGGGGATATTCATACTTCCCCCCCCCTTCATTTTTATGTAAAGCTTCCATTCTAGAGCCAAGTATTTTTGCTATTTTATCTTAACTGTAGTCTCTAATAGGGGAAGAGGGGTGAGACTTAACTGGAATGAGGTCTTCCATAGTTTTAGTCAAGCAATATTTATATTTGGAATCAGTGAATCTTTTTAGTATGGCTTGCAACTGAAGAGAGTGGACATAGCTGTCATTTTGTAATACCTAATAAAAATTGTCTATTATAGTCTATAACAGGAGAAGAGAGAGACAGACATGGGTTTCAGAACATCTTCTTTCTTCATACCAGTACCTCTATTATGTCTGCCAGTTGACCATAGAAATATTTGACTTGATCATGTAAAAATAATGGAAATTGCATCACTATGTGAATTAATTACATTATTATTATTATTATTATTATTTTTTTATTACAATCCTTAGATTGAAAACTCCTCAAAGTCAGGAACATTTTTCTTGCATCCCCAGCACTTAGTTCAATTTCAGGCACATAGTAGGCACATAAAAATGCTCTTTGGCAACTATTTCTTCATAATTAGTATGGAGCATGACAAGGAAAATGCATCTCATTAAATCTATATTGAAATAACTTTTTATGTTTTATTTAAATAAAACACAAAACAGTTCATATAAAATTTATACCTATAGTTTTGTCATCTATATACATACGCATCCATTTATTTGCTTCTATATTTCAATAGATCTATGATCTTATTGATGTGAACAGTCCTTCCACTAGTATACCTTATTACCCACATATAACTTCTCACTCTGTTAGTTTCTTACCCACATTCTTTCATAAATCCTCAAAGGATCAACTAATCAATAAACCGTTGTTGTATGTATGTGCATAGAATGCATAATAGCATTGGAAGCTTTTCCATAAGATATTCAATATTTCATAAATACCAGCGAAACACAAGTTCTTCTTGTTTTTGTATTTTGTTCATGGATTTTCTCAATATGAGCAGTTCTGTTTCTATCCATGCATTTCTTCTATGCAATTTCTTACACATTATTAATTACCCTATTTTGCCACCCTTTAAAACCTCACCATATATCTTTGTATTGCTCTTTGATTCATTCATCATTCTGAGATTACACCATGCAGAAATTCTGGAAAATTTGGTTAAAAATGAGAATATCAGGGAACATGTTGCAGTCATTGAAAGTATTCCTTAAACTATGCCCAAGGGGCTATAAAACTGTACATACTCTTTGACCCAGCAATATCACTATTTGTTCTCTATCCCAAAGGGCTCATAAAAAAGGGAAAAGGATGCACATGTACACTTTTTTTTTTTGTGGTGGCAAAGAATTGAAAACTATCGGATGTCCATCAATTGGGGAATAGGTGAATAAATTGTGGTATATGAATGTGATGGAATACTATTGTGCTATAAGAAAGGAAGAGCAGGTAGATTTCAGAAAAAAAAACTAAAAAGTTTTAAGTGGACTAATGCTGAATGAAGTGAGCAGAACCAGGAAAACATTGTATATAGTAACAGCAAAATTGTGTAATGATCAACTGTATAGGACTTGGCTCTTCTCAGCAATGCAATGATCCAGGGCAATTCCAAATGACTTATGATGAAAAATGCTCTGCACATCCAGGAAAAAGGAACTATGGAGTCTGAATGCAGATCAATGCATACTATTTTCACTTTCTTTCTTGTGGTTTTCTCCCTTTTGTTCCTATTCTTTCATAACATGACTAATATGGAAATGTGTTTAATATGATTCTACATATATGTTGTATCAGATTACTTACTGTCTTGGTGAGGGGGGAAGGGAGGAAGAGAGAAACATTTGGAACTTAAAACCTTACAAGAATGAATGTTGAAAACTATCTTTACATGTAATTGGAAGAAAATAAAATACTATTAAATAAAAATAAGTATTCCTTATTTTTCTAAATGCAGTTTTAATTTGTATCTGCTCAAAACTTTATAAAGAAAAACAAGTAAAATATTAATCAAATCTACAAAATTTAGAATATACTATGTAATTTTATCTATTCCCATTATCTTATACAGTGTCTCAAACATAATAGTTCTTAGTAAATGATTTCTGATTGATTAATATACTACTGGAGGAATTCAGTCATATCAACAGTGACATTCTCATTATATATGGGACCAAAAAAAGACAAGTAAATTCATAGGATCATAGATTTAGATTTGAAAGGAACTTTGGAGATTATATAGCTCAACATTTTAATTACAGAGGTGAAGAACTGAAGTCCAAGGTCACACATATAGTAAGTAGCATAACTTTGATTCAAACCTACATCCTTTGATTCCAAATTCATCACTTTTTCACAACATCACACCACCCTGAAGGAAAGTTGGAGGAGGGAAATGAATTATTTTAAAGAAGAAAGTGAATTTGAGGTGAAGTAGTGTGAACTTGAAATTGCAATGAAAACAATCAAAACAACCAATTGAGGTCTTTAATCTGGGCAGAGGAGTTGTAGCTCCTGGTATTACACAGCAAGCTCTGGAGTACTCAAAGAGGAGAGCTGAGATCAAGCTTTATATAGGTCACTAAGAAAGAAAGAATGTCTTTGGGAGGGATTAAGTATCACACAATTTTTCCAGATAAGTTGTTTTACATAACAAATCAAAGTCCATAAAGAAAGCTTGAGATTCTAGGGAGAGGAGAGCTTGGGAGATCTACAAAATAATCAGAAGTCAGAATGATAATGTCTGGTCAGCCCCAAGCAATTCATTGTCCTGGAAACAAAAGCTTGGTGGGGATCATTCAGTTCTCAGTCATTCTTGTTTGTCAGCAGTATTCAAGAAGAAGGCTATGAGAAAGAGAAAAGCAGTAGACAAACATAATCAGAAGGAAGTGAAGGGAATAGGTTTAAAAGAAGTTAAGTCAAGATAGAATGAGAAGGAGATTGTTTTGCTGTTGGCCTTTCTTCCTGAAAGGACCATAACATCAGGAAGGTGATGCCATGACTTCCAGTGAATTGGAATTAAATGAGGGATAGCTGTACAAAGTCACCAGATTTACTTTCTCCTCTGAAATCAGAGTGTGTGTGTGTGTGTGGGGGGGGGAGAGACAGACAGAGATACAGACAGAATTGTTCTTTTCTAGAGGGGTGAATTGGGAACAATGGGTAGACATTATAGAGAAGCATTGCAAATTTCCTCTCTATTCAAACTGTCTAATATATATTATAAACATTTTCTTTAAGAAGAGAATTATAAGGCATTGACTATGGCAAGATGATTTATTTGATCTCAGCTCTTTCACCTATCCTGATGTAATTGGATCTACTGAATCCAATTATCAGAGATTTACCTTTCATCTGATGGATTATCTTTACATAGACCATAACATGTTCAACTTGCCCTTCCAGTTTAGGGTTTCTTCTAGTGCTGCCCTTTTTACACAGCCTATCTACCATTACTAGGTTGCTCTAGTTACAATTGTGAAATTCAAATATAAATCAATCCACTGATCTACCCGGACCAAATCAAGTTTGGTTTATATCCATTTCCTTTTTTAACTTCATTCACTTTCTTTTTTTGTGGGAGGGGGACTATGGGGGTTAAATGACTTGTCCAGGGTCATACAGTGAGTAAGTGTCAAGTGTCTGAAGCCAGATTTGAACTCAGGTGCTCCTGAATCCAGGGCCAGTACTTTATCCAAATGTCATTCACTCTAGATACTGAAGTAACTCGAGTCAATGGATATCCAAATTTGGAGGACCTTCAGTTTTAACTGAAATATAGTTTATGAACAGAAATAAATACTATGACAAAAAGAGATACCATATTATGAGGAATTCCTTGTGTATGAATAAAGAACAAGCTTACCTCAAAAATCTTCAATTTCCCAAAACTGATGGAAAGATTGGTCACCACTATGATCTATTGGCTAAAATTTCTGTTTATGTGTCATATCCATTCCATTTTACCTTTTTTTTCTTTGCTATAATAAGATTGTCACTAAGACCACACTATACTTTACCTTCTTGCCCACAATCACTGATCATCTATAATATCCTATACAAGATATTACTAACTAATGGAGGGATTAGGTTAACCTCTAGCACTTACTGAATGAACTGGTTGATATGTAATCCAGAAGAAAGAGGCTCTAACCCAAAATGTGTAAACCGAGGAATTGGTAGAGGGTTTGAAACTTTAATATCCCAATAAACTATAATCTACAGATTTTGAGGGAGAAGGAAAATGTACAGATGCCACTAGAAAAAGAGCAGCTATAAATATTTTTGTACATGTGGGTCCTTTTCCCTTTTTTATGATCTCTTTGGGAAATAATACCTAATAGTGGTATTGCTAGGTCAAAGGCTATGAACAGCTTTATAGCCCTTTGGGCATGGCTCCAAATTACTCTTCAGAATGGTTGGATCAGTTCACAGCTCCACCAACAATGCATTAGTGTTCCAATTTTTCCACAGCTTTTCCAAAATTTATTATTTTCCTTTTTGTCATATTAGCCAATCTGATAGGTGTCAGGTGGTACCTCAGAGTTGTTTTAATTTGCATTTCCCTAATCAAAAGTGGTTTAGAGCATTTTTTCATATGGCAATAGATAGGTTTGATTTCTTCATCAGAAAACTGCCTGTTCATATCCTTTGACCATTTCTCAATTGGGGAATTACTTGGATTCCTATAAATTTGATTTAGTTCCCAATATATTTTATAAATGAGGCTTTTTTCAGAAGTACTGGCTATAAAAATTGTTTGCCAGCTTTATGCCTCCCTTCTAATTTTGGATGCATTGCTTCTATTTGTACAAAACCTTTTTAATTTAATGTAATCAGAATCATCCTTTTTGGATTGCATAATATTCTCTATCTCTTGTTTGGTCATAAACCATTCTCCTTTCCATAAATCTGAGAGGTAAATCATTCCTTCCTCTCCTAATTTACCTATGGTATCACCTTTTATGTCTAAATCGTGAACTCATTTTGAACTTATTTTAGCATAAGGTGTAAGATGTTGGTCTATGCCTAGTTTTTGCCATACTCTCTTCCAGTTTTCCTAGAAGTTTTTGTCAAATAGTGAGTTCCTATTCCAGAAGCTGGAGTCTTTGGGTTTATCAAACTGTACATTACTAAAGTCATTGACCACTGTGTCTCCTGTGCCTAGCCTATTCCATTGATCCTCCACTCTATTTCTTAGCCAGTACCAAATAGTTTTGATGACTGCCACTTCATAGTAAATCTTCAGATTTGGTACAGCTAGCCCACTTTCCTGTGCATTTTTTTTTAATTTTTTCCATTGATATTCTTGACCTTTTGTTTTCCAAGATGAATTTTGTTATTATTTTTTCTAGCTCTATAAAATAAATTTTAGGTAGTCTGATTTGTATGGCACTGAATAGGTAAATTAATTTAGGTAGAATTGTCATTTTTATTATATTAACTTGGGCTCTCCATGAGCAATTGATAACTTTCCAATTATTTAGATCTGATTTGATTTGTGTGAAAATTGTTTTGTAATTATGTTCATAGAGTTCCTGGATTAGTCTTGGCAAATAAACTCCCAAGTGTTTTATATTGTCTAATGTTACTTTAAAGGAAATTTCTCTTTCTATCTCTTGCTGCTGGACTTTGTTGATCATGCATAGAAATGCTTATGATTTATGTGGATTTATTGTATATCCTGTAACTATGATAAAGTTGTAATTGTTTCAAGTAATTTTTAGTTGATTCTCTAGGATTATAAAAGATAAAATCTAAGGGATGCAGTAATGCTAAATTGTGTACTTTCCTGTAATGAAACATAATATATGCATCTTCTAAAAACTTTATCCTAATTATTTCAGCTAGAATGATTCTACATAGGAAAAAGAAGCATGGTGGGTTTTTTTTGAGATGATGTAAAAAACAATGGATAAGAAAGAGGGATGTTGTGAAAGAAGGGGGAAGGGATAGGAAAATGGGGAAAATAATATGACATAAAAAGTGTACACATAAGAGCTTTTATAGTCAAGGGAAAATGATAGAGTGTGGCAGGCAAAGATTGAACCTCAGTAATATATAAATTAGTTCAAAGAGGGAAAGAAAAATATATGCACACTCCATTGAATATGGAACTCTCTCAAACATAACAGGGAAGTAGGAGGGGAAGTGGATAAGAAAAGAGTGGGAGGAAAAAGGAAGGCAGTGGCCAGAAGCAAAATAGAATTTTGAGGAGGGACAGGATAAAAAGAGAATGAGAGAAGGGTAAAAAGAAGAGTATACCAGTTAATATTAATAACTGTGAATGTTAAAGGGATTAACTCCCCCTCAAATAGAACTGGATTGCAGAATACATTAGAAGCAGCAATCCAACAATATGTTGTTTGCAAGAAGAAACACTCTTGAAAGAGAGACATCCATAGTTAATATAAGGGGATTAACCAGAATGCCTTATGTTTTGCTGAAGTAAAAAATGAAGAGGTAGCAATCATATTCTCAAAGGATAGTGAAAAACAGGCCTAATTAAAAGGGATAATTAGGGAAACTGCAATTTGCTAAAAAGGAAACATAGACAATGAAAGAATACTAAATATATGTATATATGCACCAAATGGGATCACATCTGAATTATTTTTTTAATAAAAGTATTTTAGTATTTTCCAGTTACATGTAAGAATCGTTTTCCACATTTGTTTTCATAGTATTGTTAGTTCCAAATTTTTCTCCTACCCTTCCTACCCCCCTTCCTCCCCAAGAAAGAGAATAATCTGATATAGGTTATATATGTACAATCGCATTAAACATATTTCTGCATTACTCACATTATGAACGATAAATCAGGGCACAAGGGTAAAACCTCAAAAAAGAAAGAAAAAAACAGACCCAATGTCGAAAACATATGGTTCAATATGCATTCATAATCCACAGTTCTTTTTTCTGGATTTTGAGAACTTTTTCTACATGAGATCTTTGAAATTCTTGTGGATCATTGCTTGGCTGAGAAGAACAAAGTCTATCACCATTGTTCATCAATGTTGCTGTTACTGTGTATAATGTTTTCCTGCTTCTGCTCTTGTCAGTCAGCTTCAGTTCATGTAAGTCTGCCATGTTTCTCTGAACTGCTCCTGATCATAATTTCTTAAAGCACAATAGTATAACATTATATTCATATACCACAACTTATTTAACCATTCCCCAACTGATGGGCATTCCCTTGATTTCCAATTTTTTACCATCACAAAGAGAGCTGCTATAAATATTTTTGTACATGTGGGTCCTTTTCCTTCTTATATGATCTCTTTGGGATACAGAACTAGCAGTGTTACCACTGGATCAAATGGTATGAACAGTTCCATAGCCCTATGGGCATAGTTCCAAATTGCTCTCCAGAATGGTTGGATCAGTTCACAGCTCCATCAACAATGCATTAGTGTTCCAATTTTTCCACAGCTTCTCCAACATTTATTATTTTCCTTTCTTGTCACATTTGCCAATCTAATAGGTTTCAGGGAGTACCTAAGAGTTGCTTCAATTTGCATTTGTCTAATCAATAGTGATTTAGAGCATTTTTCACATGGCAATAGTTAGCTTTGATTTCTTCATCAGAAAACTACCTGTTCATATCTTTTGACCATTTCTCAATTGGGGAATGACTTAGATTCTTATAAATTTGATTGAGTTCCCAATATATTTTAGAAATGAGGCCTTTATCAGAAATACTGGCTGTAAAAATTGTTTCTCAGCTTTCTGCCTCCCTTCTACTTTTGGTCGCATTGCTTCTGTGTGTACAAAAACATTTCAATTTAATATAATCAAAGTCATATATATTGCATTTCATAATATTTTATCTCTTGTTTGGATATAAATTGTTTTCCTCTCCATAGATCTGAGAGGTAAACTACTCTTTCCTCCCCTAATTTATCTATAGTATCATACTTTATGTCTAAATCTTGTGCCCATTTTGACCTTATTTGGTATATGGTGTAAGATGTTGGTACATGCCTAGTTTCTACCATATTATCTTCCAGTTTTACCATCAATTTTTGTCAAATACTGAATTCCTATTCTAGAAACTGAAGTCTTTGGGTTTGTCAAACAGTAGATTCCTATAGTCATTTACTACTGTGTCTCCTGGGCCTAACCTATTTATTTCATTGATCCACCATTCTATTTCTTAACTAGTACTAGTGTTGATGACTGCCACTTTATAGTATAGCTTCAAATTTGGTGCGGCTAGCCTACCTTCCAGTCCATTTTTTTTTCATTAGTTCCCGAGATATTCTTGACTTTTTCCACATGAATTTTGTTATTTTTTTTTATAACTCTATAAAATAATTACCAGGTACTCTGAATGGTATGGCACTAAAAAAGTAAATTAATTTAAGTAGAATTGTCATTTTTATTATATTAGCTTGGCCTAACCATAAGCAATTGATATTTTCCAATTATTTAAATCTGATTTGATTTGTGTGAAGTGTTTTGTAATAGTGTTCATAGAGTTCCTGCATTTCCCTTGGCAAGTAGACTCCCAAGGATTTTATATTGTCTACTGTTACTTTAAATGGAATTTCTTTCTATCTCTTTCTTCTGGACTTTGTTGTTCATTTATTGAAATGCTAATGATTTATGTGGATTTATTTTATATCCTGCTACTTGGCTAAAGTTGTTGTTTCAAGTAATTTTTGAGTTGATTCTCTAAGTATATGATCATATAATTTGCAAAGAGTGATAGTTTTGTTTCTTCCTTGCCTATTCTAATTCCTTTAATTCCCTTTTCTTCTCTTATTGCTAAAGCTAACATTTCTAGTACAATATTAAATAATAAAGGTGATAATGGACATCCCTGTTTCACCCCTGATCTTATTGGGAAGGCCTCTAACTTATCTGAATTACATATAAGGCTTGTTGATGGTTTTAGGTAGATACTGCTTATTATTTTAAGGAAAGCTCCACCTATTCCTAAGCTCTCTAGTGTTTTTATTAGGAATGGGTGCTGTATTTTGTCAAAAGCTTTATCTCCATCTATTGAGATAATCATATTATTTTGATTAGTTTTCTTATTGATATGGTGGATTATGTTGATAGTTTTCCTAATTTTGCACCAGTCCTGCATTCCTGGTACAAATCCCACATGGTCATAGTGTATTATCCTGGTGATCACTTGCTATAATCTCCTTGCTAATATCTTATTTAAAATTTTTACATCAATATTCATTAGGGAAATTGGTCTATAATTTTCTTTCTCTGTTTTGGCTCTGCCTTGTTTTCTTTCATAAAAGGAATTTGGTAGGACTCCTTCACCTATTTTTCCAAATAATTTGTATAATATTGGAATTAATTGTTCTTTAAATGTTTGGTAGAATTCACTTGTAAATCTGTCTGGCTATGGAGATTTTTTTCTTGTGGGGTTCATTGATGGTCTGTTCAATTTCTTTCTCTGATATAAGCTTATTCAAGGATTTTATTTCTTCTTTAGTTAACAAGGGCAATTTGTATTTTTGTAAATATTTATCCATTTCATTTAGATTGTCAAATTTATTTGCATACAGTTGGGAAAAAGAGTTCCTAATTATTGCTTTAATTTACAATTCATTGGTGGTAAAAGCATCCCTTTCATTTTTGATACTGGTAATTTGGTCTTCTTCTTTCTTCTTTTAATCAAATGAAAAAAAAAGTTTATCTATTTTATTGTTTTTTCCATAGAACTAGCTCTTAGTTTTGTTTATTAGTTCTGTAGTTTTCTTGCTTTCAATTTTATTAATTTCCCCTTTGATTTTTCAGGATTTCTAATTTAGTATTTAGTTGAGGATTTTTAATATGTTTTTTTCCAGCTTTTTTAGTTGTATGCCCAATTCACTGATTTCCTCTTTCTCTTTTTTTTTATTCATGTAAGTATTTAGAGATATAAAATTTCCCCTAAGCACTTCTTTGGCTGCATCCCATAGGTTTTGGTATGTTGACTCATTATTGAGATTTTCTGGGATGTAGTTATTGATTGTTTCTCTGATTTCTTGTTTGATCCACTCATTCTTTAGCATGAGATTATTTAGTTTCCAATTAATTTTCAGTCTATCTTTCCATGGCTCTTTATTACATGTAATTTTTATTATATCATGATCCAAGGATGAATTTACTATGTTTGCCTTTCTATATTTGACTATGAGGCTTTTGGTCAGTTTTTGAATATGTGCCATATACTGCTGAGAAAAAAGGTATATTCCTTTCTATCCCCATTCCATTTTCTCCAGACATCTTATCATATTTAACTTTTCTAACGTTCTATTCACCTCTTTAACTTATTTCTTATTTATTTTGTGTTTATATCTAATTCTGAGAGGGAAAGTTTCAAATCCCTCACTAGTATAGTTTGGCTGTCTATTTCCTCTTGTAACTCATTTAACGTGTCCTCTAAGAATTAGGATGGTATACCACTTTGAGTATACATGTTTACTATTACTTCATTATCTACCATACCTTTTTAGCAAGATCTCTTTTAATTAGATCTATTTTTGCCTTTGCTTACTCTGTCATAAGTCTTGCTACCCTTGCTTTTTTTTACTTCAACTAAATCATAATATATTCTGGCCCAACCTTTTACCTTTACTCTGTATGTATCTCTCTGCTTCAGTTGTATTTCTTGTGAACAGCATATTGTAGGATTCTGGTTTTAAATCCACTCTTTTATCTGCTTCCGTTTTATGGCAGAGTTCATCCCATTCACATTCACAGTTATTATTACTGTCTATTTTCCTCCATTCTATTTAACCCCTTCGTACTCTTAGCCCCTTCTTTCACCCTATTCCTCCTCACCAACATTTTAATCCTTACCCCTGCCTCCCCCAATCTGCCCTCCCTTTTATCAGCCCCCCTTCCTTTTCTTTACCCTTTTACCCCTGCTTCTGCCTTCCCTTCTATCAGTGCACCCCATTTTCCTCTTACCCTTTTACTTCCCTAAAAAATAAGGGTCTCTTTCAGAAGGTGATCAGTGGATTCTTTCGATCATGATTTTATCCTCTGATTCTATAATTTCAGGGCAGTTCTCCTTGATAATTTCCTGTATATATTGTCTAAACTTGTCTTTATCATGTCTTTCAGGTAGTGCAATGATTCTTAGATTATCATTCCTGGATCTATTTTCCAGGTCAGTTGTTTTTCCAATGAGGTATTTCATATTTTCTTCTATTTTTTTCAGTCTTTTGATTCTGCTTGACAGATTCTTGGCATCTTATGGAGTGATTAGCTTCCATCTGCCCAATTTTAATTTTGAGGCATTATTTTCCTCAGTGAACTTTTGCACCTCCTTTTCCATTTGGCCAGGTTTTTTTTCTCCCATTTGGCTATTTTTTTTCTCATTTGGCCAATTGTATTTTTTAAGGAATTGTTTTCCTCACTCAATTTGTGTGCTTCTTTATGCAATGTAACTTTCATTTCATTTCTTTTTTCCATTTTTTCTTCAACCTCTCTCATTTGTTTTTTTTTTTTTTAATGAGGCAATTGGGGTTAAGTGACTTGCCCAGGGTCACACAGCTAGTAAGTGTTAAGTGTCTGAGGCCAGCTTTGAACTCAGGTCCTCCTGAATCCAGGGCCGGTGCTCTATCCACTGCACCACCTAGCTGCCCCCTCTCATTTGTTTTTTAAAAGCCTTTTTGAGCTCTTCAAAGAAGGCTTTTTGGTCTTGAGACAAGATAATCTTCCCACTTGAGTCTTCACTTTTAGGCATTTTTACAAACTCATCTAATATTGAGTTTTGTTCTTTCCTTTCTCCATAGAATCTATCAATGTTAAGGGTCCTTTTTTTTCTCTCTTGTTCATGTTATAGTTTATTTTTAAATGTATAAAGTGCTCTCAGCAGTGTCAAACTGCAGCTGAGTCAAGCTGCCCAATGTGTTTAGCTGCCCACTGTGTCAAGTTGTGCTGAGCTGCCCTCCTCTTTTTCCCTTAGCTAAAGCTTTCCTAAAGTCTTCTAAATTGTCTCAAGTAAGAAGATTGTGTCTCTCTGTGTTTTTATAGGTTCTGTAGTTCCAGAATTTGTTTAGAGCCTTTATTTAATGTTGTTTTTTAGGGGAACATGGGAAAGCTCAGACAACTTCTCGACTACTCTCCACCATCTTGGCTCCACCCCCTGCAAGTCTCACATCCAAATTCTTAAATAAATTACAGAGGAAATAAATAGCAAAACTCTACTAGCGGGAGACCTCAAATTTCTACTCTTATAGCTAGAAAAATCTGACAAAGTCTTTGACAAAGAATTTAAGGAGATGAGTAGAATTTTTAAAAGTTAAATATGATAGTTATCATTATTTTTCAATCATTCAATCATGTCTGACTCATCATGACCCCTTGGACAATACTGTCTGTGAGGTTTTCATGAAAAAGTCACTGAAGTAGTTTAGCATTTCCTTCTCCTGTGGATTAAGGCAAACAGAGTTTTAGCCCAGGATCACACAGCTATTAAGTGTCTAAGACCATATTTGAACTCAGTTCTTCCTGGCTATAGGTTCAGAAATCTATCCACTGATCCAGTTAGCCACCTCCTAGGCAACCAGAGGTTAAGTGACCTTACCAAAGGTCACAGAAATAGAAAGTGTCTGAGGCCAGATTTGAACTCAGGTCTTCCTAACTGCAGGCCCAGCCTTCTATCAGCTAAGACATCTAGCTGCCCCATAAGTGTGATAGACTTCTGTATAAAACTAAATGGGAATACATAGTAGTATACCTTTTTTTAGCTCTACATGAATCCTTCACAAGAATTTGACATGTAGGAGGACATAAAAACCTCACGCATAATTGAAGAAAAATATAAATATTAAAAGCACTTCTTTCACATCATAACATGATAAAATTATAATCAATAAAGGCATACACAATCATAGATTAAAATTAATTGGAAATTAAATAATCTCATCCCAAAAAATTAGTAGGCCAAAAATATCATAGAAATAATTGATAATTTCATTGATGAAAATTACGAGACAACATTTCAAAAATTGGTAGGATGCAGCCCAAAAATTCTTGGAAAATTTATATCTCTAATTGCATAAATGAAGAAAAAGAGAAAGTGTAGATAAATGAATTTTTTCATACAACTAAAAATTATAAAAAGAACAAATTGACAATTCCTTATTAGAGTTCGAAATTGAAACCCTAAAAGTCAAAGGAAAGATTAATTTAAAAGTACGACAAAAGTAAATATACATATATAAAAATTGACTAATAAATATAATTAGGAGATGGCTTTATAAAAATAAAGTAGACAAGACAATGTTTAATTTGATTTTTAAAAATAGAGAGAAAATTAAATTACATCAAAAATTGAAGGGTTAATGCAACACCAATTAAGATGAAATTAAAGACATTATTAGGAGAAAGTTTTCTCAATCATATGCAATTAAAATTGACAATCTAAGTAAGATTGATGAATATTCATAAACAAAAAAATAAACTGCACTGTTTAGAGGAATTAGGAATTAGAAAACCTAAATAACTCCATCTTAGGGGAAAAAAGATATTATTGAATTCCCTAAGGAAAAAAAAAATCAGAGGAACAGATTAATTTAGAAATGTGTTCCAATACTGTCTAAGGACAAATAACCCTAATCCTATATATACCACTTAAAAAATAGTTAAGGGAATCTTACCAAATTTCTTTTTTTCTTGGAAAAATATGGTCTTGGTGCCTAAATAAGGGAGAGGAAAACAGAAAGATAATTATAGACCAATTTCCTTAGTATATATCAATTCAAATATTTAAGTAAAGTAATAACAAGGAAATTGCAGCAATACATCACAAAGATTATACACTATCATTAGGTGGGATGTTTACCAGGAATTCAGAACTATTACAATATTGGAAAATATCATCATAATTTATTGCATAAATAACAAAATAACATGTGATTGTCTCAATAGAGGCAGAAAATTCATTCCTATTTTTTTAAAAAAAGACTAAAAAATTAGGAATAAGTGGCATTTTATGAAAATGATTAGTAGTATCTTTCTAAAAGTGGGAGAAAACATTAAGGATACAGAGGATAAACTTGTAGCCTTCCAAATAAAATCACAGTCTGCAAAGACCTGTTTCTTTCCATCTAATAGAAAATACACTTCTTTGAAATCTGGACAACATTAAATAGTTTCTTCATTCCATTCACTGAGTATTGAATAAGTAGAAAGGTATGTATTTCAGAAGGGTAACTGCTGCCTCTCTATTCAGGGATTTTATTAAGCTGCCAGGAAATGAAGATAATAATAAAAATGCCAGCTACATACTTTTGAATCTGCTACACATTACATTTATCCTTGAAAGTATAATAGCATAAAGAATTTGATAAAGAAGTTTTGGAGAATGACAAGAATTGTTTGAGAAATAATTAGTTTCACATGAAGCATAAAATTGTTTCTATGACCTTATAAAGAAAAATAAAGAAATTCTAACTAAATGATTAAAAATATTATATATACATTGATAAGAAATGCATATATACAATATATATATATATATATATTTAATATTTCCCCTAATACTAAACAGGTTTATTTAAAGTTTTGAGTTCCAAATTCTATCCCTTCCTCCCTCCCTCCCTCACCTCCTTTGAGGCAGTAATCAATCAGATATAGATTATACATGTGGAATGATTTAAAACATTTCCATATAACTAAATTTGTATAAGAAGACTCAAAGAAAAGGAAACAAGTGAAAGAAAATGAAAAAAATATCACGATTCACTCTGTGTTCAATCAATATCAGTTCTTTCTCTGGAGGTGGATATTATGTTTTATCATTAGTCATTTGTGGTTGTCTTGGATCATTGTATTGCTGAGAATACCTAAATCATTCACAGTTATTCATTGAACAAAATAGTTGTTATTGTGTATAACATTCTCCTAATTCTGTTCAAATCACTATATATCATTTAATATGTCTTTCTAGGTTTTTTTTTTTCTGAAATCATCATGCTTGTCATTTCTTATAGCTCAATGATATTCCTTACAATTATATAACACAGCTTGTTTAGCCATTCCCAATTGATAAGCATCCCTTTGATTTCTAAATTTTAGTCACCATAAAAAAGGGCATTATAAATATTTTTTTTTACAAATAGGTCACTTTTTTCTTTTTTGTGGATGTCTTGTCTAGCAGCGGTATTTCTGTATCAAAGGGTATGCACAGTTTTATAGCCCTTTGGGCATAGTTCCAAATTGTTCTCCAGAATTTTTGTATTCTTTCATAGCTCCACCAACAGTGGATTAGTGGACCAATTTTCCTACATCCACTTCAAAATCCAACAATTTCCTTTTTTTTTTGTTATGTTTGCTACTCTGATAGGTGTGAGGTGGTGTCTCTATTATTTTTATGTCTATTTCTCTGATCAATATAGATTTAGAACATTTTTACATGACTAAAGATAGTTTTGATTTCTTTGTCTGAAAATTGCCTGTTCATATCCTTTCACCATTTATCATTTGAGGAATGACTTGTATTTTTATAAATTTGACTCAGTTCTCTATATATTTGAGAAATGATGCCTTTGTCAGATACTCATTGCAAAAATTCTTTCACAGCTTTCTGTTTTCCTTATGATTTTGGTTGCATTTCTTTTATTTGTGCAAAAGCTTTTTAATTTTATATAATCAAAATTATCTACACATTTAATATATTATAGTATAATATATATTGTGTGTACATGTTTATATATGTATATATGTTTATATACATACACACTCTAATGATTGGAATGATGCCACCTACTGGAGACTTACTATAGGAAAGCTCCACCATGAGGAGAATGCCTCAGAGGGCAAGGCCATGCGGCTTTTCCTTGGCATCAGGAAGTGATGTTTGCTCATGGGTACTGTCTATCAAGGCTACCAGCCAATCAAATTGAGGAGCCTTCCATTTTCTGGGAGGGGACAGGAAGGAGGAAGGAGGGCCTGCGTGGAGAGCTCTGTCTCTTTTGGGGTTCTTGACTTCAACGTCATGATGGTGGTGGCAGAGGACTTCACAGGAAAATTGAGGAAAGATAAGATTTCCATGCTGTTGGAATTCAGTTCTCAATCTTTCACTTTCTATCTTTCAATAAACCCTTAAAACCCTAAACTCATTTTATCAGTGATTTTAGTCAGTTTCCCCCAAAACTGGGGGAACAGATTAGAACCCACATTTAGAATCTTAAATTACACAACACATATGTATGTATTTATATGTGGATATAATCCCAGAGAAGAAGGCTAATAAAAACCATAGTGACAGAAAAAGCAAAAACAAGAAGATAAAGAAGAGAAAATAATCTGTGCTCAGGATATCTTTCCTCAATATTGGTTACATTCATCATAATGATCAAAAAGTATTTATGAAGCATTTATTAATGCAGTTAAATGGCACAGTGGAGAGAATATTGCACCTTAGTCAGGAGGACCTGAATTCAAATATGACCTCGGACATTTACTGTTTTCTTCTGAGGCAGTCCCTTAACTTAAAATCTATGGGCTGAGAGCTCTATAAGCCACCATTTCTCTGTTGTATTGAATTCTGATTCAGTCACCTATAAGGTATGCTGCTGGATTGTTGGCAAGGCCTGTGCTGGTGTGGCATGCACTGAACTATGTTCCACTCTTACCCCAATGTGAAAGACCTTTTCTGCTGACTTTCTAAGTTTCCTTGGTTCTGCCACTCCAGAATTCATTTTGAGGTGCTATTTTAATGTTGTTTGGAAGGTAATTTAGGAGATATCAGGAGATTCTCTGCCTTTTGTCTACCAATTTGGCTTCACTCTCTGTAACACCCTTTTGACTGTACTATTGCCTTTCTAGTTATGATTTCCAAATTCATACCGTAAGCAATTTTAAATGAAATTTAAAAGAATACAAAATACTTTAAAATGTTTCATACAACTTTTATTTCATTTTACTTATTATTTATTTTCAAACCTATTAAACATAGATATTAATAAAAACACCTCCTTTCTAATGCCTTATTATTTATTATGGTTAAACTTAGTGTCTTCACAATCTTTGTAATTTTTGGTAGATACTATCTAGTTGAATAGATTTTAAGTCCAAAGCCAGGATTGGACAGTGTTTCTGACTAGTGAGTTTTGGGAACTCTTTAAAGGCTAGTTACAGAGGTTTTTCAGACAGAAAAACTCTTGGAGACAGTTCATTTATTACTTATAGATGAGATTTGATCTATAGTACAAGATATATACACAACAGAAAAGTTTTCTGCCTATCACTGAAGTAAAAATAGAGATTATGGATATTTAGTTTATCTAATTCATGCACAGAGGCACACTATGTGATAAGAATCTTATTTTTTTCAACAAGAATACTTAATTTGTGGGTATCACATAAAATCCACATAGCACAGTAGAAATGGTATAAGAATTAGAGTGAATACCTGGGCTTAAATCCTAGCTCTAACAGGTTTGACCATTAGTAAATTCCTTAATCTCTGTTGGCCTTAATTTCTTCATCTTAAAAATGAGAATATTGGATTAGGTGGTCTCTGAATCCAACTATTAATCTATGATCTCATAATTGTATTTAGAATTTATCTAGAATTCCAGCTCTAAATCTATGATTTTATAGTTTTTATTTTAGGATTCTATCAGGAATTTAATCATAGTTGATGAATGGAAGATACAATATCATGGAAGAAATCTTTGAGTTATAGAAAATTATATCCAGAATAGACTGTATTAATGATTTCTCCCATCCCTCTCACTTATTATTTTTTTTAAATTATTAGAATAAAGCAGAATTTTCATAATTCTATAGTATAGTGAACATTTTAGAACATGTAAGTTATTTTACTTTTTCCCAAATCATCTTTGGAAATAAACTTAGTAGTATAGAGGAAACTTGGGCCACGAGAGGTGGAGAAATGTGCACAGTTTTATAACACAAATAAGTGGCCCAACACTAGGAATTAAACCAATGTCTACACACACACACACACACACACACACACACACACACACACACACCAGTGTTCTTTTCAAAATTCTGCTAAAGGTTGTAGAGAAATAATTAATGTGAGGCATGTATTATGTGGTTTAATTAACTGGGGAAATGTCCTATTTTAACATTTTCTCTTATTTAAAATTACTTGACTATTAGGTCTCTTTCCTTTTCTCTTTTACTTTTTATTTGCTCTTATCTCTCCTAACCAATTGAATAATAATCTCTCAGTAGCATAAAGCATGGTACATCTGCAATTCTGTTCCTTTCAAGACTACCAGAGCTAAAACACAAGCTAAAACAGCATGCTGGAAGAACATAAAACATCCTTATACTCAAAAAGCTGAAAGAACAAGTACAAATCTGTAACCTGGCAACCAGGTGTCTATTACATTCAGATCTTTGGCATTGTAATAGCTTACTCCCTGAATTGGTTTTTCGGTTAAAATGATGTTACAATTCAACTTTTTTCAATGTTTCAGGGCTTCTGAGTGCATGTGATGATGAGATAAAAATGATCTTTCCAGCTGCCCATTGAAAATCATGCATAATAGGAAAGGAAAAAAAAAGTAGAAAAGAGAAAAATGATACAAAAATCTGCTTTAATTGTAACTCTCCTCTACGATTCTAATCTTTTCTGCAGTACTAGAAATACAAGAAAAATCAAGAGAAAATTATCATTTTAACACACACAAACTGTCTATGGATCAGTGAGAATTCTAAAGAAACACTATGTTTAATTTCATTTGTTATTGGAATCTATAAATGGAGAGGATAAATGAAGATCATCAAGAGATATTAAAAATGTAAATGAGTTGCAAGAAAATATTGAGGTATCAAGTTGCAGGCTAGGGGATTCATTCAATTTTCTGCTAGCAGATTCTCCCAATCAGAGCTTCAGCAGACAGGGAGATGAAGTTTATCTTTTCCTGAATATCTCCCAAAATTTCAAATGCTAACTCTTACCATATACTGTTTTTTTGGTTGTTTTTGTTTGATTTGGTTTGGTTTGGTTTGGTTTGGTGGAGCAGTGAGGGTTAAGTGACTTGCCCAGGATCACACAGCTAGTAAGTGTCAAGTGTCTGAGCCCGAATTTGAACTCAGATCCTCCTGAATCCAGGGCCAGTGCTTTATCCACTGTGTCACCTAGCTGCCCCCATATACTTTTTCTACATTGGCTTTTGTGTATTTTTTCTTAGAAATATTAAGGCACAGTCATTATAAATGAATGCTAGAAAGAGAAGGAACCTCTCTGGGGCTGTTAAGGAGGCATAGAGGAGGTAATTTTTGTAGATTCATTAATTGGTCTCCATTTTGATGTGTCTATGGCAGAATGGGAAAGTTGGTGGGAAAAGGGCCAACAGTGTAACTTTTTTATTTTATATCCTGCTACTTTGCTAAAGTTGTTCATTGTTTCAAGTAAAGGTATGCAGGTGTTGCAAAAAATTATGCAGCAGTAAAAGGTCATATATACATATATTATATACCTTATCCCTGGTGTCACTTAGAAATTTCTTGGGCAAAAAGGTGTCATGAGTGGAAAAAGTTTAAGAAAAACTGATATAGAGAAGTCCAAGATGAAGGAGTTCCCTCTACCAATACAGATGAACATATTCCGTAAAACTTTTAGTCTTAGAAAGTTGCCCTGGACACTGACAGGTTATGTGATCTCCCTTGTTCCCATAGCCCATGTGTGTCAGAAGCAGAGTTGAAAACAGCTTCTACTGCCTTCCAAACTAGCTCTCTGTCCACCATGGTGCAAAAAGCATATGGCTTGAACAAAAGGGGGGAGTTTGGGGGTTTCTTTTTCCTGAGTATTGTTTTTGAAGTTCTATTTGTTCCCAACTAATAGTCTGCTATCAAGGTTCTGCTCTAAGTCTCCCCTCCTCTCACTACTGATGGCACCTTTATTTAGCCTCTTTTCCTTCTCTTTACCCTTTTCCCCAGGTCTTCAAGTTGTCTAAAGATTGGAGGAAGATATACCTCCACCAGAGCCATAATACTTTTTCATTTTTCTTTTCTTTTATTATTTTGCTTCCATTATCACCTTTAAATTTTCTTGGGCTAAAAGTTTTGTTTCATCTCTTTTCAATTTTTCTTTAGACTGATTTTAGCATGTATGCCTCATTTCTAGTTTATGAGGAAAAAGTCAACTTTCCTAATAAACTTTTTTTGCTGAGGCAATTGGGGTTAAGTGACTTGCCCAGGGTCACACAGCTAGTAATTGTTAAGTGTCTGAGGCCGGATTTGAATTCAGGTCCTCCTGACTCCAGGGCTAGTGCTCTATCCACTGTGCCACCTAGCTGCCCAACCCTAATAAACTTTTACAAATAATTTTATCTTTTTAATTGCTGTTGCCTTTGACCACCACCTCATTCAATTTGGCAAGAAGGGAAAGATTTGGTTTTTTTATGTCATTTTAATAGTTAAGTATTAAGTTACTTTTGTATAAATCTTACATTTTTCTCCTTTTTATTATTTTTACTATCTCCTTACTAATTTTAATTTTGCTTTGACAAGGTGTTGGTCTGACTATACAGACAAAATTCAGGGACAACTCTCATAAAAACAATTCTTTTTTTTGCCTTTCAGGGAAACAAGCTTTGGGTTTTTCCAAAGCCCAACTCCACTTCTCTCTCAAGTACTCTTCTCATTTTTTTATGGTAGTTGACAACCACCCAAGTATATGTCACTTTCATTTGGAGTGTCTAATTGAATTCATCTTAGGATATTTCTATGTCTTCATTCTCTTCATCTCATAAAGGTTAAAAAAATATGCAAATATTTTTTGTTGAGTATTTTAATATATCACCAAATGTCCCGTGAAATTGTTTTTTGTTGCTTTTGGAAATGGGGCCAACTACTCGAATGCCATTCTTTCTATTCTGGTCATAGTATGCTATCAGCTATAACCTGGAAATTCAGATAAAACAAAATTGTTAAAAGTCATGTCTAAGTAATTTAAAATTCAGCAAAATCAGTGCACAGGAAATAAAGGCAAATGGAAAATGGCACCATAGAAAGCTACAGGCAAAGACATAAAAATAGGTACAATAAATTTCTTTGGGGGTCTTAGTTTTTCCTACCAAAGCTCTACCCTGACCTTGATATACTTGCCAATGATCCATAGCTTGATACAAAAACCTGGAGTGAATAAAACTGTGTACACAGTTAATTCAAACTGCCCCAGTTTACTTCACACTTAATATTTGTTAATATTTTAAGATGCATGCAAAGTAGGTTCTTTTAAATTATTCCTCAGAAACTTGAATGGCTACTCTCCACTTTTAGTGACTCACATGAGGACAAAAGGCAGTACCAGTAGAAGCTAGACTTTATCACTAAAAATAAAAAGTCCTAGGGGAAAAAATAAAATGGGGCAGAAGTAATAACAATTAATCATTACTACTAATTAAAGGAAGGGTTTCAGAAGAGACAGCAAACATCTGCATTAAAACATTGTTAAGAAAGGATTGGAACTATAAATCAAGCAAAAGAATTATGGGCTGGAAGTAAAGTACCACTTTGAATAAGCTGATAACAACTAGCTAAGGAAAGAAATCAGAATTGCTTAATTTCAATTTTCCTACTGCTTCCTTTCCTGAGAATAACCTTAGCAGAGAAAATAAAAGGAAAAATAGCCAATAGTGAGTTGATGCCCATGATAAGCAAAAGGTTATGGAAAAATTGGAATTTGTGTAAAAAATTGGAAATTAAGGAAATTCCCATTGAATGAGGAATGGCGGAACAGGTTGTGATAACACATATATTTATATGTGCATGTGTATACATATATACACGCAAGCACATATATACATAAATGTGCACTGTGCTTATTCATAGACCCATATGCACGCATACATGCACATTATGAGAATTGGAGTGCCACCAACCTGCTGAGGAGGACATTGCAGGGAAGCTCTGCCCTGAGGAGAAAGCATGAAGTGATCTTTCTGGGATTTAAAAGGTCTGATTGGCATCGAGAAGTTGTGCCTGCCACCTGTGGGTTGTATCAATCAAAGTTACCAGCCAATTAGCTTGGAGCTGTGTGTATGGAAGGCCCTGTTTCCTGTTTCACAGGGGGCATCTGGGAGAAGTGGCTTAGGAGCGGGGTGTTTTGGTTTGAGGACCAGCTGTAGGTGGGAGGCATTTCTCTCTCTCTCTCTCTCTCTCTCTCTCTCTCTCTCTCTCTCTCTCTCCTAATATGCTTTAAGAAATACTTCATGGGGGCAGCTAGGTGGCACACTGGATAGAGCACCGGCCCTAGGTTCAGGAGGACCTGAGTTCAAATCCAGCCTCAGACACTTAACACTTAACTAGCTGTGTGACCCTAGGCAAGTCACTTAACCCCAATTGCCTCAAAAATAAAAAAACAAGAAATGTTTCATGTTTAAAGACTGGTGTTAAAGCTTTTCTAATTTAAGGCAAACATATTAGATTTTAAACATAGCTAGAATTTTAAACTTTACAACATGTATGTATACATGCATGAGTATAGACACGTGCATATATATAATTGTGATGGAATACTATTGTCCTTTATAAAATGACAAGCAGGCTGGTTTCAGAAAAACCTGGAAAGATTCATGTGAACTGGTTGAAAGTGAAGTAAGCTAAACCAGGACAGCATTTTACATAGTAGCCACAGTACTAAAGAATGATCAATTGTGAAAGAATTAGCTACTCTGATCAAGACAACTATCCAAGAAAATTCCAAAGAAACTGCAATGAGTACTCCTACAGAATTCCAAAGAGAGAACAGATGAACTTTTAGGGAAGATTGAAGCAAACTTTTTTTTAATCTTCTTTGGGTTTTTGTGTTATCTTTTGCAATATAGCTAATATGGAAATATGTTTTGCATGACTTTGAACTCATGCTCTAAACTCCATTTTTCAAAAAAACTTACATTTTATTGAAGAAAATAAATGAACATATATTTTTAAAGGTGACATATTAGCTGAGAGTTACAGGAAGTCAGGGGATCCAGACAGTGGAGATTAGGCATACTGCAAAGGCAGTAAAAATACTCAAACTGAAAATGAGGTATCATGTTTGAGAATACAGCAAGGACAAAGCATCAAAGGATAGCAGAGTACACAGAGGAGGACAGTAATGTGTATGAATACTGGAAAGCTATAAAATAGTTGTGATATAAAGGATTTTAAAGGCCACATAGAGGGTATAATATTTTATCCTAGAGGAAATAAGGAACTCTTAGAGTTTATTCATTCTATACAAGATCCATGGAAGTGCCAAAAGAAAGAAGGAGGCGTATATGAGAGATATTATTAATGTTGATAAGATAAGACATGAAAATTGATTGGATCAAAAAATGGCCTCTAAGTTGCCTTACAATTGCAAAATTATGTGATTCTCTGAGTCACTACAGAAGGCTAGTAAGTAGGATGATTAATATATAGATAGATGACAGACATATAAAAGTATGGTTATATAAATACATATATAGGGATATATAGATGTATAAATATAAATATATATGTATACATACATTTATACACATGTATATACACACTCATGTCCATGCATATTATTTATTTATATAAATACACACACATGCATGTGTGTGTGTATGTGTCTCCCCAAAAGCTTATAGATATGGTCAAATTGGTTTTGGATTGATTATAGAAGTAATGGAAAAATTTTTATAAATATTTGTTGCTAATTACCCTAAAATATCAGATGAAACATCAAAAATAGTGTAAGAGAGGGACTATAATTGATGGGAGACAATATCTAAAATTAAAGTCAGCAATTAAACACATCACTTTAGATTTCTATACATAGATGCACAAAGAATAACTAATGAATGGAGTTAAGTGGTAATATTAATGCAGTGGAATTAATTTGATATTATTGATTTTACTAAGACTTGATGTATGGAAAAATCTTTTAAAGCAGAGTACATAGAAAGGATAGAGTACAATTGCATAACATCCATATATGCTCATGTAAGCAAATATAAGAACCTGAGTAGGGAATTTTTGTGAAGAAAATCAAAAGAAGATCTGGTAGAAATAGTTTCTGTTTAGATCAGGGTAGGCACTAACCATTAAGCTCTAAAAGAAAAAAAATTTCTGGAAAGATAATTCATATTTGATAAAGAGCCATTCATGATATTGGATGTGGGGGATAAATAATTGGGGTTTCAGTTTTCTCAACTTAAAAACACAGGATTTGAACTTCAATTAACTTCAAGTTTCCTTACCCCCTAGAATTTTTGATTTTAGTAATCTCTCAAAGGTTATATTAAAACTTGCTTCAGATAAGTTCTGCTTAAAAATTTTAGAAACTATTGTTAAATATAAATGATTAAAAGAAGAGTAACATTAATAGATGGTATTTTAAGTTGTTAGTTCATTTAATAATAGGTAATTCTGTGATTATGTAACCACATGGGTTAAGAAAAGGAGATAAGAATAGCTACCAGTTTTACTTGCACATGAATAATAAGTTTCCTACAAAGAGAGTTTGGGAGTTTCCTCTGGGAAATTATTATACTGAGAAATTACAGTTCCTGAACTGAGTAATAGGAGATAAAAATTAGATAATTGACATTCTAACTGATAATTCAGTTAAGAACTGTTAAAGCACTATGGGAAAGCCAGTGGTCTGTTGTGTGTAGCATGATGATTTTTGTTATTAGAAGCAACATTCAATTAAACTACATCTATTTTATCAGTCTTTTATTTTTGCTCTGATGACAGAGGAAATAGTCAAAGTTTTATTTTTTTATTTAATGCAGAAGTAGTAATGGAGCAAACAACTTGACAGTGTTTATAAATGAATTGAAAGTATATATACTAAAAAGAACTTTTTACTCTGTATTCTATGACTTCACCATCACATTTTATGATATTATAACTTTTTACATAATATTAAAGAAGAACCTTAGCATTCATTGTGTATGTGTGTATACATGCTTGCAAGTGCATGTACACACACACACATAAATATATACATACACACACTCACACACACACACACACACATATCTTTTAAGTGACTTGCCCATGGTTAACACAGCTAGTAAGTGTCAAGTGTCTCAGGTCAGATTTGAACTCAGGTCCTCCTGAGTCTAGGGCTGGTGCTTTATCCACTGTGCCACCTAGCTGCCCCGTACACATATATGTGTTGAAAAAGGCAGGTCTAGAACCATGGTCTCCTGATTCTTAGGCCAGCTTCTTTTCCCCCTGCTGCTCTGATAGTATCTAAATTGTAAATCTGAAGTTTGTGTTTTTTACTGAGTTGGGGGAAGATAACAAATGGCTTTAGTTCATAAAAACTAATTCTTTGACAAATTGTTTTCATTTTATGTGGCATTTGAGAAAGCACTATTTCTATTTAACTTATTCCTTGTAGTCATCCATGAAAAGTATTCTTTGTAGTCATACCTGAAAAAGTCATCCATGAAAAGTAGTCATATATGTAAGTAATACTCACTATAAGTGTCTTGGTTCTTTATACCATATATAAGTAATGATAATAGGGTTCAGTTCTGAACTAGTTCCTCAAACTAGAGTCTACTAATATGTAGTAAGGTTTCTTCAGTGACAAATTCTGACTATGATTTAAGCAGTTCAAACAAGGTAGCTACACAGTTTTCATTGCTCACAGATAAGTACATATTAATAGGTTCCCTTTTGAGTAATCTCTACTTTAAAAAGAAGATGCAGGCTTTACATGGCTCCCTAGACCATAAGTAGCAAAGACAAACTCTAAGAAAGTCCCATTGACCTACACAAATGGACAATAGATGACAGTATTTTAAGTCTTACAGGTAAGAAACTCTTGGTTTTAAAGGTCTTACAGCAAGCATTTAATTTGTTAGAGTCATCAATTATTTATTCTAATACAGAGACCAGTTCAACAGATTATATCACTAGTATAAAGGCTTACTTGCTGCTGGGATTTTATTGGTGACCTGTTGTCACAAGAAATACTCCTTGGGAGGCATTACTACAAATCAGTATCTTCACATTTATTCCTCATTCAACTCAATGTATTTTACAATTCAAGTAAATAATATGGTATCCATGGAGCATAGATGGTCATGCTTTAACAATCATATACACTGGGCATACTTGTGTAAAAAGCATGGTTTTCCACAAGTAGCCACAATATGTCCTAATCTCAAATGCTTTCACGTCTTTCTTAAGAAATATGTGAGAGCTATGATAAATTCTACAAAACTTTGGAAATAGTTCAAGAATCAGGACAGAAAATTCCTCTTGCCCCCAACTCTAATAATCTTCATCACAAATTCAAAATATTACAGTGGCTAAGATACATTGATACATTAATTTTCTCCCACGTGCTTCACATCCCTAAATATATTCTTCCCATTGTGGGCCAGAGGGAGTATAAAAATTTTATCATATTAATGTGCTAGATAAGTGTTCAACTAATTTATTCTTTTCACAATCAATAAGGTTTGCAAATTTGAAAAAGAATGTCCATAAATACCCATTATCATATTTTTCATAGGTAATTGGATATCTGCATTATTTGTTAGTTGATTCATTTACTTACCTCAAATCTTAAAGATCCATTTGATGTGATACTCATTCCAATGGGCCAATTCAATTAAATCTACAAGCATTTATCTAGGACTTATTATGTGCCAGATATATTTGTAGGAAGTAGGGATCCCAAGACAAAAAAGAAATAGCTGCTACCTTCAAGAAACTTATATTCAACTTGTTGAAATAGCATATATATAGAAAATTAAATACAATGTATATATAACTTCATTTTCAAGAAGAGTTCAGAAGTCCAAAAGTATGAAAAATTAACAATAAAATAGTGTTTCCAAATGAGCACATTAGAAAGGTATCATAAGATGAGAAAGGAATATTGGAGGAATAGGTCTGACATGGGTATTATGAATGAGCTGATACTGATGGCTGAGGAAAGGAGTTTTTTCCTTTGCAGGCTACAACTCAGAATCACTAGGATTTTGACAGCAAAATACAACACAATAGCTATTATACTTTTCTCGCTGACACTGGCAATATATACTTGATTATCAATTTTTGACTTAAAGGTAGAATGTTGGGGAATAGGTACAGATGAAGCAAGAGCCAGGGAAGCTTAAATAGTAGTAGGCAGGTAACAACTAACATGGTCTCAATAATCAGTATAGTAATGGAAACTGGCATGAAGTGTGATTGATTTCCTATCCAATATATAGACACTTCAGATTTGCCCTATGGTTTACTCCATGCTTCACTCACAGCATTAACTTTTCATTGTACATGATTCTAATCCATGTCCATTTAAGGGTTTTTCCTTTAATTTCTCTGAATTATAACAATAAAGCATGACCTTTATAAGGTGTATTTCAATTAAAGTTTCAAAGATATAGGATATTTTAAAAAGTCTGTCATCCAGGACAAAAAAAAATCATAAATGGAATTAAAAGATAAAACATAATTCATGATTTACAGAAACCTCTCCTAATTAGTTAACATAATTTTCCTGAATCTGATCATTTAAAGTTTGGGGCCTCCTGCTCTACTTTAAAAGGAATGTGAAATAACATTAACACTAGACAATTGTGAAAATAAATATCTATTCACTATTTTGACTTACTGGATTCATGCCATTGATTCCAGTATGCTATTTTTGGATCTTCAAACACCATGATAGATCCATTCTTTTTTTTTGAAATTACATGTAAAACCAAATTTTGATGTAAATTTTTTAAAGCTTCATGTTCCAAATTCCCTTCCTCCCTCCTCAATCTACCACCAAGAACTCAAGCAATTCAATATAAGTTATATATGTATGAGTAGTCATGAAAACATTTCCACATTAGCGAGGTTGTGAAAGGAAACAGACAAAAACAAAACTTCAAATAAAGGAATTAACAAAAAATTTTTCTTCCATCTATACTCAGATACCATCAGTTCTTTCTCTGTAGATGGATTGTATTTTTCATAAATCCTTCAGAATATTCTTAGATCATAGTATTGCTGAAAATAACCAAATCATTCACAGCATATCATCTTACAATATTGCTGTTATTTTGTATACTGTACATTTAACTCTGCATCAGCTCATGTAGGTCTTTCCAGGTTTTTCTGATAGCATCCTGATCATCATTTTCTTTATATTAAAGTACATTTACATAGTATTTAAAGAGAGATTTCCTTATAATAAACCCATGCGGTTGATTATTGCAATGACAGTAATAGATAAATTATATAGTACTTTATACCTGACAAAGAATTTTCTTCACAATAGCTCAGCAATGTAAGTACCATAAGTTTTATCAATCATCAATCAATTCTCATCATTAATCAAACCTCATATTCACTCAATCATAATCAATCTGTCCATCAATCTATCCATCCATCAATAATCATCATTGTCATCATTGTGATAATGCTCTTATATTGTTCTTGCCTCTGCTTCAAAATTTTTTTCAGTTACAATTGCTGTTTCCCTCCATCCTATTCTCTCCCCATGATATTTATTCTATTTTCTATCTTCTTTCATGATACCCTCCTCAAAAGTGTGTTGCTTTTGACTGCCACCTTCCCCAATCTACCTTCCATTCTTTCACCCTCCACTCTTTTCTCCTTCCCCTCCTATTTTCCTCCAGGTTTAGATATATTACTCTACCCTATTGAGTGTGTATGTCATTACCTCTTTGAGCCAATTCTGATGAGAGTAAGGCTCACTCAGTCCTCCAATCCTTTTCCATCTTCCTCTCTACTCCATAAGCTTTATCTTGCTTTTTTATGTGAGATTCTTTATCCCATTCCACCTCTCCCTTTCCATTTCTCCCACTGCATTCCTCTCTCACTCTTTAATTTTATTTTTTCAAAGATATCATTCCTGGGGGAAGCAAGGTGGTACAGTGGATAGAGCACAAGCCCTGGATTCAGGAGTACCTGTGTTCAAATCTGGCCTCAGACCCTTGACACTTACTAGCTGTGTGACACTGGGCAAGTCACTTAACCCCAATTGCCTCACCAAAAAAAAAAAAAAGATATCATTCCTTCATATTCAATTCACACCTGTGCCCTCTGTCTAAATATACTCCATCCACCTGCCCTAACAATGATAAAGTTCTTATGAATTGCAAGTTTCATCTTCTCATGTGGGAATATAAACAATTTACCCTTTAAATATCCCTTGTGATTTATTTTTTCCTGTTTATCTTTTTATGCTTCTCTAGGGTCTTGTGTTTGAAAACCAAATTTTCTATTCACCTCAGGTCTGTTCATCATGAATGCCTGAAAGTCTTCCCTTTTATTGAATTCCCATTATATTCAGTTTAGCTGGGTAGGTGATTCTTGGTTGTAATCCCAATTCTTTTGCCCTAAAGAACATAATATTCCATTCTGTCAGATCCTTGTTTTATCCTGACTGTGGCTCCACCATACCTAAATTTTTTCTTTATGGCTGCTTGCAATATTTTCTCCTTGACCTCGGGGTTCTTGATTTTGGGTATAATATTCCTGGAAGTTGTCATTTTGGGATCTCTTTTAGGAGATGATTGGTGGATTCTTTCAATTTCTATTTTACCTTCTGGTTCTAGAATATCAGCTAAGTTTTCCCTGACAATTTCTTAGAAAATGATTTCTAAGCTCTTTTTCTTTATCATGGCTTTCAGATAATCTAAAAATTTTCAAATTATTTCTTCTGGATCTATTTTCCAGGCCAGCTGTTTTTCCAAGGAGATGTGTCACACAGTCCTCTATTTTTTTTTCATTCTTTTGGTTTTGCTTCATTGTATCTTGATTTCTCATAAATTCATTAGCTTCCATTTGCTCAATCATAATTTTTAATTTAATTTTTTTTATTTTTTAATTTTTTTCTCAATCCTAATTCTTAAGCAATTATTTTCTTCACAGAGCTTTTGCATCTCCTTTTCCATTTAGCTTTTCAAGCTGTTGACTTTTTTTTCATGACCCTCCTGCATCACGCTCATTACTCTTTCCATTTTTCACTCTACCTCTCTTATCTTATCTTTGAAATCCTTTTTGAGTGTTTCCATGGCCTGAGACCAATTTCTATTTTTCTTGGAAGCTTTGGATGTAGGAGTTTTGATTTTATTATCTTCTTATGAGTGTGTATTTTGGTCTTTCTTGTCAAAGAAATTTCTAGTGTCTGCATTTTTTTCTGTTTGCTCATTTTGCCAGTCTATTTCTTGATTTTAACTCCTTTGTAAACTGGGGCACTGCTTTCAGAGCATACTGTCCCAAGCTTCTGGGGTTCCCAGGTGGTACAAATTCTGCACTCCCCTGGTCAGTGCTCTGGTCTGTAAGTAACCACATTCCTGCATATACTTTAACCTGGGAACAGAATTCTGTTTTAATGTGGTTGCAAACTCTGGTGTGGCTGCGCCCCTCCCCCATCTGGGCTGCCACTCAAGACTGCTTCCTGCTTCCAAGCATGGGGAACACAACAGAGTTCCTCTTCAGCACCAGCAGAGATCCCTGAAATCTGCCCTGGCCAACCACTTGAACCCCTCACCAGTCAGTGAGCTGATTTCCAAAAGTAACTGCTGCCTCAGATCATTCCAAGTTTCCCAGAGGCCTGATTCTCTGGGGCTGAGGCTGGGTCTGTGTGATGTGGCCTGGATCTTTACTCCACTCTCACCCTGTTAACTAAGGACTGTAGTTCTTCCAGAATAATATTATAGAAGAATATTCACATACTACACTTCAGGAAATTACGTAAGATATATTGTCCAGAAATTTTGAAAGATGACAAATGCAAAACAAGAAAATACACTAAATACCAACAAAAAACAAAGCTGAAGTCTTATACCATGCAATATTCTTATCATAATTCATAATAAAAACAACAGAAAATACTACAAAATTATAGAAAACATTGTTAAATTACTAAGAAAAATCACACTAGAATAAAAGAATTATTATTCATTTTCAAGAAATCAAAAGAAAATTTGAAATACACCATTTCAAACAGAAAAGAAAATTTGATTAACATATGTGAAACAAAATTCTGCAAGTTTGAGCCTAACGTTTATGTGCAATTAACATTGGCATCCAGAAAAAGGGGGTCAGTTGAGTCATTTGAAAAGAAAATTAAAGGAAAAATGGTATAGCATACAATTCAATCAGACAGCAGACATATAAAGTTTCACATAGGAATGAAAGACTAAGAAAGGAAATGGAATATTTCACATATCTCATACTAAACAAGATTATAAGAGTAGAATATCATCATCTGAAAACTGCCTGTTCTCATCCTTTGACCATTTCTCAATTGGGAAATGACTTGCATTCTTATATATGTGATTCAGTTCTCCATATATTTTAGATATGAGGCCTTTATCAGAAATGTTGTCTGAAAAAAAAAAGCTGTAAAAAATGTTTCCGAGCTTTCTTCTTTCCTTCTAATCTTGCCTGAATTGATCTTGTTTGTGCAGAATTTTTTTTAATTTGATGTAGTCAAATAAACCACTCTGAATTTCATAATGTTCTCCCTTTCTTCTTTGTTCATAAATTCTTTCCCTCTCCCATGATCTAACAAGTAAACTATTCTTTCCATCTCTAATTTTCCAATGGTATCACCCTTTGTCTAGATCTTGTACCCATTTTTACTTTATTTTGGTGTATGGTGTAATTAAGGTATTGGTCTATGCTTAAGTTCTGTCATAGTATTTTCCAGTTTTCCCAGCAGTTTTTGTCAAATAATGAGTTCTTATCTGGGAAGCTAGTCTTTGGGTATAGCAAATAGGAGAATGCTAAATTCATTTACTGCTGCGTTTTGTGTGCTTAACCTATTCCACTAATCTGGCTTTCTACTTCTTAGACAGTAGCAAATAGTTTTGATGATTTCTGCTTTATAATATAGTTTTAGATGTGATACAGCTAGGCCACCTTCCTTTCCTTTATATTATTGACTTTTTGTTCTTCCATATGAATTTTGTTATTATTTTTCTAGCTCTTTGTAATAATTTTTTGATAGTTTGGTTGTTATGGCACTGATAAGTAAATTAATTTAGGTAAAATTGTCATTTTTATTATTTTATCACTGCCAACCCATCAGCAATTTATATTTTTTCCATTTGTTTAGATCTGATTTTTTTTGTGTGAAAGGGGTTTTGTAATTTTGTTCATAGAGTTCCTGGGTTTGCCTTGGCAGGTAGACTCCCAAGTATTTTATATTCTCTACACTTATTTTAAATGGAATTTCTCTTTCTATCTCTTGCTGATGGACTTTGTTGGTCATGTATAGAAATGTTGATGATTTATGTGGATTTATTTTATATGCTGCAAGTTTGCCAAAGTTGTGAATTGCTTCAAGTAGTTTTTTACTTGTTTCTTTAGGATTCTCTAAGTATACCATCCAAAGAGTGATAGTTTTCTTTCTTCCTTGCCTATTCTAATTCCTTCAATTTCTTTTTCTTCTCTTATTGCTAAGGATAATTTTGTCATACAATAATGAATAACAGTGGTGATAATGGGCATCATTGTTTCACCCCATCTTATTGAGAATGCCTCTAACTCATATTTGTGTCATAAAAGGAACTGAGTACACTTCCTTCTTCAACTATCTTTCCAAATAATTGGAATTAATTGTTCTTTAAGTGTTTGTTAGAATTCACTTGTAAACCCAATTGGCCATGGAGATTTTTTTTCTTAGGGAGTTCTTTGATGGCTTGTTCAATTTATTTTTCTAAAATGGGCTTTTTTAAGGATTTTATCTTCTCTTCTGTTAATCTGGGTGGTTAATATTTTGGTAGATATTCAACCATTTCATTTAGATTGTCAAATTTATTGGCATATAGTTGGGAAAAATAATACTTAATTATTGCTTAAATTTCCTCCTCGTTGGTGATGTTTGCCCTTTTCATTTCCTTCTTTCTTTTTTTAAATCAAATTAACCACAAGTTTATAAATTTTTTTGTTTTTATAAAAATAGCTCTTAATTTTATTTATTAATTCTATTGATTTCTTGATTTAAATTTTAATAATCTCTCCTTTAAATTTTAGGATTTCTAATTTGGTGTTTAACTGGGGATATTTAATTTGTTCTTTTTCTAGCTTTTTTACTTGTATGCTTAATTCATTGAGCTCCTCTTTCTCTATTTTATTCATATAAGCATTTAGGGATATAAAATGACCCCTGAGAACTGCTATGGCTACATCCCATAAGTTTTTGTGTTTTGTTTCATTATTGTTATTCTCTTGGATGAAGTTATTGATTGTTTCTATGATTTATTCTTTGATCCACTCACGTTTCAGGATGATATTACGTAGTTTCCAATTAATTTTGATCTATTATTGGCCTTTTATTGCACATAATTTTATTGTATCATGATCTGAAAAGAATGAATTTACGATTTATGTCTTTCTTTTATTTTTTTCTTTTAGTGAGGCAGTTGGGGTTAAGTGACTTGCCCAGGGCCACACAGCTAGCAAGTGTTAAGTGTCCTATGCCGGATTTGAACTCAAGTACTCCTGACTCCAGGGCCGGTGGTCTATCCACTGCGCCACCTAGCTGCCCTGATTTATGTCTTTCTTAATTTGATTGTGAGGTTTTTATGCCCTAATAGCTGGTCAATTTTTGTATATACGCCATATACTCCTGAGAAAAAGGTATATTCTTTTCTATCCCAATTCAGTTTTCTCCAGAGGTCTATCATATTTAATTTTTCTAAAATTATATTCACCTCCTTAACTTCTTTCTTATTAATTTTGTGGTTAGATTTAGTTCTGAGAGGTAGAGGTTGAGGTCCCCACTCATATAGTTTTGCCATGATATAAAAACTCAAGGCCACTTCCATATGGGATATGCACACTCTCCAAACACAATTGAAAGAAAAGCTTTCAAAGCACAGAAATGGTAAATGAAGAAATTAAAATTGTGTTTACAAAATGCGATAAATTAAATTTCTATTATCATGTGTGCTTATGATATTATCTATACATTTTTTCACGAGTCTCCAAAACTGAATCTGTATCCCAATATTCATGATCATTGACAGAAAGCAACCACTTAACTACACATGAAATATACAAGAGATTATTGATTTTAATATGAAAAAATTGAAGAATAGTGATATAACTTAAGATCTCTTTTATCTCAGGCCCAAGAAATAAAATGAGAATGAGCTACAAGTGAAACTAATACAATATTCATAATAATAGGATGATGATGATAAGAAGGAAGGCATTGGAGTAAGAATGTATTGGTGAAAAATAGTCATATCATAGATGTTTCTAACATGTGTTTTATAAATATTTAATACATATTTTAATGTATTTTCTCCCCATGTTGTTAATTGATCAGTATAATGGCTCTTTGAAATAAATATATAATAAAGGAATTACTATCAGAATATTTACCATAAAGAAACTTTTATGGTAGCTCAAAAATTCAACAATTATTCAATAAACACTTATTTGTCACTTGTTAGGTAGACAGCATTGTGTTAGGTCTCATCTTGAGGAAAACCTAAGGATAAAATTTAGTTTCTACATCAAAGAATTTAAATATGACTAAATTTAAAAAAAATAGAATTGTGCTCAGTGCATAAAGTGTATGAGTAAAGAATTACAATTTAGGGGGCTGCTAGATGGTGGCAGGAGGACCTGAATTCAAATGTGGCCTCAGATGCTTGGCACTTACTAGCTGTGTGACCATGGGGAAATTACTTAACCCTTATTGCCCCACAAAAAAAGAGTTATAATTTGAGAACTCTTTATCAAACCTTTAATTTTTCATCATTTTTTTCAGAGATAGTTATGGCAAAAAACCCCCAAAAACAAAACCAAAAACAAAAAATCAGTGATATTTCAGTGGAGGAGTTTAGCCAGAAAGATAGCATGTACAAGGACTCCCACATAATTCCACAAATATATCTCTGTCTTCCTCTGCATCTATTCCATTGTTATAGTCTAGGACCTATAATCTTCACAAACTGCCAATCATTCTATTTCATCTCTACCTTCTCTTTCAATGGGAAGTACGGAGTTACAGAGTTGTGAATAGTTTTATTTTTGAACAAATTTGTGAAACAGATGTTACTGAAAGATGAAACATGCAAAAACTCACACCTGAAACATTAGTTGTAAAGATTCTTTCTTTACCCACTCTTACTTCCATTATAGAAGGAGCAGAAGATAAAATTGCTCTTCTAAGATAACTCAGAAAATCAAGGAAAAGACCAGACAAAATTTCCATGATTTTGTCCTTTTAGTCTTGTTCCTTTTTAAAAAATAGCATTTGAGTTATTTGAAAACAACATTTTTACCCCAGGAAAAATGTATTAAATTCATGTTGTATTAATTGCATGAAATACATTGCAGGGATTATCTTTTGAGCTATAGTATTTATTTTATGCTTAAACAAAAAGCAAAATGAAAAGAAAATTTGCAATTTGATATTGAATTTTCTGCTGTTCTACTATGTATATAGAATTTATTTTTTGAAATAATTAAAATACTTTGAAGGTATTTGTTGCTTAAGTTTAGAATAATATTTTTAGATCTAACCATTCTGGAGAGTAATTTGGAACTGTGCCCAAAGGGCTATAATGCTGTGCATACCCTTTAATCCAGCAATACCACTATTAGGTCTTTTTCCCAAAGAAATCATAAAAAAGGGAAAAGGACTCACATCTACAATCATATTTATAGTTGCTCTTTTTCTAGAGGCAAGGAATTGGAAATTGAGGGGCTGCGTATCAATTGGGAAATGGCTGAAGAAGTTGTGGTATATGAATGTAATTGAATACTATTGTTCTGTAAGAAACAATGTGTAGGTTATATATGCATCTTGTAAAAGAAGAATCAGAATAAAAGGGAAAAACCTCAAAAAAAAGTAGAAACAGTATGGCTCTATCTTCATTCAAAATCCACAGTTGTTTGTACATATATAACCTATCATATTGCTTTCTGTCTTGGGGGAAAAAAAACAAAACCAAAAAATGAAAAAATAGAAGGCGTTGTGAAATATCTCATTGGAAAAGACAACTGACTTTGAAAAATGATCCAGGAGAGATCATTTGAAAATGATTGGACTACCTGAAAACCATGATTAACAAAAGAACCTAGACATCATCTTCCAAAAAAATTGTCAGATGAAATTGCCCTGATATTCTCAACCAAAAGGTAAAATAGAAATTGAAAGAATCCACTGATCACCTCCTGAGAGCTATCCTAAAATCAACACTCCCAGGAATATTATAGACAAATTCCAGAGCTCCCATGTCAAGAAGAAAATAATGCAAGAGTACTATGGTGCCACAATCAGTATAACACAAAATTTAGCAGCTTCTACCTTAAAGGTTCAGAGGGATTGGGATATTATATTCTGGAGGACTAAGGAATTTGGGATTACAACCAAGAATCACCTACCCAGAAAAACTGAATATAACCCTTCAAGAGAAGAAAATGGGATTTCAATGAAAGAAAGGACTTTCTGACATTCTTAATGAAAAAGCCTGAGTTGAATAGAAAATTTGAGTTTAAAATACAAGACTCTAGAGAAGCATACAAATATGAACAGGAAAAAGAAATTTCAAGTCATATTAAAAAGTTAAACTGTTTACATTCCTACATGAGAAGATGATACATATAACTCCTAAGATCTTTCTCATTATTAGGGGAGCTGGACAGATTTACATTTAGACAGAGAGCACAGGAATTGAGTAGAATATGAAGGTATGATATCTTAAGAAAAAAATTAAATTAAGCTGTGAGAGAGGAATTCACTGGGAGAAAGGGAAAGGGAGAGGTAGAAGGGGATAAAGAATCTCATTAGAAGAAAATAAAGCTTAGAGAGTTGTGGAAAAAATGGGGGAGATGTTGCGGAATGAGTGAGCCAAAAAGGAAAGGACCTGTGTGTATAAAAAATATTTATGGCAGCACTTTTCTGGTGCAAAGAATTTGAAATTGAGTGGATGCCCATCAATTGGAGAATGGCTGAACAAATTGTGGGATGGGATTATGCTGGTTAACTATTGTGCTATAAGAAATGATAAGTAGGATGCTCTCAGAAAAACCTGGACTTACTTGAACTGATGCAAAGTGAAATATACTGTATATAAAATAACAGCAATAATATAAGATGATCAGCTGTGAATGATTTGGGGATTCTCAGCCATGCAATGGTCCAAGACATTCTTCATTGAACAATATTGCTCTCACTGTGTTCAACATTATCTTGGTTCTACTCACTTCACTATACATCAGTTCATAAAAGTCTGTCCAGGCCTCTCTGAAGAAAATAATTCCTTAAAAAGTATAATTGAGCAAATGGAAGCTAATGGCCTTTATGAGAAATCAAAAAACAACAAAACAAAACAATGAAAACTAGGAAAGTAATGTGAAATATCTCATTGTAAAAAAAACTGACCTGGAAAATAGATGCAAGATATATATGTATATATATATATATGTATATATATATGTATGTATGTATGTATGTATGTATGTATGTATATATATATATAAATTATCAGAATACCTAGAAGAGATGATCAAAAGTAAAATCCCAGACATCATCTTTAAAGAAGTTATCAAGGAAAACTTCCTTGATATTCTAGAACCATCATATACCACAATTTGTTTAGCCATTCCCCAATTGATGAGCATTCCCTCAATTTCCAATTTTAGTCACCACCAAAAGAGCTGATATAAAAAGAAAAATGAGATTTAGATGTACAGTTCATAGAGTTGTAAACTTATTGAAGTATTCTGTAGAACAATTTGGAACTATGCCCAAAGGATTATAAAACTGCACATTCATTTTGACCTAACCATACCACCAGTAGGTTTGCATCAGAGAAGAGTTATATAATAGGAAAATTAGCTATGTGTACAGGAATATTAATAGCAGCTGTTTGGGGATGGCAAAGAATAGGGAATTGAGGGGATCACTATCAATTGGGGAACAGTTGAAAAAATTGTGGCAAGTGATTGTAATGGAGTACTATCATGCTATAATAAATGATGGGTTCTTAGAAGAAAAACAACTCAAAAGACTTACATAAGCTGATGCAAATTGAAATGTACTATATACAAAGTTAAAAACAATATTGTAATATGATCAGCTTTGAATGACTTGCTATTCTCAGCAATGCAATAATCCAGGACAACTCTGAGGGACTTATGATGAAGGATCCTATCCAAACCCAGGAAAAGAACTGATGGATGAAACTTTAAGAAACCTTTTTCTTATACCTCGTTAAATTCTTTCTGTTCATTAAAACATAACTGATATATATTATAGCTTTCTGTCAGTCATGTGACTACAAATGTTGTCAAGCAAGATAATATTATTAGAGGAAACTTGCATGGTCATTTTTAAAAATTAAATTATCATGGATGCACTTGATTTTTGAGCAGATTATTCATAAAATTTTTCATGATGGCAAAGTAGAAACAGTCATAAGTAATTGATATTTTCCTAATCATTTTTATTCTTTCAGTAAATCTATGACTTAGAAAACACTTATTTAGGGTTAGAAGTCTGATCTTTCTTTTTTTTAATTATAAAAGTATTTTATTATTTTCCAGTTACATGTAGATAACCCCTCCCCAAGACAGCAAGTAATCTGATATAGGTTATATATGTACAATAAAATTAAACATATTTCTGCATTAGTCATGTTATAAGAGGAGAATCATAGCAAAAAGGAAAAACCTCAAAAAAGAAAAACAACAGCACCAAAAACAAAAGAAATAGTATGGTTCAATCTGCATCCATATTCCACAGTTCTTTTTTTTTCAGGATTTGGAGAGCCTTTTCCATCATGAGTCCTTTGGAACTATCTTGCACCATTGTATTTCTGAGAAGAATGGAGTCTATCACAGCTGATCAACACACAATGTTGTTGATACTGTGTACAATGTTCTCCTGGTTCTGCTCATCTCTCTCAACATCAGTGCACTTAAGTCCTTCCAGGTTTCTCTGAAATCTACCTGCTCATCATTTCTTACAGCACAATAGTATTCCATTGTATTCATATACCACAACTTGTTCAGCCATTCCCCAATTGATGGACAGCCCCTCAATTTCCAATTCCTTACCACCACAAAAAAGAGCAGCTATTAATATTTTTGTATGAATGGGTCCTTTTCCCTTTTTATGATCTCTTTGGGAAAAAGTCCCAATATTAGTATTGCAGGGTCAAAGGGTATGCACAGCTTTATCGCCATTTGGGAATAGTTCCAAATTGCTCTCCAGAATGGTTGGATCAGTTCACAGCTCCACCAGCAATGCACTAGTGTTCCAATTTTTCCACAGCTACTCCAACATTTATTATTTTCCTTTTTTGTCATATTTGCTAATCTGAAAGGTATCAGGTGGTATCTCAGAGTTGTTTCAATTTGCGTTTCTCTAATCAATAGTGATTTAGTGCATTTTTTCATATGGCAATAGATAGCTTTGACTTCTTCATCAGAAAACTGCCTGTTCATATCCTTTGACCATTTCTCAATTGGGGAATGACTTGCATTCCTTTTTTTTTTTTTTTTTTGCAGGGCAATGAGGGTTAAGTGACTTGCCCAGGGTCACACAGCTGGTAAGTGTCAAGTGTCTGAGGCTGGATTTGAACTCAGGTACTCCTGAATCCAGGGCTGATGCTTTATCCACTGTGCCACCTAGCCACCCCCATGACTTGCATTCTTATAAATTTGATTTAGTTCCCTATATATTTTAGAAATTAGGCTTTTATCAGAAGTACTAGCTATAAAAATTGTTTCCATGGGGGCAGCTAGGTGGCATAGTGGATAAAGCACTGGCCCTGGATTCAGGAGTAACTAAGTTCAAATCTAGCCTCAGACACTTTACACTTACTAGCTGTGTGACCCTGTGCAAGTCACTTAAACCTCATTGCCCCACAAGAAAAAAAGAGAAAAAATTGTTTCCCAGGTTTCTGCCTCCCTTCTAATTTTGGATGCATTGCTTCTGTTTGTATAAAACCTTTTTTAATTTAATGTAAACAAAATCATCCTTTTTGCATTTTGTAATATTCTCTATCTCTTGTTTGGTCATAAACTGTTCTCCTTTCCAAAGATCTGAAAGGTAATCTATTCTTTCCTCTCCTAATTTACCTATGGTATCACCTTTTATGCCTAAATCATGTACACATTTTGACCTTATTTTAGTATAAGGTGTAAGATGTTGGTCTATGCCTATTTTCTGCCATACTATCTTCCAGTTTTCCCACAAGTTTTTGTCAAATACTGATTTCCTTTCCCAGAAGCTGGAGTCTTTGGGTTTATTAAACAGCACATTACCAAAGTCATTGACTACTGTATCTCCTGTGCCTAGGCTATTCCATTGATCCTCCACTCTATTTTTTAGCCAGTACTAAATAGTTTTGATGACTGCTGCTTCATAGTAGAGCTTCAGATTTGGTACAGCTAACCTGCCTTCCTGTGCATTTCTTTTTCATTAGTTCCCTTGATATTCTTGACCTTTTGTTTTTCCAGATGAATTTTATTATTATTTCTAGCTCTATAAAATAATTTTTAGGTAGTCTGATTGGCATGGCACTGAATAGGTAAATTAATTTTGGGTAGAATTATCATTTTTATTATATCAGCTAGGCCTATCCATGAGCAATTGATATTTTTCCAATTATTTAGATCTGATTTGATTTGTGAGAAAAGTATTTTGTAATTATGTTCATAGAGTTCCTGGGATTGTCTAGGCAGGTAGACTTCCAAGTATTTTATATTGTCAAACATTACTTTAAATGAAATTTCTCTTTCTATCTCTTGTTGCTGGACTTTGTTGGGCATGTATAGAAATGCTGATGATTTATGTGGATTTATTTTACATCCTGCTACTTTGCTAAAGTTGTTCATTGTTTCAAGTAATTTTTCAGTTGATTCTCTAGGATTCTCTAAGTATACCATCATATTATCTGCAAAGAATGATAGTTTTGTTTCCTCCTTGCCTATTCTAATTCCTTTAATTCCTTTTTCTTCTCTGATTGCTAATGCTAACATTTTTAGTACAATATTAAATAATAGAGGTGATAATGGACATCCCTGTTTCACCCCTGTTCTTATTGGGAAGGCCTCTAACTTATCTCCATTACATATAACGCTTGCTGATTGTTTTAGGGAAATACTGCTTATTATTTTAAGGAAAGCTCTACCTATTCCTAAGCTTTCTAGTGTTTTTATTAGGAAAGGGTGCTGTATTTTTTCAAAATACTCTGCATCTATTGAGATAATCATAGAAGTCCTATCTTTCAAGGAAAAACTAAACCTATATGCCTTGTGTCTGTAATATCTTTTCCTTTTTGTGTTTGTGTGATACAAATTCTCTTCCTCCGTCCCCATTCCCCCTTAGGGAGTCAAGCAGTTCAACTATAAAATTTTTTCTTAGGGGCATTTGTATCTATCTATCTATCTATCTATCTATCTATCTATCTATCTATCTATCTATCTATTTATCTATCTATATCTATAACTATATCTATATCTATATCTACAGATTTCTGCATGTGTCTGTGTATGAGTTCCAGGTGGGGGTGGTGGGGTTGTCCTAAAATCTCTGCACCAGAATAAATGCTATCCAACTATTTTACCTTATTATTCCTGCTTTTAATGATACCTTTAATTGAGAATCCTAGATTTATCAGTTGAAACCTGACCCCTTGTTGAATCACTAGGTATAAAATAAAGCAATATTTTTAAAGAGAATACACATTATATGTAGGTTTATAAAACTACCTCAAACACTTTCAATTTAAAAAAAAAGAAGAAGAAAATAAAGGAAACATCTGGACATAATTTAAACATAAGGCAGAGAAATTAAAGCTGGGAACCAATATTTCAGCTCAAGTTACTACAAAATTGCATACTAATGGGTATGCTTGTGAAGAAAAGTAAGAGAATTTAATGTAAATAAGGGAGTCCTAGTCACCAGACACAGGCAAATTGTGATGGGAAGTTATCTTAACTAGGATTCTGGGACAGAAATGTATAATAACATGGGAATCTATAGCTCTCTCATATTTTAAGGAAGCTTTCTTCACAATTGCTCTAACCTGATTTGAGTCTAGAAACCTAAGAAGAGAAACTGAGGTATTGTTCCAACACTGACAACTGTGCTGTTGACTGAAAATAAGAGAACATCCAAAATCAGCAACAACCAAGAAAAGAAGTTTTCTCCAAGCATTGTGAAAATTCAGATGTTCTTCATATTTCCCATGTGGGAATTATGATTTTCTTATTTTCAGCCCAAGCTTCTTCTAATCAAAAGTATTACATCTTAGACAGGAAAGCCAATTGTCTAGAAAATAAGGACCAGCTGTTTTCCACGTGTATCAAGGACAGAATAAGAGAAAATATACATCAGCAACACTTCCATGGACTTTGATGAGCTATTATGAATTATACCCCTGTAGTAAGTCATTTTATATCAATTTATTATTATTTTTATTATTTTTTTGTGGGGCAATGAGGGTTAAGTGACTTGCCCAGGGTCACACAGATAGTAAGTGCCAAGTGTCTGAGGTTAGATTTGAACTCAAGTCCTCCTGAATCCAGTGCCAATGCTTTATCCACTGTACCATCTAGCTGCCCTAAGGCATTTTTGTCTGTTCTTTGTTTGGTTTTTTTGTTGTTGTTGTTCTTTTTTGAGGGGCAGTGAGGGTTAAGTGACTTGCCCAGGGTCACACAGCTACTGTCAAGTGTCTGAGGCCCTATTTGAAGTCAGGTCCTCCTGAATCCAGGGCCAGTGCTTTATACACTGTGCCACCTAACTGCCCACTCCTCCCTAAGGCATTTTTAAACTGAACTGGTTACCTAAAGGTGGTATAGATATATTTGATAGAGATCATTAACAGGGGAAGAAATTTTTAAGAATCAATTTGCAATAGTTTTCTTGGAGATAATGTGTGATGGAATTTGTACCACACTTAAATTCAAGAGGCCAATAATCTAGCCATCACTCCTATTAAGTGTATATCTTGTCAAACCACTTAGCTCCTATGGGTTACAATAAGGAGATTGGGCTAGTTTATTTCTAAGTTCTGTCTTTAGGCTCCAAGCCTTCCTTCTCTATATTCATCCTCAGCTGCAATCTATGTTTGTGACTCATAGATTTATATATCAAGCCTCATTCTTTCCCCTGAGCTTCAATCCTTTATCATCAAGTGCCTGCTGGGCATTTCAAATTGGATGTTCTGGAAACATCTCAAACCCCTTTTGCAGTTTTCTTGGCAAAGATACTGTGTTAACTTGCCATTTCCTTCTCCAGCTCATTTTACTGATGAAGAAACTGAGACAAAGAGGATTGAATGATTTTCCCAGAGTCACACAGCTACTATGGGTATGAGATAAGATTTAAACTGAAGAAGATGGGCCTTTCTGACTCCAGGCCCAACACTCTATCTACTGCACTACCTATCTGCCACCTCTCACCTGGATTATTAAAATTGCCTTCCAATTAGTTTCGCTTCATCAAAATATCACATTACCATCCAAAATGCTCTATATCATTTGACTTTCTGTGTGATGCCTGGTGATAATAGAGATCTGAGATATAATTTGTATCTCCTAAAGTTATAAAGTGAATATTTCATCCCTATTTAGTCCCTTATGATTGCTAATTGGACTTTAATGTTTTAAGTTTCCTATTTCATATTTCCAACACAGTGCTGTTTGGAAGTTCTCTGTTTCATTAATGGTTGTTTTGGTGGGATTTTTGTTGTTTTTCCTTTGCAGTATTATACTCAGTTTTGCAAAATAAGCTTTTGTTTTGTTATAATGTTTCTTTTCCCTTTTGTTCTATTGCATGTCCAGCTCCATATATCTCTACAGGAATGCCTGCTCAATCTTGTGTGAATCTAGCTGTGGCTTCTAAGTCTGAAATTTTTTTTTGTCTGCTTGCAGGTTTTTTTTTCTGGAAGCTATGAATTTAAGCTATCAAATTCATGGGGAAATCTTTTGGGATTTTCTTTCAGAAGAGAATCAATATTTTCATTTTGCTCTGCCAATTCTAAGAGATCTGGATGGTCTTCTTTTATGCTTTATTGAAATGTGTTGTATAGGTTCTTTTCTTGTGATTGCTTTTTGTTAGCCTGGTTATTTTTAGGTTTTCTCTTTTCTATCATTTCTTCCCCCTAGATCATTTGGGGATTTTTTGCTATGTAGGAGCCTGACATTGCTATCTTCTTCTGAGGGTGCACCTTGATCTTCCTTGTCACTAAAGAAACTTTCTATGGTTTTCACCTTTCTCTGTCTGCTCATCTTGTCTGTCTTTTACTTGACCTTTTAGTCATTAAAGTAGGGCATTATTTCCAGGCTGCACTGTCCCAAACTTCAGGGGATCCCAGGTGGTATTATTTAAGGAGGGGCAGGTTCTTCACTTACCTGGCCTGTTCCCCGGTCCATTGATAACCCCAGGCCAACTTGCTAATTAATCAGGCAGCAAAACTTTGTGTGCTATGGTTGTTAGCTCCAATGAGCCTGCACCCCTCCCTGACCTGGGCCACTGCTACTCAAGCCTACTTCCTGGTTCCCAGCAGGGGAGAAAAACCCAAGTTCTGCCTCAGCACAAGCAGAAATCCCTGTAGTCTACCCCCTGCCAACCGCTCAGCCCTCTCACCAGTCCATGGGCTTAGTTCCAGACAACACTGGCACTGCAACTGATTCAGAGGCTCTGGGGGTTTTTATCCCTGGCTCAGCCTGCCTGGGACTGGATCTGTGTCAGTGTGACTGTGGGGTTGGGCTCCACTCCTGCCCTACCACAGTGGCCCCCTCCTGCCAACCTTCTAAGCCATCTCTGGCTGGAAAATGATCTCAGCCTGTTCTTTTGTGGATTTTGCTATTCCAGCAATGGTCCTATGGCATTACTTGGAGGTTTTTTGGAGTAATCATGTCATGAGTTCCCAGGATAGAAAGAAATGTACCATGAATAATTATAACTTTGAATGGGAATGGGATGAATTCCATAAAATGGAAATGGGTAGCAGAATGGACATAAAGTCTGAATTTGACAATATTTCATTTACAAAAAAAAATAATAAATAAAAGTTGAGAGCTATATACAGAGTCAAAATAAAACACTGGAGTAGAATTTATTATCCTCCAGCTTATGTCAAAATAAATAAGTGGAGGGGAAAATCATGATCTCAAAGTAAAAGTTAAAATAGACTTAATTAAAAATAAGCAGGGCAACTACAGTATGTGTCACCAATATTAATCAATATGACTTTTTTTTTTGTGAGCCAATGAAGGTTAAGTGACTTGCCCAGGGTCACACAGCTGGTAAGTGTCATGTGTCTGAGGTCAAATTTGAACTCAGGTCCTCCTGAATCCAGGGCTGGTGCTCTATAGACTATTCCACCTCAACATGATTTTAGAGTACTTAAAATCAATGTATTAACTATAAAATACCTGAGTATAACTGCCAAAACAGACCAAAAAAGTACATGAGCATAATAACAAAAGTATACAAATAAAATTAGATTCAAATGACTGGTGAAATATTAATTATTTATGGATAATAAAATCTAATACAATAAAAATGACAATTTTACCTAATTTATTTAACTCAATACCACACTGATTAAATTACTATTTTATTTTACTGATTTAGAAAAAAAAATAACAAAATTTATTTGGAAGAACCAAAGGGCAAGTATATCAAAGAAACTAATGAAAAATGTAAAGAAAGGAGATTCAGCAGTAGCAAGCCTTAAACTCTATTATTTCTGTAAATTTGAAAACTATTTGCTACTAGCTAAGAAATAGAAAGGTACATCAGTAGATCTGAGAAGACATATAACGCACATTAGTAAAAGGACAATACTAACCTTTTGTTTAACAATGTAAAGATTTGGTTTTATGATGAGAATTAATTATTCGGCAAAAAATGTTGGAAAAACTAAAAGCAGTCTGACAGAAATTGGGTATAGAAAAGTATACTATACTGTGTACCAAGATAAGGTCAAAATATGTACATTACCTATACATAAAGGGAGATATAACAGGAAAATTAGAAGAACCTGGGATATGTTACTTATCAGACTCATGGATGTAAAAATATGTGAAGTAACAAAAGATGGCATGCATTGTAAGGGATAGAATAAATAATTTTTATTATATTAAATTAAAAAGTTATTTTACAAATAAAACTAATATAACCAAGATTATAAGAAAAACAGAAAATTGGGGGAAACTTTTATAGTTGGTCTCTCAAATAAAGGTCTTATTTCTCAAATATTTAAAGAATGTTTTAACATTTATACTAATATGCATCATTCCCCAATTGGTAAATCATCAAAAGATATGACAAGACAAGTTTTTTTGTTTTTTGTTTTTGTTTTTTTGTGGGGCAATGAGGGTTAAGTGACTTGCCCAGGGTCACACAGCTAGTAAGTGTCAAGTGTCTGACCCGGGATTTGAACTCAGGTCCTCCTGAATCCAGGGCTGGTGCTTTATCCACTGCACCACCTAGCTGCCCCCTTGTGCCACCTAGCTGCACTCTGACAAGGCAATTTTTTGATGAAGAAATCAAAACTATATATGTGTTTGTGTGTGTGAGAATATTCATATGAGAAATTCTCCAAATCATTATTGGTTAGATAAATGAAAATCAAAAGAACTTTGAAATATCATCTTACAAGTTTCAGACTGGCTAAAATGATAGACAGCTTTCAATTGGAGAATGGCTAAACATGTTGTGGTATATGATTGTGGTAGGCTGTGATATAGGAATGATGACCTAGTTGGTTTTAGAAAAACAATGGAAATAATTGGACAAGACCTGGCAAATAGAAATATGTATAGGATGGTCTTAAATAGATGTATATGTGTGCATAATGATATGCACATATGTGCGTATTTGTATATGCATATCACATGCATGTGTATATGCATGTATATATTGTATATGTATGTACATATGTATTTATATCCCCTTGGTTCCTACTACTGCTCCTTCCAGATACTGAGTTCTGTTTTTTTCAATGACCAGCTCAGGATGGATGTGCTGCAAGCTTTACATGAACCTCACAGTTGTTTAATTTTTGTTCTCCTCGTCTGATCATGCAAATATTCCCATGATTCTTTGAAATCATCATATTCATTCTTTCTCAGAGCAAAAAAATATATTCCATTGTCTTCATGAGTCATAATTATTTAGTAATTCCCCAACTGATGAACATCTACTTTGTTTCCAGGTTTTTTCTAATATATAAATTTCTTCTACAAATACTTTGGTATGTATGGGAATTTATTTATTTTTATCAATGTTCTCCTTGGGGAAAATCTCTTGTAATGTTATCTTTGGGCATAAAAGGGGTATTGCTATTATATTGCTTATTTGTAATATACCAATTTGTTTTCCAAGATGGTTGAAATAATTCACATCTCCACTAATAACACATTATTGTGACTATATTTTTACCACCTTTAAACCTTTGTTTATTTCAATCTTTTGTAATTTGTGATATTTTGCTGGGTATAAAGTAAAAGATTAAGGCTTTTCAGCTTTGCATTTATCATATTATTTCAATCTCTCCCTTTTTACTGTATTATTTTCTACTGCCTACACAAAAGCCCATGTCTCTCCTATCCTGAAAAAAAATCCTCATTTGATTATTCCAAACCTGCTATGTTATCTTATATTTCTTCTGCCATCTGTACCTAAATAAAAAAAGGCCATATATAATAGGTACCTACAGTTTCTCTCCATGCACTCTCTTCTTAAGTCTTTATAATTTGACATGCAGCATCCTTATTCCACTGGAACTTCTCACTTCATAGGGACTAAAGATCTTTTAGTTGGTAAATCCAATGGCCTTTTTACCATCCTCATTCTCCTTGACCTCTCTGCAGCTTTTGACATGTGATAATTTTCTCTTTCTTGATACTGACCTCTCTCTACGTTTGTGGAGGACTCTCGTACTTTTCCCTCTACCTATATGAAAATTCCTTCTCTATCACCTTTATTGTGTGTATCTAAAAGGTCATGCTTTCTGACCATAAGTGATACTCAAGGTTCTGTCTTGACCACTCTTCTCTTCTCCCTCTATACCAGGGCTTCGTAATCTTTTTCAACTCATGACCCCTTTTTGCCTAAGAAAATTTTATGTGACCTTGGGTATATAAGTATGTAAATTAGGTATATGTAAACTTTTACTGTTGCCAAATTTTCACAACCCCCACATTCCGTTATGTGACTCCTACAATTTAAGAAGCTTTGCTCTATACTACTTCACTTGGTGGTATCGACTCCCAGGGGTATAATTGTCATTTCTATCCTAATGATTACAAAGTCTACCATTCTGGCCCCAATCTTTCTGCTGACCTCCCATCTTGATTCTTTCAGACATCTCGAATTGGATGCCCAGTAGACATCTTAAACCAAATATCCAAAACAGAACTAATTATTACCCTCTCTCTCCCTCATACTTACCCTTTTATAGTAGAGATCCATACAATCCTCCTTGTCCCTCAAATTCACAACCTTGGATTCATCCTGGATTTGTCACTATTCCTTATTCTCCATATTCAAACTGCTGTCAAGGTGCACTGATTTTGCCTTTGCGATATCTCTCTAATACGATCCCCTTTCTTGTTTGACACTGTCATTGCACTGGTATAGTCTTTTATTACCTCATGCCTTGAATATTGCCATAGTATGCTGGTGTTTATGCCAGCCTCAGTGTTCTTTCCTCTAAATTGAATCTCTATTTAGCTACTAAAGTTATTCCCCAAAACACAGATCTGATCATGTCACCTCCTTACTCAATAAATGGCAATGCCTTCCTATTACCTCTAGAAGTAAATACAAATGCTTTGGTTTGCATTCAAAGTCTTTCATAACTTAGTCTTCTCCTACCATTCAAGTGTTCTTATATATTAAATCCCAACAAGTAATATTTGATCCAATAACATTAGCCTCCTATATGTTCCATGAAAAAGATTATCTCTTGACTCCATTCTTTGCCTGTTACCCATTCCTGGAATGTTCTCTCTCCTCTGTTTGGACTACTCATCTCCCTGGATTTCTTTAAATTCATATTACAATCCCACGTTCTACAGGAATCTTTCCTAACTTCTCTTTATTCCTTGTTTTAATTATTTTCTTTTTATCTTGTATACACACACACACACACATACATATACATTAACATGTTGTTTTTCCCATTAAATTATAAGCTTCTTGAGGATTTGTCTTTTGCCTCCTTTTGTATCCCCAGTCCTTTCTATACTTTCAGACACATAGTTGGCACTTAATAAATGTTTATTGACTATTAATGATTTTTCAAATGTTAATTTTTTTCTTTTTCTTTTTTGTTCTTTTCTTTCTTAATAGTCTGTAACTGGGGCAGCTGGGTGGCACAGTGGATACAGAACTGGCCCTGGATTCAGGAGAACCTGAATTCAGATCCGGCCTCAGACACTTGACACTTACTAGCTGTGTGACCCTGGGCAAGTCACTTAACCCTAATTGCCCTGCCCCAAAATAAAGAAAATTAGTCTGCAACTATTCTTTTTTTTCTTTTCTTTTTTTTTTTTTTTTTAGTTAGGCAATTGGGGTTAAGTGACTTGCCCAGGGTCACACAGCTAGTAAGTGTTAAGTGTCTGAGGCCGGATCTGAACTCAGGTACTCCTGACTCCAGGGCCTGTGATTTATCCACTGTGCCACCTAGCTGACCCCAACTATTCTTTTAAAAATTGTTTCTTCATATCTTTTGGCAACTAAGCTATTGAAGATATGTTGTCATATTTTGGTTAGCTGTTGATATAGTCATACATTCCCAATGCATATATATATATATATATATATATATATATATATATATATATATATATATATATATATATGGGAATATTATCATTTCAAATAAATAACACTTTTGTTCAAATAGTAAGTTTTTACATGTTTAAAGACTGAAAATCACCAGAAATTTGAAAAGGGTATTCTGTGTAACAATTAGGACATATAATCACATATAAACATATATATTCAACAAATATTTTTGACCACCTACTCCATACAAAAGTCACTTCTTACGCCTGCCACACAATAAGGAGTCAGTTCATGCTTATTGATTGATTCATTGACTGATAAATGAACAAAACAAACTAATAAATAAGTTACCCTCTTAAACTATTCCTAATAAAATTTTTTTAAAAAGAAATAATAAAAAGGAGAGGCTAAATATATTTTGAATTTCATTAACCTTAATGTTTAATTCTTATCTGTTCTTCTTTTGCATTCCATTACACCCTGGGCAATTGACACAGTGCTAATTTTAGTAATGGGCTTGTATTACATTAGGCATTGCATAGGTAGAAACATACATAGTGCTGAATTTATATATGACAATATAATCTAGTTATGAAATGTATATGCTTGCTGTAACATTGTTTCTTTCATAACAGAAAAATGTGGAAAAAAGATAATTGTGTCTTATTTTCTGCCTCAAAAGATATTTCAGAAATTAAGTGCATTAAAGTGGAGCATTAGTTATAAAACTTTTATCTATCAAGTCAAAGAAAAACTACTAAGCCCAATGCTTTATAGGTATTTTACCTTGAGCAGTGGCTTCATCAAATCCCAGAAGCAGGAAGTAATCAATCCATTTCCCAAACATTCTTAAACTGAAAGAGATTACTTGAACTTTGGGTCATAATACCTAAGGCAACTGCTTTGCTACTATCCTTGCATTTTCAACCAATCTAAGGACTTTATGGTTTCTGTTAAATCACAAGTCTTATCTTTTGACATTCCCCTTGCAGAATTCCTGTCCACTGAAGAAACTTCAGAGTACCCACTTGACAGAAGAAAAATATGTGCAGCAAAGACCAAAAATCTCTGGTCATAATTCCCACAAGGAACAAGGCAAATGGCCTTAGACCAAAAAATCAATATGCCACACAAAAGAAACCTAGATATAGTGAAAGAAGAGATTTTTTTTTGTCTTGTTCACTCTGAGCCATTAGGTAAAGAAGTGAGAAAACTAACATAGTTTCAACTATGGCTTTTAGATGCCTTCTCCAAATAGGGCCTATGTCAAATTCTTTATGCTGATCTCTTCCAAGAACTGTTTGAATAATCTCTAAGGTCCCTCAAGGCAACTAGGTGGTACAGTGGGATAAGGTGTTCAAATCTAGTCTCAGAAACTTCTTAATGGTGTAATGTTAAATAAATCACTTAACCTCTATCTGCCTCAATTTCCTTATCTATAAAATGGTGATAACACCATTCAGGGTTGTTGTGAGTATCACAGGATATAACTTTTGTAAAAAAACTTTGTGAACCTATAGTATTATTATAAGGCCCCAGGAAATTAAATGACTTACCCCATAGAATCAGGGCATTGAGGGATAAAATAAAAAACAAAAGCTAGCTTACTGTCCTGGGGCATTTCTGTTCTAATTTATATATGGGAATATCTCACAAAACTCTTTTTGGACATTTTGAAAGTCAGACTAGACAAATAAAATTTAAATAAGGAATTTTTTAAATTACAGGTCTTGATATCGAAAATCTAAAAATAAGGGGTTCATATTTTATAATATCCAAAGGTTTTGCCATTCTATTATAGGACCTCACACATAGAAGTAACTCAAAAAAAAGTTCAATAATTGAACCAGCTTCTTGTGATGTTAGTGAGGACTTTGCATCTTAAGACTTCTTTAAGGTAACCCCACCCCCCCAAAAAAAAGGATTTTTCAAAGTTTCAGGGTATAATGTTACTTTTTAAATGTGCTAGCAGTTCATTTTGACATGGTACTTCCATATATTTTTTCCTTGATCCTTAAAAATTATCCTGAAAGATATTTACCAGGCTGCTAGAGGAAGGGGAAAACTCCAATTTCAACAGTTTTTAGTTTATCGTGCCACCAATTGATTGGAGGCTAGAACTCATAGGATATTTGATGCTTGGTCACACTGTATCTACATAATTGACACTTGGTAAAATTGATGCCAAGTATTGATTGAGAAAAGGGAAATCAAATGTAATGCTTGATTATAAAAATTATAACAGAATTCATAGTGAAATAAGGAATATATAAAATAAAATTACCCATATATTATTTTTTAAAATTAATCTTTCCTCAGCTCTTCAGTTCTTAGTGCTCTCTACCTCTTGGAATTAAAAAGCTTAGAATATGTATTTTGCATTTACTTATCTTTAATATGTTATTCCACCCTCCCCTACCTCAAACCTATTATTACCAATACAATCCAAATCCCTTAAAGCTAAAGTGAATTTTCTGTGCTTTTAAAAATTTTGCTTCCTTTTTTTCTGTATAACCCTAAAACCTAACAAGGTCTGTTGCAAATTGTATAAAGTTAATGTCTGTTGAATTGAATGAAATAAAAAGGAAATAATAACAAAAATTCCAAATATATGAAATATTTCTTAGGATATTTTGATAGTATTTTTCCCAATTACATTTAAAGATCTGTTACTTTTGTAAGGTTGTGAGTTCTAAATTTTTCTCTCACCCTTCCCTACCACTTCCTAAAGCCAGCCAGCAATCTAATACAGATTATACATTACAATCATGTTAAACATATTTCCACATTAGTCATGTTGTGAGAGAAGAATCAGAACAAAAGGAAAAAAAATAACAAGAGAAAGAAGAAACAATAACAACAAAAGTAATGACAAAACATGAAAACAGTATGCTTCAAATGTTTTTCAGAATCCATAGTTCTTTTTCTGTATGTGAAGAGCATTTTCCATTGTGAGTTTTCTGGCATTGTCTAGCATCACTGTGTTGCTGAGAAGAGCTAAGTCTATCATAATTGATAATCACACAATGTAGCTGTTACTGTGTACAATGTTTTCCTGGTTCTGCTAACTTCACTCAGAATCAGTCCACTTAAGTCTTTCCAGGTTTTTTTTCTGAAATCTGCCTGCTTATCTTTTCTGATAGCACAATAGTATTCCATTACATGCATATACCACAACTTGTTCAGCCATTCCCCAATTGATGGGCATCCCCTCAATTTCCAATTCTTTGCAACTACAAAGAGAACTGCTATAAGTATTTTTATACTTATGGGTCCTTTTCCCTTTTTTATGATATTTTTGGAATACAGACCTAGTACTGGGTCAAAGGGTATGCACAGCCACATAGCCCTTTGGGTATAGTTTTAAATTGCTCTCCAGAATTGCTGGGTCAGATCAGAACTCCTCCAAAAATGCATTAGTGTTCCAATTTTTCCACAGCATCTCCAACATTTATTATTTTCTTTTTGTTGTAATATTAACCAATATGAGGGGTGTGAGGTGGTAATTTAGAGTTATTTTAGTTTGTATTTCTCTAATCAGTGGTAATTGAGAATATTTTTTCATATAGCTGTTGATAGCTTTAATTTCTTCATCTAATAACTGTTCATATCCACTGACCATTTATCAATTGGGGAATGACTTGTATTCTTTTATATTTGATTCAGTTCTATTTGCATTTTAGAAATGAGAGGCTTTTATCAGAAAGGCTATAAAAATTGTTTCCTAGCTTTCTGCTTTCCTTCTTATCTTGCTTGCATTGATTATTTTTTGTGCAAAACCTTTTTAATTTAATGAAATAAAATTCATTCACTTTGCCTTTCATAATATTCTTTATCTCATCTTTTGTCATAAATTCTTTCCCTCTCTATAGATTTGAGAAGTAAACTATTCTTTCCCTTTCTAGCTTCTGGGGTAAGAACTCAGTATTTAACAAAAATTGCTGGGAAAATTGGAAAATAAAATGCAGGAACACGGCATAGACCAACATCATACACCATAAACGAAAGTCAAGTCAAAACGGGTATATGATCAAGACATGGGGTGTTCTGGAAAGAATATTGCTGTGGGATACCTTTCTTACTCTCTGTTACATGAAAATGATGTATATATGAACTTAACAAAAACAAAAAGAGGAAATGAGAGACAGAGACATAGAGAGAATATAAACGGTAAAATGACTACTCAATAGAGAAATGAGAAGGCCTAGAGGCAAAGTGACAATGAGGGGTCTATATTGGATTTGGGGCTGGGGGGGGATTCTATGTTATTTTATACTTTGCATCTGTCATCCCTTGGCTTCTTTACAGGAGTTTATTCATGGGAATCTTCCTCTAAAGCTGTTTCTAGAGTCCTTTCCCCCACATAAATCATTGAAAAAGAGACGATATATTTTCCCTTACTTTCCTTTTTATTCTTAATGTATAGGACTTTTCACTTTTCTACAGTCTTTGTGGTCTCAGCCAAACAGTCTTTCAACTTTACAAGTCTGAGCACCTCCTAATATATGTGCTACTAGTGAGGATCAACACTAAGCCAACTTTACATTTCCAATTAGCACTACATAAGGATAACTTTGGAAGAAGCTACTGTTATCTCAGACTTGAGGATGGGAAATGGAAATTCAAAGATGTAGAATGTTGGTTAGCAAAATTAAGGTGATGGAATAAAGTGATTATTCCAGCCAAACTCTCTTAATATTCCCCTTAAAGAACTCTAAAATAATGTGACAAATAGAATTCTGGGTGACATGACCAACAAATGGTTAAGGTGAAATATTTTTCAAAACCAGGAAAACTTCACATCTCAGGAGAGGTTTGTGACATTAGGTTGCAGGCTGACTATGAGCCAAACAAAATCAACTGTGGGTCTTGGAGGCTGAAGCAGCAGGAGCAGCAGGAATACCATGGCCTCTCACTGTCAAAAGAGAGTAAGGGAATTGGACAGCTGATCAGAAAGGGTGCCTTGTGTAGGTACTAGCTGCAGGGTCAGGTGCAATTTGCTAAATCCATTGCATATTGCCCAGTTGTAGGTTACAGTTACAGTGCAGAGAGGAACACAAAGCAGAATTTCCCATTGTAGGAGCCCTAGGAAAGAGAGGCAGGAGTCCTAGTTCCTGGTTGTAGTTCTGGCATAGAGAAGGAACAGAGGTCCTAGTTCCAGATTAGGAACAGTTTCACAGTGAAGAGGAGAATTAGTGTATGTGGTCTCAAGGAAACAAAAACCTTTTCTGACTAAGAACCAGAAAGCAGGCTAGGAGAGCAGTGACAACAGCTTTGCCTTGGATGGCAAGACTTTGAAAGTAATGAACACTTACAGATGCCTAGAATTAGCTGTGAAAACAGCAGAGCAGAAAAACCTGAAGCTGGGACAGTGACCCCCACCAACAGTCAGAGATAAGCAAAGTGCAACTCTACCATAAATTTCAAGAAATAGGCTAAAAATTTAGCAAGCAATAGCAAAAGAAACTAAATATAAAAATCTACTATGGGAAGCAAAAGACAAAAACTCAGAAGATGACAACAATGTGAAAACATCAATAAGTAGAACCTCAAAAAGACTACAGATTAGGGGCAGCTAGGTGGCACAATGGATAAAGCGCTGTCCCTGGATTCAGGAGGACTTGAGTTAAAATCCAGCCCCAGACACGTGATACTTACTAGCTGTGTGACCATGGGCAAGTCACTTAACATTCATTGCCCTGCAAAAAATGAAATAAAATAAATAAGCAACAACAACAAAAAAGACTGCCAATTGGGCTTAAGCCCCCAAAGAATTCCTAGATGAACTAAAGAGATAAAAAATAACAAATATGATTTTGAAATACTAAGAAAAGAAAGAGAATTGGTGAAAATGGGAGTGATGAAAGAAAATTATGAAAAGAAACTTAAAAACATTAAAATAGGCAAAAATAATGAAAAAATCCTTAAAAACAAAATTGGTCAACTAGTAAATTAAGTCCAAAACTTCACTGAAGAAAAATAATGCCACAAAGATTTGGGCAATGGGAAGGGGAGGCATAATTGTTAACATTTTCAGAGGTAAGCTAAATAGTTTTAAGCTCTTATGAAATTTTCAAAGAAAAATTTTATGACAATATGCAAATAAAATACTTTAAAATACATGATATTAAATGTAGGTTTCTTCTATAGTAGGGTATCTACAAACATAGGAATTTTTTACTGATTGCATTAGTATATGATAAAAGAAAAAGAACCATGATGTAAGGTCTTGCTCTATCTCCTAGTCTTATTTCAACAAGTAGAAATCTGTATATCAGTAGCACCATGACTCCATATATCATTCATAGAAATCACATTAAAAAAGGCTATCCAGGAAAAAATTAAAAAGGCATCTCTCAATAAAGTCCCTATGACTCCTCAAAAATCACTTTTCTATATTTCTAGCTCTGGTGAGATCCTTTGCTAGGGCATTCACTGATAACAACTTTTTGGAAATTTATTATTTTTTCTGCTCTTATGATATGTATTTATATATACTTGAAGAAACACATATACATATAATTATATATCCTTTTGTGAGATCCATGAACTTTATTATCTTTTCTCATCCTTTCTTCATGATCAGACACTTTGCTTTGCATGTATTCTTTTGAGGATGCTACCTTTTTGTTTCTTATTCCAAATTTTCCTTTATAGAGTATTTTTTTGTATTATGAATCTATGAAACTCTTCTACTTTTTTAGAGCTTCTCAATGTGCAATGGTACTGCTAATTTGTGACCTATATTCATTCCTACTTTCATTTTTATGAATATTACCTCTCTTTTAACAATTCTGGAGTTTCTTGCTGTTTCATGCTCTCTGGGGAGCCTATAACAGTCTCTAATTTTAGAGATTATGAATTAATTTTCCTTCATATTAAAATGTTTGATAAGTGAGTTTTATATACTCTGTTTTTATTCTTCCTCTTGCCTTTTTAAAAAGATTTTCTCTGTTGATAGATTTGGTTGTGGACTAGACTTTAACAAAAGTCTTTTCTCATGATATCATTATTGTTTTAAATATTCACTTATATTCCTCCCTCACTAATATTCTGTTGACTTCTCCTTTGATGATGAGCAGAATGCCAGAGTTTGGATGCAAGGCTGCCTGAGCCTCATGTTGAAAGGCTTGGGGATCAGTACATGATACAACCTCAGGAGGACATGCTTGGCCATGACAAGTTTCCAATTAACCTTTCCTTTAGGCTGAATGCACCCTTGTAGACATTTCATCTGATTCCTCCCTCTATTTTCCTTATTTATTTCCATTGGATGGACAGGAAAGAGTTCTGGGGGTAGAGATAAGATGGCAGAGAGAAGTCAGGAAGTTACCTGAGCTTCCCCATGTTTCCCTCAAAAACAACATTAAATCAAGCTTCTAAACAGATTCTGCAACTACAGAACCTACAAAAAGACAGAGAGAGACAACCCTCCTACATGATATAATTTAGAAGACTTCAGAAAAAGTCTGTCTCGTCTGGGTGAAAAGGGAGGGTGGCTCAGCACTGCTCGGCTCAGCTGACAGCTCAGCTTAGCACAGGTCAGCTCAGTGAACAGCTTGACGCTGCTGCAACTCTACACAGCTGAGAGTGGGGAAGGTGAGAGCAATAAGAAGCTTGCAAAAGTGAACCCTGGGGCATCTAGGTGGCACAGTGGATAGAGCACTGGCCCTGGAGTCAGGAGTACCTGAGTTCAAATCCGGCCTCACACACTTAACACTTACTAGCTGTGTGACCCTGGGCAAGTCACTTAACCCCAATTGCCTCACTAAAAAAAAAAAAAGTGAACCCTGTGCCCCAGGAGCAGACTTCAACTTTATAAGTTTAAAAATAAGCTATACCCTGAGAAGAAACAAAAAAAGGACCCTTACCATTGGCAGGCTCTATGGTGAAAGGGAAGAACAAAACTCAAACTCAGATGATTTGTTCAAAACACCTACAAGTGAAGCCTCAAGTGAGAAGATGATCTTGTCTCAATAGCAAAAAGCCTTCTTTGAAGAGCTTAAAAAGGCTTTTAAAAACCAAATGAGAGAGGTGGAAGAAAAAATGGAAAAATAAATGAGAGAAATGAGAGTTACACTGCAAAAAGAAGCACAAAAATTGACTGAGGAAGACAATTCCTTAAAAAATACAATTGGCCAAATGAGAGAAAAAAATGGCCAAATGGGAGAAAAAAATTGGCCAAATGGGAGAAAAAAATGGCAAAATGGAAAAAGAGGTGCAAAAGCTTACTGAGGAAAATAATACCTTAAATTAAAATTGGGCATATGGAAGCTAATAACTCCATGAGACACCAATAATCTGTCAAGCACAATCAAAAGACTGATAAAATAGAAGAAAATGTGAAATACTTCATTGGAAAAACAACTGACCTGGAAAATAGATCCAGGAGAGATAATCTGAGAATGATTGGACTACCTGAAAGCCATGATCAAGAAAAGAGTCTAGGCAGGAAATTATCCAGGAGAACTGCCCTGAAATTGTAGAATCAAAGGATAAAATCATGATTGAAAGAATCCACTGATCACCTCCTGAAAGAGACCTGAAAAGGAAAACTTCAAGGAACAGTGTAGCCAAACTACAGAATTATTGGTGAAGGAGAAAAAACTCCAAGCAACCAGAAAGAAACCATTTAAATATCATGGAGCCAGAGTCAGGATTGCACAGGACCTGGCAGCTTTAACATTAAAAGATCGCAGGGCTTGGGATATGATATTCAGGAAGATAAAGGAGCATGGATTACAACCCATAATCAACTACCCAGCAAAACTGATCATAATCTTCCAGATGAAAAGATGGACATTCAATGAAATAGGGGACTTCCAAGGCTTCCTGAGAAAAAGACCAGAACTGAACAGAAAATTTAATCTCCAAATACAAGACTCTAGAGAAATATAAAGAGGTAAACAAGAGTGGGGGGGAAAGATTGTTCAATGATGTTAAACTGCTTGCATCCCTATGAGGGAGGATATTTTAACTCTTGGGATCTGTATCTCTGTTAAGGTATTGTTATTAAATTGACATTGATGTGATGATTACAGAAATTTAAGGGGCAGAATAAAAGAAGACTAGGGGTAGGAGAGGAAGGGGGAGGTTAAATGGGGATAATTACATCATGTGAAGAGGCACAAAAGGAACCCATTACAATAGAGGGAAAGAAGGGAGGGGTGAACATTGTTTCTCTCATCAGAATTCATTCAGGGAGGGAATAAAATACACTCCCATTTGTACAAAGGAACTTAGCTTACTATTTAAGAAAACAAAAGGGGAAGGGGGAAAGGGTGGTATTGATAGTAGGGAGGGCAGAAGTATGGGGGTAAGGGCAAGAAGAGGAAGGGCAGCTGATAAAAGGGAGGGCAGATGGGAGGCAGTGATCACTAGAAAAACACTAGTCAAGAGGAATAGTGTGAAAGAAGGTAAAAAGTACAAACAAAGGGAAAAAAGAGGATGGAGAAAAATAAGCAGTTAATAATCTTAACTGTGAATATGAATGGGATGAAGTCGAATTCTTCCATAAAACAGAAGTGATTAGCAGAGTGGATTAAAAATCAGAATCCTACAATATGTTGTTTACAAGAAACACATTTGAAGCAGAGAGATACACACAGAGTAATGGTAAAAGGTTGGAGCAGAATATATTATGTTTCAGCTGATATCAAGTGGATGGACAGAATCTGCATTTGACATTTCTGTGTTAGTGATGATGGGGGCAGAATCATTTCAACCAGGGTGCTTCCATGTTATAAAAAAACTTGATAGGGAAAGCATGAAACACTAGACCCTACTAAATTTTTAGTCCCCATTTCTTCATATGGTCATCTAGGTAATGCATTGAATAGAATACTAGGCCTGGAAGACTCATCTTCCTGAGTTCGAATCTGGCCTCAGATACTTACGAACTGAATGACCCAGGGCAAGTCACTTAACCCTGTTTGCCTCAGTTTCATCATCTTTAAAATGAGCTGGAAAAGGAAACTGCAGCTCACTCCAGTATATGCCAAGAAAACCCCAAATGAGGCCATGAAAGGTTGTACATAACTAAAATGCCTGAACAGCAAAGAATTACTTCATACATAATGGAAATTGCCCACACTGAAACTCTGACCAATACATAGATTTATTTTTTCATCATGTGACTGAATAGAATCATCATCTGTTGCGTCCTATAGGGTGGGGAATAAAGGTCAGGTCAATACTACAATTTCCAAGATCCCCATCCTTAGTGCAGAATGTGACCCTTGCTACTGGCAAACTAAATTATTCCTAGCTCTGGTTTCCTCCTTTCTTTCATGTGACTGGATAGTCAATATCTGTTCTTATGGTATAGGAGTTGGGAGAGTTTGGTTCCTTACCATGGATAAATACCAGATGAAAACCTAAAAATGGAGATAATAATAACACATACCTCATGGGATTATTTAGCCACATGTAAAACATTTTTACGAGCATTAAAGCATGTCATAAATATTCTATTATTGCTATTACTTATTATTATTTTGATAAGTTGATGATTATTATTTGGATATCCTAACCCTGACTTGTATGTACTTGAATAAAGAGAGCTAGATATATCATTTAATATAATCCCCTCAGTTTTACATATGAGGAAACCATTGGTCCAGAGTGGCTAAATGACTTGCTTAGGTCATATAAACAAGGAATTACACATCTGAGGGAAAAGCCCATGTCTTTTAAAATCAAGCCCAATACTCTTTTCAATCTGCCATCCCACAAACATTTTTTTGTGTGTGTGTTCTCATGACTTTCCTGCATCACTCTCATTTCTCTTTCCATTTTTTTCCTCTACCTCTCTGACTTTATCCTCAAAGTCCTTTGTGAGTGCCTTTATGGATTGAGACCAATTCATATTTTTCTTGGAAACCTTTTATTTAGGAGCCCTGATGTTGCCATGCTCCTCTTACAGTGCACCTCGATCCTCCCTGTTTCCAAAGACATTTTCTATGGTTCACAACATTCTCTGCTTGCTCATCTTGCCCGTCTTTTACTTGATTCCCAACTCTTTCCCAATGTGGGGCACTGATTCTAGGCTATACCATCCCAAGCCTCAGGGGTTCCCAGGTGATAACACTCAAGGAAGGGCAGGTTCTTTACTGGCCTGGCCTATGCTCTGGTCCATAAATAACCCCAAGACAACCTGCTAATTAACCAGGCAACAAAGTTTTGTTTACTATGGTTGTTAACAACTAAGAACCTACGACCCTCTCCCACCTGGGCCTCTGCTGTTCAAGATTTCTTCCTGGTTCCCCACTGGGATAGGACAGCCAAATTCCTTCTCAGCTCCTGCAGACACCCCTGTATTTCTCTCCTGGCTAGCTGTTCAGCCCTCTCATCAGACTGTGAGCTTAGTTCCAGTGCTCCAGCTCATTCAAAGGCTAGAGGGTAAGTTTCTCTAGTGCAGCATGCCTGGAGCTGGATCTGTGTCAGCATGACCACAGGGTTATACTCTATGCCCAGCCTAGCACCACCTCCTGTTGAACTTCTAAGCCGTCTTTGGATAGAAAATAATCTTAGCCCATTTGGGGCCGGGGGGTGGGGTGGTCCTACTGTCTTATTGCTGTATTTGGAATTTTTTGGAGTAATTGTATCAGGAGCTCTAAGTATTGAATGCCTTTCCTCCACCATCTTGGCTCTGCCTATCAATCGATTTCTGTGTTCTCTGTCAAGATTTCATTGCTATGATTAAGTTAATCCTAACACCTATTTGATATTCCCTTTCTCCTCTTCCTGTGCCTAGGTAGTAACTTTGAGAAAATTGATTTTTATGAAAGGAACCAAATGGCTATTTCCGTACAGAATTTAAATTGTTAAGCATGTTATTCAAGTTCATTTAGAGTGTTTCTAATGAAAGCTTCTTGCTTGTTGATTTTTAGGATACATCATATGTGCTGTTTTTCCTACTTGCAAATTTATCTCCTTAATACACTATTATTAGAAGAATTAGAAGAATTTAGGGTTTCTTTCTGTTCCTAATCTGTGTATTCTGTAGCTCCATAATCTGTACCTTGATTTTGACATTGCTTAAATGATTTCCTCTTTTATGAATGCTAGACATTTTCTTTAATAACATTTTCTAGAGAGAATCATACACTTACTCCAAACCCTAGCTTTCTTGAAAGATTTACAAATTTTTAGCTAATTGCATTGATTTTTGAGATTACTTGGTTGATGATCATAGCAGTTCACCTGTTTTGTTTTCTAGGAGGACATTTCTTTCACCTAGTAAATCACATCTTAATTTATTATTCACTGATAATACCATATTGTTATTTCATTATAAACTTGTCACTTCCTTTTTGTTTTTTTTTGGTGACGCAATTGGGGTTAAGTGACTTGCCCAGGGTCACACAACTAATAAGTGTCAAGTGTCTGAGGCTGGATTTGAACTCAAGTCCTCCTGACTCCAGGGCTGGTGCTTTATCCACTGCACCACCTAGCTGCCCTGTCACTTCCATTTCTTTACTGAGATAATGAATTTGTTTATTAGTGTCAGGTCTTTTGTATTTTCCTTAATATAAATGTTCTTATTCCAGATGATGTCTTCTAGAGCTATACTTTAATTTCCATAATTTGTTGATGTTAATAAATTATTTCTTACTTCAAAATTATTTTCTTCTTTTCCATTTAACGCATATTATTTATTCTTCGTGCTTTTTCTGTTTTCTCATTTTTGTGGTTACTTTCTTTTCTCTTCTCTTTTTTGTACTGTTTTGTTTAGTTTTCCTATTTGCCTTTTTCTCTCGTTTCTTCTTTATTTTAACCTGTCTTTCCATTATCTTACCCAAAATTCCCAAACTGTTTTTGACCAAGTCATATCAAGTGAAAGTAAGTATTCCCCTTATAAAAACTCATTTAAAATATAGCCCTACATCTGCTTATAAGTAATACAACAATCTGCATCTCCCACCACATGTACACACAAAAATATTACCACACAACATAACTCACATGAATTTTAGGACTTCATGGGATACAAAGTTCAGGAATAGCATATTGTTCACTGAGTTTCTATTTTTAAAAGAATGCAAAAGTATGTCCTAGTAAAATAATTTTAAAATATGGAGTTCTCTAATTTTGTTGTATTGTCTTCCTATTGCCAAGAATTCAAATCTCTCATATTTCATAGTGCAGGAAGAGAGCACTGTGAACTAGTCAAAATAAATGTTACACTGTTAATTATAAGATCTATTTTTTATTTTAGCCTTCTCAAAAACTAGCTGAGCTCAAAAAATATCATGTGTTTCTAAACATTTAGAATTATATTGAGGAACAATATTTTACTCATATCCCCTTTCCATGAATTTTTTGGAAAACTTTTATTAGGGTTTTCTAATCATAATTACTTCTTCCCATTTGCATTTTAATCTTGTGCTAGAAGTTACAATGCAATATAATGAATGATATTTTAAACTATTGGTGAATTAGCCTCTTTTAGCTTTTTGCAATACATTATGGATGTAGTCCTCTCTGAGGATTACCTATTAGACATTCTATTGAATCTATGCAGACTTTTTATTATAGTAAAAATGATTTTGACATGTATTTTTAAAACTTTGTGTTTGAAATGCTCTCCCTTCTCCCCACCCACCCCCCCTTTGAGAAGTCAAGCAGTTCAAAATAAGTTATACATATGTAGTCATGCAAAACATTTCCATATTAGTCATGTTGTGAAAGAAAATAGCCCCCCCCCCAAAAAAAAAACTCAACAAAAATAAAGAAAAAATATTCGTCAATCTGTATTCAGACACCATCAGTTTTTTCTCTGGGGAGGATAGCACTTTTCACCATAAGTCCTTCATAGTTGTCCTGGATCATTGCATTGCTGAGAATAGCTAAGTCATTCACAGGTGAAAATCTTAAAATATTGCTGTTACTTTGTACACAGTACATTACACTTTCTATCAGTTCACGTAAGTCTTTACAAGTGTTTCTGAAAAAATACTACTCATCATTACTTATAGGACAATAGTGTTACATCATTATGACATGCAACAATTTTTTCAGCCATTCCCGTTGATGGGCATCCCCTCAATTTCAAATTCTTTGCACCAGAAAAGAACTGCCATAATTAATTTTGTACATATAGGTCCTATATATGTGTGTTTGTGCATATATATAAATATGTGTGGGTTTTATCTCTTTTTGTATACCAACGTAGTTGTGGTATTAGTAGGTCAAAGAGTATGCATGGTTTTACAGGTCTTTGGCCATAGTTCCAAATTGCTCTATTGAATGTTTGAATTAGTATACAACTCCACCAACAGTGCATTAATGTCTTATTTTCCCCATATCCCCTATAACATATGTCATTTTCTTTTGAGATAGTACCACAGAATTGTTTTGATGTTCAGCTTTCTAATCAATAGTGAGTTAGAATGTTTTTTTTTTATGTGACTACTTATGGCTTTAATTATTTCATCTGAAAACTGTTCATACCTTTTGATCATGTATCAATTGGGCAATATCTCTTACTTTAATAAATTTGACTCCATTCTCTATATGTATAAGAACTGAGGCCTTTATCAAAGTTGCCTCAAATTTTTTTCAGTTACTATTGTTATATTTCTCTCCATCCTATTCCATCCCCACTATTTATTCTATTTTCTATCTCCTTTCACCATGCCCTTCTGCAAAAGTGTTTTGCTTCTGACTGACCCCTCCCCCAATCTGCTGTCCCTTCTATCTCCACCCACCCCCCAACCATATATCCTTCTCTTACTACTTTTCTGCAGGGTAAGATAGATTTCTATACCCAATTGAAGGTGTATGCTATTCTTTCTTTGAGCTAATTCTGATGAGAGTAAGGTTCACTCACTGTCCCTCACCTCCCCCATCTTCCCCTCTACTGTATAAGCTTTTTTCTTGCTTCTTTTATGTAAGCTAACTTACCCTATTTTCCATCTCCCTTTCCTTTTCTCCCAGTGTATTCCTCTCTCACCCCTTAATTTTAGTTTTTAAAAATATCACCCCCTCATATTCAATTCACACCAGTACTGTCAGTCTAAATATACTCCATCCAGGTGTCATAATGATAAAGTTCTTATGAGTTACACATATCATCTTCCCATGTAGGAATGTAAATAGTTTCAATTTTTTTTGGGGGGGGGCAATGAGGGTTAAGTGAAATGCCTAGAGTCACACAACTAGTAAGTGTCAAGTGTCTGAGGCCAGATTTGAACTCAGGTCCTCCTGAATCCAGGGCTGGTGATTTATCCACTTGGCCACCTAGCTACCCAACAGTTTCAATTTTTAATATCCCTTACTGTTTCCTTTTCCTGTTTACATTTTTATGCTTCTCTTGAGTTTTATATTTGAAAATCACATTTTCTATTCAGCTCAGGTCTTTTTCATCAAGAATGCCTTAAAGTCCTCTCTTTCACTGAATTCCCATTTTCCCCCTAAAGGATTATATTCAATTTTGCTAGGTAGTTTATTTTTGGTTGTAATCCCAGATCCTTTGCCGTGTGCAATATCATGTTCTAAGACCTCTGATCCTTTAATATAGAAGTTGATAAATCTTGGATTATCCTGATTGTGGCCCTAAATTACTTGAATTATTTCTTACTAGCTGCGTGCAATATTTTCTGCCTTACCTGAGAGCTCTGGAATTTGGCTATGATATTTCTGGAAGTTTTCATTTTAGAATGTCCTTCAGGAGGTGATTGGTAGATTGTTTCCATTTCTATGTTACCTTCTGATTCTAGAATATCAGGACATTTTTCCATGACATTTTTTTCAAGATAATGTCTAGACTCTTTTTGATTTTTTATCATGGCTTTCAGGTAGGTTTTTTTTTTCTTTTCCAGGGCAATGAGGGTTCAGTGACTTGCCCAGGGTCACACAGCAATAATTTTCAAATGATCTCTCCTGAATCTGTTTTCCATGTCAGTTGTTTTTTCCAATGAAATATTTCATATTGCCTTCTATTTTTTCATTCTTTTGGTTTTTATCATTTCTTAATTTTTCATAAAGTCATTAGCTTCCACTTGCTCATTCATAATTTTTAGGGAGTTATTTTCTTTAGTTTGTTTTTGTTTGTTTGATTTTGGTGGGGCAATGAGGGTTAAGTGACTTTCCAATGGTCACACAGCTAGTAAGTGTCAAGTGTCTGAGGCCAGATTTGAACTCAGGTCCTCCTAAATCTAGGGCCTGTGATTTATCCATTGTGCCACCTAGCTGCCCCCATTATTTTCTTTAGTAAGATTGTGTACCTCCTTTTCCATTTGGCCAATTTAAGCTTTTCTTCATTGGCTTTTTGCACATCATTTAACATTTGGCCTCATTGGTTTTTAACTTCTTTTTTTTTTTCAGTGAGGCAATTGGGATTAAGCAACTTGCCCAGGGTCACACAGCTAGTAAGTGTTAAGTGTCTGAGGCCGGATTTGACCTCAGGTACTCCTGACTCCAGGGCCAGTGCTCTATCCACTGCACCATCTAGCTGCCTCCTCATTGGTTTTTAAGGTATTTTTTCTTCATTATTATGTGTGTATGTGTCTTTTTTACCAAACTGTTGACATTTTTTCATATTTTTCTTACATCACTCTTATTTCCCATTTTTCCCTCTACCACCAATCAAGAGTGGGAACCAGAGTAAGACGTTGTAGTCAGAGGACAGACCAAAACATCACAGTAGGAAAATGGAAGAAATGGCACAAAGAGCATAGAAGAAAATGAAGTGAGCTATATCTGAAAGTCTGGCAGGGTAGACAGGAGCCATACTGTGAAGAACTTGAAATGTTTTTTTGTTTGTTTGTTTTGTTTTATTTAAAGAGAGTGTGTATATATATATATATATATATATATATATATATATACTTCATATATACAGAGAGTGTGTGTATATATAAACATATATATATGTATATATATATAAAGAATTAATTGTTATTTGAAGTTTTTATGACCCCATCTTTTGGCTAGAATTAAAAAAAAAACCTCAGCGTGCACTGACCTGGGGCTCCACAAACCACACAGTGCTCCACCCACTGGTTGTAGCTGTTGCCATGGTCCTGGCATCTCACATCATCACCACTTGCTAATGCCTACATGGACCTGGCAAAATTATAGTGATTGGAAGCCTAGTGAGGGCAGTCATGTGACTGTCAGAGTGGTCAGCCAATTGGATGGGGGCTGTGTGGGGTGTGCTGAGAGAAGGGAGTTTTTCTGGCATTCTAGTTGGAAGCTGGAAGGCGACAAGTGTGCTGCTGTGTATTCTCATCTGATTCCTGGGCAGTGGTGTTTTTTCAGGTTGTATAATTTCCCTTTCCCCATTTTATTTCCTTTCCCTTGATCCTACTGGTCCTGTTTGTATTTTTTTTTTAAGTTCATTCTTGTTAAATAAATCTTTCTGTGTTTTAAGGGAGGCTGCCGGTCTCCTTCCTTGCTCCAATATTGTGGCGAGCCACTTAGCTAACAGTCCCCAATTAAAAATTGTTCTCCACTATATATATATATATGTGTGTGTGTGTGTGTGTGTGTGTGTGTGTGTGTGTGTGTGTGTGTGTGTATTTATCCTAAGAAGTCATAGTGATTATTTTTAAATAAAAGAAATGACATGCTCAAATTTCTTCTTTAAGATTATTTTGACAATTATGTGGAGGATGGAAATAAAGAAGAGGGACAATAAACTGTTAAAATAGATTTGTTCCAATAGTTAATTAGGGGTAGAACTACCATAATGCCTAGGTGTGTGAGGAAAGAAATAGTTTGTCAATCAGTCAACAGCCGTTAATTAATCACCTTTCTCTCTCTCTTTCTCTCTCTCTCTCTCTCTCTCTCTCTCTCTCTCTCTCTCTCTCTCTCTCCATGTATACATACATACATATATATATATATATATATATGTGTGTGTATATATATATGACACATATACATATACATATACATACATACATACTATGTATCTCTACCTAGCTAGCTAGCTATGCACTACTTTTAAGGAGGTCACAGATGGAAAAGATGTTGTGAAGGTCAAATTGTCAAGACAAAGCAATTGAACATGTGAGATGAAAAAGCATGAAGAGTTAAGGATAACATTGAAATGGCAAAGCTGTGTGGTGGTATCCTTAACATAAATAGGGAAGTAAAGGAATGGCTATGGGCATTTTCCTCTAAAGTAGATTTGGGCCTTCTAAGGAATAAGCAGCACTTTGTCTTCTAAAGAGAGATCCTATAGAGCCACAAGTGTTATTGGAAGAGATCATCCAGTAAAATCAAAAGAATAATGAATTGTTACTTAGTGGTGGTTGGTGACTCACTACTGAGAGGTACTATTTATTGATCTGATAACATAAATTAAGTTTGTTATCATTTCAAGAGGTATATGCAGAAAATACTAATTAACTATGTATTGTCAGGGGTAGCTAGTTGGTACAGTGGATAGAGTTCTGGTAGTGGAGTCAGGAAGACCTGGCTTCATATCTGACTTCAGACACTCACTAGCTATGTGACTCTGGACAAGTCAATGAGTCCTATTTGTCTCACTTTCCCCATCTGTAAAATAAGCCACAGGGGTCATAAAGAGTCAAACATTATTCAAAATGACTAAACAACAACATGCCTTGTTAAAGCAAGGAACATGCATTCAATTTTGGTGTTTACTATGAGAAAAGATAATGTGGCCAGAAGGTATCTCACAAGTAATGCTAAAAATTTTGAAACTTTGGGCAGCTGACTAAAACCCATAGGACCACAAGTGATATTTTCAACATTGTGGCCAAATGCTTAAGAGGAGAAAGGGAATTGAAGGATGAATGATAAAGAAGACAGTGTCTATAAATGAGATTTACCATTCTTGATCTTGGCTAAAATATAAAAGAATGGCAGGCTCCTTGCCAGAGACAGAACAGTACCCTAAAAAAAAATGCTTGCACAAAATATTATGAAATGAATCAAAATGGCTTTAATCTTAAAAGGAAGGAGGATTGAGAAAACTGGCTATAGCCATCAGCTGGAGAAAAGAGTTGGTAGCAATAAGTGTCAGCAGTATGGCAATTTAGTAGACTATACATTTATAGTAGACACAATCCAAGATAAAAGAAAAGTGTTAATATCTGTGACTTCTATCTATACTCAGATAAACATAGTGTGCATGCTATGCACCTATGCAATATGAGCTGGAAATTCTTTTGCAAGGAAACACATTTAATCTCAGGGCAGCTAGGTGGCAAAGAGGATAGATTGCCAGGCTTGGAGTCAGGTAGATTCATCTTCTTGAGTTCAAATCTGGCCCAAGACACTTACTAGTTATGTGATCCTGAACAAGTAATTTAACCCTGTTTCACTAAGTTCTTCATCTGTAAAATGAGCTGGGGAAGGAAAAGGCAAAACATTCTTGTATCTTTACTGAGAAGACTCAAAATAGTATAATCTGTTGAATATGACTGAAAAATGAATGAACAACATTTAACCTTATATGTATGAATGCACTGTGATGGCCAGGAGACACATGTTTTAATTATAGCTATGTAAACATATACCTTAGTTAAAAGCAATATGATAGGAAAAAAGTGTGAAGTTGGGTAGGAAAATCAAATTTGTTTATAAATTTGTGAATAAATTGAGATAGAAGTGATGTTAATTAAAATTGTTATACCCTTGCTAAGTCTATAGTCCTGCAATTCTATGAACTCAGTTAGATGTCATTTTATAGGGAGAAAAGTAAATTATTACATTAAGGTTCAAAATATCAACTCCAAAAATATTATAGGTATATCACAATTAGACAGCACATCCTATGGAAATTATATCTAGTTTTTAATGGAATTCAAGCTCAATATAAGGAAATAGTGTGATATGAAAACAAATAAAAAATCATGTAAATTTTATCTACATTTACAGAGGCCTAATATCCAGTAATAGAGTGGTGATATTATAACTGTGTTCCATCTTGTTGAGACCACATCAGGGACAGTGTGTTTTTTTCTGAACAACACATTTGATGTATGATATTGATAAACTTTAAAATGTCAAGACAGTAGCAATCATTTTAATGACTCACCTTAAGATCATGCCATGTTGTGCATCAGTTATGAGAACTGACAGAAATTATTATTTATCTCTTATGTTCTTAATTAATTCTTGAATTAGAACCAGGAGTCGTTGTTGTTATTGTTCTTGTTTTCAGAAGCTTCTAGGTTGTTCAGTCTCTGAAAGACATTGTTAATGGATTAGATTGCCCAAATCCCCAGGGAACATGTCCTTTCTTCTTAGATGGGAGATCCCACTCAACTAGAGAACCTTCTAAAACTTTATTCTGAGGTGAATTCCAGCCCATTGTCTTCCACTTAGCCAGGTCTGAGCAGAGGTGGACTTCCTTTTGTCTAGATTGCCCTAGGCAGTGGTAGTCTGGATAACAGATAAAACTCTTTGTCCAAGACTGAGTGACCAAAGTCACATTTCCCCAGGCCTTCATTAGAATAAACCCATCTCTCAGTATAGTATTCTTCTTCTCATTAGGTGTTAACCAATCAGAGTTGATTGCTACCCTCGCCCACTCTTCAAAAGGCATATGTACTGAGTGGGTTCCATGAGGGGTAGGTTTGCAGTTGAGAGTTCCATTGATTCCTTTTAATATCTGCTAGCATAATTAATAAAATGATTAAGTACTCAGAAACAATGTCTCTCAAACAGTTTATACATTCTATAATGAAGAAATTTTAGGCAGGAAAAAGGAAGAATTAGAGGGAATTTAATAACTGTCTTCATGTTTCTAGTACTATCATATAAAAGAGGGGTTAGGTTTGTTCTAGTTGGCTTTAGAAAGCAGAGACATAAAAAATGAGTTCATGTTGTAGAGAAGCAGATTTGTGTTTGATGGGGAAAAAATAATCCTCACCACCAGAGCTATCCAAATGTAGAATGTGCTTCCATTTTAAAATGAATTTCTCTTCACTAGAGTTTTTGTATGCTCTCAAACAAAGTCTGTATTACCACTGATTGAATATATTGTATAAGAAATTATTTTTCAAGTAAATATTGGACCAGATGGCCATTAAAAACTCCTTCAACTCAGATTTTAAGATTCTATGAGATATAGAGACATCAAGCTTGGAAAATTGAGAAGGCCTGGATAAGAAGCAATGGAAGCAGAGGTCAATTAAAAGGTTGATGGTCCAGGTTAGAAGTGAGGGGATTCTGCAGAAGGGTGGTAGCAGTGTAAGCAGAAAGGGAAAAAATCATGAGAGAGGCATTGGTAGAATCAATCAAAACCTTGGTAGCTCCCCACTGTCTATAGGATAATTTTAGATTGGCATTCTAAAATACTAGGAGTGTGGCTCCAATCAACCATTCTAATTTTTAATGCCAATATCTTCTATCATTTTATGTTTTATCCAGATTCAATAATCAATTGATCCTAAGATTTATCCTGCCCTCTCCTTCCTAAGTATTTTAACATGTCTTCTCCATGGCTACAATGGGCTTTTAGCTATCCTCCTCTCTTTGAAGCTTTCATTGTAAAATACATTCCTACCATTGTCCCTCTGAAGTTAATCTCCATCCTGAAAATTTTCATAACATTTTCCGATGTCTTTTCAATTTGAAACTTTCACATTATGCAATGCATTCTATTCTTTATATCATGTCCCTTCTATTGTATTGTAAATCTGTGACAGCAGGGTATATGCTATTATTCTTGATTTGTATCCTTGCGACCTAGCATAGTGCCATGGAAATAGTAGGTATTTAATAAATATTTAATTAAATCGAACTGAGTATGCAGAATGCACTCTTAATATAGCAAGCTGTAGTCATTTTCTGTTGATGTAGTGTATTTCATATTCATTTTTAAAACACTTCATTGTCAAGAGAAATGAATATTTTTAATGGAGATAAATCTGATATGAATTCAATGTCTGCTTTAAATAGTGGTACTGCTTCCATTTCCTACGTTCTATTCAATTTTATGGTGCATCAAGACTTTGAGATTATTAGGGATCATTTGACATACTGAAGCAGTGATTATCCCTCTGGTGTCCCAAGAGAGCAATCTGTAATGCCCTCTTTTCCCTGATTCTCTTTTTAACCACCTTGTGTCACCTAAAGGGCTTCATGGAATTGAGATGACATAGGATATTAAATGATAAAAAAAGAGAGGGAAAGAGAAAAGAAGGGAAAAACAAGGAGAAGTAGGACATAGAGGAATAATGAATTTTTCAAATGTTAGTAGGGAATAGATAGAAAGAAAAAGAAAATCTGAAAGGAGTATGACAGAAATAGATTTATTTGCTAGAAGTTCTATCCAGAATTGCCTGATGTTATGCAATAGAAATAATATCTTATCCAGTTTCTTTTGATTCATCTATTTGGTCAGGACTCCATATAAAAATGAAAGGGATATGTGATTTGGAAACATTAATGTCATACTTGTACAGTACTATATTGTTTTTAGAAAGAACTTTCTTCAAAAACAACCCCTGTGAGGTAAATAGGGCAAACATCATCTCCAATTTGCAGATGTGAATACTAAGTATCAGGGAGTTTATTATTTATTTAAAGAAACATAGAAATATAGTTAGTTATATTTGAATTGAGATCTCCTGATTCCAAATTCTATACTTGTTAAGCTACACCACAGGGTTTCTAATTGACCTAACTTGATGAGTGACAGAATATTTAGCATAATATATGGAGTCAAAATAATTCCAAATTTTTGAGCCTTGGGGGTATTATAGAGCTTCACTTTTTCTGATAGTAATACAGAAACTGGAAAAAAGAAATAGAAAAGCCAAATATTCGAGTAGCCTGTTTATCTTTCGATCCCCAAGTATCACTTTTCTGTGATCTATCCCCCCTCACCCCATATTAAGGGGCTTTGCAAATTATTAGAATTATGTGATCCTTAAATTTTAGTGATTCACAATATTTGATATTGACTTTCCTAAAAAAGAAGGTATAGTTCAGAATATTTCTTCAAGGATACAGTTATCCAACACATGATGATGAAGATGATAAAGATGATGATGATGATAAACATATGCATGCACATAAAGCACACGCATATCTATCTATCTATGCAGAGAGAGTTTGTAAAATGTTTTACATATGCTGTCTTATGTTCACAACAACTAAATTAGGTGATATTACAGTAGTAGCACCATTTTACAGATGAGGAAACTAAGGCTGAGAAAGAATGTGATATCCCCTTAAGGTAAAGAAAGCCAAGTTATGTGTAAGCCATAGTTTGAACTACTGTCTCCCTGACTTTCATGCCCATCACTCTATCCAATAATCTATCAGATTCATCATTGTAAAATCTCTTTAATTTCCCCTGTATCTCAGAACTTTATATAATAGGACAGCTTTAACTGGTAGGTAAGAATTCCTTAGTTAGCACATGGCATAGGGGAAACACACTCATATCCTGGCAAAGATGTACAGGCATTCCTGAAATATCTAGCCCCTGTGCTCTGCTACTACAAAGTCTCTCTTGTCTCTTCCTGAAGCATAACTTTTTTTTTCCCACAAGCAGTAACATGAATGCTAGTCTGAAACAAGTATCAAATCGTTATCTCAATCTATTTAATTTGTACTGGCTACAAGTATATATCTAGTAAGCAAACAAGTCTGTTAGAGTATTAAGGATACTAAATAGCATTCCTGTCTTGCTTCTCTATTGCTTAGCTCTTCTGCCTTACTAGTTATTTCCACATACTTCGCACTCAATCCTCTGTGCTTTATCTATGGTTCTTTCTATTAAAACAAAATCTTCACACAATAAAAGAATCTGATATCAATATATCTGTCTTAGTATGATTTAAAATCAACATATTTGCTTTCTGCAGGGCATTTGCATTTTAAGCTTCTTCTCTAATCTGGGGATGAAAGGCATTTCAAGGAATTTCAGGCATGAGTGAGTAGGTGAGGGAGATGTTTGTATCTCAGGGCTTATTCAATGCTTTCATTAGGTTGGCTTTCAAAAACTGAATTTAAGGATGAAGATACTATTCTGAATGTGGCTTATCTTTGAATCAAATACCAATTCAGCATGTCACCTTTGTGGTCAATAAATTTAAATGTCAACATTATATAATTTTGCCAACAAAACACTTCAGTTTTATTATTTTCCTAGCATTAAATTTCTTATAAATGGAATGAAAGTAAAGCATATCAATATTTTCTCATTCATACTTTGAAAAATTATTCTTGAAAATAAGAGTGATAAGTGAGCCATAATATTGAACTATTGTGATATTTATTGTGACTACTATTGATCTGGTGATTACACTAGCTCAGTGAGGCCATTGTCTTTCTTTTTTATTTCCATTATCTAGTCTGACATAGAGTGTTTGCTTCTATATGGTATTGCATTCAGCCAAGTAACTGTTAGTATTTTTTTAATGTATTAACTAGGGCAGCTAGTTGCTGCAGTGGATAAAGCACCAGCCCTGGATTCAGGAAGACCTGAGTTCAAATCTGACCTCAGACATTTGACTAGCTGTGTGACCCTGGGCAAGTCACTTAACCCTCATTGCCCTGCAAACAAAACAAACCAACAACAAAGAAAAAAAATCCAATCAGATCGACTTACCTATATGTGTTTTTGTATGACTAACCAGCATTCATTCTTAGGAGAGAAAAATACTTTTCAAGTTAATGATACTGAAATGTAACAAGCAACCTTTTTCATATTTTAATAGAAATTAATTTTAGTCCTATTTAAATGCATCAGTGCTGTGGGAATATCATCTTAACAAGGTAGAGATGTTTAGCTGGAGCTTGACTTTCATTAAAAAACTTTTAAAAATAGTAATTTGAAATGTTTTTGACATCAGGAACAAGTAGCTTATATTTCAATTATGACACTGTGTCATATGCAATAAACCCTGAGAAAATCATTTAACTTCTCTGAACTCAATTTTTCTAGCCCATTAACCAGACACAATAACACTCTGTAGTATTACTATCATAGGGTTAAGGGGCTTGGGAGCTACTTAACAGAAAAACCCCCAAACCCCTCAGAGTTAACTCTCGTATTCTGAGGAGAGCTGCAGTGAACACTATCTTGGGATCAACTTACTTCATAATATTACTGGGGTTTCAGAAACTAAGGCTCAGAATACATATTTTACATTGACTTATTCAATAAACATATTTATATTTGTTAAATAGAAATAAAACTTCTAGCATTAAAAGTTTATTTTTACTGCAGTCATTCTAATATATAGAGAAACATATTGTATACATATTGTAATATGTATATGCATATTGCATATGTTTATTGTATGTATGTAGTATATAAAATAGCTTATATATGTTATATATGTATATGTTTGCTATATTTCACTTTATGAATATTCTGTATACTGTCTTAAGAAATTGCCACCATCAGACAGAAGACATAATCGGCATGTAGGTACACAAAGAATTTTGTAGATTATGAGAAAAAAGACCCACCATTTTCCTCAATAGTAATATGGAAAACATGGATTAAACAATTTATAAGCTCTCTTCTGACTCAAATTCCTATTGTTATATGAATTTAGTAAAACAATTATATGCAAATGTGTCTCTCTGTATATAAAGGGTTGGGTGGGTTCCTTCCTCACATCTACCACCACTGAGAATGAAAGAACAAACAAAACTTTTGTAGAAATATGTGTAGTTGAATAAAACAAATTTCTGCACTGACCAGTGTCCAAAAAGGAAAAACAAATTCTTAATCTGCATTCAGCATCCTTTATCTTTCTATCCAGATATGTGAAGTATTTTTCGTCATTAAACCTGGGAAATTATGATTATTCACTATATAAATGAAAAGTATCAATTCTTCCAAAGTGATTTGCATATCAAATTGTTGTGTTTGTATAAATTGTTCTTATTATATTCCATTTCACTCTTCTTCACCTTTATATAAGCTTTCCCAGGTTTCCCTAAACTCATTTTCATAATTTCTTAAAGCACAATTATATTCCATCTAATTTACATATCATAGCATGTTCAACCATTCTCCAATTTATGGACACACACAGATCTCCATACTTTGCTAACTCAAAAAGAGCTATCAATATTTTTTTGTGCATCCTTAGGGTTTGTTTTTCCTAAGACTAATCGCTCCCTAAACCTCCCTTCATTTTAATCCTTCTTTTCTTTTTTAAGTGAACTATATTTTTGTACTCAATGAGTGTATATTCTTCACTTCCAAGTGACAGTCATCCCCCCCACACTCACACATAAAGACCTTACTCTTTTTCTGTATAGCTATTTGTATACCTGATTATGTAAGATCATTTCCTCCAACCACACTTTCTCTTCCCAGCAGATGTATAACTTTTCTCCTTCCATTCTATTCTTCTTTTTAGAGCATAAAAACACAATGGAACCACCCCCAGCTTTCTTTCAAATTAGAATCTCTCTATGAATCCTGAAGATGATAAAGATGAAAAGAGTGCCATCTATTATTTCCCATCTTAGAATGTAAGGAGTTTTATCTTTGTTAAGTCCTTTAATATTTTTCATTCATGTTTCCTGTTTTACTTCTTTTCCCTCTTTAGCATTGCAGTCAGCTTTTGTTAGTTAATTCTTAACTGTAGTCCTATGTTGTTGTTTGGTTGTTTGTAGTCACTTCTGACTCTTTCTGACCCTTTACAGGGGTTTCCTTGGCAAAGATACTGGAGTGGTTTGCCATTTCCTTCTTTAGCTGATTTTGCAGATAAGTAAACTGAGGCAAACATGTTTAAATGACTTCCACAGGGTCAAGTGTCTGAGGCTAGATTTGAACTTAGGTCTTCCAGACTCCAGGCCCAATACTCAACCCACTAAGTCATTTACCTTACTCCATCGTCCTATATTCTTTGCACTTTATCATCAATTATACTAAGCTCATCACTCCTTTATAGAGGTGACTACTTAATCATACATGATGCTGACTGTGGCTTGTCACTCCTTGATTCTTTTTTTGTGATTTCAATATTTTTCTTTGACCTGGGAGCTCTGAATTTTGGCCTTAATATTACCTGTCGTTTTCATTTTGATTATTTAATTCAGGTGGAATGATGATTCTGGACTTTTTTCTCCTCAACCTGTCTTTCAGGTTAGTTGTTTTTGTATGAGTTAATTCTGATTTTTTTCTATTTTAAAGTATTTTGACTTTATAAATGTTTCTTGTCTCTTGGAGTCCGTTTATTTAATCAGTTTTATACTTTTAAAAGATCATATTGTTTGAGAAAGTTTTTGTACTTCTTGTGCCAAAGTCTTAAATCCTTTTCCAATTCTTTCTTCCACATCTGTCACTTTCCCTAATATTTTCCTTTTAGCATTCAAATGTAATTTATTAAAAAAAAATAACCCTTGCTTCATCTCTTCAGAAAATCTACTTGAATTTTTGTCCAAACTGTGCTTTTCTTTGTGTATTTGCTTGTATATGTTTTGTTAATCATTCTCTTCTTTTGACATTCTGTTTTGAGCATCTTCATCATCACATTTTTTTAGTGGGATTCTAATTCATTTGCTTATTCCTCCAACCTAGTTCAAAATGTTGGATTCACTATTTTTTTTAGTGAGGTAATTGGGATTAATTGACTTCCCCAGGGTCACACAGCTAGTAAGTGTTAAGTGTCTGAGGCCGGATTTGAACTCAGGTCCTCCTGACTCCAGGGCCGGTGCTCTATCCACTGCACTCCCTAACTGCCCCCTGGATTCACTACTAAGACCAGACTCTGGTGACTTTTTAAAGGGAATTTCTAGGCTAGTTCTTTGCTGCTTTCTTGGCGGTATTGAGTATTTTCCTGTACCAGAATCTTATAGAAAGCTCACACTAAGGACCTTCAAACTCTCACTGTTCTGATCACAGTTTCTTATAGGGAAAAAACCTGATTTCTGCCATTGTAGTCTAAGCTTTGTAAGTTCTTTACCTAACTTTGGATATAAACAGTTTTAGAAAGCTAGTATACTTAGCCACTGAGAAGCCCTGATAGTTGTCACAGAACTTGACAATCCTCTTTGGTGTGAGATTTCTGTCCTAATTATTCTTCCATAGGCTTCAGACTGTGCTGGAAATTGGAATTGATATCTCACACTGGTCTTTTGGTCTGAGTTACTCCACTGTCATGTAATTCTGAAATTGTTCTTCTCTTGATATTATGTCTAACACCTGAGACATATTAGGGTTTTGATCAAGCACAGGACTTATCAGTCTGGCCTAGATCTGTCAACCAGAACTGGGTAGTTGACAAGACTGTCAGTTTGCAGCTCTACATTTTTCAACTCTTCAGTATTCCAGTCTTTATATTGCTTGATCATTAATATTTAATATTCCTAAATCTTAATAGCATTTAATTACCTTCTTACTATTCTTGGACTTTCAAGAAGTCGACTACAATGTGGAAAAATTAATAACTTCCCCAGCTTCTTGCTCTGTCTGAGCTGTCTTTCTTTGTTTTCTGAGGTTTAAATAGGTTGTTTTGAAGTAATCATTTAACAGTTCTTGGCATTGTTTTCATTTTTGAACACAATTTTATTTATACTTCACTGCAAATGATTCTGCTTTATTATTGGATTAGAGGATTCTTAAAAATATTTCAATTCTGGGGGCAGCTAGATGGCACAGGGGACAAAGCACCAGCTCTGGCTTTAGGAGGACCTGAGTTCAAATCCAGTCTCAGACACTTGACACTTACTAGCTGTGTGACCCTGGACAAGTCACTTAACCCTCATTGCCCTGCCCTCCCCCAAAATTCAATCTACCCACCAACAGTTGTTTTTATATCTCAATTAGTCATCCAAGTATATAATTCAATAACCATTTTTGTGTTTTTTCTTGCTGTAATAACCATACTCTAAAACCATAGAATGAAAAATATAAGAAAAGAGAGCAGTGAAATGAGAGTATGGCATAGAATATATAACTGAATTGATGGAACTAGTAAGGGTGGGGAAACCAGTTTATTTTAGGTAAAATTTTCAAGTCAACTTTGAATTCACAGAATTCCTATGTTCATGACTGTTGCTACCACAAAATGAATCTATATGAATTTTTTTTGCTTATACCAAATAAATCACACACAATATTAACAAATTATATAAATTTTAAAATGAATAATATTCATAATAGCAAGACATAATAACTTTATAGATGAGGTTGAAATTTTCTCCTATTCTCTTCCATACAAGTCAAAATTGGTTGGGAAATAAATAAGACAATGGAAGTACTAAAATAAGGACATCTCTCCTGTGAAGTACTCTAGGGAACCACAGAGGGAAAGAAGCTGTAAAAAGGACTATATTTATTTTAGGCACCCTGGGGTCATAGTTTGCCCCACTCAATCTTGCCTAAATTCCTGGGAATTAGCTATCTTTCTACCTCTTTTGCCTTTCTCTAATACACTCCCAATCAGCTTTGTCTACTCTGTTTTTTCACATACTCTGAGCATAACTACTGGGAAATGATGTCTATATTTTATTTCATATCCATATCAACATTCTACCTTATACTGGATGCAGGGCAAGTATTGGGAGGAATTTAATATGTGTTCTCCTGAAAAGACCTGTGTGGAACTCCTTTCAAGACCCAAGAACAGACATCAATAAATTTGAGTAAGATCCCAAAGTCTCTATTCCCTTATTTCTTTTAAAGTCTCTATGACTTGATGTCTATAAAAATATTAAAGATCTTTTTTTTTTACTCTTTAACTGCTATATACATGCAAGGAATTATTACTATGTTACTTATGATTTAAAAAATAAATTGACAACTGCATTTTTTATGTTTTTGTTTATGATTGGATCAAATCACTTCATTGCTATAGAAAATTGCTTAGGAAGAAATTATTTCCTCTAATATTATGAACTTTTTAATATGAGGGAGTGCCCTTGGTCAATTGAAGATTAAGCAAGTTGGTCCTAGTCACATAGTTATATCAAAGGTAGAATTTTGGACCTAAATTTATTGACTCTAAAACTGGTCCCCAACCACTCTGACATCCCCCCCCCCCAGTATTGTATGTATGCACTTGTACAAGTTCTTGCTGACAAATTGACTTTTCTGAGTATGGAAGAGCAATAAGCAGTATGCATTGATTCATTATCATCTATCAAATGTAATGTGCTCATGTTGTTCATAAAGGTGTATTAACCCATCAGCCTGGATTTGTATCTCACTTTGACTATCTTCAGGGATTGGGGATATACAGTCCTCTAGTGAAAAGGCTCATGGTCAGTAATGGAAAGTAAATTGTCTGAACTTGGCTTCACAAAAAGCTCAAACCAATGAATATGTTATTCCCTTATTCCCTCAAACCAGAGCATTTAGGTAAACAAGTGTGGCTATGGGAAATGTAGACTTTATGTCAGACCTCTTTTTAAATTATGCTTAGTTTGGAACCAAAATCAATTCATCAGTAGTGGCATTCTGAAAGAAACAAAAGTCAATCAATCAACATATATTTATTGAACTTCTATTATGTGTCAGGGACTGTGCTAAGGATGAGGGTTACATTTTTTTTTAAAGAATATCTCTGCCTTCAATGAGCTTACATTTTGTTGGGGTGAGGAGGCTATAATATATAAACAATAAAATGTATATGATTATTTGAGAATGAGGAGAGCACTAATGATACTGTATTCCTAAAATTAGATCTTTATTCAACCCAGTATACTAATGTAAAGAGTATCAGAGTGTGTTCTTAATAGTTTGGGGGGCAGCTAGATGGTGCAGTGGATAGAGCACCGGCCCTGGAGTCAGGAGTACCTGAGTTCAAATCCGGCCTCAGACATTTAACACTTACTAGCTGTGTGACCCTGGGCAAATCACTTAACCCCAATTGCCTCACTGAAAAAAAAAAAAAGAAATAGTTTGGAAAACATTTACAAATGAGTGTACATCCTCCCCATAAGCTTCAAATGTTATATACTCTTTGGATTTCTAGGTAAAATTTTCATTGCCTACAACTAGATTTCAGAAGAAATCAGAAGTAGGAGATTTTCTTTGTTTAGTGTCTTTATAAAGGGATTTTTAAACTGTGTATCTGATTACTGAAAACACATATATTCAGAGCAATGTTAATATGTAAGAAGTAGAATGGAGGAATTAATTTTTCTCTTGATTCTCCTTGCAGAATACAAGTCACTTAGTAATTCTAGCATAGCATCAATGATACATATTTCTCTGACTTTCTCCGAATCTGCTTTATTGCAGTTTGAGAAACAAATCAGGATTAAATAAGCATCAAACACTTTAGTTTTAAGAAATGAAGTTAGAGATCATCTAATCAAAATCTCCAGTGCTTTAACAAATAGAGATTAATAAATATTAATGAGGATTGGTGAACATCTATGTGTTCTATCACAATCCCAGAAATCTGTTCCCAAGTTAGATGGGGAAAAAAAGGCCAAAAAAGTGAAAATGAAATGAAACATGCATTCCTTATTTTCTGACTGGTTTATAAATTTTTGAACACAACACATTAATTTCACCCTAAATTCTAGAATTATATAATTTTAAGGAAACACATGCTAAACAATAATTTATATTTTATATCATTGCAACAACCTTGATAACTATATGGGTAAGAATAATTATTCTTTTTTTACCTATAGCAAAGCACAGGTTCAGAGATGAGGGATTCACAGTAACACAGCTATCAGGTCTCCTGGCTTCCAGTCCCATATTATTTCCACTATATTATGTAGCTTTTGAATTTCCAGTGATCTAGAGTCAATCCAGGAGTAGATAAGATAAACAATTGCTTTAGTTGCAACATGCTGTGTGCACAATGACCAGTTTTCTACTTTTGTTTTTTATAAACAAAAATATTTGAATACCTAAGCATTACCTTCCAGATATTTAGGTCAAAAGTGAGGGGTCACAGCTTTCATTAAAGAATACTGATTCTATAAATAAGAGAATGAAGGAATTGTTTTATTATTAACAATAAGAAAATAAAGATGATTTCTGTTTCTATGGATTTCTCATTAACATGGGGAATCCTTCCAATGATGCAAATGACAACCCTTCCATAGCAGATAGGGCAATTAGGTCATACATTGAATAAAACAACTCAGCCAGGAGTCAGAAAGACCTGACTTCAAATTCAGTTTCAGATACTTACTGTGTGCGACCTCAGGTGAGTAATTTGACCTCTACCTTGGTTCCACCAACTGTGAAATTGAGATAATAATAGCACCTACCTCCCAGGGTTACTGTAAAGATCAAGAGAGATAGTATTTGTAAAGTAGTGAAATGCCTGTCACTTAGTGCCATCTAACTGCCAGTTAGATATGCCATCATCATGTAATACTTTTCCATATTCTATAAATCCTCCTTTGGAGATCTCTTGACAATGCATGAATGCCAATGAAATACAACATGTTAATTTGGTACCCTTCTTTTTTTTTTTTACATATAAGGTATTTTATTTTTTCCGTTACATGTAAAGATAGTTCTCAACTTTTGTTTATACATGCTTTACAATTTCAGATTTTTCTCCCTCCCTCCCTCCCCTCCCTCCCCCCTCCCCTAGACAGCAGGTAATCTGATATAGGTTATATCTATATATATCTATACATATACATATAGATATATATATATACACACACATATATATACACATAATAACATTAATCCTATTTCTGCATTAATCCTGTTACAAGAGAAAGAATCAGAGCAGTGATGCAAAACCTCAAAATAGAAAAAAAAAAAACAACAGCACCCAAAACAAAAGAAATAATATGGTTCAATCAGCATCTATACTCCACAGTTCTTTTTTTTTTCCTTGGATTTGGAGATCCTCTTCTATCATGAGTTCCCTGGAACTCTTCTGTACCATTGTATTGGTGAGAAGAATATAGTCCATCACAGTAGATCAACACTCAATGTTAATGATACTGTGTACAATGTTCTTCTGGTTCTGCTCATCTCACTCATCATCAGCTCACGTAAGACCCTCCAGGTTTCTCTGAACTCTTCCTGCTCATCATTTCTTACACAATAGTATTCCATTGTATTCATATACCACAACTTGTCCAGCCATTCCCCAATTGATGGGCACCCCCTCAACTTCAAATTCCTTGCTACCACGTAAAGAGTAGCTATAGATATTTTTGTCCATGTGGGTTCCTTTCCCCTTTCTATGATTTCTTTGGGAAAAAGACCTAAAAGTGCTATTGCTGGGTCAAAGGGTATGCACAGCTTTATCGCCCTTTGGGCATAATTCCAATTGCTCTCCCAGAATGGTTGGATCAGTTCACAGCTCCAATTTTGGTACCCTTCTTGCTTACCATATGACCAACATTGCTTCTTTTCTAGTTATATATCTCTCAGATGACATCCATTTTCTGATGTATCTGTTGTACAATGCTTGCTTTATAATATATTGAATTATAATCATTTCTTTCTTTTTTTTCTTTTTTTTTTTGTTTTTTGTAGTGAGGCAATTGGGGTTAAGTGACTTGCCCAGGGTCACACAGATAGAAGTGTTAAGTGTCTGAAGCCGGATTTGAACTCAGGTGTCTGAATCAGGGCCGGTGCTTTATCCACTGTGCCACCTAGTGCCTCCTGCCCATCATTTCTTAATCCTACAATTTTCCATTGACTTGTGGGTGGCCATCAACTTAAATTTTTTTCACGTAAGTGTCATCTCATGATCACACCATGATTAATCACAAACTAACTTTATCTAATACTACTATAGTTTGCATAAACCTATACATACATTGTCACATCTATGCTTCACAATAATTTTGTGAAATGGAATGATATTATAGTTATTATCATCCCCAGTTTATAAATGAGTCACTTGAGCCTCAGAATGTTTATGATTTAACTTATTGGCATATACAAAGCAGAGTTTGAAATGTTATCATCTCCCTAAATCCAAGTCAAGCACTCTCCACTCGGCAAGACCAGCAGACTTTAGATGATTTTTCTTTGTTTTTCATTAGGTGGAAGATGAGGCACAGGCAGACAAATACAAAAGGAACTTGACTGGAACTTGATGACAACAGCTTGTGGAGTTAACCCTAAAAAAGATGATAACATGTCTGATTGGATCTGAAACAAAGAATAAAACTAAAATTTGAATTCAATGTCATGGTTGTCTCTAGCCTGGCATCCTATTCTTTTTAAAATTATTGTAGAAGTTGAGTTAGTTCTTTTGCCATTCCCATTGTCATCATTTATTTAGTTTGAGGTTTTTCAGGGGTGTATTTCCTTGTGATTTCCTTCCATAAAGAATAAGAGAGGAGGAAAAAGGATCAATGTTTATAAAATATCTAGAGCAGCTCTTTTGTGGCAGCCAAACTAGGAAATGCATGATTTGTTCTCTTGTGAGAGAATGGTTAATATGGTATATGAATGCACTGGAAATTATTGTCCCTTAAGAATTATGAAATTGAATACTTTAGGGGAAACCAGGAAGACCTCTATAAATTGAGGTAGAGTGAACTGAGCATATAGAGAATAATACTCTATCCAATTAGAGCATTCTAGGACAAAATAACTTTGAAAACTTTATAGTTCTGATCAACAATATGACAAACCAAGATTCCAAATAATGAATCTGAAACCCACTATCACCCTTCTGACAGAGGAATATGAATTTAAAATAAATATAACATTTTTGTACATGTTAATGTATGTGGAGGCTGTTCTGTGTAGTGATATGTGGAGTATTTAACTTTTTATTATTTTTTAATTGAAAGGGTTATTGGGAAGGGTAAATTATTTTTGTAAATATTGTTACTTGAAAAACAAAAACGATTAATAAAGTATTAAAATAACAAAAATGTTTTAAGCATTGGATTGGACCATTTATGTTTTCTTGTCCAAACTGAGGTCTTTGTATTAATTCTTGGTGAAAAAATTTTCATGGGAGATTAGGATTTTACTTCATTTTTTGGACTGTTGCTGTGATATCACATTGTAGTGAATTCCTGGAGAGTAAATTCTTTCTTCTAATATAGATTAGTAGCTGATCTGCAACTAGAACCTTAGAGAGTTGTCTGAGAGGGCTCAGAGGTCAAGTAAAGTGCAGGGGAGTCAGGGAACCAATCATTTTCAGAGGCAAGAATTGAACCAATGTCTTCTTGCATGTTCAGCTCTCTATCTACTGTGTTTTCTTGTCCATATTACTGTAACACAACACTCCATGTGTTTGTGTAAAACAAGCATACACAAAGAGAGTCTTGCAATAAAATATTCTGTAGGTCATAGCTGAGGGAGAAAACACTCCCAACACTATGGACTAATTTATGTAAATGCTTGGATTGATAAACAATGGGGAGACTGAAGAGTTTTGAGTAGGGGCGTGAAATAGTCAGATCTTTTCTTAGGACGTTATTGTAGAAGCAATATAGAGATATAGACTTGGGGAGATACTGGAGGTAGATATTCAATTCACATGCTACTTCAATAGACTAAGTTACTGGGCATAACTTCACTATGATGGCCAGGATTAAGGGAGAAAAATGATAGAATAGAGATATAGATATTAATGGGGCTTAGGGTCACTCTATATGATTCCCCAATACTTTTCCATGTCCAGTCCAAAATGCTTGGTATTAGCCATAGATGCTCTGTATCCCAAAACCACACCCCTAGCAGCCCTGCATTTCTCTACTCTTTTCATTGAGAAAGAGATCATCTGTTGATTTTTCCCCCTGTAAACCATGAGAGTATGGCTAGTTGATAAGTGCCTGATCCCTAATATAAAATGTTTGATGCCAGGGGTATGGCCACCAGTCTGGAAAAGTGGCACTTGACAATCTCTAAACAGACAGGTATGTTTTCTAAATTTATGTTGATTAGGGAATTCACCCAAATTTATGTGATTTCCCTGATGAACACTTTTCATACTGATATTGAGTGCCAACAATAAACCAAAATACTGTATGAAACTTTCTAAATTCCACCCAGTTTTCTTAAAATATATCCAAGATAGTTCTTTTCCACAAATAAGTGTTTCTGATTAATGTTCCATGCACACACACACACACACACACACACACACACAATCACAGAAACACACATAAATATACCAATGCACAAACATTCTGGAAAGTAAAAGAGCATAGCACCTGAACTTGGCAAGGAGGTATCATTTCATATACCATTTAAAAATCATATTCTATCCTTTAGACTTCAAATTCCAATTAGTTCTAAATGTTCATTTAGAGAATAAAAACAATAATTTTTTCCAATAATATCTATACTACTACTAGGTGAAAAGTAATTTGGATCTTTGAGTATTTTTTATGTGAACACCTTTGACTTTTCTGAGAATCATGTTTTCCATGTTTTATCTGTACACAGTGAAGAAGCTCTTCCTATTTCCCTTCTGTTATCTGAATAGGCTATGTCTCTAGGGGAGTACACAACCTCCCCTTCTAACCATCTTGTCCCAAGATAGCCATTAAAAGCCTAGTGTAATTTAAATAATACCATTGAGTTGTCCCAGGGAAATTCTTTGGGGACAAGAGAGATAATTAGGGAAGAAATGAGAATGCTTTGTGAGCTTCTAAAGCAGTAAAAAGTGTTCCTTGGGATGGGAGACATGTGGCCCGTGTTTCTGAATGGCAAAGGTTACATAAGGTTATATTTGTCATTTCTGAATCTGGTAACATGAATTAGGGCCTATATGGATATCAAGAAAAGCATTTCTCCTGATCCCTAGATAAACATTTGTGAAGCCAAACATTGATACTATAACAGCAGAAGAGAGGAGGGAATAAGCATTCATTAGGCTGGCTACTTCCCCAACTTAAACTTTTATTGTCCAATTGTATTCAGAGTGGGAAGCAGGTACTTCAAGTACTAAAGGGAGGTAGAGGTACTAACCTGGTTGGGGGTGGGGTTCCTTACTCCTACTGCTGCAGCTCATGAGCTCCTACTGGAATACTTCCCATTAGCAATAAGCAAGTAGACTTAATTAGCTTTCATCAAAGGCATTTACTAACATGGTATAGTACCAACACTGGTATAAAATCTCTTTGCTCCTCTTGCCCATAAACCTGGAATTAACTCTCCCATATAGACAGTGTTCGTTAAAGGAATAGGCTCAAATTTAGAGTGTAGTGCTAGTTGGAAACTTGTGTAAGATACAAATTTTAGTATGTCAATAGGCATTCGTTCAGCACCTACTATTTGCCAGGCACTCTGCTAAGCATTGGAGATATGAAAATAGGGAAAAGACTGTCCCTGAGAGTCTAATGAGGGAGAGAATGTGAAAACAACTATATGAAAACAAACTATATGCACAATAAGTTGGAGATAATTAATGGAGAGAAGGTACTAACAGTAAGGGGGATCAGGAAAAGTATCATGTAGAAGTTTGAGTTAGGACTTGAAGGAAACAAGGAAAACTGGAAGAAATGAGTGAATATTCCAGGCATGGGGAAGTTAAAAAGAAGTGAAAAAAGAAAAAAATTCCCCTCTTCTATAACAACAAAACCTACACAGAGGTTTTATAATAGAGCACCCCCAAGGCTCATTTCCTCAAATCCCAAACTGTAACTGTTAAAAATCATCCAGTTCTTTAAAAACCATAAAGGTATAACTGGCTTGTTTGCTCAATCATACTCTTCCTTCTTGACTTCTTCAAAGATAGTTATACCTCGCATCACAGGGTATAGACATATCTCTTTCACCAATCAAAAGTCAGTATTTCAAATCTTTATCACCTGAGATAGGGAGGACAACCCATCCCCATAATTTGATTCTGTTGAAGTGTGTATTCAAAAAGTTAGCCGATATTAATACATTTCATGGTATCAAATAGTGTCCCTGATTTTCTAGATGGAGGTTATCATCCAGAAGGATAAGAAATTCTCCAAAGTACTATCATATCCTTTTATTTTCTCATGTAAAAATTTTTTTAACCTTAAAAAAAGGAATACTTAAGGTAAGATATTTATTTTAGTCACTGATAACCATCACACTTGATTCAAAAGAATGTTTCAAGCTTTTTACATGCTCAATCTTTTAATTCAATTGGATTCAATTCAGTTGAGTTGAGTCCTTAACTCTTAGTATTAGCATAGAACTGCAGCAATGAGGAGAGGAGCTGAAGAGTATTTGTGAATAATTTGTTCTACTTTTCTGCTATGTGGAGGTGGAGATGGTATTTGGCTGAAATAGATAGATAGATAGATAGATAGATAGATAGATAGATAGATAGATAGATAGATAGATAGATGGATAGATATAGATATATAGGTATACATAGATATATAGATACACACACGTGTATATATATATATATATATATATATATATATATATATATATATAATATATAGAGAGAGAGAGAGAGAGAGAGAGAGAGAGAGAGAGAGAGAGAGAGAGAGAGAGGGGAAGTTTGAAGTTTTATATTGTCAGAGAATTTAAGAGCAGAATTGATTTGGGAGTATAAGAAACTGACTTAAGTAAACCTTGGGGGCATATAGTTTAAGGTTGGGCAATCTGGAATCTTCAAAGTTCTTAGATCTGGGATAGGCAGCCAGGGACTGTCAAGGGGCTATTTGTGCTAAAGCTCTGTATGCCAATGTTATAGATTTTAGTTTTTCTTGGGACCAGCTTTACTGTGAGGAGTGTATTCATAGGAAGGGAAGTCTGTTTTGACACATTTGCTCAGATATTACTTCTGTAATTCTTTCATAAGTCCTAGGTCCTCTTCAAAAGTATCATCCATTAGATCTAGAACTTATTTCACTAGTTATAACTTTCTTTCAGTTTTGATTTTTTCAAAGAAAAAAATAGCAGATGGGGTGGGAGGGGAACAAACATTCTCACTTGAGATAATTTATCTTTTCCTTATTGTTTTTTTTGGGGGGGGGATAGGTGGTGGGGCAATGAGGGCTAAGTGACTTGCTCAGGGTCACACAGCTAGTAAGTGTCAAGTGTCTGAGGCCAAATTTGAACTCGGTTCCTCCTGAATCCAAGGCCCATGCTTTATCCACTGTGCCACCTAGCTGCCCTATCTTTCCCTTATTGGCGAAGTTTCCTAAAAGAGTAATGTATACATGAAGCTCTTTATTTTATTCCCATGACAGTATAGAAACTACTTTGGCTGGAATAATATTAATGACTTGCTAATTTGCAAATCCAATTCCTTTGTCACTTCAGGCTACTATCAAATATAAGAAGTTATAAGAGAAGATGTTAAATAATAGACTCTGCACAAGGAAGAGAAAGAAGGGAAAACAGCAAATTAGACAAGAATTGATAGAAAGAAGATATTTATGTTTACTAGGTGTTTATTTATTTTAGTGTGTGTTACAAAAACCTGCCTGCCTTACTATTCATCCAAGCCTAACTGTTTAAAATCAATTTATTTTTGCAAAAAAAAAATAGCCAAAAAATTCTCCACTAAACAAAATGAAGTTAAGATAATATACATGTAATTCAATGAGATAAAATTGAACAAAATCCTTTTCCTTTGCCTAATCTTAGTATGAAAATGACTCAGTTCTCAAAATCGATACTAGTGGAACATTGACAATAGGAGCTTTTACTATACTGTCAGTGTGGCCCTAGAAACAGGTTCTCCCCTTTTTGAAAATTAACCTACTCAA